>NC_090927.1:735632062-736963195 GCF_040938575.1 Ambystoma mexicanum
GCTAAATGTAAAACATGACCACCTCACACAATTAGGGAAAATGCAAAACATGACCACCTCACACAATTAAGCCAAATGCAAAACAGGACTACCCTACACAATTTGGTTAAATGCAAAACATGACTACCTCACAGTTGGGCTAAATGCAAAATATCACTACCTCACACAATAATGCCAAATACAAAACATGACTACCTCACACATCTAGGCCACATGCAAAACATGACTACCTCGCACAGTTAGGCTAAATGCAAAACATGACTACTTCACACAATTAGGCTAAATGCAAAACATGACTACCTGTCAGAGTCTGAAATAGCCAACACAATTCATCTAAAGACAGTTTGTTTTGTGATGGCTTTCCCATTTAAAGTCCAGCATTTTCCAAAATGAGCTGGTAGTCAATCCTGAATCTTCTAGTTCTGAAAATATAGGGTCCAATCTGTGTAGTCTGTCTTCGACTTTAAATGGATGAGAAGGAGGATGATAAAAAGCTGGAAGATGTAATGTTTGTCTTGGATGAAAGTGCCACTACCATGGGAAGGAAGGAAGGAAAAGCATCACTGTTTCTCTGCTAAAAACAGTAAATGGTGGTTTACACAACAGGACCTAAAACACACCCAACTCTGCACTCTGATGACATAACAGCCATCAAAAAGTCCGTTTTCCAAGAAAGATAACTGAGCGGGCAAGAGTATGCCCTTCAGAAAGGTCAATAACAGGTTGATGTCGCATGCTTTCATCATGAAAGGTTAAGGAGGAAAGTCATGTGTTAGTCCTTTAAGGAACTGAATACCCAAAAGGTAGTGTAAAAAACAAGCCCTGGTCAGGTGTCCTCTTAAAGACACAAGGAGAAATTACTCACTGTAATATTCTTTCTATGGATTCTTCTCCCGCAGATTCCTCATCAGATAGGCCTCCTCATCATGCTTTGGTGGTTGGAAAATTATTCGACAGGTGGCGTAGTGGACCTCAACTCGGCTGTCGATCCGTCCTGCTTGTGCTCGGATTGTTGGCTCCGGAAGTGACGCACGGCATTGTATACATCTACACCCCTTATTTCAGTTCCCACCCCACCCCCCCGAACTCCACCGCTGCAGAGGAAAATTGTGAGAAGGTCACAAAGCCAATAGAAGGTTAACTAGCAAGGATCCTATAGAGATACATAGACTTAGTCGAAAAACTTTGCCACCATCTTAAAATATTATTTTATTTTTAACTAGAGAATGAGAAAGATATGCTGCTTGCTAGACAGAAAACTAACTCTAGGACCATCACTAAATGTCCCCTCTCCAGAAGTAGGCATGCACCAACTGCTAATGCTTTCTGAGTGGGGATGGATGGGAGGGGTGATGAGGAATCTGCGGGAGAAGAATCCATAGAAAACGTTATAGTGAGTAATTTCTCCTTCAATGGATTGCCTTTCTCCCGCAGATTCCTCATCAGATAGAATCCCAAAGCAGTGGAACAAGGGAGGAGAGAAGAAAGCACATAGCAAAAGGTTTTGCAGCACCGCCCTTCCAAAGCTCGCATCAGCCCCACAGGCGAGATCCAGGCTATAGTGCCTTGTATGGAGTGAGGACCAAGTTGTCTCCCGGCAAATGTCCCTAACTGGAACCCCCCTTGTAGATGACTGTAGATGCAGAGTCCCCTCTGGTCGAGTGGGCTCTGATGCCAAGAGGCAGTTACCTGCCTGCGGATTGGTAACATTCTGCAATACATAAGACGATCCATCGGGAAAGTGTTGGCTGGGTACAGCTAGACCTTTTCTGGCTGAGAAATAGACAACAAATAAATTATCCATCTTCCTGTATTCTGCCATCCTTGCATCATCAAAAATGTAAGGCCCTTTTGGGATCCAACCGGTGGAAACGCTCCTCTTCCTTAGAGGGGTGCAGAGGTGGGTAAAATACAGGCAGATCTATGGCCTGTGAAAGGTGAAACGCAGACACCACGTTTGGAAGGAATTCCAGCGTTACTTTAAGCGAAACCTTTTCACGAAAGAATGGCAAGTAAGGGTGTTTACAGCAGAGGGCCTGCAACTCACTGAACCGCTGGCGAAGTAATGGCAACCAAGGCGGCTGTCTTCAGCATAAGCAGCCGCAAAGAACAAGAGTGCATGGGCTCAAAGGGAGCCCCCATCAGGAAAGTAGGAACCAGATTCAAGTCCCAATCTGGGACAACAAAAAGAACCAGCAGAAACGTATTCACAAGGCTTTTCAGGAATTGGCCCACAATCAGGATCATAGAAAAAGGACCTTCATCTGGAGACCTCTTGAACGCAGACACATCGCCAAATATCCTTTGACTGTGGTGACCTGAAGGCGCAAGAAACAGGGCCAATTTCACGTTCTCTGCACCACACCTCAAATCCTCTCCACCTGCACGTGCAGGGATCTTGTAGACTGTCTGCATGAAGCGAGAAACACCTCAAGCATCTCCTCAGAGAGGTCCCAGTCATCATAGATCTCATCCTCTCAAGAGCAACACATGTAGGTTGAGGGACTCGGAGGTCGAGTGGAGCACCCGCCCTTCCAACTGGGTTAGGATATCCAGGCAGAGAGGTGGCAGAGGGTAAGATCCAGAACATCACAGTACCATGTCCTTCACGCACAAGCCAAGGCTATGAAGATCATGGTTGCTGGAACCCTCCTCAACCTCCTGAGAACCCACGGAATGACAGGGATCGGAGGGAGGCCATAGAGGAGGGGGAAGGTCCACTCCACTAGAAACACATCCCCTAGTGCGCCGTTCACTGGGAACTCCCTCGAGCAAAACTGTTTGCATTTCTTGTTGAGGTACACCAGAGAGAGAGAAGACCTCTTCCAGGACCTCCTAGCACACTTCTCACTCGTGTGAGACAGTGCCCTACCTGCTAGAGCATTTGCGAAACTGTTCTCGGTTCCCGACCAGATGAAATGCCCAGACTGAGAACTGGTTCTCCAATTGCTAGAAACACAGCTGCATCACCTCTCTGAAGAGGGGGAGGGAGTGCACGCCACTCTACTTGTAGTACATGGCCACTGTGTTGTCCGACAGTATCAGGATATGCTTCCCCTTCAGAAATGGAGCAAACGCCTTCAGGGCTAACCTGATGGCTCGCAACTCCAGTCTGTTGATAACTGGCTTCCATCGCTGACCAAAGGCTGCTCACCTGCAAGTTCTAGCAGTGAGCGCCCCAGCCCTTCAGAGACGCATTCGTGACCACTCGGGCCTGAGGCCACACAGGCCAGAAGGGTTCCCTTGCCAGTAAATTGCTGCTGTTGGCCCACCAACACAGTTCACAATCACTGACCTGGACACCCCCAGGGGGTCCTTGAGGATTCTGAGGTACTGGGACAACTGACCTCGTGGGAGCCACTGTAAAGATCCTATTCGCAGCCTGGCCTTTGGCAATAGAAAAATACAGGAGGTCATGAGGCCTAAGAGGCGGAGGAATGATGCCGCTGGTAAGGTGGTGTGGTTCTGGAACAGACGCTCTATCTCTGCAATGCTGATTACTCTCTCCTCCAGTGGGAAAGCCTTTCCTACCCAGGTTTCTAGCAGTGCTCCGATTAATTGGAGCCTTTGAATTGGTGTCATGTGGGACTTCTGCACGTTCAGGGGGTAGCCCAGCATGTGGAGTACTGAATAGGTGTCCTCTAAATGGGACAAAACCCTCTCTCCTGACTTCCCTCGGATCAGCCAGTCGTCCATGTATAGAAATACGTGGACACCGGATCTCCTGAGGTGAGCCGCGACTACTGCCATGAGTTTGAAGACCCTTGGAGCGGAGGTCAACCCAAAGGAAAGCACTTTGAACTGATAGTGCCTGTCCCTTATGAGGAACCTTAGGAACTGTCTGTGGTTCCACGTACTTATAAAACAACCAAAATAACATACATTTTCAGTGACACTTTAATAACGAAAAAAGTCCTGTGATCCTTTACCCCCAACCCCATATACTCTTTTACTTTTGTTATATGTTTTATTGGAAATATAAAGTACTTTTTGTTTTGACTTTTCTGTCATTATTCAGGTGTCACTGAAAATGTTTGTCCTTGTTCATTTTTCGTTATTAACACTGCATACCACTTCCTGCGCTTGTGATGCAGCGGCACATGGAAATAAGCTACCTAAAGATCTATGGACAGCAGGCAGTCCTGCAACTCAAGAGTGCGGAGACTGACTCTCTCTCTCAACGTCACTATCCTGAATTTGTCTTTCCTCAGGAACTTATTAAAGGACCTGAGGTCCAGAATGGGAAGTAGACGTCATGCCTTCTTGGGTACCAGGAAATCCAAGGAATACCAGCCCGACCCTCTCTGCTCGGGCGGTACCTCTTCCATAACACCCTTCAACAGGGCTTGCAGTTCTTCCATGAGGTCCTGTTTCGGTTGGCATGGAAGTGGTGGGGGCATGCACAAAGGTTTTCTGAAGGGCAGACAATAACCCCACCAAATGAGCAGCAAGGCCCAGGCTTTGCAGGTAATCTCCAGCCATTGGGGCCAATGCTCGGACAGCCGTCCTCCAACTGGTGAGTTGTGGGAGGGGAAAATCAAAGCAGCTTTGAGGACTGAGTCACCCTCGCCACTGCTGCCTCTGCCTGCTGGCCTCTGAAAGCCCCCTGCCCCTTTCGGAGGGCGAGAAACGCTTCTGCCCTTGGCTGGCTTGTGGGAGCTGTGGCTTCCTGCCGTAAGGGATGTAAGATCTGTAGCGCTTGCCCCTAGAAGCAAAGCTAAAAGCAGGCTGCGCAGCTAGGCCCAGCGATTTTGCGCAAGCTTCAACTCTTTGAACTTCTCCAGGGACATTACTTTGGGTCGAAGAGGAATTTCCCCTCAAAGGGAATGTCCAGGAACCTATTCTGGACATTCAGGGAAACCCCAAGAAACGCAGGTTAGCCTGTCTCCCAAGTACCACTGCCGACACTATTGACCGGCCAATGCAGTCTGCTACGTCCAGGCCTGTTTGCAGTGACTGCCTGGACACCTCTTTCCTGTTAGGGAGAATTCTCATTTATGGCTAATTTCCCTCACCTAGTGAGTCCCCCAGCAGCTTTGCTGGACTTCTGGAGTTTATTTTTTTCCACTTGGTAAGAGTGTGAGCTTTTCCCCACTCTTACCTGTGTTTTGCCATGTGTATTTCCCTTTTTTGCGATTGTGGTCTCTGAAGTACACCACTTCAGTAGCCCCCTTCTTTTGTGTGCGACACAGCACCTTCAGTGCCGTGGCACAGGGTTGTCTTTGAGACTCCCCCCCCCGACGCCATTTCTGAGGCTGACTACAGTCCCCCAGAAAAAGGTAAAGTTGCCATAAACTTTACGTAGTCAATCTACCACAGATCCAGTACACCCCATCTTCCATGGAGTACTGAAAAGGGTTAATTCGTATCCCTTTTTATCTGTACCTCCTAGAGCATTGTTTCTCTCTTTTAACATTTAGACTTGGCTGGTGGCAGTGGTATCTACCCTAACTTTTCTACCCCGATTATATTAGATAAACATGGTATTGTTTTTGGCTATTGTATTAGCCTCGAACATAAACCCGCTTGACCAAATTGTCTTTCTTTTGGCACCGGTTGGGTTTATTCGCCATTTCTTTTTGTTAAAGTCCTTCTTGTGTTTTACTTTGCGCGGCAAACTAGGTTTGCCTTCTTTGTTCACCGTCCTTTGACGGGCTTCTGCTCAGAAGCTCTCCACCAGGCGCCTGGGCGTCTAGGTGGGCTGAACGTGAGGGAGGGGTGTAGTCACCCCCTACACAGGGTATCCTAGGAAACCCAAGTCGCACTTTGCCATGATTGGCTGAGGTGGTTGTCCAGGCTGGACAACCCTCTGCTGGGTGATGGACAGCCAGGCTTTGTGAATGGGGGTTTTGCGCATAAAAGGCAGGTCTCTTGGGCTAGAAGTCCTGAGCTATCTACCCTTCGACGACTAACAGAAGATCCAGTCCGGGTTCTTCTTCCCTTGAGCCTGGTGGGGATAACCAGCTCTTCTTCCACAGCCAGAGGATCCTCTTCCTTGGTCGAAATCGCTGCACACTGTTGTAGTGGTCCGGATAGCTATTTGAAGAGCCTCTCCTGTTTTTAAGGAGCGCACCTTTTATTCATCTTCGCTGCTGCCGGCTTCATTCCTGTGTGATGCAGACCCCTGTCAGACGTCGTCCTTCACAACGAAGCTCCAGGAATCGTGGGTCTGCGGGAAACCAACAGGAACAACTGCCAGGGCACCAGCTGCACCATTGGAATAAGGTACTGTGTTCTGCTTGAGGAAACTGGGTGAAACCCTTTTCTTCATCTCCAAGGCTTGCCCTTGTCTTCCCTCCTTATAACTTTTGCTTCCGAACATTGACAATATCGAAGTACTCTTGGCTACATTGAATCTTGAACTGTCGGACTGTGTGATCTTCGGCAACAGGTCCCCGGTGTCACTTGACCCTGGCTCCGGCCCTTTGACTCTTGAACTCCTGTCTCCGAGTGTTTCTCGATTCTGTCTCCCTAACCAAAATATTGCCTGTGATTTTTGCCACCAACTCCCTCTGGGTATCTCAGGTGAGAAGTGTGTTTTTGGCCCGGTAGCATTTCATGTCACGGATACACATTTATTTAGTAGACCGAACTGTCAAAAAGTGATCGCAATCGTATTCGCGGTAACGTGTTTTGTTCGTAACACCGGTTCATCCAAACACAGGGTACTTACCTTGAGACATACTGTACAAAGTGCGATTGGTTAGTTGTAATATATTTGACGTGTGGTTTGTGTTTAAGTTTACTAGAAGTGTTGTGTTTATAACAAATGGTTTAAAAATAAATGTCCTTATATTTTTCTACCTGAAACCTTGAGTCAGAGTTTGCTTACGTCACAGTAATTGTGGTCCCTTTGTGTAATCTCTGCTACTGCTCATATACTCTTGAAGTAAGCCTGGCTGCTCCGCCACTGCTACCACTCTGACATAGTAGTACAGGCTTGTACCAAAGGTACAACTTGTATTGCCACCTGTAGTCTTAATTGTGTGTAGTGGTCCCTAAGGGCACTGCACAGGATTCTGCCTAACAGTCTGTCGTAACCGTCTCCTTGTGAGGTGGGGTCTGGAAATCTGCACCTCCCGACAAATGTGCGCGAACTCCCCACCACTGTATCGCTCGGCGAAAACTCTTGTTGAGCGGGATCTTGTGCTCGAAGCTTCCCAACACTTGTATCCAACAGGTGTCAAGGAACTCCTGTAGTGGACGCATTCGCAGCCTGCACAGCCGAATGTGGTATGTGCACGACAACATCATGCCGAGCAGAGAGTTGATGGACCTCACCCTTGCGATCCTCAGGGCCAACAGTCTTTGTACTGTGCCCAAGATGGCCACTATCCTCTCCTCTGACGGAGACGCCAGGCACGACACAGTGTTGAGTCAGGATCCCAGAAACAGCATGCCTGCAATGGAATCAAGCAGGACTTTGCATAGTTCACAGAGGACCCCAGCTCCGTCAGCAGGTGCAGTCTTCGTCGTGTGGTCGACGGCAATCTCCTTCGAGCTGGCCCGAATGAGCTAGTCGTCCAGAAAAGCGTAGACGTGAATCCCTCGTAGTCGCAACTGCGCCGCCACTGGCGCCAGGCACTTAGTTAAGACCCTTGGCGCCGACTTCAATCCTAAGGGAAGGGCCTTGAATTGGTAGTGTTTCCTTGCACCACAAAACGCAGGAACTTGGTGTCCTTTGTCAATGGGGATGTGGAAGTATGCATCCTCCAAGTTCAACGACGACAGGAAATCCCCCTCTTCCAGCTGTCCGAGCACGTGCTGAAGAGTAACCATCTGGAATTTTTGGGAATTGATGCATTTGTTCAGTTGACGAAGGTCGGGAATGGGCCTCCAGCCCCCAGTCTTCTTTCTGACGATTAAGTACTTAGAGTACACTCCGGAGCCCCGGAGCCTCTTCGGGAGGAGCTCCATCGCGCCTTTCCTTAGCATGGCCCGCACCTCCAGCAACAGCTGAGGGATGTGGTTTTCCTTTCAGGACAACCGTGGTATTCGGGGACACTTCCGTTGAAATTCCAGGGTGTGTCCGCGGGCGAGAGCGTCCAGCAACCAACAGTCGGTGGAGATGGACTTACACATGCTGACGAAGTTCGCCAGCCGGCTTCCCACCGGGGTGCACGGGTGGAGGCCCGACTCCACGGCCGGTTCAATCCTGCTTGAACGTCGATGGGCCATCTTGGAGACCCTGGCAATGACTACATCCTACTCCAAAGGTCTTGGAGCTGCCCCTGTTGGTCTCCTGGGCGGAAGAACAGGAGGGTTGGCGGTTGCTGCCTGAGGTCCGAAAGGACTATTTCCATTGCTGAAGAGTGCCCAAAGCATGCGCCGTCTCCAAGTCTGTCTTTATGGCTTGGAGAGACTCATCCACAGCCTTCCGGATAAATTGTCCCAGTCGAAGGACATGTCCAGAACCTTCGACTGAAAGTCTTGCCGAAGGTTGGTGGCCTTGAGCCAGCCACGACGACGAAGGCAAACGCTGTTGCCCATCTGGTGGCTAATATAGTTCTGCGGTTGCTGTGAAAAGGGACATTGGTACCCTTTATAATGAGGGGTTTGCGTCAGACAATAGAATTGCTAAAGATATATTTTGTAGTGATACTGAACTATTATGCACAAACTAGCGGACAAACAATTAGCTCCGATTTTCTTCCTATAGAAAGTATCCTGGCTGTACGATTTCCTTCTAGAATGAAAGGAGACGAGTTCGAAACTGCATGGAGGCAAGACTGATAGAACAATACTAATCAGCTCCAACAACTACTGTATGGAAATATAGGCAAGAAGCAATTAACAATAGCATGCTTGTGCTTCCCTCTCTAGCTACACACGAGCCAAGCCTAGATTGACAATCGGAACACGGGAACTGAATTGAAAAGAAAGAGAAACTTCACCTCCTCTTGAAGATTCCGGCATAGGGACCCGTTCAGTTGGGTAAGCCCCCAATAGAATAGATGAACCAAACCACATGAGAACTAGCGATTCTGTACCTGATGGGTCCTTCTCTCTTCTACAACTCACATATACCGATACGAGGCAATCAACATACAGCTCACACAAAAAACGGTGAGTGGACTATACCAGCGTTTTTTTCGATCACTAGTGAATAACTGAGTATAGGCCCCCACCTCTCCCTGGAGAGAACCAATAGAGTATGAGTAGAACCAATGGGGACACAGGCATATGAACAATGTAGGGTATAAGATAAGCCCTAAAAGCAAAAACCGAGACGAACTGGCACTAAAGGAACCGTTCTAAATGCACATGTGTACTTGACTGTAATATGATGTCACTAGACTTTAAACCAAGATTCCTGTTAATAATCAACAGTTGTCTGAGAGCTGAATAGTGTGAGTAGGTTATTGATACTCCTATTCTCCGTTTATTACTCCTTGATAGGTGGAGACATTCTTCCGGTTAAACTGACCAAAGGGTAACACAAACCCATGAACTAAGAATAAACTGCAACCCTGACAAAGACATTGCAAATTAATTGTTTCTAGTGGAAACCCTTGAGTTTCCGGTTTTTATTGTTACTGAGATGTGATGTATGCTTTACTAACCCCTTACACAAGCCCCTGAAGAATTTCCGAGCACTAGACATAAGACACAAAGATCGGAAAGAAACATGTTGGGCACATCGTGTGGTTGTTGAGTGAGACTATGAAAGTGAATGGAACTTGAGATTGAGTGAGATGTGTTTAATGAGGTATGGCTGAGTGTGAATATTAGCACAGCACAAGACACTTTAACGGATAAGTAATTGAACTAACAGACTTAAACCGTTGGAGGGGGAAAGCTCATGCTTACACCGCAGTGAACGTGTGTCTTTTTGAGCTTCAATGTAGGAGACTTAATAGACATACTAACAATACACCCCAAGGTGTTTTTTTTATATTTGTATGTACTTGAAAAATAAAATATGTATATTTTTTCATAAATTTGTTTCGAAGCAATGGTCTTCTTCAATACCATTAGTGAATATGGTACCGGAAGAGAACTCTCCCCTTTAAAGTAGTAATCACAAACACAAGCTTTGTGTTTCAAAGTGTTAAGGGTTGATCCCTTAGTTCGAGGGTATGCTTGTGAATTGTATATCCCTCCACCTCTCCTTTGTGTTTGGATAGCCCATCTGGTGGAAGCCCACGTCGGCGCTGTCCGTGGCCACGGTGATGGCATGGTGCGACGCCACCTCACCTTCCTGCAGAATCTCCAACGCTTCCGACCTCTTGTCATTCCATCAGAAGTCCAAGATGGGAGCAATCTTGAACCGTCGGCGGGCCTTGATGGTAGTCGCTGCCAAATAGATGACCCGTCGTCCCATGGCATCTAACTTCTTGCCCGCGCGGTCTGGTGGGGTAGCAGCCGCCAAGGCCGAACCAGCCGAGGGCTTCTTCCTGGGGAAGGCTGGGTCTGTAAGCACTTGGGCGCGGAGTCTGGCACCCTGTACTACCTCGAGGCGATCCCTCTTCGCAGGAGCCGTGGAAGGGTTCATCATGAGCAGCAAACATTCGTCCCAAATGTCATCCAGGAGCGGGACCGAGAGGATAGTCTTCCGCTTCGCCTCTCTGCGTCGATATAAGAAGCCCTCCTTCTCCGGAGCGAGCTGAAAATGTTCCAAAGCTCTGGAGATCGAGTTGGAACGAGCCAATCTCGTCAGCGCGCTCGCCGTAGGGCCTGCTTCCTATGTTTCCCTACTCCTGGATGGTTTGCAGATCAGTGAGCTCCTCCTCAGAGGAGATATCCATACCCTGGAGGGCCACCAGCCCCCCCGCCCCTTCTTCGTTTCCAGTGGTGAAGGTCTCGGGGAGATGACAGGCATCTTCTTCTCAGGGGTCTTCTCTATGGGCCGGTACGCAGCCTCCCCTCCTGGGAAGAAGGGACACCCTGGCCTTAGGGGTAGCATCCTGTGGGGCCGTCTCGGCGGCCTTTGCCAGAGATGCCACCACCCCCTCGATGGAAGGCTGGGCCTTCAGTGGGTGCACCTGGGCCTCACAGTCAGGGCCGGTGCCTTGTCCTGCTTGGCCTTCTCTTTAGGGGGAGGGTCTGAGCCCCGCTCCCCCTTGGACTTCTCTGGTAGGACAGACTTGGGCCTCTACTTGAGTGTGTGCGGATGGTCCGACTTCCTCTTGGCCGAAGATCCTGAGAGCGTTGACTGGTGACGGAGGCTGGAGACATCTAACGCACCCTGGCCGCCAAGAAGCCATCGCAACGGCGCTCCCGGTGGCAGTGGACTTGCAGTGCTTAGCCTTCTGTTGGACCCCCATGGGAGGGGTGCCCTCAAAGTGCTTAGAGGCCTGCTCAGCCTTCTTGGAACCTGGAGAGGCATGCTGCTGGGACCCACCCAAAGCAGGGGCCTTGGCCTGTAGCCACTCATTCAGCCGCCTCTGCCGATCCTTCATCGTGCAAGAGGCTATCTCCTGGCAAAACGCACAATCCTCCTCATCGTGCGCCAGGTACAGGCAGTAGAGGCACTCAGAATGCTTGTCGTCCGAAAAGACACTCTGCAAGCCGCAGCTTGAGCAAATCCTGAACAGGGGAGTTGAATCATTTTACTCCAACATGGTCACTGCGGCGCAGGCCTGAGAATCTTCTGGAAGCCTCCACGAAGAAACTCGACGAAATCCGCCTGGAGCACAAGGCCCGATTGACTGAAAAATAGAGTAAACTGCCCAAAACAAAAAAAAAATAAATAAAATGCAGTAAAATCACGAGAACTAAACACGAGTACTTCCAACACTTGAACGTCGGTAAAAATATCTGAAGACGGCTGCCAGAGGAGAGGCTTAGGTAGGGGGCAGTATGACCCAGAGCTCAGTGATTGGTTGTTAGGAGAAAGACAGTTCAGAAATGAAACTGATTTTTTCTTTACCAAGGATTCCCAGCCTGACGATGGGGAATATTCATGAGCATGTGAATCCATGCCAGACCCCATGCTGGAGAAGTGGTCTGGTGCACCGCCTCCGGAGATTTTGCCCTGACGAGCCAGTCATCCACGTACGGGTATAGATGGTGGCCCTGAGGTGGGGTGCTACTGCATTCATGAGTCTAGTAATCACCCTGGGAGCGGAGTTGAGGCCGAAGGGTAGCACCTTGTATTGGAAATGGCAGCCCATGATCCTAAACCGCAGGAAGGGCCGATACGGCTGCCAAAATCGCGACATGTAGATGGGCATCCTTCAGATCCAGGGAGCACATCCAGTCTCCCCTGCACAATGTTTCCACTATGAGTGCTGGCGTAACCATCTTGATTTTTTGAAGAGGGAGAGGTTTAGGGTGGAAAGGCCTAACGCAACTCTCAGGCCAGCCTGGTTCTTCTTTTGCACGGCGAAAATCCTGGCGTAGAAGCCCAATCCTTGCTGGGAGGCTGGGACTTCTTTTCCACTGCCTGGCTCTCGACGAGTGACTGAATCTCCGCCAACAGAGTTGCTGTCCCAGTCTTTGGGAGTGGAGGAGAGGAAGAGATCGGTAGGCGCTACCTCGTCGATACTACAGAGAATATCCAGGGGTTTGCGAACTTCTTACGCCAGAACTGTGCTTGAAGGGCAAGCTTGCCCCACTACCGGCGATAAGCAGACCCGAAGGGACGCGTCATGCCTTCTTTCCCTCTGAGGCTGTTACGCAGGAGGGGGACTGAAAAAAGCCCTTACTCCCCCCCCCCAAACCCCTTTTGTTGGTTACGCCTGTGTTGACTGATGTGACTGGGTGTAGGCCTTGAACGTGACCTTCGTAAGGATAAAGACTTTGTTCTTTTTATCTAGCTCCTCATCGGTAATGGAGTGTAAGAGGTCACCACCCTTGAATGGAAGGTCCAATATGCGCTCCTGGACGTCTAGGTTGAATTTAGTAGCCCAAAGCCAGGCAGTCCTTCTCATGTCCGAGGCGATGCGTATGGCCCGGCCAGCAATGTCTATGTGGGCCACGGTGGACTCCATGTCGTCTTGCGCCACCATTTTAGCCTCGGCCAGTCACACCTTGAAGCGTGACTGGTTCTGCACCGGAAGTTCTAGAAGGAAGTCAGCTATTTCTCGCCAAAGACTCTGGTTTACTGCTGCAAACATGGCATCCGCGTTGGCTTGACGAAGATTAAGCGAAGCGTTGGAATAAAGCTTCTTCCTGTACGCCTCCAAGATGTTCTCCTCTTTGCCTAGCATCGCTGAGGATGAGGTGGCCGATGACAACTGAGGCTTTGATTAGATTGACGCTGCAGCAATCACCAAAGAGTGTGGTTGAGGGTGGGCCGACAGCAAGAGTGTATCACCCTCCATTTGCCTTTATTTGGCATCCAGGCATCGATTGAACGGCTGGACTGAGGGGGGTTTGAGCCACCCCTTCTTGGCCAAGGAGACTACGTCCTTCTGTATCGGAATCCCTGTCCTAGCCGAGGGGCGTAGGGTGAGGACTTCTGCAAGTACTCCTGCCTCCGGTTGTTCCGATCGGGTTGAGGAAGGCCCAAGTACTCTGCCAGGCCTGCAAGTCGTTCGTGGAAGGCCTTGGCTGACGATGGCATGTCCGGGTCGGTGGTCAGTCAAAAGGCCGAAAACATAATACCGAATGACAAAAATCTCGAAAACAAAATCTCGAAAAAAAAACATCGAATTATTTATTTATTTATTTATTTATGTATGTGTTTTTGGGGTCAGGTAAGTAAAGAAAAGGGTTAAAAAAAAAAATAGAAAAAAAGGGGGGTTGGGGGGAGCCCTCCCATTTCGAAAAAAAAACATTAAAAAAAATGCGATATTTTTTTTTTCGGCCTTTTGTTTTCGAGATTTTTTTATTCGGTATTATCACTATGAACCGTCCGGGTCTCCTTCCTCGTCTGTGTCCACCTGCGCGTCTGGCTGGTCCGGCGCAGGTGGAGGGGTGCTGGGCGCTGAGGGCAGAGGTGTGGAGACTGAAGCCTGAGGCTGGTACGGAACCGCCTGAAATGTGGGAGGCAGGGGAGCTTGAATCGAAGGAGTCAGCGGGGGCTGCACCAGGGGCTGCAGCGCTGGAGCCATAGGTGGAATGACTATGGGCGTGGGCGGCAAGGCCAGAGGGAGCATGTCCCTGATAACATCCCTAAGGATGGCCAACATCTGGGGAGATCTCAGGAGGTTGAGGAACTTATCAAAGAACCTGTGCTCGCTGGTCGGAGGGGTGGCAGGTGATATTGACACGATAGCGGGCAGCTGCTGGGGCCATTGCATATTCTGTCTAGCTGGCTGCAGAGGGTATATGCCCTGCGCTGCCGATGGATTAGCTGTAGGCCACGTACCTGGTTGACACCAGTCCCACCTTGTAACTCGTTCTCCCACCTGCTCCGTTCCTCTGGCAGTATCAGACGAGCGGCCATCTTGTTTGGCACGTCGGCCATCTTGTCGAGCTGCGTGCCACGTGCCGAAGTCGTGGTGCTTGGCTTGCTGGGCCCGGCCTCCTCCAGGACTCTTGACAGTGGCGCATAAGACCTACCCTGCACCTCAGACCACTGCCTGGTAAGTGGGTCACCCCCGGCAGAGTCATCGGTAATGTGGTGTGCAGGCGCCTCTTCGGCCATGCTGCCAGTACAAGGGCGTAGTCCCTCGGATGTACACCTGGCAAAAGAACCTTGCGGTCCCTCTGCACTGCCTCCAGAAGGATCCTGGCAGCCGGTATCTGAACCAGCCTCGGAGCCCATGCTGGTCTGAGAACCTGAAAGGTTCCTCCCGCTCGGGGGTTTCCTTGGGAAGGAGTCACCCTTGCGGGGTATGCTGGAAAAGAGTGGCTCTCCCTTGGGCCTTTAAATATGTCTGACAAAGTCCTTCAAATCCTCTGGAGCGGACTTCTCGAAGAGCTCCCTCCACTTAGCTAGTCTGTTCTTCAAGGCACGCAAAGAAAGTTTGTCGCATGTGGTGCAACCCTCCCATCCCTGGTCGGGGCCAAGGCAGTGGAGGTAAAGAGTGTGGGGATCTGAAGTAGGGAAGAGCCCCTCACAGGCTGGACTCCTGCTGAAGTCCTCTGAAGTGGGCATGCGCCGGGCAGGAGCGTGGAGCCTGAGGACCGAGTTCGACGAAAGACAAAAAAGACAGTAGAAAGTTTCTGGGGAAAAGCACGTGGTATTACATGGCCAAAGCCAAACCCAGGAGCGCTGGTGAAATGGGCCCGTTGACGCTGAAAAGGGGACTGGGGAATGGGGAGCGCATGCTCCCAGGGCTGAGCACCCCTGCGCACCTCTAAATTTAAAAGGGAAGGTTTTTTCTGGGGAAAAGGTTCTGCATCCCGTCCCTAGTGAGGGACGCCCATGCAGTATGGAGGAAAGGGGACGGGACGCAAGAGTATGCAAAGCCCAATAGTTGAAAGTTGAAGCTGAACAACCAAAGAAACTCCTGAGGTGATCGGAGTAGTCATGTGACAAAGTGCAATAACAGTTAATGCAGTATCAGCCCTGCCCTCGAGGCAAACCATGTCGAAAACCATATTTGCAAGATACAAAATTCACAAAAGTGAGCTAAAAAGCATGGCAACAACTTTGATATCAATTAACAACTCAAACACTGATTAGACACTAACCAGAACATTGCTACTCGTTAAGAAAGTAGATACATTGTTCCTTGAGCGGATAGAAGGACAAAGCATGTCTCTCACACAAATTAGAACGTACCTATGTTCCAGTGCCTATGTCTTGCATCTTCAAATTGCTGGCGAAGGACTAAGAAATCTATAACATCTGGCATATCATGATACCTAAATAACAAAACATTAAAATATCAGCATGAGGAACATATGTGTGCTTTTAAAAAAATGCTCGACATGATTCAGTGTACAACCCTGACAATACTATTCCTTTTCACCATTTTAACTTTAAGAGCAATACAATTGTTAATGGAATTAAAGGGTCTAGGTTACATTTACACTGTTTCACCTTAATTCAACACTTTAGTATCGAAGGAGAAATTACTTACCAGTAATGTTCTCACTATGGATTCTTCTTCTGCAGATTCTTCATCTTGATAGATATCCCATCCAGTGCCAGCTGCTTAGAAAATTTCCACAGGGGCATAGTGAGGCTAGGCGGCGTCTGTCCACCTCTGCATGCCTCAACCTTGCCATTTCTCTAGTCCGGATGTGAGGTCAGCGATACATAGATCACGTCACTACAAACCCATACCTCAGTTCCCCACCTCCACCCTCCACCCCCCCCCGTGCTCGGCAGCCAACGGGAGGAATCCATAAGCATTTCAGAAAATCTAAAGATTCGAAGGAAGGACTAATAGCTGACAGAACCACAATGAACAACTCTTTTTTGAAAAGTAAAGTCACACCTACCATTCGATAGTTGTCTCACAAGAAAAGATATATACTGAGTGAAGTCAAAAGACACTTTCAGGATGGGGCAGGCTGGGAGGGCGATGATAAATCTGCAGGAGAACAAGGTCATGGCCATAGCCCCAGCCCAGGCCCTGTTACTCGGGACCTCTGGGCCACCTCACAGTGTTCCTGCATGGCCTCAAGGGCCCACTCATGCCCCCCAAGACTATCCATCCTTACCTGCTTGTCAATCCAGCTCCTGTCGTCCGCTCCAGTATCACCTCGGAAGCTCATCCTCATTTGAAAGCAGCAACCTTGAGGAGAGAAAAGAAAGACAATATTAGTAAACGTTCGCATTCCTCATTCAAGCATCATTCAGAAGCACGCTTACCTGAGCGGAACTCGCTGCCGATTTATTCCGTGCCAGCCTTCATCAGCCTGCAAGAGAAAGGCAAGGCGGGTGGCTCTCATACTTACCCGACGGCGGTCCGGACAACATCCACTCTTCGCTTAGCATCCGCCCGGCCGCTCACCAACCAGAACACCTCGGCGGCCTGCAAGAGAAGAATAAACAGGTTAGCAAAACAGCAAAAGCACACATAACGCTGCGCTCTGCGCATTCACTTAACATCTCGAGCACCGCCCTACACACCAGCTTGACGGCTTCATCATCCCTTCTGCACCTAAGAGAGAAGGAGGACATTAACAAGGGCAATTACCTTCACGGACAAATAATTAAGAACAATAGACTTACCTGAAGAACGGAGTCGCAGCAGGTCTGGACTCTCGGGCCTGCGCCAGTGAAGCAACTTGGCAGCGAAGCTCCCCATTCACGACACACCCCTGCACAGAATTGCAGGACGGAGAGCGCCTCTTACCGAAATCCAAGGTGAGGAAAACTCTAAAGGGGTCGTTCACAAGGGAGGTGGGCCCAAAGGCAGAACGAGAATCCGGGGGAGGCAGGTCCAGGTCGGGAGCGGTCCAACCAAGTCGGGAGGCGTCCCCGTGGATACCAGGTGAGCGTTACAAACAATCCATAAAAACAACATTAGCAGTAAGTAATTTCTCCTTCAATGGATTGCATTCTCCCACAGATTCCTCATCTTGATAGACTCCCAAAGCAGTAAAGCACTAGGCAGCGGGATGAAATCCTAAACCAAAAATCTCTGCAACACCCGTCTCCCAAACCAGGTGTTAGGCCTCACGGGCCACAGCCAGGTTGTAACGCTTTGTAAATGTGTGACAAGATCAAGTTGGGGCCTGACAAATCTCCTTCACTGGGACCCTTCACCAGCTTTGAACAGCAGAGGAAGTCGCCACACTCTTAGTGGCGTGCGCCCTAATGCCTGAAGGCATTTCCTTCCGGCCTTCTCATAGGACTCAGCGCTAGAGGACTATCCAGCGGGATAATGCTTGTTTCGTTACTGCAAGTCACTTCCTAGACTGCAAAAAGGTGACAAACGGGTGCGTCCTAGCCATATAACAGCTAAGTGCCCTCTTCAGGTTGAGTCTTGTGTAGTCTCTCCTCCCCTCTTTAGAAGGACGAGGCAGTGGGCAAAACACAAGTGTTGGGAAGGAGGCACCCCCCCCCCCAGGCGCTTTAAATTAAGGCAAGAGGCAATCAAGGCACTGTGACGAGCCAGGGTGAATGGGGGGAGAGGGGGGAGGTCAGTGAGAGGGATGCATCCCCTCTCAGTAGACCCTATGCTTATATAATCAAGTATTGTGTATTCCTATGGTTTGGCCCAAGGAGCGGGTGGCATCGCTATTTTGCACTCGGCCCAAATCCAGGAGGCCACAGAAATCCCCAGTCACACCCCCACATCGCCACACTGTTTGTCATTGCTCTTGAAAGTGTTGCAAAGATGTGTCTTTCACCCAAAAGGAATGTGCCCAACAAGGCCGCGATCAGAGGCCGGCTCCTGGTGTGCATTTTATCTCACTTTGATCAAAGCATGACCTGGCCCTTTTCCGAGTGACCATGAGTTATAGCCCATGTAACTGACTGAACTCTAAAATCCCTGAATTCCATGACACCAGGTGACCTTTGACCATTAACCCCAAAGTAACAAGTCCTGAAATGTTTATAGTTCAAAACGAGGGCAGAGACCTTGGAGCCGGATGGTGCGGAGGGAGTGGGTGAAATGTGTGTATGAAGGTTAGGAGTGCCCTGGAACCTCCTGTGTGCCCATCTTAAGGTCTGCCAAGGGTAGGGTGTGAGTGATAAACAAGCTCTATAGTAGGAGTGTAATTGTCTGCCCTTCGACTGAGAAGCAGACTAGCCCTGCAGCGCCCATATGATGGACTGACGGACTGGGACTAGTTAACAGACCATCCCATATGGGTAAAGGCAGCATCTTTATAGGGTCCATCCAATCAGCCGCGCAGGTCTTTACTGTATGTATTGTGTCACTTATGACTATGTTTTCCTTAAAAGGTTTCTGCTTGTACCTCTTGTTGGCAGAACGTTCTTAGCAACATAGTTTGTTGCTGTTGCTCTCATCTGTGCATGAGATTAAACGTATTATCCATACAAGATCAACTTGGGCCTTTCTTCCCTGGCGGGTTGTATTCTCTATTCAGGGGCTTGCTTTCAATTGGCGACCCCAACGTGATCCCAGCGCCCCTGTACCTGCAGAGGCTTTCAGACTGTGATGCTGGGAATGAATATGAGGGACAGGGCCTCCATGTCCTTGTCCTGTGGACCTTTTATCATGTGTGTTGTGTTATTTTCTGCACAGGAGTCTATGCGCGACTCCTGGCAGTGCAGCTCTTCCTCTTTTTGGTCGTGGTGAACAGACCTTTGGGATACCCTTATGGCACCCATAGGAGGGGGTACAAACCTGTAACCATAGTGTATGTTTATGGGCACCTGTGTGTGGCCCACAGAGCAGGGTAAGGGTTTATGGCAGCTCCATGCTGAATTTGACAGGTTCTCTGAGTATCCACTATTTTGGGATACCCAGTCCCTGCCATTGTAATCAGTTGATTCCTGATACGAGACAAGATGGCCCCTGTGGTCTCTCGCTTACTATTGCCTGTTAGCTTGTTTCCCAAAGTCCTGGGAAGCCCCAACACTGTCCCTTCCCCCGACTGGCTGTTGGGTGGAAGCTCCATATATGGTAGGGTGGGGAAGTCCAGGCCAGACTGGCTGGAGCCTTCCCAATGACTGTATGTTATGGGTATACCCGTGGGGTGGGACCTGGGTGAATCGAATGTGTGAGGAATATGCATTTCATGTTATGGGTATCTAGTATCTGATGTATGACACAATGACTGAGACAGCCCTACCCAAAACTGTCAAGAATGCAGTGTGGAGTGCTGAATGGCTGCTTGCTTGTCCGAATTTGCATTCCGTGTTGCAAGTGTCTGGATGGAGACAAATGGCCTGAATGCACTGTAAGCCTGATTGGCTGCATGCCTGCATGAATGCCATTCTGAATTATTGGTTGCCTGAGTGCGACCAAGCAGAGTGAATGAGAGACCAAACAGTATATCTATGTTAGAGATAATTATCTTATAAGGCTAATTTCCCAAACCTAGTTAGTCCCCCAGCAGCTTTGCTGGATTTTTGGGGTTTGTTTTTTTCTCCTGCTAAGAATGAGACTCTTTTCCTCCCACTCATAGGCATGATTTGAGTTATGGCTTTGACTCTTTGTGTGCTTATGGGCCATGGGGTTTCTTTCTGCTCCATTAGGTATCATCTATTCTTTGCTTGTGTATTAAACAGCACCCTCAGTGCAGTAACACAGGGGGGTCATAGGGACCCCCAAACATAGACTCCATACCCCAGGACTGACTACCGTCTCCCAGGGCATGTAAAGTCACCATTGACTTTACTAGTTCTAAATTGTGAACAGAACCAGAACAAACCATCATATTGTGGAAGTACTGGAAGGGGTTAATTATATTGCCCCTGGGTCTGTTTTCAAGGGGGCACTGTCCAGTCCCCCCCTTGTCGAGTTTCTGGATGGTGGCAGTGGTTACCACGGGAAATATTCCACCGGAATATTCTCTATGGGATTTTCCCATTGATTTTAAACGCACCACTTTTTGGTGCAATGTTAAAGATACCGCCGTTTTTTTAATTTAATATTAAATCAACGATGGGGTCTTTTTGCCAGAACTCTTTTCTAAAATGGCGTTTGTGTCCGTCTCTGTAACTCTGACCAAGGTCGAGCCCTTTGTTCCACTTTTTGGCAGGCTTCTCCACAGAAGCCCTCCAAATGGTGCGACTCTGTCTGGGTTCCGCAGGATGGGTGGGGAGGGGAATTGGCACGCTGGACTGCGTTGCCTTAGCAACTCAAGTCGCATTCTATTCTGATTGGCCGGGTGGTGAGCCGCCCGACATACCACTTAGCATGTTTGAGTGACAGCTGGGCTGTTGAATGGGGTTTTTTCTGCATAAAAGCAGGGCCTTTGGGACTGGAACTTCAGAAGTCGCCACAGGACCTAAGAATCCGAAGAGGGAAGAAGCTGAGCCATCTGCAACGACGACACCACCGTTGAAGCCCTGCTGCAACTACCTCACCACTTTCCCCGACGACAAGAGAAGATCTTCTGCTGTACGAGTCCTCTTCCTCTAAGCTGGTGGGACCAACCAGTTCACCTTTTTCGCCTTCCTAAAAAGTCTCTTGGTCGAATCGCCCCTGCCAAGCACCCCGGCGGCCGCATAGCCAAGCTTCACCACTTTGACCACGAATAAAAGGAACGCACCTTATCAACGAACTACGCGCATGGTTTCATCCCTGTGCAGTGCAACGACTCCACGTTTATTCCTCGACGAGATCCTCTCTTTCCCTGCCCGAAACAACGAACTGCAACCACTGCCAGGAACAACTGCCACCGCTGGAGCTTCCTCTCTCAAGGTACTGTGTCCTGCCTGGCCTCCCTTTCTTCGGTTTGGGGGCCCCAGACCTTCTAACTTTACCTTCTTGAATCACTCCAACCTCTTTTGAACATTCTGCAAAGACTTTTAGTGCACTTTAAACCGTGTGATCCTGGGCACATTTCGCTTTGCTCCATTTAAAGTGGGCCTGGCCTATGAACTTTGGCTCTACAGTATTTACTGCCTTTATTCCCTTGCTGAGAACTCCTAAATGTGTTGGGACCTGTTTTATTTCTATGCTCTGCCTTTTTCTCTCCCTTTAACTGAACTATTGGAGTGCCATCAGGTTATGCGCTCACATCTGTTTAACAAATCAAGGGAGGTGTGTATACTTTAGCTGACTGTGTTTTAACTTGCTTTTGATTTAGAGTGCTAGTATATTGCCTAAAGTGTGTTTTAAATAAATAATTATATACTTTTTATACAAAGGTCTGGTCAGTGTTTGTTTACCCTGTGTTTTTAGCCCTATTGTGCATACTCTATATACTGCCCTCCTCTTCTTGAGGGAAGTCTGACTGCTCAGCCACAGCTACCAGGTACATCTGGGTGGTGCAGACTGCTACCAATTGGGTTTACTGCTTACTCCTGTAGTCTTAATCTTTTTGCAGTGTTCCCCAAAGGAACTGCACATGATTCTGCCTAACAATCTATCTGGGGACCTCTCACTGATGGAAATCGTTCAGTACCTGAAGTCAAAACTTGATGCTTAACCTTGAAGCCCACTAGAACAAGAAGAATTGCTGCTGCTTTCCTTCGCCAATCTGAAAGCTGCGTGTCTGTCAAGGAACTGATCCAAGAGAGGACCTGGCTAGGAGACCTCTACCCGAGCTACGAGGGAACATCGTGCACCAGTTCATCTTCCAGGCGCCCTGGAAGTCAGTCCTCGAAAGGCTGCTGACCGGAGACGGGGTCTGCCAAGAACCTGAAGTAGAGCACCCGGACATCAAGTCCACCATCATTAACCAGGGTTCGGAGGTTTGCCGTGACCAATGGAATCCCATCTAGTTGTGTTGCCCAGAAGCAAGGAACATTTGACGCTGTGCTGCTCAACGACCGGAGCTTCAAGGCTCCACCATTGCCTAAGACATTTGAATCAAGGACTCCCCCTTGCTCATTACCGACCGCTTTGTCCTGCCGGACAAAGTCAAGGTCACTGACGAACCGAGAATAACGTGCCGGTGGGTTTCCCGCCACCTGAAGTCCTCAAAGATGCTGATGACGATCCAAAAGCCAGCCATGGTTGAGTCCCGAACACCGACGCCAAACGCTGACGACCCGACGCCCTTGCTGGGCATACATTCTTCATTGACTCTTTGCAGCAACTATCGTGGTCGAGGTGCACCGCACCTCTCATCTTCAGGACGTCCACAACCAATCATCGACGTGCACCGCAAGAACCGAAGCGGCTGCATCAAGGCCATCGTTTACCCTTTTCTTCGAGGGATCTCGACAATCCGTGGCTCCTGCCTTAAAGGGAGTTCACTCAAGAAGGATCCATCGACGACCGTCGTCCAACTCTGCTAAACTAGGTACATTGGGGTAGTAGAACATTTATAGAAGGAAATACGACTCTGCTAAACAATGTAGGGACTGGGCTTGTTTACTATCTTATTTATAGGTTGCCCAGGTGGGGGATCCTCACACAGAACTGTGTCTTGCGGTAGGGACCTAGTAGTCTGCCAATTGTTTAACCAACTTGTTTCCCTCCTCAAGTCTATTGTTGGTTCACATTATTAATGGATTTGAATGTCATTTGAAACTGTCTCCAGTTGATGCATTTTAATGGAATCTAAGAAGTAATCGTGGTACCACATAGAGACGGTATATATTTATCATTATAGAATTGCCTGAGCACAAAGTGTGTTATTGTATGTGTACATAACCAAAGCCTTATTTATTTAAAGAACTGTATTATCACCAACAGTGTATGGACACTCCTTTGTGGGTCTTGGGGACTACACAGTACTTAAGAACCAGCCCGCATCTCCTCCTGAGAGCTTAAACCTTGATTGCTCGTACATAGCTACCCAATAGAGAATCTTGGCTGGGATGTTCTGGGCTGCTAGTATGCCATATAGAGTGCAGGAGCACAGATAATCCCCCTCCAGTATTTACACAGGCCGCTTCTCCAGAAGGAGCCACGCCCACCTACAACGACCAGCCTGAATAAACACATGTTCCAAGTGGTTTAGCAGGAGCCATTTTAAGAAAAGTCCTCTCTGCTCTTTGAAGCAGGCGCGGCTTCGAGGAGAGTGCAGGCTGGTGTTGGAACCCCGTGAAGCAGGAGTTCGGGTGACCATGCACAAGTGAGCAGACTCTTGTAAGCGATAACAAGTAGGGGACAGATGCATAGGGAAGTGTGAGGGGTGTGAGCACGTGGAGAGTGAGGTCATTGATGTGATGTGGATGAGGATAGGGTCATTGTTGATAACATTTGTATTAGTGATTGAGTGGTTCAGTAAAGTATTATAGGGAAGGGGAGGGAAGGTGGTACCTTGAGGCAGAATAATATTTAAAAGAGGTATATGGAAATAAAAGGAGTTGGTCTCATAAGTAGGAACAAGTAGCAGTTGTTAGTGTAGCGTGTTGGTTTTGTTTATGGCAGTCGTGTTTTGTAGATAAAAAAGCAGGCCATTGAAGGGGCGGTAATTGTGTTACGTGTGGTGTGGTGCTGACCGATCTCTTGGAGCACTGTGTCTGCGTATGGAAGGGTGAGGGAGAAGGGCGGGGGTTGATTCTCTTGTTTTTTGTTATGAGCAAGCAGCAGCGTGCTCAGCGTGTTGCAGGGTTAGTAAGATATAGACGTAACTAGCATGGGGGGGAGAGAATCACCAATAGAGCGCATGTATAAGGCCCTGCCACAGTCTCGTGACAGGGTAGAGAAATATGAAACAGTGGATCGCGGAAACGGGGGTGGGGGAGCCCTGCCCATGTCCCGGGCAGGGATTTCACAAGAGCACTTTGGAACACATGTCCACATTTATAATAGCAAAATATAAAGGGAAGCAGTTACAGAAGAGAAAAGAGATTCTCGATCTTTGGTGTATGTTTGAAGACACAGAGGATCAAGGGAATGGATTGGAGGTGCAGAGACAGAGGAATGAGAAGTGCGGAAAGGGAGAAGGAGAGGTGGGGCACCTGCTTCGATAGAGACCCCTTCTGTTGTGGTGTGGTCCCCAGTGTGGAGGCCGGAGCCTGCTGCAGAGGCTGGTGTGGAACCGCCTGTACTGTGGGAGGCAGCATCAATTCGGGGGAACCCGCAATCGAAGGAGCCGGCAGGGGCAGCGCTGCGGCCTGTGGTACCGAACCAGTATGAGGAATGGCTATAGGCGCCGTGGCATGAACAGAGGGAGCAAGTCCCTGATTGCATCCTGCAGGATGGCCCCCATATGCAGGGTTCGCATCAGCGCCAGGAACCTTTCGAAGAACCGGTCTAGGATATTAAAGAGCCTCCTGGTTTTCTCCGAGCACTTGCCAATGTCTCCAAATAAATATTTCTGGGGGGTCACCTGTGGGGGTATCCGTGTAATTTCAGTCAATATTTCGGCCACCTCTCCCCAGAATCTCAGGAATGCTGGACACTTCCAGTACATGTGAAAAGAGTCCGCATGTAGGGTCCCACACATGGGGCATTCCCCGCCCCCCATGTTCTGCAGCAAATTTTGCCATTTTAGCTGGCGTGTAGTGTAACCTATTTAGGAGTTTAAATTGTATCAAACGTAATCCTGCATTCAATGAAACCTTTTTTGTGAGTGAACAATATCTGCTCCGTTTGTCCTCTGGGATAGGCATTTGCAAGTCTGTCTCCCATTTATCCTTGACCTGTTCAATGAGGGGGTGTGGGCCTGTATTGCCCCAAATAGTTTTGAAATGCCTAGCCCAGCCTTCATTGTGATGAGTGGGGTGTTGAGGAGGTTCATCTGGGAACATTGGCCATCTTTTCTGAAATGCGGCCCTTACTCTGTAGTATTGTAGTATTTTGAGTGGCCCACCCCCCATCGTCTAGTAAAGTCCTCTCTTGTTGCAAATTTACCATCTATGAACATATCGGCCACCTCCATTTCCATGTGTGGATCCCAGCCTTCCTGAATACTCAGATCCGACACAGGGGGGATGCCCGGAAAATTCCACAAGGGGACTTCTGGGTTGTATGGTGTTTCCAGCTTCAGTCATTTAAATAATGCCCCCCTAGTTGTAGTTTATTTAACGTGTGGTTTTTATTTGAGTTTAATAGAAGTGTTGTGTTTATAACGAATGGTTTCAAAATAAATGTACTTCTATTTTTTACCTGAAACCTTGAGTCAGCGTTTGCTTGAGTCACAGTAATTGTGGTCCCTTTGTGTAATCTCTGCTACTGCTCATATACTTTTGAGATAAGCCTGGCTGCTCCGCCACTGCTACCACTCTGACATAGTAGTACAGGCTTGTACCAAAGGTAAAACTTGTATTGCCACCTGTAGTCTTAATTTTGTGTAGTGGTCCCCAAGGACACTGCACGGGATTCTGCCCAACAGTTACCGGGGCAAAAACACTTAGCACCTGAGTTAACCAGAGAGAGTTGGGGGCAAAAATCATGGGCAATACTTTTGTCAGGGCAGACAGAATCAGAGAACTCTCGTAGACAAGAGTCAATAGGCCGGAGCCAGTGTGAAGTGGAACCGGGTTCCTGTTGTCGAGAATCACATAGTCGGACAGTTCAAGATTCAATGTTACCAGGAGAACTTAGATATTGTCAACGGAGGAAGCAAAAGTTCAAAGGAGGGAAGACAAGGGCAAGCCTTGGATGAGGAGAAAAGGGATTCACCCTAGCTCCTCAAAGCAGGACACAGTACCTTATTCAAGGAAGAAGCTGGTGCCACGGCAGTTGTCCTGGTAGTTTCTGTTACGCTCACCTGGCTCCCACAAAGGCGTCGATCTGAACTAGACAGCTGCAGTCTCCACCAATGTGACGCGTAGGGCCGAGATGACGGACTGGGCTGGCCCACCTAGCTTCGTTTGCTTGGCCTGTAGGAATATTCTCCTTCAAATGGAGAAAGGGAATTAACCACCTGTGGAGTTGAGTGTAAATCCTCCCACCCCCGCGGTTCTCCCCACGGATCACCGAAGATGTCCACTCTTATAGTCTCACCTGATGGTATGAAAAGATGAGCTCTCCATCCTGCATTGAGCGCTGGGGCGCGTTGATAACCAGTTGCTTCACTGGCTCGAAGAAATTGGTGAGTTCCAGAACAATATTGACTCCGAAAACTGTGTAGTTCGTAAGAGTTCAAATGCCTGACTTTCACTCTTGTCTGATTCCTTGCAGATTGCAGCTTGACCCTAGTAAAGAGTTCCTCGTGACAACCAGTAATATTCTGGTAAGGGTTTGTATTTCCAACACAGTTTGATAAATAATGTCAATATGTAACCTGTTGCTTTCTCCATTATTCAGGCGCTGAGAGAAAGTATGAAGTCTCAGGGAATAATACCTCCGGCGGTAAAATCAGGTAAGTCTATTGTGGTGAGGAGGGTTCCCCTTGATAGTCCCTTTGTTTCACCTTGCTGTCCTTTTGTTTCCCCTTAGTGGCTGGGGTTCGCGAAGATGCAGTGGAAGCTGCGCCGACCCATGAAGAGGAATAGTACCCCCGGTGGTAAAATCTGGTAAGTCTATGGGGGGGGAACTAATATTCCTCTGTATATTCTCTTGGCTCACCTTGCTGTTCTCGTCTACTCCTTAGGTGCCGGAATGCGGGGGGAACATGCAGGAGGATGCGGTGGAATATGAAGATGCTGCGAAGGCCGGTGAGTTCAGGCGGCGCTGCAGCAGGCGAGGCGACGCGCATAAAATAACTTCTTTCTTCCAGCTCGAAGGCGCGATGGATCGGGAATTCGGTTAAGGATCAAAGGTATTGCTCTTGTTCTAACCTTTTCTCCTTCTTTCTCCCTTTTTCTAGGAGCTCCAAACTCGAGGCGGACGTGGCAGAAAACTGGATGCAGACTTGCAGGAACGGTGAGCGTTACGCTGCTGGATGCACAATAACGCGAAGCGTGTGCTGCTCTTCGGGCGTGGTTTAAATAGTCGCCAAAGTAGACCCAGGTAAGTATTCCTCCCCAGGCCCGCCCGAGTAAAAAAATAGTCCCTAGGTAAAATAGTCCCTTCCAAGCCTCATTTGGCTTGGAGCTCTTGCAGCATGGTCTGCAACAGGTAAGCTTGCAGCATGGTCTGCATCAGGTAAGTTCTACTCTATGAGCCTGGTGCCTATGGCGCCAGGACTAACTCTCCATATGAGCCTCGCGCCAGGACCACACCCAAACAGCCCCTAGCAGGGGTTTTTGGGCTTGCTCAAAATGTTTTTTTTTTTATTTGGTTTGTTACAAACCTTTAAAAAACTAAGTTACAAAGAACAAATTAGACAAGAGTTTAGATGACAACTTCGTATAAAGGCAGAAGCAGAACATAAGGCCATCCTTTATAATGCGCCTAATGCCTTGCAAAAAAAGAAAAAAAAGAGAGAAGGAGTGCAAAGCATCAACCAATTGGGGAAAACAAGGTCAATGCCATCTATTCCCAAGCGCAGTTAGAAGTTGGCAGAAATTCGGTATGCACTACATGATTTAGTTATTTCTACAGTCTTTGGCTGTTAGGTTCTAAGGTCGCTTCTGCCTTTAATAGTTTTTCCATCATTGCTTCTAGGAAGAAAGTTAGCTCAAATGTTAAACTACGGTCCAAATCTTGAGAGAGTTGCTTCCACCAGTCTTCTATGGACATCGTAGGTCTTGCTAAAATAAATCTTCCTAGGTGCTTTGTGCGTTCTTGTGTCAGTTTAGGGCATGTTAATGTTAGATGTTTCAAAGTTTCGGGCTCTTTGTCACAAAGGCGGCACATTTGCGATTTTAGGCAAGCGGTTTTCCATATACTCAAAGTTTCTCGGGTGGGCAGTTGATTGAGTCGATATTTCATAAAAATTGCTCTTCGATTTTTATCCGGAAATTTTTGTAGATATGGCATGATTCCATTCAATTTTTTCTCTTCATTAGGCATCAGCTGCATAATTCTATGTTTTTTACACGAGTCGCCTGTGTCGATCCAATCTTGTGTCCAGAGCAGTGATTTGACTTAATTTGGATTTTCTAGGAGCATGCTTTTGTCTGCTCCTTTGTCACTGAGGATTTTTTCGCAACGATGGGCCCACATTGAAACGATGGAATCGCCAGACTCTTTAGTTAGATCTTTCAAGATATTGTATTGTAATAGTGGCGTCTCGTCTGTAGCCTTGCGATATTCATTTAACATGTCCCACGTGATTCTCCCATTAATAGATAGAAGGCTGAGCTCAAATCTTATGCAGGCGGTTGGAACTCCTGGAGGTAGCCACAATACCTTGGACCAAAAAGAATGTTCCAATAAGGCCCAAACTTCCGCAGGACATCCAAAGGCGCAATCGGCTCCATGAATTAGGGCTGGGATGACCTTCATTTTGTACAAAGTCAAAACTGGTATTAATGCTTGTGCTGTCAGTTGAATGCATTTAGATTTGACTTTTCCACCCATGGGGCATCATTGATGTTTGAGCTCAAAAGCATGCCTAGATACATTGATTGCGTTTTTTGATAGATCGTGCCCTCGCCCATTTTCCAAGTGAACTTTTTCTTTCCAACCGGTTCTTTGTTCTTTTGCAGGTCTTGAAATATCAGAATTTCTGATTTGTTTGTGTTCACTTGAAGGCCATTTTGGTCGATGTATTGGGCTAGAATATCAAGTGTCTGTTGCAGGCCTGTTGGGGTAAAATTCAGGAGCACTAGATCGTCCACGTACAATAGCCAATGAACTTCACTTCCACTGATTTTTGGCAAAAAGGTGTTTGCGTTTTTATATGCGTCGCCCAGATCTGAAATGAAAAGATTGAAGATTATCGAGGCCAGGGGACACCCTTGTTTAACTCCTCAATATGTTTTTATTGGAGCGGATAAAGTTCCCCTTTTATCTAACCTTATTGTTATCTCGGTGTTGGTATGTAAGGCTTTTATTGCTAGGAGTAGGCTGCTTGAGCATTTCCACTCGGTCATTTTCTTCCAGAGTAGTTCTCTGTCAATGCTGTCAAATGCTTGTGACAGATCCACAAATGCTAAGTAGATTTTTTTGTTTCTTTTTATTGCATCCATTTTGAGAGTATTCAACAAAAGGAGATTCAGGCCACAGCCTAAGCCCTTGACAAAGCCTGCTTGACGGGGGTCTAGATGGTTCGAATCTTGTATCCACTTAGAAAGTTGTTTCTGAAGTTGGGTTGCGAATATTTTGTCCAGGACATCCAATAAGGCAATAGGCCTGAAGTTTTCCGGGTCAGCCCTGTTGCCTTTTTTAAAGATTAGTACGATGATCGCAGTTTTCCAGCTAGATGGTATATTTCCTTCATTGGCGATATTGGAGAACAGTTTTGATAGAAAATTGGCCCATTCTTCAGGGTTTTGTTTAAGTATAAAATGTGTTAGGCCATCTGGACCTGGCGCCCTAGAAGAGGAACTTTGCTTGATGCTCATTAGGATATCCTCTCTTGCAAACTGTAGATCCCATTTTGAAAGCTGAGGCATTGGAGAGTCAATGGTTGTGCTTTCTTTCTCATATACTGAATTATAATGTTTAATCCAGTCTTTTTCACACACCATAGAAGTTTGGATTGAATCTTGGTTACAATCAATGCTGTTTATTAATTTCCAAAACCCAGAAGAGTTTTTATTATTGAGGCTGTTAAGCATTGACTCACTGTCATTTTGGCACATAATTGCTTTATAGGATATTTGCCAGTTTTTTTATTTTTGTTTACTGGTTTTGATGGCCTGTTTTTATGTTCGGCTTTTAGGTTTTTGTGTTGCCTCAGTTCTTTACGAAGCTGTTTTCTTTCGAGTACTTGTCTATCAAAGAGATGTTTCGGATGGAAAGAAGGTCTTGTCCTTCCTTTATCCATAGTCAAACTGATTTAATAGACAGTTATATTCAAACCTTTTTTCTGTAGCATTTTTTGCATGTTTATCATATGATTCTGTCAGAGTCTTAACGTCATGAGGATTTATCTTTAACCGCAATCTATTGGGCTCGGCCACAACTTGATTATTCCATTGTTGAGGTTTCCTAATATTTGTCTTTTTTAGTGATAATTTTAGTTGGCTATGGTCACTGTTTGGATCGACTGTGATTTTTAAGGACACGGCTTGTTGTTGTAGGGCGTCTGATATGAAGAAATAATCTATCGTGGAAGATTGATTTATGCTTTTCCAAGTTTTTCCTGGAGGGATATCTCCTTTGGCGTTTCGTTCATCATGTTTAGATTTCTTTCCTCAAGGTCAGCACACCATTTTTTGGCCGGTTTTTGTGTTCGGTTTTTGGATCCAGGGTCCTTGCACTCGTTCACACAGTCTACATTGAGATCTCTGCAACAGATATTTGGATTTCGATTATTGCTATTTATTTCATCAATCAGATCACACATCATCTTTATAAACTTGTATGTTCCCGCATGTTTATGATGCCAGTATATGTTGATGATGTGGATTTGATCTGTGCTGATGTTTGTCTTGTTTTTCCCGGAAATCACAGAGTACTGTATGAACAGTGTTTGATTTGATGTTTTTGTTATTTTCCAGCCAGAGCTTTTCCTCATCATGGTCCAGAGTCCAGCAGACGGACGACTCTTTGTTCTTGTTATTGCAGGATTTATTGCTAGTTCATATACATCTGACAATGGGCAGGTAGCTAACCATGTTTCTTGGAGACAGATGGCATTTAGATCGTCGCTCCAGTTCCTTGTATCGTTGAACAGATGTACGAAGCCTCTCGTATTCCATGATAAGATGTTTATTGTGGGGCCATCTGACCCTTGTTGGCATTAGCTCGATTTGTTGCCTAAAGCACCTGTCAACCAATTCCAATTTGTATTTGCAGAAGGTTTCTCTGTACTTTCTGTTGGATTGTTTTCATTAGTCTTGATGTTAGTATTTCCATATATCGTAATTTTGATTTGTTCGCCAAGAGTGCATCGTGTTTGGTTTTTAGCACTACTATCTTTTTCACTCTGAGGTTCATCAGATGAATGATCAAACTGTTCTGTCACTATTGGCGTTTGGCTAGTGACAACGTTGTCAGTATCTTTTGAGCAAGTTTTATCTGCTTTTGCTCCATTTCTTGATGAATCTGTTGGATTTATTGTCATCTGAGAAATGGTTTCTTCTTCGTGAATGTCGAATCCCAAAGGCAGCAAGAAGTGGATTGCATTGATAAGCAGGTCACATATTAATCTTGAATCAATGTGGAGCCGTAATTTATCATTCTGCTTGTCGTTGACAAATTCGATAATTTGGATATCATTTGATTCTATTGATTGAAGGCCAGGCACATGGTGCAGTAATTGTAATACGTTGTTTCTGTTTAAAGTTAGGCCATCTTTTGAGTCCAACAGTCGTTCAAGAATCAATACATATCTTCCTGATTTTTTGTGTTTTTCGGCTCGCGGTATGTTTTTTCCGCTGGACTGGTTCTGATCTCTATCCTTTTCTTTAGATGTTTTTTGCCATTGACTCCCTCGAACAAAATTGTCTCGGGCATTCTCGATCTGGTATATATAATCCATGTGTTTTAATCACGTCCTTCCCCTTTGCCTCATCTAGTGTAAGGCTCCGGTTTGTTTCATAAGTGATTTTACCGATTCCATTTGAAGCTCCTTACCGCTTCCTTTTCTCATCCATAGTCTCAAATTTAGCCTCTAGTTGTAAGATATTTGAGGCTTTTGGGGCAGACTTAGGGAATATCAGTTGGCCGATTTTTCCACATTTTGGCAAGAGCTCGATGGATTTTGCCAATATCATGTCGTCAGGATATGGGACGGATGTTTTCGCAACGTTTTCTACCGCTTGAGCCGTGGCAGTCAGCTTCATTTTCATTGACTATGGGAGTCTTATCGAAGCCAGATAGATCTTTAGGAACACTTTCGATAATTTCCTTTTCCAATTGATCGAGTGTGGTTCGAATTGCCAGAAGGTCCCGCGGGCTGATATCCCCCCCTATAATTCCATCAGCATTACCAGACGTAGAGGGGAGCACCTCCATTGAAGGTGTAAGACTGATATTAGTTGTGAACTTCTTCTTTTCAACTTGGGTTAGGGTATTTGATTGCAGCAATCTGAGTTGTTCAGTAGGGCCGGCGTGTACAGCAGCCGTAACAGGGATTGGAAAAGATGACTCAGAGGCCGGAGTGAGACCACACGGTCCCATGTTAGCTTCTTTGTTGATTACAGCATCCTCTAATATGCCTTGCATAACTTTCCTGTCTGTTGGTTTAGATGGTGATGATGTTGTATTGGCATTAGTACTCACAGGTTGTTGAGTGAGAGCGGCATTGGCTGACTTTTTATTTAATGCCGAGTTTAACGGCAAATTTTCAGGTATGATCATCGCTACATATGCTTCATCCCTTCTTGTGTTTTGACTTTGTTTTAGGAGACTTAGTGCTTCTTTTGTGACCTCAACTAGAGCTCTCTTGTCCTCAGTATTTAATTTCTTTTGATCTGCTAATTCCTTCATGGACTGTTCGATTCCTTGGATTCTTCCCCCTAATTTTGTGATAGCCGAGACCCCATGAGGATCAACCATGGGCATTTTAGAGTTCATCAGAGCAGACAGAGTTGACAGGTCTTTTATGTTCTCATTGATTTGCTTGTACATCTTGAGCAAGGGGGCCATCGCTATAGTCAATGAGGACATGACAAACGGTCTTAGATCACTTAGAGCATCTTTGATTAGTTTTTGCACATGAGCATCTCTCATGATTGGGTTTGATGAGGCTCTGTTGCTTTTTCGTTTTGGTTTTAGATTGTTTTGTTGTTTCTCTACTGGGTTTGAAAGAGATTCATCATTGCTAGATGACTCGCCCTGCTCCTCCGTACTTGGAATAACAGGATCCTTGTCTATAGAACTCCTCCCTTGGCTGTTTGAAATTGTTTTGCATATACGACTCTTGTTGGCTAGCCTGTGTTTATTCTGTGAGCATTCAAAGGGCGGGGATTGACTTAAATCAACACGCCTTCTTTTCCTTGCCCCACTTGGCCAGTGTTTCCATGGGGTGGATTCTTTTACCGGAAACATCGGCGATTGCATAGCCTGCCAGGGTTCAGTTTTAGATCCTTCCAAGTTAGGTTTCAAGTATTTAGCCGCCGAAGATTTCGATGTTAGGGATCCATTCAATTCAGTTAGATCTAGAAGCAGTTTATTCCCAATAGCCAGTGAGTTTTGTCTTTTGACAGGGGATTCCACAAGTTCTCTCAGTGTGTTTTCTTTAGCAAGGGATGATGAGTCTACTTCCCTCTGTGCACCCTGTGCCATTTCCTGTATGGTACGAATCACTGCCTCCTCTTGAGTTAGAGGGTAATTTTTAGTCCAAGCCTCTAACATTAGTTTGTTATTTAAGGGATTTGTGTCAAATGTATCCAATGTCAATGACTCTACAATAATCTCCTTTTCGTTTTCAGACAGCTCTGGAATGGATGCGGGGCATGGTGTGTCCTTCTTGTGATAACTGTAGGCGTTCTCTAAGCCTCTAGGAGAGAACAGCGTGCTCTCCAACCAAGCGCCTGTGCTTTCTGAAGTCAGGCGCCTCTCTCTGCCTTCAGGCGCCTGACTTTTTGTTTCGGTATTTTGCCTGGCAGTGCGCGCAGCCAGCTCTTTCAGCTGCGAGAGGGGAGCCACCGAGCCTCTTCCCCAAGGGACCACCGCGGTAATATCCACCGCCCCCCCTTGCGTTCCGCTCGCAGCTATCTGTTGCAGCGTCACCAGCGACCTCAGCCCCATCCCCAGCCCCAGCACACCAACAGCCGGCCCCAGCTGCACCACACCCCCCGCCAGACCCATCACCCCCGCCATTGAGTGTTCATTATGGGGCCTGGAATCGCCTTTTTCACAGGTAATGCGAGCTTGGCGAGGGACGGCAATGTTGTGTGGCGGATAGGTCATGTGTTCAACCTGTCTCATAATGGCATTAGTTTTTGTGAGCACATCCGAGTATTTTATGGATTTAAAGGATGGTTGTCGTGGTAATGAGATTACACGAGGGGGCGGAGAGGAACATTCCCATAGATTTCTTACTTGCGCTTCGCAGGGATCCGCTTCTGATCGACTCATCATGTCATGCACCTTTGTGTGGCTCAGGGCGGCGCAGTTGTAGTCTCGTCTGTGGATAATTAGTTGTTCGTGGTAGGGTCCTCTCATGATTCATGCTGCACAAGCGCAGCACGTCACAAGTGGCAAAGCGTCTAGGTGCCTCACACGCCTCGTGATCCTCCAGAGACTCACGAGACTCTGCACCGACTCCTCGCCACTCCGCGGATGGTAGGGGTTTTTATGATTCCACACCCTTCTCAATGATGGAAACAGAAAGAGGACAGGCAGTCCTTAGCAACTCCACAGCAGAAACTCCAGGAAAACAGAGGAAACAGAGACTCACGAGACTCTGCACCAACTTGATGCCTGCTTCTGGGGTTGCTGGACCTGGTCTGGGTCACCGGGGGTAGGCATCATGACAGTTTCCTGCAGACCCACGGTTCCTGGTGCTTCGGTCGTGGTGACGAGAAGGAGGATGTCTGGAGGGGTCAGCACTACGCAGGGATGAAGCCAGCAGCAGCGACGGCGAATAAAAGGTGCGCTCTTTTAAAACAGGAGAGGCTCTTCAGATGGCTATCCGGACCACTACAGCAGTGTGCAGCGATTTCGACCACAAAGAGAATCCTCTGGCTGTGGAAGATGAGCTGGTTGACCCCACCAAGCTCAAGGGAAGACTCTCCGGACTTGATCTTCTCTGGTTGTCGAAGGGTAGATAGCTCAGGACTGCAGCTGGGCTTCACCGGGACGGGGGGAGTTGCAGCAGCCGTCTTCTTCTCCGCTTCTCTTCGGTTCCTTGTAGTTCCAGTGTCGACTCTGACTTCCAACCCAAGAGTCCTGCCTTTTATGCGAAAATCCCGCATTCACACAGCCTGGCTGTCAATCACGCAGCAGGGGGGTTGTCCAGCCCGGACAACCACCTCAGCCAATCATGGCAAAGTGCGACTTGGGTTTCCTAGGATAGCCTGTGCAGGGGGTCACTACACCCCTCCCTCACATTCAGCCCACCTAGACACCCAGGCGCCTAGAGGAGGGCTTCTTGGCAGAAGCCCGCCAAAAGACAGTGAACAAAGAAGGCAAACCTGGTTTGCCGCGCAAAGTAACACACAAGAAGGACTTTAACAAAAAGAAATGGCGAATAAACACGACCGGAGCCAAAAGAAAAAGTATTTGGTCAAGCCGGTTTATGTTCGCAGATTATATAATAGCCTAAAACAGTACCCCGTTTATATAGTATAAACGCGATAGAAAAGTTAAGGTAGATACCACTGCCACCAGCCAAGTCTAAATGTTAAAAGATCAAAACAAGGCTCTAGGAGGTAAAGATAAAAAAAGGGCTAAGAAGTAACCCTTTCCAATACTCCATGTAAGATGGGGTGTACTGGATCTGTGGTGAACTGACTATTATAAAGTTAATGGAAACTTTACCCTTTTCTGGGGGACAGTAGTCAGCCCCAGAAATGGAGTCGGTGGGAAGTCTAAAAGACAACCCTGTGTCACTGCACCGAAGGTGCTGTGTAACACACAAAAGAATGGGGCTACTGAAGGTGTACTCCAGAGTCCCCAATCACAAAAACAGATGAAATACACATGGCAAAACAAGGGGAAGAGTGGGGAAAAGCTCACACTCTTACCAAGTGGAAAAAATAAACTCCAGAAATCCAGCAAAGCTGCTGGGGGACTCACTAGGTAAGGGAAATTAGCCATTGAATGAGAATTCTCCCTAACACTTAGCAAAGGTGTGCAAAGATTACCATGTTGCAGCGTGAAATCTCCCAGACAGGGACCCCCCCCCCTTGTCGAAATGGGTAATTCTTTCCCAGCGACCTGGTAACATTCATCTATGCAGAGAATTATCCAAAGGGATAAGGTCTGTTACGTTATGGGCAGGCCCTTACGTGCTAAAGAAAAAGCCACAAAGAGCTGGTCAGCTCTTCTGAAACTAGTTGTTCTGGCGACATTGCAACTCACCGTCCTCTTAGGGTCTAGACGATGGACTGTGACAAGTGAAATACTGATACAACTTTGGGGAGCAAGCCAGGCCTTACCCTGAGTGATACTTTCTCCCGGAAAAAGCGCAGGAACGATGGCTTACAGCATAAGGCCTGCAGCTCACTCAGCCACCTAGCAGATGTAATAGCCACCAAGAAGGCTGTTTTCAACGAGAGAAGCCGTAAAGGACAAACGTGCATAGGCTCAAAAAGGAGCTGCCATCCGAAATATAAGAACCAGATTATGATCCCAATCTGGGACAACAAAGGGAGTTGGTGGAAACTTATTTACAAGGACTTTCAAATATTGTGCCATTACTAGGATCATAAAAAATGAATCTATCTAGGGATCTCTTGAACACAGACAAGGCCGCCAGATATCCTTTGACTGTGTTGACCTTTCACCACATTGTCGCCAGCATAGGGGACTCACTGTTTGAAACATCTTGGACAACCTGTGGGGGTCATATTGCCACCTGTGGAGGAGCTTGGTGGCATGTAATTTGTACTGGGAGGAAATCTACATCATTGAAGTTCCCTTACACATTCTGGTCCATAGGTCAGAATCTATTTCCACGTTCATATCTTTCTCCCACCTCTCCATCAGTTTGGTGGTGGACCCTTTCCCTACATTTATCAGAGTTTTGTACATAACCGAGATCAGCCCTTTAGTTTCCGTGAGGGTGTTAAGGAGTGTTTGAAAGGGAGTAAGGTCTCTCTGTATTTTCTCCTTCTATGGTTCCCTCATTAATGTTCCTGTAAATTGAAGGAATTGAAAGATCGGGAGAGGCCCCATGCCCAGTGCGCTTTGAAGTTCGGTGATCATAATGAAATTACCCTCCCTCCAAAGTTGTCCTACCCTCTCGAGGCCCGCCTCAAACCAGGATTGAAACCCGCTATGATCTGTGATCTCCTCCAGGATCCCAGGTGCCCAAATGTGGCTCAACGGCGATGGCCACAATGTGATATTGCGCATGTCTGCACCCTCCTGCCAGATTTCCCAAATAGTGCCCAGGATAGGGTGTTGTCGGATTCTGCGAGTCAGTTTGTCCCTCGGGACCCAGAGCCATTCCGATAGGGTGGCAGGGGTGAAGCTATGATTGTCAAGATGTACCCATTGCAAATGTGTTTGGTTTCTCAGGTGAGGTATTAAGATCCTTAATTGGACAGCTGCAGAGTATTTTGAGGTATGGTAAACCCACCCCCCTTTCTCCTTGGGTAGGGTCAATACCTCATATGCTATTCTAGCTTTGTTCCCATTGCCACAAGAATCTCAGAATGGCCTTCTTCACCTCCCCAAAGAACAGTTTCGGGATTTTAATTGGGAGCATTTAGAATGGAAATAAAAACCTTGGGAGACACACCATCTTGACTGTGTTTAGCCTACCCGTCCATCAGATCGTGAGCTTCTGCCATTTTGTTAGATCAGACTGAAATTTATCGACTAAAAAGGGGAAAGTTGGCTTCATATAGGGTACTTAAATTTCTTGTGAGATTTATCCCTAGATATCTCAATGTGGTGTCTCCAATGGTGAGGCCTAATACGGAGTACCTGTCTGCATCATACTGCGTAGGTTCATTCAAAGGGAACAGGATTGACTTTGACTTGTTAATTTTAAAACCATATATGAGTCCATAGCGTTCTATCTATTGTATGGCTCTCGTTATAGATGTCAAAGGGTTTGTGACATGTAATAGTAGGTCATCGGCATACAAGGCTACCTTATATTCTCTCCCATGTACTCTGATTCCCTCTACTAATTGGTCAGATCCGATTTCCTGGTCGAGAGGATCAAGCGATAAGGCAAACAATTTTACGGACATAGGGCAGCCTTGTCTTGTCCCTCTACCTAAGGAAAATCACCTCGAGTAGTCAGAGTTTACTGATAGAGACTTTAGGAGATATATAGACTGCCACCACCCCCCTTCTAAATCTCTCGCCTAGTCATACCTTGTTCAACGCTGCCTCTAGGAATGGCCACTCTACCCTGTCAAAGGCTTTCTCTGCATCGACCGACATAAGGGAAGGGTCCCTTGTCATTGTCTGGATTCGTATATCAGGTGTAATGTTTTGCGCATTGTGTCCGATCCTTGCCTCCAAAGGATAAATCCCACCTGACCTTGAAGTATGAGCCGAGGCATGTATATCTCCAGCCTTGCCGCTAGGATCCTCGTGTATATCTTCGCGTTGAACAGTAATAAGTGCCTCCGAGAAGGAATCAGGTGTGTTAGGGAGAATTCTCATTCTATGGCTAATTTCCCTTACCTTTAGAGTCCCCCAGCAGCATTGATGGATTTGAAGGTTTTTATTTTCTCCTGCTAAGAGTGAGATTCTTTTTTTCCCACTCTTAGGCATGTTTGCTATGTGTGTTCTAGGTTATTTTTTGTGTTTAATGCCTATGGGGTTTATCTCACCCTCATAAGAACCATCTTTATACACATGCGTTACACAGCACCCTCAGTGCCGTAACACAGGGGTGTCATAGTAAACCCCAAACATAGCCTCCATACCCTGGGACTGACTACTGTCTCCCACGGCATGTAAAGTCCGCATTGACTTTACTAGTCAATAGTTATGAACTAAACCAGTACAAACCATCTTACTATGGAATCATATTTTCCTTATGTTCATTGACGAGAGGGTACCGTACAGTCCCTCTCTCAAAAGTTTCGGGCTGCTGGCAGTGGTTACTACCATAAATATTAAACCGCAAATATTTTCCTATGGCATTTTCCCATTGTTCGAGGCTACCACTTTTACTGATAGCCTCTAACGAACTGCCGGTTTATATTTTTATTAACTTTTATCCAGTGTTTTTTTTTTTGCCAGAACTTTTATAATAATCCTTTCTCGTGTCTTTCTCTATGATCCTAACCCAGGTCGGGGATCCTTTGTTAGTCCTTTTGGCAGGCTTCTGCCAAGAAGCCCTCCTCTCAGCACCACTGAGTCTGGGATAGAGCCATTGTTTGGGAGGGGGAGTAGGCCACCTGGACAGGGATGCCTAAGCAACCCAAGTCGCACTCTGCCCTGATAGGTTGAAGGGTCTCCCGCCAGGATGACCACTCCACTGTGAGTGACAGCTAGGCTGTATGAATGGGAGTCTTTTTGCATAAAAGCAGGGTCCCGAGGACTGGAAGGGCAAGACGTTGCCACTGGAACTAAGAAGCCGAAGAGGAGAGAAGGCAAAGACATCTGCAACGACTGAACCACCGGTGAAGCCCTGCTGCAGCGTCTCACCACTTCTTTCCACATGACGAGAGAAGATCTTCATCTACAGGAGCCTTCTTCCCTTGAGCTGGTGGGGCCAACAAGTTTGCATATCACCTTCCAGGACCTGCCTTGGTCGAATCGACAGTGCCCTGCACTCAGAGATCAGATAGCCAGGCACCCGTCCACCACGACCGCGATTTATAGGAGCGTACCTTTTGATCTGTTTCGTCATCACTGCGGCTGTGTCATGATGCCCGCTCCCGGGGAGCCGGTTCAAGCCCTGCGTCCCCGAAAGCGGACATCCAGTCCCCAAAGAAGGACCCAGCAACCACATATAGGGGCCCTTTGGACAGTGTCCTGGCACTATGGCGCCAGGCTCATTATGGAAGTGCTTGGGTGCACTTACCTGATGCAGACCATGCTACAGGATCCCGGCCTCCTTGAGGCCTGAAAGGAACTACTTTACCCGTGGGATTAATTTACCATCCGGGCGTGGTCGGGGAAGGATACATACCTGGAACTTCTTCCAAGGCTATTTAAACCCCACCCGAACAGCCACACGTGCTTCGCATTGTTCTGCATCTAGGAGCTGGACGCTCACCGTGTCTGCTCCTGCATCCTGACTTCTGACATGCCTGCCAGCATCCTGGATCACCTGCAAAGGAAGAGAAGAAGAGAACAGAAGAAAAAGTCCTGACCTGCTAAATCCGCATCCCGGAGACATCTCGCCGACAATCCTGAAAAGGAAGACTTATTTAAAAGCTCATTGCGTCGATCGCTGCAGCGCCGCATTCCACTCACCTTTACAGGGCGCCTCCATGTTCAGCAGCGATCATCCGGATTCGCAGTCACGCCCCAGCGCCTAGGGAGAAAAAGACCAGAACAAAAGGTGAGAGAGAGAAGGGAATAAGGAAAGCTAAATCTCCATGTTAAGACTTACCTGTTGATTCATTCCCTCTTCATTTCGGGTCCGCGCCGCATCCTGGCATTTCCGGACCCCGGCCCCTAAGGGGAAAAAGACATCAGCGTTAATGAGCGAATGAAAAGACATTACCAAAAAACGCTCATTAAAGACTTACCTGATTTCTACAAGGATTTCACCTCTCATCTCGGGTCGGTGCCTGTTCGCCGGCATTCCGTACCCCGGCCCCTACGGGGAAAAAGACACTAGCATTAGTACATTAATGCATGGACACAAGGGGAACCTCTTACCGAAAAACTTACCTGGAAGCCAAGCAAGTTTGGTTCTCACCAATCCGAAAATCCAGTGAAGTAACTGGATACCAACGCGCCCCTGCATCAGAAGCAGGATGGAGAGCTCGTCCTTCCAGACCCTAAGGTGAGACGCTACGATGAATCACAGAAGGGTTTCGAGGAGGGTGAGAGGGGAAAGTGGGAGGCTGATTGCATTACCCCGCAGACAGTTTATCCCCTATTTTCGCCTACAGAAGGATACTTCTGCGAGACAGACAAGAGATTTGGGGGCCCATCCAGTCCCTCTTCCGAACCCTGCGCATCACCTTAGAAGAGGTCACAGCAGCGCAAACCAGTCCAGCGCCTCCGTGGGAGTCAGGTGAGCGTTACAGGCTGGCAGTGCAGTAACTCGAACCTTCCTCCACGAGGAGAGCCTCTCTTCCTCTGCTGGACAACACGAACTGCAGGAACTGCCAGGAACCACCGCCACCGCAGGAGCCGCTTCCACTTTTCAGGTATATTGTTAAGCCAGGCCTCCCGTTTCGTGGGGTACTGTTAAAGGTGTTTGAAATCCTTTACCTACCTCCTGGGTTGGCCGTCCCTATCGACTAACATTATCTTTTACCTTCTGCACCCTCCTTTTAAATCGATAATCCAAAGACTTGACTTCAGCTACTAGAACAGTTTGATCCTGGGCACATTGCCTTGTACCACTAACTCTGGCACAGGCCTATTCACTTTAGCTAAATCTGTTACAACTGCCTTCACTAGATTGCTTTTCACCCTCAACTGTGTTGGTGCACCAAAACTCTAATAACCACTCTTTCTTCCCACTTAAGTATAGCTGAAGTGCCATTTTGTATGACAATTGCTAAAATGCTACCTTGCCTAACTTGTTCGCAATCCACTTGGGAAGTGTTGCTCGTGTGTCTAAGAGGTTAACTCTGTATAACTTGTCCGTTCCCTCCATGGTTGAGAAATTAGTAGAGTGCCATTTTTGCTTGGTTGACCCTGTGCCATTTTGCTCAGTTTTCACTCTTGCTCAAACTTGTCTATAATTTAGACAAGAACCTCTTTCACTTATGACCGTAGCATTTGAGAGTCGAGGACGCCCTGGCCTTTGCAAGAACCTCTCTGCAATCGGCCCGTATATCGTAGCCTCCAAACTCTAGCGCTGCAGGAGCCAAGCCTGCAGGTTCAGTGACGCCAGGTCGTGGTGGAAGATGGCACCTCCTTCTCTGGAGAGAAGGTCCGCGTCCGCCGACAGCTTGATGGAAGGGGACGTTGACAAGTCCAGAAGGTCCGGGAACCAGATCTGCCTCGGCCACGCCGGTGCGACGAGGATCATCCTGCACTGGGACCTCTTGAGCTGGTTGATGAGTCGAAGCAGCAACGGCAACGGAGGGAACGCATACAGGTATAGGCCGTCCCAGGGGAACAAGAACGCATCGCCCATGCTTCTCGGCTGGGGAAACCTGCTGGCGAACCTCTTGCACTTCGAGTTCGTCGCTGTTGCGAACAGGTCGATTTGGGGTTTACCCCATCGTCGGAAGAGTTGATCCACCTGATCCTGGCGCAGTTCCCACTCGTGACACGCGCGCAGCTCCCTGCTGAGCAAGTCGGCGATGGTGTTTCTTTCTCCCGCCAGGTGGAAGGGAACCAGGAACATCCCCTGGGCGACCGCCCAGTGCCACAGATCCTGTGCCTCCTTGGATAGGGCTGGGGATCTGGTGCCTCCCTGCTTCCGTATGTAAAACATTGTTGTGGTGTTGTCCGTGAAGATCCGCACCACCTTGCCCTTGAGCGACGGGAGGAACGATTTGAGAGCCCAGAACACGGCTCAGAGTTCCAGGACGTTGATGTGCAGGAGCCTCTCCTCCGGGAGCCAGATGCCTCTTGCGTGGAGATCTCCGGTGTGGGCGCCCCAACCTTTCAGGGAGGCGTCCGTCGTCACCGTCTCCTGGTACGCCGGCGTCTGAAAGTCCTTGCCCGCCGTGAGGTGCGCTCGAATGCCCCACCACTGAATCGCCCGCCGGAACACCTCGTTGAGGGGCACCCTGTCTTCGAAGGTGCCCGTCGCCTGCATCCAACGGGCGTCGAGAAATTCTTGAGGAGGGCGCATCCGTAGTCTGCAGAGGCGCACCAGGTAGATGCAAGAGGACATCATCCCCAGGAGGGACTTGATGGACCTCACCCAGGCCACGTCCGTGGCTAGTAGGCGCTGCACTTTGCCTAGAATGGTCTTCGTCCGTTCTTCTGACGGTGCCGTCAGGCGCCTCACTGTATCTAGCTTCGCTCCCAGAAACAGGGCCACCTGCGACGGCACCAGGTGGGACATTAGGTAGTTTATAGCGAATCCCAGGTCTGTGAGTAGCTGGATGGTCCTCGCAGTGTGTTCGACGGCGAGTTCCCTCGTCCTTGAGTGGATGAGCCAGTCGTCCAGGTAGGGGTAGACGTGAATCCCCTGCAGGCGCAGCCGCGCCGCCACAGGTGCTAGGCACTTGGTAAAGACCCTGGGGGCCGACTTCAATCCGAACGGCAGTGCACCTGAGGAACTTTCGGTGACTTTTGAGGATGGGAACGTGGAAGTATGCATCCTCCAGGTCCAACGACAAAAGAAAATCGCCTTCCTCCAGCTGTCCCAGTACGTGCTGGAGGGTGACCATCCTGAACTTTTGTGACCTGATGTATTTGTTCAAACAACGAAGGTCCAGGATGGGGCGTCAGCCGCCCGTCTTCTTCCTGACGAGGAAGTACCTTGAGTACACCCCAGAGCCTCTTCGGGACAAGCTCGATGGCGCCTTTCCTGAGCATCGCCCGTACTTCCAACAGCAGTTGCGGGATGTGATTTTCCTTCCTGGCCACAGGTGGAACGTGAGGGCACTTCTTCAGGAATTCGATAGAGTGTCCTCTTGCCAGGGTATCCAGCACCCAACGGTCGGTGGAGATGGACTTCCACACACCGACGAAATTTGTCAGCCGGCCTCCCACCGGGGTGCTTCGGTGGGGGCCCGAGACCACGGCCGGTTCAGACCTGCTTGGAGGTGGTGGCCTTGCTGCCCTGGCCACCTTGCCGACGGCGGCGAGGCGCTCCCTGCTTGCCGCGACCCCTGTAGGCCTCCTGAGACGAGGAGCGTGCCGCCTGGCGGTAGGACGACGAGCCACCGCTGGATCCTTTGGAGGCACCCTGTCTGCCTCCGGAGCTCCGAAAGGGCCGTCGCTGCTGAAGGGCTCCTAGGGCGCGGGCCGTCTCCGTGTCCGTCTTTATGGCTTGGAGGGATTCGTCCACCGCCTTCCCGAACAAGTTGCTGCCGTCGAACGGCATGTCGAACACCCTGGCGGAAGTCGGTCGCCCGGAGCCAACCCTGTCGTCGTAGGCAAACACCGTTGCCCAGCTGGCGGAACCCGGTATCGGCAATATCGGTTGCCACCGTTATGGCGTGGTCCGACGCCACCTTGCCTTCTTGAAGTATTTCCAGGGCCTTAGACCTCTTGTTGTCCGGTGGGAAGTCCAATATGGGGGCCATCTTAAACCAGAGCTCCCTGTCGTAACGGGCCACGATCGCCAGGGTGTTGGCCGGTTTGATCGTCGTCCCCGCCGACGAAATGACCCGCCGCCTCATGGCGTCCAACTTCTTTCCCTCGCCATCCGGCGGGGAATTCGACGTCGAGGCTCCTGACCCCGCCGCTTTCTTCTTCGCCGCCGCCGAGACGACCGAGTCTGGCGTTGGCTGGGCCCTGAGGCACAGGTGAGCGGTTTCGGGGACCCAGTACTTCTTCTCGTACCGGTCCCATTTGGCTGGTGCCATGGAGGGGTTCTTGAGAACCGACAGGCCCTCCTCCCAGATGTCATCGATTAGAGGCACCGCGATGACAGTCTTCCTCTTGGCCTCCCGGCGCTGATAGAGGAAACCTTCCTTTTTCTGGCGTGGAATGAGCCAATCTCGTCGGGCGTGAGGCCCTCAGAACCCGTCGTCGAGCCCATCGCACCGTCATCTCCCGACTCGTGGGAGGATGAGGAGGGAACTGTAGGCCTTACGGGGGTGAGTGGAGGAGAGGGTTGGGTCCTCTGTCGTTTGTTCTGAGGACTTCCCGACGGGCCAGGTTGCGGTTCCTCCGGCCTGGGCCGTGGGAATCTAGTCCTTATCTCAGAGCATAACGACTGGATCGCAGACAAAATGACCACCGAGCCATCCTGAGGCCTAGGTTCCGGCTGCGCCGGAAGGGAAGGCTGCTCTTCCTCGCCATCGTCGTCTTCCTCGGTTATCTCCCGAGGATCTTCCTTACGGGATCAAACCTTCTCGAATTGGACTTCGAGGTTCCTCACGGCCTCGGTCAGTTCCTCCTCCGAGGCCGACTCCGAGCTCGAGGAGGCTACCGTGCCCCCCCTCGCTTCTTCCATCATGGTGGCCATGACGATGGGCTGAAAAGAGGATTCCCTCCTTGGCGGCAGGTAAACTCTAGTCCCGGAGGCAGTCTCCGCTGGCGGGGTCTCTGCCGGCTTGGCCAGAGTCGCCGCGATCGCCTCGATAGAGGCATTTGCCTGCTGGATAGGGGCCTTCACCACCTTAGGTGCGTCCCGGGCCTTCTCCTTAGGGGGAGGGGCGACGTCTCGCTCCCCCCCTCTTCCGAGATCGGACAGGGCGTCTCCCGAAGCTTACCTGGGGTCCCGGGCTTCCTCTTCCCCGAACCGGAGCGCTGGCTCGTGGTTGACAGTGCCGGGGAAGGCGCGCCCTGCCTGGCGACTGAAGAGCCCGACCTTTTGGCGCTCCCGGAGCCAGCGGACTCGCAGCGCTTGGCCTGGTGTTGGGCCCCTGTCGCCAGGGTGCCCGCACAGGACTTAGAAGCCCGCTCGGACCCTTTCTTCTTCTTCTCACCCGTTGAGCCCTTCTCCAACCAGCTGGCAAGACGGGATCAACGGTCCCTCATGGTCCGCTCCGACAAGTTCTTTCAGAACTGACAGTCCTTCTCTACATGAGTCTTGTCCCCATGAAGACAGTAGAGGCATTGCGAATGTTCGTCTTCCTTAAACACATTCTGCAGCCCGCATCCAGGGCAGCTGCGAAACATCTTGGGTCCGGGTGACAAACTCGCGTCCTGGGCCATCTCGAAGTAGGCCGCGAATCTTCTGGAATCCTCCAAGAAGTTGATTCGACGAAATCTTCACCCTTGAGAGGCATAGGAAAATCCCGTAACGGGTAGCCGTTAACGGGAGTAGAAACGGTGGAGCTTGAGGCTCGATTAACCGGAAAAATGTGAAAATTCACCTGAAAAAGCACGAAACACGCAGTAAAAGCTCGAGAGCTAAGCACGAGGACTCCCAACACTTGAACGTGCGGTAAAAATCTGAAGATGGCTGCCAGAGGCGGGGCTTAGGTAGAGGGCAGTCACTGGCTGTGGTCAGTATGACGCAGAGATCAGTGATTGGTTACTACTACGAAAGACAGATCAGAAGAATATTCATGAGCATGTCAATCCATGCCAGACCCCATGCTGGAGAAATATATATATATATATATATATATATATATATATATATATATATATATTCCTTTTAATACAAAGCTTTGGTCAGTGTTTCCTTGTACCTTAGTACTGTAGTTCTAATGTGTAAACCCTGAATACTGCTCATCTTCCTCTTGAAAGTCCGACTGCTCAGCCTCAGCTACCAACTAAATCTCTGTGGTACAGACTGATACCGAATTGAATTTATTGCATATACCTGTAGTCTTAATCTGCTGTTGTGCTCCCCAAGGGAACTGCAGTGGATTCTGCCTAACAAGGTGTAATACCCGTCTCCAGTAGATCATGAAATAGTTCGACCAAAAAGGGGAGGAGGGGCTATTGCAAAGGCGCCTGCTGTATAGCTGTCATTTCCGGGGGCCTTTCCCAATGGTAACCTCTTCACCGCTTTTTCTACCTCTTCGGCCGTGATGAGGCGTCCACCGCGTCTGCCTCCACCTAGGTCAGTTTCGGCATGTCCACGCTGCGCAAATATCTATTTATCTATCTCAGTTCTGTCCTGGGTTATTTCAGATTTGTATAGATGGTCGTAAAACCGCACAAACGCTTCTGGGATACCTTTGCACTGTGCGTCATGGGTGTCTCCCTCTTCCCCCGGCTATGGTCGTCACCCACCTATCGTCCCTCTGGCCTTGCAATCTAGCTGCCAAGAGAGAATCTGCTTCATTCCCCTTCTCGTAATGCTTTTGTTTGAGAAGCAGAAGTTTACGGACCACTTACCTCCCCTCAAGGAGCTCATCCTGCTTTTGCCTGGCTACAGCAATCTTCTCAGCTCTACCCTCAATGTTGGTCCGTGCGGCCCAGTCTAGGTGGGCTATCTCCTCTTTGTTTGTTTTCTATCAGAGCCCTTTCTCTTTTCTTATTAGCTCCCTCTCTAATCAATAACCCCCGCCACGCCGCTTTCCCCACCTCCCATTGTTAGGCAGAATCCTGTGCAGTGCCCTTAGAGACACTACACATAATTAAGACTACAAGTGGTAATACAAGTTCACCTTTGGTACACGCCTGTACTACACTGCTAAAGTGGTATCTCAAGAGTAAATGAGCAGTAGTAGAGATTACACAAAGGACCACAATTACTGTGACTCAAGCAAACACTGACTCAAGGTTTCAGGTAAAAAATTATAAGTACATTTTTTTTAAACCATCTGTTATAAAAACACTAACTTCTATAAATTCGAAACCACACGTAAAATACACTACACAACCAATTCCTCTTGTTCCAGTAAATTCTAGTTAAGTACATTAGGATTTGACAGACTGGTGTTGCGATACTAACGCGTACCCGCGGATAGAAATGCTCGCAAAGTAAAAGCTGTCATGTCCCTTAACCCTGGCCCTCACTATCAAGTCAGCCTTCCAGTCAGGGCCAGGTCAAAGGCCTTAAAACCTTATCCAAGACTCTCTTGGAGTAAGTCCTGGCGCCATCATGAAGACCAAAATTATAATGAGACTATTTACTTGGGACTATTTAACTTGTGGGGTTCAGCCAACATGGAGGCGCACACATAGCTCAGTTACAAGGAACTGAGCTATGCTGTCTAGTCTTTTGGGTGTGGCAGGCCTGGGACTACTTTCCCTGGACTACTTTGGGTGTGGCAGGCCTGGAACTATTTTACCTGCACTACTTTCCCTGAGACTATTTAAACCACACCCAAACAGCAGAACACGCTTCGTGTTATTCTGCTGTGGGCAGCGTAATGCTCACCGTGTCCAGTTCTTGATGCCAGCTTACCCGAAACCAAGGACCTGCAGAGAGAGAAAGAACACTACGAAACTTACCTGGAATAGTATCCAGTCTTCAATCCATTACCGACTTCAGTTCCACTCAACTGAAGGTACCAACTCCATCATCCGGCACCGCATGCATCCTGGAATACTATAACCTGGAAAGAGGAGGAAGAAAGACAGCATTAATAAGCGCTTCCTCCCGTTTCCTCCCGAACGAAGAAAGCCACACAATTCTTACCTGGGTAGTCATCTCCTGGTCAGTATCATTGCTGGAACATCACAGCACTCGGCGAGGAGCATTACGACCTGCACGGAGAGAGAAGACACAGGTTAGCAATATAAAAAGGCGAAACAGCGCCATGCATCGCGCATTACTCACCGGACAGCATCGCACACACTCCGCGCTTTCGCCTACCAGCCCATGCTCATCTTCAAACTGCATGACAATACCAAAATACCTTTCCATACCTAAAAGGAAAGAAGCAAGACATTATTCTTCGAACTAAGAGGAACATAAGAACTGCATATAAAGACTGTAAAGCAGCAAACCTAGGGAGTCACAGCAGGCCTGGATTCCCACAGGGGGCTTAACGTGGTCGCTGCTCGCCCCCCACATCTATGCGCCCCTGCCACGAGGAGCAGGACGGAGAATCCACCTTCTACAATATTAAGGTGAGGAGAAGGCCCAAGGGGGAGGAAGGAGTAGAGTCCAACTGAGGTGGGAAAACAAAGAATCATCCAACCAGGGCTGGGTGGCGTCCCCGTGGATACCAGGTGAGCGTAACAAAAACACACTTTGTACTTTAGAATTTCAAACAAGGGAAAAGTGAATAAAAATCATAGGCATTACTTTTTCAAGGCAAGGAGACTCAAGGACTTATTCAAAGATACAGATTAAAGTCCATAGGCCTGTGCCAGTGTCAATGGAGCAGATGCTCAGTTGCTGAGGATCACACGTTGAACAGTTCGAGATGCCAAGAGTTTGTAAAGATTGTCAAATGGAAGGAAACGTTATAAGAGGGAACAAAGAAAGAACAAATCTTCATGGAGAAAAAGGGTTTACCCGATTCCGGCTGGTCAGACGGAAAGAATGACCAAGTGTGCACAGTAACTTATTCTGTTCGAGAAAAGCTGGTGCCATGGCAGTTGTTCCTGGTAGTTCCTGCAGACTCACGGTTCCTGCGGCTTCAGTCATGGGGACAAGAAGGACAACGTCTGGAGCGATCTGCACTACCCAGGGATGAGGCCAGCAGCAGCGAAAAAGACAACGATAAATAAAAGGTTCGCTGCTTTAAATCAAGAGAGGGCTCTTCTGATGGCTATCCGGATCACTACAGCACAGCAGTGATTTCGACCCAGGAGAGGATTCTCTGACTGAAGAAAAGACGAGCTGGTTGATCCCACTAGGCTCAAGGGAAGACGACTCCGGACTGGATCTTCTCTGGTCATTGAAGGGGTAGATAGCTTAGGACTGCAGCAGGGCTTCACCGGGACTCGGGGTTGCAGCAGCCGGCTTCTCCGCTTCTCTTCGGTTCCTTGCAGTTCCCGTGGCGACTCTGCCTTCTAGCTCATGAGTCCTGCCTTTTATGCCAAAATACCCCATTCACACAGCTTGGCTGTCAATCACTCAGCAGGGGGGTTGTCCAGCCCGGACAACCACCTCAGCCAATCAACACAAAGTGCGACTCAGGTCTCAAACGAGACCCTGTGCAGGGGGCGACTACAGCCCGCCCTCACAATCAGCCAGCTAGACACCCTGATGCCAAAGAAGGGCTTCTGGACAGAAGCCGCCAAAGGTTGGCAAACAAAGGAGGCAAACCTGGTTTGCCAAGCAAAGAAAGACCCAAGAAGGATGTTACCCAACCGGAGGCGACATAAAAAGTATTTGGGCTAGCGGGTTTAAAGTTCGAGGCTACTAAAATAGCATAAAACACTACCACGTTATGTAATATAATCGCAGTAGGAGAATTAGGGTAGGCACCACTGCCACCAGCCAAGTCTTAATGTTAAGGGAACGAAACAATGCTCCAAGAGGTACAGATAAAAAGGGCTAAGAATTAACCCTTTCCAATACTCCATGTAAGATGGTGTGTACTGGATCTGGTTAATTGACTATGTAAAGTTAATGGCAACTTTACCCTTTTCTGGGGGACAGTAGTCAGCCCCAGAAATGGAGTCGGTGGGAAGTCAAAAAGACAACCCTGTGTCACTGCACTGAAGGTGCTGTGTAACACACAAAAGAGGGGGGCTACTGAAGTGGGGTACTCCAGAGTCCACAATCACAAAAATAGATGAAATACACATGGCAAAACACAGGTAAGAGTGGTGAAAAAGCGCTCACTCTTACCCAGTGGAAAAAATAAACTCCAGAAATCCAGCAAAGCTGCTGAGGGACTCACTAGGTAAGGGAAATTAGCTATAGATGAGAATTCTCCCTAACACCCATTCTGTTCTCTTTGATACGTCACCCGTATTATTAGCCTTGATGTACTCCTTTATCTCGGTTTCCATTTCTGTTTCGAAAGACTGAGTCTTTCCACAGAGTCTCATTACATCGCCATTTAGCCCCTTTACATGGGAGGGCACCAAGGTTTATATCAGCGGAGACCATATCGTGATCTGACCATGAGATAGTTTCGATCTTAGAACAGGTTGTAAATTCTACCAATTCTTCAGACACGTATATGTAATCAATGCTTGTGTAAGTACCGTGGGGTGCAGAGTAAAAGGTGAAACATGTGGTGCTTGGGTGTAGCTCCCGCATATATCTCAAAGCCTGTATGTCCCCATCATCTCGACTACTGCCATTCGGCCGGTTCTGGCAGATCAGGATTAACTGCTTGCTTGTCCGTTCTAGTGTCTGCCTAAAAGTTCTAGTCTCCTCCCAATATCACATGTCCAGCAGCTTCCAACATTATTTTTGATGTTGTTCGCTGTAGGAACTTAGCCTGGCCTGCATTAGGAGCATACATTGTCGCTAATGTGACCATGAGATCTCCCTTAGTACCCACCACCATGAGTACCCTCCCCGCTACATCCGTCCACACCTTAGAGACCTTTAGGTTCAGCTCTTTTCTATTGAGTATCCCTACTCCCGCCCTCTTAAGAGGACCCGATCCCCAATATTCCATCCCCACCCTAGGGTGCAGGATCCTACGTTCCTCTCCATGAGCGTACTTGGTCTCTTGTAGAAAGAGTACATCTATGTCAGATCTCCGAAATTCCTTGCACACCAGAGACCTTTTTGTAGGGGAGTTAAGCCCCTTAACGTTGAGCGTACCTAATCGAGAAAGCTTACCTTTCTCTGTAGGGAGTTTTACTGCCATTACCTATGCGTGATTTGTCGTGTTCGCGTGATAGACCATAACCATTCTGGTTTACATATTTAACTCAGTAGACCACATATCCCGTACCTACAAAACACTTTGTTCCTTTCCTCCCTCCTCCCCCGCCTGATTGCTCAATGGCGTCCGAACCAGCTTGACTAACGTTTCCCTGCCGGAGTCGGACCACCAGTGAGAACCGGAACTGCCACAGTCTCTACACAAAACATTCAAGTAACTATTGAGCCCCCATCCCTGTCCCCCCCCCCCTTTCAAACCACCCCGGATCATCTTAATCGAAACATTTCTGCATTAATTCAATCTTCCTTCGACTTATTCACGAGTACCTCTTAACCCGTAACAGAGAGTAGGGCGTCTGTCGGTCCTTCTGCCCTGCTACTGGGTAATCCCTAAAATGGATTCCTCTCGCTTCAAGGAATTCCTTTAAAGCCCTGCTGTTCAGGTGCAGTACCATTAGGGCATCACGTGTCGGCTCGGCATTTAAGGCCACCACTTGCTTATGAGGACTAGTGGTCTTCCTCGTAGATCCGCATCGCCGGCAACAATGCTTCTCGTCAGCCACATGGTTGATCCTGCCGGCTCTGTGATGCACATAATAGCACCCTCAGTGGTCAGTACCCGGCAAGGATTCATCCTCCTATATTTTCTGGAGCTGCGCATTCGCCCCCGCTTTGGGCCTTGGATATGTCATTGCCTGTCTTCGTCTCGTCTCCCTCCTTGAACCGGCTCATCGTCCTGGTTTCCCAGCAGATCGGAAATGCAGGTCTGGATATCCTTCTTCGTTCTCAGTCTTATCAGGCTTCCTTCCCACTCAAACGTGAGTGAGAATGGGTAGCCCCAACGGTACCAGACACTTTTTCTTTAAGCCATTTGGTAAGTGACATGCACATCCTTCTCATGGCCAGAGTTCTTGGCGACAGGTCCTGGAAGATTGAGACTCTCACTGTATCCAGTAGGATCTGTGGGGTGCTCTTGTCCTTCGAGGACGCTAGCTTTGTCAGCATAGTTGTGAAACTGTGCTAGCACCGTCTTTGGACCCCCCGCTGTCCCTCCAGCTCTATGTTTGCAGTCGATTTTAGGTTCATCGACTGACTCATCTTCAAAGAGGATTTTGATGATCGTGTGGAGGGTCCTTTTCAGATCCTGTTCAGTTTCCCCTTCTCTGTCTGGAATGTCGAAGATACGCAGGTTGTTCCGTCTTTCCCAGTTTTCCAAATTGTTCATTTTTGGACAGAACTCTTCTACCCTGGCTTCTATTTCTGTGATCTTTTGATCTATTTGAGACTCCAGTGTATTTGAGACTTCCAGTCTTTCCTTCCCTCTTGTCAATTTGCTGTGCTATTTTGTCGACTTTTCCACCAATGTCCGCCCTCATGCTTTTAATTTCGTTCAGGAGAGCTGTTACATCACCCTTAGTTGCGGCTGCCTCAGCTCCTGGCGTCGTCATTCTCGGGCCTTTAGAGTGACCAGGGTCAGTGCGATGTGGGACAAATTGATATGCTGCAAGCTTCAGTTTTATGTCCATGGGCCTAATAGGTGGTACTGCGGCAATATGCTGTGCTCTGTTTTATGCAGTCTTCTACCGCATCAACTTCTGCGCCGTGAGATCACCTTCTTAGAGCACGGCCTATTCTGATATAGTTCTCTGTTCGATTCTCCCAGGGCCGTGAGAGTGTAATTACAATCCGCAGTAGGCCATCAACCATCTCAACAGCTGTCGGGGTGTAACCCCTCCCCAGTTAAACACTTATTCTCGGGATATCCAGTAGAGAAGAGAGGTTATTCCGCCCTCCTTGCCTCAGAAATTGTTGGTGAATCTCATGTTGACTCCAGGGACCCTGATTTGTAGGCAATTGTGAGGGCAGAGGAGATCTTAACGTCATGGCAGTTGTATCAGGGACCCCTAGAGGAGGGCACACGCCCCGCTGTCGGGGGCCCAGCCCTCTAGCAGCCTCTTGCGTTGTGCAATGAGTTGTGGCTGCCGCGGCATGAGGGGGTTACATTCCTTTGTGGGGTATGTAGAGTTCCACTTTTGTTCCGGTTTATCAAGTTTCCACTTGCCTAATCATCATGTAAAGGAGGCTGTGGTTTTATATAGATCAGAGGAGGATGCTGCTCCCAAATCTTCCCGAGTCAGTACTTTCCTCCAGCTCTGCCTCGATCGGACCCTGGGGAACCTCTATGTCCTCCCTTCACCACGCTGGGTTTTCCAGATCAGCCAGTGTAAATTGACTTTGTCCATTTGCGATACGGACGTCTTCAGAGTGATTCCAGGAGTGCGGGCCAGTTCGGGAGGCGCCGCTAGACTAGGGTCTCCTACCAAGAGTCAGCTTCAACCCGGTGCCTTAAGGTTTGAGGCTATTGCTTGTGTAGAGGCGAAATCCGAGTCCCCAGATGTGCCGACTGTCTCACCTTCGAGTCCACACGAGGTGCTGCCCCCCGGGTGCGACCGCCACTGTGTCCTCTGTCCGTGTGCATGCCCCTTAAGGGCTGGTTCTCTTGCTGAGCACAGATGGTGAGCCTTCTAGGAAGATAGACGCCTCCGCCTCAGGCCTCCTCTATGTTGTGGATCCACCACGCGTTTCACGACGAGAACTCCAACAGAGCATTTCGGGCCGGGTTGCTTTCACTTTCAGGGGCATGGGTCGTGCCTGGCCGCGATCTTCACACGTGTCTACAGAATCGCTTTCTTAGGGAGCCCTGCACCAATTTTCTCCGATTTTCGTTCAGATGCGGGAGGGTGCCTTCCCATCAGCTTTTTAGCGGGGTGGGGCCATTGAGTGGGGGCTCAGACCACTTTATGGACCGTGGGGTGGTAGCTCACATGGAGGTCCAACTCATCCGTGCACCCCCTGGTGGCCAGTAAGAATCCATTTTTTAAAGAGCTTTGAGGCTCAACACCTCTCCTGATGGTCCAGCAGAAGACAGTAATTACACACACTGCATCCTTCCACCGAAACTTATGGTTACAGGAGGGTTCTCCATTGTCGAAGACTGCGGACAGGGAGATTATTTGAAATAGAGGGAAAATATATGTATACAATCTCCAGTAGCATAGAACAGTTCAATATATTTCCACGACTCTCCCCAATCTAACAACTAAAGGCCTGGAGACGTTGTTGACAGTTGGCCGCCCATCTTCCGAAATCACAAGCACCACCGCCGAAGAAAACATGGTGGGTATACAGACTTCGTTGAGTGATTCTCGATGTCAAGTTACCATAAATACTAATAATAATAGTCTTGTTTGATCTCCAGTATAACAATAATATAACAAGAACCCTGGGTATAGTGACGAACCTGATAGTGGGGAAAAAAACAGTGAGGACCTCGACACGCAAGGGATAATGGTAACTGTGTACATAAAAATAGCATAGTATGATGGGACATATCACCATACTGATTTTTAAATCGACAAAAGAGATAGTGTAATTAATACTTGGCACCAATCACTAGAAGACAGCCTATGCAAAGCATGGGGTTCTAAGCAAATCCACAAGCCTCAGAAATGCAAAGAAAAATTCAGTTTCATTGCTCAAGAACAAGGTATCACAAGGTTTGAAACACTGCATCAAATATGGTTCAATGTGTTGCTATCACTTTAGAGATAGTGGCACTTAACATACTTTTAGTCAGGATTCAGTCACATCAAGATGCAGTTTGAATAAGGAAAAATATACATTTTAATCACAAGAACACAAACCTTTGTAAATGATAAATTGGACTATCAAATAGTCAAATAATTGAAGATGGGAAATGTGTACTATTGAATCATTTAACTGCAAATGTACATGAATAGAATACGTTTTCATTTTTATTACACAACTATGGACACAAATCCCTCTTACTTCATTGTGAATGATCCTCCAGTCAGTTTTCCAGTGTCTTGGTCAAGAAAAGCCAACTTAAGGCAGCAAAGTGTGGGTAATCCGACTTCATACTTAATGCCAACTATTTTCATTAATTCTTGGTCCTGTGTCAGAAATAAACACCATGCATAAAATGTTGGTAAATACTAAATATACAATTTGCAACTATAGCATTATTAATACAAGTATCCAGTTTAAAACAAAAGTTGAATGCACTACAGTTGCTATCAGCTTATCACTGAGGAAGCAGGAAGGACTCTAGATGAAGGTAAGGGTATTTATTATTTTAGTACAGAAGGTGAATCCTCTTTCCTCAGATCCCTCAAGCCTGACTACAGAATAAGGGAATAGTTTCTTACCTGTAACTCCATTTCTCCAGCATTGGTATCCCTCCAAAGCAGAATGGGGTGAAACCTAGATATACAAGACGATTGCATTCTGGGGAGGCCGGTGGGCGCATGTGAATCCATGAAAGATACCAATGCTGGAGAAATGGAGTTACAGGTAAGAAACTATTCCCTTCTCCAGCATTGGATCTTATATGGATTCACATGCTTAGAATAGAATGCACAGAAGTGATCCTGACAAAGAGGAGGTGTGAATGCAATCCGGCACCCTCCTAAGCATATGTATAGCGAACCACGCTTCCGTAGGATGCCAATTTAAAATACGCAACAGTACCTGCACAGATCAAAACACATATACACACATGAGATACATTACTCACCGTAATCGTATTTCTGATGCTTGTATCTGCTAGGATTCACATGCTGCGCATAGGCCGACATCTAGTGGAAGTTGTGGAGTATTACAGTTTGTTTTTCGAAACTCGAAAATGGGCGTCGACACAGGGCGTGCCAGTAATACTATCCCTAGTGTGACGTCCACTGTACCCATGATCCCTCACGCGTCTAGGACCCTCAGATTGTGTTTTTTCTTTGTGACATGAGGTAGCATGAGGAGTAGCGGGATTACAGATAATCCAAGCAGATAGAAGATAAGACTACAAGCATCCATGCGCCTTCTCTCAGAGGGGAGGAAGGGTGGGTCGCATGTGAATCTAAGCAGATACAAGCATCAGAAATACGATTACGTTGAGTAATGTATCTCCTCTGAGGCTTGTGGAATCTGCTTAGATCACATGCTGTGCATAGATTAGCAAGCAGTGTTAGAAGAAGGAGGTGGGATATGAGGAGGCTCATGAGCAAATACATGTCTTAGAAGCGCTTGTCCCACTTGAGTATCTGTCTTGGAATGGGTGTCAATGCAGTAATGCTGAGTAAAAGTGTGAATAGAGCTCCAAGTAAGCTGCTTTGCAAATGGTGGCTAGGGGTACATTTCCAATGAAAGCCAGAGAGGCCCCGATGCCTCTTGTAGAGTGGGCTCTTGGCGGGAAAGGCAGAGTTTTCTCAGAAAGGGAGTAACACAGCTGGATACAGTTAACAATTTACTTAGAGATGGCACCTTTAGAGACGCGATCCCCCTCTCTGCCTGTAGCTACGGAGACAAACAGCTGGTCTGTTTTCCTTAGCAGTCTGGTTTTGTTTACATAGTAGAGGACCGCCCTACGCACATCTAGGGTGTGTAGTTTCACCTCAGCCGAGCTTTGTGGGTTTTGGAAGAAAGCCGGAAGCTCGATGGACTGGTTCACGTGGAATTTGGAAATAAACTTAGGTGAGAACCTAGGGTGTGTACGCAAAACCAGTTTATCCTTGTGGACTGTAAAGAAAGGATCCTGCACTGACAGAGCCTGAATTTCACTGACTCTTCTTATAGATGTAATTGCTACTAAGAAGGCCGTTTTGTAAGTCAGGTGTTTGAGACTGCTTTTATGGATGGGTTCGAATGGGGGGCCCGTGAGTTTAGATAGCACCACATTAAGGTCCCACCCTGGTGGTGGGTTTGAAATAGGAGGGTGAAGTCTCTTTACTCCTTCCATGAAAGCTTTAACTACCGGTACTTTCCACCATGACACCTTGTTATGGGAAGTGGTGTATGCTGACAGGGCTGCCAGGTGTACCCTCAGTGAGTTAAAAACCAGTCCTGCATCCAGCAGGTGGAGCATGTATGTAACAATAGTTGAAGGAGTGCAATCAACTGGGTTGATTTGTCTATTCTGGCACCAGATAACAAATCTCTTCCACTTGTCAAAGTAGCAGTGCCTCGTGTTAGGCTTCCTAGATTCTTTTAGGATGTCCATACATCTTTCAGGTAAATTGAGATGACCAAACTCTATGACCTCAGGAGCCATGCTGCTAGGTTCATTCAGTTGGGTAGAGGATGTACTGTTTGACCTTGATGCTGGGACAGTAGGTTGTACCAGCCCGGGAGTTTGATGGGTTTGCACATCGCTAATCTGCGTAAGTATGGGAACCACGGTTGTCTCGCCCACATGGGAGCAACTAGGACGAGCGTCATCGATTCCCTGTTCATCTTGTTCACCACCTTCCTGATGAGGAGTTGGTGGAAAAGCGTATGCAAACATCCCTGACCAGTTCATCCGCAAAATGCTTCCGACCAGTATGGCGGAAAAAAACAATCTGAGGATCCTAGACGCGTGAGGGATCTTGGGTACAGTGGACGTCACACTAGGGATAGTATTACTGGCACGCCGTGTGTCGAAGCCCATTTTCGAGTTTCGAAAAACAAACTGTAATACTCCGCAGCTTCCACTAGATGTCGGCCTATGCACAGCATGTGATCTAAGCAGATTCCACAAGACTCAGAAATATATATACACACATGTATATACAAAAAAGAAAAAAGCCTTTGAAAAAAAGCAGTTTCTCACGGAGTTACAAAAAAGGAAAAAGCCTTTGAAAAAAAGCAGTTTCTCACGGAGTTCACACCTGGGAGCAACCAATCAGAGGAAGTATCCACTCAGCAATAAGGGAACATCACAGCATGTCCAGGTAGCACATCGATTCCTTTATTATTGCATGTGCACAAGAGAAGGCAAAAAGCTGGATAACGATGATGCGTTTTGCGGTTCACTAACCACTTGATTATATATATATATGATACATTACTCACCGTAATCGTATTTCTGATGCTTTTTAAAAAAATATATATTTTTATTGGTTTCATAACAAGAAATAAACAAAGAATACAGAAAAGCATCATTGGCGATTGATTAAGCATATCAAGAAAACAACCCAAACCCCCCCCCCCCCACAAGACCACGGTTAGTTCACTGTTCCTCTCTAGTTCGTGCCCGTATCCGGGCAACTCTCTCCACTCCGTATCATCCGCCTCGGGGTGGACAAAGGGTATTTCTGATGCTTATATCGGCTTAGATTCAAATGCTATGCATATGCCGACATCTAGTGGAAGCTGTGGAGTATTACAGTTGTTTTCTAAATTCGAAAAAAGCGACGTCGACAGGACGTGCCAGTAATACCATCCCTAGTGTGACGTCCACTGTACCCATGGTCCTTCGCGCGTCGGGGTCCCTCAGATTGTTTTGTTCTGACATGAGGTTGCATGAAGTGTAATCCAAGTACAGTTGTATCCAAGCAGATATAGACAGAAATCTCATAACATCTATGCACCCTCTCCCAGGGGAGAAAGGGTGAGCGCATGTGAATCTAAGCAGATACATGCATCAGAAATATGATTACGGTGAGTAATGTATCCATTCTGAGGCTTGTGGAATCTGCTTAGATCACATGCTATGCATAGATTAGCAAGCAGGGTTATGAGAAGGTGGTGGGTTGTGAGAAGGAGTAGCGGCAAATAGATGTTTTAGAACTGCTTGTCCCACCTGTGTAGCTGTTTTGGAATGTGTGTCAATGCAATAATGCAGAGTGAAAGTATGTACTGAGCTCCATGTAGCTGCTTTGCAAATGCTGTCTAGGGGTACATTTGCAATAAAAGCCAGAGTAGCTCCTGTGCTCCCCGTGTGGAATGAACTCTTGCCATGAAAGGCAGTGTTTTATTTGATAATGAATAGCATAGTTGTATACATCTGACTATCCATCTGAAGATAGCATTCTTGGAAATGCGGTCCCCCTCTCTGGCTGTTGCTTTGGAGACAAACAGTTTATCTGTCTTTCTAAGCAGCCTGGTCTTGTCTACGTAGTAGAGGACCGCTCTCCTCACATCTAGTGTATGGAGTTTAACCTCAGCTGAGCTAGTTGGACTCTGAAAGAAAGCTGGGAGCTCAATGGACTGGTTTAGGTGGAATTTAGAAATTAATTTAGGGGAAAACCTAGGATGAATACGTAAAACCAATTTATCTTTATGGACAATAAAGAAAGGGTGCTGCACTGACAAGTCTTGTAATTCACTGACTCTTCTTATGGAAGTAATAGCCACTAAGAAGGCAGTCTTGTAGGTCAGGTGTTTAAGACTCGACTGGTGCATAGGCTCAAAAGGGGGTCCCATGAGCTTTGCTAGCATTACATTGAGATGCTATCCTGGCGGGGGATTAGAAATTGGAGGGTGGGCCTCTTCACTTCCTCCATAAATGCCTTAAAGGCATGGTCCAGTAAAAAATGTTATTGTCCCTATGGGTCGGCCATGTTTTTTTAAGCCTAAGTGGCTCGATTTTAGAAAACTTTCCTATGGACCTTACCCGAGTTTTCGTCCATTAAACGCACACGAAAACAGGGGCCAGGGAGCCGCCATTTTGTGATAATCCTATCACTTGCCGCATCGCCCTGGCTGACCTGCTTCTGCGGCACTAAATCAATTCCCCCGCCCCTGAGCCTGTCATCAGCAGACTCGTACCGCCCATTTCCCAACGCCAAAGCACATCTTGTGTCAACATTCGCTGCGCTTCAGCTAATGACGTGTCGCCATGGAAATGGCAGGACGCCTCTTTCCTCAATAAGTATAAACAGACCGTTTCACAACACACAGCAGCAGATTTTCGATTCCATTCCTCTCTCTGTGTTACTTAGAGTATTTTGTGACTCGTTTCTGTGCTCTGGTCAGCTACCTTCGCCGCTTGTAGCCCGTGTGAACACCTGTACCATCTCGGTACATTATTTTATTTTGTTTACCACACAATGGCTACAATAATGCCCTACATGTACGAGCCCGAGTATACCTAGGAGGAACTACTGGAAAGGGAAGCACGCGAAAACGATGGGGATTCGGACGGCAGTTGGCAGGACGAATCAACAGATGAAGAGCCTGGGCCTAGTCGCATGGACGGCGTCTCCACCTGGTGCACATGCAATCGGTGCGAGCTAATGCCAACAGAGGAGGAGAACTGCTGCTGCCGAGAAAACTCGGGATGCCTGGCCTACATTTCGGAAGGCGAGCCACGACCGCAATGCATCACCGAGCTGCCAGACTTCAGGGCAGCCTGCCTCACACAGACCGTGTTGAGAATAATGATGGTGCTTATGCATGATCTTCGCACAACTGTTCGTCCTCGTAATCAGAGTAACGAGTAAGTGTACTCTGCTTGTCATGCCACTCCTATTTCATGTTCTTCTACTATATCCAAAATGATATATTCATATCATAGTAACGCATGAAAGTCGTTCAATAGTGTGCATTGTCTAGATAGCATTTGTCCGTGCAGAATGCCATTAGTTACAAGAATTGTCATTGACAACAAACTTTTATTAAACTTATCTTAGTAATTTAAAAACAGTTTGTTTCATTCCTTTTCACAGGTGGTACAGGCTGGTGGCCTATTGTTCCTTTACATGGTGGCTCCACGGGAGGCTTGGACACCGCGTTCGAAGAGTGATACCCGCCTGTGCCATTCGTGCCATAAGAGAAACTTTCCCGAGTGACAGCGGTCAGTCCAGGGGATTTTCTCTCGCTGTGCTGCAACCTGACCTGTATAATCTGTAAAGTCTTGTATTTTTATGTCAGGAAAATAAGATACAAAATAAAACACCACATATATTTTAACAACGGTTGTTTCGATTTTTTAAATTAATCAAATGTGTCTCCATTCAAGGATGGACGTCAGACATCTGTGCTCCGAATGGGTGAAGGTCTGGTCGATGTGAAGCAGGGTGGTCACTATCTAACTAAGCTAACATAACATTCTCGATAATGCATGCACTAAATAACACTTGTTCAAAGTCTTTCAGTAGGTTATGTCTCTATAAAAGTCACACATATATCTATACTAACAATTACCATTGGATTATACAGGCCTAGGGTCTTGACCACCATAATACACCGGTTGAAGTGTGGGTCTGTGCTCACAAGAATCTCCGGTATGTGGCATTTGTTATTGATAAGCAACGATATACTATCAAAGACGGTTCGCGCCAGTGGATGAGCGCTGGCATGGGGGGCTGTCACGGGCGCGAAAGCCCAAGGTGCCAAGCTGCATGTACACTTCAAAAGGTATCCTACGCCCAGGGGCCATCGGTCACATGGCCTCCTCAGACCCTGTGTCTCCAGCCAGGCCTCCCCTTGAAGCAGGCCGCCCCCCTGCAATCCACATAAGTGTGTCCCCATTCAGCAGTCTTCCTGTGCCGTATCTGCACGCCCCAGGCCCCTCCATCCCACCCACCCTCTATCAAAGGCGGTTCGCGCCAGTGGATGCACGCTGTCACGGGCGCGAAAGGCCAAGGTGCCAAACTACATGTACACTTCAAAAGGTATCCCACGCCAAGGGGCCATCGGTCACATGGCCTCCTCAGACCCTGTGTCTCCAGCCAGGCCTCCCCTTGAAGCAGGCCGCCCCCCCTAATACCACGAAATACATACGTCATTCATTCACAAACACACCCCTGTTTCTAATACTTTATAAACCACTTGATATGTCTCATGAGAACATCTTTGTGCTTTGCAAGTCAACTCCTGAACGTGCTACCTGGCAACCACTGAGATCTACGCTAATCTGCTCGCAGTCGTGCTATCCGTGAACTTCTGTGACCGCTTAGAGCAAACCCATCAGTGTGCTACCTGTGGCCACCCACCTATTCTCCTGCAACATACTGCTCTGCTTGCTGAATCCAACTGTTTGTTGGTCAAGGTAAGGCCATGTATCCTAGTCATATTTCGCAGATTTTTTAATTTCTATCTATTTGCGATAAGAGTGCACAATAGTGCTATGTTCATTGGTCTCATTGCTATTGACTTGAGTATCCATTGCTATGCTATCAATAGATCTATTTATTTTCATCTGTGTCTATTGTCATCGAATTGCATCCTTCGGTGGTCCAGTCTATAATGTAAGCATGTTTCCTTCTCGTGCAAGACAGAACATCCAAGGGACGAGTCACATGTTCAGATTTTAGTCACATCATTTATACATTTCTGCAATTTATGCAAATACTAAGCCACACATAATGAACTGGTATAGGTCCTGCGACCAAAACAAACCTTGCATTGATCATTGTATGATTCATTTACTTTTGTATCAAATCTTTATTCTTGAAGATTGTATAATAATGTCGATGTTTACTTTTCAGATTTATCAACAATGCCTGCCTGTTCGATTAGCGGTTGCCCTTCAAAGACCCATGCGAAATATGAAGGCACTACAATGCATGTATTCCCGAAAACTGTTGATCGAATAAGAGAATGGGTCAGACATTGCGGATATCCACTGGATGAGCTGGAAAGTAGAGTCCAACAAGTCTTACAGGACAAGAAGGGTGATCGATACCGCATCTGCAGCCGGCACATTTCCTTGGACATGTACACAACATCTTGGGTAACAAAGAAGAATAAACGGCGAACGACACGGAAATTGCTCGAAAACGCTATTCCCACTCTATTCGTCCACATTCCGCCACCGGTGAGTCAAGTGTCCGGATTTAGCTTTAGGCCTTGCGGTAGTGTGTAGGTAGCCGAATGGATTAATTGATATTGTAGGTGTTCTATCCCTTGTAATAATTTCGATATTGATATGAGTGTATAGTTTTTTGAATAATGACATTTATCAATATATTCTTTTTCGATTTCATAACCCACAAATGCAATGTATATATATGGGAACAGGGAACTGTGCTGTATTGAGCATTTTTCAAGTATTCTGTCGCCTTACATGGCTATTTTTAATATTGGCATTTCATTATTAATCATTAATTTACCTTTACAACTTCTTGACTATCCCTTGAATCTGAAGCAAGAACATTCTACATCCTTGACGTGGTCGCAGTTATCAACCACTTCTAGCGCGTATCAGGTAATCTTACTAGGCTAATCCGCTACAGACTTGTTTTATGCATGTCAAGTAATAGTTTTATTCTATTGTGTAATTATTTTACCGAATGTTTGGTTAGTGCTTTCCAATTGATATACACCTTAGTTATCGTCCACTGGTGTTTGTTTTCAGTTATAATTAGTGTTATCCATACTAATGCAAGTACTGTCTTTCAGGGAGATGCTGAAGCGTCCGCCACATCTACAACATTTCTAGATGTTCTTCACCAGCAGGAGGTATGGATACTGACAGCTCCATCGAGCGTCATCATCAGAGCTGGAATTCTTGTAGTTTGATTGTTCTACCCAATGTTTCATTCGTGGTTAGCCGTTGATATGTACCTGTGCTGTCAACCCCAGGTGTGTGTTATGTTTTCACTATTGTAATCCTCACTAATGCAAGTACTATGTTTCAGGCAGTTGATGGAGCGTCAACCCCTGCACTTGATGCAGAGCCTGACATTCAAGTAATTACAGGGGAAGTGGAAGCGGGACCATGCGTATACGAATCGGTGCAACAGCTTTCGGAAGTGTGCACTACATTTGCAACATCCATAGATATTCTTCAGCAGCACGAGGTATGGATACTGACAGCTCCATCATGCGTGATCATATAACGTGATTCCATTTGCTATACTTTCTTCCCTATTAACTCAAGTGCTGTGTTTCAGGGAGACAACGGAGCTTCCACTACAATCACAACATCCCATTTAGATGATGCAGATGTAAATAAATCGGAGAAATAAGTCGATGAAATCTGCATATTTATATTTTCCATGATTGTTTTAGACAATGCATCATTTGTGGTTATCTCTTTATATGTACCTGTGCCGTCGACCCCAAGTGTGTGTTATATTTCCAATATTGAAAACCATACTAATGCAAGTACTGTGTTTCAGGGAGATGCTGATGCCTCCTCTCCAATACAAACATTCATGGCAGTCCATGCAGAGCCAGAGGTATGGATACTGACAGCTCCATCGAAATAGATCATCACTGGTCGAATACTTGTCGTTTGATTGTTGCACACAATGTTTAAATCGTGTTTGGCTATTGAGATGTACCTGTGTGTTCGTCCTCACGTGTGTTTTATGCTAACAATATTTTGATACATAGTAATGAAAGTACTAGGTTTCAGGGAGACGATGGAGCCTCATTCCGTGCTGTCTATGCGGATACAGAAAATAGACGTTGCAGCGCAAGAGGAAGGGAGGACATGCGGAAACGAATCGGAGCTACAGCGTGCAGATGTTGAAGGTAGAGTCAAAAAAGTTGCAAAGAAAAAAAAACCAAAAAAAGGTTACAAATCGTTCATAACTTTAAAAAAAATGTTGTGCTGGGGACTATTTTATGTTTTTTCCAGTCAATTGGACTACACTTTATCTTGTGTTTAAACTGAACATCCCTTTTCCAATCTCTCCTCTAGTTACCCGTGGGTATCAGAACTATACATACACAGACAGTGAAGCGAATGAGAGATGTTGCTTACCAGACCATGTACACTATGGAGGAACTATTAATTGAGGCGAGGCGTGTTCAGGCTCGAGATGCTCATGTCCAATGGCCAGAACATGAATCAACTGTGTTTGGAGAATACAGCAAAGTTGCATTGGACCATTGCTACAGTGTGACCGCACCACAACAAGATGATGTTATTGAATGTATTCACACAATCTACAACCGCCAAAAAATTGCCACCCAAAAACCTGTCAACATTGTTGTGTTCTCCCATCAATGTTGAAGTAACAGATGTCGAAATGACAGAGAATGAACCAGCCGCAGCATCCATAGACGCATCAGAACTGGATATCGGCGATATTACTTTCCATGTGTTGAAATCTCCGCAACGTCACAGGCCGAAACAACGTTGACGCAGGATGACAGCCTAATGAAAGAGAGCAAATACATTATATTCGACAGTTGTTTGATGGAAATTATAAGTATGCTGAAATGTGTGCATTCCGTTAGAGGGAAAGTATGTGGGAAGCCATTGATTAATGTGACTCGTCAAATAAAAGGCAGTAACGTCAAAATAAATGCCGCCTGTAGATTAAATCATAGGTTCTCATGGTCTGCACAAACGATGCTGGGGAAAATGCCAGTAGGCAATCTACTGTGTGCAGCTGCGTCACTTTTTAGTGGCTCCAGTTTTAGAAAGTTAGAGGCTTTCTTTCAGTTTGTGCAACTCCATTTCATTTCTAAATCGCTGTACTACATATACCAACGTGATTATCTGTTTCCGGCCATTAGTGATGCTTGGAAAATTGAACAATTGTCTCTAGTAAGTACATTCGAAGGGAAACGTTTCAGGCTAGCCGGCGATGGACAGTGCGTCAGCCCTGGATTTTCTGCCAAGTACTGCACCTACCACTTTCAGGACATGGATAGTAAGAAAATTGGGAGTTCGGTGGTCGTGCAGGTAACACAATGTACATCCTCAGTGGCCATGGAGAAACTAGGATTTATAAAATCAGTGGAATATCTACAATCAAGGGGAATGCACATCGACCTCATAGCCACGGACAGACACGTTTCAATTGCCAAGACAATGAGAGAGCAGTTCCCGCTTATTAATCATCAATTTGACGTATGGCATCTTGCTAAATCAATCCGTAAGAAAATCTCGGCTGCAGGAAAAAAAAAAGGTTTTGAAAGTATTTTGCAGTGGTCCCAGTCTATCACCAACCATCTTTGGTGGAGCTAAAAAACTTGTGAAGGGTCAGTGGAAATACTACTTGAAAAATGGCGGTCACTGATGCACCACTGTACCAACGTTCACCGCTGGTCAGAAAACCTACATTCCCACCAATGTGAACATGGCCCTTTGTCCCCAGAGGAGGCAATGAAGAAGAAGTGGTTGATTCCATCTTCACCGACACACAAAGCCATTGAGAAGATTGTTTTCGACAAAACTCTATCAAGAGATTTGAGAGGACTGACAGAATCCTGTCACACAGGAGATTTGGAGGTGTTCCACAATATGTGCCTAAAGTACAGGCCAAAGCGCTTGCATTTTAGCTTTTGGGGCATGAAACATTGCACTCTACTAGCGGTCTTGGCCCATAACAGCAATGTCGGACGTGAACAATCTAGGACTAGGGGTAAAGTAAGGATGCCTCGCTACACTAAGGTGTTTTCAAAACGAAGTAAGCAATGGGTGATCAAACCAGTCTATGATGAAATGCAGTTCGACTTTGTGAAAGGCCTTATTGTTGCTGTGTTAGAGAAGCACAGATATGGAATTTTGGACGTTTCTGTGCAGAGCAGTGATCCATTGCCACCGAACATTGCGACTGTGCCATGCCCACCCGAAGCACAGCTGGTTGTGAAGTACAAATCCCGGTTTAAATAATTGCAATACGATTGTCTTTTTGTAAATAAATGTTATTGTACAGTGTACCTGCAACCCTAACCCCTACCTTCACCATCATGGGTGGCGAACAAGCTGGGTGTCATCTTTGAATTCTCTCTATTCACCTCATATATGTGTATGTATATATTTTTCTCATGTCTCATCTCATGTAAATGTAAATGCTGCACACTCTTGCGCACTGTTAACGGAGGGGAGATTTGCGTATTGCAAATAATAAAACAAACGAACAATAAATCTCACTTTTAACTCAACTCCTGTGGTGCTTTATACTTTCCCTGACCTTCCGCCAAAAATTAAATGTCTCCATTTGGGCTGCAAAGCTCGCAGACAACGGGGACAAAATTGGGGCACTTAGAACGCGCCAAGCAGGCCGTGGCATTTGGGAGAGAAGCCAGTTCGCATTTGCACATTGAGGCGCACTACATAGAGGGATTATAAACTTCCAGTTCTCACAGAGGCCTTTATTACGGGATATTGCAAATAAAGAATGCGAAGAACAGCGGCTTTGATTTTCACCTCGCGCCCAGAAGAGGCCCACAAGTCGCACTGGAAGTATAAGGGTCTATTGTTTTTTGACCTTGAGACAGGGACCATGCTGAAAGAACTTCATTTGAAGGGGGTGTGCAATAACGTAAGACGATAAGGCAGAAAATTCAGAAACTAGACCGAGTTTCATTTTAGTTCAGTATACGAAAAATCGTTGTCAAGAGCACGGTCCGTTTTACATTACGCAGAGACACAATGGAAATTTCAAATATAATGTCAGTAAATCTTTAGACGCTTTTATACCGGAATGAAGAGTTAATGAATGGATGCATGAATAAATGAATGCATGAAGAGCTAGGAAAAGCAAGGAAAATGTGTTCGTAGTGGGCACATGGACATGCAGGTCCACTGGTCTCACAGATCTCGGTCCTTGGCCCAGCCACTTTTCCCTGCACTGCCTACCTGCACTACGGGACTGTCTCTGTATCCTTTAGGCCCTTTCTCCCGGCATTTACCTTGCACTTGCCACCAGCTGGCCCCATTATTTATCTTGTATTCTACTAACCATGTACATCACTTTTACCCCCCCTCTCCCCTTCCCCATGCACGATCTGAAAGACACCTGGCCTAGTAGGATCGTTGTCCGTCTACCCTTGTTCCCCCCCCCCCTGCCTCGTCGCGCCTTGAAACACTTGTGTATAGGCGCGTTACAAATGCCCTATCATTATCATATCATTCCACACGCATGTAGACCAACTGTTGTTTCTCATTGTGTGTTGGCCTCGATTTATTTCGTTACTTTTCGCATTGATTTTAGAGCCGAACATACTCCATTGAACTATCCTTGCAAGCAAATAGTTTCTGATCGGCCGTAATAAATAAAATGAGTAATATTAATGAAGATCGGCTGGCGAGACTAATTATAATTTTTTTGTTTTCATAACAGGTATTTGCTCCCCTTCTGCTACTGTCATCGGTTTGAGACACCGGCAGACGGATTCTTCAATAGACACCTGCAGCTTTGTGTGAACAACTGGAGCACGTTAACCATATTATGGGACGATCGCCAAGGGCCCACATGCCCTTACGCTGTACTAGTGGCTAGAAGCAACATATCAACCTTTACGATGGACTAGTGCCTAGTTGATGGAACAGCCTTGCGGTTCACCGTGCTTCCAAAGTGCTTCTTTTAACGAAAAGCAACACCCTGTGTACCATTGCAGATACAGATAAAAGAAAATAAATGGCTTTCGGAGTTCATATGGCAATTGCTGAATATTCTCTAAACATTTAATGTCAAATTAATGTACTTTACCAAATGTACCGTGTTGCTGTTTGATTTTAAAGTACAGTTTCATATTCCGAATTGTGGCGCGCTGTGTTGTGAGATGGTCTGTGCTGGTTTCCGGGTTCTGTGTGGAGTCGCGTAGAAGACGACTGGGCGCGTTTGCCTATGCAGCACAGTAACGTCACGGAAGGAGGCGGGGAATATGAATGTTTTGATAATGTCAGGCTCAGAGGCGGGGGAATTGATTTAGTGCCGCAGAAGCAGGTCAGCCAGGGTGATGCGGCAAGTGATAGGATTATCACAAAATGGCGGCTCCCTGGTGCCTGTTTTCGCGTGCGTTTAATGGACGAAAACTCGGGTAAGGTCCATAGGAAAGTTTTCTAAAATCGAGCCACTTAGGCTTAAAAACAACATGGCCGACCCGTAGGGACAATAAACATTTTTACTGGACTATGCCTTTAATGGCTGCCACTTTCCACCACAAGACTTTACTTTGAGAGGTGGTATAGGCTGATAAAGCTGCCAGGTGGATCTTTATGGAGTTGAATACTAACCCTGAATCTAACAAGTGGAGTAAATAATTTAGAATGTGTGAAGGAGTACATTCTACGGGGTTTATTTGTTTTGACTGGCACCAAATTACAAATCTTCTCCATTTGTCGAAATAGCAGTGTCTAGTGTTTGGTTTTCGTGCCTCCTTGAGGATGTCCATGCACCGCTGTGGTAGATTAAGGTGTCGGAACGCTATGACTTCAGGAGCCATGCTGCCAAGTTCATTGAGTGTGGCTAAGGATGTAACGCTGTTCCCCCATGTTGGGTTAACAGGTTGGTTAGGTACGGGAGCTTGATGGGATCGCACATCACCAGTTTGCACAGATGCGGCTACCATGGTTGTCTCGCCCACATAGGAGCAACTAGGATGAGCGTCACCTGTTCTCTGTGCATCTTGTTCACAATCCTGCTTATTATATGGGGGGGAGAAAGCGTCATCAAATTTCCCTGACCAGTTCATCCATAGGGCGCTCCCTTTGGAATCTGGCTGTAGGAACCTGGATGCGAAGTCTGGGCATTGCTTGTTTTCTTTTGTAGCGAACAAGTCTTGCGTGGGATAACCCCATTGAGAGAAGATGTTGTCTATGACGCTTGAGTGTAGTTGCCACTCGTGTTCCTCTGGTAGCGGATCTCTGCTCAGACAGTCTGCTAGAGTGTTGAGTACCCCAGGAACGTGTTGGGAGGATAGGGATATCCCCCATTTGAGTGCCCACCTCCATATTTTTTGCGCCAACTTGGATAGACTTGGAGAGTGTGTGCCCCCCTGTTTGTTGATATAGAGCGTGGCAGTTGTGATGTCTGTTAGAATTAGAACCGACTGGTTTGTCAGTTGCATCTCAAATGCCTGAAGTGCTAGGAGTACTGCCAGTAGTTCCAGCAGGTTGATATGGTTCTGTGCGGTGACCTGTGTCCACAGACTGTGTGCTGATGTTAATGAGCCCCCCACCCGGAAAGTGACGCGTCTGTCGTGACAACTGCTTGCGCCTCCGGATCGTGGAAGGGTTTTCCCATTAACAGATTTTCTCTAGACCACCAGTGTAAGTTTTGTACCATTGTTGGCGAAATGGCCACTAGATCGTCCCACTGACCACTTGCCGGAGACCATTGTTTCGCCAACCACTCCTGCATTGGCTGCATGCGCAGACGTGCGGGTGGGACTAGATAAATGCATGATGCCATCATGCCTAGTAATCGCATTGCTTTCCGTACAGTTATCTGGAAACCGGCTTGATACTGGTATTTGACAAAGCATGTTTTGCACTCTTTTCCATGGTCGGAAAGGCTAAGCCTGTTTGGGTATCTAATACAGCTCCTAGGAACTGTTTCGATATATTTGGTATGAGACTTTACTTTTTCTCGTTTATCGAGAAGCCCAATTGGTAGAGAAGATTAATGGTTCTTTGCGTTTTTAGTTTGCAAAGATGGGGAGTTTCTCCTGTGATCAGCTAGTCGTCCAGGTAGGAGTACACTGGGATTGCCTCCATGCGCAGGTGCACTGCCACCACCTCCAGTACCTTGCTAAATACCCTTAGAGCCGAGGCTATACCGAAGAGTAGCATATTGAATTGGTACTGCTGGTTTGCTACTTTGAACCGCAAGTCTTCTTGCGCTGGGAGCATTGAAATATGAAAATAAGCATCTTTCATATCCAATATTGCCATGTGATTCCCCCCCGCTTTAGCAGAGGGATTACTTCTTGTAGCGTAGTCATGCAGAACTTTTGTAGCTTGACATTTTTTTGTACGTCGCAAGTCTAATACTGGGCGCATTGTGAGATCTTTCTTTGGTACAAGGAAGTATGTTGAATAGATACCCTTGTTTACCTCGTTGGACGGCACAATCTCGATGGCGTCTTTGAGGAGTAGCACGTTGACTTCTATCAAGATGAGTTGTACCTCTCCTGACGTCTTCATCTGGCGCGGGGGGAGGTTTGATGGCGTTTCTAGGAGCTCCCCGCAATAAACTCCCGCTACTGTTGATAAGACACACTTGTCTGTGGTTATGCCCTCTGATGCGTGGGTGAAGTTTGAAATCCGTCCCCTGACTGGGGAGGCATGGGAGGTGACGTGTAGCGGGGCGTCATTGTTTGGGAGGCTTTCCTCCACCACTGCCAGTGGAGGGTATTCCCCGGCCACGACCTCTGCAGTGGCCTCTAGAATAATCCTGGGACGCTTGACCCTGGTTGTAATTCAAAGATGTATTTTGGTTTTGTCCGCAACCGGGGCCCCTTTGATTTTGTCTGCGAAAACAGCAAAAATGGTCCCCCCCCCCCCTTTGTCCGGTCTGTTTATGAGTAAGTTGGCCAAGGGACTTGAGTGTTTCATACTCGTCCTTGGCTGACTTCAGAGCATCCTCCACTGCTTTGCCAAATAAAACATTAGGTTCTATTGGCATATTGAGCAGGGTTACCTGAGTCAATGGTTTAAAACCGGACTGTCGAAGTCTGGCATGGCGCTTGAGGATAGTGCCCCTCTGCAATGACGCTTCCGGCATCATCTGCAACGTCAAGGTTGTTTTTAAGCAGACTGCTGGCAGAGCCTCTGCCTTCGGCTGTGACAAGAGCAAGTTTAGATTTCAGAGGTTCTGGAGCAGAGTCAACAAGGTCAGTAACCTCGTCCCATTAATTACAGTCGTAGCTTGCCAACAGTGTGGAATTGTTGGCGATTCTTGCTTGTTAAGCTGCGGAAGTAGCCACTTTCTTACCCATGGTGTAGAGCTTCTTGCTCTTTGTCTGGTGGAGCTTCAGTGGAGGCCAAGGGAGTACCAGCTCTCTTCCGGGTAGTTGTGACCACCAGTGAATCCGGCCTAAGCTGTCCTCTTATATACAAGGGATCAGACGGGGCCGGGCGGAATAGCTTCTCTATTCTTGGGTAAACTGCCCTTGTTTGATTGGGCGTTTCAAGACAAGTTTGGATCCTCCTTTGAACGGACTTCAAAAAGGGTATACACTGGGGACAGCTTTCTTGTCCCCCAGTATGTTCGACAAAATCCTTGTCCTGCTGAGTCTCAATGTGGAAGTGCTCAGCTGCTTTGCCCAAAATGTCATTAAACAGGGGTTGATTATCCACTGGAGAATCACGGAACGGGGAATCCTGAGCAACTGGAGAGTCCATAGCATAGACCTCCGCCTCATCGTCATCATTATTATCCCCCTCATCCCTCCACGTCATAGTATTGAACATCCTCTTGGTATTCTTCTGTGTCTGCATGTATATCAAAGATCTGCAGGGGTGCAAGACTTTTTGGCAGTAGACATATCATAAGGATCAGTAGAGATGAGAGATCTCTTTCCTGATGGCTGGGATGATTGATGGGGCTGAGAAGTAGAAGACTGATCATTGTATTTTGTAAGCTCTCAAAAGCTTGAGGGTGCTCTTCAAAGAAGTTAGCAAAGAAAGTAATTATGGACATTACTCTATGTCCTCAGCTAACCACTTGGCTGAGCTGGAGATAATGCCAGGGTAAGGAACAGCAGGTGTAGGTAGGGGTTAGGCAAAGTTTGAATGCAGTACCCTCTGGGAACACTACAAACAACTATGACTACAGGTATAGGCAACCCAACCTTAGGCATAAGCTTCTAGTACACAGTTTTGGAAACGTGTTGAGCAGCCAGCCTCATCTCAAGAGGGGAAATGTGAGCTGTATTGGAGTTACACAAAGATTCACAGTTACAGGTATTCAACTCAAGGTTTCTTGCATAAACAATGAATAATGTATCAGTCAGTTATAAAGTCTTCTTCAGAAGGGAGCAATGGAATATTAACACAAATATAAGCAGGGCAAATAGTTTCAGATAGCACTTAGAAGAGTCATTCAATTCAATAGGCTAAGCCAAAGTCAATAGGCCAAAGTCTTGTATAGGATGCAGCACTTCAGGCAAGTACACGGAAAAGTCTTTGCACAAGTTCTTAGGAGTCTGAGAAAAAGAAGAACCAAATGTAGGGCCACAAGCTGATTAGACTTGTGATTTACAGAAGTTACAAGCACTTACACAGTAAGAGGTAAGTTCTCTTAGGCTAGTTTACAGTACCTTAGTAAAGAAGAAGATGATGCAGCTGAAGACTTCTGTTCCTGTACAGCTGTGCAGATCTCATTGTTCCTGGGCCTAAGTCGTGGGGACAAGAGGGAGGACGTCGGGGTACTCCTGCACTGTAAAAGCTGGCAACCAGCAAACTTTACTTTCAGTGGCTGTTTCGCATTTCAGCTCCTTGCGGTACATCAAATAGCAATAAGCGTGGTTCCTGGCTGTCAAGATGGACTTTCCTCACATATGAGGTCCGGCTCAGCTGAGGGTGGTCAGGCTTGGTCAGTCCTCCTTCGTGGGAGTCCGGAGGATCTTCCAAAAGCTTTAGGCCAGCTTACAAGCAACGCGCACAATCTGGTTTCCTGCAGCAACTCATAGGAAGTTCAACCAGCTCAGAGATGGGTGTCCAGGTGGCTTACTTGGGAGTTAATTGGTCCTACCAACACAAAAGGGAGAAGTTGTCCTTGCAGGGCTTCCCTGTCGATGCAAACTTGGCGATTCAGACCTGCAGCAGGGCTTCACCGGGCAAACCAACAGTCCAGGAGTTGCAGCAGCTGTCCTCTTCAATCTCTTCTTCGGTTCCTTTGTCCAATGGTTGACTATGCCTTCCAAGCCAAGAGACTCTCCTTTTATTCAGTTCTCTCCCATTTATTTCAGCCAAGCTGCCTCTCACCGAGCAAGGTGGCTGTCCTTGCCGGACGCCAGCCAATCACACCACAGTGCATTTGGGTCTCCTAGGAGACTAAGCACAGTGAGTTTCGGGCACCTCCCTCATTTCCTGCCTACCCCAGACACTCTGGTGTCAGAGGCGGGTTTCACTCCTGAAGCCCGCCAAAGGCGAATGAACAAAGAGACCAAACCTGGTGTGGCGCGCAGATAAAAACTCTAGAAGGACCTTTCCACAAAGCCATGGCAAAAAAAGAAGACCGGGAACTATTTTAGCAACGATGGCTGGGCATCATCTTGAAAAACATGGCTCCCGCGATTTAACATTACCGGAGCTGCAAACATTTCACGGTCGGGATATATCACGGTAGTTCGTTGTAAAACCACTGCCAGCAGCCATTCTTAAAGGAAAGGGTAACATTTGAATGCTACATGAGTATCTAGACACAGGGGATACTAAGTGACCCCTCCAGCACTCTACTGTAAGATAGGGTGTGCTGGGTCTAGGAATTTAAAAAACTAGTAAAGTCAATTTCACTTTACTTACTCTGGGAAACAGTAGTTTATCCCAGAAACGGTAGTTAAACCTTGGGAAAGGCTGAAAGGCTTGCCTGTGACACTGCACTGAGGGTGCCATGTGACAAATGAAAAAGACGATGCCTATGGAGTTGGTTAGACTCCATAACCAAAGGAAACACAGAGGTAAAACACATATCAAAATACACGAGAGAGTGGAGAAAAAAGGGTCACACTCTCTACAGGTAAAAAAAAAAGTCCTCAAAATCCAGCAAAGTTGGTAGAGGGAATTAGCACATTCTTGAGAATTCTCCCCAACAGCAGGCCCTTATTATGTAGAGCTTCAATTAAAGAGCCCTCCCTATCCTCCTTTAGGGTTTCATCAATCTCCTGTACAGTGTCTCTGGCAGGAGGTCACTATGAGGTTTGGCCTTAAGGGACTTGTCCTTGTGGGACTTATCCTTGTCCTTATGCTTATCTCTATGATCATAGGTCTTAGAGGATTTCTTTGAACTAGAAGTTGTTTTCAACAACACAGGTCGAGTTTCGTCACTGGGAAGGGTCTTCGCCACGTACTCTGATGTTCGGCAGTCGGGAGGGGCTTCCACTGCATCTTTCGACGTTCGGCGCTCGGTAGATGAGGAATTATGGGCGGCGTCTTTAGTCTTATTGGGCCTGTCATGAGGCGACCGACTTTTGGAGTGCCCAGGGGACAGAGAATCCGCAGATCTGCCCCTAAATGCCAAATCTCAGCGTATGCTTGACACATCGCCGTAGGGTATGTGTTTAGTGTGGGGAGATGGGGTGGCTTTTGCTGCCGGGTGCAGTTCCCACAACAGAGCCGCCGGCCTGTCTTCCAGGATCGTGGGCTAGCATTGTGGAAGTTCCCAGTCACACTCGCCGTCCGAAAGGACGACGTCGCTGCCGTCGCGTGAGGCACCCTCCACATCCATGCCGACCTCAGCCTGCATAGTGTGATGGGCCCAGCGTTTCGTCCTACGATCATTAAGGGTCTTGGGTCGAAAGAGCTTGCAAACCCGACAGTGCCCTTCATCGTGGTCCCGATTAAGACACAGGTTACACACCTTGTGCTCATCGAACCACAGAAATATTTTATTTCAGGATGGGAAAAATTTAAAAGGGGTCCTTATCCATGGTTGGGGGAGGCAGCAGGGCGACAAAGGAAACGGGTGGAGAAATACATTGTGAAATGACCGCCACCCACTCTCCCTACTTTAAGGGCCTAGGCCAGATGGGCCTTCCAAGGCCAAAAGGATTCTGTCGAAGTTTCTTCGTCTGATGGTTAGTCTCGTCCTTCGATTGTTGATTCTTCACCGCCTCGAGACACGGCGGTCGAAAAAGGACAGGAAGAGTAACTATTTTTAAACTTTGATAAAGTAAATGGCGTTAGCCGAAATTGCACTGCTCACAATAGCGGAAAAAAACAATCTGAGGGATCCCGACACGTGAAGGACCATGGGTACAGTGGACGTCACACTAGGGATAGTATTACTGGCACGCCCCGTCGACGTCCCTTTTCGAATTTCAAAAACTGTAATACTCTGCTGCTTCCACTAGATGTCGGCCTATGCATAGCATGTGATCTAAGCAGTTTCCACAAGCATCAGATATATATATATGGGATACATTACTCACCGTAATCGTATTTCTGATGCTTGTATCTGCTTAGATTCACATGCTGTGCATAGGCCGACATCTAGTGGAAGCTGCGGAGTATTACAGTTTGTTTTTCGAAAGTCGAAAATGGGCGTCGACACAGGCGTGCCAGTAATACTATCCCTAGTGTGACGTCCACTGTACCCAAGATCCCTCACGCGTGTAGGATCCTCAGATTGTATTTTTTCTGACATGAGGAAGCATGAGGAGTAGCGTGAGTACAGATAATCCAAGCAGATAGACAGAAAAGGTAAGACTACAAGCAATCATGCGCCTTCTCTCGGAGGGGAGGAAGGGTGGGTCGCATGTGAATCTAAGCAGATACAAGCATCAGAAATACGATTACGGTGAGTAATGTATCCCTTCTGAGGCTTGTGGAATCTGCTTAGATCACATGCTGTGCATAGATTAGCGAGCAGTACCAGAAGAAGGAGGTGGGATGTGAGAAGGGTCATGAGCAAACAGGTGTCTTAGAACCGCTTGTCCCACTTGTGTATCTGTCTTGGAATGAGTGTCAATGCAGTAATGCTGAGTAAAAGTGTGAATAGAGCTCCAAGTAGCCGCTTTGCAAATGGTGTCGAGGGGAACATTTGCAATGAAAGCCAGAGTGGCACCAATGCCTCTAGTAGAGTGGGCCCTTGGCGTAAAAGGCAGAGTCTTGTCAGAAAGAGAGTAACACAGCTGTATACAGTTGATAATCCACTTCGAGATAGCGCCCTTAGAGACGCGATCCCCCTCTCTGCCTGTAGCTACGGAGACAAACAGTTGATCTGTTTTCCTTAGCGGTCTGGTTTTATTTACATAGTATAGGACCGCCCTACGCACATCTAGGGTGTGTAGTTTCACCTCAGCCGAGCTTTGCGGGTTCTGGAAGAAAGCCGGAAGCTCGATGGACTGGTTTACATGGAACTTGGATATGAATTTAGGTGAGAACCTAGGGTGTGTGCGTAAAACCAGTTTGTCCTTGTGGATAGTAAAGAAAGGATCCTGCACTGACAGAGCCTGAATTTCACTGACCCTTCTTATGGAGGTAATGGCTACTAAGAAGGCCGTTTTATAAGTCAGGTGTTTGAGACTACTTTTATGCATGGGTTCGAATGGGGGTCCCATGAGCTTAGCTAGCACCACGTTGAGGTCCCATCCTGGCGGTGGGTTCGAAATAGGAGGGTGAAGTCTCTTTACTCCTTCCATGAAGGCTTTAACCACTGGTACTTTCCACCACGAGACCTTGTTATGGGATGTGGTGTAAGCCGAGAGGGCTGCCAGGTGTACTTTCAGCGAGTTAAAAACCAACCCTGCATCCAGCAGGTGGAGCATGTATGTCACAACGTTGGAAGGAGTGCAATCAACCGGGTTGATTTGTTTATTCTGGCACCAGATAACGAATCTTTTCCACTTATCAAAGTAACAGTGCCTTGTATTTGGTTTCCTGGACTCCTTTAGAATGTCCATACACCTCTGTGGTAATTTGAGATGTCCAAACTCTATGACTTCAGGAGCCATGCTGCTAGGTTCATAGAGTTGGGTTCCTGATGCACTGTTTGACCCTGTTGCTGGGACAGTAGGTTGTACCAGGCTGGGAGTCTGATGGGTTCGCACACCGCCATCCTGCGTAGGTGTGGAAACCATGGTTGTCTCGCCCACATGGGAGCAACTAGGATGAGCGTCATAGATTCCTTGTTCATCTTGTACACCACCTTCCTGATGAGAGGAGTTGGTGGAAAAGCGTACGCAAACATCCCTGACCAGTTCATCCACAGGGCATTCCCTTGGGAGTCCGGCTGGGGGAACCTGGATGCAAATCCTGGGCATTGTTTGTTTTCGCTTGTGGCGAATAGGTCTATAGTGGGGAAACCCCACTGAGAGAAGAGATCTTCTACTACGTCTCTGTGAAGGACCCATTCGTGTTCTTCTGGGAGGGAGTTTCTGCTTAGAGCATCCGCTAGGGAATTGAGCTCCCCTGGAACATGTTGCGATGACAGGAAGATGTTCCGTCTGAGTGCCCATATCCATATTTTCTGGGCAAGCTTGGACAGATTTGGCGAACGAGTCCCCCCTTGCTTGTTCAGATAGAACATGGCTGTCGTGCTGTCCGTCCTGATCTGCACCGACAAGTTCAGTAGATGGGGCTCGAACGCCCTTAGCGCTCGGAATACTGCCAGAAGCTCTAGCAGATTGATGTGGTTCTTGGCTACTGAGTGAGACCAGAGACCCTGAGCTGTGTGGTGGAGATGGTGAGCTCCCCACCCAGTCAGGCATGCATCTGTAGTCACCACGGCTTGTACTTCGGGATCGTAAAAGGGTTTCCCCTTTGCGAGATTCTCTCTTGTCCACCAGTGTAGGCTCTGTACGAGTGTTGGCGAAACGACCACTAGATCGTCCCAATGACCACTTGCCTGAGACCACTGTTTCGCCAACCATTCCTGCATGGGACGCATGCGCAGACGCGTGTGGGGGACCAGGTAAATGCATGACGCCATCATGCCCAGTAACCGCATAGCTTTGCGTACTGTTATCTGTTGACCTGACTGATAATGCGGAATTTGCAGAAGTATATTCCGAATTCTCTCTTCCGAAGGGAAGGTCAATCCTTTCTGAGTATCTAGGATAGCTCCTAGAAACTGTTTTGAGGTGCTTGGCACCAGACTTGACTTTTTCTCGTTGATGGAGAAGCCTAATTCGTGGAGGAGGTCGATAGTCCTCTGAATGTTTGACCTGCAAATTCCTGGGGTTTCCCCCGTTATGAGCCAGTCGTCCAGATAAGGGTACACCGGGATTGCTTCCCTGCGTAGGTGTGCAGCCGCCACCGCCAGTACCTTGGTGAATACCCTTGGTGCTGAAGCTATCCCGAAGGGCAGTACCTTGAATTGGTAGTGGCGACTGTCCACCTTGAAGCGCAAGTACTTTTTGTGCGCTGGGAGCATGGAAATATGAAAATAAGCATCTTTCATATCCAAGGTTGCCATGTAATCCCCCTTTTTTAGGAGGGGGATTACCTCTTGTAGCGTGGTCATACGGAATTTTTGGGGCTTGACATATTTGTTGGCAGGCCGTAAGTCCAATACTGGGCGCATTGTCAAATCTTTCTTTGGCACAAGGAAGTAAGTTGAATAGATACCCTTGTTTACCTGGTGTCCTGGGACGAGTTCTATCGCGTCCTTTTCTAGCAGAATGGCGATCTCCTCGAGAAGGATCCTTTGATGCTCTAGGGAGTGCACTCTTTGTCGTGGAGGATGATTCCGGGGACGCTGCAGTAGTTCTATACAATATCCTGCGGATACTGTTGACAGCACCCATCTGTCTGAGGTGATCCCTTCCCAAGCCTGGGTGAAGGTGGAAATGCGTCCCCCTACTGGGGTTGCGTGGCAAGGGACCCTGAACTGAGCGTCACTGTTTTGGTGGAGGCGTGCCACCGCCCTTGTTGGGGCTGCCTCTGCCTCTTCCACGACCTCTCTTGTTACCCCTGCCGTAACTCTGGGTAGACTGCTGGTTGTTATTCCATTGTGTACCTTGTCCCTGGGCATAGTTGCCTCTTTGTGAATTTTGGCCGCGTGGGCGACGAAAATTATTGTTCCCCCTCTGGTTAGGGGGTTTGTTGGTAAGCTGGCCAAGGGATTTGAGAGTCTCATATTCATCTTTGGCATTTTTAAGTGCGTCTTCGACCGCTTTCCCAAACAATAGGTCGGGTTCCACTGGCTTGTCTATTAAAGAAGCCTGGGTTTCTGTCTTGAATCCCGACTGCCGTAACCACGCATGTCTCTTGATAACAGTACCTTCTGCTATCAATCTCCCTGCGTTGTCAGCGGCGTCGAAAGTTGCTTTTAAAATGCAACCAGACACGGCTCTCCCCTCTGCCGAGATCCGAGCCAGCTGGCCCTTTAACGGTTCTGGAGCAGAGGCAATGAGCGCCGCGACTTCTTCCCATTGATGGCAATTGTAACTAGCCAACAGGGTGGTGGAATTCGCAATCCTTGCTTGGTAGGCGGACGTTGAGGCTACCTTTCTGCCAAACCCGTAAAGTTTTTTGCTCTCCTTGTCGGGAGGAGCTTCTGATGAAGATAAGGGCGTGCCAGCCCTCTTTCTAGTGTTGGTCACCACTAGGGAATCTGGTTTAAGATGTCCCTTTATATACAGAGGGTCAGACTGGGCTGCCCGGAAAATCTTTTCAATTCTGGGGTTGACAGCTCTGGTGAGGTTAGGATTCACCAGGGAAGGATCTATTCTTCGTTGGATGGATTTGAGGATAGGGATGGTCTGAGCGACCGGTCTTCTCTCTCTTACAAATTCCTCCGCGAAGTCCCTTTCCTCCTGTACACCGTGGGTGTCGATGTGGAAGTGTTCCGCTGCTCGAGCGAGAACCTCGTTAAGGAGGGGCTGGTTATCAACTGGAGAGTCAGTAACTGGGGCTTCGCTTTGTACTGGGGAATCTACTCTGTAAATTTCCTGCTCATCTTCTCCCTCCTCCAGGTCCTCATCCTCTGCATAGTAATCTGTCCCGGTTTGTTCTTCCATAATTGCAAACTCCTGGTCCTCTTCAGGGAAAACTTGTCCCTGATAACTGGGGAGTGGAGTAGAATATGGAGTGGAGTAAGGCTGAACCTCGAAGGGTTCAGGTCTTTCGACCCGGGGCTTTTTACTTAGCGGGATAGGATCGGAGGAGCCTGAGGGTGTGGCCCCTTGAGGGTTATATGAAAGAAAGTGTTCTGGGTTCTTATCATAAAAATCAGCCAAGGAAGACATCCTAGACATAACCCTGTCTATGTCTTCACTGGACCATTCCCTGGAACAGGGTATTAATTTAGCAGGTGATTTATTTTCAAGGGTAGACTTGTGTTTGCTTGTCTGCTTAGGCTTTACAGGGGTGGAAGGCTGTGCTTTCCGCTGTTTCCCCCCTTCTCCGTGCGTGGAAAAATGTTTTCCCTGTCCCTTGGGGGCCCCAGCGACTTTCGACGCCTGGCGTCGAGGGTCTGGAAAGGTATCTGTGTGCTTTGGGCGTGGGGCCTCACTGGTGTTAACCGCGGTCTCGGTATCTTGGAGCGCGGCCTGGGGGTGGAAGTCGTCTTCGTCTCCCGACGATCGAACTTCCGTTAGTGTGTGTAGCGAGGCACTTTTGGCAAGAGTGGATGATTGCCTTGCGTCGTGAGGCGATCTCGATCGAGAGCGCCCAGAGGACACCGAGTCGGACCGTTCTTTTTGTGCCTCTTTCCGGGAAGTCGACGTCGTCGAGGTCCGGTTGGTCTTAGTGTGTTTAGTGTGTGTTAGGTGTGTAGCGCTTGCGTCGCCGGGGGTCTTCCCCATAGCCGCCTTGCCGGACGACCTTCCGAGGTCGGGGACCTGCGCTCGTCGGCTGTCTTTCGACGCCGTAATGCCCTCGCCGTCCGAAAGTACGGCGTCGCTGCCATCGCTGAAGGCGCCCTCCGCTGCCATGGCCTCCTGCCTGGCGTGGTGGGCCCAACGCTTTGTCGAACGGTCCTTAAGTGTCTTAGGTTTAAACCTACTACACGCTCTGCAGTTCGCTTCGGGGTGATCCCTCGGCAAGCAGAGATTGCACGTGGCGTGCCTGTCGACCCAAGGGTATTTGCGATTGCACTTGGGGCAGAATTGAAAAGGGGTACCCTCCATACGCACCTTAAGGCAGCGGGCTGCTAAGTGTAGGAATATATATAAATGTAACTATATATCAAGAGTGAAGAGTATGTACCACCCCCCACTCTCCCTACTTGTAAGGGCCGAGGCCAGCGGCCTACTAGGCCCGGGCCGAGGCCAGCGGCCTACCGAGGCCCAGATCCGTCGTGCAGCAGTCGACGGTCGATGACTTCTCCAGCCGTCGTCGAGGTTGAGGGTCGACGTTGGGGTGGGGAAGGGAATGAATAAGAATTAAAATTATAATAACAGCAAAAGTATGGCTAAGGCCAGGGAACTCCGCAAGATGCTTCCGACCAGTATGGCGGAAAAAAACAATCTGAGGATCCTACACGCGTGAGGGATCTTGGGTACAGTGGACGTCACACTAGGGATAGTATTACTGGCACGCCTGTGTCGACGCCCATTTTCGACTTTCGAAAAACAAACTGTAATACTCCGCAGCTTCCACTAGATGTCGGCCTATGCACAGCATGTGATCTAAGCAGATTCCACAAGCCTCAGAAATATATATATGATAATGCATTACTTATCGTAAAAGCATTTCTGATGTCTTAATACTGCTTGTCCCACCTGGGAATCAGATCTAGAGTGAGCATCTAGACAGTAGTGTTTTGTAAAGGTGTGTACAGAACTCCAGGTTGCTGCTTTGCAAATGAACTCAAGGGGAACGTTTGCAATGAATGCTATGGATGCCCCAGTGCCTCGAGTAGAGTGTGCTCTTGGCTTGAATGGTAGTTCTCTCTTAGCAAGAGTGTAACAGAGAGTGATGCATTGAACAATCCATCTAGATATAGTGGACTTTGATACTGCATCTCCTTCTCTTCCTGCTGCCACCGAGACAAAGAACTGATTAGTCTTTCTCAGTGGCCTAGTTCTTTCCATATAAAACAGGACAGCTCACATCGAGTGTATGCAGGCTCTTTTCTCCCAAATTGGAAGGGTTTTGAAAGAAGGTTGGTAGTTCTATTGACTGGTTGACATGGAATTTCTATATGAATTTCAGTGCAAACCTTGGGTGTGTGCGTAGAACCACCTTACCTTTGTGAACTGTTACGAAGGGGTCTAGAATAGAAAGAGCCTGTAGTTCACTTACTCTCCTAATGGAGGTGATAGCTATTAGGAAAGCAGTCTTAAGGGTGAGGTCCTCAAGAGGTGCCTTGTGCATGGGTTCAAAGGGTGAGCCCATGAGCCTGGTAAGTACCACATTAAGGTCCCAGCCGTGACTGGGTTTGCTATCGGAGGGTGTATTCTCTTTACCCCCTCCATGAAGGCTTTAATAACTGGGACCTTCCACCACGACACCTTAGGTTGAGAGGTGGTGTATGCAGAAAGTGCCGCTAGATGGACTTTAATAGAATTGAACACTAGACCTGAGTCCAGTAAATGGGTCAGGTAAAGGACAATTTGTGTGGGAGAGCAGTGGACTGGGTTGATGCTCTTACCTCTACACTAGATGACAAATCTCTTCCACTTGCTAGAATAGCAGTGGCAAGTGTTTGGTTTTCTAGTTTCTTTGAGAATGTCCATGCATCTCTGAGGAAGTTGTAAATGGCCAAATTCTATGAACTCAGGAGCCAGGCTGCTAAGTTCATGTTCTGTGGGCATGGGTGTAGTGTCTTGCCCTTGTCCTGTGACAGCAAGTTGAACGGGCAGGGCAGTTTCACTGGTGGGGACAGGGACATCTCCATCAGGTGCGCAAACCATGGTTGGCGGGCCCACATCGGGGCTATCAGTATCATGGTGGCTGGTTCCTGGTGCATCTTGTGCACTATCTTGTTCAGCAGAGGAGTCGGGGCGGGGGGGGGGGGAAAGCGTAAACAAATTTCCCTGACCATGGTAACCAGAGACCGTTCCCCTTGGAGCGGTTCTGTGGGTATCTGGAGGCATAACCTAGGCATTGTGATTTCTCCAGAGTTGCGAACAGGTCTATATTTCTGGGAAGCCCCATTGTGTGAAGACGTCGAAGACTATGTCTTCGTGTAACCGCCATTCGTACTCTGAGGGCAGAGGGAAGTCTCTGCTGAGTTCGTCTGCTAGCAGATTGAGTTCCCCTGGTACATGTTGTCACAATAGGAACATGCTGTGTCTGAGAGCCCACTTCCAGATGTTCTGGGACAGCTTGGACAGTCCTGGAGAGTGAGGGCCCCCTTGCTTGTTGAGGTAGTACATGGCTGTGGTGCTGTCCGTGAGGACCATCACTGTCTTCCCTTGTAGGTGTGTCTGGAAGGCTTTTAGTGCCTTGAACACCGCAAGTAGCTCTAATAAGTTTATGTGCTTGGAAGCTACGCTCGGAGTCCAGACTCCGTGAGCAGTCTGATGGGATAGGTGAGCCCCCCATCCTGTGAGGGATGCGTCTGTGGTTAGAGTGGTTTCCACTGCTGGGGTGGCGAATGGTTTCCCTATTACCAGCTTTTCCTTCGACCACAACCGTAGCGAGAGAACCAAGGCCTGCGAGACCACCACTAGATCGTCCCATTGTCCACTGGCCTGACACCACTGGTTGTTGAGCCACTCTTGCATTGGGCGCATGCGCAGGCGCGCGTGAGGTACCAAAAAAAATACATGCCGCCATCATTCCTAGCAAGCGCATTGCTTTGCGTACCGTCACCTCTCGACCGGCCACATATTGAGGGATCTGAAACAGCATATTTTGGACCCTCTCGGAGGGGAAGACGAGGCCGTCCTTGGTTCGAATTAGAGCCCCTAGGAATTGTTTGATTTGGCTGGGGTCTAAGCTGGAATTCTTCTCGTTGATGGAGAAGCCCAGTTGGAACAAAAGGTCTACTGTCTTCTGGGTGTTTGAGAAGCATGTCTCGTAGGCCTCCCCTGTTATGAGCCAATCGTCGAGGTAAGGGTATACCAGTATGGACAACCTGCGCAGGTGGGCCGCTGCCACTGCCAGTACCTTCGTGAATACCCTCGGTGCAGATGCTATGCCGAAGGGTAGCACTCTAAACTGGTAGTGTTTGCCCTCTATCATGAACCTGAGGATTTTTCTGTGTGCTGGCAACATCAAAATATGAAAGTGTGCATCTTTCATGTCTAGTGTTGTCATGTAGTCCCCCTGAGATAGTAGGGGAATTACCTCCTGTAATGTTACCATACGAAATTTTTGTGGTTTTACAAATTTGTTCGCTGGGCGCAGATCTAGTACAGGGCGCATGGTTAGGTCCTTTTTGGGTACAAGGAAGTACACGGAATAAATACCTTCCATTACCTGAGATAGGGGCACAACCTCTATTGCTCCTTTCTGTAGCAGCTGTTCTACTTCTTGCAGGAGGACAACGAGGTGTTCTGGTGACAGGCGTTGTCCCCTTGGAGGTCTGTAGGTGGGGGACCGATTGAACTCTATACAGTACCCGTGGGCTATGGTTGACAGTACCCACCGGTCTGATCTTATTCCCTCCCATGCTGAAAAGAACGATGTTATCCGGCCCCCAACCGGAGACGCATGGGAGTGGACCCGAACCTTCGGGTAATTTGGTGTTACTTGACGGGGTGCCTCTGGGGCTGGAGCCCCAGCCTTTGCCCTTGCCCCGGTGTTGTCCTCTTTGGTTCTTTGGTTATACTGGTTACTGGTACCCTGATTAGAGGGCCAGTTGCCTGCAGTGTAATGCTGTTGCTGCTGTTGGCGTTGGCCATGAAAAAAGCGCTTGTTCCCAAATCCCCGCCTGTTTGGAGGCTTTGAGATTTGGTCTAAGGTCTTTATGGTGTCGAATTCTTTCTTCGCATTTTCCAGTGCGTCGTCCACTGCCCTTCCAAAGAGATTTGACTCTTCTATTGGCTTATTAATGAGCGACGCCTGCTTTTCTGCCTTGAAACCGGAATTGCGAAGCCAGACGTGACGCTTCAGCAGAATTCCCTGCACCAAAGAACGCCCAGCAGTTTCTGCCGCATCAAGAGTGTTCTTAATGATGCTCTGGTTGACCAGAGCTCCTTCTGTAACTGTAGCCAATAAGCGAGTTTTTAGAGGTTATGGGGCTTCTTCGATGTCCTGCTTAAGCTTTCCCCATTGAGCATCAGCATAGCTTGCCAACAATGTATTATTATTGGCAATCCTAATTGAAAACACTGCCGAGGCGGAAAGTCTTTTGCCCAAGGCATAAAGCTTTTTCCCTTCTTAATCTGGGGGTGCCTTGCTGGTTGACAGTGGAACCCCAGCCCTCTTCCTTGTGTTAGTCACCACTAAGGAGTCCGGGACTGAGTGACCCCTGATATATAATGGGTCTGACTGAGAGGGTGAGAACAATTTCTCGATTCTTGGATTGACCCCTCTTACCAACGCGGGGGTGGAAAGCGATGGGGTGAGTCGTCTCTTAACCGAGGCGAGGATAGGAATAGTTTGACTAGTGGGAGGTTTTCTTTAATAATCCTTACGACAAAATCAGTATCTGGGGTGACCTCCCCAGTTTCAACTTCGAAATGCGCTGCTGCCTTCCTCAGTAGCGCATTGAAGGTGGGCTGATCGTCTGGTTGGGTTCCTGACCGGTGTGGTCTGAGGAGAAGAAATGTCTATAATGTTGGGGTCTGTAGACCCTGATGGCGACTGCCAGGGCTGTAAACCACCTTCACCTGGATCCTCCTCATAGCCCTCCTCACCTATGTTAGTGTCATCATGAAAACCTTCTCCCTCTTGTTGGTCTTCATTATTCACAAACTCATCCTCTTCCTAGAAGTGAGAGTCCTCTTTAGTGAGGTCGTAAGAGTTCATGTCTTCCTGTAGGGGGTTAAAGAGCTTCGGGTATTTAGCCCATGGCCCCTCCTGGAGTAGCTCCTTTGGCCTCTTGGGTGTTCTATTTTCTGGGATGGCCATGAACCTGTCTAGCTTGTCCATACATGACTGGAACCTCTCTACAGTCCAGTAAGGTAGGCCAGAGCGGTCTGGGAGTGAAAAGGGAGTTCCCTCTCCCTGTAGTTGCTTAGTTCTGTCCCATAGCGTCGAAGATAGAGTCCCTTCGCCTTCTGAGAAACCCTCTCGCTGGCTAGGGTCTTCTGTCGGCGGTGGGAGCTGTCCCAGCCTACCCTCCGGCGTCCTCGGCGTTTCTTTGGCCTTGTGAGTGGTTTTCGATGTGTCACTCGCCGTCCGTCTCTGGCCGTCTTTAGAAGCTATACGCACGAAGCTTTCGGCGATCAGCTTCTCCGTCGAGGGAGCGCCCGCCGGCACGCTAGACAATGCCGAATCTTTACTGGCAACGTACGCACTCTTGCGAGGCGCGTCGCCTGAGGATTTGGGGTTAGCGCCCTTATTTACAGAAAGCCCAGTCGCCGGTCGCGGAAGCGGTGGCGGGGAGGGCTTGCGACCCTTACAGTCGGCGGAAGACGCCGGTGGACCCGACGCCTCCGTTGACGCTATGGCTGCCTTCGTCTTCAATTAATGCGTGCCGTGGGGTATGTGCTTGTGTGTTTTTCTGTGTTCGTCCTGGTCACCGGGGTGTTCATCCCCATAAGCGGGGCGTGAGCCGGGCTTGTCGGGGCTGGGGACGGACGACGAGGAGCGGGAACGCTCCTTCGAGAGGTCTACAACCTCCGTTGTCCTTGTCACATTCGGCGGCGGCGGCAGCTGGCAAGGAGTCAGACCTAGACATCGCATAGGCTGCCCACCTTTTGACCCTGCGGTCCTTTAAAGTTTTGGGTTTAAGTAACTTACAGGCTGCACAGCCGTCCTCCATGTGATCGAGGGGCAAGCAACGGTTACACCGTTTGTGCTTGTCCTTCCAGGTAAACTTGCCCTTGCAACGCGGCGCGTTGAAAATGACAAATGGTAATCAATGAGATTTGGCAGGTTCATCCCACCCAGCTTCAGCGGAAGCTGTAATTTCCAAATTGCAAGCATTGGTGGTTTCCTGTTCCAGATGAACTTTTGCATAATTCGATCTATTACTTTAAAGAAATGACGTGGTATCTTGACTGGTAGCATTGACAGAATATAATTTATTCGAGGAGCCAGACTCATCTTTATACAATTGATCTTGCCCGATGTGGATCATTTTAAGAGACCCCACCTCACCAGATCAGATCTAATTTTTGGGAAGCGCACTCTGAATTCATCACTGGTAGCTTTACAACCTCTGCACCAATCCATATGCCCAGATATTTTATCTTCTCCAAACACCATCTGAATTGAAAATGAGCACATGAGTGTTGCTGACACAAATTATTGATTGGTAGGATTTCAGATTTGCTCCAATTAACTTTATAACCTGAAACCATTAAAAACCGTTGGATGTCACATCAAGTGCGGTATACTATTAGCTGGATCCTGGAGGGGGACCAAAAGATCATCTGCATATAACCAGATGAAGTTATTGCGATCGCTTTCCGAGTATTGATTGGAGGTGAACATGCGCTCTCATGCAAATTGCCAGCGGTTCTATAGAAAGGATGAATAACAGCGGCGAAAGTGGGCAATCCTGTCTTGTGCCTCTATGACGTTTAAATGCATCCGAAATGAGGACATTTGTAAGCACATAAGCCGATGGACCTGTGTACAATAGTTGCACCTAATGTTGAAAGTTATGACCAAAGAGATTTTTCTCAAACATGAAAACAAAAAGGCCCACTCCACACGATCAAATGCCTTTTTGGAGTCTAATGATATTACTGCATTTGCCATTGGCTGATTATGTCCTTTTTCAATTGACAATAACAGGCGTCTCATGTGTCAGCTACTGCTCTACCAGTAACAAAGACGACCTGGTTGACATGACAATTTGTTAATACTGGTTCCAAACGTCCAGCTAGCATTTTAGCAAGAATTTTGCAATCACAATTGATCAGGCTAATCGGCTAGTAGTTTTCACATCTTGTGGTGGTTCTGTCTTTTTTATTCAGTAGAGTTATCAATGCATGCCGCATTGTTTCAGGTAAAGACCCAGTTTTAAAAGCGTCTTTATAAACTTTGCATAGAGGCTGCAGTCCATCCATGCCCGGAGATTTACCCACATTGAGTTTTGAGATTGCCAGTCATATTTCTTCAATTCTAAATTCACCCTCAAAACTTACTGATTGTTCTTCCCAGAGTTGAGGTAAGTCATAGCAGTGAAGATAGTTTTCAATCTCAGACGTATCACAGCTCAGTTCAGATTGGTAGAGCTTTTCATGAAAGTCCCAAAATAAAGTTTTAATCTCCTTTTGTTGAGTTTTCAAAGTAATATTTTGACCTTCAATTACCGTAATGTGCATTTAATTTTCATAGTAAGTCCCTACAAGGGGTTGTCAATGTTATGTTTGCAAAAAGTGTCAGGGGTCATCTGGAGATGTGTGATGAACTACATACTTGATTATGCAATGTATTGCTCCAAAGAAAATTCCATTGCAGTGTTGTTTCTAGTACAGGAACCTACTCAAACAGAAACATAGGCATTGGCTGTAGCATACACTATAGAGATGTAATATTTCTAATTTTCCAATGTTGGATAGTAAACCGGTGAATGCTTCTGTATCACACTTTTGCATACTGTGAAACATACACTAAGTAGGTAATAATCCATCAATTGCTACATACTTGTACTACTACACACAAAACATTAAGAGACCACAATGTATACAAATATGGGGCTTATAAAGGGAAAGCAAGTAAAAGAGAGGCAGTATCATAAGCCACTGTGTATAACCTACATGATTATCTTTAAGCATAACAATGATTGCAGTGTTTCAGGCCTGCTTCTTCCCCATCATAAGATGCGATCGAATTCTAATGAAAGTACTGTCAGAACATGTGAGAATAGCAACGTCTACAAATGTAATTTTTTACTGTCGGAAGGAAAATCCTTTTCCAAGATGGCCACCATGGAAAGGGAAGGCAGGGTTCTGTACAGGGCCCCTCTTCGCTTTCCATGGCAGCTTGCAGAAGGCGAAAAGAGAACCCTATAACCATATTACCACAAGCACATTTTTTTCCCTTTCAAACCTTTCCCAATTTCGAATAACTTTACCACAAAGCCAGTCCCAGGTGGACATAGCCACTTTAACCCCATGTGTTGTCCCTCGTGGTCGTGGCCAGTATCCCGATTGGCAGTATCATGACCTTATTCCATGACCCGGACAATCTGCCCGCTGCGCATGTCCACAGGCTACACCTCAGTCACCAAAGGTATATCACTATTTGTACCTACATTATGACACTTGTCAAAAAACAAAATCCATTCAGACTTTACGAAAACATTTATATCTACATCTATAATCTTTTTGCAAACCTTTGTGTAGTTATGTCAAATGGCTCCACACTTATAAGCCCCCCTATAACTTTGCCCCCTCTTGACAAAATCCCACTAGACTTTGCAAAAACATTTATATCTAGATCTATTATCAGTTTGCCAAATTAAATGTAGATTCCTCAAATGGCACCTCATTTATAAGCCTTTACATTATTCTGGGGACCGCCCCTCTAATTTTGCCCCCTCTTGACAGAATCCTACCAAACTTTGCAAACTCATTCAGGATCAGTTCAAGAATAGAATTGCAATGTCATGCAGTTTCATTAAGTGCCGCTAAAGTTATAAGCCATCCAAGAACTGCTTTACACCAACCCTGTATTGCTGAGGTGTCCCCGAACAGTCCGGACTGTTCGCTGACTTTTGTGGTGAAACATACCAGTTTTTTTGCTTCTTGCAGCCATATCCCATCCCATTCTCATCACCCCTCACCTCTCCAGAGATGATTTGAGAAGTTTGACAAGTGCAATGTTGTGTTTTTTAATATGTTTTACTGCGATGTCCGCGGACACCGGCTGCTGTCTGAGAATACAAGATTGCGGGCGCTTCCAAAAATCTGACACTTCACGCATTTCACCATCCAATCAGTGGGCGCATCTGATGTCCACGGACACCACGTTACCCTCTAAGCCAATCAGAGTCCTGTCCGCGTAGCGAACAGGAAAGTGTGTCCACAGAGCGGACATAGATATCACTAATTAATTATTTGGGACCTACTTTTTGGTCGTTTTAAAAAAACTACTGGATGGATTTTCACCAAATTTACAAAAGCGCGCTTTCGGGACCAAGCCACCTCTTCTGCCACAAAATTGGTGAAAATCTGTCCGGCGGTTTGGGCTGTAGGCGTGAGCAAAGTTTTTTTCCCATTCAGTCTATGGGGAAAAAAAGAAATTTTGGGACCCCCTATAACTTTGCCCCCCCCCTTTGACCAAACCCTTTGCAATTCAGAGTGGGCCATATACTTTTTTTTGCAAGGTTTGGTGAGGATTCATCCAGGGGGAGCGAAGTTATAAGCCAACCAAAAAGTGCTATTCCTGTGGGTTTAGGAACTTAACCATAACTACATGGCTGCTACCGCAGGCCATCTAATATGGAATACATTACTCACCGTAATCGTATTTCTGATGCTTGCATCTGCTTAGATTCACATGCTGTGCATAGGCCGACATCTAGTGGAAGCTGCAGAGTATTACAGTTTGTTTTTCGAAACTCGAAAAAGGGTGTCGGCACAGGGTGTGCCAGTAATACTATCCCTAGTGTGACGTCCACTGTACCCGTGATCCCTCACGCGTCTTGGACCCTCAGATTGTGTTTTTTTTTCTGACATGAGGTAGCATGAGGAGTAGTGCGAGTACAGATAATCCAAGCAGATAGATAGGTAAGACTACAAGCATCCATGTGCCTTCTCTCAGAGGGGAGGAAGGGTGGGTTGCATGTGAATCTAAGCAGATACAAGCATCAGAAATACGATTACGGTTAGTAATGTATCCCTTCTGAGGCTTGTGGAATCTGCTTAGATCACATGCTGTGCCTAGATTAGCGAGCAGTACCTGAAGAAGGAGGTGGGATGTGAGAAGGGTCATGAGTAAATAAATGTCTTAGAACCGCTTGTCCCACTTGTGTATCTGTCTTGGAATGAGTGTCAATGCAGTAGTGCTGAGTAAAAGTGTGAATAGAGCTCCAAGCAGCTGCTTTGCAAATAGTGTCAAGAGGTACATTTGCAATGAAAGCCAGAGTGGCCCCAATGCCTCTAGTAGAGTGGGCCCTAGGCGTGAAAGGCAGAGTTCTTTTAGAAAGTGAGTAACACAGCTGGATACAGTTAATAATCCACTTAGAGATAGCACCTTTAGAGACGCGATCCCCCTCTCTGCCTGTAGCTACAGAGACAAATAGCTGATCTGTTTTCCTTAGCGGTCTGGTCTTGTTTACATAGTAGAGGACCGCCCTACGAACATCTAGTGTGTGTAGTTTCACCTCAGCCGAGCTTTGTGGGTCTTGGAAGAAAGCCAGAAGCTTGATGGACTGGTTCACGTGGAATTTTGAAATAAACTTAGGTGCGAACCTAGGGTGTGTGCGTAAAACCAGTTTATCTTTATGGACAGTAAAGAAGGGATCTTGCACTGACAGTGCCTGAATTTCACTGACTCTTCTTATAGATGTAATTGCTACTAAGAAGGCCGTTTTCTAAGTCAGGTGTTTGAGACTGCTTTTGTGCATGGGCTCGAACGGGGGGCCCATGAGCTTAGATAGCACCACGTTAAGGTCCCATCCTGGTGGTGGGTTTGAAATAGGAGGGTGAAGTCTCTTTACTCCTTCCATGAAAGCTTTAACTACCGGTACTTTCCACCATGACACCTTGTTATGGGAAGTGGTGTATGCTGACAGGGCTGCCAGGTGTACCCTCAGTGAGTTAAAAACCAGTCCTGCATCCAGCAGGTGGAGCATGTATGTAACAATAGTGGAAGGAGTGCAATCAACTGGGTCGATTTGTTTATTCTGGCACCAGATAACGAATCTCTTCCATTTGTCAAAGTAGCAGTGCCTCGTGTAGGTTTCCTAGATTCTTTTAGGATGTCCATACACCTCTGTGGTAAATTGAGATGTTCGAACTCTATGACCTCAGGAGCCATGCTGCCAGGTTCATTGAGTTGGGTTGAGGATGCACTGTTTGACCTTGGTGCTGGGACAGTAGGTTGTACCAGCCCGGAAGTTTGATGGATTCGCACACCGCCAATCTGCGCAAGTGTGGGAACCACAGTTGTCTTGCCCACATGGGAGCCACTAGGACGAGCGTCATCGATTCTCTGTTCATCTTGTTGACCACCTTCCAGATTAGAGGATTTGGTGGAAAAGCGTACGCAAACATCCCTGACCAGTTCATCCACAGGGCGTTCCCCTGTGAGTCTGGTTGGGGGAAACTGGATGCAAATCCTGGGCATTGTCTGTTTTCGCTTGTGGCGAATAGGTCTATAGTGGGGAAACCCCACTGAGAGAAGATATCTTCTACGACTTCTCTGTGTAGACACCATTCGTGTTCCTCTGGGAGGGGGTCTCTGCTCAGAGCATCCGCTAGGGAATTGAGATCCCCTGGAACATGTTGCGATGACAGGAAGATGTTCCGTCTGAGTGCCCATATACAGATTTTCTGGGCAAGCTTGGACAGATTTGGCGACCGAGTCCCTCCTTGCTTGTTCAGGTAGAACATGGCTGTAGTGCTGTCCGTCCGGATTTGCACTGACAGATTTAACAGGTAGGGCTCGAACGCTTGAAGTTCTCTGAATACTGCCAGAAGCTCTAACAGGTTGATGTGATTCTGGGCCACTGAGTGCGACCAGAGACCCTGAGCTGTGTGGTGGAGATGGTGAGCTCCCCACCCCATCAGGCATGCATCGGTTGTGACTACCGCCTGTATCTCGGGATCATAAAAGGGGTTTCCCCTTGGACAGATTCTCTCTTGTCCACCAGTGAAGGCTTTGTACAAGTGTTGGCAAAATGACCACTAGATCGTCCCACTGACCACTTGCCTGAGACCACTTTCGCCAACCATTTCTGCATGGGACGCATGCGCAGGCGCGCGTGGGGGACCAGTTAAATACATGACGCCATCATGCCCAGCAAACGCATTGCTTTGCGTACCGTTATCTGGCGACCGGACTGATATTGCGGAATTTGTAGCAGTATATTCCGAATTCTTCCCTCGGAAGGAAAAGCCAACCCCCTCTTGAGTGTCGAGGGTAGCTCCTAGGAACTGTTTGGATGTGCTTGGCACCAGACTTGACTTTCTCGTTTATTGAGAAGCCCAATTCGAAGAGGAGGTCGATTGTCCTTTGAATGTTTGCTCTGCAAATTACTGGGGTCTCCCCCGTGATGAGCCAGTCGTCCAGGTAAGGGTACACCGGGATTGCCTCCCTGCGTAGGTGTGCTGCCGCCACCGCCAGTACCTTGGTGAATACCCTTGGAGCCGAAGCTATCCCGAAAGGCAGTACCTTGAACTGGTAGTGCCCACTGTCCATCTTGAAGCGCAAGTACTTTCTGTGCGCTGGGAATTATGAAAATAGGCATCTTTCATGTCCAATGTTGCCATGTAATCCCCCTTTTTTAGGAGGGGGATCACCTCCTAGAGAGTAGTCATGCGAAACTTTTGGGGCTTGACATACTTGCTTGCAGGCCGTAAGTCCAATACTGGGCGCATTGTCAGATCTTTTTTTAGCACAAGGAAGTAAGTTGAATAAATACCCTTGTTTACCTGGTGTCCATGGACGAGTTCTATCGTGCCCTTTGCTAGCAGATTGACAATCTCCTCGAGGAGGATCTTCTGGTGGTCCAAAGAATGTATTTTGTGTCGTGGAGGATGGTTTCGGGGACGCTATAACAGTTCTCTGCAGTACCCTGCGGATACTGTGGACAGCACACATCTGTCTGATGTGATCCCTAACCAAGATTGGGTGAAGTTGGAAATGCGTTCCCCTACTGGGGTTGCGTGAGAAGGGACCCTGAACGGAGCGTCACTGTTTTGGTGGAGGTGTGCCGCCTCCTCTACTGGGGCTGCCTCTACCTTTTCCACGTCCTCTTATTTCCCCTGCCGTAACCCTGGGTAGACTGTTTATTATTGCTCCACGGTGTACCCTGCCCCTGGGAATAGTTAGATCCTCTCTGGGAATTTTGGCCGCGTGGGCGACGAAAATGGCCATTCCCTCTCTGATTAGGGGGTTTATTGGTTAGTTGGCCTAGGGATTTGAGTGTTTCATACTCGTCCTTGGCATTTTTCAGCACGTCCTCGACCGCCTTAACAAACAACAGGTCCGACTCCACCGGTTTATCTAACAATGATGCTTGGGTTTCAGCTTTGAATCCAGACTGCCGTAACCAAGCGTGTCTGTAGATAACAGTTCCTTCTGCTATCCATCTGCCGGCGTTATCCGCGGCATCAAAGGTTGCTTTTAAAATGCAACCGGACACGGCGATTCCCTCCGGCGAAACTCTTGCCAACTGGCTCTTTAAGGGTTCAGGGGCGGAGTCTATGAGTGCCGCGACTTCTTCCCACTGATAGCAGTTGTAGCTGGCCAACAGGGTGGTGGAGTTGGCAATCCTTGCCTGGTAGGCGGAAGTGGAGGCTACTTTCCTGCCCAAACCATACAGTTTCTTGCTCTTCTTGTAGGGAGGAGCTTCGGACAATGGCAAGGGTGTTCCCGCCCTCTTACGGGTGTTTGTAACAACCAGGGAGTCCGGCTTCAGATGCCCCCTTATATACAGTGAGTCTTATTGGGCTGCCCTGAAAAGTTTCTCAATCCTGGGGTTCACTGCACTGGTGAGGTTAGGATTTACGAGTGAAGGATCTATTCTTCTCTGAATAGACTTTAGGATAGGGATGGCCTGAGCAACAGGCCTCCTTTCTCCCACTAACTCCTCGGCAAAGTTCCTCTCCTCTTGAACACCCTGGGTGTCAATGTGGAAACGTTCAGCTGCTCGAGACAGAACTTCATTTAGGAGAGGTTGGTTCTCGACAGGGGAGTCGGCAACCGGGGGTTCCTTCTCTACCGGGGAATCTACTCTGTAGGTTTCCGGGTTGTCCTCATCCTCTTCTTGGTCCTCATCATCCCCATAGTAGCCCGTACCAGTTGGCTCTTCCAACATGCCCAAATCTGGATCCTCACAAAAGGATGTCTCTCCTTGATACTGAGAGTAGGGCTGTACATAGAAGGGGTCCGAAGACCCTGTTGGTGTTTCAAACCGGGACTTCTTACTTGGAGGTATAGGATCTTTAGAGCCTGAGGGTGCTGACCCGTCAGGAATATAAGAGAAAGTGTTCAGGGTTTTTTGCGTAAAAATCTGCCAATGATGACATCCTTGACATGACCCCCATTCTCTAGAATTGGGAATGACTCTTTCTGGAAGTTTCTCTGACTTATCCTGACCAGACTCGGTGGTCTGAGCAGGGGTCTTTGTGATAGCAGAAGACTTGGACTTGTCTGTCTATGAGGAGTGGAGTGTTTTAAAGGTGTGGAAGTAGGCAGAGGCTGCTTCCTTTGTTGTCTTTCCCCCTCCCCGTGAGTGGAAGAGTGTTTTCCCTGTTTTTTCGCCCCTGCGGAGCCTTTCGACACCCGGCGTCAAGGTTCGGGGGCAGTGTCCCTATCCTTCGAGCGTGGAGGTAGGGGCTCGGGGGCTGCCGTAACGCGGTCTGTGGGTGCCGACTCCTGGAGTGCGGTCTGGGGATGGAAGTCGGCTTTGTCCTCCGACGATCGAACTTCTGTTACCTTGGGGAGCGAGGCACTCTTGGCAACAGTGGATGATTACCTGGAGTCATGCGGCGATCTTGATCGAGAACGCCCAGAGGACGCCGATTCGGACCGTTCTCTATGTGCCTCTTTCCGAGAACTCGACGTGCGCGTCGAGTCCCGGTTGGACTTCATGTGTTTTGTGGAAGTGCTGTGGGAAGCGCTTGTGTCGCCGGGGGTCTTCCCCATAGCCGCCCTGCCGGACGACCTTCCGAGGTCGGGGACTTACGCTCGGCTGTCTTTCGACGCCATAATGCCCTCGCCGTCCGAAAGCACGGCGTCGCTGCCATCGCTGAAGGGGCCCTTCGCAGCCATGGCCTCTTGACGCCTGGCCTGGTGGGCCCAACGCTTGATCGAACGGTCCTAAAGTGTTTTGGGTTTAAACCTACTACACGCTCTGCAGTTCGCCTCAGGGTGGTCCCTCGGCATGCAGAGAGTGCACGTGGCGTGCATGTCGACCCAAGGGTACTTGCGGTTGCACTTGGGGCAGAATTGGAAAGGGGTACCCTCCATACGCACCTTGTGGCAGCGGGCTTGTAAGTGTAGGAATATATAAAAATGTACCTATATACCAAAAGAGTGTACAGTATGTCCACCCCCCACTCTCCCTACTTGCAGGGCCGAGGCCAGCGGCCTTCCAAGGCCCGGGCCGAGGCCAGAGGCCTTCCGATGCCCAATTCCGTCATGCAGCTGTCGACGGTCGAATTCTTCTCTGGGCCGGCGTTGAGTGTGGAAGTTCGGTGACTCGACGTTGGGGTGGAGAAATGGTTAAATTAACAATATTTAGCAAAAGTATGGCTAAGGCCAGTGAACTCTGCGAAATGCTTCCGACCAGTATGGCGGAAAAAAACAATCTGAGGGTCCTAGACGCATGAGGGATCATGGGTACAGTGGACGTCACACTAGGGATAGTATTACTGGCACACCCTGTGTCTACGCCCTTTTTCGAGTTTCGAAAAACAAACTGTAATACTCTGCAGCTTCCACTAGATGTCAGCCTTTGCACAGCATGTGATCTAAGCAGATTCCACAAGCCTCTATATATGGATCCGTCAAGGTAGAGCGAAGTTATAAGCCACCCAAAAAGTGCTCTTCCTATGGAAACAGCAACTTAACCATAACTACATGGCCACTAGCGTGGCCATGTAATATATATATATATGACAATGCATTACTTACCGTAAAAGCATTTCTGATGGTTGTATCTGCTTAGATTCACATGCTGTGCATAGGTCCGACATCCAGTGGTCACTGCGGAGTATTGCATTTTGTTTTTCGTAGTCGAACAGGGGACGTCGACAAGGCGTGTCTGTAACACTATCCCTATAGTGACGTGCGTTGTACCCACAAACCCTCACGCGTCGAGGTCCCTCTGTTTGTATTTTTCTGCCCTGAGGGAGCCTTCTAGACGTGAGTGAGTACAGAAAAGAGAGAAATATATAGTAGAGGATGTCTATGTTCCTTCCATCCGAGCGGGGAGGAAGGGCGGGCGCATGTGAATCTAAGCAGATACAACCATCAGAAATGCTTTTACGGTAAGTAATGCATTGTCTTCTGATGTTTGTTAATCTGCTTAGAATCACATGCTGTGCATAGACTAGCGAGCAGTACCCGGAGTTGGCGGTGGGTTATGAGAAGGAACAGTAGAGAAAAGATGTCTTAATACTGCCTGTCCCACCTGGGAATCAGATCTAGAGTGTGCATCTAGACAGTAGTGTTTTGTAAAGGTGTGCACAGAACTCCAGGTAGCCGCTTTGCAGATGGACTCAAGGGGAACATTTGCAATGAATGCTATGGAAGCCCCAGTGCCTCGAGTGGAATGTGCTCTTGGCTTGAAGGGTAGTTCTCTCTTAGCAAGAGTGTAACAGAGAGTGATGCATTGTACAATCCATCTAGATATAGTGGACTTTGAGACTGCATCTCCTTCTCTTCCTGCTGCCACCGACACAAAGAACTGATTAGTCTTTCTCAGTGTTCTGGTTCTTTCCATGTAGAACATGACAGCTCTGCGTACATCTAGTGTATGCAGACTTTTTTCTCCCAAGCTGGAAGGGTTTTGAAAGAACGTTGGTAGTTCTATAGATTGGTTTACATGAAATTTCGAGATGAATTTTGGTGCAAACCTTGGGTGTGTGCGAAGAACCACCTTATCCTTGTGAACTGATACGAAGGGGTCTAGTACAGAAAGAGCCTGTAGTTCACTTACTCTCCTAATGGAGGTGATAGCTATTAGGAAAGCAGTCTTAAGAGTGAGGTATTTAAGAGTTGCCTTGTGCATGGGTTCGAAAGGAGTGCCCATGAGTCTAGAAAGTACCACGTTTAAGTCCCATCCGGGAGCTGGGTTAGCTATCGGGGGTGAATTCTCTTTACCCCTTCCATGAAGGCCTTGATAACTGGTATCTTCCACCACGACACTTTAAGTTGGGAAGTGGTGTATGCAGAAAGTGCCGCTAGGTGAACTTTAATGGAATTAAACACTAGACCTGAATCCAGTAAATGGGTCAAGTACAGAATAATGGTAGTGGCAGAGCAGTCAACCGGGTTGATGTTTTTACTTCTACACCAGATGACAAATCTTTTCCACTTGCTAGAATAGCAGTGGAGAGTATTAGGTTTTCTGGCTTCCCTGAGAATGTCCATACAGCTCTGAGGGAGATGTAAATGTCCAAATTCTATGATCTCAGGAGCCAGGCTGCTAAGTTCATGGTCTGAGGGCATGGATGCAGTGTCCTGCCCTTGTCTTGTGACAGCATGTTGTACGGGCAGGGAAGTTTCATTGGGGGAGATAGGGACATCTCCATCAAGTGGGCTAACCATGGCTGCCGGCCCCACATTGGGGCCACTAGTATCATGGTAACCTGCTCCTGGTGCATCTTGTGCACCACTTTGTTGAGGAGGGGAGTCGGGGGAAGGCGTAAACAAATTTCCCTGACCATTGAATCAACAGACCGTTCCCCTTGGACTGGTTCTGGGGGTACCTGGAGGTGTAACTTTGGCATTGTGAGTTCTCCAGGGTCGCGAACAGGTCTATTTCCGGGAATCCCCATTGCGTGAAGACGTCTAAGACGATGTTTTCGTGCAATTGCAATTCATACTCTTCGGGCAGGGGGAAGTCTCTGCTGTGTTTGTCTGCTAGCAGATTGAGTTCCCCTGGTACATGTTGTGATAGTAGGAACATGTTGTGTTTGAGAGCCCACTTCCATATATTCTGGGACAGCTTGGACAGTCCTGGAGAGTGAGTGCCCCCTTGCTTGTTGAGATAGTACATGGCTGTGGTGCTGTCTGTGAGGACCATCACTGTCTTTCCTTGTAAGTGTTCCTGAAAGGCTTTCAGTGCTTTGAACACCGCTAGTAGTTCCAGCAGGTTTATATGCTTGGATGCTAAGCTCGGAGTCCACACTCCGTGAGCAGTTTGATGGGATAGGTGAGTCCCCCATCCTGTAAGGGATGCGTCTGTGGTTAGAGTGGCTTCCACTGCGGGTGTGGCAAAAGTCTTCCCTAATAACAGGTTTTCCTTTGTCCACCACCGTAGCGAGAGAACCAAGGCCTGCGAGACCACCACTAGATCGTCCGATTGTCCGCTGGCCTGACACCACTGGCTGTAGAGCCACTCTTGCATTGGGCACATGCGCAGACGCGCGTGAGGTACCAAATAAATACATGACGCCATCATCCCTAGCAAGCGCATTGCTTTGCGTACTGTCACCTCTCGACCTGCCACATAATGGGGGATTTGAAACAGCATGTTTTGGACCCTCTCGTTGGAGGGGAAGACGAGGCCGTCCTTTGTTCGAATTAGAGCCCCTAGGAATTGTTTGATTTGGCTGGGGTCTAAGCTGGACTTCTTTTCGCTGATGGAGAAGCCCAGTTGGGACAAAAGGTCTACGGTCTTTTGGGTATTGGAGAAGCATGTTTCGTAAGAATCCCCTGTTATGAGCCAGTCGTTGAGGTAAGGGTATACCGGGATGGATAACCTGCGCAGGTGGGCCGCTACCACTACTTTCGTAAATACCCTTGGTGCAGATGCTATTCCGAAGGGTAGTACTCTGAACTGGTAGTGTTTGTTCTCTATCTTGAACCTGAGGTATTTTCTGTGCGCTGGCAACATTAAAATATGAAAGTATGCATCTTTCATGTCTAGTGTTGTCATGTAATCCCCTTGTGATAACAGTGGGATTACTTCCTGCAAGGTCACCATACGAAACCTTTGGGGTTTGACAAACTTGTTCGCTGGACGCAGATCTAATACAGGGTATTGGGGCCTTTGGGACCGGAGCCGCGCCCTCTTCCTTTGCCACGACGTTGGCCTCTTTGACTGAATTGGGTGCTTTGGTTAGAGGGCCAATTGGTAGCAGAGTAAAATTGCTGTTGGCTTTGCTGCTGGCGTTGGCCACGAAAGGAGCGTCTATTGCCACAGCTGCGTCTGTTAAGTGGCCTAGAAATTTGGTCAAGAGTCTTGATGGTATCAAACTCTTTTTTCGCATGTTCTAGGGCCTCATCAACTGCTTTCCCAAACAGATTTGTTTGCTCTATGGGCTTATTTATCAGGGAAGCCTGGGTTTCCGGCTTAAATCCTGAATTGCGCAGCCAGACATGGCGTTTGAGAAGTATTCCCTGAACCAGGGAACGGCCAGCTGTCTCTGCGGCATCTAAGGAGTTCTTTACGATGCCCTGGTTTACAAGAGTTCCCTCTGATGTAGTAGCTAACAGGCGTGAACGCAGGGGTTCTGGTGCGTCCTCCGCTTCGCTGCGCAGTTTGCTCCACTGTGCATCTGCGTAGCTAGCTAGTAGGGAATTATTATTTGCAATCCTAGTTGAGAAGGCGGCGGAGGTCGTGATTCTCTTCCCAAGTGCATAGAGCTTCTTGCCCTCTTTGTCAGGTGGTGCCTCACTAGTAGATAGTGGTACCCCTGCTCTCTTTCTCGTATTAGTAACTACCAGGGAGTCCGGAATAGAATGTCCCCTGATGTACAAAGGGTCAGATGACGAAGGGCTGAAGAGCTTTTCTATCCGAGGGTTGACCCCTCTGACTAAGGCCGGATTGGAAAGGGAAGGAGTTATTCTTCTCCTTATAGAAGCCAGGAGCGGAATAGACTGACTGACCGGGGCTTTTTCTTTAATAACTTTTTCTACAAAGTCTATGTCCGGAAGAGTCTCCCCTGTGTCTATTTCAAAATGCGCTGCTGCTTTGCGCAATAGTGCATTAAGTGAAGGTTGGTCATCTATGGGGGAGGTGTTCCCAATAGGCGAGTCCTTGGGAGGAGAAGGGTGAAAGACATCAGGGTCTGAGTGCACTGATGGGGATTGCCAAGGCTGCAATGATGGGGAGTGCCAGGGCTGAGAGGTAGCTGTATCTTCTTCAAAAGCTCCTGCACTAGTGTAAGGGTCTTCCTCAAACCTCTCCTCCTCATGTTCTTCCTCTCCACCCAAACACTCCTCATCTTCCTGGAGGTATTGCTCCTCTTCAGTGAGGTCATATGCGTCTGTAGAAGGGGGAAACAGCCTAGGAATCTTGACCCTAGGGTCATCCTGGGTCCATTCTCTTGGTCTTTTGGGTGTGGGTGGGTTTTGGCTACCCAAAAACCTTTCCATTTTTTCCATACAAGAATGGAGTCTTTCCAGGGTCTCATGGGGAACCCCTGAATAGTCTAGAGGGGGGAAATCAGTGTTTTTGCCTTCAAAACGCTTCGAACGCTCCCACAACGTCGACGAAAGGTTTCCGTCGCCCTCAGAAAAGCTCTCCGGTAGTTCAGAAGTGCCTTTAGATGAATGGGGCAGTTCCTGGCTACTCTTGTGCTTTTTCGGCGTTTCTATTTCCTTGGGTGCGGTATTCGACGTCTGTTTCGTCGTCCGCTTACGTTTGTCCGCGGAAACAATTCTCGCTAGGCTCTCGACGACGAGTTCGTCAGTAGAGGGTTCTGGAGTCGGCGTTGCCTGTGTTGCGTGTTGTTTTTTGATGGCCGCTCTATGGAGCGTTACGTCGGATGTGTTTGAGGTAGCGCCCGTGTTAGATGAAAGCCCAATCGCTGGTCGCGGCTGCGTTTGCGGGTGGGGCTTGAGACCCTTGCGGTCTGAGGTCGACGCCGGAGTGCCCTGCGTCCCCTTCGGCGCTGGTGGATCCTTCGTCCTCGAAGAAGAGCCGTGGGTTGTGTGCTTAGGCCTACGAGGTCTGTGTGCGTCCTTGTCGCCGGGGTGTTCATCCTCGGGGCCGGGGACGGACGTCGAGGAGCGCGAGCGCTCCTTCTGGGGGTTAATGACTTCCGTAACGGACGTCGAGTTATCACCCTCCTCGTCACTTTCTTTAAACTCTTTTTTATTAGGCAGCATGGCAGCAAAACAACAGGCGAACAGCGCCCAGCAGGTACAGACTGACAGTACAGATCATGAAACAGTCATACGGAGATTGCACATTAGATGACTCAAAAAAAAAAAAAAAAGGAAAACCAGAATTACGAACGACATACGGGGAGGGGAGGCTGATCAAAACTGAATGGGGGGGAACTCTCAGACTAGTAAGAAAGAGCAGGTGGAGGGGAAGCAGCCGGAGTCATGTCAAGGTCGGACAAGTAGGAGCGGAATCTAAGCCAGATGTCCCTAGGCCTGGAGTGAGTAGGTTGCATGTGAGACCAAGTTTCCTCAGAGTCAGAGGCCCAAGTAACCGCCTTTAACCATTGGGCATGTGTGGGGGGAAAGGGGCGAAGCCAGCAGAGCAGGATGGACCGAACCGCTAAGAGCATGCAGAGGCCACTCAGTTTTTTAGAGTTACGGGGGATGGCGGGGAGATCATGGAAGAGACACAATAATGGAGAAGGATCGATGGGGTGATCGAGCATAGCAGATACCGTCGCGCAAACCGCTCCCCAGAACTGTGTGAGGCGGGGGCAGGACCAGATCATGTGAATGTAGTCCGCGTCATCATGCCCGCATCGAGGGCAACTAGAAGGGTGCTCACTGGACATGCGATGCAATCTAGCCGGAGTATAGTGGAACCTATGCAGCACTTTTAACTGAATGAGTTTGAATCGGGAATTAAAGGACACCCGGTGAGTGCGGTCGCATATATGTGCCCAGCGGTCGTCCGATATTTCCTCCCCCAGGTCCCTCTCCCAAGCCCCCCCGAGTTTAGAAAATTCTGGGGAGGATCTGGACTGCAGCATGGAGTATAACCTAGAGATTTTACCTTTCATGGGTGAGGGGGAAGTGAGTTCCTCAATGGCCGGGTCGTCTGGTGGTAACGCAGGGAATGTTGGATAATTACGCTTAAGGGTCTTACGGAGAGACGCGTATTGGAGCCAGACACTCCGGTCACTCCTCAAGGATAGGGGAAGATCAGTCCACTCGATGAATATGCCCTGGTCAAACACGTCTCGCAGCAGCTCATAGCCTGCCTCGGCCCAGCGACGAACAATAAGTGGTGTGACCTGGGGAACCCCCGGGAGGAAGTTCCAGAGGGGAAGGTTGCCGTGGAAGGCGCGGGCTATTCCAAGCAGCTTCCATGTTTTGGCTAATGCAAGGGATGTGCAGGCTACCGGACTCTGAGTCCAGCACCTGAGGAGCGGGTTGTATAACCAAAGAGCGGATTTCGCGATCACAGACCGCAAGTTTCTCGAGGCGGACGTGGGGGGGGGGGTGTCAGTTGTATTAAACCAATGGGAGATATATTGGATCTGGGATACTAGCCAATATTTGAGAAAATCAGGGGCACCAAAGCCCCCCCTGGCCATGGGGGTGGACAAGGTAAGGTCTCATACTTAAGCCGGACCGCTCCCGAGTGCCAAAGGAAGGAGTTAATCGTACGAGTCAAGTCGCGAAAAAAGTCCGCGCCAGGCCACAAGGGTACGTTGGCAAACTTGTAAAGCAGCTGAGGTAACACCACCATTTTCAATAGACCCATTCTGCCCGCGAGAGAAATCGGGAGCTTGTCCCATGCTAAAACCTTAACAGACAGGAGTGTAAGGTATTTCCGGAAGTTCTCTTCGAGAGTTAGTGCCTGCTGGCGCGTTACTGCTATTCCCAGGTAAGTAAACGTGGATTGAGCCCATGAGAATCCCAGAGTGTCGGGGAGGGGGGGGGAGAGTGCATTCCGTGAGAGGGAAGAGGGTGGATTTCGAGCAGTTCACCCTGAGGCCCGAGACCCGGCCAAAATAAATGATATCCTCCAGCACTGGAGGCAAGTTGAGGGATGGAGAGCGAATGAACAGCAACGCGTCATCCGCATATAGGGAAACTATGTCCGCCCTCCCGGCAGTGCGGAGGCCCCTGTGGGCGTGGCGATGGCGAAGCATGTCCGCGAAGGGCTCTATGGCTATTGCAAAAACCAAGGGAGAGAATGGGCACCCCTGCCTCGTCCCCCTGGCTATCCCAAAGGAAGGAGAGCAGTGGTCACCTGTACGGACCCTAGCCACGGGGGACGAATAGAGTAGCTTGACCCAAGAGAGAAAGGAGGGACCAAATTTACAGCTCTCGAGAACCCGCCAAAGGAATTGCCATGAGACCGAATCAAAGGCCTTGTGCATGTCCAGCGTAGCCGCTACAGCCTGAGTCTCTGGGCTAATCCTGTCAATTATATTAAATATACGCCGTAAGTTCAGGGAGGTGGACCGCCCCGGGACAAAGCCTGCTTGATCGGAATGAATGATGGACGGAAGGATGGGGGCCAACCTGAGAGCCAGGGCCTTTGCGTATATTTTGGCGTCGCAGTTTATGAGGGAAAGCGGACGATACGATCCACAATGCGAGGGAGGTTTGCCAGCCTTTAGCAATACTGTGATCGTGGCCTCACGTAGTGAAGGGGGGAACACACCTGTCTCGACCGACTCCTCCCACACAGCCAACAGGTGAGGAAGGAGAAGTGATTTATAGGACTTGTAAAATTCGACTGGGTTACCATCGGAGCCGGGGGCTTTCCCCGAGGATAGGGAATCGATAGCGTCAGAGAGCTCTTCCAGTGTGAGTGGGGAATCAAGAGAGCCCGCGGCCTCAGGGGATAAAGTTGACAAGGGAAGGGACCTGAGAAAGGAGTCGATTTCTTCCACTGATACTTCGTCCGCATTGGAGTATAGGGACTCGTAAAAATTAAAGAATTCCGTGTTGACGTCCCGGGAGGAGATAGCCAAAGAGCCGTCCAGTCTCTCAATCCCGAGAATGTGTGGGGAACCCGTCTCATGTCGGATCAACCTCTCGAGGAAACGGCCAGGGCGCTCGCCCTCCCCGTATTTCCGCGCGATACCTGGGTTGTCCAGAAACCTCTGTTCACGATCAGCCAGGGAGCGAAATGTATCCAATTCCGTCCCAATGGCCGCTAGGTTACCAGGGTCGACAGCTTGGATTCACTCTCGGCTAGGGCTCTCCTAATTGATTTGAGGACTCCGTTTTCCTTGGAAATTGCAATCCCTCTAATATAGGCCTTGAAAGACTCCCATAGTGTGGCTATTGATGGTACCGAGCCTGTGTTTATCTCGAAGAACTCTACAATAGAGTCCTCGAGCTCGGAATGAAACTCTGGATCAAGAAGGGCAAGGTGTTTCAATTTCCAGCAGCGGGACCGGCCAGGATCAGGGGCCCAATTCACGGTGATGGTCACTGGAGAGTGGTCGGACAAGGTTCTGGGTAAAATCATTAACTGTTTCACGTCTTTAACCAGGACATTGGAGATCACCCAGCGGTCAATTCGGGAGTATGAGTCATGGACTGAGGAATAAAATGAATAAACGCGAGAGTCGGGGTAAAAGAACCTCCATGCATCCACCATGGCCAACCGGGGCAGAGATGATAATGCAGCATAGGCTGCCCTGGAAAGATGACGGGGCTTGGTCCCAGATCTATCAAGGGCCACATCAAAGATAGTATTAAAATCCCCCCCCCCAGAGAATTGGAACAAGGGGGAAGCCATTCAGAAGGGACGTGACCTGTCTGTAGAACTCAGGGTCATCGAGGTTGGGGCCATAAATGTTCAGCAAAACCACTTCTTTCCCTTGAAGCGTGGCGTGTAACAGTACATACCTGCCCAGCGGGTCAATATGTGAAGAGATGAGGGTGAACCGGAGACTCTTGTGAATAAGGGTCATGACCCCACGACTTTGAGTAGAGAAGTCGGTAAAAAACCTATGGGGGCCCCAGGTTTTGGCGAAACGCACGCATTGTTCCATGCGAGCATGTGTCTCCTGCAAAAAGAGGATCTTGGACCCATGGCGCTCAGCCTGCAGCTGCCTCATCTTTCTGTAGTTCCCCAACCCCCGCACATTCCAACTCATAAAGGTTAAGTCCCCCTCTGCCATGGATGTGGTAGTGGTATAGTCAAAAAAGGTGTCCAAGACCAATGGGTGAGTGCTGCACCCCAGTCCGCCCTCGCTGCCAGTGCCAATTTTCTGATAATAAAACCCCAAACATGTCCCACCCCCACCCACATCCCCCTCCCAAACAGAGGAATGACAATCCCAAACCCACTCAACCAAAACCAAACTAGAGGCATCAGCGCCTGGGGGCCTGTAGGCCGGGCCGACCGCAGCGCTCCGGGCCGCAGCAGGACCAGTAGAGCTCAAGGTGCAACTTCAAACATTGAATGTAACTTAAGCAGGGTGTCTTGCACTTAGCAGTATGGCACATCATTGAAATGAAAGGAGAAACTTGAACAAGCCGAATCCGGGAGAGAGGATCAATGCGGCACCAGCGACGGGGAAGGGCCGGACCCGGCCTCCCCCCGCAGGGCCCAAGGGGGAAGCTGCAGAGTTGTGGACAAGAGAAGTAAGTCGGCCTGGGAAGTGTTCATCCATAAACCTGGAGGCCTCTTCCGGGATCGTGAAGAAGAACACCTGATTAGCGTGTTATATGCGCAGTTTGGCGGGGTAGAGCATGGCATATTTAACGGAGTGATCTCGCAGTCTCCGCTTCACAGCCTGGAAAGTCTTGCGTTCTCGTTGGACGGCGGTCGAGAAGTCGGGGTAAAGATGAATCCTCGCACCTCCCAGTAAGAGCTCGCCCTTGACCCTTGCAGCTCTGAGTAGAGTATCACGATCCCGGTAATTCAGGACCCGGGCGATGATGGGACGAGGCGGAGCCCCGGGTTTAGGTTTAGCGGTGAGGGCACGGTGCGCCCACTCAATAGCGAAGTGGGGGGAGAGCTTGGGCGAATCCAGGAGTGACATTAATGTGTGCTCAACGAAGTCCTCCATTGGCTCGTGCACCTCGTTCTCAGGGACCCCGATGATGCGAAGGTTATTGCGCCTTGAGCGGGATTCCAAGTCCTCGTTCTTCTTCTCCACCTCGAGGACTCGGCTCGAGAGAGCGACCACCTCGGAGCGCAGTGCACCCCAGTGCATCCTCGGCGGAGCCGACCCGCGTCTCGACCTCAGACACGCGGCTATCAGTCCTCTCGATGTGGGCCTTGATTGAGGATATTGTGCCGTTCATATCGTCCAATTTTGAGTGTAGGGCAGTGAAACCCTCCCTGATGAAGTCCATCATGCCCTGGGGCTCAGGTGCCACTGCAGACGACGACGCCACAGGGGCCGGTTCAATGGGGTCTTCCGGGGATCTAACAGCCGACTTCGCAAACATGTTGATGGAGCTCTGTTTCCTCGCGCCCCCCTTGGTCATTCTGACAATGGTGATGGTTGAGTGGGGTGAAGGGGAGACACCAGCAGCCCCAAGAGGGAGACGGGGGGGAACCCAGACCGTGTAAGTCAAAAATCCAGGTGGGGTGCGTGACAAGAGCGGGAGGCAGGAAATATCGTGGCCACGAGACTATGCCGTAGAAGTGTAGGCTGCAGGGCTCCCGCCCGATCAGGAAGTTGCGGAAGGCAGCCAGAGATGGAAGAGTAGGGACCAGCGGTATTGACGGAGCCCTTCTGCAGAGTATCCCTCCGGGTGGAGTGGCAGTAGCCTCCAGGGCACTGAGGCGGGGAGAGGCCAGCCCCCAGTGAACGATAGGGCCACACAGAACGAGGGGTTCCAGCCAAGGTAAATGCAATATGAGGTTGGTGAAGGCCGAGTGCTAGAGCTGGGCCCCAGAGCAGGATAGCCAGGAAGGTCAGGGCTCACCAGGCGGAGCCGGTCGCCGTTGTTGTGGGCCTCAGATACCCCACACCGCAGAGAGGGCGGCCCGCCAAGGAGGGGTGACCCCAGAGTCCCGAGGCAGGGTGGCGGCAGTTCCGGCGTGAAAAGTCAATGGAGCCTCCCCAGCACGCACCCAAAGGCCGCGTCGTCCCACCGGCACAGGGTGTGCAAGCAGGGGGGGGGGGGAAGGTCCCCTCGACCCCCCCGTCGGGGCCCAAGGAAGGAGGAGAGAAGACTACACGGCGACTCCCAAGCTGGGACAAGGGATCAGTCCAGGCGCCTCTCCAAGAATGACGGGGGCGGCGCGCTCCAGGCTACCCGGCACCAGGGGGAGCGAAAGCCCGCCCCCCCCCCCCAGCGGATCGCAGGTACTGGAAGGAAATCAGCAAGGCCCCCAGGCGGATCCGTCCACCCCCCGCCGGGGCCGGCCGCGGCTCACAAGTTCACCCCAGGAGGGGGGGGGTCGGCCCAGCGGGGCCCGAGGGCTGCAGGAGCACCGAGGCGGCGGCCGCAGGATCGCCCCCGGAGGCAGCGGGACCCCAACAGCACGTACCCGGGTGCCGCGCCGCTCCAGCGGCGCAGCGCGTGCCGTCGGGAGGGAGAGGCTCCGGCGACACCCCCACAGGTCACGGAGATCCTCCGGAGAGGGCGAGGAGGGCCCAAGATAAAGCAGGGGGGGGGGGGGGGGAGCGGGACGGCCGCGTCACAGGTCCCACGTCCCTCCAGGGACACGGGGGCAGCCCGCCCCAGGCGCACCGTCCCAGCAGAAGCCGCGGCCCCGCCGGCGGGCCACGATCCCGGGCCCCCGTCGGCCCCGCCGCCAGAAGGGATGAGGCACGCCGGCCCCCACCGATGCCCGGCAGATGTAGTAGGCAGCGTAGCAGGAACCCGGCGGGTACGACCACCCTCCGCCGGGGCCGAGTCCTCGGCGCGCAGGAGCGCCGCAGGCGGGGGGATGGATGTTACGGAGTCGGGGAAAGCCCTTCCCGGCTCCGATTCACATCAGGATCGGGTCCGCTGGATCCCCGAAGTCGCGGCAGCAGAATCGTGTACCCCGTACACGGCAGCAGATAGGAAAGGCGCCAAGGAACAGGATTATGAGGTCCGCTCGCCACGGAGCTCACGCATCAAGCGGCCATCTTGCTCGGCACACAACAGCGCCCCCCCTCCTCGTCACTTTCTGTAACAGCGGCGGCGGGTGAGGAAAATGACTTCGACATAGCGTAGTCCGCCCACCTCTTAACTTTCCGTTCTTTAAGAGTTCTTGGTTTTAAGAGCTTACAGGCCGCGCAGCTGTCCTCTTTATGATCGAGGGGCAAGCAACGATTACAGAGCTTGTGTTTGTCCTTCCAAGTGAATTTGCCCCTACAGCGTGGGCAAAACTTAAAAGGTGTCCTCTCCATAGCTGAGGCAATAAAACCTGGTGATAACAACCCCAAGAGAAAGATAGGGGAGAAAGAAAGACATTCTCGACGAGAAGATAAAAGTTCGAACCCCCACTCTCCCTACTGTATGTTGGCCGGCGAGGCCTAGCCACGTGTTCGGCAGCGCCGAAGGACCTCCTCCGTCTCTTCCCCTCCGTCGAAAACTTGCTCGGCGGAGAAACAGCTTCACAGCTAACGTCGAGGGGAGGGATCTTTAACAATAAGTATATATTAAGGACCGAGGTCCGTAGTAATTGTTTTGCAATGTCTCTCTAGGAGCTCCGCGTAAGGCGACCATAAGCTGGGCGGAAAAAAACAATCTGAGGGACCTCGACGCGTGAGGGATTGTGGGTACAACGCACGTCACTATAGGGATAGTGTTACAGACACGCCTTGTCGACGTCCCCTTTTCGACTACGAAAAACAAAATGCAATACTCCGCAGTGACCACTGGATGTCGGACCTATGCACAGCATGTGAATCTAAGCAGATTAACAAACATCAGAAATATATATATTTAATTTATATATATTTATATATATAAAATGAAAAAAGAGGGGACTGCTTGGCTGCCTCAAACTACCGTCCGATTTCTTTGTTAGATGCGGACAGCAAAAGTTTCGTAGGTTTGATTCTGGCAGAAACGGCGTCTTGGGCCAAGTCAAAAGGCATTATTCCAAGACGACAAACCGGTTTCAGAAGGAGGCTGTCGTCCTCCTTTAATGGTCTAGTATTAAGCTAAGTGCGCATACTGGGGGGAAAGGTGGGCTGCCATTTTTGGAGGCTGGATTGATCTCTCCCAGGCATTCAACGCAATAGAAATTTGCTTTGGAAAAAACTGAATGCCTGGGGGGCCCTGCTGCACCTCCCGTCTATTGTCATCGAACTCCATCATAATACTTCAATGCGAGTTAGGCTCTCGAAAGCTGGCGCCCTGTCGGTCCCTATTGATATCATAAGAGGGGTCTGCCAGGGGTGTCTGATTGCCCCTTCTCTATTTATCCTTTTTATTTCAGACCTGACTATGGCTGCAAGATAGGGGCTTGGCGTGTCCAAAAATTGGAGACTTGAAAACTCGTTGGCTGGCCTATGCCGATGATGTGGTGGTCTTGGACCACACACAAGTGGGTCTTCAGCGCCTACTATCGGCCTTAGCAGACTATGCCAAGTGTAAGGACTTAAAAAATGAACCAAGAAAAATGAAAAGTCCTTGTATTCAAACATCCCAAAAAGGTGCCCAAGTCATTCACCTGGGTGTTGGAGAATCGAGTAATTGAGGTAGTAAATGAGATCCTCTACCTAGGGGCTAGCATTGAATCTTTCGCGACTATGGGTCATGTCGTTGCAACAATTGAACTTAAGGCACTTAATTTGGGAGCACAGATGAAATAAAAAACGTTATAAATGCTGTACTTTTTCTATCTTGCCTATGATTAAGTTCTACATAGGCAAAGTAGTTCCGGTCATTGTGTTTGGTTTGGACTTTAATCCCCTCTCCATTATAGACTGGGACAAAATTGAGGCCAAACTGCTAAAGAAACCGCTGAATCTGCCTAACTGTGTTCCTATTAGTTGTCTGAGGTATGAAATGGGTCTGACCTCGTGGAGGGGAATCGTGGAGATGGGTCTCAATGCTGAGGTTAATTTTAGACCCTCCCAAATGTTCACTACTATAAGGATGCAGCATTGACAAGGCAGAGAGGAGGTAATCTCTTCCTCAATAAATTGGAGGCAAGATGTTAAGAAATACTGGCTGATTCGTATTGCTCAGTGGAACTACTTGTCCAGAAACCTATGAAAGTCAAACTGCGTATCCAGCAAGCAGACTGGATTAGGACAATGGACACAATGAGGCAGGCAAAGCTCTCTGCTTCTCATAATTGAACTGCTAAAGCAAGAGCGTTTCTGCTGCATTATTTAAATTGGTCATCGGATTCAGCCAATAAATCCACTTTTCTGAGATTCAGATTGAATCTACTTCCATGAGGGGGCTTCTCTGTCGAGGTGAACTTGGCGATTCAGACCTGCAGCAGGGCTTCACCAGGCAAAGCAACGGTCCATGAGTTGCAGCAGCCGTCCTATTCAAGCTCGTCTTCGGTTCTTTCGTTCCAGTGGTCGACTCTGCCTTCAAAGCCAAAAGACTCGCCTTTTATTCAGTTCTCTCCCATTCATTCCAGCCTAGCTGTCACAGTAGCTGTCACAGTCAGCCAGCCAATCACGCCAGAGTGCATTTGGGTCTCCTAGGAGACTAAGCACAGGGAGTTTCGGGCACCTCCCTCACTTCCTGCCCATCCCAGACACTCGGATGCCAGAGTCGGTCTTCACTCCTGAAGCCCGCCAAAGGCAAAGGAACAAACCTGGTTTGGCGCGCAGAGACAAACTCTAGAAGGACCTTTCCACAAAGAAATGGTGAAAAAAGAAGACCGGGACCAGTTTAAACAAAGGGGCTCAGACGCCATCTTGAAAAATATGGCTCCCGCGATTTAATGCTACCGGAGCTATGAATAGTTTGCGGTGGGGAAAAATCATGTTAGTTTGTTGTAAAACCACTGCCACCAGCCATTGTAAGAGGAAAGGGTAGCATTTGACTGCTACATGAGTATCTAGACAGATTGGATACCAAGTAACCCCTCCAGCACTCTATTGTAAGATAGGGTGTGCTGGGTCTAGGAATTTAAAAAGACTATTAAAGTCAATTTCACTTTACTTTCTCTGAGAAACAGTAGTTTATCCCTGAGAAGGTATTTAAACCTTCAGACAGCCTGAAAGGGTTCCCTGTGCCAATGCACTGAGGGTGCTGTGTGACAAAAAATGAAAAGATGATGCCTATGGAGTTGGTTAGACTCCATAACCAAAGACAACACAAGAGTAAAAACACATTCAAAATACATAAGAGTGGGAAAAAGGGCCACACTCTCTCCAGGTAAAGAAATCAAAATCCAGCAACGTTGCTGGGGGTCTCTAAAGTGAAGGAAATGAGCACATTTTAAAGAATTCTCCCTTGTACCCCTGTGCTATTCAAGCTATATCAGGCCAATCCCCCCCCCCCCCCAAAAGCTCCTAGTAACCGTGGGATGCTGCCCTAAAATTGAGGGTGTATCTATCCCTTACATGTTTTACGCCAATGACTTATTGATTCTCAACCATACCTATTGTGGAGCAAAGGGGATGTTTGAGGAACTGGCCAAGTACGCAGCTGAAAAAGTGCACTGACCCACATTTACCAGAAGCTTGGGTAACCTGGCCTATGTTGATAAATATCCTTAATCGAAGACAAGAAGAACAAGGCCCACTTCTTGACACACATTATTGCCAAATTTGCAAACCACACTGCAGGCTACTCAATTGAGGGGATAGTTGCACTATATAAACAAAGTTACTGCCCCATGGTCTTGTATGGCTTGGAAGCACAGGCTACGAGAGATGTGGGTTGGTTGGACAAGCTGGTGGGTTACTTTTGGAGAAGTGTGTTGAAATTCTCTCCTACACCCGTTGAATATTTAAGGCTTGAATTGGGGTTAGTATCTTTGAAGGGTTTTCTACGGGAAAGAGTGTTTTGCAACTGGAGAACTCAAACCCTAAATGTCAACTACTCGTTGGTAAGAGGCGTGGGGGGCGATTGACTCTGGGTTGGCATTAGAAAATAGTGGCTGGGAATTTAAACTGGGAATTGAGAAACTATATTGCGATATAAACTGGCACCCCAACGTTGATTGGGGCACTCCCTGAAAGCCCCATTCACCAGGAAAGTGAAGCTTTGGGATTGCATTCACCAGGAAAGTGAACCTTTGGATTGGACCAAAAATGATGCCAGACTATCGCCGTTAAAAACTTACCAATATGTTTCAAAGGTTACACATACATTCCTAAACACACAAAGATATCGGATGCAGAGACCAAGTCCGCCAGTCTGGTATTTAAGTTTAAGGCTCAGATTGCGTACAAACCAGCTCGGCTCCTTCTATTCAAGGGTGCACACTCCAAGATTCCTTTAGCCCAAAGGACATGTTGTGTTTTAACTTATCAGGAAAAATAGAGATCCCATGGCATATGTTTACGGAATGCAAAGCATTGGGGACCGAACACATGAACATAATGGGAAACTATGTGCAGCAGTATTATTCAATAAAGAGATGCTTTTTGGGATTATTGCCTGAACAGTGACTCTGAGCAGGTGCCCATAGCCTTGTATTTGGTATGGGATAATTTTGGCAAACTTAATATTAAATTAAGAGAGCAGTAGGCATTGTCTAAGCTAAGTGGTTTGCAACACCCTATAATTTGTAAAACAGCTGTTCGCAAGTTTTATTGATTTTATTGGTTAGAATTGTGAACTTTTATTTATTTCAATGTTTTAGTGATCACATTTTATGCAGTATAAGGTGATCACTGACAGTACTAAATAATGATTGATTGACGGATTGTTTTAAACTGTTTTAGACAGATGATTATCATTGCTGAATGCAATGTCAAAGTTTGTAAAGGTTCTTTAAGAATCAAACACAAATAAATACATAAAATGACAATGTATTATACAATTATTTCGTTTGTTTGCAATGACACCACACAGGATAGAAATGGAAAACTGGTGTGTACATTGTCTCAACAGCTGTTGACATTCTTTACTTGTTTAAGAAAAGCAATAAAGGTAATTTAAAAAAAAAGGTTTTTTTCTACAGAAATGTTCTCATTCCTACTAAGCCAGAAGAAATGTACTTGTGATTAATAAATGATACAGATCCTATGCTGAATAAGCTAATTTACAGAGACAGATAGTTATGTGCATGGTCAAAGCATAAAGCAGTTCAGGAAAAGACTAGAGAAATATAACATACCCGTAATTCCATTTTATGCCAGGGCTGTTTTTTGGTGTTTATGCTATATATTTTGTTTTTCTTAGCCATCTCACCATATGCTTCATGGCCTTGCCGAAAATAGTAAACCTGGAAAAAACAGAATACAGAATCAGCAAAATATTTAGTTTAGTTTATTTGTAATGCGCACCAGACCCTGGAGCAACAGGGCGCAGCAGAAAGAATATGTTCTGCTTGGTTACATGGCAGATAGGCTAGCATAAAATCACAAACATATATACGGAGTAACATTGCATAATTACAGAAGATATCTACAGTTAGAACAGTTAAAACAGTTAACACTGAGATTACAAAGGTGTATGAAATACAGTACACAGTATTAGTGCTTATTTGTCATTATCTTTTAGCCAGTTGGTCAAAGTCAGTCTGAATTAGGCATAAGGCTGGGGGGCTCTGATGTCAGGACGTAGGGAGTTCCATAGTTGCGCTGCCTTGACTGGGAAGCTATTTCCCCCAATGGTGGATAGTCTAAATCGTGGAACTAGGAAGCAGTTAGAGTTAACTGTTCTCGTTGGTCTAGAGTATGTTTTTTTGCAAATTCTGTTTGAGAGGTATGGTGGTGCCTTGTTATTGAGGCACTTGTGGGTGAGGGAGGCAATCTTGAGTTTAATTTTATCAGAGGTGGATAACCATTTATATTCTCTTCTAGTGACAGAGATATGTTCACTTCTATTGATCTTTAGGGCAGCTCTCAGGGCATTGTTCTGTAGAACAAGAATTTTGTGAACACTTTTTTTGTTCGCTCCGATATAAAGTGCGTTACAATAATCCAATTTGGAAAGTATAAGGGCTCTGGCCAATGTGAGGCAGCTGTCTGTGGAGAGGAATTGTTTACTGGCTCTGATGAGTTTGCATGTGTATGCGGTAGCGGATGCAAGGGAGTTAACTTGTTTAGTGAAGTTCATGGTAGCGTCGAGGTAAAAGCCTAAGGTCTTCAATTCCTTTGCTACTTATATGTTATTACCATCGATAGCGAAGTTGGCATAGTCTGGGCTGAATTTTGCTAAAAGGGTTGGGGTGCCTAGAATGATGAGTTCAGTTTTCTCATCGTTCAGGCATAGGCCGTGGGTGGCCATCCAAGCCTAAACGATGCTGTAAATTCTATTCACCAGAGCCAAGTCAGCAACGTAGTCTCCTGAAAGAGGAAGGAGAATTTGGGTATCGTCTGCATAGTTAGTATAGGCGATACCCAAATGGTCCATTTCGTCGAAGAGTGGCTTGGTGAATACGTTATAGAGTGTAGGTGACATATACTTCTAAAATACCAGTAATGTTCTTTCTGTAGCTTCTTCTCAAGCAGAACAAAGATAAGAGGCCAAAGATCCTTTCACTGTGCCAAACCTGCACTCCAATACCACAGAGGTGGGGGTGTGACACCAGATCGGAACCTCTCTCCCTACACCATTGCAAGAACTTCCTCCGTCTGCACACATATGGAAATGTTAGAGGAAATGTGCAGAGGAAACAACATCTCCAAAACGTCATCTGGCAAATTCCATGACAACAACCTCTCAAGAGCCACGGGTGGAGCACCCGACCCTCCGACTGGCACAATAGGTCCCTCCTCTGAGGAAGACAATGAGCTCGGCAGAAGGTCAACTATTGAAGTTCCAGGTAGCATGTATGCCTCACCGAATCTGAAGCAATCAGAATTAAGCGAGCCCGAAACGTCCTTTACTTCATGAGAACTAACAAGATGACCGGAATAGGAAGAAATATGGTTATGGAGGTCGAAGGTCCACTTCACCAAGAAGGCATCCCCTAGAGCCACACTGTGAAGATGGATTTCCAAAATCATTGCTGAGCTGTGGATTTTGGGGGCCTTGCTATTGTGGTGAACAAGGAAGACACTGGGGAGGTTAGTGTGAAGATGGATTTCTCAAATCTAGCCTGGTGGACATAACTCAGGTGGCCACCCTAGTTTTAGTGACCAGGGGAACTCAGACAAGTAAGCCAAACTCATTCAAGGTAAGCGTGGAGAGTGGTCAAGGCTTAGTCTCAGGAGAGGCGGTTGGGGTCAGGGGTCCACAATGAGTCCACACAGTGAAATACACAATGATTCTACTTAGATCGTTAAGTACAAAAATACTATATTTATTAGGTTCCATGTGATAATGTTGCTTTGAAAGTCGCCAGGTAGGCGACCTTTCTTACCTGAACTTTAAAATTCTTTACCCAACTATTCTAGGAGGGGTATAATTATATATCATTACCTCCAATCCTAGAATATTTGGGGAAAGTGTTTGATTATCTGGAGGGTGCATTTTTAGGGAAATGTCGTCACTTGGCGGCCATTTCCACAGCAACATTATAATTAGATACCATTTATCATAGGCCCCAAAACACAATAGAAAAATTACTTAAGCAGGTAATATCACACAATACAGTCGCCTTTGGTTTTTGAAATGCACACAAATCACCTAGACACCTGAAAGGAAGAGAAGTAGTTATGCAATAGGCAAACCAGTTCACATTAATAGAAGCCCTAACTTCAGAAGTCCAATCCCTAGGTTGAGTGGGACTTTATGCCCAAAAAGACACAATGTTCCTTTAGGGGAGGGGACTAAGTTAGGAAAGGTTCCTGTGGTGCTAAGATACTTTTTCTGCCTCTTAGAACAGTTTTTAAACTAAATGTTTAAAAAGCAAAGAAATAGAATAAATCAAAGTTCTTCACAAACTTTTAGAATGGAGGAGATGGGGGCAGCTGTAAATATTGCAATTAGTAATCCCCCATACTCCGATTTTCCCAAGTGACTTGGCATATCTACTATGAGTCGCTGGGGGTAGGTTTTCCTGCCGTTGGATCCAGTAGAAGATGCCCAAGAGCTGTGGGTACAAGGAAGATTCCATTTGTGTCTATAAGCAGAGTGCAACCCCTTCTAAAGAGGAAAAGCAACAGGCACTGATGCAGGTCTCTTCAGGACATTAGCAGACGGAGGATGGCCGGCTCTAGCGTCAGTCACTGCACACGGGCGACAGCAGGCATCACTCCAGTCACCAACAAAGACGGTCTCCAAGGACAGGATCCCTTGATGCTGGGAAGCTGACACTTGGCAGGAAGCCGACCTGTAGGACTAGCCGTCGACCACCGAAGTTCCAGGCAAAAACATTGTACAGCGACGCTTCTGGTGCGGTAGCCCAATTTAGAACTGGTCGGTCAACCGGTTGGTCAAGGGAAGATTCCGGAATGCGAGAAGTCGTCAAGACTGGTTGGTCCCACCAGTCCAAGGGTCGACGCACCAACAAAGGCCTTCTCAGATCAGGTAGTCCAACAGGGCTTCACTGGGACAGTTGCAGGAAAGGTCACCAGGTCTCTTCAGGAGTCGGTCACAGGTCTTCAGTCTGCTGCACAGCTACAGAAGATATCTGGTTCTGTTGCTGATCTGCTGATCTGCTGGAATGGCCGCAGAACTACTCCTGTTCCTCAATTCAGGTGAGTGATTAAACTCAGCCGTCCAAAGCCAAGGATCCTCTCGCTCAGGCAGCACTGGCCCAATCAGGGACCACTGTGGTTTTCTTGCGTGCATGCACACAAGACTTTCCGGCACAAGCTTCTGGATTGGGACCAGCCAGTCCCAACTCACTTCCTGGGTCCACACACAAATGGCATGCACTAGCCCGTGAAAGCAGCAGCTTTCCCATGCAAATGCATGACCATATTAGGGATTTCCAGACTTGAGAAGGCAGGAAGAAGGCCAAAGAACAAAACGCAGTCAACGCTAAAGTGCATACCATAGCAAATTTGCATAGCAAAAATGGTAAATAACTGCTGCCACCAGTTTGTCTTTAGATACATTCAAAAGTAACCAAAAATCCCATAGTTAAAAGGCTAGGGTGATGCCAAAGTAACCCCATGCAACTGCATTTGCTGTGTAAAAAGTTATTGAAGAAGGTAAAAAGTAAAAGACAAAAGGGAAACCAATTCCCAGTACTGACAGTCAAAAGGACTAGTCCGTTTCCCCATGACAAAAAGGGCACAAAGGGCACTGGAAGTGAACCTGAAAGATTCACTTCACTGTAAAAAGTCAGGACAGGTCAAAAACAACAGTAAAAGGTATGGGGATCCATATAATATAGAGGGAAATTTGCATAAAAGAGAAATTGTTCCTAGAAGTTGGCCAAACCCAATCAAGGCAAGGTAGCAGAGCAACAAGGCTTAGTTTCCGGAAGGATGTGAACGTGGTCTAGGGCTACAAGGAGTCCACAAAGATCACCACCAATAATTCCAGTTAGACGTGCAAGTATAAAAAACAAATTACTTACCCCTGGTGATGTTTTTTCTGCTGGATGTTCCTCCCACAAATTTCTCATCTTCGATATTTACTCTCCTGCTTTACAGCTCTCTGAAACTTTTTCCCCAGCCGGGGTTGTCGTGCGCGCATGTGTTGATGGCCGTCGAGGAGTTGTCTTCGTGACCGGACGCAACGCCTATGCAGGTACAAACTGTGCGCTCTACGCCCAGCGACCTTGTTCTTCCCCATTGCACAACCATGTCATGGATTTGGGACAAAAAATAATTATTAGCCTTAAAGGAGAGACCTTGTACAATTGCATTAGAGAGCGTGGTAACCGTGGGGTATGCTGGAAGGGCGACGAGGAATCAGCGAGAGGAACATCTAGTAGAAAGAACATTACCAATGGCAAGTCATTTGTTCTACTAATGGATTGTGTACTGAAACCGATTCCTGGTCTTAGATAGACTCCCATAGCAGTAAGACCATTACAGAGGAGCAAACTTTATAGATATTATGTCACCACTTGTTGGAGGACAGCCCTGCAGAAACAAGACTCATTTGCAGATACTGTGTACAGGCAGTAGTGTTTTGCAAACGTGTGTATGGAGTACCATGTTGCGGCATGGCAGATATCATTTACAAGTACTCCTTTTTGGCGAGCAGAGCAGCCACACCTCTAGTGTAATGTGCCCTGAAGCCTTCAGGAATTTCCTTAACCGCTCTGGTGTAGTATTCAGACATACAAAACACTATCCATCTAGAGATTGTTTGCTTAGTTATTCCTTTACCAGTTTTCAGCCCTGTAGAGCCAATGAACAGCTTATCTTCTGTTCCAGCCTGAATTATCTTGTCCTGGTGACATAGAAACACAGAGCCCTCTTGGAGTCGAGTCGATACAGCCTTTCTTCCTCATTGGATGGATTAGGAGGTGGATAGAAGGCTGGCAGACATATTGTCTGACAGGTGAAACTCTGATACGACCTTCAGAAGGAACGATGCACGCACTCTAAATCACCTCGTCACTGGACAATACAGTAAAAGGTGGTTTACAGGACAGGGCCTGCAATTCGATAACTCTCCCCTGGCTGAGTAAATGGCAACCAAAACGGCTCTCTTCAAAGATAGTAGCCTCAGAGGGCACACATTTAATGGTTCAAATGGAGAAAATGTAACTCTAAATTGAAATACCATGCCAGTAATCTGAAAACTGTTGGAGGAAAAGTATTAGTCAAGCCTTTTAAAAATCGCACCACCAGGGGGATCAAGAAGTACAACCCTTGTTCTGGGGTGCGCTTCAAAACAGTAAGCGCTGCTAAATAGCCCTTGATGGTGGCGACCTGAAGGCTCTTGTCTTGCCTGATGAAGGAATGGCAACATGCTTGAGGTGTCACATAAGAAAGATACACATCCTGTGCTCTGCAATAACTTTTGAATTTCTTTCAATGGCAGTGGTATATAGAGCCTTTGTTGCTGGCCTTCTGGCCGAAAGCAACAACTCCATCATGTGATCTTCCGGAAGGTCACAATCCCTATACCTTAACCATTCAGGAGCCAGGTGTGCAGGTTGAACATATAGACATTGGGGTGAAGTACCAGCCCCCTGTCCAGAGAAAGGAAGTAGCGGGGGGTCCAGGCTCCAGTGAAGACGATGTGGAGGACAGATGGCCATGTCCAAAAGGTCTGGGTGACATCTTCCTGGCCCAGTTGGGGGCAATTAGTATCATGGTTGCTCCATACATCTTCAAACTCCTGATCACTTGACGGAACGCATACAGGAGACGGAAGTTTGAGTCCACCACCAATGCGTCCCCCAGTGCTCCTCTCAGGGGGAATTCCCAGGAGCAGAAAATGTGGCACTTCTTGTTCACACTGGAGTCGAATAGATTCACTTGAGGGGTTCCCCAAAGTGCGAAGATCTGTAGAAGAACTTCGTGACACCGCTCCCACTCGTGGGATACCAAGCCCTGCCTGCTCAGGACGTCCGCCATCGTATTCTCCTTCCCGGTGAGGTAAATTGCAGAAAGGGTGATCTTATTCTGTAATGCTCTGCACAGGGTAAGTCACCCTAGACCACCTCTCTTGTTGATGTAGTGCATGGCCACTGTGTTGTACGTTATGGTCAGGACAGTCTTCCAATGTATAGAGAGAAAAAATGCCATCAGAGCCCATCTGATTGCCCTCAGCTCCAACAGGTTTTTTGTGTCTCTGCCAGGGACTATAACCCACACACCGTCAACTTGTTCAGGTTAGAGCACCAGCCTTTCAGAGATGAGTCCGTCAGTAGGGTTGTGTCTGGCCATGGTTGCCAAAACGGTCCTCCTGCCATTACGGTCTCTGTGCAAGTCCACCACAAGAAATCCTGAGCGACTCTGCTCTGGACTTGAATCAAGTCAGTCATACAGCCTGACTTGAACTGTGACCATTGAGACATGAAAGCATACTGCAGCAATCTCATTTTCTCTTTTTATTGAAACATCAATACACATTGAATTCCTTCATAAACCAAATCAGTGGCAACATTACTTGATTACAGTTCGGCTGTAGTCAGTCCAGTGGTGCTCGTCCACCGGGTCATTTATCAAAATTCACATACTTTATAACCTTCAGCATTTGTCACTGTGCTTCCAATTTCAGATATCTTCAACCATGCATAAACATTTCGTTTTAACTTCTTTTATGATTCTATTAGTAACTATATTTCGCAAGTACCCTGGGGGTGTAATTTTGTAGCTTTATGTTTTGTGGCATTTTCCATTGTAGAACGGGAAAAGAAGAGAAAGGAGAGAAGGAGGAAAGAAGACGAGAAAAAAAAAAGAAAAAGGAACCCTTCACCAGAGTCATCTCCAATCCGGATGTTGCTTCCCAAGCCCTGTAGCATCCCCTCATTCTGCTTTCAGTTCAATTGGGCCTGCCTTCATTCTCAAGGTGTTCAGGGCTGGAGAAGGTATTTAACCAATCTTGGTTGGAAGAACATGTGTTCCTTTTCTTCCATGTGGTCTAAAAATGGGCCCCAGATATTCCGGAATTTGTCTGTCCAGTTTTCTTTTGCGGCGGTTAGCTTCTCTATTCCCAAAAGCTCCCAAATCTTTACCCACTAGTGTGCAATGTGGGGACTTTCCAGATCTTTCCATAATCGCGTGCGTGTAAAGCGAGCCGCCATCAGTAGTTGAGTGATTAGTCGCGCTCTGGGGCCAGATTGCGGATATGATCCATCTTCTGGGGCGTCCCCCAGTAACATCACCAATGGGTCCATGGGGAGGAGGGTTCCACAGATATCCTTAATTTTGGACCCGACCTCCAACCAGTAGGATTGAATGATCAGGCAGTGCCACCACATATGCCCCAAGTCCCCTCTAGCCCCACATCCATGCCAACATACATCAGGGTAATCAACATTCATTGCGTGCAGTCTCTGTGGCGTGAAGTACCATCAATAGCATATTTTAACTGCGCATTCCCACACTGTTGTGCATCTGGACGCCCGGTGTGCTCTGTCCCAGATTCGCTGCCATGATTCTGGAGCTACCTCCCTGCCCGGCTCCCTTTCCCATGCAAGCATGTAAGAGTTTTTCTTCTTCCGGGACGTTTTCAAGTAGTCGGTAGCATGTTGCAACTTTGTGTGCGCATTGACCCTCTGAGGCAGTTAACTCCAGGCCTGTGGGAGGCCTGGTAGCAGCTTTTCTAATGGACGGGTTGGTGATCCAGTGCCTGAGTTGGATGCATCTAAATCTTTCGGTTTCTGGGAGGTTGAATTTCTCCTTAACATTGTGTGAAGGTCAGGGGATTGTTGTCGGTATACATCTCCTGCAGCCTCAAAACCTTTGTTCCTGACCAGTTTTGGTATGATCTAGGCTGAAGCCCTGGGGTGAAGGTTGGGTTCTGTGTGATTGGGGTTAATGGGCCCAGTCCCGGGGCAAACCCCCTCAGAGTGGTCTGTCTGTCCCAACATCTGAGTGTGGAGCTCGTAGTAGGGAGAAGGGACTTTCGGGAGCTTCGTGCCTCACACGGTATGAAAGGGAGGTGAGAGAGTGGGGCCCCAGCGAACAGCTGCTCAATGTCCTGCCATTTGGGGGGGTCATCTTGAATGGCCCAGCCTAGGATGGGGGCGATTTGGGATGCTCGATAATGTCTTAGAATGGAGGGGAGACCCAGGCCTCCAAGTTGCCTGCTTCTGGTGAGGACCTTACGCTGAATTCTGGGTGTTTTATGGTGCCATATAATTCGACATCTCTTTCTGCAGCTCTTGTAAGTCACGCTCTGGAAACAGAATTGGGAGCGCCTGAAATGCATAAAGAAGCCGGGGTAGCAAGGTCATTTTGACGGCTGTTATGCGCCTTGGGCCAGGATATCTCCTGTGGAGCCCATTTTAGAAGAGATTCCTTTGCGCCTTTTATTAGTGGAGGGATATTGGCTCTCCCCAACCCGGAGTAATTGGGAGTTAAGTGCACCCCTAGGTACGTTTTTTTGGATTTTACCCAATTAAGAGAGAATGTATTCTGTAAGGCATCCAACACCTCTGGTGATTCGGAAAGATTTAGTCCCTTTGATTTGGCCTTGTTTATTGAGAAAGGAACAAGTTACTTACCTGTAACTGTAGTTCTCCAGCATGGGTCTGGCATGGATTCACATGCTCATGAATATTCCCCGTCGTCAGGCTGGGAATCCTCGGTAAAGAAAAATCATTATCAGTTTCGTTTCTGATCTCTCTTTCGTAGTAGTAACCAATCACTGATCTCTGCGTCATACTGACCACAGCCAATGACTGCCCTCTACCTAAGCCCCGCCTCTGGCAGCCATCTTCAGATTTGGTAGCACGTGAAGTGGCAGTATGACCAAGTGAAGAGTCGCAGAGGGGTAGGCGGGAGGGTTCGCATGTGAATCCATGCCAGACCCATGCTGGAGAACAACAGTTACAGGTAAGTAACTTGTTCCTTCTCCAGCATGGGGTCTGGCATGGATTCACATGCTCATGAATATAAGAATAAATAGCAGTACACACATGCACAACCACGGGAGGTGGCAAAAGGCTCAACATTAAGCAATACAAAAAACTCAACATTAAGCATCTCTTACCTCCTCACCAGGCTCACCTTAAGCGAACAGGTTGCGCAGCACTGCTTGGCCGACCCTGGACTCCTCCCTGGAATCCCGATCGACGCAGTAGAATCTCGTGAAGGTGTGCGTCGACCTCCACGTAGCCGCCCTGCAGATGTCCAGCAGGGGCACACTAGATAAGAGCGCCGTAGTAGCAGCGATCGCTCTGGTCGAATGGGCTCTCGGACGGCCTGGCAGCGGTCGGTTAGCCAACCGGTGGCAGTGCATGATGCAGCCGGAGAGCCATCTGGAAAAAGAAGACTTCGAGAGAGCCTTCCCTTGATTCACAGGTCCAAAGTTCACGAACAGCTGTGATGTCCTCCGGAAACTCTTTGTGCGGTCCACGTAGAACTTCAGCGCTCTAGCCACATCCAGCGAGTGCAAAGTCCTCTCGGCCGGCGACGAAGGAGACGGGAAGAAAACGGGTAACACCAGGGGCTCGTTAAGATGGAAGTCCGACGGCACCTTGGGCATAAAGGAGGGGTGCGTCCTAAGCACCACCCTCGAGGCATGGAAAGTCAAGTACGGTGCTTTGCAGGATAGGGCCTGGATCTCTCCCACTCGTCGTGCGGAGGTAATGGCCACCAGGAATGCAGTCTTCCACGACACAAACTTCATCGGTGCGGAGTGCATCGGCTCGAATGGGGGTCCCATGAGCCTGGTCAGCACCACGTTAAGTTCCCATACCGGGGCCGGGGCCTTCACCGGCGGGAACGACCGGAACAGTCCTTTCATAAACTCTTTTACCAGTCGTTGGGACCACAGAGACGTCCGTCCTGTGGTTCTGGTATATCTGGAGATCGCCGCCAGATGAATCTTAATGGAGGCATGGGCTAGCCCAGCCTTTGCCAGCGATAGCAGGTACGGCAGCACTTGAGGGGCCGTAATCCGTAGGGGATTGGTCTTCTGTGCTCGGCACCAGATAGAGAACCTCTTCCACTTATGACCGTAGCATTCGAGAGTCGAGGACGCCCTGGCCTTTGCAAGAACCTCTCTGCAATCGGCCGGTATATCGTAGCCTCCAAACTCTAGCGCTGCAGGAGCCCTTCGAGTTCGTCGCTGTTGCGAACAGGTCGATTTGGGGTTTGCCCCATTGTCGGAAGAGTTGATCCACCTGTTCCTGGCGCAGTTCCCACTTGTGACACGCGCGCAGCTCCCTGCTGAGCGAGTCGGCGATGGCGTTTCTTTCTCCTGCCAGGTGGAAGGGAACCAGGAACATCCCCTGGCCGACCGCCCAGTGCCACAGATCCTGTGCCTCCTTGGATAGGGCTGGGGATCTGGTGCCTCCCTGCTTCCGTATGTAAAACATTGTCGTGGTGTTGTCCGTGAAGATCCGCACCACCTTGCCCTTGAGCGACGGGAGGAACGATCTGAGAGCCCAGAACACGGCTCGGAGTTCCAGGATGTTGATGTGCAGGAGCCTCTCCTCCGGGAGCCAGAGGCCTCTTGCGTGGAGATCTCCGGTGTGGGCGCCCTAACCTTCCAGGGAGGCGTCCGTCATCACCGTCTCCTGGTACGCCGGCGTCTGAAAGTCCTTGCCAGCCGTGAGGTGCGCTCGAACGCCCCACCACTGAATCGCCCGCCGGAACACCTCATTGAGGGGGTTCCTGTCTTCAAAGGTGCCCGTCGCCTGCATCCAACGGGCGTCGAGAAATTCTTGAAGAGGGTGCATCCGTAGTCTGCAGAGGCGCACCAGGTAGATGCAAGAGGACATCATCCCGAGGAGGGACTTGATGGACCTCAACCTGGCAACGTCCGTGGCTAGCAGGCGCTGCACTTTGCCTAGAATGGTCTTCGTCCGTTCTTCCGACGGTGCCGCCAGGCGCCTCACTGTATCGAGCTTCGCTCCCAGAAATAGGGCCACCTGCGACGGCACCAGGTGGGACTTTGGGTAGTTTATGGCGAATCCCAGGTCTGTGAGTAGCTGGAAGGTCCTCGCAGTGTGTTCGACGGCGAGTTCCCTTGTCCTTGAGCAGATGACCCAGTCGTCCAGGTAGGGGTAGACTTGAATCCCCTGCAGGCGCAGCCACGCCGCCACAGGTGCTAGGCACTTGGTAAAGACTCTGGGGGCCGACTTCAATCCGAACGGCAGTGCTCTGAATTGGTAGTGGCGTCCCTGGACGACGAACCTGAGGAACTTTCGGTGACTTTTGAGGATGGGAACGTGGAAGTATGCATCCTCCAGGTCCAACGACGATAGAAAGTCGCCTTCCTCCAGCTGTCCCAGTACGTGCTGGAGGGTGGCCATCCTGAACTTTTGTGACCTGATGTATTTGTTCAAACGACGAAGGTCCAGGATGGGGCGCCAGCCGCCCGTCTTCTTCCTGACGAGGAAGTACCTTGAGTACACCCCGGGGCCCCGGAGCCTCTTTGGGACAAGCTCGATGGCGCCTTTCCTGAGCATCGCCCGTACTTCCAACAGCAGTTGCGGGACGTGATTGTCCTTCCTGGCCACAGGTGGAACGTGAGGGCACTTCTTCAGGAATTCGATAGAGTGTCCTCTTGCCAGGGTATCCAGCACCCAACGGTCGGTGGAGATGGACTTCCACACGCCGACGAAATTCGTCAGCCGGCCTCCCACCAGGGTGCTTCGGTGGGGGCCCGAGACCACGGCCGGTTCAGTCCTGCTTGGAGTTGGTGGCCTTGCCGCCCTGGCCACCTTGCCGACGGCGGCGAGGCGCTCCCTGCTTGGCGCGACCCCTGTAGGCCTCCTGAGACGAGGAGCGTGCCGCCTGGCGGTAGGACGAGCCACCGCTGGATCCCTTGGATGCACCCGGTCTGCCTCCGGAGCTCCGAAAGGGCCGTCGTTGCTGAAGGGCTCCTAGGGCGCGGGCCGTCTCCGTGTCCGTCTTTATGGCTTGGAGGGATTCGTCCACCGCCATCCCGAACAAGTTGCTGCCGTCGAACGGCATGTCCAACACCCTGGTCTGGACATCCTGACGGAAGTCGGTCGCCCGGAGCCAACCCCGTTGTCGTGGGCAAACACCGTTGCCCAGCTGGCGGAACCCGGTATCGGCAATATCAGTTGCCACCGTTATGGCGTGGTCCGACGCCACCTCGCCTTCTTGAGGTATTTCCAGGGCTTTGGACCTTTTGTCGTCCGGAAGGAAGTCCAATATGGGGGCCAGCATAAACCACAGCTCCCTGTCGTAACGGGCCACGATCGCCAGGGCGTTGGCCGCTTTGATTGTCATCGCCGCCGACGAAATGACCGCCGCCCCATGGCGTCCAACTTCTTTCCCTCGCCGTCCGGCGGGAATTCGACGTCAAGACTCCTGACCCCGCCGCTTTCTTCGTCCCGTTTGGCTGGTGCCGTGGAGGGGTTCTTGAGAACCGACAGGCCCTCCTCCCAGATGTCATCGGTTAGAAGCACCGCGATGACAGTCTTCCTCTTGGCCTCCCGGCGCTGATAGAGGAAAGCTTCCTTTTTCTGCTCCTCCGGGCAGAGCTGGAACAATTCGGACTCCCTGGCGATCATGGCGTGGAATGAGCCAATCTCGTCGGGTGGCGAGGCCCGTGCGACGGGAGACCCGTTCCGTCGTCGTCGCCCTCAGAACCCGTTGTCAAGCCCATCGCACCGTCATCTCCCGACTCGTGGGAGGATGAGGAGGGAACTGTAGGCCTTACGGGGGCGAGTGGAGGAGAGGGTTGGGTCCTCTGTCGTTTGTTCTGAGGACTTCCCGACGGGCCAGGTTGCGGGTCCTCCGGCCTGGGCCGTGGGAATCTCGTCCTTATCTCAGAGCATAAGGACCGGATCGCAGAAAAAATGGCAGCTGAGCCACCCTGAGGCCTAGGTTCCGGCTGCGCCGGAAGGGAAGGCTGCTCTTCCTCGGTTATCTCCCGAGGATCTTCCTTACGGGATCGAACCTTCTCGAATTGGACTTCGAGGTTCCTCACGGCCTCGGTCAGTTCCTCCTCCGAGGCTGACTCTGAGCTCGAGGAGGCTACCGTGCCCCCCCTCGCCTCTTCCATCATGGTGGCCATGACGATGGGCTGAAAAGAGGATTCCTTCCTTGGTGTCAGGGAAACTCATAGTCCCGGAGGCAGTCTCCGCTGGCGGGGTCTCTGCCGGCTTGGCCAGAGTCGCCGCGATCGCCTCGATAGAGGTCTTTGCCTGCTGGGTAGGGGCCTTCACCAACTTAGGTGCGTCCCGGGCCTTCTCCTTAGGGGGAGGGGCGACGCCTCGCTCCCCCTCTTCCGAGATCGGACGGGACTTCTCCCGAAGCTTACCCAGGGTTTCGGACTTCCTCTTCCCCGAACCGGAGCGCTGGCTCGTGGTTGACGGTGCCGGGGAAGGCGCGCCCTGCCTGGCGACCGAAGAGCCCGACCTTTCGGCGCTCCCGGAGCCAGCAGACTCGCGGCGCTTGGTCTGGTGTTGGGCCCCCGTCGCCGGGGCGCCCGCACAGGACTTAGAAGCCCGCTCGGACCCTTTCTTCTTCTTCTCACCTGTTGAGCCCTTCTCCAACAAGCTGGCGAGACGGGATCGACGGTCCCTCATGGTCCGCTCCGACAAGTTCTTGCAGAACTGGCAGTCCTTCTCTACATGAGTCTTGTCCCCATGAAGACAGTAGAGGCATCGCGAATGTTCGTCTTCCTTAAACACTTTCTGCAGCCCGCATCCAGGGCAGCTGCGAAACAGCTTGGGTCCGGGTGACAAACTCGCGTCCTGGGCCATCTCGAAGTAGGCCGCGAATCTCTGGAATCCTCCAAGAAGTTGATTCGACGAAATCTTCACCCTTGAGGGGCGTAGGAAAATCCGGTAACGGGTAGCCGTTAACGGAGTAGAAACGGTGGAGCTTGAGGCTCGATTAACCGATAAAATGTGAACATTCACCTGAAAAAGCGTGAAACACGCAGTAAAAGCTCGAGAGCTAAGCACGAGGACTCCCAACATTTGAACGTGCGGTAAAAATCTGAAGATGGCTGCCAGAGGCGGGGCTTAGGTAGAGGGCAGTCATTGGCTGTGGTCAGTATGACGCAGAGATCAGTGATTGGTTACTACTAGGAAAGACAGATCAGAAACTAAACTGATACTGATTTTTCTTTACCGAGGATTCACAGCCTGACAACGGGGAATATTCATGAGCATGTGAATCCATGCCAGACCCCATGCTGGAGAACCCGAGATTTGCACAAATCTATCGAGTAGATTCATAAGCGAGGGGACCGATGTCTGCGCCTCCTCAAGAAACAGAGCACATCGTCTGCGTATAACACTACTTTATGGGTCTGTTCCTTCACCTCGAACCCATGGATTTCGGGGGTGAAGGCGGATGTGTTGGGCCAGAGGTTCCATTGCAAGAGCAAATACCAATGTCGATAGGGGACACCCCTGCCTAGTCCCTCTGCCGAGGGTCATCTGTGATGTCCAATGGGCGTTGACCCGTATTTGTGTAGAGGGGATCTGGAAGTTGGCCAGGATCAGTTTGGAGAATTGTGCGCCGAAACCGAAGCCCTTCAGGACCAAGTGCAAATAGTCGCATGGCATACTATCAAAGGTCTGATGGGCGTCTAGAGATAGCAGAGAGAGGGGGCCTGCTATGGAGGGGGCCAAAGCTATTAGATCAATTGCTCTCCGAATGTTGTCATGAGTCGTTCGGCCCTGAATAAAGCCTGTCTGGTCTCTGTCTATTAGTGTAGGTAATACCTCCCCTAGACGGCACGCAATGATTTTACTAAACAGCTTGGCATCAGTATTGAGCAAGGCTATGGGCTGGTAGGAAGCACAGTCTACAGGGTCTTTCCCGGGTTTTAGAATTAAGGTTGTGATTGATTCAGCCATAGACTGTGTAACAGAGCCGGTTTCCCATAGAATGTTGAATAGCTTTGTGAGATGCGGTGTGAGTTCTTTTGCAAAAGTTTTGTAAAATGTGTTTGTGAATCCGTCTGGGCCCGGAGCATTGCCATTAGGGAGTCTTTTGATGGCGAGTTCTACTTCTTCTGCCGATATTGGGGTTTCCAAGGATTCCCTTAAGGAATCCGGCAGTTGGGGGAAGTCCGCCTTGGCTATAAATTCTTTGGCGTGGTGCAGATCCCTTTCAAGTGGGATCGCATGTTCCCTGAAAAATTCCTCTATGATGCGGCATTTACCCTCCTCAGAGTATGTGCCTTTGCCTGATTTATCCCTCAGGAAGTCTATCCTGTTTTGTTTAGTCTGCCTACCTAATTTGGCTGCCAATAGTTTGTTAGCTTTATTCCCTTTTGTGTAAAAAAATTGTCTGGTGCGCATCATGCCATAGGCCGCCCTCCCCATGTGATGTGCTTCCAACGCTTTTTTGGCCATCCTGAGGTCTCTTAGAGCGCGCCGGGAGGGTTTCTTCTTATGTGCTTCTTCCAGTCTGCAAACTTCCCCTTCTAAATGTTCCTGCACTAACCTCCTAGCTTTCCCACGTTGTGCTGCTTGTTCTATTAAGTGGCCCCTAAGTACAGCCTTCCTTGCATCACAAATCGTGCCCCAGGTCACCTCCCCAGTGTCATTCTCGCTGTAGTAAGCAATCTCATTTTCAACCGAGCCTCTGGCACCAGGAAGATAGAGAATGCCATGAGGACGAGCAACCATAGGAAGTCTAGGGCTGGCAGGTATTGGGCGGTCTGGAATTTGGTGACTATCTGCAGGATATTTAGAGCCCCCTCGGGAGGGAAAGCCTAGCCAGAGGTAAAATCAAGGACCGTTCCAATGAAATGGAACATTTGAGAAGGTGTCAGCTGAGATTTCTTTAAATTGAGCGAGAATCCAAGCTTATGGAATAGGTGGCAAGTACGACAGATGATCCAGGGCTTGATCCGGGAACTGTGCCCTGATTAACCAACCGTTCCGGTAGGACAAGACATGAATCCCCATTTCCTGGGACTAGCTGCCACTGCCGCCAGCAGCTTGGTGAAGACCCTTGGGGCGGAGGTAAGCTCGAAAGGAATAACTCGAAACTGCTAGTGAGTGATGCCTATGACAAACCTCAGGCACTGCCTGTGCTTTTGATGGATCACATAGAAGTAAGTGTCCTGTGGGTAGAGTGATACGAACCAATCCTGAATTACCAAGGCCTGGAAGATCTGTGAGAGTGTTACCATCTTGAATTTGTCTTTCCCGATGAACTTGTTCAAGAGCCTCAGTCCCAAAATGGGTCACAGACCTCAGTCATTCTTTGGTACCAACAAATAGTGGAAAAACCACCCCCCGTTCCATTCCTGAATAGGTACCAACTTTGTGGACCCCTTCTCCAGAAGAGTGTAAACCTCTTGCAGGATCAGTGGGTCTGGAAAAGGGGGTGGGCTGGCCATAGGCAGAGGAGGGTGGGGTATTGGTTGGTGTGGAGACAATCTGGCGGGTGCTTTTAAAGTAGGAGGCAGTAACCTTGGACGACTACCTGAAGCGCCCATGAGTCTGTAGTAATGGTGCATCAATCTTGCAAATAGTGTCACAGACGCCCTTCTAGCAGTGTGTGTGGCAGATTTCCTTAAAGAGGTTTTGTGGCTGGGCCCGTATTGGAGGGGAAAGACACAGAAACGGCCGATGGCCGGTGTATTGCCGGATCTTCTTAGCCAGGCGAATCTTCACATGACAGAACTTGCTGCCATAGATCCCTCAACACAATCGGCTGTGTCGAGTCTTGACTGCAGGGATTGGCGCATTCCTTCCTTGCCATCCTCCAGTATGTTGAGGAAACCTTTCCTCATTTCATCCTCTGGGATGTGCTAGTCTGCCTCCGCGATCACAGACCAAAGGGTGTGTGTGTGAGGCAAACACCTTTTTCCCTAAAGAGTCGTAATGCTGGTCATCTCTGTCATGGGGTAAGGATTAATAGGTGCTTAGCTTATTGCTCACAGTCGCAGCCTGTGCTACCAGACTATCATGAGCCAGATATCTGGATCAAATAGGGCTGCTATGTACTTCTTAGCAAAATCCTTGTGGACTGCTGGCCCCAAGCAGCAAGTCTTCCATAGCTCTATGAGAGGATTTTTGATGGCATTATGTAATGGGAGGACAGGACCAATGGATGTGCCCTTGCCCAGAATGTCAGTCAAGTCACATTCCGTTCTGTTGCCAAGTGAGGGACCGCCAAACTAAGGCATCAGTCACATTGATCATTTTCCTATATGCCACATTTGTATGGGCACCAAGATCTTCCTGTGGGAATTCCACCTCAGGCGAAGTGTGTAAGCCACTAGCGTTGTGCAGGGCTAAAGCCAAGTGAGACAACCTCTTTTCCTCATCCAGGAACACCTCATGATGTCAAGGAAGATCCATGGGCTCAATCCAGAAGGGAACCGGGTTGTTGTCACCAAAAATGTCCTGAAAAGGGGACATAAAATCCCTTGTAGACTTTGGGATGAATCAACTGAAGGATTATTAACTTCTTTGGAGGTTTAGGCTGTGATGTGAATGGCGCAGATGGAACGTTCAAGAATGTAACAGCTGCTAATGGCGTCAACATTCAGGTGAGTACAGTCCCTGCCGGCCTCATTGGTCGTGGTGGGCTCGAAGGTCTTTCTTCCGGAGGAAGAGAGAACATGCAGGCCCACTTTTTTTTTTTTAAGACCTGCATCATATCTTGATGCGAAACTCTTCCCACTTTTCAGCGGAGGCGGATTTACACAGGAACCGTACCAATCTCTCTGCGTTGATGAATGCCTTCTGATTCTCTTCCTCTTCAACAAGGAATTAGAAGAATGATGGTTGTCGATCCTCGAGTGGGATCTCTTGCAGTGTTTTTTCTCCTTATCGTGCATTTGATCAGACGAGGAGCTCTTTTCTTCTGGTTGGATCTTCGATGGTGTCGTACTTGGAGACTTCAAAGCTGAACAACCTAGGGCTTGTTTGGAGGCTCTCTCCTGTAAGGCCTTTGGTGTTATAACCTGACATGAGCCGCAATCTGCCACAACGTGATTGGTACTGAGGCACCCCAGACAAACTCTGTGAGGATTGGTAAGCAACATATTTACTCCACAATCACAATACTTTTGGAAACCGGATGGTTTTGAAATAAACATATTGGCAAAGTCTAATAAAAGTTCGAAAGAATTTTGAAAAAAAGAAGTCTCTCAGAGGATTGTTGAAGCGAAGTACCCGAGTAGCGTGCTGGACACACGGAAGAAGGACAAGGTTTGTACCTGCATTGATGTTACACAACGCACCCTGCTGGGAAAAATTTTTGAGAGAGCTGTAAAGCAGGAGAATATATATCCAAGATGAGGAACCAGTGGGAGCGTACAATCCATTAGAAATATGCAATAGCTTATTAGACCTTCAAAATACAGACTAAGCAAGTAAAACCTTGGTCAAATATTGTCACACCAACACTAATAAAACAGAAATATACATTCACCCTTAGGAGAAAGGGAATCACATTAGATTCAATAACCAGTAAACACGCAGGTAATTACTCAGATGCATAGAAATGTAAATAATAAGTAATTCAGAATAAGCATAGACCAGTTTCCCACCAGTTCCAAAGTAAAAACTTCACGGGAAGTGCCAGTGGTCATCATTAATAAGAGTAAAAAAAAAAAAAAAAACGTTCAGATAAGGGCATTCACTCAATCCCAGTCCTTAGCATGTATTAATAGATTGGTGTTAGGGAGCATTTCTCTAAACACAACTTTTCCTCTATATTTGTGGAGCCCCCCACCCCAAACCTTTTGCTTTCGTTCCAGTATCCTGACCTGACTTTTTCCAGTGGATCACAGCCTTCAGCTGCACTGCCCTGCCCTGTGCTTTCGCTCACTGGTATGGGTAAACTGATACGTCCTTCAGACTGTCAGTACTGTGAAACTTTATTTTGACTGTTGCCACTTTCGGATTTTGGATATTTTGGTGACTGCAAAGTGTGCCTAGGAATATACTGGTAGCAGCAGAAGCTTTATTTCTTATGTTTATAATTTGTTACAGAGCTATACCATGCTTACCACATTTTGGCTCATGACAGTGGCTAGTGCCAGTCATGGCCTTGCCACAAGGTCTGGTCTATTCCTTTAGCCATTTTGTCCTTTGGCCTGCCCCCCCTGGTCTTCGTGACCCAGGAATTCCTTATTTGGACATGCAGTTGATCGAGAAAGCAGCTTATTTCACGGTCACCTGCAAGTCACGGATGTTGGTATCCAGGAAGTGGGTTGGGACTGGCTGACCCCAATCCACAGTACTAGTGCCAGGATGTCTGGTGTGCACGAGGGCATGAGAGACTCAGTTGTCCCTGATTGGACCACTGCTGGCGTGCATGAATGGGGTAGGCCTTCACATTGGCCGGCCAGGTGCAAGCACTCGCCAGACTTGTGGATATGAGGACTGCTCCTGAATGTAGACTCACAGATCAGCAACAGGTCCAAATAGACCTGTAGACTGAGGCAAGTATCCTGAAGAGTCGAGCAGAACAAAGGAAGATCCTGAAAACCGCAGACGACGGTTGGCACCCGAAGCCTGCTTGTGACCCGGTGGAGCCCTGCTTTGCGCTCAAGACGGCCTGCGAAGGTGCTTCGAAACACTTTGGAGTGGTAAGACTAATCAATCCTGACGCCTACTGGTTGCCCTGCAAAAGAACTTGTTCAGATGTGTTCTTGAGCCATCCAGTGGACTATCCAGCTAGACCCTTGGCACCTGTTCAGGAGCGTAGCAGCATCGAGTTTTGACTCAAGATTTGGGGTAATCCTAGCTGGCACTGCAAAGCACCCTTCGCCCGAATATCGTCGTCCCAGCCCCTTTAGTGCAGGAGATAGAAAATGCATCAGATCGCAAGAGTTTGGAGTCCCTGCGTCACTGTGATACAGTGACGGTCTCTGAATGCGGTTTTCCTACGTTCCTTCTTATGCCCCGAGACCAGCTGCATCAGTGTTTTCTTTCTGCATCACCCACATCAAGAGTAACAGCTCCTGTCCCATACCGGACCTGCATCTGCACCAACACCGTCTGTGCACTTTGAAGCCAAACCGAGGACAGGCAATTGAACCTCTGATGACCCCTTCCAGACCTGCCGAGTTTGGACCAAAACTGAGCTAAAGGCAGTAAGTACTGTTGTCATTTAGCAGTGGCCCATTGTTCATCCATACGTTTTTACGCATGGAAGATCCTTTGTGGTCTCCTCTTTGGCTGTTTCCCAAAACCCTCCTAAACCTGGAATAGATGTGTTCACCGCAGCAGACCCACTCCTGACTCTTAGAAGTTTCTCCTCTTCAGAATTTGTACTCTAACTTTTTCCAGCTTCCTAAGAAAGTGTTTTGTGGCATGTGCACTTTTACGCGCACATTTAACAAGCCTCTATTCATCGTAAGGCTGGACTTCTAAAGTTAGGATTGTTACTTCTGAAGTTTGTCTGTGCTCAATATATTAGTCACCTTTTTCCCTTACAGCTATTGGTGGAGTTATTAACTTTATTGCATTGACACCAGTGACTATATATTTTACATAGTGTGTTGCCTGTGTGGTATTTTCCCTAAGATTTTCGTTATTTATCTGTGCTGATTCTTGGGTCCCAAATAAATTTTATTTTGTATACTTCTGTCTAATGGTAATTCTTGTAGTTTCACTGTGTGTGGTCATTGAAGACCCCCAATCATCCTCACTCCTCCCGAGACCTAGCCTTGACTTTGTCTGGTTATCTTCTCTTATGGATCGGCACATGGAAGTAAGCGTCCTTGAGGTTGAGAGACACCAACCAATCCTGAAGTTGATGGGCCTGGGGGACTTGAGAGAGAGTAACCATATTGAACTTGTCCTTCCTGAGGAGTTTGTTCAAACCGTGCAAGTACATGATGGGTCTCAATCCCCCGTCTTTCTTTGAAATCAAAAAATAAGGGGAATACCATCCCTTGTTCCTCTCCGCTACAGGCACCAGTTCTATGGCGCCTTTCTCCAGCAGGGCTTGAATTTCCTGCACAAGGAGCGGATCCAGACTCTTCAAAGAGAGGTTCCCAGGTGGATTGTCATGAGGCCTCTGCCGAAAGGGAAGACAGTAGCCGTGGGTTAGGATCTCCAGAACCCACACATCTGAAGTAATGGCACGCCACTCTACTAGATGCTGCGCCAGCCTTCCCCCAACCGGCGAACCATGGGACCTGGCCTCATGACTGAGTGGTAGCGGCTGCAGCGTTGCCTGAGGGCAAAGAGGCAACTGCCCAAGCGGCCTTGGCACCTCGAGTACCCCGTTTTCCACCTCTGGCACTCTTACGGTGGCCTCTTTGACTGCTAGCTCCTCTCGCTTTACTGAAGGATGAGTAATAGCGAAAGGAACCTCCCCTCCATTGTTGTCCCCTAGGACGAAAAGGCAGAGGTTGTCGAACTGCAGCGCCCAACGACTTCGCTGCAGCTTTGGAGGTCTGCAACCTCTCAAGGCTCTCGTCAGCCTTGCTGCCAAAAAGATGTTCACCGTCAAAGGGCATGTTGAGGAGCCTGGACTGCACATCAGGAGCGAACCCAGACTTCCACAACCACGCAAACCTGCTTATTACGGTGCTCGCCGGCTGACACAATCTGCCATGTCCAAACCCGACTGAACGGCCTCACACATGGCATCCTTGCCATCCTGAACCATAGCACGGAAACCATCCCGTTTGTCCCCTTCAGGAATATGTTCAGCCGCTAATGCAACACAGTTCCACAGAGTGTGTATGAAACGAGACAAGGCACATATGGAGTTGGCTGCCTGAAGCGCCATACCCCCTGAAGAAAACACTTTCTTCGCCCAGCCGTCAAAACGTTTGTCGTCCCTATCTGGAGGGATGGTAGGATACGACGCCTGCTTTGCCGGGGCCGTAGCCGCCTGCACCACCAAACTCTCCGGAGTGGGGTGCCTGGACAATTAGCAGGGGTCGCTACTGGCTAGACGGTATTTTTGCAACAAAGACTTGCCCACTGCCGGGAGACTCTCCGGAGCAGTCCAAGCCGCTGCCACCCTTCTCTGCAGAGCCATATGAAACGGCAGTACCGCGTCAGTGGGGGGACCAAGATCAAGGATGTCCGTGAGATCATCCTGAACGAACTCCCCTGGGGGAGCCGACCATCCCAAGTACTCGGTGACCCGAGACATAAGGCGCCGGTATGAAGAATCGGCATGAGTGCCAGGCTCCGGCCTACAAAACTCCACCTCCGGAGAGGTGTCCAGTCCACTGGCATCATGCAGTGACTGCCTCAGGTCATCAAACTGGCTATGGCCCGAGAGAAGCTCATCTGGTACCGTAACCGGAACCAAGCCTTCATCACCCTCTGAAATGTACTCCAGGCGGTGAGAGGAAGACACCTGGGGACCAAAGCTATGCCTGACCATAGCCAGAGCCTTTCTAGGGGCTAACCCTGTGCCACGGGGCCCCTCCGACACCACCGCCTCGAAGGGCGTTGAGGGCGCTGAACGAGTTGGCGCTGGCGTCAAAAGAAACAGCGTTGCGCGAATCGGCATCGACGTCAGCTGCAGCGCCGCCAGCATCGACGGTGTCGACACAGGCCTTGAAGCCGGAGCTCCGAGCGTGTCTCTCGACGACCCCCTCGGAGGCAGAGCCTCGATAGAAATCGACGACGACCTCAGCGCCACAGGCGTGGATGTCTTCTTCGAAGACGGCATAGGATCACGCGGTCTTGAGCGCGTCGAGGACCAGGACCTGGAACGGGCATGGCGAGAACGGCTACCCTTGTACGAGCGGGACCTTTCCCGCGAGCCGTGCCGACCACCCAAGCCCGAAGGCGTACGAGCGGTGTCTCTCGACCGGTGCCGACCGACCCCACTCGGAGGTGCGGACGGACCAGTGCCCTGCGATTCTCGAATCGCTAACATCTGCTTCCCGGAGGAAGCCCATTCCTCCGGTGTCGCTTGCATGGTGGGATAAGCGACCCGCCGACGGGCGGAGTCCTCGGAAGAGGACGGGGAAGGCGACCGATGCCGACGCTTCCTGGAATGCCTTGAAGAGGCGGAGGAGTGGCGAGACCGACTCCTGGAAGGAGACCCACTGGACTTCCGACGATGACGTGGAGAGTCGCTGTTACGCTCACCTGGACTCCACAGGGGTGTCCATCGAACCTGGACAGCTGCGGTCTCCTTCAACGTGATGCGTGTTGCAGAGATGACTGTCTGGATTGGCCCGCCTAGTCTTGTCTGCTGGATCCGAAGAAGTATTTTCCTGCAAGTGGAGACAGGGATTAACCACCTGTGGGTTTTAGTGATGGCCTCCCAACTGTTCTCGCTCTCCCCCTCTAAACACCTCCGATATCCCCTTAATAACCTCACCTTACGTTTGTAAAAAATGAGCTCTCCATCCTGTGTGTCTTGCAGGGGCGGGTAGATACCAGTTACTTCACTGGTTTGAAGGCGTTGGGAGAGTTCCGGTAAGTATTGACTCTGAAGTCCCTGGCGGGGTTGGTAATATCAAGTTCAAAGAGTTCAATGTGCCCGATGTTCACTCTTGTCCCCTTCCTTCCTTAAGTTGCAACTGAGTTTGTGAGAAGAAGGTCTCGTAGCTGCTGCTGGCGTTCAGGTAAGAGTCTGTGTTACCCAACGCTGTCCGGTAACTATTGCATGCGTTAATGTGTTTTTTTTCTCCCTCTTTACAGATGCGGCATATGAAAATGTGGAGAGTTATGGAATAAAACCTATGGTGGTAAGAGGTTGTATTTGTTGATTCCCTTGGCTCACCTTGTTTTTTCTTGTGTCCCCTAGGTGCCAGATTACGGCGAAGAAATGATGGAGACAGTCCCAGATCAAAAGATGTTGTGAGAATTGGTGAGTATGGCGCCGTGCTGGAGCTGGCGAAGCGACGCGTGCAGGACTGATGTACTTTCCAGGTCTGGAGATGAAATGGTTCCGGAATTAGGTGAGGAATTTGAAATAAGTTTGTTTTCTACCCTTGTCCTTTTCTTCTTCTTTATTCTAGGAGCTCTGGATTCGAGGCGGGCATGGCAGAAGACTGGATGCTGGCTGCAGGCATGGTGAGCGTCACGCTGCTGGATGCAGAATAACGCGAAGCATGTGCTGCTGTTCGGGTGTGGGTTAAATAGCCTCCAAAGTAGTTCCAGGTAAGAAGTTCCCTAGAGCCACGCCCGAGTAAAAAGTAATCCCTGTAACAAAATAGTCCCATCCAGGCCTCATGTAGGCTTGGACTCTTTTGCAGCATGGTCTGCATCAGGTAAGTAAAGTCTATGAGCCTGGCGCCTAAGACGCCAGGACTGGACCCAGACAGCCCCTAGCCGGGGCTGCTGAGGTTTAAACAAATGTCTGGATACCTGCTCCCGGAGCTGAGGGCCTTGGTCCTGATGCCCGGGGGTAGGCATCATGACAGTCGCCTCTCGAGTCATCCTTCGAAAGCCCCATAGACCTCGACTTCCGGGGCTTAGACACCCGACCTACCGACAGCTTCTTCTTGCGTTCCCGCAAGGCCTTGGCCGTGAGCGACTGGCAGTCGACACAGTCGTCCGTATCGTGGGCCGCCCTGAGGCACCAGAGGCAGGCGTCATGCGAGTCCGTGACCGACATCTTGGACCCACAGTCCCCGCATTTCTTGAAGCCCAGACGCGAGGTTGAAGACGAAGTAGACATCGCCACGAACAGGTCTTCACAAAAACCGAACAGGTTCAACGAACCGAGAAGAATACAGCAAACTCCAAAGAGTCAAGGCGTACCGAGATTCACGAAGCGAACACGTTCGCGGAAAAAAACAGAACTGAGGCTATGGGCGTCGTGCGTCCTACTTATCACATCGGGTGACGTCGGCCGTCGGAGGAGGTCCTCGGGGACGGCGCATCGACGTCATCGACGCAGGACGCAGACGCCGAAGATTTTCCGAAGCAGCACAGCTGTGGACATTACCTGTCATAGATATGGAATACGTCGGAGGACCCAATCCCCTCGAAATGCATATACGCAAGAAATGTTACCGAGGCAAACACAAACTTCGCACCTGAGATACCCAGAGAGTGTTGGGGGCAAAAATCATAGGCAATACTTTTGTCAAGGCAGACAGAATCAGAGAACACTCATGGACGGAAATTCAAGAATCAATAGGCCGGAGCAGTGTCAAGTGGAACTGGGTTCCTGTTTCGAGGATCACACAGTCGGACAGTTCACAATTCAACGTAGCCAGGAGTACTTAGATATTGTCAAAAGAGGAAGCAAAAGTTATAAGAAGGAGGGAAGATAAGGGCAAGCCTTGGGGGCGAATTCATCCTAATTCCTCGAGCAGAACACAGTACCTTATTCAATGAAGAAGCTGGTGCCACGGCAGTTGTTCATAGTAGTTTCCTGCAGACCCACAGTTCCTGGAGCTTCGATACGAAGGAGGATGTCTGCAGAGGTCTGCACCACACAGGGCTGAAGCCGGCAGCAGCGACGGTGAATAAAAGGTGCGCTCCTTAAAAACAGGAGAGGCTCTTCAGATGGCTATCCGGACCACTACACCAGTGTGCAGCCATTTCGACCACGAAGAGGATCCTCTGGCTGTAGAAGATGAGCTGGTTATCCCCACCAAGCTCAAGGGAAGAAGACTCCGGACTGGATCTTCTCTGGTCGTCGAAGGGTATATCGCTTAGGACTGCAGCAGGGCTTCACCGGGACGGGATAGTTGCACCAGCCGACTTCTTCTCCGCTTCTCTTCGGTTCCTTGTAGTTCCAGTGGTGACTGACTTCTAGCTCAAGAGTCCTGCCTTTTATGCGAAAATCCCCCATTCACACAGCCTGGCTGTCAATCACGCAGCAGGGGGGTTGTCCGGCTCGGACGACCACCTCAGCCAATCATGGCAAAGTGCGACTTGGGTTTCCTAGGATACCCTGTGCAGGGGGTGGCTACACCCCTCCCTCACATTCAGCCCACCTAGACACCCAGGCGCCTAGAGGAGGGCTTCTTGGCAGAAGCCCGCCAAAAGACATTGAACAAAGAAGGCAAACCTGGTTTGCCACGCAAATTAAAACACAAGAAGGAATTTAACAAAGAAATGGCGAATAAACCCGACCGGAGCCAAAAGAAAAAGTATTTGGTCAAGCGGGTTTAAGTTTGGGGCTAATATAATAGCCTAAATCAATACCACATTTATATAGTATAATCGCGGTAGAAAAGTTAGGGTAGATACCACTGCCACCAGCCAAATCTAAATGTTAAAAGAGCGAAACAATGCTCTAGGAGGTACAGATAAAAAGGGCTAAGGATTAAACCTTTCCACTACTCCATGTAAGATGGGGTGTACTGGATCTGTGGTTAAATGACTAAGTAAAGTTAATGGCAACTTTACCCTTTTCTGGGGGACAGTAGTCAGCCCCTGAAATGGAATCTGTGGGAAGTCTAAAAGACAACCCTGTGTCGCTGCACTGAAGGTGCTGAGTAACACACAAAAGAAGGGGATACTGAAGTGATGTACTCCAGAGTCCACAATCACAAAAACAGATGAAATACACATGGCAAAACATGGGTAAAAGTGGGGAGAAAGCTCACACTCTTACCAAGTGGAAAGAATTGACTCCAGAAATCCAGCAAAGCTGCTGAGGGACTCACTAGGTAAGGGAAATTAGCCATTGAATAAGAATTCTCCCTAACACTCCACCTCTTCCACAGCAGAAGCCCCTGTTTGAGTCGCCTCTTCAACAGCTGAGACCCCTGTGGCTGGAACTCGGATTGCCTCGGCCCCAGGCTGTTGGGCTGGTTTAGGGAGGGCCGCTATCGTTGGGTCAGAAACTGGCCTCACCTCCAGATTATTGTCTGGTAAGTGCTCAGGGGTTACGCTTGAGGCCTGATCCTCTTGAATGAGTATTATACTTTCTTCCTCTACTACACCAGTCCGGAGTGATGTAGAAGAAGCTCTTGAATTTATTATAACAGGCTGAGAGAAGGAGTTTTTGGCTTAACTTCACTCCGCCACTTGGGTCTTCTCCAGAACCGCCGTTGTTATGATTGATTTAAGAATGCTGGCAATGTCTTCTTTGTTTTTATCCAGGTTTTCCTGGATCCCTGTCACAAAGCCTTCCAGAAAAATTGGCTTTGTGTGCTGCATTGCAATGAGAGTTGACTGGTCCCTAACCTGATCACTCAAGTTTCATGAAGGGGGCCAAAGTCACAGACATTGCTGCTATCAGGCCGGCATTAATGGAGAGGGGTTTCAGGGGCTGGTTTTCTACCTCCGCCTTAGCCAGATCCAAAAGAAGATCCTCATCCGCTATACAATTGCTCTGTAGGGGCAGCGGGACTTGAACAGGTGGCCCTTTATCCTCTGTTGAATTCATCTTCAATCTTTTCGGAGGGTGCTAGCTCACATCTACCGAGACGTCTGCTCTCCTTTTCTGAATGGGGCTCCCTTCACCAACAACCCCTTTTGGCCCACCACCCTCTGCTTAGCACAGAAGGATCCCCCACATACTGTCCCCCTACATGGACGTGGAGGAACCCACCGGCAATATCCCTTGGGCCTCATTTGTTTGAGTTGACGAAACTACTGGAATGTGAGGCCCACTCTCCGATAGCAAAAGTGAGACATTATCGCTCCGGTTTCAGGCAACAGCCCCCTCGGTTGCCAGCACTACTTCATCAACGGCTGACTCTGGGTTTTCCCCAAAGCATTTCCATGGGAGGTTGCAAATCTGTATATTCATGGAGGAGAAGATGGTAAATGTGGAGTTGAGTCCGTTAATAAAGCCTCAGCTTTTGGTCTTTCCGCAAAGGGTAGATTGAGCCCTTGAGGGCAGCAATTTGGAGGTAAATAGAGTTTCTGACCCATTGCTACTCGGAAGTGCTGGCTGGCTTAAAACTGGCTTAAAGCTGTTTGCTCCAAAGCTACAGGCTCAAGCTGGGGCAGCTGCATGGGCAATAAAGGGGAGTTTGGCCCACTACCATTCGGGCTGTCATTGATTGACAGTCGGTCAAGCTAGATCAGCCAGTGGTGTGATGTTACTTTCAAGAATGTTCACAGAGGAAGCAGTTTTAGTCGTGGTGCACACCTGCACCTCAAAGGGACAACAGTTTGGATTTTTCTCTATGTCTTGCCCTGTGTTTTTCCATCGGAGCATGTGTGGCCAGCAGAGGTGTATGCAGAGATGTATATGGGTTCGATTGTTGGCCCCCATCTTTGCCCACCTCCGATGGGTCAAAACACCCCTCACATAGCCCCCCAAGCACTGATTTGTCCAACATCGCCCTCTGATCTGTAACCCAGACGGAAAGGTAAGGGAATTCCTGTCATTTAGTGGAAAAAAAAGAAAAGAACCAGTCTATTTGCTACAGAATATGAGGGGGGTGGGTGGAACCCACCTTACTTACTCTTCATAAGGGGGGTCCAAGCACCTCCAGCAGTAGCGGAAACGCTCTCCCCACTCACTGACCAAGGCCCCTCAGCCCCTAGGCAGCTCCGCTCTGCTCGAGTCAGCTGACCCGGAGTCTGGGACTGAGGTTCAGGTTCCGAGGAACTGAGAACTCATCTCCGCTCCTCGGAACGCCACACCACAGTACGCCTCAGTCAGGTCCGCACTGAACCACTCCTGCACCTAGAGCTGCTAGAGGAAAGGAGCTGGTGCAACGTAACACGAATAACGCGAGTATCAAGCCGCACTGAGAGCACAGGAAAATCAGGAGTCAGACACTTACGACACGCAAGGGATATGCAAAAGAATCCGATATATGCGAGTGTCACAGCCAGCAGAGAAACCTGGCATGTGCAGTGCTCAACACAGCACCCCACCCATCTCCTTGGTGCTGCCTCGCAGAATGCCTAGTCCTAGGAAGGGATCTGTGATCAGGCATCTACGGACCAAAGTCAGGAAAGAGTGATTATAGGGACAGGACTTTACAGGGAGATTGTGGGGGGTCTACCAAAGAAACCAGTAGGTTAAATTACCACCCTAACTCAGATTTATCCAAAGACCACAACTGGTGGTCACAATCGTTTGTGCTTGGTCCCGCTGGGATGCAGGAGTAGTGGTCTCTTTCGGACGCAAGATTTAGTTTCGGTTGGTCAGAGTGCTTGAGAATCTGTTCCAGACAGTTTCCCAAATGAGGAAAGATGTTGTCTTCTGCAGGGCAATCCACCTCAGGAAATCTCTGGAGATTGAAGGAGTGTTGCACTGGGAGTCGCCACAGTCAGGCAGCTTCAGTGGACAAACAGAGGAGCAGGCCCTGCACAGCTTCCCTTCATGCAAGTTGGAAAATGTAGGCGCTGGCTTCTTGTTCCAGAAGTTGAAGGTCCTCCAAGTTCCAAGAATGCACTCGTAACAGTGACGGCTGCAGTGAGGTAGCCCATGAGAGACCTCCGTCCACTGCTGGCCCAGGGAAACTTCCAAAGGCTCAGAGGTCACAGATACGCGAGAAGGGGTCAAGACTAGTTGTTCCCATTGGCCAGGGGGTCGAAGCAATGAGGGTCTTGTTGAGATCAGGCAGAGGAGCAGGGCATAACCAGGAAAGCACTGGGGTTGACGCTGGTCAGTTGCAAGGGTCGTACTGTAGGTATTAGCAGGCTGCACTTCTTTGTAGAAGTCTTGGCTCCAAAGATAAATCTTTCCAACCCTGATTTGGGGCTGGGAAACACTGCAGCCCCCCAATGGTAAGGATCGGCACAATTCAAACAATAAGTGGATATCCTGTCATGGATAGTCCTTGGCCACAACATCAGCCCAACAACAGACATTCAGGTACCAGGCATGAGGACTGGAAGTAGACAGTTCCAGCCCCCTCTGGCCACACACAGTAACTGGAAGAAAGGGCATGTAATGTTACGCGCCAGCCCCTAGTGCACTCCGAAGGGAGATAATTCCCAAATATATAAATAGAGCCTGTTGGCGGGATCTAATGTGAACCCTCCAACCTGCAGTGCTTAATCTGTGTATTGGAATATTATTTGGTCTCTTTTGGAGGAGTGGGATATACTTAAGTCTGTGAAAGGCGATATGTAATCCCAGACTTGGTAGTACGTTTTACTGAATGTTGTTCACTATTAGACACATTTTTACTCCATGTTTTCAAAAAAAGTAGGTCAATGACACAAACTTTTTATCCAAGAAATCATAGGGCCCTCTAAGGGTCGTTTTTTAATCTATTGAAGCACCAAATTAATATGAATATTTTCAAACAAACGGAAAGTACATTAGTGCCACACAATTTTCTTAACAAAAATACAATTGAAAATTGGAAAGCATATAAACCAACTAAGTTTTTCTTTCCACACTTAGCATATATTTGCAATGTCCAATTTTGGTCGTTGTAACTTCAAAAATCACAAAAACAAAGTTGTTCCTGATTGAAAGTCATCAATCCCAAATAGCACCAGTTTTTTCTTATTGTGTTGCCAACGCGTTTCGGACCATATGGAGGTCCATCCTCAGGGCGAATGATACTATTGGTTCTCAAATGTCAATATCTCTGCACTTTCAATCCTTGTGTTTAAATTGATGGGATCTCTACTTCCAATTTTAAGGCACACCCTTGTAACAGGACGTGGCTACGCATGTGCACCCCTATGTGTGGCAGTTTCCACCTTAAACTGGTCCAGAGACAAATTTCTAAGGTAAAGGCGGTAAAAGGTATCGATTAATTACTGTGCAGCAAAGTTCTAGGTCCCTAAATACGCTCCTTTATAATTTGTACCCAGAGTTCAAAAGTTCAATTTATGGGAGAACTGAGCCTTCCAGGATCTTACAGCTAGCCGTCCAGAATGGATGGATAACATGTGTGTAGTGGCTCAAAGAATTAACCAAGTCTTGTGTATTAGTCCTGAGTAGTGATGTCGAATGGATACCTATCAGAGGTCAAATCAACCCATACGTAACCCGCAAAGTTCTGAGATCGTGATGCATTAGTTTGCTTACCCCTGGAGCAGTAGCTCCTCAATTCACAGGTTGTAAATATGGCCCGTGCAGCGAGATAAGTATACTTTTCTTACCTCTTCATAAGAAGCAAATCAGGCGAGGCAAAACTCCAGGCGTCCGGCATGAGAGTAGTGATCTCTCGCTCGGCAGTCCTGGTTATAGTACATTGACCGCTCACTGCGCATGTGCAAGGCTAGCAGCGTGGGCCGTGTGTTCGAGCCGCTATTCCCCAGCGCATGCGTGCATACTGTAACTAAAGCGTGTGTACTCCGCGCATGCGTATAGCCTCCTATTCGTCTCACTATCAGCTATCCATTCGGATAGGTGAAGTGCAGCGTTCTTGTCTGTACCATTTATGGGGCAGTTCTATCGTTTGTGTGCCCACACGCGAGTGATCCTCCTATCAAGGTAATCACTGCTGTACATAAAGAAAAATGTACAATTGTAATAAAATGTACTGACGTGTAACTTCAGTTTGATATGAATAACCGTAGTCACAACTACTGCCATGGAAGCTTGTTGATTGTGATAGCACCATACTGGTTGCTCCTACTCAGAAGGGAATGTCAAATGAATCGAATGAATAGTGATGTCTATGCAGAGTGAGAGACATTCACATACACTGTGTGTTAGTTGATCAGTGTGGGGCAATTAAATCTCCTTGTGAGTTTGTGCACTTATGGATCCTCCATAATGGGTCCATACATGTACTGGGAATTGTGTTACGCCGACCAGTGTCCAGGTAAGTGGGGATGAAGCAGACAAAGTCTGCTCGGGTCCCCATGAGTCCCAGACACCGCCGATGCGTAATGGAACAACCCACCAATAGATCAATGGTTTATGGCCTTCATATAATCATTAATGCCTCACATTCTGTAAGTAATCAATTATTAGTCAACCTGTTTTCTGCCTAAGGCATACAGTGTCATGATCTCATATTTCGTCAGGGCTATTCTTTCCACAACACCAACCTCAAATATCACTGTTAGCTGGTACACTCGTTTCCTTTGTTCCTGCCGTCATATTTAGTCTTGATTCCCACTGTGCGTTTAAATGACGTTCACAATCTAGGTTTCTTTCGTTACTCAACAGTCCAGCCCTAATCATGAGCTCAAAACCTTCAATTGCATCTTGAAGTCAATTAAAGTATTGAATCAATGTATACCATATCAGACATAGCACATTAAATCAAAGTCTACATTCATGCCTCTAGGGCTAAAACAATCCAGCAAATCGATCCACATCATTTCCTTCTGCTGTAATGTTCTTACTATATTGCTACCTCTAGGACTGAGTTTGACTTGTTCTAGAATCACACATTTCATTTGTGCTATTGAGTGTCTGGCCTCTGCAAAATACATTGCCACTGGTGATTTCTGACTTTTCATTCTGATATTTGATTTATGCTCTGACCAACGTATTTTTACTTTTCTAGTGGTCATGCCTACATAAAATAGGCCACAGGGACACTAACCTGTAGATAACATTGGATGAGTCACATGGACATGAATGTTTGAGGGGGATGGTTTTCCCTGTGTATGAATGTCTAATAGAGTTCCCTTTTATTATATTGCTGCAATGTTGACAGTTTTGACATGGTATAGTTCCTTCATGAGTAGGTGTTCCAGTTGTGGTCGTTACGTCTCCTCTGATCAGACTGTTACGTAGTGACTCATTGTTTCTGTAGGCAAATGTTGGAATTTCAGGAAAGAGTTGTTGTAGTTTTGGATCCATTTATAACAATGCTTTTGGATAATGCTTTTAATTCTTTAGCTCTGGGTTGAGTGTGTTGTCACATACACCAATTTCTGGTGATCTTGGATAGGTTTAGGTGCCAAGAGGGTTTCCCTTTGTATAAGATCCACTTTGTCTTTTACTCCAGAAATCAAGTTCCTGTCATGTCCCCTTTCGATAAATTTGGTTTGTAGAGATGTTGATTGCCTGGAGTATTCTGTGGCTTCCGAAATATTCCTTCCGTACCGTAGAAATTGGCTTAGTGGTACACTATCCAACGTTCTTTGTGGATGGAAACTTGTTGCTAAAAGCAAGCTGTTCCTGTCAGTTTTCTTTGTAAATATACTTACACAGTAATCGCCACTTAGTCCACAAAAGCCACAGCTTTACCAGTGAAAGGGTACTCCATATAAATCAATTCCAGACCTGAGAAGGCAGGAAGAAGGCCAAAGAACAATATGGCCAAATAACAAAGTAAAGATTTCATGGCACGGCCATCTTACGGCGCTAGTGTGAGGGGTCAGAAATGAGAGACAAACACAAAGTTGTAGTTTTCTCAATGTTTGCCATATTTATTAAAAGTAAAGAAGGGTGAGATAAACGCTGATCTGTCACTATTCCCTCAAGAAAAACTGCATGCACCTCCTGTTGGACTCTGTGGTAAACAGATCCATCACCGGGGTACCCCAGAGAGAGACAACCTTCTCTAGGACTTCCTGGCACACTTCCCACTCATGTGAGACCAGAGCATCCGCCAAACCATTCTCTGTCCTTGCCAGATGAACTGCTGAGACCGAGATCTGGTTCTCCAGCAACCTGAACCACAGCTGCATCTCTTGTTGGGAGAGGGAGTGCGCACACACACCAGTCTGCTTGTCAGGTAATGCATGGCTACCGATTTGTAAAGGTCAGGACGTGCTTCCCCTTCAGAGAAGGCACAAACACACCTTCAGGGCTATCCCAATGGCTTGTAACTCCAGCCTGTTGATGTGCCACCTGGCTTCCATTGCTGACCAAAGGCTGCTCACCTGCAAGTCCTTGCAGTGAGCACCCCAACCCTTCAGTGATGCACCCGTGACCACTCGGACCTGAGGCCCCAGAGGCAGAAGTGTTGCCCCGCTAGCATGTTTCTGCTGCTGGCCCACCAAGAAAGGTAGTCAACCACAGACCTGGAGACCCTGAGAACGTCCATCAAGTTGCCGAAGTACTTGGACCAGTGACGTCATAGGAGCCACTGCAAAGATTGCATCCGCAGACTGGCCTCTGGCACCAGAAAAATGCAGGAAGCCATGAGACCTAAGAGGCGGAGGAAGGAAGCCGCTGGTAAGATGGCATAGTCCTGGAACAGTTGTACCATCTGTGCAATGCTGGCTACTCTATCCAATGGTGGTAAAGCTTTCCCTGCCAGAGTGTCTATGACTGCTCTGATGAACTAGAGCCTCTGAGCTGATATCGTGTGGGACTTCTCCCTGAACTTGCAGAAGCCCAGCCTGTGGAGTAGTGAACAGGTGTCAATGAGATGGGACAAGACCTGCTCCGCTGACCTACCTCGGATCACCCAGCCGTCCAGGTTTTAGAGCATGTGGACGCCGGATCTCCTGAGGTGAGCCGTGACTAACGCCAAAAGCTTGGTTAAGACCCTCAGTTTGGAAGTCACCCAAAGGGAAGCATCTTGAATTGATGGTGCTCGTCCCCTATGAGGAACCTCAGGAACCTACTGTGCTTCAGATGTATCAGCACATGAAAGTAAGCGCCCTGAAGATCTATGGATACCAGCCAGTCCTGTAGCTCGAGAGCGTTGAGAATTTTCTGTAAGGTCACCATCTTGAATTTGTCCTTCCTCAGTAATTTGTTCAAAGCCCTGAGGTCCAAGATGGGACGGAGACCTCCCAGTTATTGGGTACAGGAAATACCAGCCTGACCCCCCTGTGCTGGGACAGCACACCTCTCCAACAGCACCCTTTGACAGAAGGGCTTGCAGTTCTTCCTGGAGCTCCAGTTCCAATTGGCAAGGAGGTTGTGGGGGTCTGTCTGGAGGTAGTCTTAAGAAGGGCAGACAACCCCACCGCACGAGCTGCAGAGCCCAGGCGTCAAAGGTAATCTCCTGCCACTGGGCCCAAATCTCTGTAAGCGGTCCCCCGACTGATGAGTCGTGGGAGGAGAAATAAAAGCGGCTTTGAGGACGAAGCCGCTGCTGCCATGGCTACCGCTGTCTGCTGGCCTCTAGAAGTCCCCTTGCCCCTCCCACAGCATGAGAAATGCCTCTGCCCCTGCCTGGCATGCGGGAGCTGAACCTTTCTGTCGTAGGACAGAGACTGTAGCCTCAGCCACTTAAAGAAAAACTAAAGGCAGCTTGGCCAGCTTTGTCACAGCTAGGCGAAGCGTCTTTGCGGCAAACTTGGACTCTTGAACTTTTCCAAAGAGTCATCTGCCATTGGGCCAAAAAGATTGCCCCATCAAAAGTAATGTCCAGCAACTTGTTCTAGACATTGGGGGAGAACCCAGAGGAGTGCAGGTAGGTCTGCCTCCTAAGAACCATAGCTGATCCTATTGACCGACAATGTCTGACACATCCAGACCCGTCTGCAAGGACTGTCTGGCCACACCTTCCCGTCGTCCACCCACTGCGGGAAACCCACGCACATCTTACCCTCAGGGATGTACTGGGCCTCCTGCTCAACTGCCTTCCACAATCCAAATGAGTATTTTGCGAAGCCACATGAGACGTTAGTGGCCTTCAATGTCATGCTCCCGGAGAAGATCTACACTAGGGCATCCACTGTTAGGCAGAATCCTGTGCAGTGCCCTTAGGGACCACTACACACGATTAAGACCACAGGTGGCAATACAAGTTTTACCTTTGGTACAAGCACGTACTACTAAGTTATAGTGGTAGCAGTAGCTACCACTGACAGCAAATACCAACACTGCGGTTCTCGGATACCACTTCAGACTTCCATTGCTTCTGGGGTCCAGCACTCTTGAGGTGGCTCAGGCTTGGTCAGTCCTGCTTCAGGGAAGTCCTGAGAATCTTCCTGGCACTCGGGTCCGACTTAAAAGTGATCCACGCAATTTTGTGTTCCTCTTCCTGGAACTTTGGAGACTCATTAACAACTTTCAGGCTCCTCAATTGGCACTACAGTCCAGCATGGTTTCAGAAGAAACCTGGATTAATCATTTTGAAGCCCTATATAAAGATAAAATCCCTGAGATCACCACCTTGGGATCATCCGCGAATCCATGGAATTTGACGTTCCCAAGAGAAGAGGTTGTGTCTATTATTAACAAAGCAAATAAATCAAGAGCTCCTGGACCGGATGGGCTTTCCAACTTCACGATCAAACAACAGCCTGAGCTATGGGCGTCCATATGCATAATCCTATTTGATAGGATTTGTAAATCTCAAAAAACTCCGAAATCCTGGAAATCTGCGGTTATTGTCCCAATATTTAAGAAAGGCGACAGATCATGCTCAAAGAACTATCGTCCTGTGGCTTTACTCGACAGTTTGGGGAAAATCTATGCCACAATGTTACAACACAAACTGGTGAAATGGGCAAATGAGTCTAATCACGTAGATAAAAGACAATCAGGTTTCGTTAAGCAAGTAGGCTGCTCTTTAAACTTGTTAGTCCTAAATTTGTTGAAAATGGAAGCATTAAAATCTAAAACTAAGGTCTACTTGGCCTTTATTGACTTTTCTTGTGCCTTCGACACCATTGACAGGTCCCGCTTGTGGTCAAAATTGCAAAGTTGGGGATGTCCTGTCGACTTATTGGCAGCAATCCGCGAATTGCACTCTGAAACCTCCATAAAAATCCGGTTGGATCAAATTGGAAACGTAACAACCCCAATTAAAACCTATAAGGGGGTAAAGCAAGGTTGTCCCTTAGCAGCTGCAATATTCAGCCTATTTATCTCTGACATTGGATTGGCAATTAATGCCGTAAGATCTTTTCCGCCGAAGATTGGCAAGACCTGCTTAAGTTGGCTGTTATATGCTGACGACCTTGTTCTTATGGATCTAACTCCCGTAGGTTTGCAGAGGAAATTGAACGCAGTTGCCCAATATGTTGCATCAAACCACTTGGTAATAACCACAAAAAAGTGTGAAATTATGGTGTTAAAAAATCTTAATAGCGGAAGCCAAAACAAGAAAAATCATCCAAGATGGTATTTGGGTAGTGACACCATCCAGACAACTCTGAACGTAAAATATCTTGGAATGTTACTAAATTCATCAGTCAACGACGGCCCTTGGATAACTGAAAATAAAAGGAAATGCAAACAATTGGCCAGTCAAGCAGCCATCATACAGAACAAATATGGGAAATTTTCACTAAAACCGGTCCTTGCCTTTTACCATCAGAAGGTAATCCCAGTGTTACTATATGGCGCAGAAAACGCCTTGGGCTGCAGTTACGAGACATGGTCTTCGCTGGAGCATTGCTTTTGGTCGAAGGTACTGGCGTTGCCTCGGGGGATTGCTACTGCTTGTGTGAGGTACGAACTTTCGCTTATTTCGTTACACGCAACGGTGTGCTGGGCCCTAATAAGCTTATTTCGAAAATCGCGCCAGCGTGAACACATTCCACAATTTGACATCTTTCACGACCCTTCATCGGCATATAATAGCATGTTATCATTATGGTCGAGAAGATGCGAAGAGATCTTAAGTATTCATGGAATCACCATGGATCAGCTGCATAACGACCCGAACGCTGCAAAATTAAAAATCTGGCGTGCGGACTGGGAACAAACTTGTACTCGACGCACCACAGCTGCCATGATGAAGGACGCCCCGCTTGAGATAAGGCCTTTCAACATTCTACAACGTTAGATTGAATTATTTCCAGGCCCACAGGCCCGAAGAGCGTTCATGCTGATGCGGCTGAGTGCATTTAAAACTAGTGAACGGCTGGCGTCTTGGCGAGCAAATAAAGTTGCATCCTTGAAGTGTAGAATATGCACTAAAGACAAGGAAACCCTAAAGCACTTGGTGCTATTTTGCACTAAGCTTCGCTCTGAAAGGACATTTCATCTGGGGCCTTGGGGAGCAAATTATCCCTCCCGCTGTGCGGATGACTGGTGGGCTGCTATGTTTCAAGGATGTGACAGGAAGCTGATATTACCATTAACCCGATTTCTGATGTTGATTGAAAATCGACTGAACGTACTGTCGGTTGATGTTCAAGGGTGACAAAGTCTTGTATTGTTGTCGGCGATCTTGGAGGGGTATCGCTAAGCGATTGCTAAGGGACTGTCAAGCGATTGTTAACGGACACTTCTCTCTTGATGAAATCCAGTGTTTGTTGTTTGTAAACATTTTAAAGGTTTGTAATAAACCGATAAAAAAAAAAATAAATAAATAAAAATAAAAAAACTTAGGTTCCAGCAGCAGCAGCAGTGGAAGTACAGCCAGCTTCGAGAGGTTGTCTAAACGAGTTCACTTTGGAGTTGATTGGGCCCACCAACTCAAGGGGAGAAGTCGTCTTTGCGGCACTTCTCTATTCGAGGCAAATTCGGAGCTTCAGCACAGCAGCAGGGGTTCACTGGGAAAATCAATGGTCCAGGAGTTGTAGCAGGCATCTCTTCTAAGTTCTTCTTCGGATTCCTTTGTCCAGTGGTCAACTCTGCCTTACAAGCCAAAAAGCCTCGCCTTTATACAGGTTTCTCCCAATCATTCCAACCTAGCTGTCAGTCACCCAGCAGGGTGGCTATCATTAATGGACAGCCAGCCGGCCAATCACCTTTGGGTGCATTCCTGTAACCAAGGGGATTAAGCACAGGGAGTTTCAGGCATCTCCTTCACTTCCTGCCTCTTCCAGACATACTGGAGCAGAGGTGGGCTTCACTTGTGAATCCCGCCAAAGATAAAACAAACAAAGGGACCAAACCTGGTTTGGCGTGCAGAGTAAATCTCAAGGAGGACTTTTACAACAAGAAATGGCGAAAAAAAGAAGACCGGGCCATTTTGACAAAATGGGCATCCATGGGTGCTTTACTGCAACTGCGAACGCAGCCTGCAGTAAAAACACCCTATGGTAGTTAAATGTAAACCACTGCCACCAGCCATTAATTGTAGAAAGGGTGGCATAAAAATGTTACTTGAGAAACTAGACAGAGGGGATACTAAGTAACCCCTCCAATACCATATTGTAAGATCGTGTTTGTTGGGTCTAGAAAGTTACAAATGTAAGTAAAGTCAATTTCACTTTACTGCTCTTGGAAACAGTAGTTTATTCAAGAGAAGGTATTTAAACCTTTGGGAAATCTGTCAGACTTCCCTGTGCCACTGCACTGAAGGTGCTATGTGTCACTATGTAAAAAGATGACGCCTATGGAGTTTGTCAGACTCTGTAACCAAAAGAAACGCAGTGTTTAAATCACAGTAAAATACATGAGAGAGTGGGGGGAAAAGGTCTCACTCTCTCCAGGTTGAAAACTAAAAAGTCAGAGTCCAGCAAAATGCTGTTTGTCTCTAAGGTAGAGAGGAATTAGAATGTTTCTGAGCATTCTCCCTAACGCAGGTGGTCCAGGGAAATTTCTAAAGGGTTCATGTCGTGGATACGCCAGCAGGGGTCGAGACTGGTTGTTCCCACCGATCAAGAACCAACGAGGGTGCTCTGAAATCAGGCACAGCAGCAGGGCTTCACTAGTCCAATCTCTGGCGTCAATGCTGCTCTTTCGCGTAGATGTCTTGATTCCAACAATGATTTGTCCAATACCTGCAACAGCTCTCCTTCTATCCAAGAATCAGGCCGGGAGCTAGCCCGATTCCACCAAGGTTAAGAATCTTCAAAATTCAAACAGCCCAGGGTTGTTCAATCCTGGACAGCCACTGTTCATCACATCAGTCAACAGAAATTGAGGCGCCAGAGGATGTGGACTGGGAGCGGACAGTCCCAGCCCCCTCCTCTGGTGCCCACACAAATATTTTTGCAGTTTCAATTTGTCTGAAGCGGGACTTGCAACCACTTGCTACAGTTTTCAGTCAATAGTCTGGAACAGGATTCTTCTTTTGAAGACAAGGTATTACCTGTTGCCGGTGTATGCATCTGGAAGAATTCGTATTTTTTTTTGTTTTTAAGACTATGGGCCTCATTCCAAGTGCGGCGGTAAGGGGTTAACGGCACCGGTAAGGATGCTGGTGCTGTTAACCCCTTACCGCCGCATTCAGAGGCCCGTTATTAGCTCCCTCCCCATTCCCATTGAGCCCTTTGGGGGCTCAAATGGGAATGGGGATGGGATTTTTGAAAGAGGAATTACCGGGTCCTCCAAGGTTGGAATGACCCGGTAATTCCTCATTCAAGGATCCCAGACCCGAATTTGGAGGCAGCCATGGCGCTAATAGCCCCATGGCTACCTCCAAACTCGTAATGGGGCCCAAGGTGTTTACCTGTTTGCATCCAACTTCATGTAGACACAGAGACAGCCCCAATGATGGACAACTGTTCTGAAATGAATTGGCCATGCAATTTGCCTCAGAGATAAATTGAAGCTTAAGAATAAAAGACAAGATACAAGCATTCCAACATTGTGATCAAGTTATGACATATTAGAATAGATAGATATAAAAACGTAATGATAATGTAGTATTTACTACAAGGGAGCGGCAAGCACTGGTAGGGGATTCTCCTATCATTTCTTCTTCACACACACAAATCCCCCTTTCACACAAAAGCCATAGCTTTCCCCTGGAAGGGGATTTCCATAAATTAGGAAAGATTTTCTCTTCTGGGCCTAGGGACTATCGTTTTAAAACATATCTTGGAATTTGGAAGCCCCCCTGGCTGTGTTGGACATCGAGTTCCCCAGTGCTCTACATTTAATGCATAACACATTTGGAATATAATTGAAAACCTGTGCCAAGTACTGTTTGATACACTAGGATCATGAAACTGATGGTCATTCCTGTGTGCAATATTGTTTGGGGGTCTACCTTTTATTTCACATCTTGAAGTCTGCATATACTGCATCTGCCACCAGGTATGGGGCGTATATGGTAGGATAGAAAGTTAGACCTTAACTGTTCATTTACTCTTTATCTACTGTGACAAATCTGGATTATTCATCCCTTCTCGCCAGAAAGGAGACACTACCTTTGAGGCCAGGGAGGTGAGCACGGTCAGAAATATCCTCCCTCAAGGTCTGGGCACGTGGGAACTAACTGGGAGTATCCTTAGTCCTTAGGGACAAGGATGTGATGCTGGAAATGCATTGGAGGGACAGGGCCTCCCTGTCCTTGTCTTGTAGTCCTTTTTCATTTGTGTTCTGTATTGTTTTCTGCCCAGGACTCCATGTTGGACTCCAGGCAGTGCAGCTCTTCCTGTTTTTGGTTAGGCGTACAGACCCATGGGATACCCTCATGGCACCCATGGATGGGGGTACAACCCTGTGCCCCTAGTGTGTGTGGCCCACAGAGCAGGATATGGGCTGGTGGCAGCTCCATGCTGAATTTGACAGGTGCTCAGACTATCCTCCATTTTGGGATACCCAGGCCCTGCCATTGGAATCAATTGATTCCTGATAGGAAACAAGATGGCCCCTGTGCCCTCTTGCTTTCTATTGCCTGTTACCTTTTTTCCCAAAGTCCTGGGAAGCCCTCACTCTGTCTCTTCCCCCTTGCTGGCTGTTGGGAGTAAGTTCCATATATGGTGGTGTTGTGAAGTCCAGGCCATATTGGCTGGAGCCTTCCCAGAGACTGTATGTTATGGGTACACCTGTTGTGGGTGAGACCTGGGTGAATTGAGTGTGTGGCCAATATGCACTTCTTGTTGTGGATGTCTGATTTCTGGTGTTTGACACAATGACTGAGACAGCCCTACCCGAAACTGGTATGAATGAAGTGTGTAGTGTTGAATGGCTGGGAACTTGTCCCAATACACATTCCTTGTGAGTGTCTGAGAGGGACGAGAATGGCCTAAATGCACTGGATGCCTGATTAGCTGACTGCTGAATGCCCTTCTGAGTGATTGGTTGCCTGAGTGTGACCCAGCAGAATTAATGAGAGGTCAATTAGTATATATGGGGGCCTCTCACTGCTAGAATTCGTTCAGAAGCTGGAGTTGAAACTAACATTGAAACTGAAGCTAAATCTCAAAGCCGAGCCTGAAGAAGAAGGTTGACTGCTGTCTCCCTTTGTCGAAAGCTGTCGAGACTGATCCAAGAGAGGACCTGGTTAGGCGCCCTCTTCCCATGCACCGAGGGACCATCTAGCACCGCTAACCTTCGCCGAAGCTCCCTGGAAGTCAGACCCTCGAAAGGCTGCCGACCGGAGACGGGGACCGCTGAGGAGAACGAAGATAAACACCAGATATTCCGTCTACTGTCGCCGACCAGTGTTTGCATAACCGCTGGAGGCCCGTCGAAGCTGTGTTGTCCAGAAGAGGTGATCGCTTCACGCTGTGCCGTTGATGAGCGAAGCCGCACGTTCCTTTGCCTAAAACTTTTGATTCACGGATGCGTTCGTCTGCACCGCCGCCCACCTTATCCCGCCGGAGAAGGCCAGGCCGTCGACGTGCCGAGGAGCAACCGCCGGTGGTTTTCCCGCCACCCGAAGACCGTAGAGACGCCGGACGACTCGACGCCCGTGCTGGGCCACATTTCTTCACAAACTCTTTGCGGTCCTGAACTATCGACATCGAGGTGCCCTGCACGCCTCTTCCTTGCAGGACATCTTCGAATCATTGTCGACGTGCACCGCTGGGACCGAAGCTGCTGCCTCGACTCCAAGTTCACTTTCTTGGACGGATCTCGATGATCCGTGGCTCCTGCTTTAACGCCTTAAGTGCCAGGCTATTATTGAAGTCTATGCAAAAAAGACGAGCATACTCGTCCTTGGCACTTAAGGGAGCCACTCAAGAAGGACTCTGCTATTCCAATTACATTGGGGTGGTAGAAACATTATAGAAGGAAATAAGACTTATAGGACAATATATGGACTGGGCTTGTAATATATCTTTATTTTACAGGTTGCCCAGGTGGTGGGGAACTCCACACAGAACTGTGTCTAGTGGTAGGGGCCAGTATTCTGCCAATTGTTCTAACCAACTGGTTTCCTCCTATATCGATTGCCGGTTACCTTTATTAATTGATTTGTGTGACATTTAACCAGAGTGCAGTTGATGAACTTTAATTAAATCTAATAATAATTGTGGTACCCCTTAGGACTGTATATATTTGCCATTGTAGATTTACTGAGCACAAAGTGAGTTATTGTGATTGTGTATATAACTGTCATGGCCACTGGGCAAGGGCCCAGTTCTTCACTTCCTGCAGGGTCCCAATGGACCCAGTCCTGGCGCCTATGGCACCAAGCTCATTACAAAGTGTGCTTTGCACACAGAACACAGAAGGCACTTGCATCAAGGCCGGGCAAGGCCCTATTAGTACAGGGAAGGCACGTACAGAAGACAGGAGGTGGGGCCACAAGGTGGGGCCACAAGGTGGGGCCACAAGGTGGGGCCTAAGGGGAGTGGCTCGGGCCAGGCTATATAAGCCAGCCCCACCCGCATACTGGCACTTCGCGTTAGTCTGCTAAGAGCAGCGTAACAATTACCGCCGTTCAGAAGACCCTTACCTGGTTCAGCACGTGCGTCTTCAGTCTCTGCAACCCTCCAGCATTTTACCTGGTCCAGCATGTGGATTTTCAGTCTCCGGAAACCTCCAGTATCTTAACTGGATTCAGCAACACCATCGCTGGAAGCACTGCCATCAACCTCCCACTCTGCAGCTGCCGCGTGTATCTTACCTTGAAGCCACGCCATCGCTGGAAGCACTGCTATTCGCTTCCCACTCTGCAGCCGCTTCTCACTCTGCAGCCGCCGCCGCGCATCTTACCTGGATTCAGCCACGCCACCGCTCTAAGAAGCGCTGCTACGCTTCCGACTCTGCAACAGCCGCATTCATCTTACCCGTCTTCTTGAATCCTCCGTGGGTGCCGCCCAGCATCCTTACCTGTCCCGAACTCCCACCAACACGTGGCCATCTTCAGGTACAGCATCCACGCAGTTCTTCGGCAACCTGCAGGAGTTCGGAAACCTCTCACCAGCTAACACCGACCAGCCGCACAAAGGGAATAAGAAATACAAGGTGAGCAATCGCATAGACTTTAACACACTAAAGCAGCGCAACTCATGAACTTGGCGCACCTTCTGGAACTGTCTACTTACCACCAGTGGGTCATCCGGAATAGACTTTTTTCACCATCACGCACTCCTGAACCATCTTCATCACTAAGGGAGAGAGAGAGAACAATATATGGTTACGAACAATAATCATTGGGGAAGAATTAACACAAAGAATACGGACAATAATCATATTTATAAACACATACCTTCGAGACGGAATGGTCGCAGCCGACCTGGACCTCCGCAATCTGGACCAGTGATGCAACTAGGTCCATCCACAGCGCCCCTGCTGAAGGAAAGCAGGATGGAGAGCTCATCATTACATAAAAACAGGTGAGCTTGCAGGGGCAAACTCCTGCGCACTACATTTTGGCACGAAAGGGTTGAGGGGAACCGCGACACCACCATGCTATCCTCACTGCCTCTCATCTTCTCTCGGGAACAGTTCCAGCATTCCGGGTCCACGAAAACGCAGCCGTTGGGGGAGAGAACGATCCGAGGGAGTCAACTCCTGGGGGGCTCTAACCATACCCCAACGCCCCAGCAGAGACCAGGTGAGCATAACAATAACCTTGAACCTTAATTATATAAAGACTGTTTTAACTAATACAGTGTGTCGACATTCCTTTGTGGGGGCTTGGGGACTACACTGTACTTAAGAACCAGCCTGCATACCCTCCTGAGAAGCTAAGCCTTGATTGCTCATCCATTGCTACCAAAAATAGAGAATCTTGGCTGGGGTCCTCTGTGCCTCTCCTCTACCATAAAAAGAGCAGAAGTACACACCCCCTCCCCCTCCCCCTTCTAGTCTTTCCAGTCTTTACAAAGGACTCCCATTTTGGTCAGCAACTCCCTGTCCAGAACAAGTTATCTGCCTACATAGGAACCTGAACCACTTAACCATATTTTGGATTCACCAATTCTTCACTCTACACATGGCTTCAGGTAATGCAGGATCTCGCATAAATTCCACTTTCAAAGAGGAGCGCAACACTCTTTTTGCTCGCAATGACGTACATAAAACCACGAGAAACCTTACAGGTAAGAGTGAATCCTACGCAGAGGCAGACGTCCTGGAGGAGCAGAGCCATGCTAGACCGCAGAGCCAGCAGTAGCGTGGAGAATAAACAAAATGCTTGCAAGACGCCAGAAGGCTGGCATGCCGACCGGTAAGAAGAAGGAACAAGTTACTTACCTGAAACTGTAGGTTCTTCAGCATGGATTCACATGCTCATGAATATTCCCAGTCGTCAGGCCAGGAATCCTCAGTAAAAAAAAAAAAATTATTTAACTTTCACTTAGAAACTGTATTTCTCCTCTAATCAAATCACTGTGCTCTGGGTCATACTGCCGCCAGCCAATGACCATCTTCTCCCCCAAGCCCCTCCTCTGGCAGCCATCTTTGGATTTGGCAAGCACGTAAAGTGGCAGTATGTCCAAGAAGAGCCGCAGAGGGGTCGGAGGGAGGGTTTGCATGTAAATCCATGCCAGACCCATGCTGGAGAACAATAGTTACAGGTAATTAAACTAAACCTTCTCAAGCATTGGGTTTGGCATGCTCATGAATAATGCATACATAGCAGTAAAACATTACACAACCACAGGAGGTGGCAAGGCTCAACAGAAGCAATACTCATACCTCTAGAACAGACTCTCCTCAAGCAAATAGTTTGTGTAGCACTGCTTGGCCGACTCTGGGGTTCTCTCTGGAATCCCGGTCGACATAGTAGAATTTTGTGAAGGTGTGCGTCGATCTCCACGTAGCAGTCCTGCAGATGCCCAGCAGGGGCACTGTTAGGCAACGTTTGAATGCAGTACCCTCTGGGAACATTACAAACAACTCTGACTACAGGTATAGGCAACCCAACTTTTGGTATAAGCTTGTACTACACAGTTTTGGTAGCGTGTTGAGCAGCCAGACTTCTCTCAAGAGGGGAAATGTGAGCTATAGTGGAGCTACACAAAGATTCACAGTTACAGGTATTCAAATAAACTCTTACACTCAAGGTTTCTTGCATAAGCAATTAATGTATTTATCAGTCAGTTATAAAGCCTTCTTCAGAAGGGAGCAATAGAATAGTAACACAAATCTGCTTCAATACTGTACACTCTTGAGTTTCTGGATCAGACAAGGCCCTTTTGGGATGGCCCACAGACACAACCTACACCCACAGGTGACTTCAGTAACAAGGGTGCTGGGGACATTAAGACCTTACTATTGGCATACAGAACACTCTTTAAAAATTAAGTAAAAGGTAAAAGTTATTAGAACACAAGAAATACAAATAGTCATAAGCAGGGCAAATACCTTCAGATAGCTCTTGGAAGAGTCCTTCAATTCAATAGGCTAAGCTAAAGTCAATAGGCCAAAGTCTTTGTATAGGATGCAGCACTTCAGGTAAGTAACTGGAAAAGTCTTTGCACACGTTCTTAGGAGTCTTTGAGAAAAAGAAGAACCAAATGTAGGGCCACAAGCTGATTAGACTTGTGAGTTGCAGAAGTTACAAGCACTTCCACAGTAAGAGGTAAGTTCTCTTAGGCTAGTTTACAGTACCTTAGTAAAGAAGAAAAAAGATGCAGCTGAAGACTTCTGTTCCTGTACAGCTCTGCAGATCTCACTGTTCCTGGGCCTCAGTCATGGGGACAAGAGGGAGGACGTCAGGGGACTCCTGCACTGTACTGGCACCGTCAAAGCTGGCAATCGGCAAACTACTTTCAGTGGCTGTTTTGCGTTTCAGCTCCTTGCGGTACAGCAAATAGCAATAAGCGCAGTTCCTGGCTGTTAAGGTGGACTTTCCTCACATCTGAGGTCCCGCACTCAACTGAGGGGGGTCAAGCTTGGTCGGTTCTGCTTTGTGGGAGTCCGGAGGATTTTCCAAAAGCTTTAGGCCATCTTATAAGCAACGCACACAATCTGGCCGCCCTCTCCCTGGCTATATGGTTTCCTGCAGCACTCTGAGGAAATGCAACCAGCTCCGAGATGGGTGTCCAGGTGGCTTACTTGGGAGTGGATTGGTCCTACCAACTCAAAGGGAGAAGTCGTCCTTGCAGGGCTTCTCTGTCGAGCAAACTTAGCGATTTGGACCTGCAGCAGGGCTTCACCGGGCAAACCAATGGTCCGGGATTTGCAGCAGCCGTCCTCTTCAAGCTCTTCTTCGGTTCCCTCGTCCAGTGGTCGACTGCCTTCCAAGCTAAGAGACTCGCCTTTTATTCAGTTCTCTCCCATTCATGCCAGCCTAGCTGCTTCTCACTCAGCAGGGTGGCTGTCCTTGCCGGACAGTCAGCCAGCCAATCACAGAGTGCATTTGGGTCTCCTAGGAGACTAAGCACAGGTAGTTTCGGACACCTTCCAAACTTCCTGCCTACCCCAGACACTCTGAAGCCAGAGGTGTCTTCACTCCTGAAGCCCGCCAAAGACGAATGAACAAAGAGACCAAACCTGGTTTGGCGCGCAGAGAAAAACTCTAGAAGGACCTTTCCACAAAGAAATGGCAAAAAAAGAAGATCAGGAACCATTTTAGAAACTATGGCTGGGCGTCATCTTGAAAAACATGGAACCTGCGATTTAACGTTATCGGAGCTACGAATAGTTTGCGGTCAGGAAAAATCATGGTAGTTCGTTATAAAACCACTGCCATCAGCCATTCTGAAAGGAAAGGGTAGCATTTCATTGCTACATGAGTATCTAGACACAGGGGATACTGAGTAACCCCTCGAGCACTATTGTAAGATAGGGTGTGCTGGGTCTAGGAATTTAAAAGACTAGTGAAGTAAATTTCACTTTACTTACTCTGGGAAACAGTAGCTTATCCCAGAGAAGGATTTTTAAACTTTGGGAAATCTGAAAAACTTCCCTGTGTCACTGCACTGAAGGTGCTTTGTGACACCATTTTAAAAGATGATGATGCCTATGGAGTTGGTTAGACTCCATAACCAAAGAAAACACAAGAGTAAACGCATATCAATATACATGAGGGACTGGGAAAAAGGCTCACACTCCATCCAGGTAAAAAAAAAAAAAAATCAAGTCCTCAAAATCCAGCAAAGTTGCTGGGGGTCTCGAAGGTGAAGGCAATTGGCACATTCTTGAGACTTCTCCCTAACAGGAGAGCCGAGTCTGATCACTCACCTGACTTTGGGATAAGAAAAGGTGTCCTGCAGCCATTCCAGCAGATCTAAAGAGGAGCCAAGTATCCTGTGTAGCTGTGAGAAACGTTGAAGACCGGAGGTCGATCCCGGAAGAGGCCCGGCAACCAATTATTTCTACAGTGCCGGTGGAGCCATGTCTGGCTACTGATCTCAGCAGACCCTTGATGCTTTGACCCTCTGGACTGGTGGGAATAACCAGTCTCAATGTCTTCTTGTTGCCCTGCAAATTGGGAGGTTCTTGAAGTGTCCCTTGGCCATCCAGTGGGCTGACCAACTCAGACGAGGGCAACAACAGTACATGCGTCGTTGTTCTGTGTTTTCACTTAGAACTTCAGGGGTCTTCAGCTAGTCCCGTAAGTGTCATGATCTCTGCTTCCAAAAGGTCAGGGTTTTCCCAACTCCCTTGGAAGCAGATCCATAACCCAGGTTCCGAGTGCCAACCAGTCCCAATTGGGACCTTTTGGACCCAGTCCTGGCGCCAGTGGCACCAGGCTCATAAATATGCCCAGTCCCAGCGCTGGAAGCGCCGGGCTCATAATGCTTGGGTGGACTTACCTGCAGCAGACCATGCTGCTTACTTGCCTGCCAGTTGAGCCTCTGATCCTCTTCTGTTTGGAACTACTTTTCCTGTTGGGTGGGGCAGGAGCCACTCCCTAGATTCAGAACACTGGAACTCTTCTGGAAAGCAGGAACTCTTTTCTTACCTAGGCGTGGCTGTGGAAGGAGACACCTAAGCACTACAGGAGGCTATTTAAACCACACCCGATGGATGAATCTTGCTTTGCGTTATTCTGCATCCTCTGCAGCAGAACGTTCATCGTGTCTTCTGCATCTGATCCTGGGCCTAAGGAAAAAGGCTTACCATCCTGAATCCAGTCTTCAGCAACACCTATAAAGACAAGAAAGAACAGGTTAGCATTACGGTCTTCAGTGACAGCTCTTCACTTACCTGGTCCATCGGCTGTCACCAACGCCTCGCGCTGCATTGCGGCATCTGAAAGACAAAAGCTTACCAACTCTTCGCACGCTCCGGAGGCCTTCGGCGCTGCATCCCGCATCTGAAAGACAAAACAAGGTGCGTTTAAAGACATTGGGGAACTTTAATACTCACGTGCCATTACGCCTTTCCACATCTAACCCAGTGGGTATTTCGGCACCCTGCAGCCGCTCCGAACTTGTACCTGCAAAATAAAAAGACAGTTAGAGCGCATCGTGAAGCAGGCAACAAGCGCTTACTTACGTGCTTCCAGGCGCTTCTATTCATCACACGGGCTCCATCTTCAACTCACTTCAGCCCGTCATCCGCCATCGCCGGAACCCTGCAAAACAAGAAACATCATTACTAAAGACTTTAAAGACATTAGAATTACTCGAAACTTACCGTTCGTGCAGTAAACGACGGACAGCAGTCCTCTGAAGTCAAGAGGCCTGCTCCCCTTATCCAGTGAAGAAACTGGTTACAGCACCCTGCCCCGAGGCAGATGGAGAGCACGGCGTTCACTTACCTTAGGTGAGAGCGTTAACCTTTGGGGTTCTACAGGAGAAGAGAAAGGGAAGAAGAGAGAGACATTCAATAACCCAGTTCCTTAATCCCATATTTTCTATCTGCAGACATCTTACCCTTCAAGTCAGACATACAGTGCACAGAGGTCCAGCCCAAAGAGCCAGCCGTGTGTTACACATCACCTTTGCAGATACGGTATACGCCCAGTCAAGACCGGCGCCTCTACGGGAATCAGGTGAGCGTTACAGTAAGTAGCCTTCCTGCAATGATATATGATATATGTTATTTATAACGTGCTCAATACCCAGAGGATTCTTAGCAGCTGAGCTGTCCTCCCAATACCTCGGTATCCCAACATCAACAGGTCCTGAGATAGAAGTCTGTCTTCACCCGTGACATCTGTGATGGCTGCTGTTGTGGTGCATTGGTGGCAATTGCTGCAACCGACTTTGCCACCTCTAGTCATGGATCCTGAGAGTCCTGCATTGGTCCCTGCCGCATTGTTCCACAAGAAGAGGTTGCACACAGCTCCTGTCCACAACCTGAGCACTTCTTGCACCCCCGCAGCTCTTGGTCTTCTCCAAAAGCAACCAACGGCAGGAAAATAGACCTCTGGCGTCCCTCCAGCGACATGCCAAGTCTGGGGAAAAATTGAAGTACGAGTGTTAAGTTATAACAGTACTTACAAGTAACCACTATCTCCATCCTGTGATGTCTTTGACAATTATTGGAACCATCTTCACATACTCTGGAACCACCCCCTCTTTTTCCCCCAACTCCTAAAACTCTTTGGAAACTTTGCACTTTGGGCACAAATTAGGGTTGGACTTTATAAGATAGGGTTGTGATTGCTGTGGACTGTCAGTGCTTTAACTAATAACTTAACTTACCTTTCAGTTTTTGTGGGGGAGGATTGATTATTCGGCACTGACTAACTGCGATTGTATATATGTTTCATGTTATTTAGTATTGTGTGATATTATTACCTGTTCCAAGTCACCAGCTCCGAGAGGATGTACAGGTGGCTTACTTCGGAGTTGATTGGTCCCACCAACTCAAGGGGAGAAGTCGTCTTTGCAGGGTTTCTCTAGTCGAAACAAATTCTGTGCTTAAGTACAGTAGCAGGGCTTCACCGGGCAAACCAACGGTCCAGGAGTTGCAGCAGGCGTCTCTTACAAGTTCTTCTTCGGATTCCTTTGTCCAGTGGTCAAAACTGCCTTCCAAGCCAAAAAGCCTCCCCTTCTATGTAGGTTTCTCCCATTCATTCCAGCCTAGCTGTGAATCACCCAGCAGGGTGGCTGGCCTGGCCGGACAGCCAGCTGGCCAATCACCTAAAAGTGTATTTCTGTCCACTATGAGACTAAGCACAAGGAGTTTCAGGCATCTCCCTTGCTTCCTGCCCCCGCCAGACACCCTGGAGCCAGAGGCGGGCTTCACTCGTGAATCCCACCAAAGACAAAATGAACAAAGGGACCAAACATGGTTTGGCGCGCAGCGTAAATCTCAAGAAGGACCTTTCCACAAAGAAATTGTGAAAAAGGAAGACCAGGTAAAAGCACACCACGGTAGTCAAAAGTAAACCACTGCTATCGGCCATTCATCGAGGAAAAGGTAACATAAAAATGTTACATGACAAGCTAGACAAAGGGGATACTAAGTAACCCCTGCAGCACCCCATTATAAGATAGTGTGTGCTGGGTCTACAAAATTAAAAGTGTAAGTAAATCAATTTCACTTCACTGCTCTTGGAAACAGTAGTTTATCCAAGAGAAAGTATTTAAACCTTTGGGAAATCTGAAAGACTTCCCTGTGCCACTACACTGAAGGTGCAGTGACACAATGTAAAATGCTGCCTATGGAGTTTGTCAGACTCCACAACCAAAAGAAACAGTGTTCAAAATCACATTAAAATACATGAAAGTGTGGGAAAAAAAAGGGTATCACTCTCTCTGTAGGTTAAAAATTAAAAGTCCTAAAATCCAGCCTAGTTGCTGGGGGTCTCTAAGATAGAGAGGAATTAGCATATTTCTGGGAATTATCCCTAGCAGGAAACAACACACGTGGTAGATCTTCATCTGTACGCCTCCTGCAAGCTGGAGCAGCATGGTTAACTATAGGTAGGACAATAAAACCTGGAGAATCTGCCCTTCCCAGACCGAAAGGACTGTCTTCTCTGTTGCAGGGACCCAGGGACCCAGGGAACCAGCAGTATCTGTGTCCATTCTTTTGATGGTTAAAGGCATGGTCTAGTAAAAATGTTTATTGTCCCTACGGGTCGGCCATGTTTTTTTAAGCCTAAGTGGCTCGATTTTAGAAAACTTTCCTATGGACCTTACCCGAGTTTTCGTCCATTAAACGCACACGAAAACAGGTGCCAGGGAGCCGCTATTTTGTGATAATCCTATCACTTGCCGCATCGCCCTGGCTGACCTGCTTCTGCGGCACTAAATCAATTCCCCCGCCCCTGAGCCTGTCATCACCAGACTCGTACCGCCCATTTCCCAACGCCAAAGCACTTCTTGTGTCAACATTCGCTGCGCTTCAGCTAATGACGTGTCGCCATGGAAATGGCAGGACGCCTCTTTACTCAATAAGTATAAATAGACCGTTTCACAACACACAGCAGCAGATTTTCGATTCCATTCCTCTCTCTGTGTTACTTAGATTATTTTGTGACTCGTTTCTGTGCTCTGGTCAGCTACCTTCGCCACTTGTAGCCCGTGTGAACACCTGTACCATCTCGGTAAATTATTTTACTTTGTTTACCACACAATGGCTACAATAATGCCCTACATGTACGAGCCCGAGTGTTCCGAGGAGGAACTACTGGAAAGGGAAGCATGCGAAAACGATGGGGATTCGGACGGCAGTTGGCAGGACGAATCAACAGATGAAGAGCCTGGGCCTAGTTGCATGGACGGCGTCTCCACCTGGTGCACATGTAATCGGTGCAAGCTAATGCCAACCGAGGAGGAGAACTGCTGCTGCCGAGAAAACTCGGGATGCCTGGCCTACATTTCGGAAGGCGAGCCACGACCGCAATGCATCACCGAGCTGCCAGACTTCAGCGCAGCCTGCCTCAGACGGGCCGTGTTGAGGATAATGATGGTGCTTATGCAAGAACTTCGTGCAACTGTTCGTCCTCGTAATCCGAGTAACGAGTAAGTATACTCTGCTTGTCATGCCACTCCTATTTCATGTTCTTCTACTATATCCAAAATTACATCTACATTAATTACATCTGCATGTAAGTCGTTCAATAGTGTGCATTGTCTAGATAGCATTTGTCCGTGCAGAATGCCATTAGTTACAAGAATTGTCATTGACAACAAACGTTTATTAAACTTATCTTGGTCATTTAAAAACAGTTTGTTTCATTCCTTTTCACAGGTGGTACAGGCTGGTGGCCTATCGTTCCTTTACATGGTGGCTCCACGGGAGGCTTGGACACCGCGTTCGAAGAGTGATACCCGCCTGTGCCGTTCGTGCCATTAGAGAAACGTTCCCGAGTGACAGCGGTCAGTACAGGGGATTTTCTCTCGCTGTGCTGCAACCTGACCTGTATAATCTTTAAAGTCTTGTATTTTTGTGTCATGAAAATAAGATACAAAATAAAACACCACATATATTTTAACAACGGTTGTTTCGATTTTTTAAATGAATCAAGTGTGTCTCCATTCAAGGATGGACGTCAGACATCTGCGCTCCGAATGGGTGAAGGTCTGGTCGCTGTGATGCATGGTGGTCACTAAATATCTAAGCTAACATAACATATTCTCGATAATGCATGTACCAAATAACACTTGTTCAAAGTCTTTCAGTAGGTTTTGTCTCTATAAAAGTCACACATATATCTATACTAACAATTACCATTGGATTATACAGGCCTTAGGGTCTTGACCACTATAATACACCGGTTGAAGTGTGGGTCTGTGCTCACAAGAATCTTCGGTATGTGGCATTTGTTATTGATAAGCAACGATATACTATCAAAGGCGGTTCGCGCCAGTGGATGAGCGCTGGCATGGGGGGCTGTCAGGGGCGCGAAAGGCCAAGGTGCCAAACTGCATGTACACTTCAAAAGGTATCCCACACCAAGGGGCCATCGGTCACATGGCCTCCTCAGACCCCGTGTCTCCAGCCAGGCCTCCCTTGAAGCAGGCCGCCCCCCTGCAATCCACGTAAGTGTGTCTCCATTCAGCAGTCGTCCTGTGCCTTATCTGCACGCCCCAGGCCCATCCATCCCACCCCCTCTATCAAAGGTGGTTCGCACCCAGGGATGCGCGCTGTCAGGGGCGCGAAAGGCCAAGGTGCCAAACTGCATGTACACTTCAAAAGGTATCCCACGCCAAGGGGCCATCGGTCACATGGCCTCCTCAGACCCTGTGTCTCCAGGCAGGCCTCCCCTTGAAGCAGGCCGCCCCCCTGCAATCCACATAAGTGTGTCTCCATTCAGCAGTCTTCCTGTGCCTTTTCTGCACGCCCCAGGCCCATCCATCCCACCCTCTCTATCAAAGGCGGTTCACACCCGGGGATGCGCGCTGTCAGGGGCGCGAAAGGCCAAGGTGCCAAACTGCATGTACACTTCAAAAGGTATCCCATGCCAAGGGTCTATTGCTCACATGACCTCCTCAGACCCCGTGACTCCAGCCAGGCCTCCCCTTGAAGCAGGCCGCCCCCCTAAGACCACGACATACATATGTCGTTCATTCACAAACACACCCCTGTTTCTAATACTTTATAAACCACTTGATATGTCTCATGAGAACATCTTTGTGCTTTGCAAGTCAACTCCTGAACGTGCTACCTGGCAACCACTGAGATCTACGCTAATCTGCTCGTCGTCGTGCTATCCGTGAACTTCTGTGACCGCTTAGAGAAAACCCATCAGTGTGCTACCTGTGGCCACCCACCTATTCTCCTGCAACATACTGCCCTGCTTGCTGAATCCAACTGTTTGTTGGTCAAGGTAAGGCCATGTATCCTAGTCATATTTCGCAGATTTTTAAATTTCTATCTATTTGCGAGTAGAGTACACAATAGTGCTAAGTTCATTGGACTCATTGCTATTGACTTGAGTTTCCATTGCTATGCTATCAATAGATCTATTTATTTTCACCTGTGTCTTTTGTCATCGAATTGCATCCTTCAGGGGTCCAGTCTATAATGTAAGCATGTTTCCTTCTCGTGCAAGACAGAACATCCAAGGGACGAGTCACATGTTCAGATTTTAGTCACATCATTTATACATTTCTGCAACTTATGCAAATACTAAGCCGCACATAATGAACTGGTATAGTTCCTGCGACTAAAACAAACCTTGCATTGATCATTGTATGATTCATTTACTTTTGTATCAAATCTTTATTCTTGAAGATTGTGTAATAATGTCGATATTTACTTTTCAGATTTATCAACAATGCCTGCCTGTTCGATTAGCGGTTGCCCTTCGAAGACCCATGTGAAATCTGAAGGCACTACAATGCATGTATTCCCGAAAACTGTTGATCGAATAAGAGAATGGGTCAGACATTGCGGATATCCACTGGATGAGCTGGAAAGTAGAGTCCAACAAGTCTTACAGGACAAGAGGGGTGATTGATACCGCATCTGCAGCCGGCACTTTTCCTTGGACATGTACACAACATCTTGGGTAACAAAGAAGAATAAACGGCGAACGACACGGAAATAGCTCGAAAACGCTATTCCCACTCTATTCGTCCACATTCCGCCACCGGTGAGTCAAGTGTCCGGATTTAGCTTTATGCCTTGCAGTAGTGTGTAGGTAGCCGAATGGATTAATTGATATTGTAGGTGTTCTATCCCTTGTAATAATTTCGATATTGATATGAGTGTATAGTTTTTTGAATAATGACATTTATCAATATATTCTTTTTCGATTTCATAACCCACAAACGCAATGTGTATATATATATATATATATATATATATATATATATATATATATATAGGAACAGGGAACTGTGCTGTATTGAGCATTTTTCAAGTATTCTGTCGCCTTACATGGATATTTTTAATATTGGCATTTCATTATCAATCATTAATTTACCTTTACAACTTCTTGATTATCCCTTGAATCTGAAGCAAGAACATTCTACATCCTTGACGTGGTCGCAGTTATCAACCACTTCTAGCGCGTATCAGGTAATCTTACTAGGCTAATCCGCTACAGACTTGTTTTATGCATGTCAAGTAATAGTTTTATTCTATCGTGTAATTATTTTACCGAATGTTTGGTTAGTGCTTTCCAATTGATATACACCTTAGTTATCGTCCACTGGTGTTTGTTTTCAGTTATAATTAGTGTTATCCATACTAATGCAAGTACTGTCTTTCAGGGAGATGTTGAAGCGTCCGACACATTTACAACATTTCTAGATGTTCTTCACCAGCAGGCGGTATGGATACTGACAGCTCCATCGAGCGTCATCAGAGCTGGAATTCTTGTCGTTTGATTGTTCTACACGTTTCATTCGTGGTTAGCCGTTGATATGTACCTGTGCTGTCAACCCCAGGTGCGTGTTATGTTTTCACTATTGTAATCCTCACTAATGCAAGTACTATGTTTCAGGCAGTTGATGGAGCGTCAACCCCCGCACTTGATGCAGAGCCTGACATTCAAGTAATTCCAGGGGAAGTGGAAGCGGGACCATGCGTATACGAATCGGCGCAACAGCTTTCGGAAGTGTGCACTACATTTGCAACATCCATAGATATTCTTCAGCAGCACGAGGTATGGATACTGACAGCTCCATCATGCGTGATCATATAACGTGATTCCATTTGCTATACTTTCTTCCCTATTAACGCAAGTGCTGTGTTTCAGGGAGACGACGAAGCTTCCACTACAATCACAACATCCAATTTAGATATTTAGATTTTCCTTGAATTTTTTAGACAATGCATCATTTGTGGTTATCTCTTTATATGTACCTGTGCCGTCAACCCCAAGTGTGTGTTATGTTTCCAATATTGAAAACCATACTAATACAAGTACTGTGTTTCAGGGAGATGCGGATGCCTCCTCTCCAATACAACCATTCATGGCAGTCCATGCAGAGCCAGGGGTATGGATACTGACAGCTCCATCGAAATAGATCATCACTGGTCGAATACTTGTCATTTGATTGTTGCACACAATGTTTAAATCGTGTTTGGCTATTGAGATGTACCCGTGTGTTCGTCCTCACGTGTGTTTTATGCTAACAATATTTTGATACATAGTAATGAAAGTACTATGTTTCAGGGAGACGATGGAGCCTCATTCCGTGCTGTCTATGCGGATACAGAAAATATAGTCGTTGCAGAGCAAGAGGAAGGGAGGACATGCGGAAACGAATCGGAGCTACAGCGTGCAGATGTTGAAGGTCGAGTCAAAAAAGTTGCAAAGAAAAAAAAACAAAAAAAGGTTAGTTACAAACAGTTCATAACTTTAAAAAAATGTTGTGCTGGGGACTATTTTATGTTTTTTCCAGTCAATTGGACTACACTTTATCTTGTGTTTAAACTGAACATCCCTTTTCCAATCTCTCCTCCAGTTACCCGTGGGTGTCAGAACTATACATACACAGACAGTGAAGCGAATGAGAGATGTTGCTTGCCAGACCATGTAGACTATGGAGGAACTATTAATTGAGGCGAGGCATGTTCAGGCTCGAGATGCTCATGTCCAATGGCCAGAACATGAATTAACTGTGTTTGGAGACTACAGCAAAGTTGCATTGGACCATTGCCACTGTGCGACCGCACCACCACAAGAAGATGTTATTGAATGTATTGAAGATAGCTCTGAAGTAGTTGCAGATCAATTCACACAATCTACACCCACCAAAAATGTGTAACCCAAAAACCTGTCGACATTGCTGTGTTCTCCCATCAATGTTGAAGTAACAGATGTCGAAATGACAGAGAATGAACCAGCCGCAGCATCCATAGACGCATCAGAACTTGATATCAGCGATATTACTTTCCAATGTGTTGAAATCTCCACAACGTCACAGGCCGAAACAACGTTGACGCAGGATGACAGTCTAATGAAAGAGAGCAAATACATTGTATTCGACAGTTGTTTGATGGAAATTATAAGTATGCTGAAATGTGGGCATTCAGTTAGAGGGAAAGTATGTGGGAAGCCATTGATTAATGTAACTCGTCAAATAAAAGGCAGTAACGTCAAAATAAATGCCGCCTGTCGATTAAATCATAGGTTCTCATGGTCTGCACAAACAATGCTGGGGAAAATGCCAGCAGGCAATCTACTGTGTGCAGCTGCATCACTTTTTAGTGGCTCCAGTTTTAGAAAGTTAGAGGCTTTCTTTCAGTTTGTGGGACTCCATTTCATTTCTAAATCGCTGTACTACATATACCAACGTGATTATCTGTTTCCGGCCATTGGTGATGCTTGTAAAATTGAATTGTCTTTAGCAAGTACATTCGAAGGGGAACGTTTCAGGCTAGCTGGCGATGGACAGTGCGACAGCCCTGGATTTTGTGCCAAGTACTGCACCTACCACTTTCAGGACATGGATAGTAAGAAAATTGTGAGTTCGGTGGTCGTGCAGGTAACACAATGTACATCGTCAGTGGCCATGGAGAAACTAGGATTTATAAAATCAATGGAATATCTACAATCAAGGGGAATTCACATCGACCTCATAGCCAAGGACAGACACGTTTCAATTGCCAAGACAACGAGAGAGCAGTTCCCACATATTAAACATCAATTTGATGTATGGCATCTTGATAAATCAATCAGTAAGAAAATCTCGGCTGCAGGAAAAAAAAAAAAAAGGTTTTGAAAGTATTTTGCAGTAGTCCCATTCTATCACTAACCATCTTTGGTGGAGCTCAAAAACTTGCGAAGGGTCAGTGGAAATACTACTTGAAAAATGGCGGTCACTGATGCACCACTGTACCAACGTTCACCGCTGGACAGCAAATCAACATTTCCACCAATGTGAACATGGCCCTTTGTCCCCAGAGGAGGCACGGAAGAAGAATTAGTTGATCCCATCTTCACCGACACACAAAGCCATTGAGAAGATTCTTTTCAACAAAACTCTATCAAGAGACTTGAGAGGACTGACAGAATTCTGTCACACAGGAGATTTGGAGGTGTTCCACAATATGTGCCTAAAGTACAGGCCAAAGTGCTTGCATTTTAGCTTTCGGGGAATGAAACATCGCACTCTACTAGCGGTCTTGGCCCATCACAGCAATGTCGGACGTGAACAATCTAGGACCAGGGGTAAAGTAAGGATGCCTCGCTACACTAAGGTGTTTTTAAAACGAAGTAAGCAATGGGTGATCAAACCAGTCTATGATGAAATGCAGTTCGACTTTGTGAAAGGCCTTATTGTTGCTGTGTTAGAGAAGCACAGATATGGAATTTTGGACGTTTCTGTGCAGAGCAGTGATCCATTGCCACCGAACATTGCGACTGTGCCATGCTCACCCGAAGCACAGCTGGTTGTGAAGTACAAATCCCGGTTTAAATAATTGCAATACGATTGTCTTTTTGTAAATACATGTTATTGTACAGTGTGCCTGTAACCCTAACCCCTACCTTCACCATCATGGGTGGCGAACAAGCTGGGTGTCATCTTTGAATTCTCTATATTCACCTCATATATGTGTATGTATATATTTTTCTCATGTCTCATCTCATGTAAATGCTGCGCACTGTTGCACACTGTTAACAGAGGTGAGGCTTGCGTATTTCAAATAATAAAACAAACAAACAATAAATCTCACTTTTAACTCAACTTCTGTGGTACTTTATACTTTCCCTGACCTTCCGCCAAAAATTAAATGTCTCAATTTGGGCTGCAAAGCTCGCAGACAACGGGGACGAAATTGGGCCACTTAGAACGCGCCAAGCGGGCCGTGGCATTTGGGAGAGAAGCCAGTTCGCATTTGCACATTGAGGCGCACTACATAGAGGGATTCTAAACTTCAAGTTCTCACAGATGCCTATACTACGTGATGTTGCAAATAAAGAATGCGAAGGACAGCGGCTTTGATTTTCAGCTTGCGCCCAGATGAGGCCCACAAGTCGCACTGGAAGTATAAGGGTCTATTGTTTTTTGACCTTGAGACAGGGACCATGCCGAAAGAACTACATTTGAAAGGGGTGCGCAATAACGTAAGAGACGATAAGGCAGAAAATTCAGAAACTAGACCGAGTTTCATTTTAGTTCAGTATACGAAAAATCGTTGTCAAGAGCACGGTCCATTTTACAGACTGCATTACGAAGAGACACAATGGAAATTTCAAATATAATGTAAGTAAATCTTTACATGCTTTTATACCAGAATGAAGATTTAATGAATGGATGCATGAATAAATGAATGAATGAATGAATGAAGAGCTAGGAAAAGCAAGGAGAACGTGTTCGTAGTGGGCACATGGGCATGCAGGTCCACTGGTCTCACCGATCTCGGTCCTTGGCCCAGCCACTTTTCCTTGCACTGCCTACCTGCACTACGGGACTGTCTCTGTATCCTTCAGCCCCTTCTCCCGGCATTTACCTTGCACTTGCCACCAGCTGGCCCTATTTAATTTGTATTCAACTAACCATGTACAGCACTTTTACCCTCCCTCCCCCCCTTCCCCATGCGCGATCAGAAAGACACCTGGCCTAGTAGGATCGTTGTCTGTCTGCCCTTGTTCCCCACCTGCCTCGTCGCGCCTTGAAACACTTGAGTATAGGCACGTTACAAATGCCATATCATATCATATCATATATCATTCCTCACGCATGTAGACTAACTGTCGTTTATCATTGTGTGTTGGCCTCGATTTATTTCGTTACTTTTCGCATTGATTTTAAAGCCGAACATACTCCATTGAACTATCCTTGCAAGCAAATAGTTTCTGATCAGCTGTAATAAATAAAATGAGTAATATTAATGAAGATCGGCTGGCGAGACGAATTATAATTTTTTTGTTTTCAAAACAGGTATTTGCTCCCCTTCTGCTACTGCCATCGGTTTGAGACACCAGCAGATGGCTTTTACAGTAGACACCTGCAGCTTCGTGTGAACAACTGGAGCACACTGACAATTTTATGGGACGATCGCCAAGGGCCCACATGCCCTTAAACTGTACTAGTGGCTAGAAGCAACTTATCAACCTTTACGATGCACTAGTGCCTAGTTGATGGAACAGCCTTGCGGTTCACCGTGCTTCCAAAGTGCTTCTTTTAACGAAAAGCAACACCCTGTGTACCATGGCGGATCCAGATAAAATAAAATAAATGGCTTTCGGAGTTCATATGGCAATTGCTGAATATTCTCTAAACATTTAATGTCAAATTAATGTACTTTACCAAATGTACCATGTTGCTGTTTGATTTTAAAGTACAGTTTCATATTCCGAATTGTGGCGCGCTGTGTTGTGAGATGGTCTGTGTTGGTTTCCGGGTTCTGTGTGGAGTCGCGTAGAAGACGACTGGGCGCGTTTGCCTACGCAGCACAGTAACGTCACGGAGAGAGGCGGGGAATATGAATGTTTGGATAACGTCAGGCTCAGGGGCGGGGGAATGGATTTAGTGCCGCAGAAGCAGGTCAGCCAGGGCGATGCGGCAAGTGATAGGATTATCACAAAATGGCGGCTCCCTGGTGCCTGTTTTTGCGTGCGTTTAACGAACGAAAACTCGGGTAAGGTCCATAGGAAAGTTTTCCAAAATCAAGCCACTTAGGCTTAAAAAAAAACATGGCCGACCCGTAGGGACAATAAAAAAATTTTACTAGACCATGCCTTCAACCTTTTCCCCAAAGAGGTCAACCCCATCAACAGGCATGTCCATAACCTTTAACTGTACCTCAGGGTGAAAGTCAGAGGCTTTTAACCACCCCTGGCACCTTAGGACTGCTCTGTTGCCCATCTGGCGGAAGCCTGTGTTAGCAATGTCCAAAGTCACAGTGATGGCATGATCTGAGGCCGCTTCCCCCTTGGCAGCAAAGCTAGAGCCTCATCCTGTTGGGACTCATCTTGTACCATAACTCCCTGTCGTAGCTGGAGAGAATGGCCAAGGAATTGGCTGCCTTAATGGTGGTTGCGGCTGTGGTAATTAACTGCTTTACATAAGTATCTAGCTGCTTGCCTTTCTTGTCCGGGGGCACCATGCAAGGGGAATATGGACTGGTTGACCATTTTGTTGCTGCAGCGGACGCAGTCGGGCCTGGCTGAGCGTGAAGACATTTTGGAGCAGAATCTGTAACTTTATATTTCTTCTCTAGTCTGCCTTTCTTGGAGGAACCGAGGAAGGATTCTTCATAATCAGCAGCGCAGCACACCCTCTCAGATGTCAAGCATTTGGACTGCAGCCACTTATTTTCTGGGGGCTTCCCACCTCTGCTAAAGAAACCCCTCCTTTCGTTGTTCCTCTGCAAGGAGATCAAAAAGCTTCACAGCATGCAACGGGCAGAGCATGGAAAGAGCCGATTTCATCTCAAGGCAAATCCCTGGAAGGCATGTCTGATGGTTCCTCATCAGTAGTAGTACTAGTAGTAGTATGCGTGTCTGGAAATGCGTCCGTATCTGGGCCAGTATCGGTCTGTAAGCGTAGCTGCGGGGGCAGCAAACAATTGAAGAGTTGGCCACTGCATCACGTGAAGTCCCAGGAGGACTTCTAGTTGGGCCGCCTTATGCACCTTGCAGAGTTGGAGGAGGCAGGCGCTGCTGCAATTCAGTTTTCAGGGTAAACAGAATGTCTACAGACAGGTCTCTGGGTGCTGCTGGAGTTCCCACAGGAAATGTAGGCACAGCCACTGGTGGAAAAGCTACTGATGGAACAGGTACTGGTGGTGGAACAGCCACTGGTGGCTGAGGTGCCTTCAGAATTGGGTCCGGTGCTTCGTCCATTTCCACATGCTCAGAGAATAAAGCCTCTAGAGGCTTTGTCTCCAGAGAACACACTCTCTTGCATCAACTGGGTAAGAGGTCTCGCTGGCAACAGGGTGAACAGTAGTTTGATTTTAGTTGGCCACATGAGGGAAGAGAGATAGCTCCTTGTGCACACTCGTGCTCCTACGAAATTAAGCGAGAACTGGTGCTTGTGGAGTTGACAGCGATGCCATAGATACTAATGGTGCAGATGCCGACCGTAGAGGCCGAGCAATCCTGGATACTGTGGTAGTAGTTGACTAAGTGATCGTGGATGAAGTGGTCATCAACGAGATGATGGATTTTCATCGATGGACTGTTGACCGGGTTGATGAGGGCGTTGAAGTAACTAGCGTTGACAACTGGGTTTGCCTGTGGCTCATAGACAGAGTAGCCGCCATGTTCTTCGACTGACCCATCATCTCCGAAGAGTGGGACAAGTGTTTTGTCGTCGTAGATGACATGGTTGTAGATGGGGCCAAAGATTGGGCCGCTGCCAATGTCGACGGGAGGCAGTCGAAACCTGCAACTTATGTCCCCCTCTTAGGTTTCTTCCCCCGCGATGTGTCCTCATGGGTTCTCTACCTCTCTATGGAGCAAGAACGATCTAATCGTCTGCCAACCCTGGCAGAGGGATGACTCCGGATCGAGGACATGTCAGAGGCCCTGGCACCCTCTTCCAGCCAAGCCACCAACCATCTATGGTGATCCTTGCAAGTCCATGTGCAGAAGGCTTAGCAAATGGAGCAGTTGTCAACCTTGTGCAGGCAAAAGATGCATTTTTTCTCATGTCAATCCTGCGAGTGCAAAGTCCTTTGAGCCGGCGACAAAGGTGTCGGAAAAAACACAGGTAGCACCAAGGGCTCGTTGAGATGAAATTCCGACGGAAACTTGGGCATGAAGGAGGGGTGCGTCTGCAGCACCACCCTTGTCTCATGGAAAGTCAAATAAGGTTGCTTGCATGACAGGACCTGGATCTCACCTACTCTTCTTGCAGAGGTGATGGCCACGAGGAAAGCTGTCTTCCACAACAGAAATTTGAGCAGAGCTGGAACATAGGTTTGAATGGGGGCCCCATAAGCCTAGTTGTCAGCACCACTTTGAGCCCCCACGCCGTGGCCAGAACTGTCACCGGCATGATAATGAGCGGAATAGTCCCTTGATGAATTCTTTGACTAGACGGTGCGACCAGAGTGAAGATCGTCCCAGAGACCTGGTATAGCAGGAGATAGCCAGATGTCCCAATTTCGCCAATGACAATAAACACGGAAGTACTTGGGGGGAGGGGGGAACCCTCAAAGGGTTGATCTTCTGTGATCGGCACCAAGTTGCAAAACGCTTCCATTTGTGTCTGTAGCACTTCGATGATGCCCTGGCCCAAGCAAGGACCTCCTCGCAGTCTGCCGGAAGCTCGCAACCAGCAAACTCTAATGCTGCAGGAACCAGGCCTTCAGGTTCCACGATCCTGGGTCGTGGTGCAGAATGGCGCCTCCTTCCCTGGCGAGGAGATCCGCGAACGCTGGCAGCTTGACTGGAGGGGACTGTTAGGCAGAAAACTGTGCAGTTCCCCCGGGGACCACTGCAAAAGATTTAAGACTACAGGTGTTTGGCAGTAAACCCACTTAGTAGCAGTCTGTACCACACAGATTCACTTGGTAGTTGTGGCTGAGCAGTCAGACTTCGCTCAAGAAGAGTTAGGCAGTATACAGAGTATTCACAATAGGTCAAGAGAACACAATAGAACAAGTAAACACTGACCAGGGCTTGGTGTAAAAGAGATATAATTATTTATTTAAAAACCACATCTAGAAAAACACACAGGCACCAATAGTAAGCAATTCAAAAACACGGTCACTAAAAGATATACACTCCTTTAAAAGAATATTAGACAAGTCTTAAGTAAAGCCCCACTTATTTTCAGACAGCGGTGAGCGCTTAACGTAGATGGCACTCTAATAGTTCGTTTTTAAAAGGGAGAGAAAAGCAGAGAACAAGTTGAAACAGATCCCAACACTTTTACAAGAACATAACAAGAGAGGAAGGCAAAGTAAAACCGTGAAGTTAGAGTTCAATAGGCGGGATCCACTTTCAGAGGATCAAACGAAATGTGTCCAAGGTCACAAGGTTGCAGTGCCCAAGGTCACACTGTTGCAGTGCACAAAAGTCTTGTAACAGTTCAAAAAGGAGTTGGACCAAAGAAAGGGACCAGTTAGAGGGTCAAGGCGGCACAGTCCAGAAGGTTAAGGAGTTATTATTACCTTGTAGCAATCCTTAGAAAGGGAGGCCTGGTGGACACGGTACCTTAAAGTGGTGAGAACACTCCAGCGGGGGCAGTTGTTCCTGGCAGCGGATGCAAGTCGGTGCTTCGTCCGGGGGAAGAGAGGATCTCGTCAGGGAGGAAGACAGGAGTCCGTTGCACTGCCAGGGAAGAAACCAGCCGCAGAGTTTCTCAGGTACAAGGAGCGGTCCGTTGATTCGCGGTTCAGTGGCGAGTGGCTATCCGGCCGCCGGGTTGCTTGGCACAGGCAGTTCGACCACAAACCGGTCTGGGGTGCGAAGAAGGAAGGTAAACTGGTTGTGCCCACCAGTCAGGGGAAGAAGCCTCTCCAGCCGGGAGATCTTCTCTGTCGTCGGGAAGTGGTGAGTCGGCCCTGCAGGGCTCCACCGGTGGTGTCGTCGTGGTAGGTCGGCTCAGCTTCTCCCTCGTCGGATTCTCAGGTCCTGTGGCGACTTCTGAAGTTCCAGTCCACAAAGCCCTGCTTTTATGCAGCATACCCCCATTCACTCAGCCTAGCTGTCAATCAAACATGCTAAGTGGTGAGCCGGCCGGCTCACCACTTGGGCCAATCACACAAGAGTGCGACTTGAGTTACCAAGGTAACTCAGTCCAGGGTGCCTAAACCCCCTCCCACACCCCCTGTGGTACCCAGACAGAGTGGCACCACTTTTGGAGGCTTCTGTGGAGAAGCCCGCCAAAAAGTGGAACAAAGGGCTCAACTTGGGTTGGAGTCACAGAAGAGAACAAAGACGCCATTTTAGAATCGAGTCCTGGCAAAAAATACCAACCGGAGAATTAATATTAAATAAACCGGCGGTAGGTTCGAGGCTATGAGAATTAAATAATTAAAGTTGGTAGCCTCGAACAATGGGAAAATCCCATAGGAAAATATTCGCGGTTGAATATAAAAAGTAGTTTCCACTGCCACCAGCCAAAACGCGATCAGGGGGAAGGAGACGTGCCCCCTCGACTAACAGACCCCCAGGCAATCGAATTGCCCCGACCAGTACGTCCACAATATGATGGTTTGTACTGGTTTCTGTTAATAATTTGGGACTAGTAAAGCCAATGGTGACTTTACATGCCCTGGGAGACAGTAGTCAGTCCCAGGGTATGGAGTCTATGGTGGGGGGTCACTAGGACACCCCTGTGTTACTGCACGGAGGGTGCTGGGTAACACACATAAGAAAAACACATGAGACCCTATGGAGTAAGAAACCTCATAGCCCATAAAACACATTTACAGTCAAAGGAACACCATAAACATGTCCAAGAGTGAGAGAAAAAGAGTCTCACTCTTGGCAGGAGGAAAAAAAAAACTCCAGAAATCCAGCAAAGCTGCTGGGGGGGCTCACTAGGTTAGGAAATTCAGCCTAAAGAGAGAATTCTCCCTAACAGGGACGCTGACATGCTGAGAAGGTCCCGTTACCAGATCTGCCTCAGCCATGCTGGTGCGACGAGTATCATCCTGCACGGTACCATCTGAGTTGACTGATGACTAAGTAGTAGCAGCAACAAAGGGAATGCGTATAAAAACAAGCCTTCCCACGGGAAGGAGAATTCATCCCCCATGCTCTCCGGTAGGGGGAACCTGTGGCGAACCTCCGGCACTTGGTGTTCGTCACAGTTGCAAACAGATCGATCTGGGGACTGCCCATTTAAGGAACAGGTTGTCCACTTGATCCTGCCAAAGCTCCCACTTGTGGCAAGAGCGCAGCTCCCTCCCGAGAGAGTCGGCAATGGTGTTCTTAACGCCTGCCAGGTGAAATGGAATGAGGAACATCCCCTGGGCGACGGCCCAGTGCCACAAATCCGGCACCTCTTTGGAGAGCGCTGGGGGTCTTCTGCCCCCCTCCATCCGGATGTAAAACATTGTGGTGGTATTGTCCGTGAAGACCCTCACCACTTTGCCCTTGAGGGATGGCAGAAACGACCGGAGGGCCCAAAACACAGCCCCTAGTTGCAGTAAGTTGATGTGCAGAGTATTCTCTTCCGGCAGCCCCAGGCCTCTGGCATAAAGACATCCGGTGTGGGCTCCCCATCCTTCCAGGGCAGCATCTGTTGTGACAGTCTCTTGGTACGGGGAGGGCTCTGGAAGTCCGTACCTCTGGCGATGTTGGAGCACACGCCTCACGACCTTATTGGTCGACATAACTCCTTCTCGAGCGTGATCTTGTCCTGGAAGTCTGCGGACACCAGGACCCAACGGGCTTGCAGGGACTCCTGGAGTGGACGCATCCTCAATCTGCAGAGCCGAATCAGGTATAAGCACAAAGACATCATGCCGAGCAACGACTTGATGGTCCTCACCGTGGCGATCTTCAGTGCTAACAGCTGTTGCACCTTGCCCAAGATGGCCGCAATACTCTTCTCCGACAGTGCCACCAGGCACGACACTGTTGAGCCTGGAACCCAGGAACAGCGCATCCTGCGATGGAGTCCAGCAGGACTTTGCATAATTCACCGAGAACCCCAGTTCCGTCAGTAGCCGGACAGTTTTTATCATGTGATCGACGGCGATGACCCTTGACTAGGCCTGGATGAGCCAGTAGTCCAGGTAAGGATACACATGAATACCCTGTAGTCGTAGATGGGCTGCCACCATCGCCAGGCACTTTGTGAAGACTCTGGGCGCTGACTTCAGTCCGAAGGGGAGGGCCTTGAACTGGTAATGCTTCCCCTGAAAGACGAAGTGCCGGAACTTGCAATGCTTTTCGTGTATGGGGATGTGGAAGTATACGTCCTCTAGATCCAACAACGACAAAGTCTCCCTCCTCCAGCAGGCCGAGCATGTGCTGCAGCGTAACCATCCTGAACTTGGGACTTTACGTACTTGTTGAGTCGTCGTAGGTAGAGAAGGAACAAGTTACTTACCTGTAACTGTTGTTCTCCAGCATGGGTCTGGCATGGATTCACATGCTCATGAATATTCCCCGTCGTCAGGCTGGGAATCCTCGGTAAAGAAAAAACCAGTATCAGTTTCGTTTCTGATCTGTCTTTCGTAGTAATAACCAATCACTGGTCTCTGCGTCATACTGACCACAGCCAATGACTGCCCTCTACCTAAGCACCGCCTCTGGCAGCCATCTTCAGATTTGGAAGCACGTGAAGTGGCAGTATGACCAAGTGAAGAGCCGCAGAGGGGTAGGCGGGAGGGTTCGCATGTGAATCCATGCCAGACCCATGCTGGAGAACAACAATTACAGGTAAGTAACTTGTTCCTTCTCCAGCATGGGGTCTGGCATGGATTCACATGCTCATGAATAAAGAATACATAGCAGTACACACATGCACAACCACGGGAGGTGGCAAAGGCTCAACATTAAGCATCACATCAACTCAACATTAAGCATCTTACCTCCTCACCAGGCTCACCTCAGGCGAACAGGTTGCGCAGCACTGCTTGGCCGACCCTGGACTCCTCCCTGGAATCCCGGTCGACGCAGTAGAATTTCGTGAAGGTGTGCGTCGACCTCCACGTAGCAGCCCTGCATATGTCCAGCAGGGGCACACCAGATAGGAACGCCGTGGTAGCTGCGATCGCTCTGGTGGAATGGGCTCTCGGACGGCCAGGCAGCGGTCGGTTTGCCAACCGGTGACAGTACATGATACAGCCGGAGAGCCATCTGGAGATGGAAGCCTTCGAGAGAGCCTTCCCCTGATTGACAGGTCCAAAGTTCACAAAGAGTTGTGACGTCTTCCGAAACCCCTTCGTGCGGTCCACGTAGAACTTCAGCGCTCTAGCTACATCCAGCGAGTGCAAAGTCCTTTCAGCCGGCGACGAAGGCGACGGGAAGAACACAGGTAACACCAAGGGTTCGTTGAGATGGAAGTCCGACGGTACCTTGGGCATGAAGGAGGGGTGCGTCCTGAGCACTACCCTCGTGTCGTGGAAAGTCAAGTACGGGGCCTTGCAGGAAAGGGCCTGGATCTCTCCCACTCGTCGTGCGGAGGTGATGGCCACAAGAAAAGCTGTTTTCCACGATAGAAACTTCAACGGGGCCGAGTGCAGAGGCTCGAACGGAGGTCCCATGAGCTTGGTCAGCACCACGTTGAGCTCCCACGCCGGGGCCGGAGCCTTCACCGGCGGGAACGATCTGAACAGTCCCTTCATGAACTCTTTCACCAGACGATGAGACCACAAGGACGTCCGCCCCGTGGTTCTGGTGTATCGGGAGATCGCAGCAAGATGAATCTTGATGGACGCGTGTGCCAAACCAGCTTTGGCCAGCGTCAGCAGGTACGGCAGTACTTGGGGAGCCGTAATCCGTAGAGGGTTAATCTTCTGTGCGTGGCACCAGACAGAGAACCTCTTCCATTTGTGTCCGTAGCATTTAAGAGTCGAGGACGCCCTGGCCTTTGCAAGAACCTCTCTGCAATCGGCCGGTATGTCGTATCCTCCAAACTCTAGCGCTGCAGGAGCCAGGCCTGCAAGTTCAGCGACTTCGGGTCGTGGTGGAGGATGGCGCCTCCTTCCCTGGAGAGTAGATCCGCGTCCGCCGCCAGCTTGATCGGCGGGGACGCTGACAAGTCCAGAAGGTCCGGGAACCATATCTGCCTCGGCCACGCAGGTGCGACGAGGATCATCCTGCACCGTGACCTCTTGAGCTGGTTGACGAGCCGGATTAGCAGAGGCAAGGGAGGGAACGCGTAGAGGAACAGGCCCTCCCAGGGGAACGAGAAAGCATCGCCCATGCTCCTCGTCTGGGGAAACCTGCTGGCGAACCTCCGGCACTTGGCGTTCGTCGCCGTCGCGAACAGGTCGATCTGGGGTGTGCCCCACCGTCGGAAGAGGCGATCCACCAGATCCTGCCGTAGTTCCCACTCGTGGCACGAGCGCAGCTCCCTGCTGAGTGAGTCGGCGATGGTGTTTTTTATCCCTGCCAGATGAAACGGCACCAGAAAAATCCCTTGGGCGACGGCCCAATGCCACAGGTCCTGCGCCTCCTTGGACAGCGCTGGGGACCTGGTTCCGCCCTGTTTCCTGATGTAAAACATGGTGGTGGTGTTGTCGGTGAAGATCCTCACCACCTTGCCCTAGAGGGACGGAAGGAAGGACCTGAGGGCCCAAAACACTGCACGGAGCTCCAGGACGTTGATATGCAGGGACTTCTCCGTCGGGAGCCAGAGTCCCCTCGCGTGCAGATTTTCGGTGTGCGCTCCCCACCCTTCCAGGGAGGCATCCGTGGTCACAGTCTCCTGGTGGGCTGGGGTCTGGAAGTCCATGCCCGCCGTCAGATGCGCGCGGGTGCCCCACCACCGTATCGCTCGTCGGAAACTCTCGTCGAGCTTGATCCTTTCCTCGAAGCTGCCCGTCGTCTGGATCCAGCGCGCATCCAGGAATTCTTGCAACGGGCGCATCCGGAGCCTGCACATGGGAATGAGGTAGATGCAGGAAGACATCATCCCGAGGAGGGACTTGATGGATCTCACTTTGGTCGCGTCGGCCACCAACATCCGTTGCACCTTGCCCAAGATGGTCCTGGTCCTCTCCTCCGACGGAGAGGCCAGAAGGGACACTGTGTCGAGCCTCGCTCCCAGAAACAGTGCGACTTGCGCGGGCACCAGGTGGGATTTGGCGTAGTTCACGGAGAATCCCAGGTCCGTGAGGAGTTGGACGGTCCTTGCCGTGTGGACCACGGCGAGCTCCTTCGTCTTGGCGCGGATGAGCCAGTCGTCCAGGTAGGGGTAGACGTGAATCCCCTCGCGGCGCAGCTGCGCCGCCACCGGTGCGAGGCACTTGGTGAATACCCTGGGTGCCGACCGTAGTCCGAAGGGAAGGGCTTTGAACTGGTAATGACGCCCTTGGACCACGAACCTGAGGAATTTCCAGTGCCCCTTTAGGATGGGAATGTGGAAGTAGGCATCCTCCAAATCCAGCGACGATAGGAAGTCTCCTTCCTCCAGTTGACCCAGGACGTGCTGGAGGGTGACCATCCGGAACTTCTGCGCCTTGATGAACTTGTTCAGCCGTCACAGGTCCAGGATGGGGCGCCATCCTCCCGTCTTCTTCTTCACGAGGAAGTATCGCGAGTAGACTCCGGAGCCCCGAAGCCTCTTTGGGACGAGTTCGATGGCGCCCTTTCTGAGCATCGCCTTTACCTCCAGGAGAAGTTGAGGGACGTGAAGTTCCTTCCTGGCCACGGGGGGACGCGCGGGCACCTTCTTTCAAACTCGAGCGCGTGGCCCCGGGCCAGGGCGTCCAGCACCCAACGGTCGGTGGAGATGGACTCCCACACGCTGACGAAGCCCGCCAGCCGGCCTCCCACCGGGGTGCTTCGGTGGGGGCCCGACCCCACGGCCGGTTCAATCCTGCTTGGACGCGGCCTTGCCGCCTTGACCTCCTTGGCGACGACGGCGGGGTCCGCTAGACTTGCCTCGTCCTCTGTAGGCCTCTTGCGACGACGAGCGGGCCGCTTGACGGTAGGAAGCGAAACCGCCGCCGGAACCTTTGGAGGCGCCCTTGCCTCCGCCGCTCCGAAAGGGCGTCCGTCATTGCTGCAGGACTCCAAGGGCCCGGGCCGTCTCAGTATCCGCCTTGATGGCCTGAAGGGAATCGTCCAGTGTCTTCCCAAACAGGTTGTTCCCGTCGAAGGGCATGTCCAGGACTCTGGTCTGGACGTCCTGCCGAAAGTCCGTAGCTTTGAGCCATCCACGACGTCGAAGGCAAACGCCGTTGCCCAGCTGGCGGAACCCAGTGTCGGCGATGTCCGTCGCCACGGTGATGGCGTGGTCCGAAGCCACTTCACCTTCCTGGAGGATCTCAAGGGCCTCCGCCCTCTTGTCGTCCGGCAGAAAATCCAGCAGGGGAGCTATCTTGTACCAGAGCTCCCTGTCGTAGCGGGCCACGATAGCCAAGGCGTTGGCCGCTTTAATCGTCGTCGCTGCCGACGAGATGACTCTACGTCCCATAGCGTCCAATTTCTTTCCCTCGCCGTCCGGCGGGGAAGTTGATGTGGAGGCCGCACCCCCCCCCCACTTTCTTCCTGGCTGCCGCGGAGACGACGGAGTCCGGGGTAGGCTGCGCCCGGAGGCATAGGGGGGCCGTGTCCGGGACCCGGTACTTTTTCTCGTACCGGTCTCTTCTAGCTGGCGTAGTGGAAGGGTTCTTGAGGAGGGAAAGGCCCTCATCCCAAATGTCGTCCAACAGAGGCACTGCGAGGACCGTCTTCCTCTTGGCCTCGCGCCGCTGATAAAGGAAACCTTCCTTTTTCTTCTCCTCAGGGCAGAGTTGGAAAAGCTCGGAAGCCCTGGAGATCATGGAGTGGAAAGATCCGATCTTGTCGGGCGGAGAAGCCCTGGTGGGGGGCGACGACGGAAAATCCTCGTCGTATGCCTCGTCGTCCGTACCCGTCGCTGCCGTGTCAGTCCCCGTATCATCCCCTCGGGTGGACGGGGAGGAGGGCTGGACGGGGCGCGACGGTTGAAAAGGAGGTGGAGGATGGATCCTTCTTTTCTTGGTAGGGGGAACACCAGAAGGTCCCGGTTCTGGATCCCCCGACGGGAGAGGTTCCTCCGTCGGTAACGGTAGCCTCGTCCTTATCTCAGTGCATAAGGACTGTATGGCCAACAAAATGGCCGCCGAGTTGTCTCGCGGCGCTGGCAGAGGGGAATCCGACGGGCGAGCCGGGGCCCCGTCGGTATCCTCGACGATGTCGTCGTCGTCACCCGCGTCGGGGTCCATTCCGACGGGCTGGCCTTGTTCCACGCCTAGGCCGTGGCTTAAGACCTCGATCAGCTCCTCTTCTGAGGTAGAGGCCGAATCTACGACGACGCCCTGCCCCCCCTTCTTCTTCCCCACGGAGGGTTTCACGGGGGTCCTATCGATGGGCACAAAAGAAGACTCCCTCCGAGGAGGCAGGGAGATTCTGGGCCCTGAGGTCGCCACCACTGGCGCAGCCTCCACAGGCTGAGCCAGGGCCGCCGCGACCGTTTCGATAGAGGGCTTGGTCGGATGGATCAAGGCCTTCACCACCTTAGGTGCGCTCACCGCCTTATCCTTGAGGGAGGGGGCACTGCCACGCTCCTCCTCTGCCTTAGAGCTCGACCGGGGCCTCTCCAGGAGCTTCGCCGGGTGCTCGGCCTTCCTCTTACCCGACCCAGAGCGTTGGCTCGTGGTTGATGGTGCCGGGGAGGGTGCGCCCTGCCTGGCGCCCGTAGAGCCCGACCGTTCGGCGCTCCCGGTGCCAGCGGACTCGCGGTGCTTGGCCTTATGTTGGGCCCCCGTCGCCGGGGCGCCCTCAAAGGTCTTAGAAGACCGCTCGGATTTCTTCTTCTTCTCGCCAGACGGGCTCTTACCCTCCAGCCAGTTGGCGAGACGTTGATGACGGTCCTTCATGGTCCGTTCCGACATGTTGCCGCAAAACGCACAGTCCTTCTCCACGTGCGTTTTGTCCTCATGAAGGCAGTAAAGGCAGAAAGAGTGTTCGTCTTCCTTAAAGACGTTCTGCAGCTGGCATCCAGGGCAGACCCTGAACAGCTTTCCGGGCGTCGAGCTTCCCTTCTCCTGGGCCATCTCCGAGACCGGGCCTGAGAAGCTTCTGGAGTCCTCCGAAGTGTAGCTCGACGAAATCTTCACCCTTGAGGGGCACAGACGAATCCGACACGGGTCCCCGTTGATCGGATGTAGGATCGGTGGAGCTTGAGGCTCTTTTGACCGAAAGAATTGAAGTTTTTTGTGAAAAAGCGCGAAAAATAGCACTAACGCTCGAGAGCAATAGCACGAGGATCCCAACACATGAACGTGCGGTAAAAATCTGAAGATGGCTGCCAGAGGCGGTGCTTAGGTAGAGGGCAGTCATTGGCTGTGGTCAGTATGACGCAGAGACCAGTGATTGGTTATTACTACGAAAGACAGATCAGAAACGAAACTGATACTGGTTTTTTCTTTACCGAGGATTCCCAGCCTGACGATGGGGAATATTCATGAGCATGTGAATCCATGCCAGACCCCATGCTGGAGAATGGGCCTCCAGCCCCCAGTCTTCTTTCTTACGAGAAAGTATCTTGAGTAAACTCCGGAGCCCCGGAGTCACTTCGGAACCAGCACTATCGTACATGGCCCGAACTTCCCGCAGCAGCTGATGGATGTGTTGTTCCTGTCTGGGCACCGGTGGTATTCGCAGACACTTCTGTTGAAATTCTATATTGCGTCAGTGGGCGAGAGCATCCAGCACCCATCGATCAGTGGAGATGGTCTCCCACACGCTGACAAAGTTCGCCAGCCGGCCTCCCATCGGGGTGCATGGGTGGGGGCTCGACGTCCCGGAAGGTTCAATCTTGCTTGGAGGTCAGCGTGCCGCCTTGGGGACCTTGACAATGACGGCGGCCACCTCCGAAGGCCTTGGAGCAACCCCTTTTGGCTTCCTGGGTCGAAGAACGGGAGGGTTGGCAGTAAGAGGAGCAGTCCCGGCCAAAACCCTTTCTAGACCTGCTAGACTTCCCTCCGGAGGAACAAAAGGACGGACAGTTTTGTTGCAGAGTGCCCAAGGCACGGGCCATCTCCGTGTCAGTCTTTATGGCCTGGAGAGATTCATCGACAGCCTTCCCGAACAGGTTGTCTCCAAACGGCATGTCCAGGACCCTCGTTTGGACCTCTAGTCTAAAGTTGGTGGTCTTGAGCCAGCCACGATGACAAAGGCAAACCCTGTTTCCCATCTGGCGAAAGCCTGTGTGCTTAATGTCCAGGGCCACTGTGATGGTGTGATCCGACGCCACCTCGCCTTCCTGGAGGATCTCCAAAACCTCGATCCGTTTGTCATTGGGGAGGAAATCCAGGAGCTGAGCCATCTTGCACCAAAGCTCCCGGTCGGATCAGGCCATAATTCTCAATGCGTTGGCCGCTTTGACCGTTGTCGCAGCTGAGTAGATGACTTTTCGCCTCGGTGTCCGAAGGTGCGGATGAAGATGCTGAACGTGAGGATTTCTTCCTGCCGGCCGCTGAGACCACCAAGTGCGGCGACGGTTGAGTCCACAGGCACTTGGGCCTCTCTTTGCTGGGGCTGAGGCGGGGTTCCTCAGCAGGGCCAGCTCCTCATCCCAGACGTCATTCAGGAGCGGCACCTGCAAGATGGTCTTCCTCTTCTCCTCCCAACGCTGGTAGGTACAGGATCCACCCTCCTTCTCTTTCTGTGTGAGCTAGAAAAGCTCTGACGCACGGGCGATCATGGAATGAAAGGATCCCACTTCGTCCGGTGGAGAAGCTCTCGGTTGTGGTAACAGAGGATCCCCCATCCCGCAGTCGTCGTTCGTGTCCGTTGTCGCTGTGCTTGTCCCTGTCCCCCTAGAGGGGTGGAGAGGGCAACAATGGTTGGAATGGAGGCGTAGGATGCCCCTCCTCCTCTTCACCAGTGGTGGCCCCGGTGTCATCTGGGTCACTGGTGGTGGTGCTGCTGGTGGCACCGTCCGCAAACTCCGCTGAATCTCCGACACCAGAGTGTGGAGGGTTGAGAGGATATCTTGCGAAAGGTCTCTTGGAGGCACCTGGGGGACCGGGTGGCTGGGCCGAGACCGATTTCATCATTCCCCCGTTGACGGTGTCGCCGTCCCCATTGTCGTCACCACCTTGAATGGTGTTGAAGGAAAGCATCTCGTCCTCGTCGGACCCTGAGGGGTCGGTCTCGGGCTGAGGTCCGGCATCCTCTTCTCTGGAGTCTTCTCTACTGACTTGGCCGAAGCCTCCCTCCTGGAAGGAAGAGCAGCTCTGGCCGCCACTGGGGTACCCTCAACAGGGTCAGCCCCTTTTACCTCCGAAAGGGATGCCACCACAAACTCGATCGAGGAGGACTATTTGGCCTGGATCACCTACCTGGGCCTTCACGGGCAGGCCGGACACCTTGTCCTGCTTGGCCTTCTCTGGCATCTTCCACGGGGTAGCCGACTTTCTCTTGGACGAGGAGCTGGAGCGGCGGCTGGAGATCGAGGAAGACAGACTATAAACACGCCCTCACCATCACAGTACCCCTGACGGAAGCTGACTTGCAGTGCTTGGTCTTGTTTTGGGCCCCCATGGATGGAGCTCCCTCAAATCACTTAGAAGCCCGCTCAGGTTGGCTGGATCGGGAAGACGCATGCTCCGGTTAATCACCCGGGGTAGAGGCCTGTTAGGCAGAATCATATGCAGAACCCTTAGGGAACACTACATACGATTAGGACTACAAGTGATAGTAAAATTTCCCCTTGGGTACAAGCTCGTACTACACAGTAAAGTGGTAGCGATGGCTGAGCAGCCAAACTTATCTCAACAGAAAATGAGCAGTAATAGGGATGACACAAAGGACTACAATTACTGTGACTCAAGCAAACACTGACTCAAGGTTTGTGGTTAAAAAATATGACAATGCATTACTTACTGTAAAAGCATTTCTGATGGTTGTATCTGCTTAGATTCACATGCTGTGCATAGGTCCGACATCCAGTGGTCACTGCGGAGTATTGCATTTTGTTTTTCGTAGTCGAAAAGGGGACGTCGACAAGGCGTGTCTGTAACACTATCCCTATAGTGACGTGTGTTGTACCCACAATCCCTCACGCTTCGAAGTCCCCCTGTTTGTATTTTTCTGCCCTGAGGGAGCCTTCTAGACGTGAGTGAGTACAGAAAAGAGAGAAATATAGAAAGATGTCTATGTTCCTTCCATCCGAGTGGGGAGGAAGGGTGGGCGCATGTGAATCTAAGCAGATACAACCATCAGAAATGCTTTTACGGTAAGTAATGCATTGTCTTCTGATGTTTGTTAATCTGCTTAGAATCACATGCTGTGCATAGACTAGCGAGCAGTACCCGGAGTTGGCGGTGGGTTATGAGAAGGAACAGTAGAGAAAAGATGTCTTAATACTGCCTGTCCCACCTGGGAGTCAGATCTAGAGTGTGCATCTAGACAGTAGTGTTTTGTAAAGGTGTGCACAGAACTCCAGGTAGCCGCTTTGCAGATGGACTCAAGGGGAACATTTGCAATGAATGCTATGGACGCCCCCGTGCCTCGAGTAGAATGTGCTCTTGGCCTAAAGGGCAGTTCTCTCTTAGCAAGAGTATAGCAGAGAGTGATGCATTGGAAAATCCATCTAGAAATAGTGGACTTTGAAACTGCATCCCCTTCTCTTCCTGCTGCCACCGAGACGAAGAACTGATTAGTCTTCCTCAGTGATCTGGTTCTTTCCATGTAGAACATGACCGCTCTGCGCACATCTAGTGTGTGCAGAGTCCTTTCTCCCAAGTTGGAAGGATTTTGAAAGAACGCTGGTAGTTCTATAGACTGGTTTACATGGAATTTTGAGATGAATTTTGGAGCAAACCTTGGGTGAGTGCGTAGAACCACTTTATCTTTGTGAACTGTAACAAAGGGGTCTAGAACAGAAAGAGCCTGTAGTTCACTTACTCTCCTGATGGAGGTGATAGCTATTAGGAAAGCAGTCTTGAGAGTGAGGTCTTTAAGAGTTGCTTTGTGCATGGGTTCAAAAGGTGATCCCATGAGTTTTGTAAGTACCACGTTAAGGTCCCATCCGGGAGCTGGGTCAGCTATCGGGGGGTGTATTCTTTTTACTCCCTCCATGAAGGCCTTTATAACAGGGATCTTCCACCACGACACTTTGAGTTGGGAAGTGGTGTATGCAGAAAGTGCCGCTAGGTGGACTTTAATGGAATTGAACACTAGACCTGAATCTAATAAATGGGTCAGGTATAGAACAATATGTGTGGGAGAGCAGTCAATTGGGTTGATGCTCTTTCCTCTGCACCAGATGACAAATCTCTTCCATTTGCTAGAATAGCAGTGGCGAGTGTTAGGTTTTCTGGCTTCCCTGAGGATGTCCATGCATCTCTGCGGGAGCTGTAGGTGTCCAAATTCTACGACCTCAGGAGCCAGGCTGCTAAGTTCATGTTCTGGGGGCATGGATGCAGCGTCCTGCCCCTGTCTTGTGACAGCATGTTGTACGGGCAGGGGAGTTTCACTGGGGGAGATAGAGACATCTCCATCAAGTGAGCGAACCATGGCTGTCGGGCCCACATTGGGGCCACCAGTATCATGGTTACTTGTTCCTGGTGCATCTTGTGCACCACCTTGTTGAGAAGGGGAGTCGGGGGAAAAGCGTAAACAAATTTCCCTGACCATCGAATCGACAGACCGTTCCCCTTGGATTGGTTTTGGGGGTACCTGGAGGCGTAGCTTTGGCATTGTGAGTTCTCCAGGGTTGCGAACAGGTCTATTTCTGGGAATCCCCATTGCGTGAAGACGTCGAAGACGATGTCTTCGTGCAGTCGCCATTCGTACTCTTCGGGCAGGGGGAAATCTCTGCTGAGTTTGTCTGCCAGCAGATTGAGTTCCCCTGGTACATGTTGTGACAGGAGGAACATATTCTGTTTGAGAGCCCACTTCCATATGTTCTGGGCCAGTTTGGATGGGCCTGGAGAGTGGGTTCCCCCCTGCTTGTTGATGTAATACATGGCTGTGGTGCTGTCGTAAGGACCATCACTGTCTTGCCTTGTAGGTGTTCCTGGAAGGCTTTTAGCGCCTTGAACACCGCTAGTAGCTCCAGAAGATTGATGTGTTTGGATGCTACGCTCGGAGTCCACTCTCCGTGAGCAGTCTGATGGGATAGGTGAGCCCCCCATCCTGTGAGGGATGCGTCTGTGGTTAGAGTGGCTTCCGCCGCGGGTGTGGCAAAGGGTTTCCCTTTTTCTAGGTTTTCTTTTGTCCACCACCGTAGCGAGAGAACTAAGGCCTGCGAGACCACTAATAGATCGTCCCATAGTCCGCTGGCCTGACACCACTGGCTGTTGAGCCACTCTTGCATAGGGCGCATGCGCAGGCGCGCGTGAGGTACCAAATAAATACACGACGCCATCATGCCTAGCAAGCGCATTGCTTTGCGTACCGTCACCTCTCGACCGGACACATATTGAGGGATCTGAAACAACATGTTTTGAACCCTCTCTTTGGAGGGGAAGACGAGGCCGTCCTTTGTTTGAATTAGAGCCCCTAGGAATTGTTTGATTTGGCTGGGGTCTAGGCTGGACTTCTTTTCGTTGATGGAGAAGCCCAACTGGAACAAAAGGTCTACCGTCTTTTGGGTATTGGAGAAGCATGTTTCGTAAGAATCCCCTGTTATGAGCCAGTCGTCGAGGTAAGGGTAAACTGGGATGGACAACCTGCGCAGGTGGGCCGCTGCCACTGCCAGTACCTTCGTGAATACCCTTGGTGCTGATGCTATGCCGAAGGGTAGCACTCTGAACTGGTAGTGTTTGCCCTCTATCATGAACCGGAGGTACTTTCTGTGCGCTGGCAACATTAAAATATGAAAGTATGCATCTTTCATGTCCAATGTTGTCATGTAATCTCCCTGTGATAGCAGTGGGATCACTTCCTGTAGGGTCACCATACGAAACTTTTGGGGTTTGATAAACTTGTTCGCTGGGCGCAGATCTAATACAGGGCGCATGGTTAGATCCTTTTTGGGTACAAGGAAGAACACTGAATAAATACCTTCCGTTACCTGAGATAGAGGCACGACCTCTATGGCTCCCTTTTCCAGCAGTTGCTGTACTTCTTGTAGAAGGATGGCAAGATGTTCCGGTGACATGCGTCGTCCCCTCGGGGGTCTGTATGTTGGGGAACTGTTGAATTCGATGCAGTATCCGTGGGCTACGGTGGAAAGTACCCAGCGGTCTGACGTTATACCCTCCCATGCTGGAAGAAAGGATGTTATCCGGCCCCCGACCGGCGTTGCATGGGAGGGGACGCGAATCTTCGCGTCACTTGGTGTTGTTAGGGGCTTGGGAACCTCTGGGGGTGGACCCTCGCCCTCTTCCTTTGCCCCAACGCTGTCCTCTTTGACTGTACTGGCCACTACTTGTCTGGAAGTTGGTGGCAGGGTACTGTTGCTGCTGGTTTTGTTGTTGGCGTTGGCCACGAAAAAAGCGTTTATTGCCATATCCGCGCCTGGTAGCGGGCTTAGAGATTTGGTCAAGAGTTTTGATTGTATCAAACTCTTTTTTAGCCATCTCCAGAGCCTCATCCACCGCCTTCCCGAAGAGGTTGGAGTCTTCAACAGGTTTATTTATTAAAGACGCCTGTGTCTCCGGTTTGAACCCTGAGTTTCGCAGCCATACGTGACGTTTAAGGACTATTCCCTGAACTAGGGAACGTCCCGCAGTTTCTGCCGCATCCAGAGAGCTCTTCACAATACTCTGGTTGACCTGGGTTCCTTCGCCAATAGTTGAAAGCAGGCGTGTACGTAATGGTTCCGCCGCTTCTTCGGCGTCTTTGCGCAGTTTAGCCCACTGCGCGTCCGCATAGCTCGCGAGCAAAGAATTGTTGTTGGCAATTCTTGCCGAAAAGGCGGCCGAGGATGTAATTCTTTTAGCAAGGGCATATAACCGCTTGCCCTCCTTGTCAGGTGGTGCCTAACTGGTGGAAAGTGGCACCCCTGCCCTCTTTCTTGTGTTGGTTACTACCAGGGAATCCGGAATGGAATGTCCCCTGATGTATAGCGGGTCTGAGGGTGAAGGAGTGAAAGGTTTTTCAATTCTAGGATTGACCCCTCTGATTAGTGCGGGTGTGGACAGCGAAGGGATGATTCTTCTCCTCACCGAAGCGAGGAGGGGAATTGTCTGACTGACCGGGGGTTTCTCCTTAATTACCCTTTCTACAAAGTCTAATTCAGGAGAGAGCTCCCCAGTGTCTAGTTCGAAGTGTGCTGCTGCTCTGCGCAACAGGGCATTAAATGTGGGTTGATCGTCAATGGGAGACGTGTTTCTAACCGGTGAAATGTCAGGAGGATTTAGATTCAGGACATCAGTGTCGGAATATATTGATGGTGATTGCCAGGGGTGAGAAGGTCCTTCTTCTGGATTTTCTCCGAAGCCTTCTCCTACCGAGTCTTGGCTGTCCTCCAGACCTTCCTCCTGGTTCCGTCCGTCTTCCTCGTCCATAAAATCATCCTCTTCCTCAAAATAATGTTCTTCCCCAGTGAGGTCATACACACTGTGGAAGTCTGAGGCTGTGTCCTGGTGGGGATTGACTAATCTTGGAATTTTGGCCCTGGGGTCCTCCTGAGGCCCTTCTCTTATTCTCTTTGGAGTGGGAGGGTTTTGGGCATTCATAAACCTCTCCATCCTTTCCATGCAGAGATGGAGCCTTTCCATGGTTTCATGGGGTACCCCTGAGCGGTCTAGCGGGGGAAAATTGGTGTCTTGTAGCTGAACACGGCTCGACCTCTCCCATAACATCGAGCAAAGTGTCCCATCGCCTTCCGAAAAGCCTTCAGGTGTGTCTTTCGACCTTTGCGTAGCGCTCGACGTGTCTTTCGGCGTACGCTTTTGGGCGTCGGCTACCACGATCCTCGCCAAGCTCTCAGCGACTTGTTTGTCAGCAGGGAGCTGTGGTTTCGACGTTATGGGTGTCGAACGCTCTACGGCGGCATGCGCTTTCTGCTGATGCGCTCCGGCCGATGATTTGGGGGTGGCGCCCTTATTTGCCGAAAGCCCAGTCGCTGGTCGCGGCTACGGTTGCGAGAGGGGCTTCGAACCCGAACGGTCCGAGGAGGCCGCCGGTGAAACCTGCGTCTCCTTGGGCGCTGATGCTCTCTTTGCCTTTGGCAAAGAAGAGCCATGGGTTGTGTGCTTATGTGTGGTCTTGTGTGCGTCAGTGTCGCCGGGGTGTTCATCCCCATAAGCAGGGCGTAAGCCGAGCCCGTTGGGGCCGGGGACAGACGACGAAGCGCGTGTGCGCTCTCTAGGGGGGTTTACGACTTCCGTAGTGGAGGTCGTGGTATCACGTTCCTCGCCACTGTCGGAGGTAGCGACGGTGGGTGGAGCGTCGGCCTTCGACATAGCGTAGGCCGCCCACCTTTTGACCCTACAGTCTTTTAGAGTCTTCGGCTTAAGAAGCCGACAAGCCGTGCAACCCTCCTCCTTGTGATCGAGGGGCAAGCAGCGGTTACACCGTGAATGCTTGTCCTTCCAAGTAAACTTGCCCTTGCAAAGCGGGCAAAACCTAAAGGGTGTCCTCTCCATAGCTGAGGCAATAAAACGTGATAACCACCCCAAGGGAAAGGAAGGGGAAAAGGAAAGGCATTCTCAGAAAAGAATTAGAGATGTCCCACTACCCCCACTCTCCCTACTGTATTTGGCCTGCGAGGCCAGGCCACGTGTTCGGCAACGCCGAAGGATCTCCTCCGCTCGTCCCCTCCGTCGAAGATCTTGCTCGGCGGAGAAGCTTCACAACAGCGTCGAGGGGAGGATCGATATGTTCTATATTAATATAGGAAAACGACCAAAGGTCGAGGAGATGAAATCTGCAATGTCTCTCGAGGAGCTCCGCGTAAAGGCGACCAGTATCTGGGCGGAAAAAAACAATCTGAGGGACCTCGACGCGTGAGGGATTGTGGGTACAACACACGTCACTATAGGGATAGTGTTACAGACACGCCTTGTCGACGTCCCCTTTTCGACTACGAAAAACAAAATGCAATACTCCGCAGTGACCACTGGATGTCGGACCTATGCACAGCATGTGATTCTAAGCAGATTAACAAACATCAGAAAAGTACATTTATTTTCAAACCATCTGTTCAAAAAACACTTCACTTCTATTAAATAAAACCACACTCTAAATATACTACACACAACCAATTCCTCTTGTTCAGGTCAATTCAAGGTAAGTACATTAGGATTTGACAGACCAGTGTTTCGAAACCAAGATGTTACCGTGGGTTAATACGCAATATCTTTTTGACAGTAATGACAGTTCCGTCTTACGAAAGAAAAGCGTACTAGCGGGAAGAAATGTAACCGTAGTCAAAAACACTTAGCACATAGAATTCAAAACAAGGGAATAGTGGATAAAAATCATAGGCAATACTTTTGTCAAGGCAATAGAATCAGAGGACGTGTTCTAAGAGGCAGATAAATGTCATTAGGCCTGCGCCAGCGTCAAATGGAGCAGGGGCTCTGTTGTCAAGGATCACATGGTGAGAACAGTTCAAGATTAACATTACCAGGAGTACTGTATATTGTCAAAGGGAGGCAAAAGTTATAAGACGGAAGGAAGAAAGGACAAGCCTTCGGAAAGGAAAAGGGTTCACCCCAATTCCTCAAGGTCGGACGGAAAGAACGACCAAATGGACACAGTACCTTATTCGGATGAAGAAAGCTGGTCCTACAGCAGTTGTTCTTGGTAGTTCCTGCAGAGTCACGGTTCCTGAAGCTTCAGTCGTGGGGACAAGGAGGATGATGTCTGGAGCGATCTGCACTACCCGGGGATGAAGCCAGCAGCAGCAAAGCAACAATGAATAAAAGGTGCGCTCCTTAAAAACAGGAGAGGGCTCGTCTGATGGCTATCCGGACCACCAGAGCTCAGTGCAGTGATTTTGACCCAGAAGAGGATTCTCTGGCTGTAGAAGGTGAGCTGGTTGATCCCACCAGGCACAAGGGAAGAAGATTCCGGACTGGATCTTCTCTGTCGTTGAAGGTTAGATGGCTCAGGACTGCAGCAGGGCTTCACCGGGATCAAGGAGTTGCAGCAGCCGTCTTCTTCTCCACTTCTCTTCGGTTCTTGTAGTTCCAGTGGCGACTCTGACTTCCAGCCCAAGAGTCCTGCCTTTTATGCCAAAATCCCCCATTCACAGAGCCTGGCTGTCAATCACATAGCAAGGGGTTATCCAGCCCGGACAACCACCTCAGCCAATGGACACAAAGTGTGACTTGGGTCTCCAAGGAGACCCTGTGCGCAGGAGGTTACTAAACCCCTCCCTCACATTCAGCCCACCTAGACATCCAGACATCAAAAGGAGGGCTTCTTTGCAGAAGCCCACCAAAGGACGACGAACAAGGAAACCAAACCTGGTTTGGCGCGAAAAGCAAACAAGAAAGACCTTTCCAACACGAAATGGCAGAAAACCACGCTAGGACCCATGATAAAAACTATATGGGGTAGCGGGTTTTATGTTCACGTCTGTCACCACAGCCAGAACAGTAACACGGGAGTCCCTGTAAAAATTATAGTTCCCACTGCCACCAGCCATGTCGAGTCCGGAAGGGGGACACAAAGTGCCCCTTGAGTTACAGAAGGAGAGGGGAAAGATTGTAAGATGGCTTGTACTGGATCTGTATTTTTAAAAGGGACTAGTAAAGCCAATGGTGACTTTACATGTTTCTGGGGGACAGTAGTCATCCCCAGAAACTGAGTTCACAAGGGAAGTCTAAAAGACATCCCTGTGTCACTGCACTAAAGGTGCTGTGTGGCACATAAGTAAAAAGATGATGCCTATGGAGTTTGTGACACTCCATAGCCCATGAGCACAAAAATTACAACACACAAAAATTACACTGTAAGAGTGGGGAAAAAGGATCACACTCTTACTAGATGAAAGAAATAAACCCCACAAATCCAGCAAAGCTGCTGAGGGACTCACTAGGTAAAGCAAATTAGCCGTAAATGAGAATTCTCCCTAACAAGGCCTTTGCCCTGAGCCACGTCGCCAACCGGATGAATCGATCCTTCATCGTGCGCTTGGAGAAGCAACGGAAGATCTCACAATCATCTTCTTTATGCGTTGGGTGTAGGCAATACAGAGACTGGGAATACATGTCGTCCGCTAACACATTCGGTAAACCGCAGCTGGTGCAGAGCTTGAAGAGGGAAGCACCATCCTTCTTCTCCGACATGATCCGCACAGTGTAGAACTTCTGGAAGCTTCCAAGAAGAACACTCGACGATTTCGGACCTTGAGGCTTGATGAGATGCCGAAAAACGTGTCACTGTTAATCGGGAGGATAAGCGATGGAGCACACAGACTCGATTGAAGCGAAAAAGTGTTCCTATCAAAAAAGTGACGAGCGACACGCGAGCACTCCCAACACTTGAACGTGCGGTAAAAATCTGAAAAGGGCTGCCTGAGGAGGGGCTTAGGTAGAGGGCAGTCATTGGCTGGGGGCAGTCTGACCCAGAGCTCAGTGATTGGTTTGTAGGAGAAAGACAGTTTAGAAACAAAACTGTTTTTTCTTTTACCAAGGATTCCCAGCCTGACAACGGTGAATATTCATGAGCATGTGAATCCATGTCAGACCCTACGATGGAGAAAATAAAAGCTCTCTCTGACAGGAAACTATTACTTATTCTAGCATTAATGATCTTTCCTTCCTTAAGGATGACAAATGCTGTGTCTCATCCCACAAAGTCCCCCTGTTCCCCTGGGGCGCTTCTCCACCCACGTGACCCTATCGACCAATACCGCCCCCAGGGTCAGGAAGGTACAAGTTACTTACCTGTAACTGTTGTTCTCCAGCATGTGTCTGGCATGGATTCACATGCTCATGAATATTCCCCGTCGTCAGGCTGGGAATCCTCAGTAAAGAAAAAATCAGTTTCACTTCTGCACTGTCTTTCTCCTAACAACTAATCACTGGTCTCTGGGTCATACTGCCCGCAGCCAATGACTGCCCTCTACCTAAGCCCCTCCTCTGGCAGCCATCTTCAGATTTGGTAGCACATGAAGTGGCAGTAGGACCAAGAGAAGAGCCGCAGAGGGGTAGGCGGGAGGGTTTGCATGTGAATCCATGGCAGACCCATGCTGAGTAGTTACAGGTAAGTAACTCGTTCCTTCTCCAGCATGGGGTCTGGCATGGATTCACATGCTCATGAATAAAGAATACATAGCAGTACACAAATGCACAACCACGGGAGGTGGCAAGGCTCCACATTAAGCATCTCAACATTAAGCACCTTTACCTCCTCACCAGGCTCACCTTCAAGCGAACAGGTTGCGCAGCACTGCTTGGCCGACTCTGGACTCCTCCCTGGTATCCCCGTCAACACAGTAGAACTTTGTGGAGGTGTGCGTCGACCTCCACGTAGCAGCCCTGCAGATGTCCAGCAGGGGCACACCAGACAGAACACCGTAGTTGCAGCTATCACTCTGGTCGAATGGGCTCTCGGACGGCCAGGCAACTGTCGGTTTGCCAACCGGTGACAATGGGTGATGCAGCTGGAGAGCCACCTGGAAATGGAAGCCTTGGGGAGGGCCTTCCCATGGACCACAGGGCCAAAGTTCACAAGAAGTCCTCTCAGCCGGCGATGAAGGCATCGGGAAGAATACAGGTAACACCAAGGGCTTGTTTAGATGAAAGTACGACATCACAGTGGGCATGAAGGAGGGGTGCGTCCACAGCACTACCCTCGTCTTATGAAACGTCAAATAAGGTGGTTTACAAGAGAAGGCCTTGATCTCTCCCACCTTTGGTCGTGCAGAGGTGATGGCCACAAGAAACGCTGTTTTCCACGACAAAAACTTCAGCGGCGTCGAATGCATAGGCTCGAACAGGGGACCCATTAACCTAGTCAGCACCACATTGAGCTCCCCCACCGGAGCCAGAGCCTTCATCGGCAGGAACTGTTAGGGAGAATTCTCATCTATGGCTAATTTCCCTCAACTAGTGAGTCCCCCAGCAGCTTTGCTGGACTTCTGGAGTTTTTTTTCCACTTGGTAAGAGTGAGAGCTTTTCCCCCACTCTTACCTATGTTTTGCTATGTGTTTCTACCTGTATTTGTGATTATGGACTCTGAAGTACATCACTTCAGTAGCCCTCTCCTTTTGGTGTGTCCCACAGCACCTTCAGTGCCGTGGCACAGGGTTGTCTTTGAGACTTCCCTCAACTCCATTTCTGAGGCGACTACCATCCCCCAGAAAAGGGTAAAGTTACCATTAACTTACTTAGTCAATCGACCACAAATCGAGTACACCCCATCTTCGATGGAGTGCTGGAAAGGGTTAATTCATATCCCTTTGTATCTGTACCTCCTAGAGCATTGTTTCGCTCTTTTTAACATTTAGACTTGGCTGGTGGCAGTGGTATCTACGCTAACTTTTCTACCGGGATTATATTAGATAAACGCGGTACTGTTCTTGGCTATTATATTAGCCTCTAACAAAAACCTGCTTGACCAAATCGCCTTTCTTTTGGCTCTGGTTGGGTTATTCGCCATTTCTTTTTGTTAAAGTCCTTCTTGTGTTTTACTTTGCGCCGCAAACTAGGTTCGCCTTCTTTGTTCACTGTCTTTTGGCGGGCTTCTGCTCAGAAGCCCTCCTCAAGGCGCCTGGGTGTCTAGGTGGGCTGAATGTGAGGGAGGGGTGTAGTCACCCCCTGCACAGGGTATCCTAGGAAACCCAAGTCGCACTTTGTCATGATTGGCCAGGGTAGTTGTCCGCGACGGACAACCCCCCCTGCTGGGTGATTGACAGCCAGGCTGGGTTATGGGGGTTTTTCGCATAAAAGGCAGGTCTCTTGGGCTAGAAGTCAGAGTCGCCACTGGAACTACAAGGAACCAAAGAGAAGCGGAGAGAACGATGGCTGCTGCAACTACCCTGTCCCGGTGAAGCCCTGCTGCAGTCCTGAGCTATCTTCCCTTCAACGACTCAGAGAAGATCCAGTCCGGAGTCTTCTTCCCTTGAGTTTGGTGGGGATAACCAGCTCATCTTCTACAGCCAGAGGATCCTCTTTCTTGGTCGAAATCGCTGCACACTGCTGTAGTGGTCTGGATAGCCACCTGAAGAGCCTCTCCTGTTTTTAATGAGCGCACCTTTTATTCCTCATCGCTGCTGCCGGCTTCATCCCTGTGTGGTGCAGACCCCCCTTCAGACGTCCTCCTTGACAACGAAGCTCCAGGAATCGTGGGTCTGCGGCAAACCAACAGGAACAACTGCCAGGGCACCAGCTCCACCATTGGAACAAGGTACTGTGTTCTACTTGAGGAAACTGGGTGAATCACTTTTCTTCATTTTCCAAGGCTTGCCCTTGTCTTCCCTCCTCCTTATAACTTTTGCTTCCGAACATTGACAATATCTAAGTACTTTTGGGTACGTTGAATCGTGAACCGTCTGTGTGATCTTCAGCAACAGGCCCCCGTGTCTTTCGACCCTTTGACTTTTGAACTCCTGTCTCTTGATTCTGCCTGCCTAACCAAAATATTGCCGGTGATTTTTGCCTCCAACTCCCTCTAGGTATCTCAGGTGCTAAGTGTGTTCTTGCCGGTAGCATTTCATGTCACGGACACGCATTTATTTAGTAGACCGAACTGTCAAAAAGTGATTGCAATCGTATTTGCGGTAACGTGTTTTGTTCGTAACACATGTTCATTCAAACACAGGGTACTTACCTTGAGACTTACTGTACAAAGTGAATTGGTTAGTTGTAGTATATTTAACGTGTGGTTTTTATTTGAGTTTAATAGAAGTGTTGTGTTTATAACGAATGGTTTAAAAATAAATGTACTTTTTACCTGAAACCTTGAGTCAGTGTTTGCTTGAGTCAAAGTAATTGTGGTCCCTTTGTGTAATCTCTGCTACTGCTCATATACTCTTGAGATGAGCCTGGCTGCTCCGCCACTGCTACCACTCTGACATAGTATTACAGGCTTGTACCAAAGGTAAAACTTGTATTGCCATCTGTAGTCTTAATTGTGTGTAGTGGTCCCTAAGGGCACTGCACAGGATTCTGCCTAACAAAAACGAACAGAGAAGAGAAGTCCTTTGATGAACTCCTTGACCAGGCGGTGTGACCATAATGATGACCTCCCCGGCGTTCTCGTGTAGCGGAAGATAGCCGCCAGATGAACCTTGATGGAAGCATGAGCCAATCCGGTCTTGGCCAGCGACAGTAAATACAGCAGCACTTTCGGAGCCGTAATCCGTAGAGGGTCGAGTTTCTGTGCCCTGCACCAGACGGCGAACCTCTTCCAGTAAGTCCGTAGCATTTCAGTGTAGACTAAACCCTGGCCTTGGCAAGCATTTCCTTGCAGTCTGCTGGGAGATCGTATCCACTGAACTCTAGCGCTGCAGGAGCCAGGCCTGCAAGTTCAGCGACCCTGGGTCGTGGTGCAGAATCGCGCCTCCGTCTCTGGCGAGAAGACCTGCATCAGCCGGAAGCTTGACTGGAGGGGACACCGACAAGTCCAGAAGGTCCAGGTACCATATCTGCCTCGGCCACGCCGGTGCGACAAGGATCATCCTACACCAGGACCGTCTGAGTTGATCGACTAGTCGAAGAAGCAACGGGGGGAACGCATAGAGAAACAGGCCATCCCAGGGGAATGAGAAGGGATCCCCCATGCTCCCCGGCTGGGGAAACCTGCTGGTGAACCTCCGGCACTTGGTGCTCATCGCCATCGCAAACAGATCGATCTGGGGATTGCCCCATAGTCAGAACAGAAGATCCACTCGGTCCTGCCGAGGCTCCCACTCATGGCACGAGCGCAGCTCCCTGCTGACAGTCTGCAACAGTGTTCTTCACTCCTGCTAGATGTAACGGGACGAGGAACGCTATAGGTCCTGCGCCCCTTTGGAGAGCGCCGGGGATCTGGACCCCCCCTGCTTCCGGATGTAAAACAAAGTGGTGGTGTTGTCTGTGAATATCCGCACCACCTTGCCCTTGAGGGCAAGGAGGAAAGACTTGAGGGCCCAAAACACCGCCCGTAGCTCCAGAACGTTGATGTGCAATGACTTCTCCTCCGGTAGCCACATGCCTCTTGCATGGAGACATCCGGTGTGTGCACCCCATCCTTCCAGGGAGGCGTTCGTTGTGACCGTCTCCTCATGAAGAGGGGTCTGGAAATCCACGCCCGCCGACAGATGCGCACAGACACCCCACCACCGAACCGCTAAACGGAAACTCTCGTCGAGGGTGATCTTGTCCTCAAAGTTTCCCGTTACCTTGATCCAAAGGGCTTTGAACTCCTGCAGCGGTCGCATCCGCAGCCTGCACAGCCGCACAAGGTATATGCATGATGACATCATGCAGAGGGGGGACTTGATGGACCTCACCCTTGCAATCTTCAGCGTCATCAGCCGTTGTACCTTGCGCACGATGGCCGGTATTCTCTCCTCCGACGGGGAAGCCAGGCACGACACATTGTCGAGCCGGGACTCCAGAAACAGCACGTCTTCCGATGGCACCAAACAGACTTTGCAAAGTTTGAGAACCCCAGTTGCGTGAGTAGCTGGTTGGTCCTCGACATGTGCTCAACAGTGGTCTCTCTCGATTTCGCTCTGATGACCCAATCGTCCAGGTAGGGGTAGATGTGGATCCCTTGCAGACACAGCCTCTCCGCCACTGGCGCCAGACACTTGGTGAAAACCCTTGGTGCCAACTTCAATTCGAAGGGAAGGGCCTTTAATTGGTAATGTTTCACTTGAACTATGAAGCGTAGAAACTTGCAGTGTCCTTTGTGAATGGGGATGTGAAAATAGGCATCCTCCAGGTCCAGCGACGATAGAAAATCCCCCTCTTCCAACTGTCCCAGCATGTGCTGAAGGGTGACCAACCAAAACTTTTGGGAACCGATGTACTTGTTGAGGCGGCGGAGGTCTAGGATGGGCCCCCAACTGCCCGTCTTCTTTCGTACCAGGTAGTACCAAGAGTACACTCCGGAGCCCCAGAGCCTCTTTGGGACGAGTTCTATTGCGCCTTTCTTAAGCATGGCCCGTACTTCTAGAAGAAGTTGAGGGATGTGGTTTTCGTGCCTGGCCACCAGTGGAATGCAGACACTTTCGTTGGAATTCCAGAGTGTGCCCGTGGGCCAGGGCGTCCAGCAGCAAACAGTCGGAGGTGGAATTCCACACGCTGATGAAGTTCGTCAGCCGGCCTCCCACCGGGGTGCGTGGGTGGGGGCTCGACGTCACGGCCAGTTCAATCTTGTTTCGCCGTGGGGGCACCACCTTGGGGACCTTGGCGACGACGGCGACCTCCTCCGGACTTGTTGCAGCCCCTGTAGGCTTCCTGGGCCGAAGAGCGGGACGGTTGACAATAGGACGACGAGCCGCCAACAAAACCTTTGGAGGAACCCTGGGAGTTTCCTCCAGAGGTCCGAAAGGACGGTCGTTGCTGCTGGAGCGTGCCCAAAGCACGAGACGTCTCGATATCTGCTTTGATGGCCTGAAAAGACTCGTCCACAGTCTTGCCGAATAAGTTGTCCCTGTTGAAGGGCATGTCCAACACCCTTGATTGTACATCCTGGCGGAAGTTAGTCCCTCGTCCCAAATGTCGTCCAATAGCGGGATCGAAAGCACAGTCTTCCTCTTGGCCTCTCGGTGATGGTACAGGAAGCCTTCCTTCATTCTTTTCCTCGGGAGCCAGTTGGAACACTTCCGAGGCCCTAGAGATCATAGCATGTAAAGAGCCAATCTCGTCGGGCGGTGAGGCCCTGGGCACTGGAGATCCACTCCGTTGTCATTGTCCGTCGTTGCCCTATCCGGTTCCGTATCGACCCTCCGAGGAGGGGGTGGAGGCGAAGGATGGCAAGGAGGTAGAGGGTGACCGCTCCTCTTCTTGGTAGGGGGTTCCCCTGATGGCTCAGGTGCTGCAGAATCTGCCGCCGGCGACAGGGGCATCCTTGTCCGGATCTCTGAGCACAATGTGTGCAGTGCTCGTAGGATATCCTCTGACATGTCCGTTGGTGGTAGCGGCGGTTGCTGCAGTAGGTGCAACAGGAGCGATGGCAGTGGCGTGGTGTCCTCCAGCTCCTCACTGCCCTACTGCTCCTTGTTGGTTTCCTCGCTGCTTTCCACATCCGCCTCGGGGGTGGTGCGTCCCGTAGGACCTGGCTTTGACGTACTTCTTATCCAGTACCGCCCCTCCTCCCCCTTCTTCTCTACCTTGGGAGACTGTCTCTGGGAGATGATCGGCATCGTCTTCATCGGGGTCTTCTCAATAGGCAGAAAAGATGATTCCCTCCGAGCAGGCAGGGACACGCTCGTCTTGGGGGCCGTCTCCTGTGAACCTGCATCCGCAGCCTTCGCTAGGTACGCCACCATTCCTTTAATAGAAGTTTTCACCTGGTGAACCTGGGCCTTCATGACCTTGGGCGCACTTGAGGTATTCACTGTGAAGGGAGGGTCAGAGCCCCACTCCACCTTGGCTTTCTTTGTCGGAGTTGACTGGGATTTCTCCAGAAGTTTACCCGGGTGGTCTGACTTCCTCTTCTTCGCCGGAGCGTTGGATCGTGGTCAAAGTTGCCGGAGACGCTGCGCCCGACCTGGCCACTGAGGAGCCCGTCCAAACGTCGCTCCCGTTGCCCGCGGACTTGCAGTGCTTTGCCTTATGTCAGCCCCTGTCGCCGGAGCGCCCTCAAAGGTCGCAGCTGGGTTCTTTGTCTGGAGCCCCCCGGTGAGCCGCCTGCCACGGTCCTTCATGGTGCGTGGAACCATATCCTTGCAGAACGCACAGGCCTCTTCCAAGTGCGTTTGGTCAGAATGCAGGCAGTAAAGGCACAGTGAGTGCCCAACGTCCTGGAAAATGTTCCGTAGGTCATATCCAGGGCAGATCCTGGCCAGAGGCGTCAAGTTTCCTTTATCTTCACCCATGTCCACGCGGAGTAGGCCTCAAAGAATCTTCTGGAACCCTCCAAGAAGGGAACTAGACGAAAATCGCCCTTAAGGGGTGTAGAAAGTTCCTAAAAATGGGTCCCATTAGTCGGATGACGGATCGATGGAGCTTGAGGCTCGATTGACCGGAAAAATAAGAGTAAACTCTAAGAAAAAGCGCAAAACGCAGAAAAAAGCCAGAGAGCTAATCACAAGGACTCCCACCAGTCGAACGTACAGTAAAAATCTGAAGATGGCTGCCAGAGGAGGGGCTTAGGTAGAGGGCAGTCATTGGCTGGGGGCAGTATGACCCAGAGACCAGTGATTGGTTGTTAGGAGAAAGACAGTTCAGAAGTGAAACTAATTTTTTCTTTACCGAGGACTCCCAGCCTGACAACGGGAAATATTCATGAGCATGTGAATCCATGCCAGACCCCATGCTGGAGAAGGGTCTGCCTTTCCCTGGCCACCTTGGAGGAGACTTCAGGTAGGGATTTTGTGAGGACTCAGCAGGATTCTTTGCACTGGAGAGTGATGAAGATGAGGAAGCTGGACGCCTTCCTGATGCATGGATGGGGACCCGTTCTCCTGTTCCTTAGTCGTGGTGACGAGAGGTGGGACCCAGGATGAGATTCTACACTGATCGGTTTTGGTGCCTTTTTTATCAGCACCAGGCGCGAACGCTGTTCGCCCGTTGGAATCTTCCTGTTTACTCAGTCCTGCACTCTGGCGAGGGCACTCTGATGGGTGGATTCTTGCTTCCGGAGGTCCACATGGATGCCAAAGTTTTTGCGAGATTCGATCAATGCAAGACAATGCACTCCAATATGGTCGAGCCCAGGAAGGTCGCAGGACATCGGGGGATGGCTCAAATTGAAGGTGAGGTGGTCCTGAGGCTGGGTATGTTGAGGAGGAAGTCGTCCTGGTGCAGCTTCCCTGTCGATTCAAAAACAGGGTCAGGAAAGCAGCAGTAAACATTCACTGTTCTGCTACAGCTACCTCTCTAGAATCTGGTTGTTCCCTTTGTGTAGCACACTGTTGAGCTGGATTTCTAGAATCTATAATGGAGGACAGTTTTTAGGAGGCCACACCAGTTTTAATGAACATGGTAACTCAGAGATTAGCCAAAAACCAATCAAGGTAAACCTGGAGGGCAGTCAAGGCTATTCTCAGGAGAGTGAGAATGGGGTCAGAGGTCCACAGTGAAGCAAACAATTCAATTTAGAGATAAATGTATAAAAATACAAATATTTATTGGAGTCCTTAAACACAAACTAAAAAATGTAACAAGCAGGTGATACTATTGCACAATACTCAATAATAAACAAATATACATTCACCATACGTTCTTAAAACACATTCAATTACTTAAAACATCAATGGAGGTAAGTAAAGTGATGCAGTAAAGATGAAACCAAGTAACAAGTGATATTCTACATTTTCAGCAGTCCATTCCCTAAGAAGAATGTGACCTGGTGCCCAAAGGTCACAAGAGCCACAATGCTCCTCCCCAGAATGTATCTGTAAAAGGTCATTTACATCTGTTGGTGATTGTTCAAAGGACGAGATGCAACAAAGTTACTAGGTAAGTAAAATGTGTTCTTTCAGGTGGTACTATCCAGGTTCGACGACCAAAAGGCAGTGGAATGGAAGGATACAAAGACTTGTTCTCAATCTTTCCTATGGGGACGGGGAGGTCTGATTTCCCACTGTTGGTTCCAGAGTGTGAGATGCAGAGGAGCTGCAGGTGCAAGGATGTTTTGCCGTCGGTTCCAGGAGCAGAGTGCAACCCTTGGCAATGGATAAATGCAATGTTCACTGATGCAGCCCTATTCAGGACACTTCACAGGATGCAGGGAAAGCAAGTTCCAGCGACAGCCACGGCACACAGACAAAGATAGGCAGACTTCCAGTCGCATTTGTAGAAATCCTTCCAGGTCAGCTCCCTTGTTGCTGAAATTCGCCAGGAAGGCGATTCATACCACAAGCCGGCAACAACGAAAGTTCCAGGTGCAAACAATGTTCTAGCAAGGTAGCCCACTGGAGAGCTGGACAGTCCACCGGGTGGTCCAGTATCACTTACGAAGGCTCAGGACAGCTGGATCCTCGAGAACAAGTAGAGCCTGATCAGGCCCACCAGACCAGGTGTTGAAGCACTGCACAGGGCCTTCGCAGATCACGTAGTCCAACAGGGCTTTACTGGGCCAGACGCAGGAAGGGATTCCAGGCCTCTTCGGGAGTCTCCATCAGATCTTTAGTCGGCTGTTATTCTATGAGGGATTATTGGCTCCAACACAGATTTGAAAAAATGGCTGGAGTCCTCTTATGCAAAATCCAGCCTGGAATCAAGTCCAAGCCCACCGACAGTAAGGATCTGCATCATTCAAACAGCCAGTAGTTGTCCACTCAGAGACAATTATTGGTTTCATTCATGCCCTGGGACCAGACAGTCTCACCCACGTCCTGGACGACACAGACACAGACAGACTGGGGGTCCAAAGAAACTATGGAGGGAAAGTTGCCAAAAGAGAAATTGTTCCTAAAAATTACACAGCCTTCGTGAGAGGGTTGCACAACATACTCCATAAGTGAGGGAGAGAGGAATGCATTAACTAGAAAGGGGACTTTCTTCCGTACAAGGAGGAATCTGTGTGAGGAACGTGTCCATTGGAAAATGATGTACATTGGAATTCTAAATAAAGCACTCTAGGGGAGTTTTCCTAAAGTCCTACTGGTAGTAAGACTTTAGTAAGCTATCCCAGTGGTTTGTAGAGCTCCAACTATTAGTATCAGTCTGTACTAACTCAGGACTTGGTAGAGTGGCAGAGCAGTCAGGCTCATCTTAAGAGGAAGATGTGAGCTGTAAGTACACTGAACCTTAGTTAGACATGCACACCAAAGAAACTCTTACACTTATAATTTATATAAAATTATATGTTTATTATATATGCACCAGAATCATTAAATACTTTAGACGTTTACACTAAAACACTTCGGAATACTTGAGAATACACTTCAAAGATCACTTTCACTTTTGTTTGCGTTACATTTGTAGCAACGCTAGGAAAGGGAAAAGACAATGTTATTGTATCATTTATTATGCGCACCTGCGGATTCTAACAGTTCATACACCTATACATTTACGCATAGTAATGTCACTTAGAAGGAGGAAAATGGTTAATGTAACATTAGCTTGGTTCAAGGTTCTAGAAAGGGTTTCAAATGTACTTATATTTTTTAACCAGAAACCTTGAGTCAGTGTTTGCTTGAGTCACAGTAATAGTAGTACTTTATGTAATCCTAGTACTGCTCATTTGCTCTTGAGATAAGTCTGGCTGCTCAGCCATAGCTACAACTTTACTGTGTAGTACAGGCTTGTACCAAAGGTGATATTGTACTGTCACTTGTAGTCCTAATCATATGTAGTGTTCCCGATGGGTACCGCATGTGATTCTGCCTAACAGCTCAAGGTCCTAGAGAGGGTTTCTTCACTCAGTAAGTCTTAAGTCCCAAAACGTAAACCTAGCTAAAGGCAGTTCAGAGAGGACTCAAAGTCTTTACAAGCAACAGAATACGAAGAGTTCCTGTGGATTTCTTCCAGTCTCCAGTGTTATAGAAGCAGCAAGTTAACAACAAGGGAGACCTGTTAAGGACTTGATGAAGGGACACAACCAGCGGCTTCAGTCAGAGGTAAGAGGGGGGTGACCCTGGACACCTATGTGCACTCCAACGCTCTGGAGCGACTTCTTGGAATCAGGTAAGCAATACCTTATTTCCCCCCACAGTACCTAAGGTTAGAAGAAAATGTTTGTGCTGTATGCTCCAGGATGTTGCAGCTCTGAACCCGACCTCTGGATTCTGTGGTCTGAAGACTCAAGGCAGTACAATGGACGGGATCTCTCAGCAGCAGTCTCGAGGGAGGACCTGGGACACGACTTTCAGCAACTTCTTGGTTCACGCTGTGGTTTTGGCACCTTTTATGCGGCAAAAACAAAGGAAACAGATTGCCGGGTCAATCTTCTTCAGTCCCACACTCTGATGGAGGAGTCTGGCTGAGTTGGATCAGATCTCTGGAGTGTCTGTACGGGTTCAGCAAGATTTGGACGGGTTCAGCCTTTCTACAAAGATGCACTCAAAATGGGCAGCAGGTCTCCTGGTATGGGGTTCCACAGCTCTGGAAACTACTAGTTCATCTTGTGATTGGCAGTTGCCACCCGACAAAGAAGGAGTCCTCTTCGGAGCTTGTATGTGGCACAGAAAACGGGGTCACGACAGCAGTGGTCGTTTCACGTTGTTGCAAAGAGTCTGCAGGTGTCTTTGGTCGTCTTCTGCTTCGGTTACTTCAACTTCCAGTGGTCGAATTGCTTTTCACTCCAAAAGCCGCCCCTTTATACAGTTCCAGCACACACTCCTCTGCAATCTCTCTCAGCATTTTACACAAAGGGGCGTTTGGCTATCCAATCAGGACAGCTAGACCCCCTGTGGGAGCTGGTCCTATTCAGGCACTCTGACAAACAAAAGACAGGGGGGTGGAAGACTCCTCCCCCACTTCCTGCCTGCCCAGACACTCTGGAGCCTAGTTGGGGACACCAAAGGTTCCCGCCAACGGCAAAAAAACACACACTCACACACACCCCACAACTCCCAAAAGGGCTAACAAAGAACAACCACTCTAGTAATGGCAAAAAAAGAAGTGAGGCCAAACATTGGTACTTGGGAGCCCCTATTGTGCACTACCGAGGCAATGGACATAGCCTGCGGTATAAAAACTACACAATAGTTGGTAGAAAACGTCCACTGCCACCAGCCATAACTAGGAGATTGTCTATGTGACTAAAGAAATCACAGGAGCAGTGAGAAGGGGAACACTAGGTATCCCTTTGGCACTCCACTGAAGGCGATGTGTGCCAATCTCTCAGACTATAGAGTTTTGGGAGACATACTAGGTGTTGGGACTGATTTTCTATTCTCTGGCCTGGTGGACAGACATATACAAGGCCAACCTGTACTGTGACCGGGATAACTCTGGGAGCTGTAGCCAAACCAGTTCAAGGTAGCTGTGACGAGAGGTCTAGGCTAAGTCTCAAGAGGTGGTGAGCTTGTAAAGGGTCCACAATGAGTACAAACAATGGAAATCACAGATTACACTTAGACAGTATTTATACAAATATAGTTATTTAAGTATGGCCAAACATCAGTATATAAAATTACTTCTAACAGGTAGAAGTATCACAAAACCCTATCAATAGATTACAAATATACAGTCACTAGAGTAGGGCATAATACAAATCAAACCCCTGTAAAAGAAAGTACAGATAAGTTTATGCACTACAGGTCCAAAGAGAATTAACTCTAACTTCAAAAGTCCTTCCCGAAGTTGTCTGGGGCCTCATCCTCAAAAGTTCAGGAAATGTTCTGACAGTTTGTGATGCTATAAAAAATGTACGTATTGTCTCTGGGGTCCAGTGAACAGTTCCAATGGTTAGAGGACAGTTTATTATAATTAACAAAAGTGTCCCCAACATTCGGAAGGCTTGCGCGAGCAAGCAATGGCAAATCAAAGAATAGTAAAAGTTTTATAAAAGTTTGCAAAACTTTTAAAGGGAGTTTAGGGGCAGGTAAGAACCACTGTAACTCACTGCCTGTACTCTGATTCTTCACAGGACTTGGCAGGTCAATTGAAGGCCAGAGGTTGCTTTTCCCGCTGTCAGCCTCAGCTCTTCATTCGCAAAGGGTTGCATGTTCTAGCAGATCTCCAGTTGCTGTCTTTAGCTGGTGCAAGGACTCGCAGATGAAGAATGCAGAAAAAAAACTATACAGGACCACTCTCAGGACTTGACACGACTCATGTAAGCTGGTTCGGATGGTGGTCACTGCAGCATAGCGATGCAAAGGGGCTCCCTTGTCGCGGTCAGACTTTTCCCCCTATATCGGGTCCCCTTGACACGAGGACTTTGAAATTTCACAGAGGTAAGTCTTGTAGGACGAGCTGAGGATCCGCCCAATTCCAGACATCCACGCGGAATGACATCAGCAGCACAGTAGCGCAAACTCAGAGCTGTTGAGCCATAGACAGTCGCGGAACACTTTCGATGACCCTTCTTTGCAGCGTACCAAGCAGACGTCAGGAATGGATGTTCCCTCCACTCCATGGGTCACAGCTCCCTCGCATGACTGCTGATCATCAATAGCAAGACAGGGCTCTTCCATGACAGCAGCAGAAGTTGGTCGCCAGGCCTTCTTCAGACAGGTCTCCAGTCTCTTCACAGGTCTCAGGGTGCAGGGGTGGTCTTTATATCCCAAAAGCCAGGTAAGAGCTGAAGCTCCCACTAGCCAATAGCAGAACTAGCCCCACATACACCCGAGCAGTGGTCCAATCAGGACCACTGGTAGGAACACTCATGCATAACACTCAGACACACTGAAACTAGTTAGTGGATTGGGACCAGACAGTCCGAGCCAACATCCTGCCAGCAAACTCTCATAGCCCTCCTGTGGCCCGCCAAAGACTTCCGTTTTCCCGACCAAAGTCCATATGATTTTCCTGGCCTCACAGGTCAGGAAGAAGGCTAAAAAACGAGATGGCCAAAGGACAAGGGAAAGACCTTGCATCATGGCTATGTTTGGTCACTAGCCACAGTTAGTAGCCAAATGCGGTAAGGCTAAAAATAAGTTACTCACCGAAGTGACTAACGTACTCTTAGTCCATAGTCCTCTTTCCTCCATACTGTATGGGCGTCCCTTCCAAGGGAAGGGCGACGGTATGTTTTTCACCAGAAAAAATCTTCTTCCCCCTTTAAAATTTATAGGCGCGCATGGGTGCGGCCCAGGGAGCATGCGCTGCCCTAACTCCGCCCTCCGGCGCCACACCTCAGTCCCCATTTACGCGTCGACAGTAGTATTAAAATTGCCTAATGGCACCAATATTATTAGGGGGAGGTTGGTGGGATGTATGGAGGAAAGGGGACAATGGACTAAGTACGTTAGCCACTATGATGAGTAACTTATAATTACTCTTACGTCCCGTCCCCTTTCCTCCATACTGTATGGACGATTACAACTGTATGTAGACCCAGGGTGGAGAGGAGACCCTCCTTAAGCAAATAGGTTCCTGAGAACCGCCTGTCCAAAAGCTGCATTAGATCTAGAGCCGGCATCCAAACAGTAATGCTTGCACAAAGCAGAGGGAGAGGCCCAAGTGGCTGCCCTGCCTATGACTTGCCAAGGGACATGTCGCTGGAATGCGATGGCCGTTGCCTTGGCCCTGACTGCATGGGCATGCATGTTGGCCAGGAGTAGCTTGTGCTAGCCCTCATACGCTTCTTTGATGGCCGAGACCATCCAACGGAATATGGAAGCCTGATAGCCTGGTCTTGAGCCGCTGAAAGTGACAAACAGGACGTCTGATTTGCAGAAGCCCTTGGTCCTGTCCAAGTAGAATTTCAGGGCACGCCTGACATCCAGGCAGTGCAGCACTCTGTGCTTCATCCTTGGGATCGGGAAAAAAAACGTAGGAAGGATTATTTCCTTGTTCAAGTGGAAAGCAGACGGAACCGTGGGCAGAAATGCTGGGTGTGTCCGCAGGACTACTTTGTCCTTGTGAAAGGTAGTATATGGTTCTGAGGCGACCAGCGCCTGGATTTCGCTGACTCTACGAGCCGAGGCCAGGCCGACTAGTAAGGCCATCTTGATGGTGACCAACCTGATGTCTACAGATGCCATTGGCTCGGAAGGCTTGTGCGCTAGGGTGCCCAAGACTATTTTAAGGTCCCACACCAGGTGCGGTCTCTTGACGGGCGGGTAGAGCCTTGCGAGTCCCGTCAGATGTTTGACGATCGGGTTGGAGGAGGAGAAAATGCCTTCCTCCGAATTCCTGTAAGCCCCAATGGCTGCGAGGTGTGTGCGGCAGGTGTCAAACTGCACGCCTGAGTGGGCGAGGTGTGCCGCAAAGGAGAGCACGTCGTCCAAGGTGCATGCCAGGGGGTCGATGCCCTTGGATTCTGCCCAGTGGCAGAATCTGGTCCATTTGCTTTTGTACTGGGCCCTGGTATCTTTGCTCCTGGCGCCCTGTATGATTTCCAGATTGGCATGTGAGAGGCTAAGGGGCTGAAGGGTTACCTGCTCAGGTACCACGCTGTGAGGGCTAGTTACCCTGGCGCACGGGGTATGACTCTGCCCCCCTGCTAGGCCAGAAGCTGTGCTGGACCCGTCGGGAGGTGCATCGGGGGCACCTCCGATAGACTGAGCAGCTCCGAAAACCATAGCGTGGCCGGCCACCATGGAGCTATTAGAATGATGAGGAGTTGGCGAGATTCCTTGATTTTGCAAAATACCCTATGGATCAGGGGAGTGGGTGGAAAGGCATAGGCTTTCATACCAGTCCACTGGAGGTGAAATGCGTCGCCCAGAGAGCCGGGGTCCTGACCTTGCCAGGATGCGAACTGGGGGCACTTCTTGTTCTGGCAGGTGGCAAAGAGATCCACCTCAGGGTGACCCCACCTGTTGAAGACCTCATGAGTAACGAGGTCGATTAGCTGCCACTCGTAATTGTCCACTCCCAGCCTACTGAGCCTGTCCGTTTCCAGGTTGGATTCCCCCACGAGGTGGACTGCCGTGAGGTAAATGTTTTCCACAGCTCATTCCCACATGTTGATAGCCAATCTGCACAGAGGAGGGGCTCTGGTGCCTCCCTGCTTGTTGACGTAGTACATTGTCATGACCCTCGCCCAAAACCCCCTCTGGCAAACCCATTGGCCAGGTGGAGTCAGGACTCGGGCCGCTAGAGCCTGGCATTCTCTTCAAAAGCCCTCATGGGGCCAGTCCTGGTGCCTATGGCTCATACACCATGAAAAACAATGTGCGTGGGAACTACTTTATTGTATTGTCAGCCAAAATGGAGGCATCCACATAGCTTGGTCCCTAATAACCAAGCTATGCGGTCTAGTGTTTTGGGTGTGGTAGCCTAGGGACTACTTTACCCGGACTATTTTGTTGGGGCTATTTAAACCACATGAAAAAATAAAGTGGGCACCACACTTGTAGTAAATCTGTATATTAATATTAGACACTCAAAAAGAATTGAGTCAAAAATAGGACCAAAGCTCAAATAGATGCTTACAGGAGCTGGCTGCAATAAGTCTGGAGACACCCTGACTCGTAAATGCAAGAACCAAAAAAGGCTAGATAACATATCTAGTCAAACAGCCGCTCTCCGTACATACCCTGTACGGGTGATATAGTTTAAACTTAGATTGAAATGTAAGTACTTTTCTTCTTATGCATAAGTTCAAAGAAGAGACACTTGATTGAAAGTAGTGGTGAGAGTAATATGTTTATCAAAAACATATATTTCGAACACTGAAGAAAAGGAAAAAGTCACTAATTCTGTCTTAGTGAGGATACAGCTGCCACTTCTCATATTTTAAATAGACTTTGTGTACCAATGCATTTCGGAGCAAATAGCTCCTTCATCAGGGTGAGTCTAATCTAATAACATAGAATAAGAATGTATATCGCATAACATATGAAATAACGTAAAAAATAGCGCAATATGCAATCATAAATCACAATAGAAAAGGTAATAAATTAGAAATCACATACCAGAAAGTAGATGAGGGTTCAGGTCAAAGTAAAACATGTAATAAAATAAAGTAGACAAAACCGAGAGTTAATAAGTGCAAGTAGCGAGGGAATTAGACCATGTGAATGGAGAGAAAAACAATGTAAATGGACTCACGAGAAGTGTTTGGCCTCGTAGAAACAAAAACTACAGTCACAGGCAGAAATGTGAACTGTTGTCGGTAACAGCAGCGTACAGAATGCAGCCAATTCGAAAAAGCTGTAAAAAGCAAAAGTGTGTTTTAGGTGGAGTCAATGAAGCGCCGTGGCGCTGTGATTAGAAAGAGGCGTCTTCAATGGTTACCTAGAAGACATACAGGGTCAATGCCGGCCAGAACGCCGTTCTGCATCGCTGTAAGCAAGCGTTGCTAATGGTAACGCTGCTATAAATACCCACGTGATCGCATCGCGTCAGGAGAGTAGCGCGATGCGGCACGTACTATTAGGAGACTGTGTATGAGATTTGTGGGCATATTTGGAGCTAAAAATACAATTATCAACCCTCGGGTGAGATAGAAAGGAAAAATGAATAAAAGAAAAACGAATATACAAAAATGATAAACATGGAAAAAATACTGTAGAAAAGTAAACAAAAGGGAAGGTAATAGAAACATGTAACTACACAGGCACCAAATCTGGTAGCCCATGTGAAAGTGAAGGATAGTGAACTAGCATCACAGCCGTAGTAGGTGGCACTAGAGGTGTCACCTTGGGTCCCAGACGGGTGTCCGGGAAAGGCTGCAAAGATGCATGGGCACAATGCGTGCAATCCATGTGTCAATTAAGGAAATTAGCAAGTTTTGACAAAACAACTCTGAAGATTTGGAGCACTCCGTAAGTGTTATCAGTGCCTAAGGATACTGGCCTAGACCTCACAATATGTTGAGGACCGCATTAAATGTCTATTAACAGTCAAACCATTACGTATGACGTGCAAAACCATCAATAACTAGTTCAAGGAACATTATGTAATGTCACATGAAATCAACATAGATACATCACATTCAAAGATAACAATGATAATTGATTTCTTCATTTAGGCCATTGGGATACAGGCTCCCCAATCTGTCAATCCAATATGTCTCTCTTTGGTTAAGCCGAAGGCTCAGATCTTCATGTGGATTGACTTTGCTTAGCACTTCAAGAATCAAAAATCTGATTTGAATCAGGTTGTGGCGTTTCTCGTTCCAATGGCGAGCCACTGCCGAGTTGGGATTAACATTACGTATACAAGAGCGGTGTTCGTTCCAACGTACTTTAGCTGCTCTCATGGATTGACCAACATAATATTTCCCACAGGGACACTTTATTCCATAAATGATATTCTCACTATCACAAGTGCCAAATGTCCTCAGCAGAATCTTGTTGCCTGTGCTGGGATGGTATATGGTATTACCTTTGATGACCAGGTTGCAATTAGTACAATGTAGACAAGGATATGTCCCTGTGCGTTGAGTACTGGGTTCTTTTAAGGGAGGTCGTGTGCGTACTAATTCATCGCGTAAATTCTTGCTTCTTTGATAGGCGAATACTGGTAATTGTTCAAACAGTTTCTGTACTCTAACATCATTCTTAAGGATATTCCAATGTTTCTTAATGGAATTCTTTATCTTGTTGCTCTGAATGGAGAATCTTGAAACATATACTGGTGTTTGTAGCTCCCTTTTGGGTTTAGTGGTACCGGTAAGAAGTGTATCACGCTCAACAGTTTGTACTCTTTGGGACGCTGAGTTCAGTTCTTCCTCTGTGTAGCCACGAGCTAGGAATTTGTCTTTCATAGCTTGCTGTTGAGTTAAGCATTCTGCAGGATCGCTCACTATTTTTTTCACTCGTAAAAGTTGGCTGTATGGTAAATTCCTCAGAAGGCTTGGTTGATGAAAACTTAGACGATGTAAAAGATTATTGCGATCGGTGGTTTTGCGATATAGAGTAGTGTTGTAACCAGTATCTTTCTTGGTAATGCTAACATCAAGAAATGTGATATGTTCTCTAGATATCTCACTCGTGAATTGAATGCGTGGATCGATACTGTTCAAATATTCAAAAAAGACCATGAACATGTCGTGAGTGCCCGTCCAAATTCCAAATATATCATCGATATATCGTAACCATAGGTAAATGTTCTGATTCCACTCTTGTTTTTTAAGTACATGCTCGGATTCAAATTTGTGCATGAAGCAGTTAGCATATGACGGTGCCATTGTGGCACCCATCGATGTCCCTGAAGTTTGTAAAAAGAACTTATTGCGATACTGAAAATATGAATTTTCGGCAATGAATTGAAGAAGAGTCAAAATAAATTCTTTCTGTGCACGGATTGGTGGCGATTCTAGTAAGAGCCATTCAACAGATTCGATGCCTAGATCATGCGGAATGGATGTGTACAAACTCTTAACATCGATTGTAAACATAAAGTGCTCTTGATTGAATATTATGTCATTGAGCTTCTGTAGAAAATGCGAAGTATCTCTGATGTAAGTGGAGGTTTTTTGTATCAGAGGTTGAAGAAAAAAATCGATATAAACTCCGAGTGGTTGGTTAATGCTGTCCATACCAGCGACAATGGGTCTTCCTGGAGGTCTGACTTGATCTTTGTGAATTTTAGGTAATGTGTAAAAGTTTGGAATCCTTGGGTGAGTAGTAATAAGAAATTTGCGGGTATGTTCATTTATCCAGTCAAGTTCGTACGCTTTATCCAGCAGAGTTTCCAAGTTTTGTTTAATGGATACAGTGGGGTCATGGTCCAAGGGTGCATAGACGGTGCGATCTTGTAGTTGTCTCATACACTCAGCATCATAATCTGTGGTATTCATGATTACCAACGCTCCCCCTTTGTCCGCTGGGCGGATAGTTATCTCTTTGTCGCAATATAGGTCCCGAATTGATTTCATTTCATGTGGTTTCATATTCTTGTATGGTGGGATTTTGTAACTAATACGTTCCAAATCCTTAGTAACCATTTTCTGAAAGATATCAATCGATGGAACTGAGATAGGTGGTATAAAGCTACTCTTAGTTCGAAACTCTTGAAAATCTGGAATATCGGTGGTACTCTCATATGGTTCAAGTTCCTCGAAGAATACCTTGAGTTTCAATTTTCTGATAAACTTATAGAGTTCGATCTTGGAGTTAAACAAGGTTGTACTATAAGTGGGCACAAAGCTTAACCCTTTCTGAAGTGTATTAACTTCAGTTTTACTCAATGCTTTCTGAGATATGTTGATAACTAGGTTTTCCTCAGTTGTAGTCGTGTTTGTGGCTTGTTTCTGAGGTTTCCTCCTCCCCCTGCGGGTTCTTTTGGGCGCGCTCCTAAAAAAGCCGAGCTTGCGGGTGTTTGGATTGAAGAACTAGCTGGGCGATTGTCGTCACCCGATGGTCGTTCCGTGTGTGCGTCAGTATCCCTTTGTGTTTCTGAATCAGAACTGGATGTGGTGTCTGTTGGATATTTATATGGTTTCTTTGAGGCTACTGGTCCGTATTTTTCCATCCACGTATATACTTCTTCGTTAATATAGTCGTAGGTATCTCGTTTGAATTTTTTCACCTTTTTCTGTTCTAACTCAGTTTTATAATCTTCAAGTTTTGTATTAATTTCTGTTAAGATAATATCATATTCTTCTTTCCCCAGTGACGTCACAAGCTCTTTCTCTATTTCTTGAATCTCGGAGTTAAGAGAAATTAAATTTTTAGATAGTTCCTGGATAGTTAAAAGAATCAAGTCTAGGGAACACTTGTTCAGAATGGCCTCCCACTTGTGTACAAATTCTTTGCTTTCTTTGCAAAGGGTAGGACGAAGTTGGATGCGTAAGCCTCTTGGTATACGTTGATTTTTGAAGTAGCGACCTAGTGTGATCGCATGAAGTTTTCGGTTGATTTCCTTGCGAATTAGGTATTCTAGTTGTTTTATGCGTTTCGCCGGATCCTTAGTAGTAGTGGCATGTGTGCCTAAAGTCGTTTCGCTAATTAGTTCGAGAATGGCAGCTGCTTCCTCAGGCGAAAACCCTAAGGTTTCTGCACATTTCGATGATAGACCTTCGATGTCTTCAAAGGACATGTTGTTAAATGAAAAATATATAAATTGAAAATACTAAGATAGATGTGATCGCTGTGTGCCTCCACTTATGTGTGTCTCAAAAAAGGAGGAAAAAGAAGCAAATGAAAAAATAAAGTGGGCACCACACTTGTAGTAAATCTGTATATTAATATTAGACACTCAAAAAGAATTGAGTCAAAAATAGGACCAAAGCTCAAATAGATGCTTACAGGAGCTGGCTGCAATAAGTCTGGAGACACCCTGACTCGTAAATGCAAGAACCAAAAAAGGCTAGATAACATATCTAGTCAAACAGCCGCTCTCCGTACATACCCTGTACGGGTGATATAGTTTAAACTTAGATTGAAATGTAAGTACTTTTCTTCTTATGCATAAGTTCAAAGAAGAGACACTTGATTGAAAGTAGTGGTGAGAGTAATATGTTTATCAAAAACATATATTTCGAACACTGAAGAAAAGGAAAAAGTCACTAATTCTGTCTTAGTGAGGATACAGCTGCCACTTCTCATATTTTAAATAGACTTTGTGTACCAATGCATTTCGGAGCAAATAGCTCCTTCATCAGGGTGAGTCTAATCTAATAACATAGAATAAGAATGTATATCGCATAACATATGAAATAACGTAAAAAATAGCGCAATATGCAATCATAAATCACAATAGAAAAGGTAATAAATTAGAAATCACATACCAGAAAGTAGATGAGGGTTCAGGTCAAAGTAAAACATGTAATAAAATAAAGTAGACAAAACCGAGAGTTAATAAGTGCAAGTAGCGAGGGAATTAGACCATGTGAATGGAGAGAAAAACAATGTAAATGGACTCACGAGAAGTGTTTGGCCTCGTAGAAACAAAAACTACAGTCACAGGCAGAAATGTGAACTGTTGTCGGTAACAGCAGCGTACAGAATGCAGCCAATTCGAAAAAGCTGTAAAAAGCAAAAGTGTGTTTTAGGTGGAGTCAATGAAGCGCCGTGGCGCTGTGATTAGAAAGAGGCGTCTTAATAGACATTTAATGCGGTCCTCAACATATTGTGAGGTCTAGGCCAGTATCCTTAGGCACTGATAACACTTACGGAGTGCTCCAAATCTTCAGAGTTGTTTTGTCAAAACTTGCTAATTTCCTTAATTGACACATGGATTGCACGCATTGTGCCCATGCATCTTTGCAGCCTTTCCCGGACACCCGTCTGGGACCCAAGGTGACACCTCTAGTGCCACCTACTACGGCTGTGATGCTAGTTCACTATCCTTCACTTTCACATGGGCTACCAGATTTGGTGCCTGTGTAGTTACATGTTTCTATTACCTTCCCTTTTGTTTACTTTTCTACAGTATTTTTTCCATGTTTATCATTTTTGTATATTCGTTTTTCTTTTATTCATTTTTCCTTTCTATCTCACCCGAGGGTTGATAATTGTATTTTTAGCTCCAAATATGCCCACAAATCTCATACACAGTCTCCTAATAGTACGTGCCGCATCGCGCTACTCTCCTGACGCGATGCGATCACGTGGGTATTTATAGCAGCGTTACCATTAGCAACGCTTGCTTACAGCGATGCAGAACGGCGTTCTGGCCGGCATTGACCCTGTATGTCTTCTAGGTAACCATTGAAGACGCCTCTTTCTAATCACAGCGCCACGGCGCTTCATTGACTCCACCTAAAACACACTTTTGCTTTTTACAGCTTTTTCGAATTGGCTGCATTCTGTACGCTGCTGTTACCGACAACAGTTCACATTTCTGCCTGTGACTGTAGTTTTTGTTTCTACGAGGCCAAACACTTCTCGTGAGTCCATTTACATTGTTTTTCTCTCCATTCACATGGTCTAATTCCCTCGCTACTTGCACTTATTAACTCTCGGTTTTGTCTACTTTATTTTATTACATGTTTTACTTTGACCTGAACCCTCATCTACTTTCTGGTATGTGATTTCTAATTTATTACCTTTTCTATTGTGATTTATGATTGCATATTGCGCTATTTTTTACGTTATTTCATATGTTATGCGATATACATTCTTATTCTATGTTATTAGATTAGACTCACCCTGATGAAGGAGCTATTTGCTCCGAAATGCATTGGTACACAAAGTCTATTTAAAATATGAGAAGTGGCAGCTGTATCCTCACTAAGACAGAATTAGTGACTTTTTCCTTTTCTTCAGTGTTCGAAATATATGTTTTTGATAAACATATTACTCTCACCACTACTTTCAATCAAGTGTCTCTTCTTTGAACTTATGCATAAGAAGAAAAGTACTTACATTTCAATCTAAGTTTAAACTATATCACCCGTACAGGGTATGTACGGAGAGCGGCTGTTTGACTAGATATGTTATCTAGCCTTTTTTGGTTCCGGCTATTTAAACCACACCCGATCAAGACAACACGCTTCACGTTACTTTGCAGCTTGCAACGTGATGCGCACCGTGTCCAGCTATTCCCTCGAACCTCGGAGAAGCAGAACCTGCAAGGAGACAAAAGGATCATCATTAGCAGCAGCATCTTACCTGCAGTTTTCATCTTTAAACACTTGCAGCTACTGAGAACATCTTCCTCGAATCTGCACGCCTCCCGGACAGAACAACCTGAAAGAGGAAGATAGAGGCAACATTAAAGAAAGCAGTAGAGACATTGACAAATTACGAACTGCTCAAAAGACTTACCTGGCTGGTCGCCTCTCAGCTGGCACCACATCGGACATTCTACTCGCGCTGAAGAACACCGTGACCTACAAGGAAGGAAAACACAGGTTAGCAAAGGCAAGACTTTGCAGCGCTGCGCATAGCGCTTACTTACCGCATCATAGCACTCTTAATGCGCCATCATTTACCAGCGGGGCTCCACCATAGCCAGTTCGCTGCGCTGAAGCTCTGCATACCTAAGGGAGAAAAAAAGACATTTTAAACAAAGAAAGGCATGCAGGATAGCAACAAAACAAAAGAACAGCAATAAGACCTACCTGAACAATATCAAACGGGCCGGCGTCAGTGAAGTAACTGGACCGCACTCGCCCATGAAAGAAAACGCGCCCCTGCAAAGAAGGCAGGATGGAGAGCACGCCTAATTCTACCACAAGGTGAGGAGAGGGCGCCAGAGGGACTGAAATCATATGGGGGTGGAGGGAGGCTACTTACCCCAGTCGGTCGGTCTTGAACACAGTCCTCCTGTATTTTCAGGCAGAACCTTCCCCGCAGACCACATCAGAGCAAAGCTGAGAAGCATACCAGCGAGTAACCCGGCTAGGTGGCGTCCCTGTGGATACCAGGTGAGCGTAACATACATGCTTGTCGAGTTGTCCGTCTGGATGAGGACAACCTTGCCCCTGAGAAATGGAAGGAATGCCCAGAGCACCAGCCAGATGGCGTTCACCGCTAGCCAATTGATGTGGTATTTCTGCTCCTGACGAGTCCAGGTGCCGTGCACGGAGAGGTCCTCCAGAGAGGCTCCCCGTCCGTAGGTTGGGGTTTCTGGACCACCAAGTGAGGTCCGGGTGGAGAGATGGAGGAACGTTGATTATCTCGGATTGAGATCCCGCTCCTTGTTCCATGAGGCCGCGAAGTGCAGCTGTATAGTCCTCATCCTTAGTCTTGTGTGTGGAACTGCCAACAAGACCACTGCGAGTAGACCTAGGAGGTGTTGGCACCACCAGGCCGAGGTCACCACTCTGCTGAGGAAGTGGGCGGTGGCTCTCTTGATGGCCAAGCTTTTGTCCTCCGACGGAAATACCTTCTCGCAGCACGTGTCCCAGATGAGGCCCAAGAATGTCAGAGTTTGCATGGACTGCAGCTGTGACTTCCTGAGATCGAGCGAGATGCCCAGATCATGCAGTGTGTTCATAAGGGCACGGGAAGAGTGGTGAACCGCTTCCGAGATGTAGCCCCGAAGAGCCAGTCGTCGAGGTATGGTTAGATGTGGAGGCCCTGCGCTCTGAGGAGGGCCACCACCACCTTCATGAGCCTGGTAAAGACCCTGGGGGCCGAGTTGAGGCCAAAAGGAAGGACCTTGTATTGAAAATGGAAGCCCATGATCCTGAACCGTAGGAAAAAACGATGGGGCTGCCAAATCGGGACGTGTAGGTACGCATCCTTCAGATGGAGGGAGCACATCCAGTCTCCCCTGTCCAATGTCTCCGCTGTAAAGGCTGGCGTAATCATCTTGAATATTTGCAGGGGTAAGGAGAGTTTGAGGGTGAAAAGGTCAAGCACAACTCTCAGGCCTGCCTGGTTCTTCTCCTGAATGGCGAAAATCCTGGCATAAAAGCCAAAGCCTCATTGGGAGGCTGGGACTTCCTCCACTGCCTGTCTCTCTACGAGCGACCGTATCTCCGCTAAAAGAGTTGCTGTCGCACCCTGTGGGAGTGGAGGGGTTGAGGGAGGAGAGGCTGGGATAGGAAAAATGTACCCCGTGGATACTACGGAGAGAATCCAGGGGTCCACGAAATTCTGGCGCCAGAAATGTGCATGGAGAGCAAGCCTGCCCCCCACCGGAGACACGTGGACCCGAAGGGGTGTATACTGTCTTCTTTCCCTTGGAGAAGGTTGCGGAGGAGAGGGACTGGAAAAAGCCCTTACTGCCCCACCCCCTTTTTGTTGCTTGTGCCGGTTCTGAGACGGCGAGCGATCCGGCTGCCTGGATCTGCATTCCTGGAAGCTGCAGAACCCTCCGTATGTACGACCTCTTTCTGAGCGCTGCTGAGATTGAGTGTACGATTTGGGTGTGGTCTTTGTAAGGATGGACAAAGACTTCGCTGTTTGAGAACTGTTCTTCTTGTCCAGCTCTTCGTCATAGAGGAGTGGAAAAGCCCCCCCCCCCCGAATGGTAGATCTAGAATGCGTTCCTGGATATCCAGGTTGAATTTTGTTGCCCGGAGCCAGGCTGTCCTTCTCATGTTTGTGGCATAACAGATGGCACAGCCTCAGGTATCAATATGGGCCACTGTGGATTCCATGAGGTCATGCGCAACCAGCTTGGCCTCAGCTAGCCCCACCTTAAAGCAGGATTGGCTCAGGGTGGGGAGTTCCGGTAGGAAGTCTGCGATTTCCCGCCATAATCTTTGGTTGGTGGCTGCCAGCATGGCGCCAGCATTGGCCTGATGTAGATGTAAAGAGGCGTTGGAATAGAGTTTCTTGCCATACAGCTCCAAGATCATCTCCTCCTTGCCTAGCAGCGCCTCAGAGGAGGAGGCTGAGAACGACTGAGGCTTGGAGTATAGTGATGCTGCAGCGATCACAGAGGAGTGTGGCTGAGGATGGGCCAAAAGCAAGAGTGTATCCCCTTCCATCTGCCTGTACTTGGCGTCCAGGCGTCGATTGACAGGCTGGGCTGAATGGGGTTTGAGCCAGCCCTTCTTGGCCAGGGAGACTACATCTGTTTACACTGGAATCACCGATTTGGCAGAGGGGTGTTGTGTGAGGACTTCAGCCGCTCGACCATTGGCTGGGGGAGGCCCAGATACTCCGCCGGCCCAGCAAGACTTTTGTGGAAGGCCCTGGCTGAGGATGGAGTGGCTAGGTCCCCCTCCTCGTCCGTATCCTGTGGGTATGGAGGATCCTGTGGAGGAGGAGTAGATGGTGCCGGAGGCTGGGGTACTGAGACTGCAACCGGAGGTTGCGGAGCGGGCTGTGGAGCCGATGAAGGCGTCTGTGGTGCGCTAGCATGGCAGGAATTACTTCCCTGATGGCGTCCTTGATGATAGCCTCCATCTGAGGGGATTTCATGAGGCCGAGGAACTTCTCGAATAGCACCTCCTCACTGGCCAAAGAGGTGGCAGGGGGTGCCGACAGGGTAGCGGGGAGCTGCTGGAGCCGCTGCGAAACCTGTCCATATGGACGCCAAGGAAAGCCGCCCTGCGCAACTGAGGGATATACTGTAGGCCACATACCTGGTTGAGGCCAGTCCCACCTCGACACTCGTTCTTCGTGGAATTCCTGGAATGGCGTCAGACGGGTGCCTCTTTCTGGCATGGTGGCCATTTTGTCGAGTTGCCTGCCACATGCCTGCGACATGGTGCTCAGCCCACTGGGCCAGGCCTCATCCAAGACTCTTGCTTGTGGATCGGATCACGAGGCCTACCCTGCTCCTCAGGCCCAGGCCCGGTAGGTGTGACATCCTCGACCCGGGGGCCGTTAGAGCTGCGTTTAGGACCCCCCCCTTGACATATTGCCGGTATTAGCGCATAGCCCCTCAGACGTATTGCCAGTGTTATGGTGTAGCCCCTTGGGTGTAGACCCAGTAAAAGAACCTTCCGGTCCCTCAACACTGCGATCGGGAGGATCTGAGGATCCCTCGACCCAAAGGCCGGTAGCTGAAGCAGTCTCAGTGCATGTGCCGGTAGAAGGACCTGACCGGTCCCTCCCGCACACGAGAGTCCCTGGGAAGGAGTCACCCTTGCGGGGTGCGATGGAGAAGAACAAGTTACTTTCTTACCTGGTAACGTTCTTTCGATGGGATGGTCCGACGACGTATTCCATATCTATGACAGTAATCACCACAGCTGTGCTGCTTCGGAAACTTTTTCGGCGTCTGCGTCCTGCGTCGATGACGTCGATGCGCCGCCGTCGAGGACCTCCTCCGACGTCCGACGTCATCCGATGTGATAAGTAGGACGCACGACGCCAGTAGCCTCAGTTGTAGTTTTTTCCCCCAGAACGTGTGACAATAGTCAACTGCCAGTCCGACACAAAGCCTTGCGGAACGTAAGCTGCAAACGCAACAGAAATTCTGCAGCGGGGAAGGCAGGGCGGGAGCGATATGGAATACGTCGTCGGACCATCCCATCGAAAGAACGTTACCAGGTAAGAAAGTAACTTGTTCTTCGAGGGGATTGGGTCCTCCGACGTATTCCATATCTATGACAGACTCCCAAAGCAGTACCAAATCAAGGAGGAGGGAAAGAATTTAGAAACAAAATTTAGAATAGCCAATCAAATAGCAGAGCAAAGGACCGCCTTGCCAAAGGCCAGATCCTGCCCTCTGATGGAATCGAGGGAATAATGCCGCACAAATGTATGCACTGAAGCCCAGGTGGCAGCATCACAGATGTTGCGAATAGGAACACCCCTCTGCAGGGCAGTAGATGCAGCCAAGCCCCTGGTAGAATGGGCCCGCAAGCCAGCCGGAGGGTCCTTGCCCGCCAAGCGGTAACACTCCGAGATGGCCAAAATAATCCAGCGGGACAAAGTCTGTTTCGTCACAGCTTGCCCCAAGCGCTTACCAGCGTAACCAATAAAGAGTTGATCGTCCACTCTGACCCGGGACATGCGAGAAACATAAAAGCTCAAAGCTCTCCTAGGATCAAGCCTATGGAGCCTCTCCTCTTCCTTACCAGGATGCGGAGGAGGATAGAATGCCGGAAGAACAATCTTCTGGGCCAAATGAAATTCCGTCACTACCTTCGGAAGAAAAGAAGGACGAACTCGAAGGACAACCCTGTCCTTGTGAAATACAGTGAAGGGTGGCTTAACAGAAAGTGCCTGTAACTCACTCACTCTGCGAGCGGAAGTAACCGCAACTAAAAACACAGTTTTCAAAGTCAACAGCCTCAAAGGGCAAGAATGTAACGGCTCAAACGGAGCACCCATAAGAAACCTAAGAACAAGGTTCAAATCCCAACCGGGCACCAGGAAAGGCGACGGAGGGAACACATTAGTGAGCCCTTTCAGAAACTGTGAAATTAAAGGGATTTTAAAGTAAGAACATTCTTCAGATGAGCGCTTAAAGATGGACAGCGCCGCCAGGTAACCCTTAACGGTACCCACTTGCAAGCCCCTGTGGGCCAAAGAAAGCAAAAAGGACAGAACCATGGGGATGTCACATGCAAAAGGATCCACATACTGAACTCTGCACCAGTCGCAGAACTTACGCCAACGGCAACGGTACAGAGACTTAGTTGCGGGCCTTCGGGCCGAAAGCAACACCTCCATCACGTCTTCAGGGAGGTCCCAATCCTTATACCTCAACCTTTCAGAAGCCAAGCGTGAAGGTTGAGGGATCCGACCTCTGGATGGAGAACCTGACCCCCCTCCCGTGAGAGCAGATCGTCTCGGTAGGGAAGACGACGTGGAGGGCAGATGGACAAGTCGAGAAGGTCCGGGTACCACGTCCTCCGAGCCCACGCCGGAGCAATGAGGATCATCCGGGAACCGAACTTCCGTAACCTCCGCAGCACTTGCGGGATGACGGGGACCGGAGGAAACGCGTACAGCAGCGGGAACGACCACTCCACCACGAACGCGTCTCCTAAGGCTCCTTTTGGAGGAAATTCCCGCGAGCAAAACCTTTCGCACTTCCGGTTGACACTGGAGGCAAAGAGATCCACTTGAGGGGTCCCCCAAAGGGCGAAGATCTCCAGGAGAATCTCCTGAGCCAACTCCCACTCGTGAGAGATCGTGCACTGCCTGCTCAGAGCGTCCGCCGTCACGTTCTCGACTCCGGCCAGATGAACTGCCGAGATCGAAACTTCCTGCTGGATGGCCCAGAACTCGAGCTGCATCGCCTCCCTGCACAGAGGAAGTGACCCTGCCCCCCCCTTTTTGTTGAGGTAGTGCATGGCCACTGTGTTGTCCGTCAGGATCAGGACATTCTTCCCTCGCACAGTCGGCAGAAAAGCCCTCAGGGCTAGCCTGACGGCCCTCAGCTCCAACAGATTGATATGGAGTCTGGACTCCGACGGAGACCAACGACCGCAAACCGTCAGCCCGTTGGCATGAGCTCCCCATCCCGTGAGGGATGCATCCGACACGATCGTCACCTCCGGCCAGGGAAGCCAAAACGGAGCCCCCTTCATCAAGTTGCCTTCGACGGCCCACCACAGAAGGTCCCGGGCGACCGAGGGCGGCACCTGAATCGGGTCCGACATCCTGCCGGAGGACTGCGACCATTGCATCTTGAGTGCCCACTGCAAAGATCTCATTCGCAGGCGAGCCTCTGGCACCAGAAGAATGCAGGATGCCATGAGGCCGAGCAACCTCAAGAACTCGAACGCTGGGAGCGTCTGGGCATGCTGAAACTTGCGCACCATCTGCTGAATGTGAAGAGCCCTCACCTGGGGAGGAAAACACTGCCCCAGGGAAGTGTCGAGCACTGCTCCGATGTACTGGAGCCTCTGCGTTGGCGTCAAATGGGACTTCTTTAAATTGAGGGAGAAGCCCAGCCTGTGAAGGGAGTGGCAGGCGACGGACAGATGATCCAGGACCTGCTCGGGAGAGCTCCCCCTGATCAACCAATCGTCCAGGTAGGGGTAGACGTGAATCCCCCCTTGCCTGAGATGCGCTGCCACCACCACCATGAGCTTGGTGAAAACCCTCGGGGCGGAGGTCAAACCGAACGGCAGGACCCGAAACTGAAAGTGTGAGTCGCCAACCGCGAACCTCAGGTACTTCTTGTGCTTGGGATGGATCGGCACATGGAAGTAAGCATCCTTGAGGTCGAGTGACACCAACCAGTCCTGAAGCTGAAGGGCCTGGAGGACTTGAGAGAGAGTAACCATCTTGAACTTGTCCTTCCTGAGGAGTTTGTTCAAACCGCGCAAGTCCATGATGGGTCTCAATCCCCCGTCTTTCTTGGAAATCAAAAAATAAGGGGAATACCATCCCTTGTTCCTCTCCGCTACAGGCACCAGTTCTATGGCGCCTTTCTCCAGCAGGGCTTGAATTTCCTGCGCAAGGAGCGGATCCGGACACTTCAAAGAGAGGTTCCCCGGTGGATTGTCGCGAGGCCTGTGCCGAAAGGGAAGACAGTAGCCGTGGGTTATGATCTCCAGAACCCACACATCCGAAGTAATGGCACGCCACTCTACAAGATGCTGCGCCAGCCTTCCCCCAACCGGCGAACCATGGGACAAGGCCTCATGACTGAGTAGGAGCGGCTGCGGCGTTACCTGAGGGCAAAGAGGCAACTGCCCGAGCGGCCTTGGCACCACGGGTACCCTGTCGTCCACCTCTGGTAGCCCTGCGTTGGCCCCTTTGACTGCCAGCTCCTCTCGCTCTACCAAAGGACGAGTAATAGCGAAAGGAGCCACCCCTCCACTGCTGTCCCCTAGGACGAAAAGGCGGAGGTTGGCGAACTGCAGCGCCCAACGACTTCGCTGCAGCTTTTGAGGTCTGCAACCTCTCAAGGCTCTCGTCAGCCTTGCTGCCAAAAAGATGTTCACCATCAAAGGGCATGTTGAGGAGCCGGGACTGCACATCAGGAGCAAACCCCGACTTCCGCAACCACGCAAACCTGCGTATCACGGTGCTCGCCGCCATGGACCTACTGACGCATTCAGCTAAGTCCAAACCCGACTGAACGGACTCACACATGGCCTCCTTACCATCCTGGACCAAAGCAAGGAAACCATCCCGTTCGTCCCCTTCGGGAATATGTTCAGCCGCTAACGCAACACAGTTCCACAGAGTGTGCGTGAAACGTGACAAGGCACAAATGGAGTTGGCCGCCTGAAGCGCCATACCACCAGAAGAAAACACCTTCTTCGCCCAGCCATCAAAACGTTTGTCGTCCCTATCAGGAGGGATGGTAGGGTACGACGCCTGCTTTGCCGGGGCCGTGGCCGCCTGCACCACCAAACTTTCCGGAGTGGGGTGCCTGGTCAAGTAGCAGGGGTCGCCACTGGCTGGACGGTATTTCCGCGACAAGGATCTGCCCACTGCCGGGAGACTCTCCGGAGCAGTCCAAGCCGCCGCCACCCTACGCTGTAAAGCCATATGGAATGGCAGAACCGGGTCAGATGGGGGACCAACATCAAGGATGTCCGTCAGATCATCCTGCACAAACTCCCCTGGGGGAGCAGACCATCCCAGATACTCAGACACCCTAGCCATAAGGCGCCGGTATGAGGAAGCGGCATGGGAGCCAGGCTCAGGCCGACCAAATTCCACCTCCGGAGAGGTGTCCAGACCACTAGCATCATGCAGCGACTGCCTCAATTCGTCAAATTGACTATGGCCCGAGACAATGTCATCCGGCACCTGACCAGGAACCAGGCCAACCGAATCCTCATCCGCCTCCGAAATATAATCCAAGTGGTGGAAAGGCACCTGAGAGTGCCTGCTCTTAGCCAGAGCCTTCCTAGGGGGTACACCCGAGACACGGGGCACCTCCGACACGAAAGGCGTCGATGGCGTCGAGCGAATCGGCGCCGCCGTCGAGAAAACCGGCAATGGCGCCGAGAGGATCGGCGTCGACGTCGAGGAAATCGGCGTCGACGTCAGATGCAGCGCCTCCAATATCGGCGGCGTCGACACAGCCCTCGAAGCCGGAGCCCCGAGCGTGTCCCTCGACGACCTGAACGTCGACGGCTTCGACGACCTCCTCGGAGCCGGAGCTTCGAGAAAGCCTGTCGACGCCCTCGACGCCTCAGACGTCGATGTCTTCCTCGAAGACATCACAGGTGCACACGGTCTCGATCGCGTCGAGGACCGGGACCTGGAACGGGTACGGCGAGAACGAGCCTCCTTGTCCGAACGGGACCTCTCCCGTGACTCGTGCCGACCACTCTTGCGAGCGGCGTCTCTCGACCTCACACGGCCGACCCCACTCGGGGGCGCGGACGGTTGAGTACCCTGCGACTCAAGAATCGCCAACATTTTCTTCCCGAAGGAAGCCCATTCCTCCGGCGTCGCACGGCTGGTGGGATAACCGACGTGCCGGGCAGAGTCCTCGGAAGAGGACCTGGAAGGCGACCGGGGACGGCGCTTCCGAGAACGCCTCGAAGAGGCAGAGGAGTGGCGAGACCGACTCCTAGAAGAAGACCGACGAGACCTCCGACGATGACGCGGAGAGTCACCCCTCGAATCATCCGTCGAAAGCCCCGCCGACTTCGACTTCCGGGGCTTGGACACCCGACCTACCGACAATTTCTTCTTACGTTCGCGTAAGGCCTTGGAAGTGAGCGACAGGCAGTCGACACAGTCATCCGTGTCGTGGGCCTCCCCGAGGCACCAGAGGCAGGCGTCGTGCGAGTCAGTCACCGACATCTTGGACCCACACACTCCGCACTTCTTGAAGCCCGGACGCGGGGTTGAAGACGAAGTGGAAGACATCGCTGCGAAGGAATATTCACAAACGAACAGGCTCGAAGAACCAGAAAGAACAGAACTCCAAAGAGTCGAGGCTAGAACCGAGAAACACGAAGCAACACGTTCGCGGAAAAAACGGAACTGAGGCTACTGGCGTCGTGCGTCCTACTTATCACATCGGATGACGTCGGACGTCGGAGGAGGTCCTCGACGGCGGCGCATCGACGTCATCGACGCAGGACGCAGACGCCGAAAAAGTTTCCGAAGCAGCACAGCTGTGGTGATTACTGTCATAGATATGGAATACGTCGGAGGACCCAATCCCCTCGAATATAGGCCCTACCTTGGGCCTGGCTCGATGCTTCACAAAATTCTTGAGATCCTTTGGAGGCGACCTCTGGAAGAGCTCCTGCCACCTGGCTAGACTGTTCTTCAGCACCTTCGAGGACAGCGAGCCACACGCCGAACATGATTGCCAACCGTGGTCTGGGCCAAGGCAACGTAGGCAGAGGGTGTGGGGTTCTGAAGTTGGGAATGGCCACCTGCTGAATCCTGTAGAAGTCGACATGCTCCGGGGAGGAGTGTGATGCCTGAGGACCGAGTACCTGAATGATAGAAAAGACAAAAAAGAAAGACAAGAGAAGAAATATGCGTGTGTGGCATTATATGGCCGAAGCCAAACCCAGGAGCACTGGTGAATTCGGCCTGTTCACATCGATGCGGAAAAGGGGACTGAGGTGTGGTGCTGGAGGGCGGAGGGCGGAGTCAGGGCAGCACATGCTCCCTGGGCCGCACCCCTGCGCGCCTCTAAATTTAAAGGGGAAGATTTTTTCTGGTGAAAAAGGTTCCATCTCCCATCCCTTGGAAGGGACGCCCATACAGTATGGAGGAAAGGGGACGGGACGTAAGAGTACAAATAGCACCAAAAAATGGTAAAAAGTCACTGCTGCCAACAGCTTGCCCATTTAGCACAGCTAGAGTAACCAAAAATCCTCCGAGTGTTAGTCTAGGCAAAAACAAAAAAGTGTACTGCATTGTAAGAAGCATTTTACAATGATAAAAGTAACCACAATGATAAAAGTAACCACAGTAATAACAAGTTACTAAAAGCAGTAACAAAGTAACTAAACTAAGGGAAACAATGTTTCCCAGTACTGACAGCCTGAAGGCCATGTCTGTTTCCCCAATACAGATGAGCAAAATACAGTGTAGTGAAGCTTAAGGCTTTACTCCATTGTCAAAAGTACATAAAAAATAAAAGCAAAACGTTTGGGGATCCAAAAACATGGAAGGAAGTAAAGAGAAATATTTATCTCTCTACTCTTGAGAACTGTAGTTACTCGGGGATATAGGAAAGGGATCTTAAAGGAGGACCCCAAGGGTCCCAAGCAACACTGCCCATAAGGAGTTGTGTGCTGCAGTAGTAAAAACACAGATTCCTTTAAGAGCTAAGGAGCAGACAGACTCTGTAGAATACAAAGAATAGAGTTCCAAAAGACAGAGCCCACTGTTGGGTAAGAATTAGTGCAGTCTGACTGGTGTGGGACTAAACAAGACACATATCTTGGTATAAGGTAACCCACATTTTAACATAGGCCTGTAGTACACAAGTTGGTAGTCTGACTGAGCAGCCCGGCTTATCTTAAGAGGAGCAATGTGAGCTGTAGAGCTGTACAATGGAATCAGTAAACACAGGTATCCAAGTAAACCCACATACTTAATGTTAAATAATAAATATGTATTAATTTATTCTCGATATTTAAAGCATTCTTTAAAAAGCTGTAACTAGCAGTAACATTAGTCCCAAGTTAGGATTCAATTCAAAACGTTAACAATAAAGCAGGTGAGTAATTCATTAATATGTTACACATTTTCCAGCACCAAGGGACACGTCATTTGAGGTCAGTATAACACTTATTTTGTATCACCTTTTCAGTATTGAGTTAAGGAGGGAAAGGTTAGTGTTAGATCAGAACAGACTGGTATTCTATCAAAACAATTATATTGTACCAAAGGGAAGCAAGCAGTCTCTTATCCCAGCGGTAAAAGTGTTCAACAATTAAAACCTGTAAGCGAACGAGCACTGCCAAAGCCAATAGGTTCAGAAGGAGGCCTTTAGGGAGCCAGGACAGCCAAAGTCAATGGGTAAAGTCAAAGTTTGAATGCTCTTTTTAGAAAAAGGTTCTTAAATAGTCAGTAGTTCAAAAAGAAATCACAGCAACTCAGGAGGAGTCACCTTGAAGTAGCACAAGCTGAAAGGCCAGTGCAAGCGAGTTGTGGTCAACTCACAGTAGGGTTAAATAGCACTCTCCAAGGTAGGAAGTACCCCAAATGACAAAGGGATAATGTACTCCACGCCCCACAGTACACCTCTGAATTGAAGAAGTTGTTCCAGCTTAATGCCTTCGGGTTGCAGTGCAGCAGACCCTTGTTCCTGGTTCTTGGTGGTGGTGACGAAAGGGAGGACATCTGGCGGGCACTTGAGAGAGGGACTCAGCAGCAATGGTTTCCTCGGGATTCAGTGGCTTTTTGTGGTTTTGGCACCTTTTTCTCAGCACCAAAGAACGAACAGCTCCGGTTGGAAAATTCTTGATTCCTCGGTCCTGGACTGGCAGCAAGTCGGGGGTTGCGGCAAAATAGAGTTTGTCTTGAGGCTAGCTGGTCCCACCAGCCTAAGGAAGGACGGGTCTTACCTGTCTATTCGGAAACGGGGTCAGCACAGCTGCAGGGTTTCACTGGGCACTCTGCAGTGCACAAGGGTGCTGTTGGCATCTTCTCTAGTCTTCTGCTTCGAATGTTGTCCTCCACTGGTCGACTGCTTCTAGTCCCAACAACCTCACTTTTATGCAAGTTCCCAATCATTCACAGCCCTATGCTGTCAATCACACAGCAGGGTGGCCGTCCTCCAGGCCAGGCAGCCGGCCAATTGGAACTGGTTTCACTCCAGCACACCTAGAGACAAAGGACAGGGAAGTTTCAGGACCCTCCCTCACTTCCTGCCTTTCCAGACACACTGGAGCCTGGGCGTGCTTCAGGGCTGAAGCCTGCCAAAGGCAAAACGCACGAAGGACTCAAACCTGATTCAAACAACTGAGTAAAAGCCCAGAAGAAACTAACTGAAAAGAAATGGTGAAAAAAGAAGACTGAGGGCATTTTGTAAAAATTGTCACCCTTGGGTGCTGTACTGCAGCTGAGGCATCAGCCTGCAGAGAAAGGTAATCAGGTAGTAAAAAGGAAACCACTGCCACCAGCCATTCAATTGAGTTAGTGTAACAAAATGTTACATGAGGAATGGGTTAAATTAGTTACTATGTAACCCCCCCCAGCACGCCACATAGGGGGGTTGGTGTGTGCTGGACCCACAAAGGAAAAGGTAAGTAAGACAGGTGTCATCTTACTATTCTTGGGAACAGTAGTTCACCCAAGAAAATGTTGTTAAACATTAAGAGAAGTCCTGGGGACATACAAGTGGCACTGCACAAAAGGTGCTGTGTGTGTCACAATGCAAAAAGCAGATGCCTATGGAGTTTACCAGACCCCATAAAACAGTAAGAAACACAGAAAATCATAGTCAGGAAAACACGAGAGAGTGAGAAAAAAAAAGTCTCACTCACTCAGGAGTAAAAATTCCAGCAAAAGAGCTGGGGGTCTCCAAGCTTAAATGGAATTTCCACAGAAATTAAAATTCTCTCTAACACTCACAATAATGAATGAGTGGAAAGAGGATCCACTCATTCAGTATTGAAAGAAAAAGGTCAAGAAGTGCAGCAAAAGGTGCTGGAGGTCTCCCTAGCAGAGGGGATGAAGCATAAAAAGGACAAATCTCCCAACAAGCACCAGTAACAATGATGAGAAAGACACACAAGGAGGAAAGCAAATAAGATAACATACCTCATCACCCATTTGTGGCACAAAAGGACAGCGTCTAGGAACAGTATCTGTAATCCAATCGGAAGGCAACCATTCTTCTAAAGCGAGGCCGGTTTCTGACATCTCGCCCACAGGCAGCCTCTGAAGATAAAATTTCAAAACACATGAAAATGCTATTTAATCGAAAGTTACACCATTCAAATTTGCATGCCAAAATAAAAGTTAATTTCAAATAGTGTTCCATTTTCATGAACCCTCCACTCACAAAAATATCTACGCACTGACCCCCTAAACCGAACTCTCCCCCAACTCTCATGCCCCCTCAGAGGATCTAAGAGAACGTATAGACCCTCCGCTCATTCATGCCCGCGACCAAGTAAACTACACTCCTCCAACACTAATATCACTCCTCCACGTCCACATACACATACACCAAATGTCTCGAAAGCACATAAAGCTGCCCCTAGTAAGGCACCTATTAGCATGAATGCCACCATCCTAAAAGGTGCACTCATTAACACCAGATCTATCACTGCATACGCACTGGACATTGCTGATGCCATCACATCCAACGACCTTGACATTCTAGCAGTCACAGAAACCTGGCTACACTCAGTCTCAGGACCACAGCTATCCTTAGCTATCCCAGAGGTCTACACCATCTTCAGAAAGGATAGGGACTTCACTAGAGGAGGCGGCATTGCCATACTCGCTAAAGACACCTTTAACATAAGGATATGCCATAACCTCTCCATTAGCACAGGAGAAGACATCACCTTAAAAATCGCTCTCACACCCACCTGTACGCTCACCCTTCACATTATCTATAGGCCCCCTGGAATCATCTCCACCTTTGAACTTGACTCAACACTCCTGACTCACAACTTGAATCCTCACTCTAAAGTAATCATTATTGGCAACTTTAATTTAGGCCTGAATGACCCTTCCGACATCCATGCAGATCACCTATCCAAATCTATGGAAGCCCATGGATTCACCCACAGAATTCTGACCCCTACCCACGTAAAAGGACAGACCCTTGACTGGCTAGCAGACAACTGCACCACCAACATACTATCCAACTCCCCCACGCCCTGGTCAGACCACAATATCATAATCTTTAGCACTACCGTCAACTCTATAAGTCTGAACCACGCTGTCGCAGCATCCAGTGCCCAGTCTAGAAGCTTTAAAAATACGAATAAAGACAATGTTACCCCTCTTAACGCCTTTCTTAAACGCCCGGCACCCAGACAATGACCCATCAACCTTGGTATGTCACTACAACCAAATCATGTTAGAAGTGACTGATAAAGCTGCTCCCCTAAAAAACAAAAAGAATAGACGATCAGCATACATAAACTCCTGGTTCACCCCAGAACTCAGAAGTATGCGTGCCTCTAAAAGATCTGCGGAAAATAATCGGCAAACTCAGCAAACAAAAGCCTTTTCCAGACAGCCAACAATTACAAAAAAGAAATACTCTTAGCGAAAAGTGAAGTCTATAACCAAAGAATAGCTAATGCCCAATCCAATACCAGAGAACTCTTCACCATCCTCCGTGACCTGGAATCTCCAGCACCGACCGCAGACCATACGGTGAAAGAGGAGCAATGGTGCTCCAACATTAAAAACACATTAGCGACAAAATCTCCTCGCTTCAAGTCAAAATAGAAAAAAAAAAACCTAAACTCTGCCTCACCCAAATTCGGCCAACACCACCTTCCCTAATGGAGGCTAATAAATACTCCTTCTCGCCACTTTCAATCCTAGACACGATGAATATCATCAAGAGCTTAAAGCCATCTAGATGCAAAGGTAGCATCTGCCCGGCAACTCTGATAAAAGAACGTGCCTCAGAATTCACACCTTTCATCACCAGCATTATCAACAGCTCCTTTGCCACTTCACGGTTCCCAGAGACCTAAAAACAGCCTGGATTTCTACTTCTACTCAAGAAACCAACACTAGACCCTAATATCCCCACCAACTTCCACCCTATCACCACTGTACCATTCTTATTAAAAATACTTGATCGTGCAGCCTATCTGCAGATACAAAAATATTTAGAAGAAAATAATCTCGTGAGCCTAAAACAAATCGTGCTTCAGGCCTGGTCTCGGAACAGAGACTGCCTTACTAGATCTAAAAACGCGAATGGATCAATACAAAGACAAGGGGGAACTATGCATCCTCCTTCTCTTCGATCTCTCAGCAGCATTCCATTTAGTTAATCACGACATCCTCTGTCAGCACCTAGAATACACCTCCCTCAGCAGATTTCATCAATTGGATTAAGTCATTCCTCACCAATCGCACCATGAGGGTCTTCTCCGACAATTTGGCAGCCCCGCCAGTCCCTGTGACTTGTGGTGTACCACAAGGCTCCTGCTTATCGCCCACACTTTTCAATGCATTTACCAAGATTCTGTTTGTTAAATTAGATAACATGGGTATCAAGTACACAAATTACACGGATGATACGCAAATACTAATGCCCATCACTGGATGCCATGACACTGATTCCAAAAATCTAAACCAGATTTATCTGGCCATTCAGGCGTGGATGGCAACTAAGGAATTGTGTCTCAATGACTGTAAGACCGAGCTTATCCTCATTGGCAATAAACCAAAACTCAACAACTCCCTCCGAACCACAAATCCTTCATCATAGATAGTAATACTATTACAGTCATAGCGAAAAAAATGAAGCTGAACCACCTCATTAGATCTGCCGCTCTTAGTTGGCTCCAATAGGAGCTGTAGTGATTGATTAATTATTTGCTATTAGAATTCTTTTACATATGTATTCTTTCTTTGTAAAAAAAATGTACTATTATCTTAATTAGAACATAATCCAATGAAGCATATGAAAAGTACAGAAACTGTTTAATGCACATTCCTGTATTGATATTTTTAAAAGTGGCGAGTAATGAGACAGAAGTCTAACACAAAGGTCTATTCAATGTACCTACGCCAATGCATTTCGGTGCAACTAAGCACCATCTTCAGGGCTGTGCGTTTTGCAGCATATATCATCATAAGTTTGTCAAAGTGTATTCAAGGAATATTCATTCAAAGAAGTATATGACAATGCATTACTTACCGTAAAAGCATTTCTGATGGTTGTATCTGGTTAGATTCACATGCTGTGCATAGGTCCGACATCCAGTGGTCACTGCGGAGTATTGCATTTTGTTTTTCGTAGTCGAAAAGGGGACGTCGACAAGGCGTGTCTGTAACACTATCCCTATAGTGACGTGCGTTGTACCCATAATCCCTCACGCGTCGAGGTCCCTCTGTATGTATTTTTCTGCCCTGAGGGAGCCTTCTAGACGTGAGTGAGTACAGAAAAGAGAGAGATATAGAAAACGATGTCTATGTTCCTTCCATCTGAGCGGGGAGGAAGGGTGGGCGCATGTGAATCTAAGCAGATACAACCATCAGAAATGCTTTTACGGTAAGTAATGCATTGTCTTCTGATGTTTGTTAATCTGCTTAGAATCACATGCTGTGCATAGACTAGCGAGCAGTACCCGGAGTTGGAGGTGGGTTGTGAGAAGGAACAGTAGAGAAAAGATGTCTTAATACTGCTTGTCCCACCTGGGAATCAGATCTAGATTGGGCATCTAGACAGTAGTGTTTTGTAAAGGTGTGTACAGAACTCCAGGTTGCCGCTTTGCAGATGGACTCAAGGGGAACATTTGCAATGAATGCTATGGATGCCCCAGTGCCTCGAGTAGTGTGCTCTTGGCTTGAAGGGTAGTTCTCTCTTAGCAAGAGTGTAACAGAGAGTGATGCATTGTACAATCCATCTAGATATAGTGGATTTTGAAACTGCATCTCCTTCTCTTCCTGCTGCCACTGAGACAAAGAACTGATTAGTCTTTCTCAGTGGACTAGTTCTTTCCATGTAAAACATGACAGCTCTGCGCACATCAAGTGTATGCAGGCTTTTTTCTCCTAGATTTGAAGGATTTTGAAAGAACGTTGGTAGTTCTATAGACTGGTTGACATGGAATTTGGAGATGAATTTCGGTGCGAACCTTGGGTGTGTGCGTAGAACCACTTTATCCTTGTGAACTGTTACAAAGGGGTCACTTACTATCCTAATGGAGGTAATAGCTATTAGGAAAGCAGTCTTAAGAGTGAGATCTTTAAGAGTTGCCTTGTGCATGGGTTCAAAGGGTGACCCCATGAGCCTGGTGAGTACCACATTTAGATCCCAGCCGGGAGCTGGGTTTGCTATTGGAGGGTGTATTCCCTTTACCCCTTCCATGAAGGCTTTGATTACTGGGATCTTCCACCACGATACTTTGAGTTGTGAAGTGGTGTAAGCAGAAAGCGCTGCCAGGTGTACTTTAATAGAATTGAATACTAAACCCGCGTCCAGTAAATGGGTCAGGTACAGAATAATTTGTGTGGGAGAGCAATCAACGGGGTTGATACTCTTCCCTCTACACCAGATGACAAATCTTTTCCATTTGCTAGAATAGCAGTGACGAGTGTTAGGCTTTCTGGCCTCTCTGAGGATGTCCATGCACCTCTGTGGAAGTTGTAAATGTCCAAATTCTATGACCTCAGGAGCCAGGCTGCTAAGTTCATGGTTTGAGGGCATGGGTGCAGTGTCCTGCCCCTGTCTTGTGACAGCATGTTGTACGGGCAGGGCAGTTTCACTGGAGGAGATAGAGACATCTCCAACAATTGAGCGAACCATGGCTGTCGGGCCCACATAGGGGCCACCAGTATCATGGTAACTTGTTCCTGGTGCAACTTAGGCACTATCTTGTTGAGAAGGGGAGTCGGGGGGAAAAGCGTAAACAAATTTCCCTGACCATGGAATCGATAGACCGTTCCCCTTGGACTGGTTCTGGGGGTACCTGGAGGCGTAATCTTGGCATTGAGCGTTTTCCAGAGTTGCGAACAGGTCTATTTCTGGGAAACCCCACTGTGTGAAGACGTCAAAGACGATGTCTTCTTGTAACCGCCATTCGTACTCTACGGGCAGGGGGAAGTCTCTGCTGAGTTCGTCTGCTAGCAGATTGAGTTCCGCTGGTACATGTTGTGATAGTAGGAACATGTTGTGTTTGAGAGCCCACTTCCAGATGTTCTGGGACAGCTTGGACAGTCCTGGAGAGTGAGTGGCCCCCTTGCTTGTGGGGGTAGCACATGGCTGTGGTGCTGTCTGTGAGGACCATCACTGTCTTTCCTTGTAGGTGTTCCTGAAAGGCTTTCAGTGCTTTGAACACCGCTAGTAGTTCCAGCAGGTTTATATGCTTGGTTGCTAAGCTCGGAGTACACGCTCCGTGAGCAGTCTGATGGGATAGGTGAGCCCCCCCATCCTGTAAGGGATGCGTCTGTGGTTAGAGTGGCTTCCACTGCGGGTGTGGCAAAAGTTTTCCCTAATAACAGGTTTTCTTTTGTCCACCACCGTAGCGAGAGAACCAAGGCCTGCGAGACCACCACTAGATCGTCCCATTGTCCGCTGGCCTGACACCACTGGCTTTTGAGCCACTCTTGCATTGGGCGCATGCGCAGGCGCGCGTGAGGTACCAAATAAATACATGACGCCATCATTCCTAGCAAGCGCGTTGCTTTGCGTACCGTCACCTCTCGACCTGCCACATAATGGGGGATCTGAAACAGCATGTTTTGGACCCTCTCGTTGGAGGGGAAGATGAGGCCGTCCTTTGTTCGAAATAGAGCCCCTAGGAATTGTTTGATTTGGCTGGGGTCTAAGCTGGACTTCTTTTCATTGATGGAGAAGCCCAGTTGGAAGAAAAGGTCTACAGTCTTTTGGGTATTGGAGAAGCATGTTTCGTAAGAATCCCCTGTTATGAGCCAGTCGTCGAGGTAAGGGTATCCTGGGATGGATAACCTGCGCAGGTGGGCCGCTGCCACTGCCAGTACTTTCGTGAATACCCTTGGTGCAGATGCTATCCCGAAGGGTAGTACTCTGAACTGGTAGTGTTTGTTCTCTATCTTGAACCTGAGGTATTTTCTGTGCGCTGGCAACATTAAAATATGAAAGTATGCATCTTTCATGTCTAGTGTTGTCATGTAATCCCCCTGTGATAACAGTGGGATTACTTCCTGCAAGGTCACCATACTAAACTTTTGGGGTTTGACAAACTTGTTCGCTGGGCGCAGATCTAATACAGGGCGCATGGTTAAGTCCTTTTTGGGTACAAGGAAGTACACTGAATAAATACCTTCTGTTACCTGAGATAGGGGGACAGCCTCTATAGCTTCTATTTTCAGTAGCTCTTCTACTTCTTGTAGAAGAATGGTGAGGTGTTCCGGTGTCATGCGTCGGTTCCGTGGGGGTCTGTACTTCGGGGAACCGTTGAATTCGATGCAGTATCCGTGGGCTATGGTGGATAATACCCAGCGGTCTGACGATATTCCCTCCCATGCTGAAAGGAACGATGTTAGCCGGCCCCCGACCGGTGATGCATGGGAGGGGACCCGAATCTTCGGGTCATTTGTTGGTATTGGGCGTGGAACCTTTGGGGCTGGAGCCGCGACCTCTTCCCCTGCCACGACGTTGGCCTCTTTGACTGAACTGGGTGTTGTTACCCTGGTTAGAGGGCCAGTTGGTAGCAGAGTAAAATTGCTGTTGGTTTTGCTGCTGGCGTTGGCCACGAAAGGAGCGTCTATTGCCATAGCCGCATCTGTTAGGGGGCCTAGAAATTTGGTCAAGAGTTTTGATGGTATCAAACTCTTTCTTCGCATGTTCTAGGGCCTCATCAACTGCTTTCCCAAACAGATGTGTTTCTTCTATGGGCTTATTTATCAGGGAAGCCTGCATTTCAGGCTTAAATCCCGAATTGCGCAGCCAGACATGGCGTTTGAGAAGTGTTCCCTGAACCAGGGAACGGCCAGCCTTCTCTGCGGCATCTAGGGAGTTCTTTACGATGCCCTGGTTTACAAGAGTTCCCGCTGAGATTGTAGCTAACAGGCGTGAACGCAGGGGTTCTGGTGCGTCCTCTGCTTCGCTGCGCAGCTTGCTCTGCGTAGCTAGCTAGTAGGGAATTGTTATTTGCAATCCTAGTTGAAAAGGCGGCGGACGTCGTGATTCTCTTCCCAAGTGCGTAGAGCTTTTTGCCCTCTTTGTCCGGTGGTGCCTCACTAGTGGATAGTGGTACCCCTGCTCTTTTCCTTGTATTAGTAACTACGAGGGAGTCCGGAATAGAATGGCCTCTGATGTACAATGGGTCAGAGGGCGAAGGGCTGAAGAGCTTTTCTATCCGAGGGTTAACCCCTCTGACTAAGGCAGGATTGGAAAGGGAAGGAGTTATTCTTCTCTTTATAGAAGCCAGGAGCGGAATAGAGTGACTAACAGGGGCTTTTTCTTTAATAACTTTCTCTACAAAGTCTATGTCAGGAAGAGTCTCCCTTGTGTCTATTTCAAAATGCGCTGCTGCCTTGCGCAATAGTGCATTAAGTGAAGGTTGGTCATCTATGGGAGAGGTGTTTCCAATAGGTGAATCCTTGGGAGGAGAAGGGTGAAAGACATCAGGGTCTGAGTGCACTGATGGGGATTGCCAAGGCTGCACTGATGGGGATTGCCAGGGCTGCGAGGTAGCTGTATCTTCTTCGAAAGCTCCTGCACTTGTGTAAGGATCTTCTTCAAACCCCTCTTCCTCATGTTCTTCCTCTCCACCCAAACACTCATCTTCCTGGAGGTATTGCTCCTCTTCAGTGAGGTCATATACGTCTGTAGAAGGGGGAAACAGCCTAGGAATTTTGACCCTAGGGTCATCCTGGGGCCCTTCTCTTAGTCTTTTGGGTGTGGGTGGGTTTTGGTTTCCCAAAAACATTTCCATTTTCTCCATACAAGAATGGAGTCTTTCAAGGGTCTCATGGGGGACCCCTGAATAGTCTAGAGGGGGGAAATCAGTGTTTTCACCTTCAAAACGCTTAGAACGCTCCCACAACGTCGAAGAAAGGTTTCCGTCGCCATCTGAAAAGCCCTCCGGTAGTTCCGAAGTGCCCTTAGATGAAAGGGGCAGTTCCTGGCTACTCTTATGCTTTTTCGGCGTTTCTATAGCTTTTTGTTCGGTATTCGACGTTTGTTTCGTCGTCCGCTTACGTGTGTCTTCGGAAACAATTCTCGCCAGGCTCTCGACAACGAGGTTGTCAGTAGAGGACTCTGGTGTCGACGTTGCCTGCGTTACGCGTTGTTCCTCGACGGCCGCTCTATGGAGCGTTACTTCGGATGATTTTGGGGTAGCGCCCGTGTTTGATGAAAGCCCAATCGCTGGTCGCGACTGCGTTTGCGGGTGGGGCTTGAGACCCTTACGGTCTGAGGTAGATGCCGGAGTGGCCTGCGTCCCCTTCGGCTCTGATGGATCCTTCGTCTTCGACGAAGAAGAGCCGTGGGTTGTGTGCTTAGGCCTATGGGGTCTGCGTGCGTCCCTGTCGCCGGGGTGTTTATCCCCATGAGCAGCGCGTGAGCTGAGCCCGTCGGGGGCGGGGACGGACGTCGAGGAGCGCGAGCGCTCCTTCTGGGGGTTAATGACTTCCGTAACGGACGTCGAGTTATCACCCTCCTCGTCACTTTCTGTAACAGCGGCGGCGGGTGAGGAAACTGACTTCGACATAGTGTAGTCCGCCCACCTCTTAACTTTGCGTTCTTTAAGAGTTCTTGGTTTCAAGAGCTTACAGGCCGCGCAGCTGTCCTCCTTATGATCGAGGGGCAAGCAATGATTACAGAGCTTGTGTTTGTCCTTCCAAGTGTATTTGCCCCTACAGCGTGGGCAAAACTTAAAAGGTGTCCTCTCCATAGCTGAGGCAATAATAACTGGTGATAACAACCCCAAGGGAAAGATAGGGGAGAAAGAAAGACATTCTCAAAGAGAAGATAAAAGTTCGAACCCCCACTCTCCCTACTGTATGTTGGCCGGCGAGGCCAGGCCACGTGTTCGGCAGTGCCGAAGGATCTCCTCCGTCTCTTCCCCTCCGTCGAAAACTTGCTCGGCGGAGAAACAGCTTCACAGCTAACGTCGAGGGGAGGGATCTTTAACAATATAATAAGTATAATTAAGGACCGAGGTCCGATAGTAAGTATTTGCAATGTCTCTCTAGGAGCTCCGCGTAAGGCGACCAGAAGCTGGGCGGAAAAAAACAATCTGAGGGACCTCGACGCGTGAGGGATTATGGGTACAACGCACGTCACTATAGGGATAGTGTTACAGACACGCCTTGTCGACGTCCCCTTTTCGACTACGAAAAACAAAATGCAATACTCTGCAGTGACCACTGGATGTCGGACCTATGCACAGCATGTGATTCTAAGCAGATTAACAAACATCAGAAATATGGTTTCAAAACAAGATAGGAACATCCATGTACAAACAGAATAATAAACATGCCAATAGTGCGCAAACCGGATGTCATCAACGTTGCGAGGTTGGAAAAAGGGAGAAATTATAAAAATTACAATCAATCGTAATATCCGGAAGATACCATTCTAATCTATTCATATAAGCATGTGGATGTATCTATGAGGATCCTACCTCTATCCACTCCTTTTTCTCCAACATGTGCCACGTGTTGTTTCTATCTTCGAATGCCGACAAAACTCAGGCATTGAAATGGAAGCGCCACCTATATTTAGTAAATGTCAGTAAATCTGTGAGCTATCTGTTGCTATTCATTGTGTCTAAGTACGCTGCAGAGTCTTCCCTCTCAGACTCCGAGCTGTTCATCTGTGAGTGAAGCCGTGAGGACGATCCATCATCGCCAGATCCACCATCCTGTCTAGGCTTGATTATGGAAATTCATTAATGTTAGAAGCTAGCAGTAAATGTATCAAGCAGTGACAGGTTATCCAAAATAACACAGTCGGGGACCATTACAGGAAAATCAAAGAGCACACCACTGGCAATAGAAAATCGCTCCATTGGCTAGCCATAGAAGCCACAACACATTCAAGTCATTGACTCTCGTCCATCACTGCCTTTTTGGAGACGCTCCCTACCTAAAAAGACATTTCACCCTTTATGAGCCAAGCCGCACCCTCAGATCCAGAGCCCAATGACTATTAAACGTCAGCCGGTCAAAGAGAGCCAATGGATTATGCAGAGCCTTTTCCTCTAAAGCAATTACCAGATGGAATGAACTAACAAACCATTTGAGAGTAAAATCCAACTACCTATGTTTCAGAAAGAAACTCAAAACCCTGCTTTTTAAATAATTGAGTTACCTAGACAGAAATCCTTACCCAAATGCGGACACGTATAGTTAGGATACCATGTCTGTCCTGTCCCCCTTTGTCGTCCTTGTCTAGATTTAAGTGCCCGGATGCCTGCGGCACTATATAAATATATAAAATAAAAAAATAAATGGGCGAGTTCACCAATGGCAATGCCCAGCAGTAAACTGGAGCAACAATCGAGCTTCGCCCCTATGATGGCTCATGCAATGGTAGCACAGTTGGTGGGATTCAAGAAGGGTCAAGCTCCGCGAGTAGCTTCAGATGGTAAGATGTGCCCGAAACAAGGCTATTGACATGGGCTTTTATATTGAGTTCTTGATCAAGAGTGACTACTAGGGTCTTAACTTTAGGCTGGGGTGCAATGGTACACCCTGAAATGACAAAGTGCTGATATGCTGGTCTTAGCTTGTGTAGCTGAGGTTCTGTGCCTGCGACCATGAGCACCCTCTTACCATCATTGAGCGCAACGCTGTTTTCACGCATCCAGGTTTCAATCAGGCCATAGATGGAGTTGGTGGTGTTGGAGTCCGTTATATGATTTGCAGTGCGAGGAATAAGACATTGTGTGTTGTCTGCATAGTTGGCATATACTATGCCTTTCCGCATTCAGTTTTTCAAATAGGGGTAGCATAAAGATATTAAACAGCGTTGCCAACACAGCCTTGTGCGACCCCACACGTTATCAGAAACTCGTCTGCCATAACATCCTCAAAGACGACTTTGGCCTTGCGGTCAGAGATGAAGGAATTTATCCACCCCGCTGCTGATGAGAAAGGCTGTGCTTCACAGTCTGTCCACCAGTATTGAGTGGTCCACTAAATCAAATGCTGAGAACAGATCTAACAGCTGAAGCAGCGCTGTGTTACCTTTCTCAAAGATCTTGAAGATGTTCGTTTTTAAGTCTAACAGAGTGGACCAGATTGTTTCTGTCCCAAGATTTCATGGGTGAAGAAGAAGTCCTGAATTTGTAAGTCAGACACTTTATCTAGTATTTTCAGTAGGTAGGGAAAGGTAGTTGCCCACCACATTTGTGTCCAGAGAGGGCTTTTTGAGCAGGGGAAAGATCCACGCCTGCTTGATAAGAGATGACGCACAGTTTTTCCCCAAACGAGGCATTCATGCGTTTTGTGATCAGAGGGGCTAGCTGAGGGGTGCATGATAAGGGCATGGCAGATGTCCCCCTTACAGTTTGTGGGCTTAACTTTCGCTAGTACCTCTGCTATTTCTTGCTCGGTTACTACTTGAAACTTACATTTGGTAAGGGCCACGTTGGTCCGCACAGGAGTTGCATTTTCTTTTAATCTATCCGCTGCACCAAATTTGGCTGCAATGTCTGCCTTAAAGTTCTTTAACTTGTCCGTCATGGCATTTTGAATAGCCGTACACCAATCAAAGTCTTTATTGACCTCTGACGGGTGTAGGCATGGGTCTTCCAGTTCCTTTAGAATTTTAAAGAGCTCCTTGGAATTGGAGGCTGCACAGCAATTCTGTGGTCATAGGATAATTGTTTTGCATCACAGATAGTCCTATGCTGCAAAAGCACATAAATCGGCTAAGTAATTTTGGCCCCAGTGGATTCAGTTTTCTTTCACTGCTTCAGAGCTCTGGTCTTAATTTTTCAAAGATTGTGAATGTCTGCGGAGTACCAGATTTTATTGGGTTGACTTTTCAACAGATGAGATTTCACGGGAGCCAGGCTGTGAACCACGTTTTCAAGCATATTTTGATATGCGGCTGCCAAATCTTTGGCCTAATTCAGATTGGACAGATTATCAGTAGTGGGGGGAAAAGAAAGGCGCCATAGTGGAAGGTTTGTACTTGTGAAGATGCCTAGAAGATGCCCTGTATTTAGTTGGACTGTTTTTGTTGGCTGTGCTGGTATTGACATACTCCATCCAATGAAATGATGATTGGACGTGTGTTAATTTCTAGACCCCCCCCCCTCCAATAGTAACATGAGTGAGCAACCAATCGATGGTCCCACCTTTGCTGTGGGAAGGTAAGTTGATGTGCTGGCTAAAACCCATTATCGAGCAGAGTGGTCTTAACCACCACGGCCATTGGTTCAGAGTTGTTGGCAAAACCAAGGTTAAAATCACCTAGAATGATAATTCTCGAAAGGTCCTTGAGGATAGAAATATCTGGTCATTCAAATGCAGCAAGAAGTCTGGCATGCTGTTTGTGGGTCTGAAAAAGGAGAAAGATATTAACTGTAGAGTTGGGGTCAACTACCAGTTTGACCCATATAACTTCACATTGAGATAGGATTTTACTTTCAATCTGTCGAATATGTAATGACATATCAAAGCCAAACAATCCACCACCACCCCCTGCTTTGGCGCTCAGGCAGTTAGCTCTCAAGATATTATACCCTGCTGGAACCACAAGTAAAAGTACTGGCCCCACGGCACCATGCAGCCAAGAATCTCAAAAAAAAAAAAGGAGTAAAAAGTAACAACTGCCACCAGCCTGTTATGGGGATGTCTGGGATGTAACAATGTCACTTCCAACAAAGTTAAGGGGATACAAAGTGTTCCCACAGCACTCCATTAATGAAGGTATGTCCTGTAAAGGGTACAAAAATACCAGTCACAAAAAAGAGGTGACTTCTCTTGCACTGGGTAGCGTGGTAGCACCCCACTGCACCCAAAACGACATTGCAATAGGGACCCTAGGGGTCCCTGGCAGCATTCCACCTATGGTGAGGGCACTGCCAAAGCAAAGCATGAGGCTGAAAGAATAGGTGGGGAAATCTCCCCTTCACTGGGTCCCTTTAAGAGGAGACCAGTGAACCCAAAACCAAAGTACATGCAGGAGGTGGGTGAGACAAAAAAGTCGGCCTCACCTCTGCAGTCAGAACAAATATCCCAGAGAGTCCGGCAGTAGTGCTCGGAGGGTCAGGACAGAGAGGGAATGATTTGCAAAAGAAACTGCTTCCTAAAAGTGAGGGAGACTTCTCACCCTCAAGGTCCTCCCCTTCTGCATTCACTTACTTTGGGGACACCAGGCTCCCTTTTTGGGTTTCCAGTGTGGGGAGAGATATCTTCCCTCTGTTCTGGTATCCACGTTTCGTTTGGCAGCACATCCCATCCTATATGGTCTTCAGCCAGAGCCCTTTAGGGCCCCCTTTGGCAAAGCTGTTTTGGGTGCACTGGATAGCCCATTTGACTTTCAGTACAGGAGTACTCCTATTTTTTATGGCATGCGTACTCTTGCAGCACAAGTCATCTTACACGGAATGCTGAGGGGACACTTTGTTTTGAGCATTTGGGATTTTATACATTGGCTTGGAGGATGAATTATACTTTTTTTCTCATTTCATTCACCTCCTGCATTTACTTTTGTTTTGAGCACATTGGACCCATCTTAAAAAGAGACCTGAAAAAAAAAATAAAAATAAATGAAGAGTAGTCCAAAAAGTACCACCATACAAAACTGGAAGACTTAGACTTGAGCTGGGTAGCAGAAGCAGCAGTTGAAAAATGTATTCAAAAGCATATGAGCAGGGCAGTGATCTACTTGGTGCTTGCCTGATCTGACTGCAGAGACTTTGAACTACGATTTCCTGCCTTCCTTGGCAGTGACTGGGGGAGGGGGGTTGGGGGGAGAGGGTTGATCGGCAGCTTTGGACCGCCTCCATCTGGGAGTACAAGAGTGTGCCTTATGCCGAAGCAGTGCGTGCTGCACGCGAAGTGCATCGCCATCAACCAGTCAGGCGGAAATGGCCACTACTAAAGTTTACTCTTTGGTGCCAGCGTGTGCTGCTGTTAATGGTTCCTTCATTGGTGAAATTGATGTGGAAGTGGAAGATGTTGATCTTATTAAATCGGCTGAAATCTTGGATTTCTCACAACCTGAGGCAGTTGCGGTCCTGTCCCCCAAGAACTATTCGCTCTGCAACTAATCCAGAGACCACAGGTAAATCTGCAGTCAAAATTACTAACTACTTCAGAAAGGAAGAGGTATCAACCTTTGTATATGAGCTCACTACCTCATTGAACTGTTGGACAGTTTTGCATGTTACACCGCTTTTGGACTTCAAGTCTGCTGGTCCTTTAAGGAAAATCCTGATCCTATGATCACGTGACGTCTTTAACCCGCCCTCCAAGAATAGCCAAATACCCTGCTTCCTGCGCACCCTGTGCGCGCACCCAAGGAAGTACAGAAAGTACTGTTGGCTGTTTGATGTGCGGAGCACGGTAAGCAGGGTGCTGATTCTTATTATTTGTAAGGAGCACCGTAAGTATAAAGCAGCCCATATTGGTTGACAAGCTGTTTATCTACGGTTGACTCCTTGCAAGAGGGATAATTCACACAGGTACAGGCCCACAAGCTGTTCCGCACACGGCGTGGCCATCTCCCTTGCATAATGAGAAATTCTTGTCTACCGGCTAGTCCGGACGTTGGTGTACCTTTGTGCATGTGCGTAATTGATCTAAGCTAAGCCTCTAATTTTCAACTGACGTTCATTAATTACCTGGATAAATCCACAACACTTAGTGCTATGGCTGGTGGATTGCAGAGTAAACGCAATGAGTTGGGCACGCTTACCCCTGCGTCTACTCTTTCATCCACTAGCATAGATGCACTTGTCTGCAATGGCCGTACCTCTTACATTGAACCTGCAATTTTAGGCACTTTTGCTGAGATTAATACTTGCTCAACTCTTGCATCACATGCAGTTATGATTCATGTCTCTGAAAAGGGCTTACCATCTACCCCTTTCTCTGTCCCTCAATCTTGTCATGGAAAGTTTAATACTTCTGCTGGGCGACCTCCTGATTATGGTTATGAAAGCCGCCCCGATTTTCCTTTGACTAACCAACTTTTTAATCAACAACATGATTGCACTATAAAAAATATGGTTGCTTTAGACGATCAGGTGCCTAGTGCTATTAGTACGTTAACCCCGCTGGTCTGTGCTCCTTTGAAATTACATCACTTGACAAATTTGCAATTATTATGCTATTTAAGCCCGGTCAATGAGACTGACAGAGACAGTCATCATGACATCAATCATGAGGAGTTGCCGCCTCGTCTATCTTACTCCCCAGATTCGGCCGATGTTTCTATTAGGCCCACCCAAATCAATCTATCAGGGGCTAACATTCATACTACCGATAAAGATCTGCAATCTCAGTGTACCTTTCCAGTGATCATAAAAATATTAGATTTACTGGATAAAGGACATGATTGGACTCATATGGAGCTTAAGAATGTTAAAGTGATTTTACAATACTTATGTTCCCAAATTGATAAGATCGAGGGGTTTATAATTGCTGCAGACACGCTAAGATCTATTAATAATCCATCTGTTCATTTAGCTCCTGCTCAACTCGAAAAAATCACCCAAATCGAGTGACAAAGCAACTGTATTGCCTGCTCCTCAGGCAGCAATTTCATCGGTGCCATCAACATGTAATTGTATTCTTGAAATCAAACAACAAAGCATCAGTAGTGGCAATGAATCTCTCAATTACCTCTCACTTTGCCCAGTCATCTGAACCGGTTGATGCTCCGGATAGCCCTGCAATTTTGCTGAATGCACTTATTGAGCAGCGACTGAAGGAACATGGAAATTCTCCGATTGAAGAGAATTTTTCTTTTATGTCGCGTCGTGCCAAAAAAACACACTTGAGAGCAATGAAAAGATCTGCTAAAAGGAGAAAGGAAGACATGGCTAAAACGTCCACCAAGAAGGTGGCTAATAGTTCAGACTCATTATTACCTGAGGCCTCTCAAACTCTCGGTCAAGAATCTGCGATTGTGATTTCCAATGAGGAAAGCATTGACGTCTTGCAATTATCTAAAGAAAATCAAGAAGCACTTATACCAATACTAAATCCGAAAACAAAAACATAAAATAAAATCAAAAAGAATGACATAAGTTCTAAAAATTGTCAGCAAGCGGTGAAATTGACAAGCCTGGAATCTAATCTAGCAGAAATACCTGGAAAAAGCTCTGTAGACATTGTTGAAATAAGAGCCATTGAAGTAGAGGGTAAAATACCTACAAAAACTTTGATCCCTAACATCAAATCTAATTTAAACAGCTACTTTCCAATTTCGGGAAGAAGCTGTACGACCAGGAAGGAACTTACTGTCGAACAACCCAGCCTTAACCACAAAATCAACATTGACTCTAACTTGCCCTTCAAAAAATTATACAGTGCTGCATGTTCAGTGACCGTTGGCTGCCCAGAGATTTCTTTAAAAAAGAATATGTGTAGTAATGTTAATAGCTCAAACATGTCGAACGGTATGGGCAAAATTACCCATGTAGAAATCCTACAATGTAAAGGCAATTCTGACTCAATAATACCATCAAATGTCAAAGAAAGCATTCTCCTTCCAATCAGGGAAGTGTTCACGGGCTGTAACCTCTCTTCTAAAACTAAAACTCTTACTGAGAATGAAGAGTCAAAAAACCCCTTTGTTCCAAATTATATTTCGATACATGGTCCTGCTCTTAGTAGATCCCTGTCTGAAAATAGTAATGGGGACTCATTTAAGATCTATCAGGATCCACTTGATATATTGAAGAAAGTCCTTCATGATGATAACTTCATTAATGTTTCAGCATTAAAGGTATCATCTTTTGTTCCATCGTAGATGGACAAAATTGAAATTATCCCTTCCTTCTGTTAGGCACAGATAACTTCTGAGAATACCAATTATGGTAAACAGGAAACTCAAAGAGGCCTCTTTTGAGGGACTTCTGAATGCTGAAAAGTCTATTAATCCTTCGTCATCTATTCCAGTGCAGATGGTTAGGGTGGAAAATAGTTCCCCATTACAAATTAAAGACAATATTCAGGGGAAATTAATTGAAGTGGACAACAAGCCTTATCTCGTTGGTTTTGAAGGAGATAAGACTGCTACTGCGGGTAAGCGCATTAATCGTTCTTTTATTTTGGCTCTATATTCACGCATTCCCCAATTGAGAATGATAAAATCAGAGGATATTCTGAGAGTATCTATAGCTCAGACTAATAACTGCAGAGCCATATGTTATCTCAGTTCAGAGATTATTTTGAAGTTCCTCTGGTTCAATCGAGAAGAGATAAAAAACCAAGGAATAAAGCTATCTACTTTTGAACTAAAATCAACTGCAGACGACTTCCTAGCATACTCTAATCCTGCTCTTGCTAAGACATCATTGTCTGGTGACTCCACTCAGACATCCAATGCTCATGCTGACTGTGATCTGCATGTACTTCTTTCTCAGGTAGCCACGTCAACTGGCATTCCATGGCTTGAACCACTGATTACTGCCATTGTGGGGAAGAAAATGCAGTCCTTGATCTCATAGCAGCCGGAAAAAATTGAAAAAACTTATCCAAATACCCTTTCATGGAATTCATGTGGGTATTCTAATTTCATGTCCTGGCATTTATCAACATTGCCCGAGAATAAGCCAATGATTTTAATCCTAGAGGAAACAATGAAAATGAGTACCTTTGCTATCCAGGGGTATACCACGTACTGTGCACTTACCAATAGATCCCAACAAGGTTGTCCGAGTGGGGGTCTCGCAATCGCAATGAACAACTCTGTTAACCTACAATCAAAGTGGATATGGGAATCGACGAGCTTATTGGGTGTATTAGTGGAAACTAACATGACAACATTCCCTCTAATTTTAATTATATCATTATACTGGAATCCAGCCAGTATTATGATTGATGCAATGCTAGATGAACTTGACGATTGCTAAGAAAACATATGCAGTAAACACCAGTCTTTAGAAATTATCATCGGTGGGGACTTTAATTGTGATTGTAGGGATTTGTGTGAGAGTGGAACTTCTAAATCTTCCCACTTATCACGTGGAAGGGGTGCAAAATTTAGAGAGTTACTTGGTGACTGGGACATGGATATGATAGTAAATATGGATATGAAATCACGAGGGACCAGAACTTCCACAATAGATTTCATATATGTCACGTGAATCCTAGCCTCATTTACGTCACTGGTACAGATTAGCCAAATCTCAACAAGTGATCATGCACGTATTTCCTGTACGCTTAATCTGGAATGTGAACTCTTGGCCTGTGAGCCAGCATTGGCTTTAGTAGAGATCCATCGACCAAAAACATCCATTAGATGGAATCATAGTTTGTGTTTGCAATTTGTTAAGTACGTTTCGCATGAGATACGAGTACATAGCCATCAAAAAACAAAAAATTAAATGTTAACGATGACTTCCTATACAGAATTGATTAATAGAGCATTGATTGTTCTTAGTAAAAGATACACTATAGCAGATCATCCTCATCCCTTTGACTTCACTTGCAAGCATCTAAAAAGAGTGAAAAACAAGGCTCTCAGACAGCTGAAAACAACTCTCTTGGGAGCATTGTCCCATCAAAATAAACGGCTGCAAATTCTGAAGGCTTATAAGCAGAATCTTCGACATGCCTGCATCCTTAAATATAACAAGGAGAATTGTGATCTTATAAAAGCGATAACATCTCATGACACTCGTGTAATTTGGCGTACTATTACGAGTGGTGACAAAACCTCTGTACTGGCTACTTACAACTGTATATCGGACCAAGTATGGCAGGATTATATAACAACTAAATTTCACATTCCAAGCAAATTTGAGGATGTTCCAGATGTGCAGTTATGTTACAGTAAGATTGCCTGTTTGGAATGGTCATTGACAGACCTAAAATGGGCTCTCTCAAGACTATCTTACTCTAAATCTGCAGGCCCTGATGGCCTTCCCCCGTGTCTTTATAAAGCTGACCCTGAGTTTTGGGTAGGAGTCTTGAAAATTAAATTCGACTCCATTATTAACACTGGGGTTATTCCACCGACATGGACTACTGCAAACATTGTCTCCATTTTTTAAAAGGGTAATCCTACCCTTCCGCAGAATTATAGACCTATTTCTCTGATTGATACGGATGCAAAGCTGTTTTCCATTCTCCTCCTTTTCGATCTTGAAAAATTCATAGGAGGAAAATAATCTGTATTCGAGATACCAAATAGGTTTTAGGAAGGGAATGAGTACTTCCTTGAACGCTGCTATCATGGCTTATATGATAGATGGCACAAGAGGAAAGAACGCCAAATCGGTCTATATAGCCATGATAGATAGGACGTCAGCGTTTGATAACGTAGTACGAAATCTCTTGTGGAATAAAATGAGAAACATGGAAATTCCTTCTGTGCTCCTCTACTGGTTCATCAAACTCCACACTAACACCTCCTATAAAATCAAAATCTCAGCTGATGGCAGAACCACAGTACCCAATAGTACATCTATTGGGCTTAAGCAAGGTTGCAATCTTGCGGCCACATTCTTTAATCTATATCTTTCAGATCTTGACAAAACTTGGGAACATAGCAATCTGTTCTCTGTAAAAGTTGTCTCTCTGCGCTTACAATGGATCGCGTTTGCAGATGATATTATCATCGTTGACCCTACTCCTGCGGGACTACAAACGAAACTCCTGTTTGACGAATTTGCGGTCGCTCATAACTTGAACCCAAGCCCTGCGAAAACCGCTATTTTGAAATTTGGTAACAAACAAAATAGCAAGGGATATCGATGGGAGATTATGAAAACCCAAATCTCGACCTCTACTAGTGCAATTTATTTGGGTTACAATCTTCAATCTCAAAACTCAATTAAATTCTGAACGGACTTAATTAAAAATAAAACCCGCCCATTGTTGTCTCAACTAAAAATGATCTATTCAAAATTCTGTACATTTTCATTAACTCCAATGATTGATTTTTTTACGCTAAAAATAGAAAGTGTCATTTTAAATTCTCTTGATATCTGTCTGTGTGACATGAGTGCAACTTTAGATTGTATTCAGGGGACGATGATAAAGAGTGTCATGCATCTTCCAATGTCCGTTCCAAATGCAGTCATCCGTCACACGTTCGGGCTTGTGGCTTTATCTGGACGTTGGAAATGGCGTCAATTATGTCACTACGAAAAAATCCACTTTCCTCCAAAACATTCATTATATGAAGATCTCCATGAAATGTTGGATTCTTCCAATTTGGCTTCTTTTGTCCATTATCAACTTAAAATGCAATACTTATTGAATACTTTATGTATATCAATTGAAGATGTCCATATGCGCCCAGCTCATGCCAAAAAGAAGCTTTTCGAACAAGACTGGCGGATGACTATAGAAAGTATATCTAGTTATAAGATGTATAGGGAGTATGACGCATTCCTCAAACAACGAACACCGAGATTTGATCACGTTGTTCTATTTCCGTGCAGCCACACGAGAAAAGCTTACATATGGTATAGAATGAATTTATATCATACTAGGGAAATAATAGCTAATTGGAGCACTAACAATGAACCCAAACAAGTTAAATGTCGCTTTCCAGCATGTAATGAGTCCTTAGAAACTATGAAACAACTTATACTTGAATGCCCTCACTTCAAAGCAATGCAAACTAACCGTTTGATGAAATTTGTAAACGTTGATTTTGAGGACTGTTTGCAAACTCTATGGGCTCGCATGATGCAACGTACGCATAAACCTCTCGTCTTTGAGTTGGTTAGCTTGTGCAAGCATATTGAAAAAGAACTTTAGCTTTACACTGTAGATTAATTTATCGTGAGATGTGATAATTCGTTTTCTCTTCTTTTGTAATATGAATGTAAACTCAAATGTAAATATTTTTAAATTGTTTTATTTTAAGGTTTTATACTTTTTTGTAAAGGTTCTGCAATTTTCTTTTGTAATTGAACCAAATACAAATAAAAAAAAGAAAAAGAAAAGTTAAGGCAGTGAAACTATTAAAATAAATTGTCGATACACTCCAGCCCCCCCACCCCATGAGTGGTCAGAGTTGCACCATTTTGGAAGGTGGTCCTAGGGAGGGTGATGGGGTGGATATGGAAAGGGAGGATCTGAACAGGGAAACAGACTGACTGCTACTCCAGACCCTATTATTGGATCTGATAATGATTAGTGATTGTTACGCACCCAGTCATCATCTATTATTGTTGATGCGATTGATATACAAGGGTCTACCAAACCTGATTTGGGGCCTCTGGCTACCTGTTCATTGTATAATAACCCTCAGGGTTCCCTGGAAGCAATTACAAGTAGTGACTAACGTACTCTCAGTCCATAGTCCACTTTCTTCCATACTGCATGGGCGTCCCTCACTAGGGACGGGAGACGGAACCTTTTTCACCAGAAAAAAACCTTCCCCTTTGCATATAGAGGCACATGGGGGTGTGGCCCCAGGAGCATGCGCCCCCTGACTCCACCCATCGGCGCCCTACTCAGTCCACTTTGAGGCGTCAACAATATTACAATTGCCTAAGTGACACCAGTTTTATTAGGGGGGGGTGGCGGAAAGGGGACTATGGACTAAGAGAATGTTAGTCACTACAGAGAGTAACTTATAATTACTCTTAACGTCCCATCCCTATACTGCATGGGCGATTACAACTGAATGTAGCCCCAGGGTTGAGAGGTGACCCTCCTTAAGAAAACAAGTTCTTTAATAATGCCTGCCCGAAAGCCACGTCTGATCTGGAGCCGGCATCCCAACAGCCGTGCTTGCAAAAAATCGATCGAGGGGGTGGCACAAGTGGCCTCCCTGCTGATGACCTGCCACGGTACGTGTCTGTGGAAAGCAACCACTGTGTCCTTGGCTCTCACTGCGTGGGCATGCATGTTCGCCAGAAGCCATTTGTTTTGTCCCTCCTAGGCCTCTTTAATGGAGGTCACCATCCACCTTGCTATGAAAGCCTTGGAAGCCGACATCCTGGCCTTGACCCGCCGACCGTGATAAATAGAGCTTCAGACTTGAGGAAGATCTTGGTCCTGTCCAGATAGGATTTTGGCACTCGTCTAACCTGAGAACAGTGCAGAACCCTCTGAGCATGTTCCTTAGGGTCTGCGAAGAAAGTAGGGAGTGCCATCTTCTCATTTAGATGGAACACCGAGACTACCTCAGGTGGATACGCGGGATGCGTTCTGAGGACCACCCTGTCCCTGTGAAAGGTAGTGCATGGCTAGGATGCCACCAGAGCTTGGATTTCGCTGACACAGCGTGCAGACATAAGACCCACCCAGAGGGCTGTCTTAATGGCAACTAGCCTGATGTCTGCGGATGCCAATGTCCCAAAGGGTTTATGTGCCAAGGCACCCAACACTATGTTGAGGTCCCATACAAGGTGTGGCTTCTTGATGGGAGGGGGGGTAGCACCTGGTGAGGCCCGTCAAATGTCTTTCAACCACTGGGTTGGCGGATGAGAAAAAACATCCTCCTGAGTTCCGGTAGGCTCAACTGGCTGCCAGATAGGTGCAACATGTGTCTATTTGCAGCCCCGAATGTGCAAGGAGCAGCTAGAAGGATAGCCCATCGTCCAATGTGCAAGTCCGAGGATCAAACTCCTTAGACTCAGCCCGGTGGCAGAACCTAGTCCCCTTGTTTTTGAACTGGCTCCTGGTAGCTTCGCTCCTAGCCTCCTGAATGATGTCAAGGATAACCTGCGGCAGGCAACGATGCTTCAATGTGACCTGTTCAGGAACCATGCTGCGAGGGCTAGCTTTTGTGGGGTCATCTAAGTATTACCCCACCTGGACCTGGTGGTCCCACTGCCATTCATAGTTGGCTGCGCCCAACCTGCTGAGCCTGTCCGCCTCCAGGTTGGACTCCCCGGGGAGGTTAACTGCTGCCAAGTGCATGTTTCTTACCAGGGTCCACTGCCCCAATGTTGACTGCTAGAGTGCAGAGGGGAGGAGACCTAGTGCCACCCTGCCTGTTGATGTAATACATGCTGGTGGAGCTGTCAGTTTGAATGATGATCAACTTGCCCCCGACCATCGGGAGGAAGGCTTTGAGGGCGAGCCAGATGGCCAACTCCAGTTGATGTGGGCCGCCTGCTCTTGACGGTACCCTCTCCATGGATCCTGTGGCTGTCCAAGGTAGCTTCCCATCCTGCTCGGAATGTGTCTTTGGTGAAGGTGACCTGCGGAGCTGGCTGACGAAAGGGCCTGCCTATCCGTAAATTTCTGTCCGTGCTCCACCAGACTAGGCTGTGGCGGAGATGCAGTGAAATGCTGACCAGTTCCACCCGGGAACCCCTCTCCTGACTCCAGGAGGCTGTGCAGTGTAACTGCAATTTAGGCGTTGGTACCACCATGCCGAGGTCACTGCTCTGCTGAGAAAATGCTCCATGGGCCTCTGATGGCTGTGATCTTGTCCTCTAATGGGAACATTCTCTCGGAGCTCGTATCCCAGATGAGGCCCAGGAACCTTAGAGGCTGCCTGGGCTCCAGCTGTGACTTCTTGAGATTGATGGAAAATCCCAACTCGAGTAGTGGAGGCATAAGAACGGAGGCGGTGTGGAGGACTGCCTCCAGTGACCTTGCCCCGACGAGTCAGTCTAGGAATGGAGAGGCATGGTGACACTGGGCCCCAAGTAGGGCTGCCAACGTTCATCCGTCCTGTACAGACAATGGGGGCCGAATTGAGGCCAAAGAGTAGAAACGTGCATTGAAAATGGAAGCCCATGATCCTGACCTTACGAAAGGACTGATGGGGCTGCAGATCGGTAAGTGAAGGTAAGCATCGTTCGGATCCAGGGAGCACATCAGTCTCCCGTGCACAATGTCTCCGTAATACGTACTGGGGTAACCATTGTATGGCGAAAAACCGTGAATGGTAGCCCAGACTGGGGGGGGGCTGGGGAGGCTGGGGCTTCTTCCACTACTTGCCTCTCTACGTGGAGTCACTGTCCCAATCTGTGGGAGCGGAGGAGAGAGGCGAAGGAGGGATCGGTAGGCGGTAGCCCGAGGACACTGCAGGGAGGATCCAAGGGTCCGCGAACCTCGTGCACCAGCATGGGCGTGTGTCTGGCTGTATGCCTCAGGGGTGGCCTTAGTGAGGACGGATAAGGATTCAGCAGTATGGGGACTGTTCCTTCTCTCCTCAAGTTCCTAATCTGTAGTGGAATGGAACAGGTCGCCCCTCTCCGCCCCTCCCAAAGGGAAGGTCCAGTATGCATTCCTGGACGTCCGAGTTGAATTTGGTCACCCATAGCCAGGCAGTCCTCCATCCCGTAGCGTTGCAAATGGCACAGCCTGAGGTGTCGTGTGCCACGGTGGACTCCATTATGCCATGCGTAACTATTTTTGTCCTCTGCCAGCCCTACCTTGAAGAGTGCCTGGCGCTGCACCAGAAGTGGCTGAGGAGCGTGGCTGTGAAAGTGCCGACAGCAAAAGGGGGTCCGCTCCATCTGCCTAAACTTGGCGTCGAGGCGCCTGTTGGCAGACTGCACAGAATGGGGTTTAAGCTGTGACGGGCTGACCCAAGCCGGCTGCTGAGAAGGAGGCTGTGGGGCTGCCAAGACCGTTGGAGGCGTGGGAACCGGTGTTGTGGGTACTGGAATGGGCAGCTGGGGCTGCACAGGAGCCGGAAGGGCAGACTGGCCGTGGGTGCTAGCGACATAACCAGAGGGAGTATGTCCCCGATCACCTCCTTGAGGATGATGCCCCTCTGCGGAGACCTCATGAGGGTCATGGCTTTGCAAGAAAAACCTGTCTTCACAGGCTGGTGGAGCCCTTATAGGCACGGCATGGGTGCGGCCTTGAGGGTGCTGGAGTCTGAACCCACTCTGCCTTAGTGTCTGCAGGGTTTATCTGCTCTGTGATGAAGGGTATGCCATGGGCCACATACTTAGTGAAGTTCAGTCCCACCTGGAAACTTGTTGCCCTACCTGTTCCCCAAAGGAGGATGGTGGCTGACGAGCCGCCATTTTATCTGGCCCGGTGGCCATTTTGTTGGGCTGCATGCCGCGTGCCTGTTTCGTGGTGCTCGATGCGTTGGACCCCGCCTCTTCCAAGAGGTTGAGGCCTACACCCTGCATCTCTGGACAGGGCTTGGTAGGCGGATTGCCCTTGGCAATGTCGCCGGTAGTGCTGCCCCCTTGGACATCTGTCTGGTTCTAGGGTGAAGCCCTAGTAAAAGAACCTTGCGGCCCCTCCACTCAGTCATGGGTAGGATTTTGCGACTCCTCGGCCTGGCGGCCGGTAGCTGTAGTAGCAGGCTCAGTACCTGCACTGGTACAAGAACCTGGAAGTTCCCTCCCGTGCTTGTGTCTCCTGGATGGAGACAACTTTGCGGGGTTTGTGGTGCATACAGGCGCCCCCTCACACCTCTGTCTGGCCATAGAGCGTAGACCCGGCAATTGAAACTTGCGGCTCCTCAGCGCAGTCCCCCTACGATCTCGCAACCCCCTCTGCCTGACGGCTGGTAGCTGTAGCAGCCTCGGTACCTACCCTAGTACCAGGACCTGCAAGGTCCCTCCCGTTCCTACGCTTCCTGTGGAAGGAGTAGCTTTTGCGGGGTACGTGGTGCATATAGGCCCCCCCAGGGCATCTGTCTGGTACTAGGGCATAGCCCCTCGGGTGTAGACCAAGTATTACAACCTTGCGGCCCCTCAGCGCAGTGTCCGGTAGGATATGGCGACCCCTCGGCCGGTAGCTGTAGCAGCCTCAGTACCTGCACTGGTACCAGGACCTAAAAGGTCCCTGCAGCTCTTGTGCCTCCTGGGGAGGAGTCGCCTTTGTGGGGAATGCAGTGCGTACAGGTGCCCGCAAAAAACTCTATCCAGTACCTGGGCGTAGACCCTGTAATAGAGCCTTGTGGCCCTTCAGTGCAGTCACCGGTAGGATCTAGCGAACCCTGGTCCTGGCAGCCGGTAGCTGTAGTAGCCTCGGTACCTGCACTGGTACAGGAACCTGAAAGGTCCTTCCCCCTCTAGGTGCGGATGAAAACAGTGCCCCTGCCTTGGGACTTGTCGTGACAAATTCCTTCGAGTTCTCGGGAGGCAAACTTGCGAAGAGCTCCCTCCGCCGAGCTAACCTCTTCAGAGCATGTGTTATAAGCACGTGCGTACAGGATACTCAGCCGTGGTCGGGGCCGAGGCAGCGGAGGCAGAGAGCGTGGTGGTCATACATAGGGGAGAGCCCCTCGCAGGCTGAACACCTGCTGGAGCCCACTGGTGTCGACCTGTCCCGGGGAGGAGTGTGGCGCCACAGGATAGAGGTATCGGATTAAAGAAAAGAAGACGACAAAAAAAAAAACACTTCTCCGCGGAAGAGCGCATGGAATTACAAGGCTAGAAGACTAGCCCAGGAGCGCTGGTGAAAGCGGTCTGTTCCTGTCTGCGCGGAAAATGAGGACTGAGGAGTGGCACCGGTGGGCGGAGGAAGGGGAGCACATGCTCCAGGGCCGCGCCCCCTCACGCCTCTAAATTTAAAGGGGAAGAAGGTTTTTTCTGGTGGAAAAGGTTCGGTCTCCCGTCCCTAGCGAGGGACGCCCAGGCAGTATGGAGGAAAGGGGACGGGACTTAAGAGTAGAGAGCAGGAATGTAGAGGAGTTTTTAAATACCTCTCAAGCGAGGAACATTAGCTGTTCTCCCACTGAAATGTTTGACATTTTTAAAAAGCTCTTTACCGTGTTGGTAGAGAAATGAGAAATCTTGGAACAGAAATTAGACTTGCAATCTCTTTTGTTAAAAGGTTTATCCAACAATGAAGATAAGTCTTAGGTAAGAATTGTATTTGTATTATGTATATTGCGCACCTGGCCCGGGGGCACCTGGACGCATATCACATTGTGTGAGACAACACAAGCCTTATTTGCTTGGTAATCGGTAACCCACCTTGTGGAATAAGTCTGTACTACACAAGTTGGTTATGTGACTTAGAAGCCAGGCCTATCACAAGAGGGGTAAATGTGAGCTGTAGAGCTGTACAAATGAAATCTGTCAATACAAGTAACCAAGTAACACCTATACTCAAGGTTTCAGTTATAAATAGTTATTTAACATGAGTTTTAATAAAGCATTCTTTAAAAAGGCAATTGTTTGTAAATGTCAAGCAAACATTTGAATTACTTTTCAAAATGAAGAAAGCTGGTGAATACACTTTGGAGATGCTAATAAATTTCTCCTACACCCGACTTCAATAACAAGGATAGTATTGTATTAATATATCTGTACTTTTCAGATTCTTAGTTTCAGGAAGGAAGGGTTAAGGGAAAATAGGAAGGTTAGAACATTTACTTGTAATGTGAGGACAATAAGATCCTCCAATGAAGTCTAGGTAAGCCTTTCCCAGCAGAAAAAGTGTTATGAGGGACAAGTAATGCCAAAGTCAATGGATTCAGAAAGGTGCCTTTAGGGAGCTAGGACAGCCAAAGTCACTTCGACAAAGTCAATAGTTCTGATGCACTTCTTGGATAAAGTCTTTCAAAGTCAGATAGCTCACAGAAAATCACTGAAGACACACAAGCTGTTAGGCCTGTGCAAAGGGGAGTTGAAATCAACTCAAAGTTAAGCAAGTGCAAATCTCAAGTGAGACAGCACAACTTAAGGCAAAAAGGTAAGGTACCCCCAAGCCCAAACAGTACCTCTGGTTAGAAGAAAAGTGGTCCAGCTGCATGTCGCTTGCTACAGATATGCAGACCATGGTTACAGAGCATCAGTCATGGGGACAAGGGGAAGGACGTCTGGAGGGCTGCTGCGGCAGTACTGGGGAACGACTTCGGCAACTACGGGATCTCTTCGATTCAGCGGCACTTCACGGTTTCAGCATCTAGAAACCAGCACTGATGCAGATCGAATAGCGCCAGTGGGACTTTCCTTGCTCCCTCTGTCCTGGGCTGTGGATCAGGATTTCCTGCTTCTGGAGTGTCCTTAGGAGGCTCCTGGAGCTTCTGGCCGGATTCCATCCACAGCAGACGTTGCACTAGATTATGGACACTCGAACCCTGGCATTGAGCTTCTGCATCCAATAAGAGGCACAGCAAGTCGGGGATATCACCAAAGTGGAGTTCGTCTCGGGGCTAAATTGGTCCCACTAACTCAAGGAGAGAATTTGTTCTGTCCGGAGCTTCTCTGTCGAGATGAAAAAGGAGGTCAGCAGAGCAGCAGGGCTTCACCGGGCAATTCAAGGTCCAGGAAGTTCCAGGAGGCTTCTCTTCACAGTTTCGTCATCGGATGTTTCTCCCAGTGGTCGATTGACTCTAGTCCCAAAACCCTCGCCTTTTAAGCAAGTTATCCCATTCATGCATAGCCTAGGCTGTCAATCACACAGCGGGGTGGTTGTCCTTTCAGGACGGACAGCCAGCCAATCAGGACTGATCCCGTTAAGGCTCACCAGGAGACAAAGGACAGGGGAGTTTCAGGACCCTCCCTCACATCCTGTCCTCCCAGACCCACTGGAGCCAGGGGCGGGCTTCAGGGCTGAAGCCTGACAAAGGCAAAACACACAAAGGGCTCGAATATGTCTCAACGCACAGAGCAAATGACAAGAAAGACCTCACAAACAGAAAATGGCGAACAAACATAACAGGGGCCATTTTAAAAAAATGGACACCCATGGGTGCTGTACTGCAGCTGAGGGTTCAGCCTGCAGTAGAAAAGCACACCTGTAGTAAACATTAGACCACTGCCACCAGCCATTAAAAGTAGTGAGGGTAACAAAAAAATGTTACATGAGAAAGTAGGATAAGGGGCTACTAAGTAACCCTCCAGCACTACTCATAAGATGGGGTGTGCCGGACCTACTAAGAGAAAAGGTAGGTAAGGTCAATTTCACCTTACTATTCTTGGGAATGGTAGTTCACCCAAGAAAAGATATTTAAACCTTAAGAGAAATCCAAAGGACTTCCCAGTGACAGTGCACTGAAGGTGCTGTGTGTCACTATACAAAAAGCAGATGCTTATGGAGTTTGTCAGTGTTAGGTAGAATTCTCATTCTATGGCTAATTTCCCTTACCTAGTGAGTCCCTCCGCAGCTTTGCTGGATTTCTGGAGTTTATTTTTTCCACTTGGTAAGAGTGTGAGCTTTTCCCCCACTCTTACCTGTGTTTTGCCATGTGTATTTCATCTGTTGTTGTGATTGTGGACTCTGGAGTACACTACTTCAATAGCCCCACTCTTTTGTGTGTTAGACAGCACCTTCAGTGCAGTGACACAGGGTTGTCTTTTTGACTTCCCACCGACTCCATTTTTGGGGCTGACTACTGTCCCACAGAAAAGGGTAAAGTTGCCATTAACTTTACATAGTCATTTAACCACAGATCCAGTACACCCCATCTCACATGGAGTATTTGAAAGGGTTAATTCTTAGCCCTTTTTATCTGTACCTCGTGGAGCATTGTTTCGCTCCCTTAACATTAAGACTTGGCCCGTAGCAGTGAAATCTACCCTAATTTTACTACTGCGATTATATTACATAACGTGGTAGAGTTCTAGTAGCCTGGAACTTTAAACCCGCTAGCCCAAATACTTTTTATTTCGGCTCATGTTAGGTTTAATCGCCATTTCTTTTTGTTAACATCCTTCTTGGGTCTTTCTTTGCGCGGCAAATCAGGTTTGCCTCCTTTGTTCGCCGACCGATGGCGGGCTTCTGACCAGAAGCCCTCCTTTGCCATCTGGGTGTCTAGGTGGGCTGAATGGGAAGGCAGGGTGTAGTCACCCCCTGCACAGGGTCTCCTTGGAGACCCAAGTCGCACTTTGTGTTGATTGGCTGAGGTGGTTGTCCGGGCTGGACAACCCCCCTGCTGAGTGATTGATAGCCATGCTGTGTGAATTGGGGATTTTGGCATAAAAGGCAGGACTCTTGAGCTATAAGGCAGAGTCGCCTCTGGAACTACAAGGAACCGAAGAGAAGTGGAGAAGGAGACGGCTGCTGCAATCCCGAGTCCCGGTGACGCCCTGCTGCAGTCCTGAGCTATCTACCTCTTCAAAGAGAAGATCCAGTCCGGAGTCTTCTTCCCTTGAGCCTAGTGGGATCAACCAGCTCGTCTTTTCTTCAGTCAGAGAATCCTCTCATGGGTCGAAATCACTGCTGTAATGTAGTGGTCCAGATAGCCATCAGAAGAGCCCTCTGCTGATTTAAAGGAGCGCACCTTTTATTCATCGTTGTCTTTTTCGCTGCTGCTGGCCTCCTCCCTGGGTAGTGCAGATCGCTCCAGACGTTGTCCTTCTTGTCCCCACGACTGAAGCCGCAGGAACCGTGAGTCTGCAGGAACTACCAGGAACAGCTGCCGTGGCACCAGCTTTTCTCAAACAGAATAAGGTACTGTGCACACTTGGTCATTCTCTGTTTGACCAGCCGGAATCGGGTTGAACCCTTTCCCTCCACGAAGATTTCTTCTTTCTTCCCTCCCACTTATAACTTTTCCTTCCATTTGACAATCTTTACGAACTCTCGGCATCTCGAATCTCGAACTGTTCAACGTGTGATCCTCGGCAACTGAGCATCTGCTCCATTGACACTGGCGCAGGCCTAATGACTTTAATCTGTATCTTTGAATAAGTCCTCGAGTCTCCTTGATTGAAAAAGTATTGCCTATGATTTTTATTCACTTTTTCATTGTTTGAAATTCTTAAGTACAAAGTGTGTCCGCGGGTATGCGTTAGTATCGCAACACCGGTCTGTCAAATCCTAATGTACTTACCTTGAATTTGCTGGAACAAGTGGAATTGGTTGTGTAGTGTATTTTATGTGTGCTTTTGAATTTATAGAAGTGCTGTGTTTTATAACAGTTGGTTTAAAAATAAATGTACTTATATTTTTTACCTGAAACCTTGAGTCAGTGTTTGCTTGAGTCACAGTAATTGTGGTCCCTTTGTGTAATCTCTACTACTGCTCATTTACTCTTGAGATAAGTCTGGCTGCTCCACTACTGCTACCACTATAACTGTGTAGTACAGGCTTGTACCAAAGGTGAACTTGTATTACCACTTGTCGTCTTAATTGTGTGTAGTGGTCCCTAAGGGCACTGCACGGGATTCTGCCTAACACCCAAGTCGCAGTCTGCCCTGATAGGCTGGGGGGTTATGTTTGAATCATAGTAATTGCTGTCCTTTGTGTAACTATTTGATACTGCTCACTTACTCTTGAGATAGGTCTGGCTGCTCAGCCATTGCTACCACTTTACTGTGTAGTACAGGCTTGTACCAAAGGTGAATTTGTACTGTCACTTGTAGTCTTAATTGTGTGTGGTGTTCCCAAAGGGTACTGCATATAATTCTGCCTAACACTAGGAGGGTCCGTGGAGCTTTCAGCCGGATGGCTGGTAGTTCCTCAAGCCTCTGTCCCTTTGCTGGTCTTAAGATGGGGACCCAATTCACAGGTGAGTAAATTAATCTTCCATCTACTTTCTGTTAGAATGGTGAAACAGTTTCTAAGGAAAGTAAGACTTTAAATATACTTTTCAAAATGGCAGAACATTTCCAAGGTAAATAAAATAACCTTACATATAAGTATATGCAAAAAATAAATGGTTTATTTAAATACAAGTAGGGCGAGATAAATTTACTAGGTATATTGAACAAGTTACTTACCTGTAAACTATTGTTCTCCAGCATGAATTCAAATACTCATGAATACTGTTTCACTTTCACTTATAAACTGTATTTCTCCTACAAACCAATCACTGTACTCTGGGTCATACTGCCCCCAGTCAATAACTCCCCTCTCCCTAATCCCCTCCCCTTTGGCAGCCATCTTCAGATTTGGTAAGCACGTAAAGTGGCAGTATGACCAAGAAGAGCTGCAGAGGGGCCGGAGGGAGGGTTTGCATGTGAATCCATGCCAGCCCCATGCTGGAGAACAATAGTTACAGCTAAGTAACTTGTTCCTTCTCCAGCATGGGGTCTGGCATGGATTCACATGCTCATGAATAATAAAGTTACTCACTGTAGTGACTACCTTACTCCTAATCCATAGTCCCCTTTCAGCCATACTTGTGGGACATTCCGTCCTGTGGGACGGGACCGGAGCACTTTTGTAAAAAAGAATCAAATTGAAAATGTGTCGTCCTCTTTTTACGTGGGGTATCGCACGCAAACATAACCCAGACCTCCTTAGCTCCACCCCGCGCATCACCCTTTAGTCCTTTTCTATCGTCAGGTCTGAGACCATTTAAACAATAATAGAGGATATTTATTAGAGGGGACAGCGGGCGTATGGAGGAAAGGGGACTATGGACTAGGAGTAAGGTAATCACTACGGTGAGTAACTTTATTATACTCCTACGTCCCGTCCCCTTTCCTCCATATTTGTGGGAGATTACCAAGCACTCCTTACAGAATAACTGGTGGATGCAACTCCTTTATTGAAAGAGGGTTTTAAGAACAGCTTGCCCGAACTGAGCATCAGCCCTGGAGCTCAGATCTAAGCAGTAATGTTTCACAAAAGCTGATGGGGAAGCCCTAGCTGCTTTGGCAATGGTTTCTCAGGGAACATATATTTGGAAGGCAATGGCGGCTGTCTTGCCCCGCACAAGATGGGCATGAATTCCCTTCGGAGACTGAAGGCCCTGAACGGCATAAGCTTCAGAGATACAGGAAGCAATCCATCTGAAGATAGTTGCTTTCGAAGCCGACTTTCCTTTCGGGTCTCCGAAGGTCACCAAGAGTTGGGAAGAGCTCCGAAGATTAGATGTTCTGTCCAAAAAAAACTTAAGAGCTTGCCTTTCATCCAAATTATGCAGAATCATCTCTGCATCTGAAGGCAGTTCTGAAAAGAAGACTGGTAAGGAAATAGACTGGTTCAGATGAAAATCGGATACCACCTTCGGAAGGAAAGAAGGATTGGTCCGGGGGACAACCTTATCCTTGTGAAAGGTGAGAAATGGATGCTCTACCGACAAGGCCTGAAGCTCGCTTACACGCCTTGCCGAAGTTACCGCAATCAGAAAGGCCATTTTCCATGAAATGAATTTCAAGTCTGCCGTAGCCATGAGCTTGAAGGGTTGATGGCATAAAGCAGTAAGGACCACATTAAGATCCCACTTTGGATATGGGTTGCGTACAAGTGTATACAGATGCAATAGACCTGCAAAGTGCCTTTTAATGAGAGGGTTTATCAAACAAAAAGAGCAAGAGTCCAAGGAAAGGTAAGCAGCAATAGCCGACAGATAAGTCCTACAAGCCAAGACATGCATGCCCGAAGCTGCCAGATGAGAAATGAAAGCCAGGACAGTATCGATGACAGATTCTCTGGGGTCCAGCTTTTTCGCTTAACACCAGTGACAGAAACTGAGCCTTTTGCTCCTATACTGAGACCTCGTCAAAGGCTTTCTTGCCGCCCGAATGATACGCATATTATCCACAGACAAATTGAAGTTTTCTAAAGATTTGAACTCAGGCACCAGGCCGCCAAGCTGAACGATTGTGGGAAGGAGTGCCACATCTGCTGCTCGCTCTGGTGAAGCAGGTTGGGAATCAGCAGCGACCTGATCGGTGAGCAGACCGACAGATGCTGGTAGTCCGAAAACCAGAATCTGGCTGTCCACCATGGGGCTATGAACAGGAGAGTGCAATTCGACATGTTCCAGAGCTTGCATAACACCAGTGAATCAGAGGAAGAGGCGGAAAGACGTAGGCTCTCATGTTGTGCCACGGAATCTCGAGAGCATCCCACAGGGAAGAATCTCTGAGTCCGTTCCTGGAAGCATAAAGAGGAAGTTTCCCATTTGATGACGTCGCAAAGAAGTCCACTTCTGGAGTGCCCCAATGGTGAAAAAGGTCAGAGAGGATTTCCGTGTTCAGTTCCCACTCGTGGCTGACCACCGCTCGCCGGCTGAGAGAGCCTGCTGTCACATTCAGCTGGCCCGGAATGTGTACCGCCAACAGCCAAAAACTGTGCAGAATGACCCATTCCCAAATCTGAATGGCTAGATCTACAAGGGAAGGTCACCTGGTAACCCCCTGCTTGTTCACATAAAACATGGATAACGCATTGTCCGTGCAGATGCGGACCACCTTGTTCACAATCCCTGGCTTGAAAGCTTTGAATGCCAGGAGAATTGCCAGAAGTTCCAGATAATTTATGTGAAATTGTCTGTCTTGCGGTGACCACAGGTTGAAAACCTGAAGATGATCCATCGTCACGCCCCACCCGATAAGGGAGGAGTCTGTCGTAATGGTCACCTGAGGGGAGGGCTCCTGAAAAGGCGCACTCACCGGCAGATTGCTGGAAGACGACCACCAAAGGAGATCTGACATCATGTAGAGTGGAACCGGGATCATTTTGGTGTCCGGGTCCACCACCTGGAGCCAGAAGCTCAGAAGAGCCAACTGCGTAAGTGGCATCTTGAGACGCGCCAGGGGAAGAGCAAGCACGCACGAGGCCATAAGGCACAGAAGCCTCTGGAACCAACAGGCAGACATGCTCTCCGATTGAATGAAGACTTCACATGTGGTTAACAGATCTGCCATTCCGTCAACCATCAAGTAAACCATGCAGTCGATCGTGATCCAACGGAAACCCAGGAATATCAGGTCCTGAGAGATCGTCATGGAGTATTTCCACCAGTTCACCGACAGCCCAAGACTGAACAGGAGCTGAAGGAGGGACTGAAGATTGCTTGAGGCTGTAGCAAAAAAGCCACAATGACTGACATCTTTGTGAAGACACGCGGCGCAGAGCTGAGGCCAAAAGGGAGCACTTGAAACTGATAGTGCTCCTCTCCCATGGAGAACCGCAGTTATTCCGATGTGGACTCCAGATCAGGATATGCATATAAGCATCCTGAAGGTCCACAACGCTGAGCTAGTCGCCCTTCAGAAGAGAGGACTTTATTTGGCAGGGCGTAATCAGCTTGAATTTCTCTTAGGGAAGAGAAAGGTTGAACTGGGAAAGGTCTAGAATGGTGTGCAGGCCAGCCAGGCTAGGTTTTGGCACCGTAAACAGACGAGAGTAGAAGCCCTCCCCTCGTTCTCCTAGAGGAACAGATTCTATCGCCCTGAAATCTAGAAGCTTCTGGACCTTGCCTCTGAGGGAGGGCAACCCCGACTGCTGAAAGGGAGGATTGAAAGGTGGGGTAGGGGGGAGGGGCAAGCGGAAGCACGCCCGAGCAATGGACAAAACCCACCGGTCATCGGTGACGGTTTGCCACGCCTCCAGATGAGATGAGATTCATCCTCCCACCGGAGTCTCGTGCGAGGGCCAAAAAATATAATTTTGCACACTTTTCAGCGGAGAGATTACCTGTCCCTGAAGTGGAGGCTGACGACCGAGAGAAAAACCGGCCACGTTCCTGCCTCCGGCGGGAATTACCCGGCGGAGGATCAGTGTTAGGGAGAATTCTCTCTTTGGGCTGAATTTCCTCACCTAGTGAGTCCCCCAGCAGCTTTGCTGGATTTCTGGAGTTTGTTTTTTTTCCGCCTGACAAGAGTGAGACTCTTTTCCTCCCACTCCTGGACATGATTGATGGTATTCCTTTGACTGGCAATTTGTTTTATGGACTATGGGGTCCTTTACTCCATAGGGCCTCATGCGTTGTTCCTATGTGTGTTACACAGCACCCTCCGTGCAGTAACACTGGGGTGTCATAATGACACTCCACCATAGACTCCATACTCTAGGACTGACTACTGTCTCCCAGGGCATGTAAAGTCACCATTGGCTTTACTAGTCCCAAATTATTAACGGAAACCAGTACAAACCATCATATTGTGGACGTACTGGTCGGGGCAATTCGATTGCCCCGGGGTCTGTTAGTCGAGGGGGCACGTCTCCGTCCCCCCGATCGAGTTTTGGCTGGTGGCAGTGGAAACTACTTTTTATATTCGACCCCAAATATTTTCCTATGGGATTTTCCCATTGTTCGAGGCTACCAACTTTAATTATTTAATTCTCATAGCCTCGAACATACCGCCGGTTTATTTAATTAATATTAATTCTCAGGTTGGTATTTTTTGCCAAGACTCGATTCTAAAATGGCGTTTGTTCTCTCTTCTGTGACTCCAACCCAAGTCGAGCCCTTTGTTCCACTTTTTGGCGGGCTTCTCCACAGAAGCCTCCAAAAGTGGTGCCACTCTGTCTGGGTACCACAGGGGGTGTGGGAGGGGGTTTAGGCACCCTGGACTGAGTTACCGTGGTAACTCAGGTCGCACTCTTGTGTGATTGGCCCAAGTGGTGAGCCGCCCGGCTCACCACTTAGCATGTTTGAGTGACAGCTAGGCTGAGTGAATGGGGGTTTTCTGCATATAAGCAGGGCTTTGGGGACTGGAACTTCAGAAGTCACCACAGGACCGGAGAATCCGACGAGGGCGAAGCTGAGCCGACCTACCACGACAACACCACCGGTGGAGCCCTGCGGAACCGACTCACCACTTCCCGACGACAGAGAAGATCTCGCGGCTGGAGAGGCTTCTTCCCCTGACTGGTGGGCACAACCAGTTTAACTTTCTTTCTTCGCACCCCAGCCCGGTTTGTGGTCAAACTGCCTGTGCCAAGCACCCCGGCGGCCGGGTAGCCACTCACCACTGAACCGCGAATCAACGGACCACTCCTTGTACCTGAGAAACTCTGTGGCTGGTTTCTTCCCTGGCAGTGCAACGGGCCCCTGTCTTCCTCCACGACGAGATCCTCTCTTCCCCCGGATGAAGCACTGACTTACACCCGCTGCCAGGAACAACTGCCCCCGCTGGGGCGTTCTCACCACTTTAAGGTACTGTGTCCGCCAGGCCTCCCTTTCTAAAGATTGCAACAAGGTAATAATAACTCCTTAACCTTCTGGACTGGGCTGGCCGCCTTGACCCTCTAACTGGTCCCTTTTCTTTGATCCAACTTCTTTTTGAACCATTACAAGACTTTTGTGCACTGCAACCGTGTGACCTTGGACACATTTCGTTTAGATCCTCTTAAAGTGGATCCCGCCTACTAACTCTGAATTCACGGTTTTACTTTGCCTTCCTCTCTCTTGCTATGTTCTTGTAAAAGTGTTGGGATCTGTTTCAATTTGTTCTCTGCTTTTCTCTCCCTTTTTAAAAACGAACTATTAGAGTGCTATCTACGTTAAGCGCTCACCGCTGTCTGAAAATAAGTGGGGCTTTACTTAAGACTTGTCTAATATTCTTTTAAGGGAGTGTATACCTTTTAGTGACCGTGTTTTTGAATTGCTTACTATTAGTGCCTGTGTGTTTTCCTAGATGTGGTTTTAAATAAATACTTATATCTCTTTTACACCAAGCCCTGGTCAGTGTTTACTTGTTCTATTGTGTGCTCTTGACCTATTGTGTATACTGCCCAACTCTTCTTGAGGGAAGTCTGCCTGCTCAGCCACAGCTATCAAGTGAACCTGTGTGGTACAGACTGCTACCAAGTGGGTTTACTGCCAAACACCTGTAGTCCTAAATCTTTTTCAGTGGTCCCAGAGGGAACTGCACAGGTTTCTGCCTAACAATCAGTCATGTGCGACCCGCAATCATGGAACCCTCTAAAGCCTGAAGAGGATCGAGATAGGGACCCAGATCTCTGAGCTTTGACAGGGGCCTTCACAAGCAGCAACAGAGACTTGGCAGTCTGCGTGCTCGCCTGAATCTTGGTGAGCTTGTAATCCGTTGAAGAATGAAATAACTCTTTGCCATCAAAAGGCAGGTCCAGAACTTTATCTTGGACCTCCTTCAAAAACTTTGTTGCATGAAGCAAAGCCTGACGAGAGGTGTCCACCCCCATCATGAGGCCACGAGCCGAGGTGTCAACATGGTGCGCAGGAGCCTCTAACATATCCTGTGCCAACACCCTGGCGTCTATCAAGGCACCTTTAAGTTGTCGAGCCTGTCAACGGGAATGAACTCCTGGAAATCAGCCAAATCTCTCCACAGTTTCATATTCGCCGCCGCCAGGATGAGCTCTGCGTTGGCCTGATGCAATTGCAGCGCCGAAGTGGCACAAATCTTCTTGCCCAAGGAATCGAGCACCTTGTCCTCCTTGGACAGAACTTGAGCCGCAGAGTCCTGCTTGGATTGCAGAGTGGCGGCCGCTACCACCGTCGAGGATGGGAGTGGACATGACGCCAAGGCTACTTCCTCAGAGGTGTGAAGCCTGTAACGTGCGCCAATCCTTTTATTAATGTGCAGCCCGGTGTGGGGTTTATCCCAGACCTTGCGGGCCTCGGCCAGGACGTCCCTCTGAAAAAACAGGCCAGTGCGCTCCTGTGGAGAAAAGGTTAGCGCCCCCGAAAGCACCCCTTCCTGCAGAGCGGGTGCCTCAGGCACTGGTATGTCAAGGAGTGACATGTCCAGTACCCGATCGTGAAATGCTCGGACAGAGCGGGGTTGGTCCTCACTGTCCTGATCTGCCAAAGGGTCGTCTAGACCAGCTGCGACGCGACCGGCGTCAGATTGACATCATGCTCAGCCGGGGTCTTGTCCACCGGTGACAAGGGAGGCAGAGGCGTAAGAGCCGGAGGAGGGACGGGAGGAGGTGCTGCCACCAGGGCGACGAGACAGGAACTGTCGGGGTAGGCAATGCAGTCTGAGGGTAGATTTCTCTAAAAAGGCCCTTAAAGTACTCCCTCCTGGGATCAGAGTTCATTAGGCTGTGAAATTTCCCAAAAAGGCATCCCCTGCTGAGACCTCAGGCGCTGAAGCGGGCATAGGCCTCTCATAAGGAGCATAACCCCACAAACGCAGCGAGGAGGGCTGCCAAGAGGGCCCGCCACCAACCGTATCTACATAGACCAATGGGGCAGATGTAGGAGGAAGCGAGACCGAATGTGGTAGTGGCATCCGAGCATGCAAGTCATAGGAAGGGCGGAACGTATTCACACTGTCACGCGGAAAAGGTTGTCCACTGAAAAGAAGGTTCCCAGCACCTGCCGACGATAGCGTGGGAAGAATCCAAAATGGCCACCGTAGGCCACACGGGAACGCCCGCCATTTTGTGAACATCTGAGGAGAACTGCGTCACTTGTGATGAGGCAGTAGACTCCACAGACTGACCAGGGGACTTGAATGAAATTTTAGCCTCGACACAAGGAACCTCGGCAGAGCCGGTACTATGGGGCCTTGGATGTTTACTGGACATCATGTCCCTTGAATTAGCCTCCAAAAGGAGGAACCTCTGCAACACCGGTAACAGAAGAGTTACGGTCGACTACCTCTCCCTGTGCCCACTCAACAGAACCGGTAACTCTGAGCGAGGCACGAACTCCGGTACTCAACGCCTCAGCACGACTATCCCGGCTATTAGCACCTGATCGGTGAACCTCTGATTGTGATCCGGTACAGGTAGACTCCTCGCGGAAACCCTTGGAGAAATCCCTGGTGTGCCTATTAGGCCTGTGAGGCACCTCAGGGATAACCCCGGAAGCAGAGCTTTTGAAGCCCCTCCCGGACCTGGAGGACCCTGGGAAGGAGTCCCCTGGCCAGGGTGTTCTGAAAAGTAAAGAACTTACCAGGCGTCTCTTCTTTCCGTCAATGAAGAGTTGAAATGCGATGGAGGAACCTTCTGGAAGATTTCCTCCCACCTACGAAAACGACGTTGAAGTGCCCGGACCGAAAGGGAGTCGCAGAAGAAACATGAGTACCAACGTTGATCCGGTCCCAGACACCCCAAGCAGAGAGAGCCCTAGAGCAGCGATGCTCGCAATAGGAACAAGTGGCAAATCCCAGACGCTCTGGCATAGACGGAGGACTACGCGACTACAGAACCGGAGCAGGAGAGAAGGACAACAGGAAAGAAAAAAGGTCTTCCCATTGATGCTAGGGCGTCCAGCCCCGACCGCACAGAGAAAAGGACTGGAGGGCGATGTGCGGGGCAGAGATAAGGAGGGCAGGGTTACTGATGTGCGGGGCAGAGATGAGGAGGGCAGGGTTACTGCCGCATGTGGTACCCCACGTAAAAAGAGAAGGACACATTTTCAATTTGATGCTCTTTTACATAAGTGCTACGGTCCCGCTCGACAGGACGGGATGTCACACAAGCATGGAGGGACGGGACGTAGGTGTAGGAACAAGTTACTTACCTGTAACTGTTGTTCTCCAGCATGGGTCTGGCATGGATTCACATGCTCATGAATATTCCCCGTCGTCAGGCTGGGAATCCTCGGTAAAGAAAAAACCAGTATCAGTTTCGTTTCTGATCTGTCTTTCGTAGTAATAACCAATCACTGGTCTCTGCGTCATACTGACCACAGCCAATGACTGCCCTCTACCTAAGCACCGCCTCTGGCAGCCATCTTCAGATTTGGAAGCACGTGAAGTGGCAGTATGACCAAGTGAAGAGCCGCAGAGGGGTAGGCGGGAGGGTTCGCATGTGAATCCATGCCAGACCCATGCTGGAGAACAACAGTTACAGGTAAGTAACTTGTTCCTTCTCCAGCATGGGGTCTGGCATGGATTCACATGCTCATGAATAAAGAATACATAGCAGTACACACATGCACAACCACGGGAGGTGGCAAAGGCTCAACATTAAGCATCACATCAACTCAACATTAAGCATCTTACCTCCTCACCAGGCTCACCTCAGGCGAACAGGTTGCGCAGCACTGCTTGGCCGACCCTGGACTCCTCCCTGGAATCCCGGTCGACGCAGTAGAATTTCGTGAAGGTGTGCGTCGACCTCCACGTAGCAGCCCTGCATATGTCCAGCAGGGGCACACCAGATAGGAACGCCGTGGTAGCTGCGATCGCTCTGGTGGAATGGGCTCTCGGACGGCCAGGCAGCGGTCGGTTTGCCAACCGGTGACAGCACATGATACAGCCGGAGAGCCATCTGGAGATGGAAGCCTTCGAGAGAGCCTTCCCCTGATTGACAGGTCCAAAGTTCACAAAGAGTTGTGACGTCTTCCGAAAACCCTTCGTGCGGTCCACGTAGAACTTCAGCGCTCTAGCTACATCCAGCGAGTGCAAAGTCCTCTCAGCCGGCGACGAAGGCGACGGGAAGAACACAGGTAACACCAAGGGTTCGTTGAGATGGAAGTCCGACGGTACCTTGGGCATGAAGGAGGGGTGCGTCCTGAGCACTACCCTCGTGTCGTGGAAAGTCAAGTACGGGGCCTTGCAGGAAAGGGCCTGGATCTCTCCCACTCGTCGTGCGGAGGTGATGGCCACAAGAAAAGCTGTTTTCCACGATAGAAACTTCAACGGGGCCGAGTGCAGAGGCTCGAACGGAGGTCCCATGAGCTTGGTCAGCACCACGTTGAGCTCCCACGCCGGGGCCGGAGCCTTCACCGGCGGGAACGATCTGAACAGTCCCTTCATGAACTCTTTCACCAGACGATGAGACCACAAGGTCGTCCGGCCCGTGGTTCTGGTGTATCGGGAGATCGCAGCAAGATGAATCTTGATGGACGCATGTGCCAGACCAGCTTTGGCCAGCGTCAGCAGGTACGGCAGTACTTGGGGAGCCGTAATCCGTAGAGGGTTAATCTTCTGTGCGTGGCACCAGACAGAGAACCTCTTCCATTTGTGTCCGTAGCATTTAAGAGTCGAGGACGCCCTGGCCTTTGCAAGAACCTCTCTGCAATCGGCCGGTATGTCGTATCCTCCAAACTCTAGTGCTGCAGGAGCCAGGCCTGCAAGTTCAGCGACTTCGGGTCGTGGTGGAGGATGGCGCCTCCTTCCCTGGAGAGTAGATCCGCGTCCGCCGGCAGCTTGATCGGCGGGGACGCTGACAAGTCCAGAAGGTCCGGGAACCATATCTGCCTCGGCCACGCAGGTGCGACGAGGATCATCCTGCACCGTGACCTCTTGAGCTGGTTGACGAGCCGGATTAGCAGAGGCAAGGGAGGGAACGCGTAGAGGAACAGGCCCTCCCAGGGGAACGAGAAAGCATCGCCCATGCTCCTCGTCTGGGGAAACCTGCTGGCGAACCTCCGGCACTTGGCGTTCGTCGCCGTCGCGAACAGGTCGATCTGGGGTGTGCCCCACCGTCGGAAGAGGCGATCCACCAGATCCTGCCGTAGTTCCCACTCGTGGCACGAGCGCAGCTCCCTGCTGAGTGAGTCGGCGATGGTGTTTTTTATCCCTGCCAGATGAAACGGCACCAGAAAAATCCCTTGGGCGACGGCCCAATGCCACAGGTCCTGCGCCTCCTTGGACAGCGCTGGGGACCTGGTTCCGCCCTGTTTCCTGATGTAAAACATGGTGGTGGTGTTGTCGGTGAAGATCCTCACCACCTTGCCCTTGAGGGACGGAAGGAAGGACCTGAGGGCCCAAAACACTGCACGGAGCTCCAGGACGTTGATATGTAGGGACTTCTCCGTCGGGAGCCAGAGTCCCCTTGCGTGCAGATTTTCGGTGTGCGCTCCCCACCCTTCCAGGGAGGCATCCGTGGTCACAGTCTCCTGGTGGGCTGGGGTCTGGAAGTCCATGCCCGCCGTCAGATGCGCGCGGGTGCCCCACCACCGTATCGCTCGTCGGAAACTCTCGTCGAGCTTGATCCTTTCCTCGAAGCTGCCCGTCGTCTGGATCCAGCGCGCATCCAGGAATTCTTGCAACGGGCGCATCCGGAGCCTGCACATGGGAATGAGGTAGATGCAGGAAGACATCATCCCGAGGAGGGACTTGATGGACCTCACTTTGGCCGCGTCGGCCACCAACATCCGTTGCACCTTGCCCAAGATGGTCCTGGTCCTCTCCTCCGACGGGGAGGCCAGAAGGGACACTGTGTCGAGCCTCGCTCCCAGAAACAGTGCGACTTGCGCGGGCACCAGGTGGGATTTGGCGTAGTTCACGGAGAATCCCAGGTCCGTGAGGAGTTGGACGGTCCTTGCCGTGTGGACCACGGCGAGCTCCCTCGTCTTGGCGCGGATGAGCCAGTCGTCCAGGTAGGGGTAGACGTGGATCCCCTCGCGGCGCAGCTGCGCCGCCACCGGTGCAAGGCACTTGGTGAATACCCTGGGTGCCGACCGTAGTCCGAAGGGAAGGGCTTTGAACTGGTAATGACGTCCTTGGACCACGAATCTGAGGAATTTGCGGTGCCCCTTTAGGATGGGAATGTGGAAGTAGGCATCCTCCAAATCCAATGACGATAGGAAGTCTCCTTCCTCCAGCTGACCCAGGACGTGCTGGAGGGCGACCATCCGGAACTTCTGCGCCTTGATGAACTTGTTCAGACGTCGCAGGTCCAGGATGGGGCGCCATCCTCCCGTCTTCTTCTTCACGAGGAAGTATCTCGAGTAGACTCCGGAGCCCCGAAGCCTCTTTGGGACGAGTTCGATGGCGCCCTTTCTGAGCATCGCCTTTACCTCCAGGAGAAGTTGAGGGACGTGAAGTTCTTTCCTGGCCACGGGGGGGACGCGCGGGCACCTTCTTTGAAACTCGAGCGCGTGGCCCCGGGCCAGGGCGTCCAGCACCCAACGGTCGGTGGAGATGGACTCCCACACGCTGACGAAGCCCGCCAGCCGGCCTCCCACCGGGGTGCTTCGGTGGGGGCCCGACCCCAAGGCCGGTTCAATCCTGCTTGGACGCGGCCTTGCCGCCTTGACCTCCTTGGCGACGACGGCGGGGTCCGCTAGACTTGCCTCGTCCTCTGTAGGCCTCTTGCGACGACGAGCGGGCCGCTTGACGGTAGGAAGCGAAACCGCCGCCGGAACCTTTGGAGGCGCCCTTGCCTCCGCCGCTCCGAAAGGGCGTCCGTCGTTGCAGGACTCCAAGGGCCCGGGCCGTCTCAGTATCCGCCTTGATGGCCTGAAGGGAATCGTCCACTGTCTTCCCAAACAGGTTGTTCCCGTCGAAGGGCATGTCCAGGACTCTGGTCTGGACGTCCTGCCGGAAGTCCGTAGCTTTGAGCCATCCACGACGTCGAAGGCAAACACCGTTGCCCAGCTGGCGGAATCCAGTGTCGGCGATGTCCGTCGCCACGGTGATGGCGTGGTCCGAGGCCACCTCACCTTCCTGCAGGATCTCAAGGGCCTCCGCCCTCTTGTCGTCCGGCAGAAAATCCAGCAGAGGAGCCATCTTGTACCAGAGCTCCCTGTCGTAGCGGGCCACGATAGCCAAGGCGTTGGCCGCTTTAATCGTCGTCGCTGCCGACGAGATGACTCTACGCCCCATAGTATCCAATTTCTTTCCCTCGCCGTCCGGCGGGGAAGTCGATGTGGAGGCCGCACCCCCCCCCCGCTTTCTTCCTGGCTGCCGCGGAGACGACGGAGTCCGGGGTAGGCTGCGCCCGGAGGCATAGGGGGGCCGTGTCCGGGACCCGGTACTTTTTCTCGTACCGGTCTCTTCTAGCTGGCGTCGTGGAAGGGTTCTTGAGGAGGGAAAGGCCCTCATCCCAAATGTCGTCCAACAGAGGCACTGCGAGGACCGTCTTCCTCTTGGCCTCGCGCCGCTGATAAAGGAAGCCTTCCTTTTTCTTCTCCTCAGGGCAGAGTTGGAAAAGCTCGGAAGCCCTGGAGATCATGGAGTGGAAAGATCCGATCTCGTCGGGCGGAGAGGCCCTGGTGGGAGGCGACGACGGAAAATCCTCGTCGTATGCCTCGTCGCCCGTACCCGTCGCTGCCGTGTCAGTCCCCGTATCATCCCCTCGGGTGGACGGGGAGGAGGGCTGGAAGGGGCGCGACGGTTGAAAAGGAGGTGGTGGATGGATCCTTCTTTTCTTGGTAGGGGGAACACCAGAAGGTCCCGGTTCTGGATCCCCCGACGGGAGAGGTTCCTCCGTCGGTAACGGTAGCCTCGTCCTTATCTCGGAGCATAAGGACTGTATGGCCAACAAAATGGCCGCCGAGTTGTCTTGCGGCGCTGGCAGGGGGGAATCCGACGGGCGAGCAGGGGCCCCGTCGGTCTCCTCGACGATGTCGTCGTCGTCACCTGCGTCGGGGTCCATTCCGACGGGCTGGCCTTCTTCCACGCCTAGGCCGTGGCTTAAGACCTCGATCAGTTCCTCTTCTGAGGTTGAGGCCGACTCTACGACGACGCACTGCCCCCCCTTCTTCTTCCCCACGGAGGGTTTCACGGGGGTCCTATCGATGGGCACAAAGGAAGACTCCCTCCGAGGAGGCAGGGAGATTCTGGGCCCTGAGGTCGCCACCACTGGTGCAGCCACCACAGGCTGAGCCAGGGCCGCCGCGACCGTTTCGATAGAGGGCTTGGTCGGATGGATCAAGGCCTTCACCACCTTAGGTGCGCTCACCGCCTTATCCTTGAGGGAGGGGGCACTGCCACGCTCCTCCTCTGCCTTAGAGCTCGACCGGGGCCTCTCCAGGAGCTTCGCCGGGTGCTCGGCCTTCCTCTTACCCGACCCAGAGCGTTGGCTCGTGGTTGATGGTGCCGGGGAGGGTGCGCCCTGCCTGGCGCCCGCAGAGCCCGACCGTTCGGCGCTCCCGGTGCCAGCGGACTCGCGGTGCTTGGCCTTATGTTGGGCCCCCGTCGCCGGGGCGCCCTCAAAGGTCTTAGAAGACCGCTCGGATTTCTTCTTCTTCTCGCCAGACGGGCTCTTACCCTCCAGCCAGTTGGCGAGACGTTGATGGCGGTCCTTCATGGTCCGTTCCGACATGTTGCCGCAAAACGCACAGTCCTTCTCCACGTGCGTCTTGTCCTCATGAAGGCAGTAAAGGCAGAAAGAGTGTTCGTCCTCCTTGAAGACGTTCTGCAGCTGGCATCCAGGGCAGACCCTGAACAGCTTTCCGGGCGTCGAGCTTCCCTTCTCCTGGGCCATCTCCGAGACAGGGCCTGAGAAGCTTCTGGAGTCCTCCGAAGTGTAGCTCGACGAAATCTTCACCCTTGAGGGGCACAGATGAATCCGACACGGGTCCCCGTTGATCGGATGTAGGATCGGTGGAGCTTGAGGCTCTTTTGACCGAAAGAATCGAAGTTTTTGTAAAAAGCGCGAAAAAATAGCACTAACGCTCGAGAGCAATAGCACGAGGATCCCAACACATGAACGTGCGGTAAAAATCTGAAGATGGCTGCCAGAGGCGGTGCTTAGGTAGAGGGCAGTCATTGGCTGTGGTCAGTATGACGCAGAGACCAGTGATTGGTTATTACTACGAAAGACAGATCAGAAACGAAACTGATACTGGTTTTTTCTTTACCAAGGATTCCCAGCCTGACGACGGGGAATATTCATGAGCATGTGAATCCATGCCAGACCCCATGCTGGAGAATAATGAATACATAGCAGTACAACATTACACAACCATGGGGGGTGGCAAGGCTCAACAGAAGCAATACTCACACCTCTGGAACAGACTCGCCTCAAGCGAACAGGTTGCGTAGCACTGCTGGCCGACTCAGGACTCCTCTTTGGAATCCCTCTGACTCAGTAGAACCCTGTGAAGGTGTGCTTAGACCTCCACGTAGCAGCCCTGCAGATTTATTTATTTGTAGAGTGCACAATACAGCCCACAGGCATCGCAGCGCTTGCAAGTCGATGAAAGGAAGCTTAATTGTTAATACAGTGATACAGACTTAGCTACAGGCATGTTAAGTAGCAGGTGATAGGCTGAGGCTTAGGATTGGCAAATCAAACAAATAGTCTGGTTTTAATAGCTTTACGGAATGCCAGATGGGAGTCAATCATCCTGAGGTGGGCAGGAAGGAAGTTCCAGAATGAGGCAGTCATGGAGGGGAAGCTGGTGCCACCTGCGCGCACTCTCCTGCTTTTGGGAGTGGAGATCATGTTGGTGTAAGGCATTCTAGTAGGCCTTTGAGAGGAGAGTTTCTGAATTCTGGAAGCCAGGTTGGGAGGTGCTAGGTCATGGAGGCACTTATAGGCGAGTGAGAGGGTTTTGAAGATTATTCTTTCTTTAACTGGCAGCCAGTGCACCTGCCTTCTTGTAGTGGAGATGTGGTCCCTCCTGGAGATCCCAGTGGCGGCCCTGAGTCTGTTGTTCTGGACCACCTGTAGTTTGGCAATGTTTTTGCTGGAGGTCCCAGCCAGGAGGGCATTGCAATAGTCAAGTTGTGAGCCGATGATTGCCCTGGCTATGGTGAGGCAATTGGGCAGCGAAAGGAAAGGTCTTGCTGCATTAAGTAGTTTGGAGAAATAAGCAGATGAAGAAACAATGGCACGGATTTGTCTATCTATGGTCAGGTCGGAGTCAAGGTAGACGTCAAGTGTTTTGATTGTTTGGGAGACGACAATGGGAATGTTGTCGGCAGCCATGGTGGAGTATTGATTGCCTAGTTTGCTGAGGATGGATGGGGATCCAATCAGCAGAAGTTCTGTTTTTTCGCTGTTGAGGCGTAGCCAGTTCTGGGCCATCCAAGATTGGATCTTAGAGTAGATAGCATTGAGGGTGATGCTATCGGGCTGGTAGTCACCCAAGAGGGGAATGAGTACCTGTGTATCATCTGCATAATTTGTATATATTTTTTTTTTTTGCAATGCAAGCTCCTGGGCTGTGGCCAGCACCATGTGGCTCTTTAATTCTGGAGTGGCTAGCTTTCTTGTTCAGGCCCCTTAAAAAAAGAAGAAAAATAAGAACATGAGGGCCACAAGTCTAACATTTTCAGCACTGAACCTAAATAAGAAAGAATAGGAATGCCAAATAATGGGTCTTTCTGGAATTCTATACAATAATTGCTAGACTCATTAAAGGTTTATTTCAGGCACACTTCAGAGGGTGAGTCACTGATTAAGTCTGTTCTCAAACACCTCAACACAGCCTTTCATCCTTCAGAGGTCGATAAATGGGTACCAAAACAGGTTGGGTGATATTGGGTGTATATTTCTTCTATGTAAAGCGCTTAAGATTAAATGCTATATAATAACACATCATTATCATTTGGTCATGGAAGTCTGCTTGCAATCACAGTAATTTGGTAATGTGGGCCTATACACACTGATCTTAACGATACATATGGTGATCCATTCTTGTATGAAATGTACATCACATTATAGTGATATTGTAACCATATTTTCCGTAGTGTACAATGCTATGTGATGCCACTTCCTGTTTTGTCAACGGGTGAAAGGTCGTGTTCTGTTCCATCGCTTCCCGCGATATCACTTTGGGGTGGGGTCAAATTGCATCACTTCCTGTGATGTCATCATGGGGTCAAGGGTCGTGTGATGTCACTTCCGCTACCCCTGGCATTTTGGTGAAATGACGTCCCTGGTGGGTGCAGTCTTTAATGAGCTGTGCTGGACACGCATCACCTTTACAGTTGGAGGGTTTAATGGTTTTGAGGAGGGCAGCGATTGCAGTTTCACTCATTTCCTTGAATTCAAAGAGAATTGGTGATTTGGTTTGCATGGTTTCAGGAGGGTCATTTTGAAGCTCAGTGAGAAGGTGAGAAAGTGCTTTTTGATGGGCAAGGATTTTTGATTGAAGGGTGTTAAGTTTGTCGAGCATGGCAGATTGGATGTTGTTGCACAATTTGTCATCTTTTAAGAATGTGGGGGGGCGGGCATGACAGCTTTTCCGGCTCCCGAAAGATGCTGAAGATTTCTTTGGTCTCTGATTTAGCGTTGGATATCCTTGTTTTGAAGGACGCTGCTTTGGCTTTGATGATGCTAGATTTGTATTCCCTAGATATGGCATCAAAAGCCTTTTTAGGGATCTCATTGGGGGTTGTTTTCCATGCAGAGAGTGCATGTCTCTTCTTAGAGCGAAGTTCTAGCAGCTCTTGAGAGAACCAGGTATTGGAGTGTTTAACTTTCTTAGCTTTCCTCATAGTAAGAGGAGCAATGGCGTCTACGGCCTGGGTAACAGCGGTTTTGAAGGCCGTGGAGAGGATATCAGGGTCCATTGAGAAGGGAGGCTGCAGTGTGGGCACTTCTAAGAGAGGGGAGATCTTTTCTGCAGTTAGTTGACGCGAGCTTCTGGTGAGGGCAGCGGGGAGTGGGATCACAGGACCGGAGACCCTTTAAGGGTGTTAAGGTCAAACTGTAAGTAATGGTGGTCAGACCAAGGGATGGGAGTGTTGCCGGTGAGGCGAACAGAGCAGTTGTGGTGGCTAACCCAGTCGAGAGTGCAACCTTTGACGTGGGTAGGTCCCGAGTTGACATAGGCCAACCCAAGTGTGGATAGGGCTTTGACCAAGGCAGTGGCCTGGGAGTCGTTAGGGTCATGAAGTCCAAGGTTCAAGTCGCCTAGGAGCAGAATCTTAGAAGTTTTTTTCAGATTATGTGAGAGGGCGTGCAGCAAGCCATCATGGAAATCAGAGCTGGGACCCGGGGGTCTGTAGACTAAGTGGATGACAATGGTGTGATTAGGGGATAGGTTGATTTTGAGTGGAAGGTAATCACAGTTGTTACCAATCTCCCCGTCAATCTTTCTGACATTGAAGCAGTCTTTAGTAACTAAGGCAACACCGCCGCCTCTTAGGTGGGGGCGGTCTTGTCTGAATATAGTGTATCCTTCTAGGACGTCGAGGGTAAGGGCAGGGCCTGATGCCTCGTTGAGCCAGGTTTCAGTGATCATAAGGAGGTTGTTGATGTCCTTTATGATGAGGTCATGGATATCTAGGGCATGTGCTGGTAATGAACAGGCATTGACAAGGGCACATTTAAGGATGGCGTTGGGCGCAAGGGTGCGTTTGTCAGATTTAGGTGATGGCAGGGTTTGGGTGGCGGGGGGCAGAGAGGTTATGATTGGGCATGAGTAAGATAGGACAAAGGGGAGGTGGTACAATGGTGGTAACAGGGGCACATAGGCTAACATTAGGTGCAGGCACAGCAGCAATCATGGGCGCAGTAAATGTAACAGGGGCACATAGGCTAACATCAGGAGCAGGCACAGCAGCAATTATGGGTGCAGTAAATGTAACAGGAGCACATAGGCTAACATCAGGTGCAGGCACAGCAGCAATCATGGGTGCAGTAAATGTAACAGGGGCAAATAGGCTAACATCAGGTGCAGGCAAAGCAGCAATCATGGGTGCAGTAAATGTAACAGGGGCACATAGGCTGATACTAGGGGCAGGCATAGTGTATGTCCGAGGTACAGACGTTGGCGGCAGGGCAGCACCTAGCAGGGGGTGTGGGTGTTTTGGGTTGGGAGTCCTTCTGACGTCTTGCGGGTAAAGATAGCCCGGTCGCACTGATTCTCATAACAGAGGAGGAGGAGCAAGTGAGCGTGACGGGACCAGGAAGGGTGACGAGTGAGCGAACGAGTCGCTGGTGGGCAGCAAGGTAGGTGATGTTGGTATCCTCCAGTATGGGCAGGAGGGCAGCAGCTTGTGCTGGCACAATGGGGGCAAGGGATACACGGAGTGGAGTCGCCACAGGGTGGGAGGAGCCGTGATCCTTGTCGGAGGGGCGGCCGTGAACAAGTCTGTCTCGTAGTCGTGCATTACGGCAGTGCAGGGTGGACGTGTAGTAGTGGTGCACGGTGGGCGAGGTGCGCAGGCGAAGGTGTGCATTTCTTGCAGCAATTAAGGGTTTGCAGTGGGGAGTTGCAAGTACGGGGCAGTGCTTCTCACCCTTACCTTCCAGGAGCGGGAGCGTTGCGACGTCGAGCAGCAGAGAGCTGTTGAGGGAGCCTGGCCTTTTCTGATGGCCTTCTCTGTGCGGCTTCGCCTCGCGGCGCGCCTCCCCTCCATTTAAAGCAGGAGGGGAGGGCCTGCAGAGGTGTGGGGCCGAATCAGGTCGCGTGTAGGCGATTTGTTTATCGGTCGCCTTGGAGATGCAGGTGGCGGCCATCTTAGCTTCGTCAGAGTCCTCAGAGTCCTCGATATCCAACAGGGGCACACCAGACAAGAACGCGTTGTCGCAGCGATCACTCTGGTGGACTGGGCTCTCGGACTGATGGCAGCAGTCGGTTTGCCAAACGATGAGACTGTGCGATACAGCCGCAGAGCCACCTGGAGATGAAGCCTTGGCCAAGGCGTTCCCATGGTTCACAGGGCCAAAGTTCACAAACAGTTGGGACGTTTTTTACGAAAAGAGCTTTGTGCGAGCTATGTAGAACTTCAGAGCATGAGCAGCGAGTGCAAGGGCCTTTCAGCCAGTGACTAAGGCTTCGGAAAAAACACAGGTAACATCAAAGGCTCATTGAGGTGGAATTCTGACGTAACCTCTGGCATGAAGGAGGGGTGCGTCCGCAGCACCACCCTCGATTTGTGCAAAGTCGGGATCTGCATCTCACCCACGCTCCTGGCAGACGTGATGGCCACAAGGAAAGCCGTTTTCCACGAAAGGAACGAGAGAGGTCTGATGTATAGGTTCGAAGGGGGCTCCCATGAACCTTGTCAGCACCACGTTGAGTTCCCACACCAGGGCAGGCGCCTTCAACAGCAGGAAAGATTGAAACAGTCCTTTGAGGAACTCCTTGATGAGACGGTGATACCAAATGAGAAGATCTTCCTGTAGACCTGGTGTAGCAGAAGCTAGCCGCCAAATGCACCTTGATAGAGGTGTGCGTCAGTCCCGCCTTGGCCAAGGACAAGTATGGAAGAATCGGCGTGGCCGTTGTACTCAGTGGGATGATCTTCTGTGACCGGCACCATGTAACCAAACATGGCCACTTGTGACGTAGCACTTCAAAGTCGATGACGCTCTGGCCTTGGAAAGGACCTCCATGCAGTCCGCTGGCAACTTGTATCCTCCAAACTCTAGGGCTGGAGGAGCCAAGCCCTTAGGTTCAGCGATCCTGGGTCGTGATTCAGGATTGCGCCTCCTTCTCTGGTGAGTAAATCTGCAACCTCTGGCAGCTTTACCAAACGCGATGTAGACAGGCTGAGAAGGCCCTGTGCCTCGGGCGATGTTATGTACGCCGCACCACCTTACTGCCCGATGGAACTCCTGGTCGAGAGGGAAATTGCCCTCGAAGGTTTTGGACACTTGAATCCAGCGAGCGTCCAGGAACTCCTAAAGAGGTTGCATCGGCAACCTGCGAGCCGGATAAGGTAGATGCAAGATGACATATCTAGCAGCGATTTGATGGTCCGTACCGTGGCGGTCTTCAGTGAAAACAGCCGTTGCACTTTCCCCAACATGGCCGCTACCCTCTCCTCAGAGGGCGACGCTAGGCAGGCGACCGTGTTCAGCCTGGCTCCTAGGAACAGTGCGTTCTGCGATGGTGTCAAGAAGGACTTGAGATAATTGAATGGGCACCCCAGCTCCATCAGCAGGTGGACGGTAGTCCCGTCTGCTCGACGGCCACCTATCTTGACTTGGCCCGGATGAGCCAGTCACAGAGGAATGGGTACATGTGTATCCCTCATAGGCAAAGATGGGCCGCCACTGTTGCAAGGCACTTCGTGAACACCCTGGGAGCAGACTTTAGGCCAAAAGGGCCTTTAAATGGTTGCGTCTTCCCTGCACCACGAAGTGTAGGAACTTTCGTATTTTCCTTTGAATGGGGATGTGGAAGTAGGCTTCTTCCAGATCCAGCGACATCAAGAAGTCTCCTTCCTCCAGTTGACTGAGCACGTGCTAAAAAGCGACCATCCTGAATTTTTGGGACTTGATTGATTGATTGATATTTTATTTCTATCGCGCTCGTACACAAGTGTTTCAGAGCGCGACAAGGCAAGGGAGGGGAGGGGAACAGGGGAGAACAAAGCAGCGATCTTACTAGGCCCAGTGATATTGAGAACGCGCAAGTGCATGGGAGAGGGGGAGGGGAAAAGTGCATGGAAGGGGGAGAGGTGGAAAGTGCGAAGCAGAGGAGAAACCGATAAATAACAATAAATAAATAATAAAGGCAACAAACAGTGGTAATGCAGCCAGCAATTTGCAAGTGCTAGGTTTAAGGCAGCAGACAGGGTAGGTCCGATAAGTGCAGGACGAAAAAGGGGGGGCTGTATTGGTACAGATACCGACCCCAGTGCAAAGGGTGGCCCGGAGGCAGTGCGGGAGGGTGACAGGATGAGCAGGTACCTGGGCCCAAAAGACAGAAGGTGGCCAGGTGCATGGTGCCAAGAGAGAATAGATCAGCAGGGGAGAGGGGGCAGAAGAAAAGAGGAAGGTCTTGAGGTGCTTCCGGAACCGGAGATGGTTCTCCTCAAGTTTTAGAGTAGCAGGGAGGCTGTTCCAGAGGGAGGCCCCAGCCGAAGACAGATCTACTCCAGCTCGTTTCTTAGAAAAACAACTGACCCTGAGTGAGTTGAGGTACTTGTTGAGATGCCGCAGGTCTACAATGAGCATCCAGCACCCTGTCTTCTTTTTGACTAAGGAGTATCTGGAGTGGACTACAGAGCCCCAGAGTCGGCTTGGAACTAGCTCCATCACCCCTTTTTTAGGATGACCTATACCTCCTGCAGGAGCTGAGGGATGTGCTGCTCCTGCCGGGTCACCCGAGGGAACCGCTGACACTATTGTTGAAACTCCAGGGTAGGTCCGTTGGCGACAGCGTCCAACACCCATCTGGCATTGGAGATCTTTTCCCACTCGCTGACCAATCCCCTCAGCCAGTCTCCCACCGGGGTGCATGGGTGGGTGCTAAATGTTGTGGCCGGTTCAGTCCTGCGTGGGCACCTGTGTTCAGCCTTGAGGGCGATGATGGCGCTGATCACCTCCACCTAAAGCCTTGTAAATACCTTTGTAGGCTTCCTGGGTCGTGGACCAGTAGGGCTGACGGTACGACAAGGAGCCTCCACCAAAATGTTTTGCCGATCTGCCCGACTATCCGCTGCATGCACGAAAGGAAGAGCGATGCTGTTGGAGAGTACCCAGGGCACAAGCTGTAACCGTATCCGTCTTGATGGCCTGTGTTAGGGAAAATTCTCATTCCATGGCTAATTTCCCTTACCTATATAGAGTCCCTCAGCAGCTTTGCTGGATTTGAAGGGTTTGTTTTTTTCTCCTGCTAAGAGTGAGACTCTTTTTTTCCCACTCTTAGGCAGATTGCTATGTATGCTTTAGCTATATTGTGGTTATGGTCTATGGGTATCACCCTCATAGGTATCATCTTTTTACATGTGTGTTAAACAGCACCCTCAGTGCAGTGACACAGGGGTGTCGTAGCGACCCGCAAACAGACTTCATACCCTGGGACTGACTACTGTCTCCCAGGACATGTAAAGTCCCCATTGACTTTACGAGTCAATTATGAACTAAACCAGTACAACCCATCTTACTATGGAAGTACTGGAAAGGGTTAATAGTTTTTCCCTAGTGTTCATTTTCCATATAGTCCCTCTCTCAAAGGTTTCTGGCTGGTGGCAGTGGTTATTACCGTAAATATTCGACCACAAATTTTTCCCTATGGGATTTTCCCATTGTTCGAGGCTACCGCTTTTACCGACAGCCTCCAACATACCGCCGGTTTATTTTAATATTAACTTTACTCTGGTAGGTTTTTATTGCCAGAACTTTAATATTTCTTTCTCATGTCTTTCTCTGAAATCCTAAACCCAGGTCGGGGATCCTTTGTTCGTCCTTTTGGCGGGCTTCTGCACCCTCTCGGCGCCACTAAGTCTGGGGTAGACAGGATGTGTGGGAGGGGAAATAGGCACCCTGGACAGGGTTGCCTACGCAACCCAAGTCGTACTCTGCCCCGATAGGCTGGGGGGTTCTCCCGCCAGGAGAGCCACCCCACTGTGTGAGTGACAGCTACGCTGTATGAATGGGGGTCTTGCTGCATAAAAGCAGGGTCCTGAGGACTGGAGGACAAGACGTTGCCACCAGAACTAAGAAAACGAAGAGGAGAGAAGCTGATGACATCTGCAACTACTGAACCACCGGTGAAGCCCTGCTGCAGATCCTCACCACTTTTCTCCAACGACTTGAGAAATCTTCCTCTGCAAGAGTCTTCTTCCCTTGAGCTGGTGAGGCCAACCAGTTCGCCAATCGCCTTCCAGGACCCGCCTTGGTCGAAATCGCCAGTGCCCTGCACTCTTAGACCGCATAGCCAGTCACCCGTCCACCACGACCGCGATTTAAAGGAGTGTACCTTGTATTCATTTTGGCAGCACCGTGGCTGGTTTCATCCCTGGGCAGTGCAGTAACACGAACCTTCCTCCACGAGTGTCTGTCTTCCTCTGCTGGACCTCGCGAACTGCAGAAACTGCCAGGAACTACCGCTACCGCAGGAGCCTCTTCCACTTTTAAGGTACATTGTTCCGCCAGGCCTCCCGTTTCGTTGGGTATCGCTAAAGGTGTTTTAAATCCTTTACTTACCTACTGGGTTGGCCGCCCCTATAATCTAACATTGTCTTTCACCTTCTGCAACCGCCTTTTCAAATCTTTCAACAAAGACTTGACTGCAGCTACTTGAACAGTTTGATCCTGGGCACATTGCCTTGTACCACTGACTCTGGCACAGGCCTATTGACTCTGGCTAAGTCTGTTACAACTGCCTTCTCTAGATTGCTTCTCACCTAGAAATGTGTTGGTGCGCCTAACTCTTATAACCACCTTTATTCCTTCCAATTTTTAAACTTGTGAAGTGCCATTTTGCTCGGTTTTCAGCTCAGTATTGCATATGCTAAAGTACTGCCTTGCCTAACTTGTTCACAATCTTCTTGGGAAGTGTTGCTGGTGTGTTATAGAGTCTAAACCTGAATAACGTGTCCTTTCCCTCCCTTCTGAGAAATTGTTAGGGTGCCATTTATGCTTGGTTTACACTGTGCCGTTTTGCTCAGTTTTCACTCTTGCTCAAACTTGTCTACAATTTAAATAGGGAGTTGTGTATACTTTGACTGATTTAACTTGCTTTAATAATAGTGATTTGTGTGTGAACATCAGAGTGTGTAAAATAAGGACCAAGTTACTTACCTGCAACTGTTATCCAGCATGGGTCTGGCATGGATTCACATCCGCATGAATATTCCCCGTCGTCAGGCTGGGAATCCTCGGTAAAGAAAAAATCAGTATCAGTTTCGTTTCTGATCTGACTTTCGTAGTAGTAACCCATCACTGATTTCTGCGTCATACTGACCACAGCCAATGACTGCCCTCTCCCTAAGCCCCGCCTCTGGCAGCCATCCTCAGGTTTGGTAGTACGTGAAGTGGCAGTATGACCAAGTGAAGAGCCGCAGAGGGGTAGGAGGGAGGGTTCACATGTGAATCCATGCCAGACCCATGCTGGAGAACAACAGTTACAGGTAAGTAACTTGTTCCTTCTCCAGCATGGGGTCTGGCATGGATTCACATGCTCATGAATAAGAGAATACATAGCAGTACACACATGCACAACCACGGGAGGTGGCAACAGGCTCAACATTAAGCAATACAACAACTCAACATTAAGAATCTCTTACCTCCTCACCAGGCTCACCTTAGGCGAACAGGTTGCGCAGCACTGCTTGGCCAACCCTGGACTCCTCCCTGGAATCCCGGTCGACACAGTAGAATTTCATGAAGGTGTGCGTCGACCTCCTCGTAGCAGCCCTGCAGATGTCCAGCAGGGGCACACCAGATGTGATCGCTCTGGTGGAATGGGTTCTCGGATGGCCGGGCAGCGGTCGGTTTGCCAACCGATGACAGTACATGATACAGCCGGAGAGCCAGCTGGAAATGGAAGCCTTTGAGAGAGCCTTCCCCTGATTGACAGGTCCAAAGTTCACAAAAAGTTGTGACGTCTTCCGAAAGCTCTTTGTGCGGTCCACGTAGAACTTCAGCGTTCTAGCCACATCCAGCGAGTGCAAAGTCCTTTCAGCCGGCGACGAAGGCGACGGGAAGAAAACAGGCAACACCAAGGGTTCGTTGAGGTGGAAGTCCGACGGCACCTTGGGCATGAAGGAGGGGTGCGTCCTGAGCACTACCCTCGTGTCGTGAAAGGTCAAGCACGGGGGCTTGCAGGAAAGGGCCTGGATCTCTCCCACTCGTCTTGCGGAGGTGATGGCCCCAAGGAACGCTGTTTTCCACAACAAGAACTTCAACGAAGCTGAGTGCAGAGGCTCGAACGGAGGTCCCATGAGCTTGGTCAGCACCATGTTGAGCTCCCACGCCAGGGTCGCCGCCTTCACCGGCGGGAACGATCTGAACAGTCCCTTCATTAATTCCTTCACCAGACGATGAGACCACAAGGACGTCCGTCCCGTGGTTCTGGTGTATCGGGAGATCGCAGCAAGATGAATCTTGATGGAAGCGTGCGCTAGTCCAGCCTTGGCCAGCGTCAGTAGGTACGGCAGTACTTGCGGAGCCATAATCCGTAGAGGGTTAATCTTCTGTGCGTGGCACCAGACAGAGAACCTCTTCCATTTGTGTCCATAGCATTTAAGATTTGAGGACGCCCTGCCCTTTGCAAGAACCTCTCTGCAGTCGGCCGGTATGTTGTAACCTCCAAACTCTAGCGCTGCAGGAGCCAGGCCTGCAAGTTCAGCGACTTTGGGTCGTGATGGAGGATGGCGCCTCCTTCCCTGGAGAGAAGATCCGCGTCCACTGGCAGCTTGATTGACGGGGACGCCGACAAGTCCAGAAGGTCCGGGAACCATATCTGCCTCGGCCACGCGGGTGCGACGAGTATCATCCTGCACCGTGACCTCTTGAGCTGGTTGATGAGCCGGATCAGCAACGGCAAAGGAGGGAACGCATACAGAAATAGGCCCTCCCAGGGGAACAAGAAAGCATCGCCCATGCTCCTGGGCTGGGGAAACCTGCTGGCGAACCTCCGGCACTTGGAGTTCATCGCCGTCGCGAACAGATCGATCTGGGGTGTGCCCGAGCGTCGGAAGAGGCGGTCCACTAGATACTGTCGTAGTTCACATCTCATGGCATGAGCGCAGCTCTCAGCTGAGCGAGTGGGCAATGATGTTTTTTATTCCTGCCAGATGAAACGGCACCATAAACATCCCTTCGGCAACGGCCCAATGCCACAGATCCTGCGCCTCCTTGGACAGGACTGGGGATCTGGTACCGCCCTGCTTCCTGATGTAGAAGATGGTGGTGGTGTTGTCGGTGAAGATCCTCACCACCTTGCCCTTGAGGGACGGAAGGAAGGACCTGAGGGCCCAAAAGACTGCACGGAGCTCCAGGACGTTGATATGGAGGGATTTCTCCGTCGGAAGCTAAAGGCCTCTCGCGTGCAGATTTTCGGTGTGCGCTCCCCACCCTTCCAGGGAGGCATCCGTGGTCACTGTCTTCTGGTGGCCCGGTGTCTGGAAGACCATGCCCGCCGTCAGATGCGCGCGGGTGCCCCACCACCGGATCGCTCGCCGGAAACTCTCGTCGAGTGTGATCCTGTCCTCGAAGCTGCCCGTCGTCTGGACCCAGCGAGCGTCAAGGAACTCCTGCAACGGGCGCATCCGAAGCCTGCACAGGCGAATGAGATAAATGCAAGAAGACATCATTCCGAGGAGGAATTTCATGGACCTCACCTCGGCCGCGTCCGCAACCAGCATCCGCTGCACCTTGCCCAAGATGGCCCTCGTTCTTTCCTCCGAAGGCGAGGCCAGAAGCGCCACTGTGTCGAGTTTCGCTCCCAGAAACAGTGCGTCTTGCACGGGCACCAGGTGGGACTTGGCGTAGTTTATGGAGAATCCCAGGTCCGTGAGTAGTTGGACGGTCCTCGCTGTGTGTTCCGCGGCGAGCTCCCTTGTCTTTGCTCGGATGAGCCAGTCGTCCAGGTAGGGGTAGACGTGGATCCCCTCCAGGCTCAGCCGCGCCGCCACCAGTGCGAAGCACTTGGTGAACACCCTGGGTGCCGACCTCAATCCGAAGGGAAGGGCTCTGAACTGGTAGTGCCGCCCTTGGACCACGAATCTGAGAAACGTTCGGTGTCCCTTTAGGATGGGGATATGGAAGTAAGCATCCTCCAAATCCAACGACGACAGGAAATCGCCCTCCTCCAGCTGACCCAGGACGTGCTGGAGGGTGACCATCCGGAACTTCTGCGCCTTGATGAATTTGTTCAGTCGTCGTAGGTCCAGGATGGGACGCCATCCTCCTGTCTTCTTCATGACAGAAGGAAGTATCTTGAGTAAACTCCGGAGCCCCGAAGCCTCTTTGGGACGAGCTCGATGGTGCCTTTCTTGAGCATCGCCTTTACCTCCAAGAGAAGTTGAGGGACGTGATGTTCCTTCCTGGCCACGGGGGGGGACGCGCGGGCACTTCTTTAGAAACTCGAGCGCGTGACCCTGGGCCAGGTCGTCCAGCACCCAACGGTCGGTGGAGATGGACTCCCACACGCCGACGAAGTTAACCAGCCGGCCTCCCACCGGGGTGCTTCAGTGGGGGCCCGACCCCACGGCCGGTTCAGTCCTGCTTCGACGAAGCTTTGCCGCCTTGTCCTCCCTGGCGACGACGGCGGGGTCTGCCCGACTTGCCTCGTCCCCTGTAGACTTCCTGTGACGACGAATGAGCCGCTTGACGGTCGGTGGAATATCCGCTGCCGGAACCTTTGGAGGCACCCTGCTTGCCTCTGGTGCTCCGAAAGGGCGGCCGTCGTTGCTGGAGAACACCAAGAGCCCGGGCCGTCTCTGTGTCCGCCTTGATGGCTTGCAGGATATCATCCACTGTTTTCCCAAACAGGTTGTTCCCGTCGAACGGCATGTCCAAAACTCTGGTCTGCACGTCCTGCCGGAAATCTGTTGCCTTGAGCCATCCACGCCGTCTAAGGCACACGCCGTTGCCCAACTGGCGAAAGCCAGTATCAGCGATGTCCTTCGCTACCGTAATGGCGTGGTCCGACGCCACTTCCCCTTCCTGCAAAATCTCTAGGGCCTCAGCCCTCTTGTCGTCCGGTAGGAAGTCCAGCAGGGGGGCGATCTTGTACCACAACTCCCTGTCGTAGCGTGCTACGATAGCCAAGGCGTTGGCAGCCTTAATCGTCGTCGCTGCCGATGAGATGACTCTGCGTCCCATCGTGTCCAATTTCTTTCCCTCGCCGTCCGGGGGGGAAGATGACGTGGAGCGAGATGACCACCCCCCCCACCCCGCTTTCTTCCTGGCTGCTGCGGAGACGACCGAGTTCGGGGTAGGCTGTATCCGAAGGCACAAGGGGGCCGCGTCCGGGACCCGGTACTTCTTCTCGTACCAATCCCTTCTCGCAGGCGTTGTGGATGGGTTCTTGAGGAGGGAGAGACCCTCATCCCAGATATCGTCTAGTAGAGGTACAGCGAGGACCGTCTTCCTCTTGGTCTCGCGCCGTTGATAAAGGAAGCCTTCCTTCTTCTCTTCCGGGCAGAGCTGGAAAAGCTTGGATGCCCTGGCGATCATGGCATGAAACGATCCAATCTCGTCGGGCGGGGAAGCCCGGGGAGGAGGTGACGACAGAGGATCCTCGCCGTAAACTTCGTCGTCAGTACTCGTCGCGGCCGTGTCTGTCCCAGTGTCATCCCCTCGGGTCGTGGACGGGGAGGAGGGCTGAGACGGGCGCGATGGTTGAAAAGGAGGTGGAGGATGAATCCTTCTTCTCTTAGGAGGAGGGCTCCCAGAAGGGCCCTGCTCCGGGTCCCCCGTCGGGAGCGGTTCCTCCGTCGGTGGTAACGGCAATCTCGTCCTCATCTCCGAGCATAAGGACTGTATAGCCAACAAAATGGCCGCCGAGTTGTCTTGCGGCACTGGTTGAGGGGGGTTCCGACGGGTCGTCGGGAACCTCGTCGGTACCCTTGACGTTCTCATCGTCCCCCTCGTCGGGGTCCCTCCCGACGGGCTGGTCTCCCTCCACGCCAATGCCGTGGCTTAAGACTTCGATCAGCTCCTCTTCAGATGTTGAGTCCGAATCCACGATGGCCTCCTGCCCCCCCCTTCTTCTCTGTCGGAGGTTTCACGGGGGTCCTGTCGATGGGCTTGAAAGAGGACTCCCTCCGTGGTGGCAGGCAGACTCTGGGCCCGAGGTCACCTCCACTGGTGTAGCCTCCACAGGCTGAGCCAGGGCCGCCTCGACTGTCTCGATAGAGGCGTTGGCCGGGTGGATCAAGACTTTCGCCACTTTAGGTGCGCTCACTGCCTTCTCCTTGGGGGGGGGGTCACCGCCTCGCTCCCCCTCCGAATTGGCCTTCGAGCTCGACCGGGCCCACTCCAGAAGCTTCGCCGGGTGCTCGGACTTCCTCTTACCCGAGCCAGAGCGTTGGCTCGTGGTTGATGGCGTCGGGGAGGTTGCGCCCTGCCTGACAAGCTAAGAGGCCGACCGTTCGGTGCTCCCGGTGCCCGCAGACTCACGGTGCTTGGCCTTCTGTTGGGCCCCCGTCGCCGGGGTGCCCTCAAAGGCAGTAGAAGACCGCTCAGACTTCTTTTTCTCGCCTGACGGGCTCTTCACTTCCAGCCAGTTGACAAGACGCAGATGGCGGTCCTTCATGGTCCGCTCCGACATGTTCCTGCAAAACGCACAGTCCTTCTCCACGTGCGTCTTGTCCTCATGCAGGCAGTAGAGGCAAAGGGAGTGTTCGTCCTCCTTGAAGACATTTCTGAAGCTGGCATGCAGGGCAGACCCTGAACAGCTTCCCGGGCGTCGAGCTTCCCTTCTCCTGGGCCATGTCCGAGATAGTTCTGGAGTCCTCCAAAAGCGTGGCTCGACGAAATCTTCACCCTTGAGGGGCTTAGAAGAATCCGACACGGGTCCCCATTGATCGGATACAGAAACGGTGGAGCTTGAGGCTCTTTAGACTGAAAAAAAAGAGTAATTTTCCTATGAAAAAAGCGCGAAAACGCACTAAAGCTCGAGAGCAATAGCACGAGGATCCCAACACTTGAACGTGCGGTAAAAATCTGAGGATGGCTGCCAGAGGCGGGGCTTAGGGAGAGGGCAGTCATTGGCTGTGGTCAGTATGACGCAGAAATCAGTGATTGGTTACTACTACGAAAGTCAGATCAGAAACGAAACCGATACGGATTTTATCTTTACCGAGGATTCCCAGCCTGACGGGGAATATTCATGAGCATGTGAATCCATGCCAGACCCCATGCTGGAGAAGAGAATGCATTACTTACCGTAAAAGCATTTCTGATGGTTGTATCTGCTTAGATTCACATGCTGTGCATAGGTCCGACATCCAGTGGTCACTGCGGAGTATTGCATTTTGTTTTTCGTAGTCGAAAAGGGGACGTCGACTAGGCGGGTCTGAAACACTATCCCTATAGTGACCTGCGTTGTACCCACAATCCCTCACGCGTCGAGGTCCCTCTGTTTGTATTTTTTCTGCCCTGAGGGAGCCTTCTAGACGTGAGTGAGTACAGAAAGAGAGAGAGATATATAAAGGAAGTCTATGTTCCTTCCATCCGAGCGGGGAGGAAGGGTGGGCGCATGTGAATCTAAGCAGATACAACCATCAGAAATGCTTTTACGGTAAGTAATGCATTCTCTTCTGATGTTTGTTAATCTGCTTAGAATCACATGCTGTGCATAGACTAGCGAGCAGTACCCGGAGTTGGCGGTGGGTTATGAGAAGGAACAGTAGAGAAAAGGTGTCGTAATACTGCCTGTCCCACCTGGGAGTCAGATCTAGAGTGTGTATCTAGACAGTAGTGTTTTGTAAAGGTGTGCACAGAACTCCAGGTAGCCGCTTTGCAGATGGACTCAAGGGGAACATTTGCAATGAATGCTATGGATGCCCCCGTGCCTCGAGTAGAGTGTGCTCTTGGCTTAAAGGGTAGTTCTCTCTTAGCAAGAGTATAGCAGAGAGTGATGCATTGAACAATCCATCTAGAAATAGTGGATTTTGAAACCGCATCTCCTTCTCTTCCTGCTGCCACCGAGACGAAGAACTGATTAGTCTTCCTCAATGGTCTGGTTCTTTCCATGTAGAACATGACCGCCCTGCGTACATCAAGTGTGTGCAGAGTCCTTTCTCCCAAATTGGAAGGATTTTGAAAGAACGTTGGTAGTTCTATAGACTGGTTTACGTGGAATTTAGAAATAAATTTCGGAGCAAACCTAGGGTGAGTGCGTAGAACCACTTTATCTTTGTGAACTGTAACAAAGGGGTCTAGAATAGAAAGAGCCTGAAGTTCACTTACTCTCCTGATGGAGGTGATAGCTATTAAAAAAGCAGTCTTAAGAGTAAGGTGTTTAAGGGATGCTTTGTGCATGGGTTCGAATGGAGAGCCCATGAGTCTGGTAAGTACCACATTAAGGTCCCATCCGGGAGCAGGGTCAGCTATCGGGGGGTGTATTCTCTTTACTCCCTCCATGAATGTCTTTATAACTGGGATCCTCCACCACGACACTTTGAGTTGGGAGGTGGTGTATGCAGAAAGTGCCGCTAGGTGGACTTTAATGGAGTTAAACACTAGGCCTGAATCCAAGAGATGGGTCAGGTATAGTACCACATGTGTGGGAGAGCAGTCAATAGGGTTGATGCTTTTACTCCTGCACCAGATGACAAATCTCTTCCACTTGCTAGAATAGCAGTGGCGAGTGTTCGGTTTTCTGGCTTCCCTGAGGATGTCCATGCATCTTTGCGGGAGTTGTAGATGTCCGAACTCTATGATTTCAGGAGCCAAGCTGCTAAATTCATGTTCTGGGGGCATGGGTGCAGAGTCCTGCCCTTGTTCTGAGATAGCATGTTGTACGGGCAGGGGAGTTTTACTGGGGGAGATAGAGACATCTCCATCAAGTGAGCGAACCATGGCTGTCGGGCCCACATTGGGGCCACCAGTATCATGGTCACTTGTTCCTGGTGCATCTTGTGCACCACCTTGTTGAGAAGGGGAGTCGGGGGAAAAGTGTAAACAAATTTCCCTGACCATTGCATCGATAGACCGTTCCCCTTGGATTGGTTCTGGGGGTACCTGGAGGCGTAACTTAGGCATTGAGAGTTCTCCAGGGTTGCGAACAGGTCTATTTCTGGGAATCCCCATTGTGTGAAGACGTCGAAGACGATGTCTTCGTGTAGACGCCATTCGTACTCTTCGGGCAGAGGGAAATCTCTGCTGAGTCTGTCTGCCAGCAGATTGAGTTCCCCGGGTACATGTAGTGACAGTAGGAACATGTCCTGTTTGAGAGCCCACTTCCATATATTCTGGGACAGTTTGGACAAGCCTGGAGAGTGGGTGCCCCCCTGCTTGTTGATGTAGTACATGGCTGTAGTGCTGTCCGTAAGGACCATTACTGTCTTGCCTTGTAGGTGTTTTTGGAAGGCTTTTAGCGCCTTGAATACTGCTAGTAGCTCCAGTAGATTGATGTGTTTGGATGCTACGTTCGGAGTCCACACTCCGTGAGCAGTCTGATGGGATAGGTGAGCACCCCATCCTGTGAGGGATGCGTCTGTGGTTAGAGTGGCTTCCGCCGCGGGTGTGGCAAAGGGTTTTCCTTTTTCCATGTTCCCCTTTGTCCACCACTGTAGCGAGAGAACCAAGGCCTGCGAGACCACCACTAGATCGTCCCATTGTCCGCTGGCCTGACACCACTGGCTGTTGAGCCACTCTTGCATTGGGCGCATGCGCAGGCGCGCGTGAGGTACCAAATAAATACACGACGCCATCATTCCTAGCAAGCGCATTGCTTTGCGTACCGTCACCTCTCGGCCGGTCACATATTGGGGGATCTGAAACAGCATGTTTTGGACCCTCTCTTTGGAGGGGAAGACGAGGCCGTCCCTTGTTTGAATTAGAGCCCCTAGGAATTGTTCGATTTGACTGGGGTCTAGACTGGACTTCTTTTCGTTGATGGAGAAGCCCAGTTGGAACAAAAGGTCTACCGTCTTTTGGGTATTGGAGAAACATGTTTCGTAAGAGTCCCCTGTTATGAGCCAGTCGTCGAGGTAAGGGTAAACTGGGATGGACAACCTGCGCAGGTGGGCCGCAGCCACTGCCAGTACCTTTGTGAATACCCTTGGTGCTGAAGCTATACCGAAGGGTAGCACCTTGAACTGGTAGTGTTTGCCCTCTATCATGAACCTTAGGTATTTTCTGTGCGCTGGCAACATTGAAATATGAAAGTATGCATCTTTCATGTCCAATGTTGTCATGTAATCTCCCTGCGAAAGCAGCGGGATCACCTCCTGTAAGGTCACCATACGAAACTTTTGGGGTTTGATAAACTTGTTCGCTGGGCGCAGATCTAATACAGGGCGCATGGTTAGATCCTTTTTGGGTACAAGGAAGTACACTGAATAAATACCTTCCGTTACCTGAGATAGAGGCACGACCTCTATGGCTCCTTTTTCCAGCAGTTGTTGTACTTCTTCAAGAAGGATGGCAAGATGTTCCGGCGTCAACCGTCGTCCCCTCGGGGGTTTGTAGGATGGGGAACTGTTGAATTCGATACAGTATCCGTGGGCTACGGTGGAAAGTACCCAACGGTCTGACGTTATCTCCTCCCATGCAGGAAGAAAGGATGTTATCCGGCCCCCGACCGGTGTTGCATGGGAGGGGACGCGAATCTTCGCGTCACTTGGAGTTGTTGGGGGCTTGGGAGCCTCTGGGGGTGGATCCCCGACCTCTCCCTTTGCCCCGGCGTTGGCCTCTTTGGCTGTACTGCCCACTATTGGCTTGGTAATTGGTGGCAGGGTATTGCTGATGCTGACCTTGTTGTTGTTGCCGTTGGCCACGAAAAAAGCGCTTGTTGCCATAGCCGCGTCTGGTAGTGGGCTTAGAGATCTGGTCAAGAGTCTTGATAGTGTCGAACTCTTTTTTGGCCATCTCTAGGGCTTCATCTACCGCTTTTCCGAAGAGGTTAGCGTCCTCGACAGGTTTATTTATTAAAGACGCCTGTGTCTCCGGTTTAAAGCCTGAGTTGCGCAGCCATACATGGCGCTTTAGGAGTATTCCTTGTACCAGGGAACGTCCTGCTGTTTCTGCCGCGTCCAGAGAGTTTTTTACAATGCTCTGGTTCACTTGTGTTCCTTCGCCAATAGTCGACAGTAGGCGTGTACGTAAAGGCTCCGGTGCTTCCTCTGCGTCTTTGCGCAGTTTGGTCCACTGCGCGTCTGCGTAGCTCGCAAGCAAGGAATTGTTGTTGGCAATTCTTGCTGAGAAGGCAGCCGAGGAAGTAACTCTTTTTGCAAGGGCATATAGCCTCTTGCCCTCCTTGTCAGGGGGTGCCTCACTGGTGGAAAGTGGTACCCCTGCCCTCTTTCTAGTATTAGATACAACTAGGGAGTCCGGTATGGAATGTCCTCTAATGTAGAGCGGGTCTGAGGGTGAAGGAGCGAAAAGTTTCTCAATCCGTGGATTGACCCCTCTGATCAAAGCGGGAGTGGACAGCGACGGGGTGATCCTCCTTTTAACTGAAGCGAGGAGAGGAATGGTCTGGCTGACCGGGGGTTTTTCTTTAATGACTCTTTCCACAAAGTCTAATTCTGGAGAGAGTTCTCCCGTGTCCAGTTCGAAATGCGCTGCTGCTCTGCGCAACAGTGCATTGAAAGTAGGCTGATCGTCTATTGGAGACGTGTTCCTAACTGGAGAATTATCCGGAGGAGTTAGATTTAGGGCATCAGTGTCGGAACACACTGATGGTGATTGCCAGGGGTGCGAAGGTCCTTCTCCTGGGCTAATCCCGAAGCCTTCTTCTATAATGTCTGTTCTGTCTTCTAGACATTCCTCCTGGTTCTGTCCTTCGTTGTCCATGAAATCATCTTCTTCTTCGAAGTATTGTTCCTCCCCAGTGAGGTCATATACGTCTTGGAAGTCTGAGGCTGTGTCCAGCAGGGGATCGACCAGCCTCGGTTTTTTGGCTCTGGGGTCGTCTTGAGGCCCTTCTCTAGTTCTTCTGAGAGTTAGAGGGGCTTGGGTACTCATAAACTTTTCCATCCTCTCCATACAGAGGTGGAGTCTCTCCATAGTTTCATGGGGTACCCCAGAGCGGTCTAGCGGGGGAAAACTCGAGTTGTCTACCTCGAAATGGCTCGACCTCTCCCAAAGCGTCGAGGAAAGTGTCCCGTCGCCCTCCTCAAAACCCTCAGGTGTGTAGGGAGACTCCCTGACTGAAGGGGGTAATCCCTGCTTTCCTTCGGGTGTTTTCGGCGTATCCTTTGATCTATGCGTAACACTCGACGAAATTTTCGGCGTACGCTTTTGGGCGTCGGCTACAACGATCCTGGCTAAGCTATCGGCGACATTCTTGTCGGCGGAAGCTTGAGTTTTCGACGCTATGGGTATCGAGCGGTGTACGGCGGTATGCGCCTTCTGTTGATGCGCACCGGCCGGTGGTTTGGTGGTGGCGCCCTTGTTTGCCGAAAGCCCAGTCGCAGGTCGCGGCTGCGGTTGCGAGAGGGGCTTCGAACCCGAACGGTCCGAGGAGGCCGCCGGTGGAACCTGCGTCTCCTTGGGCGCCGAAGCTCTCTTCGACTTAGACGAAGAAGAGCCATGGGTTGTGTGCTTATCTTTATGTGAATCTTTGTGTGCGTCAGTGTCGCCGGGGTGTTCATCCCCATAAGCAGGGCGTGAGCCGAGCCCGTCGGGGCCGGGGACAGACGACGAAGCACGTAAGCGCTCCTTAGAGGGGGTTTCGACTTCCGTGGCGGAGGTCGTGTCATCGCGTTCCTCGTCACTGTCGGTGGTAGCAGCGGCGGGTGAACCTTCGGCCTTCGACATCGCGTAGGCCGCCCACCTTTTAACCCTACGGTCTTTTAGAGTTTTAGGCTTCAGAAGCCGACAAGCCGCGCACCCTTCCTCTTTGTGATCGAGGGGCAAGCAGCGGTTACACCGTGAGTGCTTGTCCTTCCAAGTGAATTTGCCTTTACAAAGTGGGCAAAACCTAAATGGTGTCCTCTCCATAGCAGAGGCAATAAATCGCGATAAACACCCCCAGGGAAAGGAAGGGGAAAGTGAAAGGCATTCTCAGAAAGACCCAGAGATGTCCCACGACCCCACTCTCCCTACTGTAAGTGGCCAGCGAGGCCAGGCCACGTGTTCGGCAGCGCTGAAGATTTCCTCCGCTCGACCCTCCGTCGACGATTTTGCTCGGCGGAGAACAGCTACACTGCGTCGAGGGAGTGCTGTATTAATCTTCGTAGAAGAAACGACCAAAGGTCGAGGGTTGCAATGTCTCTCGAGGAGCTCCGCGTGAAGGCGACCAGAAGCTGGGCGGAAAAAACCAATCAGAGGGACCTCGACGCGTGAGGGATTGTGGGTACAACGCACGTCACTATAGGGATAGTGTTTCAGACACGCCTAGTCGACGTCCCCTTTTCGACTACGAAAAACAAAATGCAATACTCCGCAGTGACCACTGGATGTCGGACCTATGCACAGCATGTGATTCTAAGCAGATTAACAAACATCAGAAATATATATATTCCTTTTGATACAAAGCTTTGGTCAGTGTTTCCTTGTTCCATAATTCCATAAAAGCCCTAATGTGTAAACCCTGAATACTGCTCATCTCCCTCTTGAGATAAGTCTGACTGCTTAGCCACAGCTACCAACTAAATCTTTGTGGTGCAGACTGATACCAAAGGGGATTTATTGCATATACCTGTAGTCTTAATCTTCTGTAGTGCTCCCTAAGGGAACTGCACAGGATTCTGCCTAACAATACCAAAGGTTGGGTCCCTATTGCCAGGAGGTCAAGGTTATTGTAGTGCACCCAAAGGGTACTGCATACAATCTTGCCTAACTGGAGGTAATGTTGTACTCAATAGTTCTGGAGGACCAGAGGAGCACCCGTTCGGATGATACTTTCAAAAAGCTGACTTGTCTGGGGACCTCATCAGGTGATATGGGAGAAAAAAAGTAGAGGAGGGGGGCGGGGGCGGGGAGGGTAGAGGGGCATGGGGGCAAGGGAGGCCCGAGAAAGCGGGGGAGGGAGAAGGGGTGGTGTAGAGGCGAGTGAGAACAGGATGCCCTGAGTTTTAGTAATGAAGTGAGGGGCAGGTGCAATGTAGAGGGCCAGTGAAGGAAGAGGAGAAAAGGAGACTGCAGTACGATTGGAGACTTCCTTTCAGATTTTGAACTGTAGTGGCCCCAGAGATGCAGGCTTGGATATAGGTGCCCTTCTTTGAGCCGATGGAAAGTCTGTAGTGCCTTTGGAGCAGGCAGCAGGCCAATCTGTCAGAGGATGTGCTCAAAGCCCGACATCTCTGTTCAGCAGCTCTGCACTTGCGTTTCAGAGAGGCCAGGTCGCAGTCATACCAGGTGTTGCGCTTGGAGGCAGGGTTCATGCATATCCTCATGATGGGCGCAAGGATGTCCAGAGTGTTGGAGATGGAGAGTTGAAGGTTAGTAAGGGCTGTGTCAGAGTGAGAGTCAGTGGGAGGGAGACTGAAGGTGGTGTCAAAAGCAGAAATTGACACGCGCATCATAGGTCGAATGACGGAGAAGGAGGCTGGCAGTGCGGGCGGGGGCTTAGCCGAGGGACCAAGGAGGTCCAGGTGAGAGGACAGGAGAGCATGATCAGGCCATGAGAGAGGAGTAGTGCGAGTGTTGGGGATGGGGATGTCTGCTGAAATGAGAGCATCCAAGGTGTGTCCAGCTGAGTGTGTCGGTTCGGAGAGAAACATGGAGAGGGAAAGAGTCACAGAGGTTGCTGAAGAGATCAGATGCTGCATCAGGGGAGTCAAGGTGAATATTGAAGTGTCCAAGGAGGAGGAGGAGGAGGAGAAGCTTGGAGGCGGAGGCCCAGAGAGAAGAGGCGAGACCAGACCACTCTGATAGGAAAAGGGAGATATGGCCAGGGGGCCTGTAAATGGTGGCCAGAGTCAGCGAGAGGATATGAGAGACACCAAGCCTGCAGATGAGACATTAGATTCTTCGGGCTGAGTGGGTATGATAGTAGCAGGTACCCATCCAGGGAAAATCAGGGCCACTCTGTCCCGGGACAGGTTGGGCCTGGGCATAGAGAGGATATTGTAGCCCTCTGGGAGGAGAGTGCCAAAACTTGTGACAGAGCTGGCCATGAACCACGCCTCGGTGAGAGCACTGACGCCGAGGTCTTCAAGGAGGCGGCAGATGCCAGAGTAGTGTTTGATGGCAGGGCAAGAGTTGAGAGTAGATAAATAGAGCTTTATGCCACTTTTGAAGGTCTTCCGAAGAGGGGTACAGGCATGTGGTACACCTGTTGGCGGTGGCAGAGGGGCCAGAGGGGTGGCAGGAGAAGGGAGAAAGTTGAGAGACAGAAGACGCCTATCAAGGAGGAGGAGGTTGGACTGACAGCCCCGGGCCATGTCCTCTTTTGGGAAATGCATGGGGTTGCCCGTTTTCCTTGCTGGCTTCGACACCCTAGGCCCAAATCTGTAGGTTGCCCACATGAACAAAATGGGCAGTGGCGAAAGGCTTGGGGTTCCCAGTTGGTTACCCTTTTCCTTTTGCGCCCCCGGTAGGTGCACCCACACATGTGAGGTACCGGTTTCATCGGGACACCTGTGGGAATGCGGGACGGTAGGCCATGCATTGCTGGGGGCGTGTTTCGATGGGTGAGCCGAGCGAAATGTGCGGAAAATGCGTTTTTTTCCCCACATTTCGGACTTTGCAGGGGTGTCTGGATAATAAATTCTGGGGCGATTTTGGGCATATCATACCTCTGCGGATTCCTACGGGTGTCCTCATTTTGGAAATGCATGGGGTTCCCTGTTTTCCCTGGTGCCTTGGACACCCGAGGCCCATATCTGTATGTTGTGCCGGTCGGCAGAGCGTCTCAAATTCCGGTCTGAAAACAGACTTGGGGTTACTTGTGTTTTAGGCTTTCCCCTTGGCGGCCAGGTAGGTGCACCCACACATGTGAGGTACCGTTTTCATCGGGACACCTGTGGGAACGCGGGACAGTAGGCCATGTGTTGTGTTTGTGTGGTTTTCATAACGTTTTGACCCATTTGCTGGTGGTCTTTGTCACATAACCCTTTGTTACGCTACGGCAGCAGAGAGCTTTCTTACAAAGAACTTTCTCACCATGGAATCCGTTTTGGCATTGATACAAGTTGCCTTGGAAACTGTTCAGGTCACGTAAACGTGCTAGTCAGCTGATCGGATGTGCTTCGCTTACACGGAAGCCACGCCCCCTTGTTCCTTAAAAGCCTTCAGCTGCGGGAAATTTGTTGCTGCTAATTGTACGTTACTACGTGCCTTTTCGTAGCCCGCTTACGGCACTGTTTGCCTTCCTTCGGAATACCCTCCATGAACCTTTGACTCTGAACTCTCGTTACCAGGCCTCGGCTTTGTATTCTGTTTCTACTTATCTGGATTATCCTAAGGACTTGTTGCCATGGTAGTTTTTCTTTACTACCGTTAAACCGCAGGAGCCTCCCCGCTCAATCTTCAGTTCTACGGGCTCTGCGGTTCTTCACCTCCGCTCAAAACTGAACTCCAGTTCTCATTCATCTTACGCTTGCACAAACACCCTGCTTACCATCTGGAGTTTCCGGCTCTAGGATCAAGATCTGCCGAGATCCGCTTCCACATGAAATTGCTTGGTCCTTTTATTGCTGTTCTATCTGAATCATCTATTTGGACTATAAGAACATTCTTACCAGTGCTGTTTATCAAGGACTTCCTTTGCTCCAACTATCTGATTAACTGTTTGCATACTGAGAGACTGTTCCTTCTACTGAAGTGCATTTATGAACGCTTTCCAAGACATGCACCAACCCGGCCCTAGTGCGTCCCTCGTGCCGTTCGGGTTATCCTTCCTATACTAACCTTCCCATTTTATTATTTTTTCCTGTCGTTTTCATCAACCATTTTGATTCTGTATTCTTTATTGAAACTGGTCCAGGATTTCCTCTCAGGACAACTCACATACACTATCTCAGGTACCGGCAGTTCTATTGTGTTTAATAGAATTAATTAAAATGAAACAAGTTAGGCATAATACTCAAAACCTTTTCGATATCTCTTGCAGCATTGGTCTGTCGGTGCGTTGAATCCCGCTCTTTTGCATTATAGATTACTCTCGACTGTTCTTACATAAATAGAGTGGTACATCGAGAAAAAGAGCCCCTCTCGAAGAGGAAGCCCGATTCTTGCAATCAGGGGAACTGGGTTTTCGGAGACATCTACGGCTCATCCTACATCTCGATCCAGGTTGGGGCCACGCACACCTTCCGGCTCGGTGTGCAACGTCCTTTCATTTCCCAAATGTGACCTACATTTAGTCGCTGCTTTAGGCACCATACACTTTTGTAACCTGCACAAGTCACCTACCCTTGAAAAGGTCTGCCTGTGCCTCTTTCAAAAAATGTATGCTTGCCGTTCCTCACCACATTGGTTTTCCCGATTTACACATGCTAAGTGCTTCTGTTCAGGCCGTGAGCGTAAAACTCCTGTGTACCATGGCTCAGTGTTTGGCTTGTGGTATTGCTTGTTTTGTAAAACACTACAAAAAATGTGTGCTCTCCTACCTTCAAGAGTAGAGGGAATGTAGCGGAGCATTGCTTTTCTCAAAATTCATAGAAGCCATTGCCGTACCAAGCCAACCATGTCCAACAAATACCTTTTTTCTGTCATTTTCCTGCTTTTCCCCCAATCTATGGCAGTTTCCCTTACCTAGTTGTTGCCTGACCTACGCAAATCACCCCTTCCGAAATACTTGCCTTTCTGTCCTCCAATTCGGCTTTCTTATCCTTTTCTTCCATTCCGTCCATGCATGTCCAATTGGCAAAAATGGCCAAAATCGCCTACCTCTCACAAAACGGTTGATAACCGCATCAAAATAATCTTTTTTCGTTTCCACTCAACCTGTTCTTGAAAGCCAGGAAATTGGGGAATTCAGCACAGCAAACCATTCGTTTCTAGCTCTTACAAGGAAAAACCACAGGCTTCTTTGTACATCATTTTATTGGCATTTTTTGAAAAATCCCACAATTTTCGCCCTTTTTGCTTATTTTCTCTCACCCCCTACAGCAACCTAGGATTCCTGGGTGGCGTTACGACCGCCTACATGTGGGAAAAAAGGAGCCACATTTGGCCGAGATACCTCATGTAACAAAAAAGTTACAAGCCATTGAATGGCCACATAACGAAATCACCAAAAAAGCCCCTGGCACTGGGGAGAAATACCCATGGCACTTAAGGGGTTAATTTATTACACAGTCATTTAGAAAAAATTTACTAGAAGGAGGCAACTTAATATTATACACAAATACACTTCAGCACAAAACCAATACGTTTGAGTAAATTAGGCTCCCCTGAAATAGGAGCAACATGGCATTTCAGTCGCTTTAAATAGGAGTACAAAGACACAAGTTAATAGATCACAAATACTATTTTAGGCAGTGCAAATATTTTCTGTTCATTAGAGTACTCGATTCAGTTCAATAGGCCTAGGCCAAAGTCCATGGGCTAGTGACTTGGATAGAATAGAGCAGTTCTTGTAGTAAACGGTTAAGTATTTGCCAAAGTTCTCAGAAGTAGTTTGCGCGAAAAAGAATATGTTGGGTCACAAGCTGAAGAGGCCTGCAAGTTGGCAAAGTTTCACGAACTTCCACTGCGAGAGATAAATTCTCTCAATCGGGTTGGGACAGTACATTAATATGAAGAAAAGATGCAGCTGAAGTTGTTGATTCCAGGCAGTTCCTGCAGATCTGACTGTTCTTGAGCCTCAGTCGTTGGGACAAGAGGGAGGACATCGGGGGACTCCTGCACTGCACGGGATTGTCGGAAAACGCTGACAAAATTGAGTTCCTTAAATTCCAGTAGCTGTAATTCAAGCACACAAGCTGGTGTCCCTCTCCCTAGTTAATCCTAACAAGCTTTGAGAATGGTTTCCAGGTGGTTTACGAGTTGATTGGTCACACCAACTCAAAGGGAGAAGTCGTCCTTGAAGGGGCTTCTCTGTCGAGATGAACTTGGCAATTCGGACCTGCAGCAGGGCTTCACCGGGCAAACCACCGGTTCAGGAGTTGCAGCAGCCGTCCTCTTCCAGCTCGTCTTCGGTTCTTTCGTTCCAATGGTCGACTCTGCCTTCGAATCCAAGAGACCTGCCTTTTATACAGTTTCCTCCCATTCATTGCAGCCTAGCTGCCACTCACCCAGCACGGTGGCTGTCGGTACTGGACAGTCAGGCAGCCCATCATGCCACAGTGCATTTGGTTCTCCTACGAGACTAAGCACAGGGAGTTTTGGGCCTCTCCTGAAGCCCGCCAAAGGCGATGATACAAAGGGACGAAACATGGTTTGCCACGCAGAGACAAACTCTAGAAGGGCCTTTCCAAAAAGAAATGGCGAAAAAAGAAGACCAAGACCGGTTTAAACAAAGGGGGCTCAGACACCATCTTGAAAAACATGGCTCCTGCGATTTAACACTACCGGTGTTCGCGGTCAGGAAAAATCATGGTAGTTTGTTGTAAAACCACTGCCACCAGCCATTTCGAGAGGAAAGGGTAGCATTTGACTGCTACAAGAGTATCTAGACATAGGTGATAATAAGTAACCCCTCCAGCACTCTATTGTAAGATGGGGTGTGCTGTGTCTAGGAATTTAAAAAGATTAGTGAAGTCCATTTCACTTTACTTTCTCTGGGAAACAGTAGTTTATCCCAGAGAAGGTATTTACACCTTGGGAAAGCCTGAAAGGCTTCCCTGTGCCACTGCATTGACGGTGCCGTGTGACAAAAATGAAAAGATGATGCCTATGGAGTTGTCTAAAACTCCATAATCAAAGAAAACAAGAGTAAAACACACATCAAAATACATGAGTGTGGGGGGGAAAAAAGGCTCTCACTCTTTCCATGTAAAAAAATTAAGTCCTCAAAATCCAGCAAAGTTGCAGGGGGTCTCTAAGGTGAAGGGAATTAGCACATTTTTGAGAATTCTCCCTAACAATAACCCCCATCCAAGGTGACTTCATGAGGCAGAAGAAATTCTCGAAGAGCACCTCTTCACGGGCCAAGGAGGTGACAGTGGGTGCTGACAGGGTAGCGGGGACTTCTGGAGCTGCTGCATACCCTGTCAGTATGGGAACAAAGGAAAGCTGCCCTGCGCAAGAGGGTTAGACTGTAGGCCATATACCTGGTTGAGGCCAGTCCCACCTTGACACTCGTTCTTCGCCGAATTCTTGGAATGGCGGACGGGTGCCTCTGTCTGGCGCTGCGGCCACTTTGTCGAACTGCCTGCCACGTGCCTGAGACATGTTGCTCAGCCCGCTGGGCCCAGCCTCGTCCAAGACTCTTGCGTGTGGATCATGAGGCCTAACCTGCTCCTCGGGCCTAGGCCCTGTAGGTGTGGTACCTTCGACCCGGGGGTCGGTAGAGCTGCGTTTAGGCGCCCTGTCTGACTTATTGCCGGTATTAGGGTGTAGTCCCTCGGCCATGGTGCCGGTACATGGGCGGAGTCCCTCGGGTGAAGACCCGGCTCAACACTGTCACCGGGAGGATTCAATGATCCCTCGACCCGGAGGCCGGTAGCTGCCACAGTCTGGGTGCACTTGCTGGTAGAAGGACCAGACCGGTCCCTCCCGTGCGGAAGAGTCCCTAGGAAGGAGTCTCCTTTGCAGGGTGCGATGAGAATATCGGCCCTATCTTGCGCCTGGTTCGCTGTTTCACAAAGTTCTTGAGGTCCTCTTGAGCGACTTCTCGAAGAGCTCCCTCCACCTGGCTAGTCTGTTCTTCAGCACTTTCGAGGACAGCGAGTCGCACGCAACGTAGGCAGAGTGCGTGGGGGTCTGAAGTTGGGAATAGCCCTTTCCAGGCTGGACACCTGCTGAAACCTGTGGAAGTCGGCATGCGCCGGGGAGCATGACACCCGAGGACCGGATACCTGAATGACAAAAAGACAAAAAAGAAGAGAAGGAGAAGAAGTATCTGCGCGTGGAATTACATGGCCAAAACCAAACCCAGGAGCGCTGGTGAATTTGGCCTGTTCCCGTCGATGCGGAAAAGTGGACTCGGGTGTGGCGCCGGAGGACCGAGTCGGCAGCGCATGCTCCCTGGGCCGCACCACTGCGCGCCTCTAAATTTAAAGGGGGAAGAAGGTTTTTTCTGGTGAAAAAGGTTCCGTCTCCTGTCCCATGGAAGGGACGCCCATAAAACATGGAGGAAAGAGGACGGGACGTAAGAGTATGAAGAGATACCCTGGTTTAACTGGTGTGCAGGAACCAGTTCGACTGTGCCTTTTTCAAGCAGGAACTTGATATCTTCTAGAAGAATCGTTGTGTCTTGCGGCGACATCTTCTGGTATTTTGGAGGATGGTCCTGGTGTTATTGTAAAAATGTGATTGAGTATCCCCCTGCCACTGTGGCTAAAACAAACTCATTGAATGTGATCCCCCTCCCATGCATGGGTGAATTGGCAAATGAGACCGACTGGAGTTACATGGGAGGGAACCTGTATGGAGATGTAATTATTTAGAAACAGGAGCCTCTAGTGGTGGAGGCCTTGCCTCTACCTCTTGTCCTTTTATTTCCTCTGTGTTAACTGGTGGACTAACCCTGTGTATTGCCCCGGAAGAGGATTGTCCCCGACTGTATCACATTGACGTGGGTAACCTTGTCCGCGAAAAGAACGGCAGGTATTGAACATCAGCCGTTGTACAAACCGTCTGTTGGTGGTCTGTCCCAATGATTTCAATGTCTCATGTTCCTCTTTTGCACTCTTTAGAACATAGACTGCCTTGCCAAACAACATTTGGTGTGATTGGCATGGGCAACAATTAAATATGAAAGCATGCATTTTCGTGTCCAATGTTGCCATGTAATCCCCTTGTTTTAACAGTTGGATCACCTCCTGCAGTGTTGTCATGCGAAACCTTTGAGGCTTGACATATGGGTTTGCTGGATGCAGATCGACTACAGGGTGTATAGTCAAGTCTTTCTTTGGTACAAGGAAGTATACTTAATAGATACCCGCATTAACCAGGTGTGCAGGGGCTAGTTTGATTGTGCCTTTCAGAAGCAGGGACTTGATTTCTTCCAGAAGAATCTTCTTGACTTGTGGCAGTATCTTCTGGTGTTTTGGATGATGATGCTGGGGGCTTTCTAGAAATGTGATGGAGTATCCCCCTGCCACGGTGGATAACACCCACTGATTGGATGTTAACCACTCCCATGCAAGGGTGAATTGGCAAATGCGACCTCTGACTGGAGTTGCATGGGCAGGAACTTGGATCGGGATGCGATTGTTTAGAGGCAGGAGAGCCTCTAGTGTTGGAGGCTCTACCTCTACTTCTTGCTCTTTGTTAGGGAGAATTCTCCAAAATGTGCTTATTCCCTTCTGCATTAGCGACTCCCAGCTCTTTTGCTGGACTTTAGGACTTTTCATTTTTATCCTGAAGAGTGTGAGACCTTTTCCCCACTCTCATGCATTTTTATTTGATTTGAACACTGCATTTCTTTTGGTTTTGGAGTCTGACAAACTCCATAGGCAACATCTTCTTTACATTGTGACACACAGCACCCTCAGTGCAGTGTCACAGAGAAGACCTTTGGATTTCTGTTAAGGTTTAAAACCTTCTCTTGGATAACTACTGTTTCCAAGAGTAGTAAAGTGAAATTGACTTTACTTACATTTTTCTCTTTATAGACCTAGCTCACACCAGCTTACAGTTGGGTGTTGGAGGGGTTACTTAGTATCCCCTTTGTCTAGTTTATCATGTAATATTTTTATGTTACCCTTTCTACAGTTAATGGCTTGTGGCAGTGATTTACTTTTTCCTACCATTGTGTGTTTTTATCACGGGCTGCATTCACAGCTGCAGTATATTTTGTCAAAATGGGCCATTCTTTTTTCACCATTTCTTGTTGGAAAGGTCCTTCTTGAGATTTACTCTACATGCCAAACCAGGTTTGGTCCCTTTGTTTGTTTGGGCTTTGGTAGGATTCACTGATGAAGCCTGCCTCTGGCTCCAGCATGTCTGGCAGGACAGGAAGCAAGGGAGATGCCCAAAACTCCCTGTGCTCGCCTCCTTGGTTACAGGAATGCACCCAAGCTGATTGGCTGGCTGTCTGTCCTTGGAGTAAAGCCATCCTGCTGTGTGAGGGACAGCTAGGCTGCGAATGAATGGAAACGACTTGCATATAAGGTGAGGTCTTTTGCAAGGGAGGCAGTCGACCACTGGACGAAGGAACCGAAGAAAGAAACTGGAAGAGATGCTTGCTGCAACTCCTGGACCGTTGGTTTGCTTGGTGAAGCCCTGCTGCAGGGCTCAAGCATCTATTTCGACATAAACTACAGAAGCACAAAGGATGACTTCTCCCCTTGGGTTGGTGGGGCCAATTGACCCCCAGACGAACTAGACTGAAACACCTCTGTCTGCTGGCTGTACTTTAATTGCTGCTGTAGGAACCGAGTGCCAGAGGACAGGTACACCATAATCGAGTGCATCGTTTTTAAGATGGACGTAAGCTCCAGGAAGATCTTCCGGACTCCCTCGAAGCAGGGCTAACCAAGTCTGAGCCACCTCAACAGAGTGCTGGACCCTAGAGGTGCTATTTGCGATTAGCTGAAACCGTGAAGTGCGGCTGATCGGAATTGCGCCCATTGCTGCAGCCTGTTGGGGAGAATTCTCAGAAATGTGCTAATTCCCTCCACCTCAGACGCCCCAGCAACTTTGCTGGATTTTGAGGACTTGATTTTCATAACCTGGAGAGAGTGAGATCCTTTTTCCCACTCTCTCATGTATTTTAATGTGATTGCTGGACTTTGTCAGGCTCCACAACCAAAATAAACACAAACTCCATAGGCATCATCTTTACATTGTGTCACACAGCACCTTCAGTGCAGTGGCACAGGGAAGTCTTCCAAATTTCCCAAAGGTTTGCATACCTTCTCTGGGATAAACTACTATTTACCAGAGCAGTAAAGTGAAATTGACTTTACTTACATTTGTAACATTCTAGACCCAGCACACACTATCTTACAATAGGGTGCTGGAGGGGTTACCTAGTATCCCCTTTGTCTAACTTCTCATGTAAAATGTTTATGTTACCCTTTCCTCAATGGCTGGTGGCAGTGGTTTCGTTTTAAATACTGTGGTGTGCATTCTCCGCAGGCTGCGTTCGCAGCAAACAACACATGGATGCCATTTATGTCAAAATGGCCCTGGTCGTCTTTTTCTGCCATTTCTTTGTGGAAAGGTCCTTCTTGAGATTTACTCTGCACGCCAAACCAGGTTTGGTCTCATTGTTCGCTTTGCCTTTGGCGGGACTCACGAGTGAAGCCTGCCTCTGGCTCCAGGGAGTCTGGGCTAGGCAGGAAGTGAGGGAGGTGCCCGAAACTCACTGTGCTTAGTCTCCTAGGAGACCCAAATGCACTCTGTGGGGATTGGCCGGCTGACTGTCCGGCAAGGGCAGCCACCCTGCTGGGTGACCGACAGCTAGGCTGGAGTGAATGGGAGAGAACTGAATAAAAGGCCCGGCTTGGAAGGCAGAGTCGACCACTGGACGAAGGAACAGAAGAAGAACTTTAAGAGGACGCCTGCTGCAACTCCTGGACCGTTGGTTTGCCCGGTGAAGCCGTGCTGCTGTGCTGAAACTCCAAATTCGTATCGACAGAGAAGCCCTTGCAAGGACGACTTCTTCCCTTGAGTTGGTGGAACCAATCGACTCCAAAAGTAAGCCACTTGGACATCCTTCTCGGAACTGGTTGAATTTCCACAGAGTTGCTGCTGGAAACCGTATAGCCAGGGAGAGGAACACCAGATTGTGTGCATTGCGTTTAAGCTGGCCTAGGGATCCAGGAAGATCCTCCGGACACCCAGGAAGCAGGACTGACCGAGCATGAGCCCCCCCAGAGTGCGGGACCAAGGAACCGCTGTGTTGCTATTTGCAGTAGATGCGAGGAGCTGAAACACTGAACAGCCACTGATTTGAAGATTGCCGGTTACGAGCGGTGACCGTCCCATTCCAGTGCACGAGTCCCCAGAAGTCCTCCCTCTTATCCCCACGACTGAGGTCCAGGAACAGCGAGATCTGCAGAGCTGCACAGGAACAGAAGTCATCTGCTGCACTTTTATTTCAATACAAAGGTACTGTGATGTCTGAGAGTACTTACCTCTCACTGTAGCTTTTCTTGCATCTTCTACTACTCACATGTCTAATCAGTGTGTATCCCTACATTTTATTCTTCTTTTCTTCAAAAACTCTGTGCAATACTTTTCTACTTACCTACCAGAAGTGCTTCATCCTATAAGACTTTTTTCCCCAATGACTTTGGCTTACCCTGTTATACTGAATGACTCTGCTTATGTGATCCAAAGGTATTTGCCTGCTTAAGAATATTTGTGGTCTCTTGTTGTTCTAATAATCCTTTTACCACATTCTAACAGTATTCTGAATGCAAACAGTAAGATATTAATGTCCCCAGCACCCTAGCTATTGAAGTCACCTGTGGCTGTAGGTTGTGTCTGTGGGCCATCCCAAAAGGGTAATTACTGATTTAGAAACAGAGTGTACAGTATTGAAGTGTATTTGTGTGTTACTTATTATATTGCTCCCTCCTGAATAAGGCTTATTCTAACTGACGGATAAATCGTTTATTCAAGAAACCTTGTGTGAAAGTGTTTATTTGAATACTTGTCACTGTGAATCTCTGTGCAACTCCCCCACAGCTCACATTGACCCCTCTTGAGATAAGCCTGGCTGCTCAACACGCTACCAAATCTGTGTAGTACAAGCTTGTACCAAAGGTTGGGTTTCCTGAGGGTGGCGCTGTTGAGCAGCCCAAGATGGCTGCTTAGTCTCAGAGCTCTGTGCGGCCTGGCCGAGAAACCGACTACATCTGCGGTTCCCGATGAATTTGCAGCCCTATATTTAGAGGAATCACCACTGTGCTCCAGTTGCCTGCTTCGCTCTGATCCCAGCTCGAATCGGTCACGGGAAGCCTGAAAACAGGTCTCCTCGCCCGGCTGACTGGGGGCCTGTGGGGCCCTGTGCGCGCAGCCGGCCCACTGCCTCCTCCTCCTTGCTGACTCTCTATTGGGCGATTGGCGGCTGCGAGACCCAGTGCCCGTGTGATACGTCTCCGCTGGGGCCTAAGGTGTGTGCTTGGTCCCGGGCGGCTGGAGCGGGACCCCACCATCGGCTCTGGCGGCCCTCTACGGAGTGCACTGTTGTGCGGGAGGCCACCGCAGGGGCTTGCACCGGAGCGCGCCCCGTCTCCTCGCCTGTGTGCCGGCTCTGAGGCACCTTCATCACTGGGGCGTGCGGGGGCTGGGCTGGAGTCTGGCTGCCCCCTGGACATCGCGGCCCATGCTCCTGGGACCTCCGGACGCCAGGTGAGGTGCGGAGGGCAGGAGTGCCCGGCATTGTGCCATCGGCAGTACTCTCACTCTGGCCCCCATCGTCCAGCCTTGAAGCCCTGAGAGGCCTCCCACTCTGCCCTGAAGGGGTGGGGGCACCATCTTGACTGTCCACCTCGGCAGGGGCCCCAGGAAGGCCTACACACTGGTCATCTCACCGGACTTGGCCACTGCGGCACCAGACTGCGCAGTGTACCCCCCAAATCCCCCAACTGGTGGGGTCATAAACTCTCACCTCCGTACCCATTCCATCTGAGGTGCCTGCTCCACGGGGCCTGGCGCATTGCCCCCTTGATCTGCAGGAGGGGTGGGCTCCCGCACCGCAACAGCCGTACTTTTCGTTCAGGGGACTACTTGTATTGCTGACCCGGCTGCCTAGCCTTGTTTGCCCATGAGTAACTCGACACACTTGACATTCCTCTTCCCCCCTGGTCTGTACTGTGCCTGCGGCTTGCCCATACCATTGCCACGTGTGATGCCCAACAAATCCAGAGGGAGCTCGAAAGGGGGGGCCATGGACAAATTCGCTAGGACCGTTCCAAGGGCGGAACCTGAACCGGACCCTCACCCCTGCACGGTGGCCCCAGACTTGACCACACTAATGGAAACCATGGCCAAGAACTTTGCTTCATTCCATGACATTAATGCCAATGTTGCCTCCCTGAAAACGCGACTGGATCAGGCGGCCACCAGGATCACAGATGCAGAGAGTAGAATATCTACGACCGAGGACGATATCCAAACCCTGCAGACTACAGTTGCCTCCCCATCACGCGACATGAAAACCGTGAAAGCAAAATGTGATGACTTGGAGTCGCGCTCTCGTAGGAACAACTTACGAATTGTTGGGGTCCCTGAAAACGCCCTGAAGGGGCGCATGGAGGCCGCAATTGAGGCCCTGCTCGGAGAACTCCTCGGCAACCCGGATCTCTCACCCTATTTTACAGTGGAGCGTGCACATCGAGCCCTCTCACCACGCCCCAAGCCGGGCGACATCCCGAGGCCTATCATTGCTAGGATTCTAAACTACCGCGATAGGGACCTCATCCTCCATCTGGTGCGTGAAAAGGGAGACCTAAGACTTGAGGCCAATACCATCAGAATTTTCCCTGATTTCTCGATAGCAGTGCAACAGGAGAGATGCCAATTCCTCAGGGTCAAGAAACTACTTCGGTAACGGAAAGTCCCATATGCCATCCTGTTCCCCGCACGACTTAAGATTACACACAATGGCAAACTGTATTTCTTTACTGTGCCTGAAGAGGCGGTGAAATTTATCGAAGCACACATACCGCCCCATGCTCCAGATGGTGCCCGCGACGGTGATGACTGACCTCGCGCGTGGTACCCTAGGGCGGTCTGATCCATCTAGTAATTTCCTTCTCTCAACTAGAATGTGTCAATGGCAATAATGTACTGCAACCTCAGCGATCTAAATCCCATGTATGGTCAGCCGGCCTGGGGTTTACCCTGGGTCCCTTGGACATCAATCTTCGTTCAGAGCATGGGACTGACCAAGACCTTTTGCCACTTCATCATTACCAACTGGTCCCATCAGTGAACTGCTGAAGTCGAGACCTGACCTGTAATCCGGTTACCGCGGAACCTGACGTCTACTGCTGTCCTACGCAATACTCGAGTGGCCGTCCGCACGGGAACAGCACACCTCACTGCGATTGCAATGTTCATGTTTGGTTTGGTATTATTGTTGGTTGGCCCCAGTTGGGCCGGAATATGGACATATCCCCGTTGGATAGTGTCCTCTGAGCTCCCTTGCTCAGGGAGTGTCGAGTCACCTGGTGGCACCTGCACTGGTTCAGTTGGTGGCACATGCTTTTGGGGGTGGGGGGGTAATTCCCACTGCAAGTTGGGGGCAGGCAGTGAGAGTGGGGAGTGGTAATGTTGGGGATTCGGGGAACTATATTGTAAATGACGTGGCGGTTTGGCGGACTGCACGACATCGGGGCACCCCCGCGTGGGCTTTCTTAATCCACTGTGTAAGTTTTGACAAAGGTTGTGGGATGTACCCTAGTCTTCTGAAATGGCGACAATAGTGATATCCTGGAATGTCCGGGGTTTGAGCAACTACACCAAAGCCCGTAAAATCATGGCACACGCCAACAGGCACGGCTGTAAAATACTGCTCTTGCATGAAACACACTCTGAGGGCCATTTGGCTAGGTACATGGCACCGTCATGGGGTCCCCATTGATATTTCACTTCCTACTCGTCCCGTGCCAGAGGGGTATTGACGATGGTCCATAGGTCACTCAGGTTTGTACTCCACAAGAGCTATATAAACTCAGAAGGAAAATATGTTATTCTACATTGCGCAATAGCTAACAGGGAATACTTGCTGGTTAACACGTATGGCCCCAATGTGGACTCTCCCGACTTCGTCGACCGGGTGCTATCTATATTATTGGGATATGTGGGAGTGTAGATCATCTGGGGTGGGGACATGAATTTCATATTGGACACCACACTGGACAGAACAGGCACTGTCCCCAGACTGCTTTCTAATGCAGCGCGTAGACTCCTGGCGCACAGCACGATGCTTGACGTTCGAGACGCATGGCGGGTACTGCATCCGCAGATGCGTGAATACCCTCAATATTCCTCCGTGCATGACAGCTCCTCCAGAATCGATATGTTCCTTTTGTCTAGTATGCTCCTGGGCAGGGTGGCTGAAACTCAAATTTTGGCATGCACCTTATCGGACCACTCACCTATTTGGTTATCTGTGGATTTGGGTGTCCCTGCCCCCATTCTTAACGCATGGCGTTTCAAGTCTCTGGCACTGCAGGACATAGTATTCAAGGCGGATATTCTCTCTGACATACAGTCCTACTTTGGGCTTAACTCATCCCAGTCCACCTCCCTGGGGGTCCGCTGAGAGGCCTTCAAAGTCTTCATCAGGGGAATGTCCATATCGAGGGAGGCGGGAGTTCTCAAAGCCATAAGAGCGGCCCTTACCCGCTCTGAATCTAAATTAAGGGACCTTGAGAGCGCACACCCTACATCCGTTGACCCAGCCACTCTCTCTCGAATCGGTGAGGAGCTCCAATTCTTTAATGAGCAAGCCACCAGGGAAGTTCAATACTTCAGTCGCCCACAGGCGGCTCGCAAATATGAAGAAGGGGACAGGCCTGACAGGACGCTGGCTGCAGTGGCTAGGGGTGAATGGGGTCCAGCGCAGATCACTAGCGTTAAGGACAGCTTGGGATCAGAACGATGGGCCGATCAACAAATTCTGGAAGTCTTTGCGGACTTCCATGCAGAACTATTCTCCCAGCCCCCTGAGCATAGTGAGTCCCAAATGCGTGACCTCCTCAAGCACATCCCTACGATGATCATCTCCCCCGCTACCAGAGACCAACTAGATTCCCCCATACTGCTTGATGAAATAGTCGAGGCGATATCCAAATTCCCCAAGGGAAAAGCACCCAGTCCAGACGGGCTAACAGCAGAGTTCCATCAGGAGCACGTGGCCATTCTGGCCCCCTAATTGCTGGAAGTTTGGAACAAATCGCTCCGGTTGGGCACCCTTCCTCCGACACTGTGTGAGGCCGTCATTACGGTCCTGCTTAAGCCTGGTAAGCCTGCAGATGAGTGTGGATCTTATGGGCCCCTCTCATTAATGAATCTGGACAGTAAAATCTTCGCCAAAGTGATTGCTAGCCGCTTTCTCCCAGTCATGTCATATATGGTACACGACGATCAATCAGGGTTTGTTCCAGGGAGATCGATGTCCCACAATATTAGAAGGCTGTTCAATGTCATGGCCCGCATTGACCAGGGCGCAAGTGCAGTGGCGGTCACGTTAGATGCCCAAAAGGCTTTTGATATGGTGTTTTGGAAATATACTTGGCTGGTATTGGAGACTATGGGTATAGGGCCAAACATGATAGCATATATTAAGTTGCTGTACACTTCCCCGGTGGCTAGGGTTCGAGTTAACTCCCAGACGTCTGCTCTGTTCCCTCTCTCTAGAGGCACCCGACAGGGATGCCCATTTTCCCCGATTTTGTTCGCCCTGGCAATAGAGCCAATGGACGACTATATCAGGGAACGGCACGCATGCAAGGGGATATGGCTGAAAGGCGCCCCGGAGATTGTCTCGCTGTACGGGGGACAGCGAGACAAGTTGCTTTTCATAAGGGACCCATCTGTTCATCTAGACCCAATCTTACGTGATATCACCTGCATAGGTACATACTCCGGGTTCACTATAAACTATACTAAATCTGAGATCTTCCCCCTTACTAGCTCCACGATACAACCCACCACTGAGTACCCGCTCCGTCGGTCCCCGGAAGGAATTAGGTTCTTGGGAGTCCAGGTGTCCCTGACCAAAGATTTGCTGCTCGCAGACAACTATCGGGCTGTGGCGGAGCAAGCTGAGGCTAAATTTGCGCACTGACGCGCCTTTCCACTGTCTCTAGCTGGTAGACTCTCACTGGTGAAGATAATCCTACTTCCCAAGTTACTATGCATTTTCGGTAATGCCCCCATCTGGCCGGGTAGGCGATACTTCGCGAACCTGCACAAATTGCTTGCCCAATTCTTATGGCACTCTGGTGCGGTGCGTAAGAAGTGGTCACACATTTCTCTGCCATATGACAGAGGGGGCTTCACAGCCCCGGACCTGCTACGATACTGGACGGCATCACAGGCACAGTTTGCATCGTACTAGTATCCTGGGCCCCCACCGCGTCCTCATGTCAAGCTGGAGGTTCTGGCAGAAGCAGGCACTAATGTAATGTCTTTGATTCTAGACAGAAGGTATGAACCAGACTCGCCCATTGATCCGGTCCGGACCACGGTGCAGGCCTGGCCCCAGATGTTTAAAGCCTGTGACGAACAGTACCCGTATTACAAGTGGCTCCCCGCCTGGAACCTTCCCGGGCTGGAACCCACACATGACATCGCCCTGGCACGACACTGGGAGGCCCTGGGATACCGTGCCCTCAATGATTTTTATCCAGAAGGGCGGTTTATAACACCACAGACGTGGAGGCCGGGACATTCGGGCTCCGTTATGGAGCTTCTGCAGTTCTACAGGCTCTGCGTTGCTTTCCGCAGTGCGTGGCCTGACTTACCAGATGTGCCCCAGGACTCCCTTGGAATTCCTTATATCGCCAACTCGGGTGGCGCCCGAGGGGTGGTTTCTTCATTGTATAAACTGTTATTGACTACTGCCTCTCCCCAACCGTCCAGGGCCCGGGACGACTGGGCCTCCGAGCTGGAGGTGGAACTTACCGACCAACTGTGGGAAAAGATGTGTTCTCATACTAACAGGGTGTCCCTGAACGTCCGTTACCGCACCATACAATATAAATTGCTCAACAGGCTGTATTACACTCTATGTAAGATTTCGAGGTTTGCACACTCTGATCCACGGCTCTGCCCCCGCTGCAGTGCGGAGGGTGCAGACCATCTTCACATGTTTTGGAACTGTCCTGCGCTGGCCACATTCTGGAGTCAGATCCTAGAGACACTGTCTGCAATCACTGATTCTGTTGTCGAGCCGACCCGATGGGGGTCCTGTTTGGGGTGTGGGAACCTGGGGGGCCTAAGGACATGCTTAAGTTCTTGAACGTGAGCTGTGTGGTGGCCAAGAAGTGTGTTCTTCCAAGTTGGAAGAGCCCGACCCCCCCTCTTACATACCAGAAATGGTTGAATCTGCTCACATGGTCTCGAAACTGTGAGGAAGAATTCCTGGGTATGCTCCCGACCCGTTCCCGTCCCCATAATATTTGGTCTGCTTTCAACAGCTATCTGAATAGCCTAAATGATACTTCCTCTATGGACGAGTCCTCCCAGCCCTCTCCGTTAACTGCTTGAGATGTTGGTGCTCCATGATATGTCGCTACTTAACCACTGTTGCATGTAAGCCCATTGTATTCATGCATATGTGTACCAAATTTGTTATTACTGCTCCGATGCATGTGTGTACACTATCTGCCTCTGTCAACAAAAATAAAAGTTTAACAAAGGTTGGGTTTCCTATACCGGTCGTCAGAGTTGTGTGTAGTGCACCCAAAGGGTACTGCATACAAACTTTGCCTAACACCGCAGACCTTCAAATCGTAGTCCCCAGACATCCTCCCTCTTGTGCCCACGACTGAGGACCATGAACAACAGGATCTGCAGGAACTACAACATGAACAGAAGCCAGCTAAAACCATTTCTTCAGACCCAAGGTACTGTGAACTAAGGGGTACTTACCTCTTGTATGTGTAGCTTGCTTCCTCTCAGTTGAGACTTGCATTGTCTGCCCTTGCAAAGTTGCTTGCAGCATTGCCATTCACAAGCCTCCCAGCTTGTGGCCCAACAGTGATTTCTTGTTACAACAAAACTTACCTTCTGCAAGATTTTTACCTACCTTCAAGAAGTGCCCCAGCTCCCCTAGACTTTGCTCAAGTGATATGGGATGTCCAGGCTCCCTGCAGACTCTTCCTAACCTCTGACTTTGTGTTTAACTATCCCTCCAAAAAGTCATACATTCCTGGGAAAGGGTTAATCTACATTGCATTGGGGGGTTCAAAAGTGGTTACCTGTTTGAACAACTTGTTAACCATTGTTTGTTTCCTTCCCTTACCTTTTGCTTTTTGCCACAACTTCAGTATGACCATTTAAGTGTGAAAAGTGATGTATTCATGTCCACAGTGTCCTAACTATTGAAGTCACCTGAGGGTGTAGGAAAATATGTGTGCCATCCCAAAAGTGTATCTACTTACTTTATTGAACAGAAGAACAAGTTACTTCTTACCTGGTAACGTTCTTTAGATTGGATGTTCCTCCGACGTATTCCTTTTCTTGATAGATCATCTCCAGCTTGCTGGCCTCGTAAAAAATATTTTTTCAGTAGAGGGCACTGTGCGTCGACCTTCCTCGAGCCGATGTCCCTCGACAGCCTCCATATCGGCGCCGACGTCATCATGCGTATAGACAGACTTGCGCAGCGTCCGTTGCTCAGTTCCGTTTTGACGTTAACAGTTGCTTTACATGAATTGGTTATTGACCCTGAAGGAGCGTAAACTGTAACCACAAGGGAAGTTTTACTGAGGGGATGGATGGGAGGGGCGATATGGAATACGTCGGAGGAACATCCCATCGAAAGAACGTTACCAGGTAAGAAGTAACTTGTTCTTCGAAGGGATTGTGTCCTCCGACGTATTCCTAATCTTGATAGACTCCCATAGCAGTGGTGTGTAACTGGAGGTGGAAGTAAAATTGCCATGTTTCCCTTCAAGAATGAACAGAGTGCAACACAGCTTTGCCAAATCTAGTCTCTTGGCTAGAGGAGGAATCCAGGTTGTAAAATCTTGTGAAGGTATGTGCAGACGACCATGTGGCAGCCGCACATATGTCTCGAATCGGTACCCCTCTTTGGAGAGCCGAAGAGGCTGCGATACCCCTGGTTGAATGAGCCCTAAGATTTTGAGGAGGCTCTTTCCCTGCCAGCTTTTAACATTCTAGAATGGCCAAAATAATCCATCTGGAAATGGTCTGTTTTGTTATCAGTAATCCCAATTTGTGCCCCGAGTAACCTACGAACAATTGGTCTGCTTGCCTAATCCTAGCAAGTCTGCTGATGTAAAAGCTCAAAGCCCGCCTTGGGTCCAGCCTATGTAGCCTTTCTTCCCCTTTCCCCGGATGGGGAGGGGGATAGAATGAAGGTAAGGTAATCTTCCGAGTGATGTGGAATTCAGAAAACACCTTTGGGAGGAAATTAGGCTTCACTTGTAGGACAATTTTGTCTTTATGAAAAATTGTATGAGGGGGTTTACAAGATCGAGCTTGTAATTCGCTCACCCTCCTAGCAGATGTCAATGCCACTAATAAGACAGTTTTAATGGTGAGAAACCTTAGCGAACAAGAGTGAAGTGATTTAAGACTACATTTAAGTCCCATAAGGGAACTTGGAATGGTCTTGGAGGATAGACATTGGTTAATCCCTTCAGGAATTGTATTACTAAGGGTAACTTGAAATACAATGGTTCCTCTGCAGTGCGCTTGAATATCGATAGCGCTGCAAGATAGCCCTTGATAGTGCCAACCTGAAGGCCCGAATTTGCCAAATAGAGTAGAAAAGATAACACTGTACCACATGAAAAGGGGTTGATATTCTTTTCTCTACACCAGCTGCAAAATTTGTTCCAACGGCAGCAGTATAAAGTCTTTGTTGCTGGCCTTCTTGCCGAACGCAACACCTCCATGACGTCATCTGGCAGGTCCCAATCCTTCATCTCAAACTTTCAGATACCAAGCGTGAAGGTTGAGGGTTCTGATGTCTGGATGGAGAACCTGACCTCCCTTCTGCGAGAGAAGATTCTCCTTGAGTGGAAGACGAATTGGAGGGCAGATGGACATGTCCAGAAGGCCCGGGTACCACGTCCTCCTGGCCCAGTCCGGGGCAATTAGGATCATGGCTTTCCGGAACCTTCTCAACCTCTCGATCATTTGAGGAATGACAGGGACTGGAGGAAAAGCGTACAGAAGTGGAAACTCCCAGTCCACTACGAACACGTCCCCTAGAGCTCCTCTCGGGGGAAATTCCCTTGAACAAAACTGATCGCACTTTCTGTTGATGCTGGTGGCGAACAGATCCACTTGAGGGGTTCCCCAAAGGGTGAAGATCTGTTGAAGGACTACCTGAGCTAGTTCCCACTCGTGGGAGACTGTACTCTGCCTGCTCAGAGCGTCCGCCGTCAAGTTCTTCTCTCCGGCTAAGTGAACTGCCGATAGAGAGATTCCTTCTTGGATTGCCCAAAGCCAGAGCTGCATCGCCTCTCTGCACAGAGGCAGTGATCCTACGCCTCCTCTTTTGTTGAGGTAGTGCATGGCCACTGTGTTGTCCGTCATTATCAGGACATTTTTCCCCTGTACAGATGGCAGAAAAGCCTTCAGCGCGAGTCTGATTGCTCTCAGCTCTAACAGGTTGATATGTAGTCTGGACTCCGATGGAGACCAACGACCACTGATGGTCAAGTCGTTGGCAAGGGCTCCCCACCCCGTGAGTGAGGCATCTGTGACTACCGTTATCTCTGGCCATGGTTGCCAAAACAGTTCTCCTTTCAAAATGTTCTCCTGACAGGCCCACCACTGAAGGTCTCGAGCCACCTTGTCTGGAACCTGAAGGAGATCTGTCATTCTCCCTGAGAATTGCGGTGGTCAGTCATAATCTCGAATTTACAAATCTCTAAAAAAAAAGGTCGAAAAAAAAAGGCAGAAAAAAAAAAGTCGAATTTTTTTTTTCTATATATTTTTTGGGCTCTAGTATATATATAAATAAAATAGGTAAAAACAAAAAAAAAAAAAAAGGGGGGTTGGGGGAACCCCCCCATTTCGATAAAAAAACGTCAAAAAAAATGTTTTCGGCCTTTTTTTTCGACATTTTTTTTCTCGAGATTTGTAAATTCGAGATTATGACTATAAACCCAGAATTTCGACCACCCAGTTCTTAGTGCCCACTGAAGAGATCTCATTCTCAGGCGAGCCTCTCGCACAAGGAAGATGCAGGATGCCATTAGGCCAAGCAACCTCAAAAAGTCGAAGGCTGGGAGACGTTGGGCATTTTGAAACTTGGTGACCATCTGCAGAATATCTTGAGCCCTCAACTCTGGTGGTGAGGCTTTTCCCAGGGAAGTGTCCAGGACTGCTCCAATGAACTGGAGTCTCTGTGATGGTATCATCTGTGACTTCTTTAAATTGAGGGAGAAGCCCATTTTGTGAAGGAAGTGGCAGACATAATCTAGCTGGATCTGAGCTTGTTCTGGAGATACAGCTCTGATCAGCCAATCGTCCAGGTAGGGGTAGACGTGAATCCCTTCCCTCCTTAGACTTGATGCCACTACCGACATTAGCTTGGTGAAGACCCTTGGGGCGGAGGTCAGCCCAAATGGCAGAACTCAAAATTGATAATGAGAGCCTCCAATTGCGAACCTCAGGTATTTCCTGTGTTTGAGATGGATTGGCACATGGAAATAAGCATCCTGAAGGTCCAAAGATACCAGCCAGTCCTGGAGCTGGAGGGCCTGAAGGATCTGAGAGAGAGTTACCATCTTGAACTTGTCCTTCCTGAGGAACTTGTTCAATTCTCGTAAGTCCAAGATAGGTCTCAGTCCTCCTCCTCCTTCGGTATTAGGAAGCAGGGATGAGTACCAGCCCTTGTTCCTCTCCGCTACAGGTACCGGTTCTATGGCACCTTTCTCCAGCAGGTCTACAATTTCCTGTAAGAGGAGCGGATCTGGAACTTTCCGAGAGCTGTTCCCTGGTGGATGACTGAGGAATGCGTAGAAAAGGCAGGCAGTAACCTTGGGCAACTGTCTCCAATGCCCAAGCATCTGACGTAATAACCTGCCATTCTGTCGGCTGTTGAGTTAGCCTGCCACCTACTGGTGTCTTGTGAGGAGAGTCCTCAGAGTGATTTAGAGGCGGCTGATGCAGATGCCGAGGGTAAAAAGGCACCTGCTCCTGCGGCTTTTGTATTTTTACCCCGTCCACCTCGGGTGAATCTTTTTTGACCTCTTTGAACCGACTGTCCGCTTCCTTTTCCGAATGCACAATAAAAGCGAAAGGACTTACCTCTCCAAGAAGTTCCTGAGGGGCGATATGGCGTTTGACAGATTGCAGCTCCCAGGGATTTTGCTGCTGCTTTGGATGTCTGTAACTTTTCTAGGCTGTCATCCGCCTTCTACCAAACAAAGAAGAGCCGTCAAAGGGCATATTTAAAAGTCTGGCTTGCACATCTGAAGCAAACCCAGACTTTCGCAACCACGCAAATCTGCGGGTTGTAGTACTTGCCGCCATGGCCCTACTGATACTGTCAGCAGAATCAATGCCAGTTTGAAGGGATTCGCACATTGCGTCTTTCCCATCCTTAATGATGTTTAGAAACGCTTCCCTTTCTTCTCCCTCTGGGTGGCAGTCAGCCGCTGATGAAGCACACTCCCCAAAGTGTATGGCTGAACCTTGCGAGCGTACAAGTAGCGTTAATAGATTTCAACGCCATGCTACATGCAGAAAAGACTTTCTTAGCCATAGAGTCGTATCTTTTGTCATCCCTGTCCTATGGAACAGTAGGGTATGCCGATCCTCTGCCTGATGCAGTTGCTGCTTGAACAACCAGACTCTATGGAGTTGGATGTTTAGACAAAAATTCAGGGTCAGTAGCAGATACCCTATATTTGGCTGATAACTTCTTGTTAACCGCCGGGATAACCTCAGGAGTTTACCAGTTAGCCAATATTTTTCTTTGTAATGCAGCGTGAAATGGAACCACAGGATCCTCCTGTGGGCCTTTAACTAGAATGTCTGTAAGGTCATCCTGTTGAAATGCAGGTGAAGGTGTGGACCAACCCATGACTTCTATAATCCTTGACATTAAAATTCTGTAAGGGGTCTCGGCATGTTCCCCTGGGTCTGGTTTGGTAAATTCTATTTCTGGGGAAGTATCTAACCCACTTGCCTCAGGTAAGGATTCTCGAAGATCCTTTAACCTATTTTCCTCAGAGGTAAATTCCTCTGGTTCAGGCGTTGCAGATCTCTGCAACCCAAAGGGTCTTTCTTGATCCGAATCCTCACCTTCTTCATAAATTGAAGAGAAAGGTCTGAAATGATCAGACCTTGGAAATGGCTTAAATCCCATTTCCAGAGCAGAAGGGGCTAAATTTGACATAATTGGTTGAGAAAACGTCGTCGACGCGGACGTTAAAGGCTTCGAAAATACCGAAAAGGCGCTGGGAAGATCAGAAGAGGCCTCGAAGAGCTCGAGAGGATTGGAATCCTACTCGAGGTTGTCGATGACATTCTAAAAGTCGTGTTAGAAGCCCTTGGTATGACCACTGGCTGTGAGGTAGTGACAGCTGTGGGTTTGTTCTTTTTCGGTGTCGACGTCTGCGTCGAAGACTGTCGATTCGATCGACCTATGCGTCGATGAGCCCTTCGATAATGGCGTCGATGACGCAGATTTATGCGTCGAAGGGACTTTCGACGATGGCGTCGATGGCACAGTGCCTTTGCTCGAAGGTTTGTGACGCTCTCAAGTAGTTTCTTTCGCCGGGTGCAACGACTCACGGCGTTTCGATTTTTCGGTTCTTTCACCCAGGGTATCACCCACAGCTGTCTTCGAGGGGGTTGAGGCAGCTTTCTCGAAGACGCTAAGCTTTCTTTTACGGAATTCCTCCCACTCAGCCTGAGAGCTATGTTTGGTGGGGCAGGTGACTCTTTCCGGAGAAACAGAAGACGACGAGGAAGGGGATCTTCGACGTCTCTTACTTGAATGCTTGGATCTGTAAGAGTGGTGGGAACTGCTTCGAGACCTAGAACGAGAATTTTCCTGTGTCGGCGAGGAGACTAATGTCTCGACTCTGCCGATTAAACTTTCGAAGGAGTTTTAACTGTCTTACTTCTCTCAAGCTTCCCCTTACGCTCCTTCAAGGCTTTCGCCGTCATGGACATGCAGTCCTCGCACTCCGAACATTGGTGCTCCGATCTCAGGCACCACAAACAGATCCTGTGAGGAAGCCATCGAGCAAGAGTTGGTTTTCTCGGGGAATAATGAAGAATATATCTGACTAACGAACTGAGCAACGCGATTACGAGGCCCACGAAGCGCGGAAAAACAGAACTGAGCAACGGACGCTGCGCGAGTCTATTTATACACATGATGACGTCGGTGCCGATACGGAGGCTGTCGAGGGACATCGGCTCGAGGGACGTCGACGCGCAGCACCCTCTACTGAATTTTTTTTTTTTTTTCGATGCCAGCAAGCTGGAGATGATCTATCAAGATAAGGAATACGTCAGAGGACACAATCCCTTCGAAAGAGTGTATTTTGAAGTGCATTTTTATTGTTGCCAATTGCTCCCTTCTAAAGAAGGCTTATTTTAAAACTGACTTAAATCAATAAATAATCAAGAAACCTTGAGTATACGTGTTATTTGAATACTTGTCACTGTGAAGCTCTATATTACAACCCTACAGCTCACATTGACCCCTCTTGCGATAAGCCTGCCTGTTCAGTCACTCTAAGAACTTGTGAAGTACAGAATTCTACTAAAGATTGGGTTACCTACTGCCAAGAGGTCAAGGCTGGGGTAGGCTCCCACAGGGTTACTACACACAATCTTGCCTAACGCTCTTTCATATCCACTTTGAAAAAAGGGTTGATAACTGGGCCACTGACCCTGTGTATTGCCCCCAGGAAGAGGATTGTCCCTGACTGTATACCATTGAGCATAGGTAGCCTTGTCCGCAAAAGGAGTGGCGGTTATTGAACACTCCCTGTTGTACAAACAGTCTGTTGGTGACCTGTCCCAATCATTTTAACGTCTCATGTTCCTCTTTGGCACTCTTCAGTGCATCATCGACCACCTTACCAAACAGATAATTGGGTTCAATTGGCATATTTAATAGGGTGGCCTGGGTTTCTTATTTGAAGCCTGACTGACGCAGCCATGCATGTCATTTCATAAGTGTGCCTTCTGCTATAATGCGGCCAGCATTATCTGCTGCATCCAAATTATTTTTTAGGATTATTCTTTAGGATGCAGCTGGCAACCCGTTTACCATCTGAAATAGTTTTTAAAATGTGACTTTTGGGGTTTGGGAACAGTGTGGAGCGTTTTCTGCACGGTGTCCCAGATATGACAGTTGTATCTGGCTAGTAGGGTTGGATTATTGGCAATGCAAATCTGGTATGCCACAGAAGTTTCCACTTTCCTGCCCATAGTATACATTTTCTTACTTGCCTTGTTCAGGGGCGCCTCTGTGGATGCTAATGGAGTTAATGGTTTTAAATGACCCTTGATGTAGAGGGAATCGGTTGGAGCTGGCTTGAAAAAAATGTAAATGCAAGGGTCAACTTCCCTGGAAAATGTGGGCGTCTTTGTAGACAGTTGAATCTGTCTTTGCACAGACTGGAGTAAGTGAATGAACTGTTTTACAGCTTTTTTTCCCACCCAAAACGTCATCTACAAAGTTTGACTCTTAAAGGGCCTCTTGTGTATATATCATGAAGTGTTATGATGCTTTAATTAGCAGTTAATTGTAGTGCAATTGATCATCTATGGAGGAATCAGCAATAGGCTGGTCCTGATCTTCTGGGGAGATGACAATGCATTACTTACCGTAAAAGCATTTCTGATGGTTGTATCTGCTTAGATTCACATGCTGTGCATAGGTCCGACATCCAGTGGTCACTGCAGAGTATTGCATTTTGTTTTTCGTAGTCGAAAAGGGGACGTCGACAAGGCGTGTCTGTAACACTATCCCTATAGTGACGTGCGTTGTACCCATAATCCCTCACGCGTCGAGGTCCCTCTGTTTGTATTTTTCTGCCCTGAGGGAGCCTTCTAGACGTGAGTGAGTACAGAAAAGAGAGAGATATAGAAAAGGATGTCTATGTTCCTTCCATCCGAGCGGGGAGGAAGGGTGGGCGCATGTGAATCTAAGCAGATACAACCATCAGAAATGCTTTTACAGTAAGTAATGCATTGTCTTCTGATGTTTGTTAATCTGCTTAGAATCACATGCTGTGCATAGACTAGCGCTAGCGAGCAGTACCCGGAGTTGGAGGTGGGTTGTGAGAAGGAACAGTAGAGAAAAGATGTCTTGATACTGCTTGTCCCACCTGGGAATCAGATCTAGAGTGGGCATCTAGACAGTAGTGTTTTGTAAAGGTGTGTACAGAACTCCAGGTTGCCGCTTTGCAGATGGACTCAAGGGGAACATTTGCAATGAATGCTATGGATGCCCCAGTGCCTCGAGTAGAGTGTGCTCTTGGCTTGAAGGGTAGTTCTCTCTTAGCAAGAGTGTAACAGAGTGATGCATTGAACAATCCATCTAGATAGTGGATTTTGAAACTGCATCTCCTTCTCTTCCTGCTGCCACAGAGACAAAGAACTGATTAGTCTTTCTCAGTGGACTAGTTCTTTCCATGTAAAACATGACAGCTCAGCGCACATCAAGTGTATGCAGGCTTTTTTCTCCTAGATTTGAAGGATTTTGAAAGAACGTTGGTAGTTGTATAGACTGGTTGACATGGAATTTGGAGATGAATTTTGGTGCGAACCTTGGGTGTGTGCGTAGAACCACTTTATCCTTGTGAACTGTTACAAAGGGGTCTAAAACCGAAAGGGCCTGTAGTTCACTTACTCTCCTAATGGAGGTAATAGCTATTAGGAAAGCAGTCTTAAGAGTGAGATCTTTAAGAGTTGCCTTGTGCATGGGTTCAAAGGGTGACCCCATGAGCCTGGTGAGTACCACATTTAGATCCCAGCCGGGAGCTGGGTTTGCTATTGGAGAGTGTATTCTCTTTACCCCTTCCATGAAGGCTTTGATTACTGGGATCTTCCACCACAATACTTTGAGTTGTGAAGTGGTGTAAGCAGAAAGCGCTGCCAGGTGTACTTTAATAGAATTGAATACTAGACCCGAGTCCAGTAAATGGGTCAGGTACCGAATAATTTGTGTGGGAGAGCAGTCAACGGGGTTGATACTCTTCCCTCTACACCAGATGACAAATCGTTTCCATTTGCTAGAATAGCAGTGACGAGTGTTAGGCTTTCTGGACTCTCTGAGGATGTCCATGCACCTCTGTGGAAGTTGTAAATGTCCAAATTCTATGACCTCAGGAGCAAGGCTGCTAAATTCATGGTCTGAGGGCATGGGTGCAGTGTCCTGCCCCTGTCTTGTGACAGCATGTTGTACGGGCAGGGCAGTTTCACTGGAGGAGATAGAGACATCTCCAACAAGTGAGCGAACCATGGCTGTCGGGCCCACATAGGGGCCACCAGTATCATGGCAACTTGTTCCTGGTGCATCTTGTGCACTATCTTGTTGAGAAGGGGAGTCGGGGGAAAAGCGTAAACACATTTCCCTGACTATGGAATCGATAGCCCGTTCCCCTTGGACTGGTTCTGGGGGTACCTGGGGGCGTAATCTTGGCATTGAGAGTTTTCCAGAGTTGCGAACAGGTCTATTTCTGGGAAACCCCACTGTTTGAAGACGTCGAAGACGATGTCTTCTTGTAACCGCCATTCGTACTCTACGGGCAGGGGGAAGTCTCTGCTGAGTTCGTCTGCTAGCAGATTGAGTTCCTCTGGTACATGTTGTGATAGGAACATGTTGTGTTTGAGATCCCACTTCCAGATGTTCTGGGACAGCTTGGACAGACCTGGAGAGTGAGTGGCCCCCTTGCTTGTTGGGGTAGCACATGGCTGTGGTGCTGTCTGTGAGGACCATCACTGTCTTTCCTTGTAGGTGTTCCTGAAAGGCTTTCAGTGCTTTGAACACCGCTAGTAGTTCCAGCAGGTTTATATGCTTGGATGCTAAGCTCGGAGTCCATGCTCCGTGAGCAGTCTGATGGGATAGGTGAGCCCCCCATCCTGTAAGGGATGTGTCTGTGGTTAGAGTGGCTTCCACTGCGGGTGTGGCAAATGTTTTCCCTAATAACAGGTTTTCTTTTGTCCACCACCGTAGCGAGAGAACAAAGGCCTGCGAGACCACCACTAGATCGTCCCATTGTCCGCTGGCCTGACACCACTGGCTGTTGAGCCACTCTTGCATTGTGCGAATGCGCATACGCGCGTGAGCTACCAAATAAATACATGACGCCATCATTCCTAGCAAGCGCATTGCTTTGCGTACCGTCACCTCTCGACCTGCCACATAATGGGGGATCTGAAACAGCATGTTTTGGACCCTCTCGTTGGAGGGGAAGACGAGGCCGTCCTTTGTTCGAATTAGAGCCCCTAGGAATTGTTTGATTTGGCTGGGGTCTAAGCTGGACTTCTTTTCGTTGATGGAGAAGCCCAGTTGGAACAAAAGGTCTACAGTCTTTTGGGTATTGGAGAAGCATGTTTCGTAAGAATCCCCTGTTATGAGCCAGTCATCGAGGTAAGGGTATCCTGGGATGGATAACCTGCGCAGGTGGGCCGCTGCCACTGCCAGTACTTTCGTGAATACCCTTGGTGCAGATGCTATCCCGAAGGGTAGTACTCTGAACTGGTAGTGTTTGTTCTCTATCTTGAACCTGAGGTATTTTCTGTGCGCTGGCAACATTAAAATATGAAAGTATGCATCTTTCATGTCTAGTGTTGTCATGTAATCCCCCTGTGATAACAGTGGGATTACTTCCTGCAAGGTCACCATACTAAACTTTTGGGGTTTGACAAACTTGTTCTCTGGGCGCAGATCTAATACAGGGCGCATGGTTAAGTCCTTTTTGGGTACAAGGAAGTACACTGAATAAATACCTTCTGTTACCTGAGATAGGGGGACAGCCTCTATAGCTTCTTTTTTCAGTAGCTCTTCTACTTCTTGTAGAAGAATGGTGAGGTGTTCCGGTGTCATGCGTCGGTTCCGTGGGGGTCTGTACTTCGGGGAACCGTTGAATTCGATGTAGTATCCGTGGGCTATGGTGGATAATACCCAGCGGTCTGACGATATTCCCTCCCATGCTGAAAGGAACGATGTTAGCCGGCCCCCGACCGGTGATGCATGGGAGGGGACCCGAATCTTCGGGTCATTTGTTGGTATTGGGCGTGGAACCTGTGGGGCTGGAGCCGCGACCTCTTCCCCTGCCACGGCGTTGGCCTCTTTGACTGAACTGGGTGTTGTTACCCTGGTTAGAGGGCCAGTTTGTAGCAGAGTAAAATTGCTGTTGGTTTTGCTGCTGGCGTTGGCCATGAAAGGAGCGTCTATTGCCATAGCCGCGTCTGTTAGGGGGCCTAGAAATTTGGTCAAGAGTTTTGATGGTATCTAACTCTTTCTTCGCATGTTCTAGGGCCTCATCAACTGCTTTCCCAAACAGATGTGTTTCTTCTATGGGCTTATTTATCAGGGAAGCCTGGGTTTCCGGCTTAAATCCCGAATTGCGCAGCCAGACATGGCGTTAGAGAAGTGTTCCCTGAACCAAGGAACGGCCAGCTTTGTCTGCGGCATCTAAGGAGTTCTTTACGATGCCCTGGTTTACAAGAGTTCCCTCTGAGATTGTAGCTAACAGGCGTGAACGCAGGGGTTCAGGTGCGTCCTCTGCTTCGCTGCGCAGCTTGCTCCACTGTGCATCTGCGTAGCTAGCTAGTAGGGAATTGTTATTTGCAATCCTAGTTGAAAAGGCGGCGGACGTCGTGATTCTCTTCCCAAGTGCGTAGAGCTTTTTGCCCTCTTTGTCAGGTGGTGCCTCACTAGTGGATAGTGGTACCCCTGCTCTTTTCCTTGTATTAGTAACTACGAGGGAGTCCGGAATAGAATGGCCTCTGATGTACAACTGGTCATAGAGCGAAGGGCTGAAGAGCTTTTCTATCCGAGGGTTAACCCCTCTGACTAAGGCAGGATTGGAAAGGGAAGGAGTTATTCTTCTCTTTATAGAAGCCAGGAGCGGAATAGAGTGACTAACAGGGGCTTTTTCTTTAATAACTTTCTCTACAAAGTCTATGTCAGGAAGAGTCTCCCCTGTGTCTATTTCAAAATGCGCTGCTGCCTTGCGCAATAGTGCATTAAGTGAAGGTTGGTCATCTATGGGAGAGGTGTTTCCAATAGGTGAATCCTTGGGAGGAGAAGGGTGAAAGACATCAGGGTCTGAGTGCACTGATGGGGATTGCCAGGGCTGCGAGGTAGCTGTATCTTCTTCGAAAGCTCCTGCACTTGTGTAAGGATCTTCTTCAAACCCCTCTTCCTCATGTTCTTCCTCTCCACCCAAAAACTCATCTTCCTGGAGGTATTGCTCCTCTTCAGTGAGGTCATATACGTCTGTAGAAGGGGGAAACAGCCTAAGAATTTTGACCCTAGGGTCATCCTGGGGCCCTTCTCTTAGTCTTTTGGGTGTGGGTGGGTTTTGGTTTCCCAAAAACCTTTCCATTTTCTCCATACAAGAATGGAGTCTTTCAAGGGTCTCATGGGGGACCCCTGAATAGTCTAGAGGGGGGAAATCAGTGTTTTCACCTTCAAAACGCTTAGAACGCTCCCACAACGTCGAAGAAAGGTTTCCGTCGCCATCTGAAAAGCCCTCCGGTAGTTCCGAAGTGCCCTTAGATGAAAGGGGCAGTTCCTGGCTACTCTTATGCTTTTTCGGCGTTTCCATAGCTTTTTGTGCGGTATTCGAAGTTTGTTTTCGTCGTTCGCTTACGTGTGTCTTCGGAAACAATTCTCGCCAGGCTCTCGACAACGAGGTTGTCAGTAGAGGACTCTGGTGTCGACGTTGCCGGCGTTACGCGTTGTTCCTCGACGGCTGCTCTATGGAGCGTTACGTCGGATGATTTTGGGGTAGCGCCCGTGTTTGATGAAAGCCCAATCGCTGGTCGCGACTGCGTTTGCGGGTGGGGCTTGAGACCCTTATGGTCTGAGGTAGACGCCGGAGTGCCCTGCGTCCCCTTCGGCGCTGATGGATCCTTCGTCTTCGACGAAGAAGAGCCGTGGGTTGTGTGCTTAGGCCTATGGGGTGTGTGTGCGTCCCTGTCGCCGGGGTGTTCATCCCCATGAGCAGGGCGTGAGCCGAGCCCGTCGGGGCCGGGGACTGACGTCGAGGAGCACGAGCGCTCCTTCTGGGGGTTATTGACTTCCGTAACGGACGTCGAGTTATCACCCTCCTCGTCACTTTCTGTAACAGCGGTGACGGGTGAGGAAACTGACTTCGACATAGCGTAGTCCGCCCACCTCTTAACTTTGCGTTCTTTAAGAGTTCTTGGTTTCAAGAGCTTACAGGCCGCGCAGCTGTCCTCATGATCGAGGGGCAAGCAACGATTACAGAGCTTGTGTTTGTCCTTCCAAATGTATTTGCCCCTACAGCGTGGGCAAAACTTAAAAGGTGTCCTCTCCATAGCTGAGGCAATAATAACTGGTGATAACAACCCCAAGGGAAAGATAGGGGAGAAGAACAAGTTACTTTCTTACCTGGTAACGTTCTTTCGATGGGATGGTCCGACGACGTATTCCATATCTATGACAGTAATCACCACAGCTGTGCTGCTTCGGAAACTTTTTCGGCGTCTGCGTCCTGCGTCGATGACGTCGATGCGCCGCCGTCGAGGACCTCCTCCGACGTCCGACGTCATCCGATGTGATAAGTAGGACGCACGACGCCAGTAGCCTCAGTTGTAGTTTTTTCCCCCAGAACGTGTGACAATAGTCAACTGCCAGTCCGACACAAAGCCTTGCGGAACGTAAGCTGCAAACGCAACAGAAATTCTGCAGCGGGGAAGGCAGGGCGGGAGCGATATGGAATACGTCGTCGGACCATCCCATCGAAAGAACGTTACCAGGTAAGAAAGTAACTTGTTCTTCGAGGGGATTGGGTCCTCCGACGTATTCCATATCTATGACAGACTCCCAAAGCAGTACCAAATCAAGGAGGAGGGAAAGAATTTAGAAACAAAATTTAGAATAGCCAATCAAATAGCAGAGCAAAGGACCGCCTTGCCAAAGGCCAGATCCTGCCCTCTGATGGAATCGAGGGAATAATGCCGCACAAATGTATGCACTGAAGCCCAGGTGGCAGCATCACAGATGTTGCGAATAGGAACACCCCTCTGCAGGGCAGTAGATGCAGCCAAGCCCCTGGTAGAATGGGCCCGCAAGCCAGCCGGAGGGTCCTTGCCCGCCAAGCGGTAACACTCCGAGATGGCCAAAATAATCCAGCGGGACAAAGTCTGTTTCGTCACAGCTTGCCCCAAGCGCTTACCAGCGTAACCAATAAAGAGTTGATCGTCCACTCTGACCCGGGACATGCGAGAAACATAAAAGCTCAAAGCTCTCCTAGGATCAAGCCTATGGAGCCTCTCCTCTTCCTTACCAGGATGCGGAGGAGGATAGAATGCCGGAAGAACAATCTTCTGGGCCAAATGAAATTCCGTCACTACCTTCGGAAGAAAAGAAGGACGAACTCGAAGGACAACCCTGTCCTTGTGAAATACAGTGAAGGGTGGCTTAACAGAAAGTGCCTGTAACTCACTCACTCTGCGAGCGGAAGTAACCGCAACTAAAAACACAGTTTTCAAAGTCAACAGCCTCAAAGGGCAAGAATGTAACGGCTCAAACGGAGCACCCATAAGAAACCTAAGAACAAGGTTCAAATCCCAACCGGGCACCAGGAAAGGCGACGGAGGGAACACATTAGTGAGCCCTTTCAGAAACTGTGAAATTAAAGGGATTTTAAAGTAAGAACATTCTTCAGATGAGCGCTTAAAGATGGACAGCGCCGCCAGGTAACCCTTAACGGTACCCACTTGCAAGCCCCTGTGGGCCAAAGAAAGCAAAAAGGACAGAACCATGGGGATGTCACATGCAAAAGGATCCACATACTGAACTCTGCACCAGTCGCAGAACTTACGCCAACGGCAACGGTACAGAGACTTAGTTGCGGGCCTTCGGGCCGAAAGCAACACCTCCATCACGTCTTCAGGGAGGTCCCAATCCTTATACCTCAACCTTTCAGAAGCCAAGCGTGAAGGTTGAGGGATCCGACCTCTGGATGGAGAACCTGACCCCCCTCCCGTGAGAGCAGATCGTCTCGGTAGGGAAGACGACGTGGAGGGCAGATGGACAAGTCGAGAAGGTCCGGGTACCACGTCCTCCGAGCCCACGCCGGAGCAATGAGGATCATCCGGGAACCGAACTTCCGTAACCTCCGCAGCACTTGCGGGATGACGGGGACCGGAGGAAACGCGTACAGCAGCGGGAACGACCACTCCACCACGAACGCGTCTCCTAAGGCTCCTTTTGGAGGAAATTCCCGCGAGCAAAACCTTTCGCACTTCCGGTTGACACTGGAGGCAAAGAGATCCACTTGAGGGGTCCCCCAAAGGGCGAAGATCTCCAGGAGAATCTCCTGAGCCAACTCCCACTCGTGAGAGATCGTGCACTGCCTGCTCAGAGCGTCCGCCGTCACGTTCTCGACTCCGGCCAGATGAACTGCCGAGATCGAAACTTCCTGCTGGATGGCCCAGAACTCGAGCTGCATCGCCTCCCTGCACAGAGGAAGTGACCCTGCCCCCCTCTTTTTGTTGAGGTAGTGCATGGCCACTGTGTTGTCCGTCAGGATCAGGACATTCTTCCCTCGCACAGTCGGCAGAAAAGCCCTCAGGGCTAGCCTGACGGCCCTCAGCTCCAACAGATTGATATGGAGTCTGGACTCCGACGGAGACCAACGACCGCTGACCGTCAGCCCGTTGGCATGAGCTCCCCATCCCGTGAGGGATGCATCCGACACGATCGTCACCTCCGGCCAGGGAAGCCAAAACGGAGCCCCCTTCATCAAGTTGCCTTCGACGGCCCACCACAGAAGGTCCCGGGCGACCGAGGGCGGCACCTGAATCGGGTCCGACATCCTGCCGGAGGACTGCGACCATTGCATCTTGAGTGCCCACTGCAAAGATCTCATTCGCAGGCGAGCCTCTGGCACCAGAAGAATGCAGGATGCCATGAGGCCGAGCAACCTCAAGAACTCGAACGCTGGGAGCGTCTGGGCATGCTGAAACTTGCGCACCATCTGCTGAATGTGAAGAGCCCTCACCTGGGGAGGAAAACACTGCCCCAGGGAAGTGTCGAGCACTGCTCCGATGTACTGGAGCCTCTGCGTTGGCGTCAAATGGGACTTCTTTAAATTGAGGGAGAAGCCCAGCCTGTGAAGGGAGTGGCAGGCGACGGACAGATGATCCAGGACCTGCTCGGGAGAGCTCCCCCTGATCAACCAATCGTCCAGGTAGGGGTAGACGTGAATCCCCCCTTGCCTGAGATGCGCTGCCACCACCACCATGAGCTTGGTGAAAACCCTCGGGGCGGAGGTCAAACCGAACGGCAGGACCCGAAACTGAAAGTGCGAGTCGCCAACCGCGAACCTCAGGTACTTCTTGTGCTTGGGATGGATCGGCACATGGAAGTAAGCATCCTTGAGGTCGAGTGACACCAACCAGTCCTGAAGCTGAAGGGCCTGGAGGACTTGAGAGAGAGTAACCATCTTGAACTTGTCCTTCCTGAGGAGTTTGTTCAAACCGCGCAAGTCCATGATGGGTCTCAATCCCCCGTCTTTCTTGGAAATCAAAAAATAAGGGGAATACCATCCCTTGTTCCTCTCCGCTACAGGCACCAGTTCTATGGCGCCTTTCTCCAGCAGGGCTTGAATTTCCTGCGCAAGGAGCGGATCCGGACACTTCAAAGAGAGGTTCCCCGGTGGATTGTCGCGAGGCCTGTGCCGAAAGGGAAGACAGTAGCCGTGGGTTATGATCTCCAGAACCCACACATCCGAAGTAATGGCACGCCACTCTACAAGATGCTGCGCCAGCCTTCCCCCAACCGGCGAACCATGGGACAAGGCCTCATGACTGAGTAGGAGCGGCTGCGGCGTTACCTGAGGGCAAAGAGGCAACTGCCCGAGCGGCCTTGGCACCACGGGTACCCTGTCGTCCACCTCTGGTACCCCTGCGTTGGCCCCTTTGACTGCCAGCTCCTCTCGCTCTACCAAAGGACGAGTAATAGCGAAAGGAGCCACCCCTCCACTGCTGTCCCCTAGGACGAAAAGGCGGAGGTTGGCGAACTGCAGCGCCCAACGACTTCGCTGCAGCTTTTGAGGTCTGCAACCTCTCAAGGCTCTCGTCAGCCTTGCTGCCAAAAAGATGTTCACCATCAAAGGGCATGTTGAGGAGCCGGGACTGCACATCAGGAGCAAACCCCGACTTCCGCAACCACGCAAACCTGCGTATCACGGTGCTCGCCGCCATGGACCTACTGACGCAATCAGCTAAGTCCAAACCCGACTGAACGGACTCACACATGGCATCCTTACCATCCTGGACCAAAGCAAGGAAACCATCCCGTTCGTCCCCTTCGGGAATATGTTCAGCCGCTAACGCAACACAGTTCCACAGAGTGTGCGTGAAACGTGACAAGGCACAAATGGAGTTGGCCGCCTGAAGCGCCATACCACCAGAAGAAAACACCTTCTTCGCCCAGCCATCAAAACGTTTGTCGTCCCTATCAGGAGGGATGGTAGGGTACGACGCCTGCTTTGCCGGGGCCGTGGCCGCCTGCACCACCAAACTTTCCGGAGTGGGGTGCCTGGTCAAGTAGCAGGGGTCGCCACTGGCTGGACGGTATTTCCGCGACAAGGATCTGCCCACTGCCGGGAGACTCTCCGGAGCAGTCCAAGCCGCCGCCACCCTACGCTGTAAAGCCATATGGAATGGCAGAACCGGGTCAGATGGGGGACCAACATCAAGGATGTCCGTCAGATCATCCTGCACAAACTCCCCTGGGGGAGCAGACCATCCCAGATACTCAGACACCCTAGCCATAAGGCGCCGGTATGAGGAATCGGCATGGGAGCCAGGCTCAGGCCGACCAAATTCCACCTCCGGAGAGGTGTCCAGACCACTAGCATCATGCAGCGACTGCCTCAATTCGTCAAATTGACTATGGCCCGAGACAATGTCATCCGGCACCTGACCAGGAACCAGGCCAACCGAATCCTCATCCGCCTCCGAAATATAATCCAAGTGGTGGAAAGGCACCTGAGAGTGCCTGCTCTTAGCCAGAGCCTTCCTAGGGGGTACACCCGAGACACGGGGCACCTCCGACACGAAAGGCGTCGATGGCGTCGAGCGAATCGGCGCCGCCGTCGAGAAAACCGGCAACGGCGCCGAGAGGATCGGCGTCGACGTCGAGGAAATCGGCGTCGACGTCAGATGCAGCGCCTCCAATATCGGCGGCGTCGACACAGCCCTCGAAGCCGGAGCCCCGAGCGTGTCCCTCGACGACTTGAACGTCGACGGCTTCGACGACTTCCTCGGAGCCGGAGCTTCGAGAAAGCCTGTCGACGCCCTCGACGCCTCAGACGTCGATGTCTTCCTCGAAGACATCACAGGTGCACACGGTCTCGATCGCGTCGAGGACCGGGACCTGGAACGGGTACGGCGAGAACGAGCCTCCTTGTCCGAACGGGACCTCTCCCGTGACTCGTGCCGACCACTCTTGCGAGCGGCGTCTCTCGACCTCACACGGCCGACCCCACTCGGGGGCGCGGACGGTTGAGTACCCTGCGACTCAAGAATCGCCAACATTTTCTTCCCGAAGGAAGCCCATTCCTCCGGCGTCGCACGGCTGGTGGGATAACCGACGTGCCGGGCAGAGTCCTCGGAAGAGGACCTGGAAGGCGACCGGGGACGGCGCTTCCGAGAACGCCTCGAAGAGGCAGAGGAGTGGCGAGACCGACTCCTAGAAGAAGACCGACGAGACCTCCGACGATGACGCGGAGAGTCACCCCTCGAATCATCCGTCGAAAGCCCCGCCGACTTCGACTTCCGGGGCTTGGACACCCGACCTACCGACAATTTCTTCTTACGTTCGCGTAAGGCCTTGGAAGTGAGCGACAGGCAGTCGACACAGTCATCCGTGTCGTGGGCCTCCCCGAGGCACCAGAGGCAGGCGTCGTGCGAGTCAGTCACCGACATCTTGGACCCACACACCCCGCACTTCTTGAAGCCCGGACGCGGGGTTGAAGACGAAGTGGAAGACATCGCTGCGAAGGAATATTCACAAACGAACAGGCTCGAAGAACCAGAAAGAACAGAACTCCAAAGAGTCGAGGCTAGAACCGAGAAACACGAAGCAACACGTTCGCGGAAAAAACGGAACTGAGGCTACTGGCGTCGTGCGTCCTACTTATCACATCGGATGACGTCGGACGTCGGAGGAGGTCCTCGACGGCGGCGCATCGACGTCATCGACGCAGGACGCAGACGCCGAAAAAGTTTCCGAAGCAGCACAGCTGTGGTGATTACTGTCATAGATATGGAATACGTCGGAGGACCCAATCCCCTCGAAAGAAAGACATTCTCAAAGAGAAGATAAAAGTTCGAACCCCCACTCTCCCTACTGTATGTTGGCCGGCAAGGCCAGGCCACGTGTTCGGCAGCGCCGAAGGATCTCCTCCGTCTCTTCCCCTCCGTCAAAAACTTTCTCGGTGGAGAAACAGCTTCACAGCTAACGTCGGGGGGAGGGATCTTTAACAATATAAGAAGTATAATTAAGGACCGAGGTCCGATAGTAAGATTTGCAATGTCTCTCTAGGAGCTCTGCGTAAGGCGACCAGAAGCTGGGCGGAAAAAAACAATCTGAGGGACCTCGACGGTGAGGGATTTATGGGTACAACGCACGTCACTATAGGGATAGTGTTACAGACACGCCTTGTCGACGTCCCCTTTTCGACTACGGAAAACAAAATGCAATACTCCGCAGTGACCACTGGATGTCAGACCTATGCACAGCATGTGATTCTAAGCAGATTAACAAACATCAGAAATATATATATATATTCTCATCGACATAAAAGTGGTCTTGGGTGTATTGGTCGTCTTGTGAGAACTGATCACCCTGTTGTGTGAGGTCAATAATGTGTAGGTCATCTGAGGTGTCTTGACTGTGACTGACAAAAGTTTAACTTGTGGATGTACCTAGTTGTGAGCGGTCTAGCCTCTGTACTTTAGCAGGTGGTTCCACAACAAGTTCTGCACTGATGCACTACCCTGTGGGTGTAGGAATTCCTCTGGGTTCCTGTCCAGAAAATCTACAAAGCATGAGATTCTCTTCATGACTTTTTCAAACTTTTCTGTGGTCCAATCAATGGATTTTCGAAATGGGAGAAACCCCGGGGAAGGGGGCCCTGGCTGAGAGGCCTGTTTACCATGATGCAAAGCCTCTGTGAACTGGTTTTTTGAGGGTGTGTAATGTTTCTCTAGTAATGTGCCCTCTTCGGATTTCGAAATACCTAAAGTTTTCAACATTTTGCTCTTAAGGAGCGTCTTTGGGACGTCTGTTTTAGTCTCAATTGTTGAATTTGACGCACTTGAGCTGTGTGTCGATGGTTTTGCTTTTCGGCTTATGTTCTTCAGTGAGCGAAAGGGCTTTTTTAGGAGCAGCTTCAGTAATGGGCCTGCTCAGCACCTGTTTGGAGCTCTTGTCTTTTGGTGATCACGAGTGTGAGGGCCCAGAGGAGAATGGCCGTTTCTTTCTCCTTCGACACCAAATGGCTGTGTTTTACGGGCAACATGGTCGGCGTAAGGCTCGGGGTTAAGTGTTTTGTGTGGTGATGTGTATGGTTGCTTTTGCCGCCGGGTGTTTTCTCCATCACAGGACGTTTGCCGCCGGGTGTTTTCTCCATCACAGGACCACTGGCGTGCCTACCGGAGCCGGGGGACTGCACAGGGGGATCAGTAGAACCATGATCGTCTCAGCGTCGCTGTGTGCGTCGTATCTGCCTTCGCCCTACTCTTCAGCACCTGCTATGTCGATGGACACTTCGGCCTGCATGGCGTGGGCGGCCCACCATTTTGTGTTGAAATCCTTTAAGGTTATAGGCTTGAAGAGTTTGCAAAACTTGCAGTGTTGTTTTGCGTGATCTTGGGAAAGACAGTGGTTGCACACCCGGTGTGTGTCTTTCAAGGGTTATTTGCAATTGCAGATGGGGCACAATTTAAATGGAGTATTTTCCATGTTGAATATTAAAGGCAGCACAACGACTAACAGGAAGTGGTGTAAAAGTAAGCATCATTCTCTGAATATAAGAGTAAATGGCCTCCCCCACTCTTCCTACAGTGCTAGGCCAAAGCCTGGGGGGGGCCTTGTGTAGACCAGAGTCAGCATCCGTCGAGGGCCGAGGATCTCGCGTTGAGAATGGAAGCTGGAGTAGTCGCTGAAACATCGCTGAAGGCTGTTGAGAAGTAGTAGGCGAACAAATATTTGAAACGGCTAATATAGTTGAACAAGTTACTTACCAACTGGTAACGTTCTTTCAACTGGATGTTCCTCCAACGTATTCTACATCTTTGACATGTAATGTCCACAGCTGTGCACTTCGGAAACTTTCGGCAGAGGGCATCCAGCGTCAATGGCGTCGGGTCAATGTCCCTCGAAGGCCTGAGTCGAGGGCGACGTCAAAGGATGTCACAATCCATTCCAAATATAACTTTGTAATAATAATGGGATAATACAATACTCTGCGACTACCACCAGATGTAAGGCTATGCATAGCATGTGATTTAAGCAGACCCACATGCCTCAGACACACACACACACACACACACACACACACACACACACACACACACACCCCCCCCCCAAGCACTTTGCTTACGGGGCAAGAGACCCCCAACGACTTGTTGGCTGAGTCGGCTGCACCTGGTGATTGAGAAAAATATTCATACCAGTCTGCAACTGGATGACGTTTCAGAGAAGGAATCTGTAATAGGAAAGTGTCCCTTAGAAAACAAACACATGGAGGCCATGTCCTTTATAACTCTAGTCGTAAAGGAATTCCTTCTGAGATCCTGATGAGTTCATTATGGTTGTGAAAGATCATATTATAAAAAAACAAAAAGCGCAGCTAGTTGAGGTTCAGGTCTCTAGAATATAAACTGGGCAATAAGGCAAGCGATTTCAAATCAGATTTTGTTAAATTCAGTAGAATAGACCAATTATACTGTGGTTGTAACCCAGAGGGCATTAGAAGTACAATGTACAGAGTAAAGCCCTAACAGGCCAATGTTTTAAGACAGAAAAGGAGGGCAACACACAAATGTATGTAGTTACAAAAGGCAATGCAGAAGTCCCTCAAATACAGCAAGGAGCACATATATACAGTGACCGGGGAGATACTGTGTCAGTAACAAAGACAGAAGGCTAGATAGAAAACAACTTCATGTCCCTGTCTAATCCCAATCGTAGGAAAAACGTTCCTTAGAAATCGCTGGTACAACGCTTACAAAAACGGGGACAGTAAAAGAAGGCAAAGCAAAGCAATTTTTGAAAAACCATAAAAATGTAGAAATTGTTAGACTCCTGTATGTCCCAGGTCACACTTGGAGGACTGAAAGCAAACATAAGGGGTGTTAAAAATGAGTTTACAACTAGGACTGAGAAACGGAGGACGGAAATGTCTACTCTGGGTCAACAATACTTTAATACCCCGTAGACTTGTCGGGCCATCCCAGGGTAGCTCAAGGCTAAGAACTAATAAGAAACTCAAGACTCTACTGCAGTTTGTAACTAATATTCTGCAGAGGGTACTCCCTAACGTGGGTGAGCTAGGTTTCAAATGAAGACAAACGATGCCTGCGTCACCCGTCCTAGAAATTTACTAGATGGTAGGGCGGGGCGTGGGACAAACATAAAAAACATCTAACAGGTTGTTCATGGTACAGGTAGAGCAAGTTTATGGCCTCCACCACCATGGACTTCAGTGACCTGGGACATACAGGAGTCTAACAATTTCTACAGTGTTATGGTTTTTCAAAAATGGCTTCTCTTTGCCAATTATACTATGGACCTCCTGGAAAAAAAGACAATATATATAAAAAAAGGCAAAAGTTGTGATTAGAGGTCATGACATCATGAAATGATATCAGTTAAGGAAAGCTCACTCTAACCCACCCCCTATTACACACCAGTTAGCAGGCAAGCTGAAACCAGGTCCATTTATTGTGCCTCATGTCACTTTATGATCCCATCAATGCAGAATCGGTGTGACATGATCACAGTGAATAAGCGGACTATCTTGAGCCGTAAGAAAAAAGTGAGACAAGACAAGGCTCTTTACACTCAGCACTTTCACCATGAACAAATTGCTGCAAAAACAATATCAATATGTCTAACCTTTTGCTTCCTCTCTTTGGGAATGTTTTTCTTTGGTGATGGTGGTTGTCCATCTTTGTCCTCAATTTGTTTTTTCCTTTCCTTTTTATACTTCTTACGCTTCTGTGTCTCAGGTTCCTCTTCATCCTCTGAGCTGCTTTTAGGTTTCTTCATTTTGTGCTTTAGAGTTTTCTTTGGAGGTTCCAAATTAATTCCTGCATCTGCTGTCCAGTCAGAATAATCACTAGAATACTCACTAAACAATAAGGTTAATTAGTGAATAATCTTAAAAAGAGTATGCATGAAAAATACAAATGTAATATTCGATTATTGTTGTGATAAGTTTTTAAAAAAAATGTAAAAGGCAATGACTAACACTATCACATACATAAATACCTGCAAAACTAATAACAATTCTATGTATAATTACTTTTAAAAACGTACACCTACAAAAATAGCATCTCATTCCATCATTAATTTAAGAAACCAAAATTTCATTGAGGGAAGTTATAAAACACGTAAAAGGCAAAATCACTGAACCATGTTCTCACCAAATCAATCTCTGTCACAAAGTCTCAGATGCATGACTGGTTTAAGCCCATACAAACTTCAAAAAATGCAATGTACTCAAATGTTCCACAAATGGACATGGTATGAATAAATATTTCCACAATCAAAATATCTTAACATAGCCTGCTAAACCGGTCTTGGCTCTGAAGGCTCTTCCTAGGTCCAAGAATTACTAGTGTGGGTAACCACTTTTAATGTAAGATCAATGTTTCTTTCATAAAACCCCAGAAAACGTGTTAGATATTTAGGAAAAGAGCCCCTTGACCTACGGAATAGAGCAACTCTTTATAAAAGGCTTACAAACTTATTTTTTCAAGGGTGTGGACCCAATCCTCCTCATACCATTTTTTAAAATGTTTTAACGTGTTAGACACTCGGCCACTAAAATCAGAGCCTTTCTCAAGCAAACAAACGTTGTTCTCCTTTGAAAACCATTTAACGACAACTGTCCCCTCATGGAGGCATCGTATGAAATCCTCAAAGAGGGAATTTTAGGTGGCGTCCAATATTTTAGCATAAAGGCAATATTATGTCCAGCTATCTATAGCCCCAGTTCATATCGAATCAAAGAATTTGGTAAGCTAAACCCAGTCTTTTCACATATTTGTTTGCATTGTGTGCATCTTGCTGTCTTGTCTCCTATGATGGATAGACAGGTCAAAACTCTGGCAACACAATATACCCCCAAAAATAATTTGACTCTGCACACTAATGGACGACCCCCGGCTGGTAGCTGTATGAGCGCACTTGCAGGAAAGACTACACGTTCTTCACTAATCACCACCACAGTTATTCCCAACTCGACTATTGGCTACTTCCAATGAACACCACGCATATGGTAGATAGATTAGAGCTACTACACAGGATGCTCTCAGACCACGTGCCAGTCCTCTTGGCAATCACATTCTCTGCTGAATTAAAGAGAGCTCAGTCTTGGTGGCAATCTGATGACACTTAAGCATGCAGACATTGATATGATATGGCATTTGTAGCATTTATAAAGCGCCTATACACTCAAGGCCCGTAGAACATCTCGCGCAAGACACGGAGGGGTTCTGGCACACCAATCTGACAGATGACTTTGATACTCAGATGTTGGGACGCAAACAAATCTTTTATGAGAGGGCAATGCAGCTCACAGTGGGATTATGTATTGAAATCCTGGACCACACAAGAAACAAAATAATTAACCACTGAATTGCGAGCTGCAGAACGCATACATGAAATATCACACATTACCTCATAATCACACATTACCTCATTACGCACTCTTCGAGATGTGCTCGTACTCTCCTCAGGGAGGGAGACAGACCACAGAGAATGATGGCACTAGCATTAAAGTGAAAACTGTGTGCACAACTCAGTTTATTCGTAATGATCAGGGGGTCCTATTGGTTGGTGACAGAAATATCAACCAAAGATTTGAGGATTACTACCAGGGCTAATATGCAGCCCTGCCCCCCTGACAAAGACATAGAACAAACACAGCTCCCTGCTGTTTCACCAATCGAGCTGAATGTCCGAATGCTCGGATTTTGGAGGAGGAAATAACTAGAGCCATAACAGGACTAGATGCTGGGAAGGCGGCGGGCCCCGATGGGTTACCAATTGATCTCTACAAACTAATGTGCGAATCACTTACCCCCAGGATAGGGCAGATGGTTGACGAAACTGAAGAGGTGGGACACCTCCCGGGCTCCATGCTCACAGCTAATATTGTAGTGTTCCACAAAAAGGGGCAAGATCTGACTGAATTCAGCTCTTATTGCCCAATCTCACTAATACATTCAAATGCTAAAATACTGGCAAAATGTTTAGTCACACGACTAGAGGGACTCCTACCTGGGCTCATTGGCCGAGAACAAAATGAACTTCATCATGAATATCCACTCCTCAGTGAGAATGAGGTGGATCCTGAAGATGTTATCCTATCTATCGATGCTGAAAAAGGATTTGATGAAGTGCAATGGGACTAAATGTTTGCGGCATTAAATAAATGTGGTCTTAAAGGGCATTTTGTACAAATGATACAGTTGCTGTATGACAATCACGAGTCAGGGTGGTTACAAACGGCTACACATCTGAGCCATTTCCTTTACACACTGGAACACATCAGGGCTGCCCCTGGTCACCCCTTTTTTATGCAGTGGGGATTGTGCTGCTGGCTGGAAAATTGCGCACAGGTGCCAGTTGGTCAGGTATCACGACAGGCAATGAGGAACACAAGGTCTCCTTATATGCCAATGACCGTCTCTATATCGGTCAATACCCACAATCTATTCCACTTATTGTTACAGTACAGTTCCATCACCGGACACAACATGAATTGGGATGAGTCAGGAGTAATGCCCTTGCGTATGAAAGTAGCACCATTCAGGCTCCAATGCCAACTTAACACATATGTTAATATTAGTGCAAACCAGAGAGATTTGGTCAACTTGAATAATCCCCAGTAATCCACAAAATAAAACAGGATATCACTAAATGGAATTCACTGCTATTCTCGCTCACTGTTAAGATTAATGTGCTCGAAATTAATACTATGCCGAAACTAATATGGGATACATTACTCACCGTAATCGTATTTCTGATGCTTGTATCTGCTTAGATTCACATGCTGTGCATAGGCCGACATCTAGTGGAAGCTGCGGAGTATTACAGTTTGTTTTTCGAAAGTCGAAAATGGGCGTCGACACAGGCGTGCCAGTAATACTATCCCTAGTGTGACGTCCACTGTACCCAAGATCCCTCACGCGTGTAGGATCCTCAGATTGTATTTTTTCTGACATGAGGAAGCATGAGGAGTAGCGTGAGTACAGATAATCCAAGCAGATAGACAGAAAAGGTAAGACTACAAGCAATCATGCGCCTTCTCTCGGAGGGGAGGAAGGGTGGGTCGCATGTGAATCTAAGCAGATACAAGCATCAGAAATACGATTACGGTGAGTAATGTATCCCTTCTGAGGCTTGTGGAATCTGCTTAGATCACATGCTGTGCATAGATTAGCGAGCAGTACCAGAAGAAGGAGGTGGGATGTGAGAAGGGTCATGAGCAAACAGGTGTCTTAGAACCGCTTGTCCCACTTGTGTATCTGTCTTGGAATGAGTGTCAATGCAGTAATGCTGAGTAAAAGTGTGAATAGAGCTCCAAGTAGCCGCTTTGCAAATGGTGTCGAGGGGAACATTTGCAATGAAAGCCAGAGTGGCACCAATGCCTCTAGTAGAGTGGGCCCTTGGCGTAAAAGGCAGAGTCTTGTCAGAAAGAGAGTAACACAGCTGTATACAGTTGATAATCCACTTCGAGATAGCGCCCTTAGAGACGCGATCCCCCTCTCTGCCTGTAGCTACGGAGACAAACAGTTGATCTGTTTTCCTTAGCGGTCTGGTTTTATTTACATAGTATAGGACCGCCCTACGCACATCTAGGGTGTGTAGTTTCACCTCAGCCGAGCTTTGCGGGTTCTGGAAGAAAGCCGGAAGCTCGATGGACTGGTTTACATGGAACTTGGATATGAATTTAGGTGAGAACCTAGGGTGTGTGCGTAAAACCAGTTTGTCCTTGTGGATAGTAAAGAAAGGATCCTGCACTGACAGAGCCTGAATTTCACTGACCCTTCTTATGGAGGTAATGGCTACTAAGAAGGCCGTTTTATAAGTCAGGTGTTTGAGACTACTTTTATGCATGGGTTCGAATGGGGGTCCCATGAGCTTAGCTAGCACCACGTTGAGGTCCCATCCTGGCGGTGGGTTCGAAATAGGAGGGTGAAGTCTCTTTACTCCTTCCATGAAGGCTTTAACCACTGGTACTTTCCACCACGAGACCTTGTTATGGGATGTGGTGTAAGCCGAGAGGGCTGCCAGGTGTACTTTCAGCGAGTTAAAAACCAACCCTGCATCCAGCAGGTGGAGCATGTATGTCACAACGTTGGAAGGAGTGCAATCAACCGGGTTGATTTGTTTATTCTGGCACCAGATAACGAATCTTTTCCACTTATCAAAGTAACAGTGCCTTGTATTTGGTTTCCTGGACTCCTTTAGAATGTCCATACACCTCTGTGGTAATTTGAGATGTCCAAACTCTATGACTTCAGGAGCCATGCTGCTAGGTTCATAGAGTTGGGTTCCTGATGCACTGTTTGACCCTGTTGCTGGGACAGTAGGTTGTACCAGGCTGGGAGTCTGATGGGTTCGCACACCGCCATCCTGCGTAGGTGTGGAAACCATGGTTGTCTCGCCCACATGGGAGCAACTAGGATGAGCGTCATAGATTCCTTGTTCATCTTGTACACCACCTTCCTGATGAGAGGAGTTGGTGGAAAAGCGTACGCAAACATCCCTGACCAGTTCATCCACAGGGCATTCCCTTGGGAGTCCGGCTGGGGGAACCTGGATGCAAATCCTGGGCATTGTTTGTTTTCGCTTGTGGCGAATAGGTCTATAGTGGGGAAACCCCACTGAGAGAAGAGATCTTCTACTACGTCTCTGTGAAGGACCCATTCGTGTTCTTCTGGGAGGGAGTTTCTGCTTAGAGCATCCGCTAGGGAATTGAGCTCCCCTGGAACATGTTGCGATGACAGGAAGATGTTCCGTCTGAGTGCCCATATCCATATTTTCTGGGCAAGCTTGGACAGATTTGGCGAACGAGTCCCCCCTTGCTTGTTCAGATAGAACATGGCTGTCGTGCTGTCCGTCCTGATCTGCACCGACAAGTTCAGTAGATGGGGCTCGAACGCCCTTAGCGCTCGGAATACTGCCAGAAGCTCTAGCAGATTGATGTGGTTCTTGGCTACTGAGTGAGACCAGAGACCCTGAGCTGTGTGGTGGAGATGGTGAGCTCCCCACCCAGTCAGGCATGCATCTGTAGTCACCACGGCTTGTACTTCGGGATCGTAAAAGGGTTTCCCCTTTGCGAGATTCTCTCTTGTCCACCAGTGTAGGCTCTGTACGAGTGTTGGCGAAACGACCACTAGATCGTCCCAATGACCACTTGCCTGAGACCACTGTTTCGCCAACCATTCCTGCATGGGACGCATGCGCAGACGCGCGTGGGGGACCAGGTAAATGCATGACGCCATCATGCCCAGTAACCGCATAGCTTTGCGTACTGTTATCTGTTGACCTGACTGATAATGCGGAATTTGCAGAAGTATATTCCGAATTCTCTCTTCCGAAGGGAAGGTCAATCCTTTCTGAGTATCTAGGATAGCTCCTAGAAACTGTTTTGAGGTGCTTGGCACCAGACTTGACTTTTTCTCGTTGATGGAGAAGCCTAATTCGTGGAGGAGGTCGATAGTCCTCTGAATGTTTGACCTGCAAATTCCTGGGGTTTCCCCCGTTATGAGCCAGTCGTCCAGATAAGGGTACACCGGGATTGCTTCCCTGCGTAGGTGTGCAGCCGCCACCGCCAGTACCTTGGTGAATACCCTTGGTGCTGAAGCTATCCCGAAGGGCAGTACCTTGAATTGGTAGTGGCGACTGTCCACCTTGAAGCGCAAGTACTTTTTGTGCGCTGGGAGCATGGAAATATGAAAATAAGCATCTTTCATATCCAAGGTTGCCATGTAATCCCCCTTTTTTAGGAGGGGGATTACCTCTTGTAGCGTGGTCATACGGAATTTTTGGGGCTTGACATATTTGTTGGCAGGCCGTAAGTCCAATACTGGGCGCATTGTCAAATCTTTCTTTGGCACAAGGAAGTAAGTTGAATAGATACCCTTGTTTACCTGGTGTCCTGGGACGAGTTCTATCGCGTCCTTTTCTAGCAGAATGGCGATCTCCTCGAGAAGGATCCTTTGATGCTCTAGGGAGTGCACTCTTTGTCGTGGAGGATGATTCCGGGGACGCTGCAGTAGTTCTATACAATATCCTGCGGATACTGTTGACAGCACCCATCTGTCTGAGGTGATCCCTTCCCAAGCCTGGGTGAAGGTGGAAATGCGTCCCCCTACTGGGGTTGCGTGGCAAGGGACCCTGAACTGAGCGTCACTGTTTTGGTGGAGGCGTGCCACCGCCCTTGTTGGGGCTGCCTCTGCCTCTTCCACGACCTCTCTTGTTACCCCTGCCGTAACTCTGGGTAGACTGCTGGTTGTTATTCCATTGTGTACCTTGTCCCTGGGCATAGTTGCCTCTTTGTGAATTTTGGCCGCGTGGGCGACGAAAATTATTGTTCCCCCTCTGGTTAGGGGGTTTGTTGGTAAGCTGGCCAAGGGATTTGAGAGTCTCATATTCATCTTTGGCATTTTTAAGTGCGTCTTCGACCGCTTTCCCAAACAATAGGTCGGGTTCCACTGGCTTGTCTATTAAAGAAGCCTGGGTTTCTGTCTTGAATCCCGACTGCCGTAACCACGCATGTCTCTTGATAACAGTACCTTCTGCTATCAATCTCCCTGCGTTGTCAGCGGCGTCGAAAGTTGCTTTTAAAATGCAACCAGACACGGCTCTCCCCTCTGCCGAGATCCGAGCCAGCTGGCCCTTTAACGGTTCTGGAGCAGAGGCAATGAGCGCCGCGACTTCTTCCCATTGATGGCAATTGTAACTAGCCAACAGGGTGGTGGAATTCGCAATCCTTGCTTGGTAGGCGGACGTTGAGGCTACCTTTCTGCCAAACCCGTAAAGTTTTTTGCTCTCCTTGTCGGGAGGAGCTTCTGATGAAGATAAGGGCGTGCCAGCCCTCTTTCTAGTGTTGGTCACCACTAGGGAATCTGGTTTAAGATGTCCCTTTATATACAGAGGGTCAGACTGGGCTGCCCGGAAAATCTTTTCAATTCTGGGGTTGACAGCTCTGGTGAGGTTAGGATTCACCAGGGAAGGATCTATTCTTCGTTGGATGGATTTGAGGATAGGGATGGTCTGAGCGACCGGTCTTCTCTCTCCTACAAACTCCTCCGCGAAGTCCCTTTCCTCCTGTACACCGTGGGTGTCGATGTGGAAGTGTTCCGCTGCTCGAGCGAGAACCTCGTTAAGGAGGGGCTGGTTATCAACTGGAGAGTCAGTAACTGGGGCTTCGCTTTGTACTGGGGAATCTACTCTGTAAATTTCCTGCTCATCTTCTCCCTCCTCCAGGTCCTCATCCTCTGCATAGTAATCTGTCCCGGTTTGTTCTTCCATAATTGCAAACTCCTGGTCCTCTTCAGGGAAAACTTGTCCCTGATAACTGGGGAGTGGAGTAGAATATGGAGTGGAGTAAGGCTGAACCTCGAAGGGTTCAGGTCTTTCGACCCGGGGCTTTTTACTTAGCGGGATAGGATCGGAGGAGCCTGAGGGTGTGGCCCCTTGAGGGTTATATGAAAGAAAGTGTTCTGGGTTCTTATCATAAAAATCAGCCAAGGAAGACATCCTAGACATAACCCTGTCTATGTCTTCACTGGACCATTCCCTGGAACAGGGTATTACTTTAGCAGGTGATTTATTTTCAAGGGTAGACTTGTGTTTGCTTGTCTGCTTAGGCTTTACAGGGGTGGAAGGCTGTGCTTTCCGCTGTTTCCCCCCTTCTCCGTGCGTGGAAAAATGTTTTCCCTGTCCCTTGGGGGCCCCAGAGACTTTCGACGCCTGGCGTCGAGGGTCTGGAAAGGTATCTGTGTGCTTCGGGCGTGGGGCCTCACTGGTGTTAACCGCGGTCTCGGTATCTTGGAGCGCGGCCTGGGGGTGGAAGTCGTCTTCGTCTCCCGACGATCGAACTTCCGTTAGTGTGTGTAGCGAGGCACTCTTGGCAAGAGTGGATGATTGCCTTGCGTCGTGAGGCGATCTCGATCGAGAGCGCCCAGAGGACACCGAGTCGGACCGTTCTTTTTGTGCCTCTTTCCGGGAAGTCGACGTCGTCGAGGTCCGGTTGGTCTTAGTGTGTTTAGTGTGTGTTAGGTGTGTAGCGCTTGCGTCGCCGGGGGTCTTCCCCATAGCCGCCTTGCCGGACGACCTTCCGAGGTCGGGGACCTGCGCTCGTCGGCTGTCTTTCGACGCCGTAATGCCCTCGCCGTCCGAAAGTACGGCGTCGCTGCCATCGCTGAAGGCGCCCTCCGCTGCCATGGCCTCCTGCCTGGCGTGGTGGGCCCAACGCTTTGTCGAACGGTCCTTAAGTGTCTTAGGTTTAAACCTACTACAGGCTCTGCAGTTCGCTTCGGGGTGATCCCTCGGCAAGCAGAGATTGCACGTGGCGTGCCTGTCGACCCAAGGGTATTTGCGATTGCACTTGGGGCAGAATTGAAAAGGGGTACCCTCCATACGCACCTTAAGGCAGCGGGCTGCTAAGTGTAGGAATATATATAAATGTAACTATATATCAAGAGTGAAGAGTATGTACCACCCCCCACTCTCCCTACTTGTAAGGGCCGAGGCCAGCGGCCTACTAGGCCCGGGCCGAGGCCAGCGGCCTACCGAGGCCCAGATCCGTCGTGCAGCAGTCGACGGTCGATGACTTCTCCAGCCGTCGTCGAGGTTGAGGGTCGACGTTGGGGTGGGGAAGGGAATGAATAAGAATTAAAATTATAATAACAGCAAAAGTATGGCTAAGGCCAGGGAACTCCGCAAGATGCTTCCGACCAGTATGGCGGAAAAAAACAATCTGAGGATCCTACACGCGTGAGGGATCTTGGGTACAGTGGACGTCACACTAGGGATAGTATTACTGGCACGCCTGTGTCGACGCCCATTTTCGACTTTCGAAAAACAAACTGTAATACTCCGCAGCTTCCACTAGATGTCGGCCTATGCACAGCATGTGATCTAAGCAGATTCCACAAGCCTCAGAAACTCATATATGATTCCAATGACCCCAACAACGGCAATGTTCAAGAGCTAGACAGGTACATGATTAAATTCATCTGTCATGGTAAGAAATCACGCTCACAGTCCATCTTGCAGGCCTATAGGACAGTTGGCGTGTGTTTTTTTCCTCTTGGGAAACTTATGAACTAGTAGCACAAGTTTGCGGGCCAAGAGATGGAGCAACGCAGAGGACACATCCAGCTGGCGGTCCATTGAGCTACTTGCGTTCCAACTATTCAATCTACAAATAATACTAGCCATACCACCATTCAAACTCCGCAAAGCAATTAGCAAACACCCTATACTGGGGCCTACGCTAACACAAGGGCATAGGATGTGCACACTAACTGGGACAGACGTCCGCACCATTTCACCAAAGACCAGCATTAGGGCACTACTTTTATATGGCACACGCACAAAGGTACAGGATAAACAATGCGAAGACTGGCACATGTGACAATCATGGATTTATATGTTGACTCCAAACCCCCGTTTTATGAGGCGAAGCACATACTAGGACTGACGGATAAGGACTGGCTTCAGTATACGGCCTTACAATTGGTTATCATGTCACATACAACACCAGTATCACGAACCAGAGAACCACTGCCTGGTGAAGCAGAGTTAAGGGGCAACTTATTGGAATTCCCGAAAATTAAAAAACTTATACCCTTTGCATACCTAAGAGCCTTAGTGGGAAAATAACACTAGCCAACATGTGGGCTGAATACTTAGATGTACCATTAGATGCGGGAGATTTATATGGCTTCTTCTCTGTGATTAAAGATGTATCGTACAATCTAAGAAACAGAGAGAGTTGCAATTATAAGATCATAGAAAGGGCATACTTTACTTAGACTAGGCTTTTAGTATAAGATTAGTTCAATCTTCGGCCTGTTGAAGACAATGTGGGGGCTTAGGCGTAATGGGGCATATACAATGGTCTTGCCCGAAAAGTAAACCATTCAAGGCTATGGTCTTACAACAGACGGCTTGACCACAAGGTCCCACTATCACGTTGTCTCCCCCCTTGATGATGCTATTTGGTGCAGACGAAGAATAATGGCACAAAGACCATTGACAAGGAAAACTTTGCATATCGTGCTTTTCTCAGCTCGCAAGTGTTTTTTGTTGACTGGAATGCTACGGCCCTTCCCGGATAAGACTAAATGGTCAACATTATTGTCTCGAACATGCACAGCAGAAAGGGGACGCTTTAGAACTGTTGCAAACACTCTGCAGGTGGATAGATTCTGGGACGTTTATGTCCGAACAGATGAGGCCCAAATATGAATATGATATATGGACTTTACACTCAATTGCTCTATACTTGAGTTACACTGATGTAAATATAAAATGGACAAATTGGTTGCACTATTTAGGATGGGTAAGTTGAGGGAAGGTGGGGAATGGGGGCTCACCGGCTTCGACCAATATCATCTATATCCAATGATTTTTCTGTATGCCGATCTTGTTATTGGTAGCGTACTGTATTTTAATTAATATACTAATAAGAATTTTACTTTAAAAAAAAGAATTTGGTAAGCTAGGGGGAAAACAAAGTGTATGCTTCCAAAGAACAAGTTACTTACCCCTGGTAACGTCTTTCGACTGTTTGTTCCACCCACGTATTCAACATCTTTGATATATAATATTCAGCTTCAGCTGCTTCTGATTTATTTTTTAGGCGGAGGGAGCTGTGTGTCGATGCAGTCGACTTGATGTCCCTCGAGGATCTCTGTCTCAAGGATGATGTCATTGAAGGCATATATAGCACGCGCAGCACCCGTTGCCTTCAGTTCTGTTTTTTCGTGTCATTCTCAAGTAGAACTACCCGCATCAACACGGGTTTGACCATAGTAGGCTTTGAGGAAGCAAAAGCTGTAATAGCATGGGAAATTCTACTGACGGGTAGGCTGGGAGGGGGGTGAGGAATACGTGGGCGGAACATCCAGTCGAAAGAACGTTACCAGGGGTAAGTAACTTGTTCTTCGAATGGATTGTGTCCTCCCACGCATTTCTCATCTTTGATAGACTCCCAAAGCAGTCTTAGTTTTGGTGGAGAGAGTAAGAATTTTGTCATCAATGGTTTCAATGAAAAGAATGGAGGACAGCTTTTCCAAAGCTCCCATCCTGACTTAGGGTAGGCTCAAGGCAGTAATGCTTAGTGAAAGTGTGTATTGTGGACCACGTAGCTGCCACACAAATGTTTTTAATAGAAACAGCTCTTTGCAGAGGAAGAAGCCATGCCCCTAGTGGAATGGGCCCTCAAGCCTTCTGGAGGATCCTTGCCCGCCAGCCTGTAGCATTTTGAAATCACTAGAATAATCCATCTGGATAAGGTTTGCCTTGTCACAGCCTGACCCAGTCTATGACCTGTATAACCTATGAATAGTTGGTCATCCAGATGAAGTTTCGACAACCTTGAAATGTAGAAGCTCCGAGCCCTACGTGGATCGAGCCAAACCAACCTCTCGGTCTCCTTGCTAGGATGAGGTGTAGGATCGAAAGTGGGTAACACCATCTTTTGTCCTGAATTAAAGTCTGAAATGACCTTCGGTAGAAATGAAGGCTTAACCCTCAGGACGACCTTGTCCGTGTGAAGCACAGTAAATGGTGGTTTAGAGGATAGTGCCTGCAACTTAGTCACTCTATGGGCTCAAGTTAGTTCCACCAACAAGATGGTCTTGAAAGTTAGTAACCTTAAGAGACATCAATGGAGAGGTTCAAAAAGGAAATTTTAACACCAGATTGAGGTCCCAAACGTGAACCTGAATGGGAGATGGAGGGAACACATTAGTGAGTCCCTTCAGAAATTGCATCACCAATGGTATTTTAGAATATGAAGTTTCCTCAGACGAGTGCTTGAAGATGGATAGCACAGCAAAATAACCTTTAATGGTCCCAACCTGGAGCCCCAGATTGGCTAGGTACAGTAGAAAGGCTAACACCTCCAGTGTTTTGCACAGCAAAGGGTCTACATTCTTGTTCCTGCACCAGCTGCAGAATTTGTTCCAACTGCAGCAGTACAAAGACTTTGCTGCTGGCCGGGAGAGACTGGGCACTCTGAAACTTGGGGGACCTCCTGCAGAATGTCTTGCGCCCTCACCTCGGGTGGCAAGCTCTTTCCTAAGAATGTATCCAGTACAGCCCCGATGAACTGGAGCTTTACAGATGGAGTCATATGGGAATTCTTGTAATTGAGGGAGAAGCCCAGTCTGTGAAGAGAGTGGCAGGTGACATTACGATGATCCAGGAATTGATCGGGAGAATGCGCCATGATTAGCCAATCATCCAGGTAGGGGTAGACGTGAATCCCCACACTCTCCTGAGACTCGCAGCCACCACCGCCATCAGTTTGGTGAAAACCTTCAGGGGGTTGGTGGTGGCAGAGGTCAGCCCAAATGGCAGAATGCAAAACTGATAATGAGAACCCCCAACGGCGAACCTCAGGTATTTTCTGGGCTTGAGATGGATTGGCACATGGAAATAAGCAACCTGAAGGTCCAATGACACCATCCAATCCTGGAGTTGGAGGGCCTGAAGGATCTGAGAAAGTGTGAGCATCTTGATCTTGTCCTTCCTGAGGAGCTCAAGTCCAAGATGGGTCTCAGTCCACCTTTCCCTAGCAGGGTCAAAATGTCCTACACAAGAAGCAGATCTGAATCTTTCAAAGAATGGCTCCCCAGTGGATGGTTCTGAGGTCTCTCAATCAAGGGAAGGCAGTAACCTTGGGCTACGATTTCTAATGTCCAAGCATCCAAATTAATGTCTCGCCATTCTTCCAGATGCTGCCTCCCACTGGGGTGTCGTGACTCAAGACCGGAGAGGTTTTGAGGCGGCTGAAGCAGTAGCTGTTGGTAAAGATGCCCCTTCTTGAGCAGGGTTTGCACCTCTCCCTCGATCACCACAACAGAATCTTCTTTGGCCTCTTTGACAAGCCATTCCTCTCTCTCTTCCAACTGAGGAGTAGTAGCAAAAGGATCTACCCCACTAAGACGGTCAACTGGGGTGAAAATGCTGAAGCTGCCTTATAGCGGCACCCAAAGATTTGGCTGCTGCCTTCGAGATCTGAAGCTTTTTAAGGCATTCGTCAGCCTTGCTGTCAAAAAGGTGAGATCCGCCAAAAGGCATGTTAAAGAGTCTAGATTGCAAATCTAGATGCAAATCCAGACGTCCTTAACCACTGTGAATTACGGTGCTTGCTGCCATGGCTCTATTGATGTGGTAGAGGCCTTGACGGCTCTCGATGTGGATCTGGCCTTCGTCCCGGGCTTGAGGGCATGCAGGATTTAGCTCGAGCCCTTTCGTTACCAGCTTTAGAAGGTGCAGTAGGAGCATGGCTTGTCAAGGTTTTCTGGTTCTCAAATATTTTAAGCATTTCTACCCTGAATGCTTCCCATTTGGCAGGAGTGGAGGCCTTAGTAGGACACGATATAGCTCTCTTAGGAGAGGAGTTGGACAAGGACGTCGAAGTAGGTGACTTATGGTGCCTCTTCTTCGATGTGGAGGAGATTAAAATGCAAACAATCTTCCTAGAGTAATACTTTTGAGTAGGAAGGAGGCAAAATCTGGTCAGCTTTGTATAAACTCTTTAAGCTGAAAGCATTTTGGTTTTCATTTTTAAGAGCAAACCTCTTTACATATAGAATTAGTTAAATTAAAACCCAACAGAGGCTATACTCAGCGTCCAATCAGAGACCATCCAACACATTACTTAAGGCATAGTGTATATAAACCAACACAAAAGAAAGTTAATGTGTTCAAGCCCTGATAGTAGCCTTTTGCAAGAGACCCCTGATCCATTTACTTGCCCTGTATTGACTCACCAACCTTTTTCACTAGTGAGCTCTAATCCAAGACTGTACTAAAGTTGCAACCAAGTTGCATAGAAAAGTCTAATAGAGAACAAACCTTCTGGATTAAGTGAACAAAGTGGTGTCTAAATATGAGCAAAATGTGGGCCATGACACCACAAATAGAGAGGAAACATTCAGAAAGAACTGGATAACAAATTCCTTACAGCATGACCTCAGCTTTGGTGCTTCGGAGCTAGAATGTGGTGATGTAAAAAGTGCTCTGATGAAGCAGGACGTGCGGGAGCTTTTCTCTAAATACAATTCCAGTTCCTTAAGAAAACATGGGTGATGGAACAGATTATTATTATCTTGAACTAAAGTGGGTTTAAGGTCCCTCCTTGGAAAGTCACTCCAAGAGAAAAGAACTATACAGGATCCATGTGAGATTATACTTTGATAAAAACAAGTACACCAGGAGGGAACCTAGGAAAATCATATTAATGTTTAGTTGCAGACAGAGCAGTGAAATCATTCAAAAACTGGTATGGAGGAGGAAGAGGCACAGTTGGAGGTGGGAACCCCAGAGAGGCGTGAGGCCCTCCGGAGTGCCAAAGAACAGCTGCGAAATATAGCCCTGGGCAATGGCAGGCAAGCACACTGGCTTAAGCGGTGCCAGATCTTCGAGACAAGTGGCCAGGCCGGGCAAATGCTGGCCTAACTTGAGAAGATGGACGCAGACATCTGAGGGAAATAATTGGAACAGGGGAAGCGGTTTGTTGAGGATGCAGCAATTGCAGAAGCATTTGCAGCTTATTATGAGGATCTGGATCGCTCCGGACAGCACCTATGCAGAGTGATTACCTGCCTGGTTCAACTGGACCAAAGTGGATTTATGCCAGACAAGTCCACCCATATGAATATCCGACAGTTATTTATGGCCATATCTCAGACACCTGAACTTGATGATCCACTGGTTCTTCTCTCGGTGGACTCTGAAAAGGCCTTTGATTCCGTGGAAATTATAAGCTACTCACCATAGTGACTAACGTACTCTTAGTCCATAGTCCCCTTTCCTCCATACTGTACAGGCGTCCCTTCCAAGGGACGGGAGACGGAAACTTTTTCACCAGAAAAAACATTCTTCCCCTTTAAATTTAGGGGGGCGCGGCCCAGGGAGCATGCGCTGCCTGACTCTGCCCTCCGGCGCCAAACCTCAGTCCCCATTGACGCATCGACAATAGGTTCAACATTGCCTAATGACAGCAGTATTATTAGGGTGGGGGGAGGTTGGTGGGACGTATGGAGGTACGGGGACTATGGACTAAGAATATGTTAGTCACTACGGTGAGTAACTTATAATTACTCTTATGTCCCGTCCCCTTTCCACCATACTATATGGGCAATCACAACCGATTGTAGCCCCAGGGTCGAGAGGAGACCTTTCTTAAGCAAATAGGTTCCTGAGAACCACCTGTCCGAAGGCCACATCAGATCTAGAGCCAGCAATCAAAAAAGTAATGCTTGCAGAAAGCCATGGGAGAGGCCCAAGTAGCTGCCCTGCTTATGACTTGGCAAGGGACATGGCGCTGGAATGTGATGGCCGTTGCCTTGGCCCTGACTGCGTGGACATGCATGTTGGCCGGGAGCGGCTTGTGCTGGCCCTCATACGCTTCTTTGATGGCAGAGACCATCCAGTGGGATATGGAAGCCTTAGAGGCCCGATAGCCTGGTCTTGAGCCTCCGAAACTGACAAACAGGGTGTCCGATTTACGGAAGCCCTTGGTCCTGTCCAAGTAGAATTTCAGGGCACGCCCGACATCCAGGCAGTGCAGCACACTCTGTGCTTCGTCGTTGGGATCGGGAAAAAACGTATTTAGGACTATTTCCTGATTCAAGTGGAAAGCAGACGGAACCTTTGGCAGAAATGCCGGGTGTGTCTCCAGGACTACCTTGTCCCTGTGAAAGGTAGTATATGATTCTGAGGCGACAAGCGCCTGTATTTCGCTGACTCTACGAGCCGAGGTGAGGCAGACTAGCAAGGCCGCCTTGATGGTGACCAGCCTGATGTCCACGGATGCCATTGGTTCGAATGGTTTGTGCGCGAGGGCACCCAAGACGATGTTGAGGTCCCACACGGGGTGCAGTCTCTCAACAGGCGGGTAGAGGCTTGCGAGTCCCATCAGATGTTTCTTGACTATAGGGTTGGAGGAGGAGGAAATTCCTTCCTCCAAGATCCTGTAAGCCCCAATGGCTGTGAGATATGTGCGGCAGGTGTCCACCTGCACGCCTGAGTGGGCGAAGTGCGCCAAAAAGGAGAGCACGTCGTCAAGGGTGCAAGCTAGAGGGTCTATTCCTTTGGAGTCTGCCCAGTGGCAGAATCTGGTCCATTTGCTCTCGAAGTGGGCCCTGGTCGCTTTTCTCCTGGTGACCTGTGTGATCTCCAGATTGGCCTGTGAGAGGCAGATGTGCTGGGCCTGTCGGGAGGTGAAACGGGGGCACTTCCGAGAGACTGAGAAGCTCCGAAAACCATGGCCTGGCCGGCCACCATGGAGCTATTAGAATGATGAGGAGTTGGCGAGACTCCTTGATTTTGCAAATCACCCTGTGAATCAGGGGAGTGGGCGGAAAGACGTAGGCTTTCATGGCGGTCCACTGGAGCTGAAATGCATCGCCCAGTGAGCTGGGAACCTGATCTTGCCAGCATGCGAACTGGAGACACTGCTTGTTGCGCCAGGTGGCAAAGAGATCTTCGGGGGGTGGACCCACCTTTTGAAATCTCCTGATGACGTTGATCATCTCGGATTGAGAGCCCCGCTCCTAGTTCCATGAGGCCGCCAAGTGCAGCTGAATCCTCATTCTCGTGTGCGGAACGGCTAACAGAGCCGCTGCCAGTAGACCCAGGAGATGTTGGTACCACCATACCGAGGTCACCTCTCTGCTGAGGAAGTCGGTGGTGGCCTTCTTGATGGCTGAGATTTTGTCCTCCGACGGAAATACCTTCTCGGAGCACGTGTCTCAGATGAGACCCAAGAATGTCAGAGTCTGCGTGGGCTGCAGCTGCGACTTCTTGAGATTGAGCGAGAAGCCCAAATCGTGCAGTGTGTTTATTAGGGCATGGGAAGAGTGGAGAACCGCTTCCAGAGATGTAGCCCTGACGAACCATTCGTCGAGGTATGGGTAGATGGGGAGGACCTGCGTGCTGAGGAGGGCCGCCATCGCATTCATGAGTCTGGTAAAGATCCTGGGGGCCGAGTTGAGGCTAAAAGGACCTTGTATTGAAAATGGTAGCCTATGATCCTGAACCTTTGGAAAGAACTAGGAGGCTGCCAAATTGGGACGTGCAGGTACACGTCCTTCAGATCCAGGGAGCACATCCAGTCTCCCTTGTCCAATGTCTTCGCTATAAAAGCTGGCGTAACCATCTTGAACTTTTGCATGGGTAAGGAGAGGTTGAGGGTGGAAAGGTCCAGCCCAACTCTCAGGCCCGCCTGGTTCTTCTTCTGAATGGCCAAAATCTTAGAGTAAAAGCCAAAGCCTCGCTGGGAGGTTGGGACTTCCTCCACTACCTGGCTCTCTACGAGGGACCGGATCTCCGCCAAGAGAGTTGCTGTCCCAACCTGTGGGAGTGGAGGGGAAGCGGGAGGAGAAGATGGGATAGGAAGGCGGTACCCCGTGGACACTACGGATAAGATCCAGGGGTCGGCGAAATGTGCATGGAGAGCAAGCCTGCCCCCCATCAGAGACATGTGGATCCGAAGTGTCATACCTTCTTTCCCTCGGAGGCTGTCACTAAGGAGGGGGACTGGAAAAGAATATTTACATCCTCCACCCCCTTTTTGTTGCTTACGCCAGTTCTGAGACGACGAGCGGTCCAGATGCCTGGATCTGCATTCCTGGGAGCAGCAGAACCCTTCGTACATACGACCCCTTTCTGAGCGCTGCTGAGATTGTGTGTACGATTTGGGCATGGTCTTTGTAAGGATGGCTAAAGACTTCCCCGTTTGTGAGCTGTTTTTCTTCCACCATAATCTTTGGTTGGCGGCTGCCAGCATGGCATCGGCGTTGGCCTGACGCAGATGTAAAGGGGTTGGAATGGAGTTTCTTGCCATATGCCTCCAAGATCTTCTCCTCCTTGCCTAGCAGCGCCGCAGAGGAGGAGGCTGAGGACGAATGAGGCTTGGAGTATAGTGATGCTGTAGCGATCAGTGAGGAGTGTGGCACAAGATGGGCCGAAAGCAAGAGTGTATCCCCCTGTATCTGCCTGTACTTGGCGTCCAGGCGTCGATTGACCGGATGGGCTGAGTGAGGTTTGAGCCAACCCTTCCTGGCCATGGAGAATACATCAGTTTTCAGTGGAATTCCTGTTTTTGCAGAGGGGCGTCGTGTGAGGACTTCAGCCAGAACCCCCTCTGCCGGCTGCTCGATACTCAGGTTAGTGTAGGCCCAGGTACTCCGCCAGACCAGCAAGATGTTCGTGGAAGGCCCTGGCTGAGGATGGCGTGTCCAGATCCTCCTCCTCAGCCACATCCTGCAGATCTGGAGGATCCTCTGGAGGAGGAGTAGGTGGGCAACGGAGACTTGGGTACAGGGACCGCGGCCGGAGGCTGAGGAGGCGACAGAGGTTGATGAGTCCGCTTTGGAGACAGAGGAGGCGCCTGCGTCATAGCCTGGGGTGCCGATGGAGGCCTCTGTGGTGCCGCTAGCATGTCCAGAATGACTTCCCTGATGGCGTCTTTGAGGAGAACGCCCATCCGAGATGACTTCATGAGGCTGAGGAACCTCTCGAAGAAAACCTCACTGATTGAAGCAGTGTTAGGGGGTGCTGACGGGATAGCGGGAGGCTGCTGAGGCCGCTGCATACCCTGTCCATACTGACGCAAAGGAAAACTGCCATGTGCAAGAGGGGTAGACTGTAGTAAATGTACCTGGTTGAGGCCAGTCCCACCATGACATTCGTTCTTTGCTGAATTCCTGGAATGGCGTCGGACGAGTGCCTCTGTCTGGCGCAGCAGCCATTTTGTCGAGTTGCCTGCCACGTGCATGTGACGTGTTGCTCAGTCCGCTGGGCCCAGCCACCTCCAAGATTATTGCTTGTGGATCAGGAGGCCTACCCTGCTCCTCGAGCCTAGTCCCATTAGGTGTGGCACCCTCGACCAGAGGGTTGGTAGAGCTGCGTTTAGGTGCCCCCTCGGACGGATTTCCGGTATTAGGGCATAGCCCCTCGGCCATGGTGCCGGTACAAGGGAAGAGCCCCACGGGTGAAGACCCGGTAAAAGAACCTTCCGGTCCCTCACCACTGTGACCGGGAGGATCTGAGGATCCCTCAGCCCGGAGGCTGGTAGCTGCAGCAGCCTCGGTGCAAGTGCTGGTAGAAGGACCTGACCGGTCCCTCCCGTGCGGGAGAGTCCCTGGGAAGGAGTCTCCCTTGCGGGGTGCGATGGAGAATATCAGCCCTACCTTGGGCATGGCTTGATGTTTCACGAAGTTCTTGAGGTCCTGTGGAAGCGACTTCTGGAAGAGCTTCCTCCACCTGGCTAGTCTGTTCTTCAGCGCTTTTGAGGACAGCGCGTCACACGCTGAACAAGCTTGCCAACCGTGGTCTGGGCCAAGGCAACGTAGGAAGAGGGCATGGGGGTCTGAAGTTGGACACCTGCTGAACCCTGTGGAAGTCGACATGCGCCGGCGGAGGAGCGTGACACCTGAGGACTGAGTACCTGAATGACAAAAAGACAAATAGAAGACAAGGAGAAAAAGTATCCGTGCATAGAATTACATGGCCGAAACCAAACCCAGGAGCGCTGGTGAATTCAGCCTGCTCCTGTCAACACGGAAAAGGGGACTGAGGTGTGGCGCGAGGGCAGAGTCAGGGCAGTGCATGCTCCCTGGGCCGCACCCCCACATGCCCCCAAATTTAAAGGGGAAGAAGGTTTTTTCTAGTGAAAATGTTTCTGGTACCCGTACCTTTGAAGGGACCCCCGATACAGTATGGAGGAAAGGGGACGGACGTAAGAGTATGGGGGTTTCTCTCAATTGTGATGCCTCGCATTGGGGCTCAGGGATAATTTATAATCTGGGTTTGCCTGCTGTATGCATCGCCTGCTGTATGCATCCCCAAGTGCAAAGGTCTGGATCAATGGATTATCCTCACGATCTTTTCCCCTAGAGAGGTGGACGAGGCACGGCTGTTCACTTCCCCTTTATTTACGCAGCCATCAAGCCTCAATTGATACGCTTAAGGACAGATCCGACATGGTCGGTATTCCATACATCTGCTTTGTTTGTTTCCTTGGTGGCAATCCTCCTGGTCTTTTGTTCTTGTACCCTGCAAGGTTACCCAATCAGGTCATGGTATTTTTACGTCTGTTTGTATTGTTTTGTAATAAAAAACAAACAAGACCATGTGTTTAAAAAGAAAAAAGAATTCTGGAAAGGTTGATAAAACTAGGATTACGTGCAAAACCTGTCATCAAGGGGCACCATGTGTTGTATGACTTTTTAAAGACTGGGGGGGTATCTGTATTTCTGCTCCCTATCCAGTTGGGGTAGAGGTACAGACACCCCAGCCAAGGTTCTCTAATGGTAGCAATAGATGAGCAACAGACTCAAGGCAGTTGATGCAGGCTGGTTAAGTACAGTGAATCCCCAGTCCCCCGCAAAGTAATGTCCACACACTAAGTTATGTGCTAACACAATACTTTTATATAACATAGGGTTCAGGTACATAAGTACACATAAATAACAAAATTTGTACTCGGGCAACACTATCCTAATTTGTTAAATAATTTACACACTATAGACGCAGACAGACGCAGCACGGGAGAGGACTAGTACCTCACACTTGATTAACAAGGACGTATCCAAGCAGGTCCGGGGACCAGAGAGCACCCAACCATCACCTGTCCCGATATGCTGACTGGGGCACTATGAGGATAACACAAGTTATTTTACACAGAGTCCAAGCCAAAGGACCACGTGTCATGATTCCTGCCCCTCATGTCCCCAGCCCTCCAAGATGTCAGGCTGGAGCCAGGCCACAATCACCTACATGGCCCTCAAGGGCCTCTCCATCCTTCCAAAGACCCACTTGGAGTCAGACTTGGCGCTTGTGGCACCAGGCTCACTCACTCCCATAGGATAACATTGGGGAATGGACTTATAGTGCATTGATGGGGACAAGATGGATGCCCCCACATATTTCGGTTCCCAGAACTGCATGTGCAGTCTAGTCTTTTGGGTGTGGTTCAGCCGAGACACCTGGGATACCCAGAGACTATTTAAGCCACGCCCCGGCTGAGAAACATGCTTCATGTTTTCTGCACCTACAGCATGACACTCACCGTGTTCGGATCGGTCTCCAGTAGGCCTGCATCTTTCTTCTGCGCTCAGCTCCTGCAAGAACAAGAACATTCTTATGAACAGCCTTACCTTGCGGCGCTTCTGCCCATCATTCATCGCTTCTTCTGTTCTGCGGGCATCTTCGGCGGTGTCATTCCCATCCCGGCACACCGCTTTCTAAGGAAAAGTGAAAAGAACAGAAAAAACGCATTAGTAAGCATTCAGCAAATCTTCGCTTATTTTTAAAGACTGTACGAGCTTCAAACGCTTACCTGAATCCCAGTCGCTCTGAGGGAACTCTGTCTCTGGAACTTCTCATCGATCTGCAAGAGGGAAAAGACACTCCAGGTTAGCGTGGAAAAGTCTAGAGGCGCCGCATACCACGCTTACTCACCGCATTTCTTCTTCATAGCCAGCATCCACGCTGAAAACTTCACGGCACCTAAAAGACACAGAAAAAGAGCTCTGTTCAATACATATACGAAAGGGTCGCTAAAAGACACAGAAAAAGAACTCCGTTCAATACATATACGAAAGGGTCGCATTGCGCTCTCACTCACCTTTAGCGCTACTCATCTCAGCAGCACGTCGCCATACCGGTACGCCGACCATCATCTAAGGAAGGAAAGGAACGAAGTTAGAGAACTGTTCAAAAGACTTGTTATACTTACCTGTCGGACTCTTGCCAGTGAAGTACCTAGGCAGCAACGAGCCCGCATCAATCAACGTGCCCCTGCACTGAAAGCAGGACGGAGAGCACAGGCTGAGTGACGTCCCCGTGGATACAAGGTGAGCGTTACAGAACACAAAGCCTCACATCAAAATCCACCTGGGGGTCATGGAAAACGTCAGAAACCGATCAGTTAGCCCACATCTTGGGGCAGCTACGTTGCGAAGTACATGTAGCCAGGCAGGAGACCAACACCTTGAGGAGAGAGCCGATAGTAGCCAAAGAACACACTGATGATTTAAGCCGGCAACTTCTCCAGTCACAAGCAGGGCATGCACCATTGCCAGGAAGCGTGCCCTCGATGCCAGCACCATCAGCCAATCCCGTTCAGATAATCCTTCCTGGGGCAGTTCCCTTGGCCCCGCCCGAACGATTTACGGGGGATCCCAAGAGGTTTGCAACGTTCATGAACCAGTGCCGCCTGCACTTCCTTTGTAGACCAGGGGCCTTTCCGAATTACCAATCACGGGTCACTTTTGTGCTATCCTACCTGAGTGGTAGCGCTGCGGACTGGTCTGTACCCTTTGTGGCCCAAGACGATCCTTTGTTGCATGACTTCAGGGGCTTTCAGCAGATGGAAAAGCTGTTCGCCCGTTGTACTCATGGGCAGGCATTAGACAACGAACTTCTGTCCCTGCGCCAAGGGAATCAAGGCCTATTAACATACATAGCCACGTTGAATAGACTCGTAGTTGAAGCAGAATGGCCAGTGGAGAAGAGAACCACATTATTTCATCAGGGGTTGCGGGGGGAGCTCAAGGATGTTCTCGCACAAGTAGTGAACCCCCCGAAAGACTGCTCAGAATTCATTGACCTTGTTGTTCAACTGGATCATAGGTTGCAGGACCGAAGAGCAAATCGAACCAGACCGGACCCTCGCCCTATGTATGTGCGTTTAAAGGACAATATTGCCCGCACAAAGGAAGGTTCAGGAGAACCAATGCAAATCGGGGGAGAGGGGTGGTCAGATCCCCCTTGAATGAAGCGGAAAGGGATAAAAGGAGGCAGTAGCTGTTATGTCTGTACTGTGGAAGATCAGGTCATTTCCTTAAAGAGTGCCCTGTGAAGCCACCGAGGACGACGGTAGGGGCCACGGACAAGGAAGATACCATCAAGGAATCGGAAAACTCCTCAGCCCGGCAAGTGTAGGGGTCCACTTGTCGAGCGAAGAAAGTGAACTACAGACCTCCCATTTTGCATTATCTGTGGTCTTGATCAATCACCAACAACCATCTCGGATACACGCAGTAAGAGCGTACATTGACAGTGGAGCCGTTGGCGGCAAAGATGGGGCTTCCGTTACTCCCTAAATCAACCACCGACACTGTTACCACTGTCGACGGCACGGAAATAGCTTCTGGTCCAGTATCCCAATGCGTTTCAGCTTTAACACTTCTGTGCCAGGATGGACATCAAGAATCTATCGTTTTCAACCTCATTAACGAACCACAGTTCCGGTTGATTTTGGGAATGCCATGGTTGGTAGCTCACAATCCTCGAATCGATTGGCGAGCAAAAGAATCAGCCTTTCCCGAGACTTGCGCCCACACATGTTATCGCCAAGAGAAACAACCAATAAACACCAGAACCTCTGTGCTTGCGACTGTGGCAATCAGCACCCTACCAAGTGAATACCAGGACTTTCAAGATGTCTTTCAGAAAGAACAGGCTAATACCCTTCCACTGCATAGACCATACGATTGCCAAATCGACCTGATACCTGGCACACAAATCCCTTGTGGGCGAATTTACGCACTCACGGAACCAGAAAACCAGCACCTGATGGCCTATCTTGACCAATACCTGGCCAACGTGTTCATCCGTCCTTCGATGTCTCCAGCAGCAAGTCCTCTATTCTTCGTACCGAAAAAGGAGGGGGACTTGAGAATGTGCATCGACTATCGTGCACTGAACAAGATTACAGTAAAAAACAGCTACCCCCTGCCACTGATCCCTGAATTGCTTGATCAAGTCAAAGATGCCCAAATCTACACAAAACTAGACCTGAGGGAGGCATATCACCTTGTTCGCGTAAAACAGGGGGACGAATGGAAAACCGCTTTTCGCAACAAATACGGCTTGTACTAATATCAAGTAATGCCCTTTGGCATTTGCAACGCACCTGCAGCATTTCAATACTTCATGAACAATGTCCTACAGGAATTGATTGATGTCTGTGCTCTAGTGTACATCGACGATATTCTAGTATATTCCGCATCAAAGCAGGACCATGTTAAACACGTCCGATCCGTATTGGAGATACTCCGTCAACACCAGCTCTACGGCAAGCTCGAAAAGTACTCATTCCACGTCTCCGAGGTGGAATTCCTTGGCTATATTCTCAACCTGAATGGAATCCGAATGGATGTACACAAGGTAGATGCTATCCTGAACTGGGCATCCCCAAATTCATTCAAGGGGGTTCAAAGTATGCTGGGTTTTGCAAACTTCTACCGCCGGTTCATCCCAGGATTTTCGCAAATCGTGCAACCCATCACGTCATTGCTAAGGAAAAGCAACAAAAAGTTCCAGTGGACAACAGAAGCCGAGGAAGCTTTCCAGGAACTCAAAGCAAGATTCACATTTGCCCCCATCTTACACCACCCTCGCCCTGATCTCCCATACCTGGTGGAAACTGACGCCTCAAGCATGGCTGTGAGAGCCGTCCTCTGACAAAAGGACCCCGAAACGGGCTACTTACACCCTGTTGTTGCCTTCTGGTCGCGTAAATTCACACCCCCTGAACTCAATTACGCTATCGCAGACAAAGAACTCCTGGCCATTAAGTCAGCCTTTAAGGCATGGCGGCACTACCTCTTGGGCACCAGACACACAATCACCGTAATAACTGACCACCGGAAACTCCAGTACCTAAAAACGGCAAATGCCCAATCGTCACAACAACAACGTTGGGCTCTTTTTTTTTGCTGAATAGGACTACGTGATTACATTTCGACCAGGGGTGAAAAACAGGAAGGCGATGCCCTTTCCCATATGGGGGTGGAAGAGCAAGGGTATCAGAACCCTGGCCCAATAGCAATCATCCCGATTGACAAGCTCCTAGGAATCACAGCAACCATAACTCAGAAAGAATTACATGAAGAAATCCAAAACCTGATGAGTCCGGAGCAATTACAAGCATGGAGTGCACAAGGAGAACATTACATGATAAAATATCAGTTGCCCTACTTCAGGAATCGTTTATTCTTACCAAACCAAGAACTTCGAGAACAAGTCATGTCCGGTTATCATGATTCCTTGATCGAGGGCCACCCCGGAATCGCTAAAATCCTAGCCAAGGTAAAACGAAATTATTGGTTGCCCAAGTGGCATAAAGACATTATCCAATTCATCTTATCTTGTGGCTTGTGTGCTCAAAACAAGTCATCCAAGCAGAAACCGGCTAGGCTATTACAACCATTGGAAATCCCACCAGCACCCTGGCACATGTTGTCCCTCGATTTTATTACTGACTTACCACCCAGTCAATGGTTTAACACTATTCTTGTGGTCGTAGACCTATTTTCAAAAATGGCACATTTCATTCCTCTTAAGGGGCTCCCAAATGCTTCCACCCTGGCAAAGGTATTTCTTGAAGGCATTGTACGGCTCCATGGGTTCCCTTCAGTTTTAGTCTCAGACCGAGGTACTCAATTCGTATTTAACTTCTGGAAAAAATGCTGCTCTATGGCCCAGATCGACATCCGGCTATCCACCAGTCACCATCCCCAAACGGATGGTCAAACAGAGGACAAATCAGACGCTCGGGCAGTATCTGCATTGGCATGTTACACCAAGCTGAAGGAAGCTGGTTCGACCTATTATGGATAGCTGAATATGCTTATAATAATTCCCTACACACCAGCACTGGGCAGACACCCTTTTATACCATGTATGGCAGCCTACCACGTACTTCGGAGTTGGACGTTCCTACAACCCTGGAAATGCCAGCAGTCAAAACCTTGCACACAACCATTTCTCAAACCTTTAAAAGGGCAGCTGAATACCTACTTCAAGCTAAGAATCGCCAAAAGAATTTTGCTGATCAGCACCGAGCAAAGGCCCCCAACTACCAAGTGGGAGACAAAGTCTGGCTGGCGTCTAAACACGTGTCCATTAAAGGAACCCAAACTTTCCGTCCAAGATACCTGGGTCCATTCACCGTCACCTCTGTGATAAATCCTGTGGCGGTCAGACTAGCTTTGCCGTCAAATATGCAGATTCATCCTGTGTTCCACGTTTCTCTCCTTAAACCTGTTCAACCTGGGACCCGGGTAGCAACGCCACCACAGCCAGTAGTAGTCGCTGGGGAGCCGGAATTCGAAGTTAAGGACATCCTGGATTCAAAGTACGTCAGATCCAAATAATACTACTTAGTAGACTGGAAGGGGTATTGTCCACAAGACAGGACATGGGAGCCTTGTGAGTACATCCATGCACCTCGCTTGCTTAGACGATTTCATCAACACCATCCAGACAAATCAGGACCAGACAGAAGAGCCACCTTGAGAGGGGGTTGGGGGGGGGGGGGAGTGCTGTCATGATTCCTGCCCCTCATGCCCCCAGCCCTCCAAGATGTCAGGCTGGAGCCAGGCCACGATCACCTACATGGCCCTCAAGGGCCTCTCCATCCCTCCAAAGACCCACTTGGAGTCAGACTTGGCGCTTTTGGCACCAGACTCACTCACTCCCATAGGATAACATTTGGGATTGAACTTGTAGTGCATTGATGGGGACAAGATGGATGCCCCCACATATTTCGGTTCCCAGAACTGCATGTGCAGTCTAGTCTTTTGGTGTGGTTCAGCCCAGAGACTATTTAAGCCACGCCCAGGCTGAGAAACATGCTTTGTGTTTTCTGCACCTGCAGCGTGACACTCACCGTGTTCGGATCGGTCTCCAGTAGGCCTGCATCTTTCTTCTGCGCTCAGCTCCTGCAAGAACAAGAACATGGTTAGGAACAGCCTTACCTTGCAGCGCTTCTGCCCATCATTCATCGCTTCTTCTGTTCTGCGGGCATCTTCCGCGGTGTCATTCCCATCCCGGCATGCCGCTTCCTAAGGAAAAGGGAAAAGAACAGAAAAAAGGCATTAGTAAGCATTCAGCAAATCTTCACTTATTTTTAAAGACTGTACGAGCTTCAAACGCTTACCTGAATCAGAGCCGCTCTGAGGGAACTCTGTCTCCGGAACTTCTCATCCATCTGCAAGAGGGAAGAGACACTCCAGGTTAGCGTGGAAACATCTAGAGTCGCCGCATACCGCGCTTACTCACCGCATTTCTTCTTCATAACCGGCATCCACGCTGAAAACATCGCGGCACCTAAAAGACACAGAAAAAGAACTCAGTTCAATACAAATACGAAAGGGTCGCATCGCGCTCTTACTCACCTTCAGCGCTACTCATCTCAGCAGCACGTCGCCATCCCCGGACGCCGGCCATCGTATAAGGAAGGAAAGAAACGAAGTTAGAGAACTGTTCAAAAGACTCATTATACTTACCTTTTGAATTCTTGCCAGTGAAGTAACTAGGCAGCAACGAGCCCGCATCTATCAACGCACCCCTGCGTTGAAAGCAGGACGGAGAGCACACTTTCCAAGAAAACAAGGTGAGCTGTGGATGAAAGGGAAGGGTTGAACCCCGGGGAAGAAGGGGTTTAAGCACACAGACAATAGGGAGTTAAACTCTAGCAATCCTGTGTTTCAGGCCCAGTCTCCAGTCGAGTTGACTCCAGGAAAGGGTTTGAGGTCGTAAGAGGTCAGTAGAGGCTGAGTGACGTCCCCGTGGATACCAGGTGAGCGTACACCAAGTGGCCAGAGCTTAAACATGACTGTCACGATAGAGCGTGCAACTAAATTAAAGCACGAGCCACACCACAAAAAGTGTTGTCAAGAACCTGAAAAACAATTCCCAGTCCTGATGAAGGCCGTTTATGAATGTTTGCGTCCGATACTCTCAGGTTTGACAGGTTGGTCAAGTACAGTGTCTATACAACTAGCCCCACTAGCCCACTCCTCACCTGATGAATCTGTTGGAGATGCAGTAGATTCGTCTGTAGAACTTTCCTTCTTCTTTTCTCTCCAGGTGGGTCTTGTGGAATTGGTTCCAATCTTGCTCTTGGATTGGAAGAGAAAAGGACAGGCTCGCCTAGAGTCCACTTTGCCAAAGAGGCTATGTACCCGACAGCGGGGAGTCCAGGGAGCCCACCCCAAACCAGGAAAAAACTGGATGAAAAAACCTTGGTAGATCTTGCTATGGATGGTAGCTGATGCAGTCAGTAGAAAAATCCAGTAAGAGTGAAGGCGAGAGTAGTATTGCCTACAAGTACCAGAATGCACTGGTTGTTGTAGTAGGCGGTTGCTTGTTGTCCGGGAAGAGGTCCAGATGGCGTGCGGTTAACACGCGGAGAAAATGGAACACAAGGAAAGGACCGTGTGTCAGGAGCATACGGCTCCGACGGTAGACGCTGCTCACAGAAAACAATGAAAGCTGGGGAACCGCCCAGTGCGGGAGAGAGTACAGCAGTAGCAGGAAGGGCTGAGAGATAGACAAACAGGTTACGGCGACAGACGCTGCGCATGCGGAGAGGTAAGTAGTCCAGAATGGAAGGAGGCAAGGAGCCGTTCGAGTGGGAAGCAAAACCCACTAGCAAACGACAAACAAGGTTAGCAGAAAACGGGGAGGGAACACAAGAAGGAGAGTAAGCAAACTTACTCGCGGGTACAAAGTAAGGAAGTTGCAACGCACAGGTGCTTCTCATCTGCTGGTCTTTTAGGCGGCTAATAGTGGAAGACTAGAACGCACTGTGTGTTGCATGGAATAAATCAGTCCTTCTTCCATATCGACCATCTCCTCCATACTTTCCATGGGCAATATGTGACAGCTACAGACACTGGATACAAAATTTCGACTGTTTAGGTCGACACCAATGTTAAACCTCACAGAATACACAAGGGGATGTATATTGTCAGTCATCTAACAGTGAAATTTGTTTATTTGTATGTAAAGTGATGTATTTGTTTCTTTTATAGGGAATGTACTGGGTTCAATCACCTTTTCGCCGATTTGTAATACACAAGATTTTCATGTCTAAACCCTTATATAATTGTGTGCATTTTTGTACTACCAGGGTCGCCCTGATCTATTGTTTATATAGAGTTTTAGGACTTGGACAGCTACCCCAGTACTACTGTCAGAGCCCCTCTGCTGCTGAGCCTCGATGGAGAGAGGTGGAGGAGGGGGCATTAGTGGCATGGGTGGCGGAGGCACAGGTGGTTGCAGAACAGACACTGAAGGAGCGGTAGGAACAGGAGCTTGGCCCCGAGGTGGTTGCAATTCTTGTGGCATAACCTCCTTTATGAGCCCTTTCAATATGCTGAAAATTTGAGGTGTTTTCTTTAATGGGAGGAATCTCTTGAAGAATCTGTCTTCGCAAGCTGGTGAAGCCTGGGGCGCTGCGCTGATCGAACAGCTGCCATTGACAGTTCAGGTTGTGGCCTGGTGTGCTTGTCTGGTTGGTGCGAAGTGCTAAGAGTACTGAAGTATGTTTTGCGGCAGGGGATAGAAAGTGTACCAGGGAACCTCTCCACTGGTCAACTCTATCCTTGCTACTGGCTTCTTAGTGGAGACCAAAAGCGATCCCACTGGTCTTTCCGCTGCGCAAAGCCTCCTAGGATCCTCTGTTGCCCTTTCTGAAGGTGATGAGTCTACAGACGATGGCGCTTCCACCACCAGATCGGAAGCGTTTTTCCCGCCTTGCCAGCATTTTGTGACAGAGTAGATTCTTCTGGACCCTCAGTAGTTTTACTGGTTCTATGTTGGACCATGGTGTTAGAGAGACTTCTGAGAAATGTGTAATTCCCTCCACTTTAGAGACCCCAAGCAACTTTGCTGGATTTTGATTTTGGACTTGATTTTTTTTTAAACCTGGAGAGAGTGAGACCCCTTTTTCCCCACTCTCTCATGTATTTTAATGTGATTTCTGAACTTTGTGTTTCTTTTGGTTATGGATGTTAGGCAGACACCTGTGCAGTTCCCTTAGGGACCACTGCAACAGATTTAGGACTACAGGTGGTTGGCAGTAAACCCAATTGGTAGCAGTCTGTACCACACAGATTTACCTGGTAGCTGTGGCTGAGCAGTCAGACTTCTCTCAAAATGAGTTAGGCAGTATATAGAGTGTACACAATAGGTACAGAGACACAGTAGCACAAGCAAACACTGACCAGAGCTTTGGTGTAAAAGTAAATAATTATTTATTTAAAGACACACTTGTAAATTACACTAGCACAAAAAAGAGGCAAGTAAATTCAACACACAGTCACTATTATATATATACAACCCTGATTACTTATTAGACAAGTCTTAGTGAGAAACACCACTTATTTTCAGACAGAGATGAGCGCTTAACCTAAGATGGCACTCTAATAAGACATATAAAAAGGGAGAGAAAAGTCAGAGTTATGAAAGCACACAATTTCAATACTTTTATAAGAACCACAGTGAGGCAGGTTAGGCAAAGTCTACTGGAGAGCAAGGAAGTTCAAATGCCGGGCCCACTCTTGAGAGAGCAAGCGAAAGGTGTCCAGGATCACACAGTGGGGTTATGCCCAAAGAGTCTTTGTAGATAGTTCACAAAAAGATTGAGATCACGTCAGGAAAAGATAGTTAACGGGCCCCAGGCTAACCCAGGTTAGAAAGTCGAGGATTTACTGTCACCCCGAACAATTTGTCACAAGGGAAGCCAGGCGGGACACAGTACCTGAAAATCGGAAGAAAGCTCCAGCAGGGGCAGTTGTTCCTGACAGCGGGTGCAAGTCGATGTTTCGTCCAGAGGAAGAGGAGGTCTCAACGTGGAGGAAAGCTGAAGGTCGTTGCACTGCCAGGGAAGAAACCAGCCGCGGAGTTTCCCGGTTACAAGGTACCACCCTTTTCTTCGCGGTAGTGGTAAATCGTGGTATTCCGGTTGCCGGGGTGTTTGGCACGGGTAAGGCGGCCACGAGATGGTCCAGGAAGGCGAAAAGACGGGCAAACTGGTTATCCCCACCAGTCAAAGTAAGAAGACTCTCCGGGCTGGAGATCTCCTCTGTCGTCGGGAAAAGTGGTGAGACGGCTCAGCACGGCTCCACCGGTGGTGTCGTCGTTGCAGGTCGGCTCGGCTTCTCCCTCTTCGGATTCTTTAGGTCCTGTGGCGACTTCTGAAGTTCCAGTCCCCAAAGCCCTGCTTTTATGCAGCACACCCCCATTCACTCAGCCTAGATGTCAATCAAACATGCTAAGTGGTGAGCCGGGCGGCTCACCACTTGGGCCAATCACACAAGAGTGCGACTTGAGTTGCCGAGGCAACTCAGTCCAGGGTGCCTAAACCCCCCTCCCACACCCTTTGTGGTACCCAGACAGAGTGGCACCACTTTTGGAGGATTCTGTGGAGGAGCCCGCCAAAAAGTGGAACAAAGGGCTCGACTTGGGTTGGAGTCACAGAAGCGAACACAAATGCCATTTTGGAACCATGTTTCGGCAAACAATACCAACCGGTGAATTTATATTAATTTAATAAACCGGCGGTATGTTCGAGGCTATTTTAAAAAGTGGTAGCCTCGAACAATGGGAAAATCCCATAGGAATATATTCGCGGTCGAATATAAAAAGTAGTATCCACTGCCACCAGCCAAAACTTGGTCGGGGGGAACTGGACAGTGCCCCCTCGAACAACAGACCCCGGGGCAATCGAATTGCCCTGACCAGTACGTCCACAATATGATGGTTTGTACTGGTTCTGGGTCACAATTTTAGACTAGTAAAGCCAATGGTGACTTTACATGCCCTGGGAGACCGTAGTCAGTCCCAGGGTATGGAGTCTATGTTTGGGGGTCGCTACGACACCCCTGGGGTACTGCACAGAGGGTGCTGTGTAAACCATATATCAAAACACATGAAGCCCTATGGGGTAAAGGACCCCATAGCCCATAGAACACATACAAAGTCAAAGGAACACCTAAAATCATGTCTAAGAGTGGGAGAAAAAAAAAAAAAAAAAAGAGTCTCACTCTTAGCAGGAGAAAAAATAAACCCCAAAAAATCTGCTGGGGGACTTACTAGGTTTGGGAAATTAGCCTTAACAGAGAATTCTCCCTAACAATGGAGCCTGACAAACTCCAGAGGCACCATCTTTTACATTGTCACATAGCACCTTCAGTGCAGTGGCACAGGGAAGTCTTCCAGATTTCCCAAAGGTTTAAATACCTTCTCTGAGATAAACTACTGTTTCACAGAGCAGTAAAGTGAAATTGACTTTACTTACATTTGTAACTTGCTAGACCTAGCACACACTATCTTACAATATGGTGCTGGAGGGGTTACTTAGTATCCCCATTGTCTAGCTTCTCGTGTAAAATGTTTATGTTACACTTTACTCACTGAATGGCTGGTGGCAGTGGTTTACTTTTAACTATCATGGTGTGCATTTACCGCGGGCTGCGTTCGCAGCTGCAGTAAAGCACCCAAAGGTGCCATTTTTGTCAAAATGGCCGCGGTCTTCTTTTTTTGCCATTTCTTTGTGGAAAGGACCTTCTTGAGATTTACACTGCATGCCAAACCCTTGGGTTTGGCATGCAGTGTAAAAAGGGTTTTGGTCCCTTTGTTCGCTTTGACTTTGGCAGGATTCACGAGTGAAGCCCGCCTCTGGCACCAGGGGCAGGAAGTGAGTGAGGTACCTGAAACGCCCTGTGCTTAGTCTCCTAGGAGACCCAAATGCACTCTGTATTGATTGGCCGGCAGACTGTATGGCAAAGACAGCCACCCTTCTGGGTGAAGGACAGCTAGGCTGGAATGAAGGGGAGAGAACTGAATAAAAGGCAAGGCTTTTGGCTTGGAAGGCAGAGTCGACCACTGGACGAAGCAACCGAAGAAGAACTTGAAGAGGACGCCTGCTGCAACTCCTGGACCGTTGGTTTGCCCTGTGAAGCCCTGCTGCTGTGCTGAAACTCCAAATTTGTATCGACAGAGAAGCCCCTGCAAGGATGACTTCTCCCTTTGAGTTGGTGGGCCAAACAACTACAAAATAACCAACATGGATATCTTCTTGGAGATTGTTGAATTTCCAGAGTTGTTGCTAGAAACCGAATGGCCAGGGAGAGGAACACCAGATTGTGTGCATTGCTTTTAAGCTGGCGGACTACCACGAAGCAGGCCTGATCCCCCTCAACAGAGTGTGGGACCCCAGAAGCAAGGAAAATCCATCTCGACAGCCAGGAACTGAGGTGTTGCTATTTGCTAGGCAGAATTATATGCAGTACCCTTTGGGAACACCACACACAATTAAGACTACAAGTGACAGTACAAATTCCCCTTTGGTACAAGCCTGTACTACACAGTAAAGTGGTAGCGATGGCTGAGCAGCCAGACATCTCAAGAGTAAGTGAGCAGTACCAGATAGTTGCATAAAGGACAGCAATTACTATGAATCAAACAAACACTGACTCAAGGTTTCTGAGTAAAAGAATATACTTTTATTTACACATCAGTTGTATAACATTTCACTAAAGTAAAGCAATCCAAAAATCACACTCTTAATACACCACACAACTCCCAATAAGTCTCAGACAAGTTAAGCTCACAAAATGAAGTGGGAGCAAAATGGCACTCCAGCAATTTAAAAGGGTGGGAAAGACAAAGTTAACAGAAATTGAATCACACCAACAGGTAAGCTCTCAGGGCAATTGAGCAAGAGGAACTACAGTTATAGAATCAGATAAAAAAGGCTTAGGGCCAAAGTCAATAGGACAAAAGTCTTTTGCTCAAGATCACACGATTCATGGTAGTTCGTGGTAAAGTTTGTGCCACGAGTTCCGGACGAAGTTGGTCAGCAGAAAAGTTAGTGTTAAAAGAAGAGAAGGACAAGCCCTCGGATTGGAGAAAAATTTCACACACTTTCACCGCGGCTGAATGAAACGAACAATCGGATTTGCACAGTAACTTAAAACGGAGAGGGAGCTGTAGCTGCAGCGGACGTTCCTGGTTGTTCCTGCAGGCTCACGGTTCCTGGAGCGACTGTCGGACTGACAAGAAGTAGTAAGACTGGAGGGTCCTGCACTACCCAGGGAAGAAATCAGCAGCAGAGAGCAAAGCAACGAATAAAAGGGACACTCCTTAAAACCCAAGCCGGGTCCGACCTTCCTGGCTATCCAGCCCCCTGTAGCTCTGTACAGCGAATTCGACCAGAGGAGGAATCCTGGCTTGAAGTTCAGGTGCACTGGTTGGTCCCACCAGCTCAAGGGAAAAAGATTCCTGGAGGATCCTCTCTTGTCGTTGGGGCTAAGATTCAGACCTGCCGCAGGGCTTCACCGAGCAGTTCAGTCGTGGTAGGGGTCCTCTTCTGTCAGCTCCTCGTCGGTTCTTTCGTTCCAGTGGCGACTCTGCCTTTCCAGACCCAGAGACCTGCTTTTTACACAGTTTCCCCCATTCACACAGCCTGGCTGTTAATCACACAGCAGGGTGGCTGTCCTGGCAGGGCCAGTCACCCAGCCAATCAAACCGGAGTGCAACTTGGGTTACCAAGGGAACCCATGGGAGGGGTCCTAAAACCCCTCCCTCACATCCTGCCTACCCAGACTTTCGGGCACCTAAAGAAGGGCTTCTGTGCAGAAGCCCATGAAAAGGCAGAAAACAAAGGAACCAAACCTGGTTTGGCGCGCATAGAAAAACACGAGAAAGACTTTTACAAAAAGAAATGGCGAATAAACCCAACCGGAACCAAAATAAGATATATTTGGTCAAGCGGATTTATGTTTGAGGCTAATATAGTAGCCTAAAACAATACCATGGTTATTTAAGATAACCGCAGTAAAAAATATAGGGCAGTTACCACTGCCACCAGTCAAGTCTTGATGCAAAGGGAGCGAAGAAATGCTCCAAGAGACACAGACAAAAAGGGATAAGAATTAACCCTTTCCAATACTCCATGTAAGATGGGGTGTACTGGGTCTGTGGTTTAAAGTGACTATACAAAGTTAATGGCAACTTTATCTTTTCTGGGGGACAGTAGTCAGCCTCAGTAAAATGGAGTCAGGGGGAAGTCTCAAAGACAACCCTGTGTCACTGCACTGAAGGTGCTGTTTAACACATTAAAACGATGATGCCATGGAGTAGGTGCGTATCCATTGCCCAAGATCACACAAAAAGTAGAAACACACACAGCAAAACACATGTAAGAGTGGGAAAAAGGCTCACACTGTTACTAGCTGAAAAAAAGCAATCCTAGAAATCCTGCAAAGCTGCAGAGGGACTCAGTAGGTAAGGGAAATTAGCCATTCTGGGGAATTCTCCCTAACACTATTTGCGGTAGTCACAAGGAGCTAAAACACAGAAGTGCCACTTGTTTGAAGAGCAGTGATTGTCGCATTGCAGTGCAGGAGCCCCAAGAAGTCCTCCCTCTTGCCCCCACGACTGAGGCCCAGGAAAAGTGAGATTTGCAGAGCTGCACAGGAACAGAAGCCATCTGCTGCACTTTTTCTTCAATCCAAAGGTACTGTAAAGTCTGAGAGAACTGATCTCTTATTGTAGAGTTGCTTGCATCTTCTACTACTCATACGTCTAATCAGCTTGTGGCCCTACATTGATTCTTAATTTTTTCAAAGACTTCACAAACATTGTGCAAAGACCTTTTCTTACTTACCTACCAGAAGTGCTTCAGCTCATAACATTTGCCCATTGACTTTGGCTTAACCTATTACACTGAATGACTCTGCTTAGGGTATCCAAAAGTATTTACCTGCTTAAGAAGATTTGTGATCTTTTGTTTGTTCTAATAACCTTTTCCTTTGACCAATTCCTAAGAATGTTCTAAATGCAACAGTAGATATTAATGTTCCCAGAACCCTAGCTATTGAAGTCAAATGAGGGTGTAGGTTTTGACTGTGGGCCATCCCAAAAGGGTTTTTTCTGATTTAGAAACTAAGAGTGTGTTTAGCTTTGCAGTGTATTTGTGAGTTGCTTTCATATTGCTCCGTTCTGAAGAAGGCTTACTCCAACTTACTGATAAATAAAGTTAGAGTATTTTTATTCAAGAAACCTTGTGTGTAAGTGTTTATTTGGATACTTGTCACTGTGAATCTCTGTGTAACTCCCCTACAGCTCACATTGACCCCTCTTGAGATAAGCCTGGCTACTCAGCACGCTACCAACCTGTTTAGTACAGACTTATACCAAAGGTTGGGTTCCTATTGCAAGGTGGTCAGGGTTGTTGTAGTGCACCCAAAGGGTACTGCATACAATGTTGCCTAACAACCGGAGGTCGTGTGCCCTCGGCTAACAAGCTGGTCGTCCTGTGCACTGGACCTCTGTCGGGCCAATGCCCCGAGCTGGAGCCTACAGGCCCCATCTGAAGACCGCCCAATACCAGAGTTTTTACGCCCCACTGTACTATATCCGGAGGGTTCTGAAGACCCCACAGTGCGCACAAGCCTCAGGCCTAGTACCTGTACTAGAGTCTTTACGACACTGCCCAGTCAGGGAACTCCTGGAAAGGAGTCCGCTTTCTGAAGTAGTAAGGATATGGGAGTGGATTTGAAGATAGGTACGCGTCGAGGTCCCTCTGTTTGTATTTTTTCTGCACTGAGGGAGCCTTCTATACGTGAGTACAGAAAAGAGAGAGAGATGTAGAAAGGTGTCTATGTTCCTTCCATCCGAGCGGGGAGAAAAGGTGGACGCATGTGAATCTAAGCAGATACAACCATCCGAAATGCTTTTACGGTAAGTATTGCATTGTCTTCTGATGTTTGTTAATCTGCTTAGAATCACATGCTGTGCATAGACTAGCGAGCAGTACCCGGAGTTGGCGGTGGATTATGAGAAGGAACAGTAGAGAAAAGATGTCTTAATACTGCCTGTCCCACCTGGGAGTCATATTTAGAGTGTGCATCTAGACAGTAGTGTTTTGTAAAGGTGTGCACAGAACTCCAGGTAGCCGCTTTGCAGATGGACTCGAGGGGAACATTTGCAATGAACTCTGTGGAAGCCCCAGTGCCTCGAGTAGAATGTGCTCTTGGCTTGAAGGGTAGTTCTCTCTTAGCAAGAGTGTAACAGAGAGTGATGCATTGAACAATCCATCTAGATATAGTGGACTTTGAGACTGCATCTCCTCCTCTTCCTGCTGCCACCGAGACAAAGAACTGATTAGTCTTTCTCAGTGGCCTGGTTCTTTCCATGTAGAACATGACAGCTCTGTGTATGCAGACTTTTTTCTCCCAACCTGGAAGGGTTTTGAAAGAACGTTGGTAGTTCTATTGACTGGTTTACATGGAATTTCGAGATTAATTTTGGTGCAAACCTTGGGTGTGTGCGTAGAACCACCTTATCCTTGTGAACTGTTACGAAGGGGTCCAGAACAGAAAGAGCCTGTAGTTCACTTACTCTCCTAATGGAGGTGATAGCTATTAGGAAAGCAGTCTTAAGAGTGAGGTCTTAGAGTTGCCTTGTGCATGGGTTCAAAAGGCGAGCCCATGAGTCTAGAAAGTACCACATTTAAGTCCCATCCGGGAGCTGGGTTAGCTATCGGAGGGTGTATTCTCTTTACCCCCTCCATGAAGGCCTTGATAACTGGTATCTTCCACCACGACACTAAGTTGGGAAGTGGTGTATGCAGAAAGTGCCGCCAGGTGGACTTTAATGGAATTGAACACTAGACCTGAATCCAGTAAATGGGTCAAGTACAGAACAATGTGTGTGGGAGAGCAGTCAACCGGGTTGATGCTCTTACCTCTACACCAGATGACAAATCTTTTCCACTTGCTAGAATAGCAGTGGCGATTATTAGGTGTCCTGGCTTCCCTGAGGATGTCCATACATCTCTGCGGGAGTTGTAGATGTCCAAATTCTATGATCTCAGGAGATAGGCTGCTAAGTTCATGGTCTGAGGGCATGGATGCAGTGCCCTGCCCTTGCCCTGTGACAGCATGTTGTACGGGCAGGGAAGTTTCACTGGGGGAGATAGGGACATCTCCATCAAGTGAGCGAACCATGGCTGCCGGGCCCACATTGGGGCCACTAGTATCATGGTAACTTGCTCCTGGTGCATCTTATGCACCACTTTGTTGAGAAGGGGAGTCGGGGGAAAGGCGTAAACAAATTTCCCTGACCATTGAATCGACAGACCGTTCCCCTTGGACTGGTTCTGGGGGTACCTGGAGGCGTAACTTTGGCATTGTGAGTTCTCCAGAGTTGCGAACAGGTCTATTTCCGGGAATCCCCATTGCATGAAGACGTCTAAGACGATGTCTTCGTGCAATCGCCATTCATACTCTTCGGGCAGGGGGAAGTCTCTGCTGAGTTCGTCTGCTAGCAGATTGAGTTCCCCTGGTACGTGTTATGACAGTAGGAACATGTTGTGTTTGAGAGCCCACTTCCATATATTCTGGGACAGCTTGGACAGTCCTGGAGAGTGGGTGCCCCCCCTGCTTGTTGATGTAGTACATGGCTGTGGTGCTGTCTGTAAGGACCATCACTGTCTTCCCTTGTAGGTGTTCCTGGAAGGCTTTTAGTGCTTTGAACACCGCCAGTTGCTCCAGTAGGTTTATGTGCTTGAATGCTACGTTCAGAGTCCACACTCCGTGAGCAGTCTGATGGGATAGGTGAGGCCCCCCCATCCTGTGAGGGATGCGTCCATGGTTAGAGTGGCCTCCACCGCGGGTGTGGCAAAGGGTTTCCCTATTATCAGGTTTTCCTTTGTCCACCACCATAGCGAGAGAACCAGGGCTTGCAAGACCACCACTAGATCGTCCCATTGTCCGCTGGCCTGACACCACTGGCTGTTGAGCCACTCTTGCATTGGGCGCAGGCGCGCGTGAGGTACCAAGTAAATACACGACGCCATCATTCCTAGCAATCGCATCGCTTTGCGCACCGTCACCTCTCGACCTGCCACATATTGGGGGATCCGAAACAGCATGTTTTGGACCCTCTCGTGGGAGGGGAAGACAAGGCCGTCCTTTGTTCGAATTAGAGCCCCTAGGAATTGTTTGACTTGGCTGGGGTCTAAGCTGGACTTCCTCTCGTTGATGGAGAAGCCCAGTTGGAACAAAAGGTCTACAGTCTTTTGGGTGTTTGAGAAGCATGTCTCGTAAGAATCCCCTGTTATGAGCCAGTCGTCGAGGTAAGGGTATACTGGGATGGATAATCTGCGCAAGTGGGCCGCTGGCACTGCCAGTACTTTCGTGAATACCCTTGGTGCAGATGCTATGCCGAAGGGTAGCACTCTGAACTGGTAGTGTTTGCCCTCTATCATGAACCTGAGGTATTTTCTGTGCGCTGGCTCATGTCTAGTGTTGTCATGTAATCTCCCTGTGATAGCAGTGGGATCACTTCCTGTAAGGTCACCATACGAAACTTTTGGGGTTTGACAAACTTGTTCGCTGGGCGCAGATCTAATACAGGGCGCATGGTTAGATCCTTTTTGGGTACAAGGAAGTACACTGAATAAATACCTTCCATTACCTGAGATAGAGGCACGACCTCTATGGCTCCTTTTTCCAGCAGTTGGTCCACTTCTTGGAGAAGGATGGCGAGGTGTTCTGGTGTCATGCGGCGTCCCCTCGGGGGTCTGCATGTTGGGGAACTGTTGAACTCTATACAGTAGCCGTGGGCTACGGTGGAAAGTACCCAGCGGTCTGATGTTATTCCCTCCCATGCTGGAGGAAAGGATGTTAACCGGCCCCCGACCGGCGTTGCATGGGAGGGGACGCGAATCTTCGCGTCACTTGGTGGTGTTTTTGGCTTGGGAGCCTCTGGGGGTGGAGCCCCGGCCTCTTCCCTTGCCACGGTGTTGACCCCTTTGATTGTACTTGCCGCTATTACCCTGGTAGTTGCTGGCAGAATACTGTTGTTGTTGGTTTTGTTGCTGGCGTTGTCCACAAAAAAAGCGCTTATTACCAAATCCCCGCCTGTTAGGGGGTTTTGAAATTTGGTCCAAGGTCTTTATTGTATCAAATTCTTTCTTCGCGTTCTCCAGCGCGTCATCCACTGCTCTCCCAAAGAGGTTGAACTCCTCTATGGGTTTATTAATAAGGGACGCTCGTGTTTCCGCCTAAAATCCGGAATTGCGAAGCCAGACGTGACGCTTTAGTAAAATTCCTTGTACCAAAGTGAGGCCAGCCGTCTCTGCTGCATCGAGGGTATTCTTGACGATGCTTTGATTGACCAGAGAGCCCTCGTTAACTGTAGCCAGTAAACGAGTCCTTAGGGGTTCCGGAACTTCCTCGATGTCCTGTTTGAGCTTAGCCCATTGAGCATCGGCGTAGCTTGCCAATAGGGTATTATTATTGGCGATTCTGGTAGAGTATGCTGCAGAGGTGGTGATTCTCTTGGCTAGGGCATACAGCTTCTTCCCCTCTATCTGGTGGTGCCTCGCTAGTAGACAGTGGGACTCCTGCCCTTTTCCTGGTGTTGGTCACGACCAGGGAGTCCGGGATTGAGTGACCCTTAAAATATAATGGGTCTGATTGAGAGGTAGAGTACAGTTTCTCAATCCTCGGATTGACCCCTCTCACCAATGCAGGAGTGGAAAGAGAAGGTGTAATACGTCTCTTAACTGAGGCGAGGATGGGTATAATCTGGCTAGTGGGGGGTTTTTCTTTGATAATCCTCTCCACAAAATCGGTGTCTGGGGTGACCTCCCCAGTTTCGATTTCGAAAGGTGCTGCTGCTTTCTTCAGCAGTGCATTGAAGATGGGTTGATCGACAGGCGAAGGGTTCCTGACTGGTGTAGTTTCAGTAGACCTGATGACTATACTGCTACTGCCTCTGTCAGTCGACCTAGCCGGTGACTGCCAGGGATTTGGGTCGCCCTCGCCTGTGTCTTCCTGGAATCCCTCCTCACATAGGTTAGTTTCCTCGTGAAAACCTTCCTCTTCTTGTTGGTCCTCAACATAGGTGAACTCCTCTTCCTCCTGGAAGAAGGTGTCTTCCTCAGTGGGATTGTAAGAGTATATGTCCTCCTGTATGGGGTTATAAAACTTCTGGTATTTAGCCCTTGGACTCTCCAGGGGTGCCTCCCTTGGTCTCTTGGGTGCCCTGTCTTCTGGGATGGACATGAACCTGTCTAGTTTATCCATACAGTTCTGGAACCTTTCAAAGGTCCACTGAGGTCGGCCAGGACGGTCTGGGAAAGAAAAAGGAGTTTCTTCCTCCTGTAATTGTCTGGTTCTGTCCCATAACGTCGAAGAAAGAGAGCCTTCGCCTTCTGAGTAGCCTTCTTGCTGGCTAGGGCCTTCTGTCGGCGTCGGGAACTGGCCTGATCTGTTTTCCGGCGCTTTCGGCGTATATTTGGCCTTGTGCGCGGTCTTCGGCGTTTCACTCGCCGTACGTTTCTGGCCGTCCTTAGATGCTATGTGCGAGGCTTTCGGCGATCATTCTCTCTTCCGAGGGATCGGTCGCCGTCGCGCTATATAACGTCGAGACCTTGCTCGTCTAGTCCTTGCTCGTCGAGTCCTTGCTCGTCGAGTCCTTGGTGGCAACGTGAGCGCTCTTGCGATTCGCGTCGCCGGAGGTTTTGGTGTTAGCGCCCTTATTCTTAGAGTGCCCAGTCGCCTGTCGCGGAAGCGGGGGAGGGCTGACGACCCTTACGGTCGGCGGAAGACGCCGGTGGGCCCGGCGTCCCCGTTGGCGCTATGGCTGTCTTCGACGAATGTGTGCCGGGGGTATGTGCTTTGGTGTTTTTCCGTGTGCGTCCTTGTCGCCGGTGTGTTCATCCCCATAAGCTGGGCGTGAGCCGGGCTTGTCAGGGCTGGGGACGGACGACGAGGAGCGTGAACGCTCCTTTGAGAGGTCTACAGCCTCCGTTACGGGGGCCATGTAGTCACTTGTCCTCGTCACACTCGCCGGCGGCGGCAGCGGGCGAGGAGTCAGGCCAGACATGGCGTAGGCCGCCCACCTTTTGATCCTGCGGTTTTTTAGAGTTTTGGGCTTTAGTAATTTACAGGCCATACAGCCGTCCTCCTGGTGATCGAGGGATAAGCAACAGTTGCACCGTTTGTGCTTATCCTTCCATGTACATTTACCCTTGCAAAGCGGGCAAAACCTAAATGGCGTCCTCTCCATAGCTGAGGGTAATAAGTGACTACGACCTCGAAAGAGAGGGAGGGGAAAGAGAAAGGCATTCTTAAAGAGAAGATAGAAAGACCACAAAACCCCACTCTCCCTACTGTGTATGGCCGGCGAGGCCAGGCCACGTGTTCGCCAGCGCCGAAGGATCCCCTCCGCTCGTCCTTCCGTCGAAGATCTTGCTCGGCGGAGAAACGGCTCTGCGTCGAGGGAGGGATTTACGTTATTGATATTAATAACAAACGACCAAAGGTCGAAGAAACTATTTGGCAATGTCTCTCGAGGAGCTCCGCATAAAGGCGACAAGTAGCTGGGCGGAAAAAAACAATCTGAGGGACATCGACGCGTGAGGGATTGTGGGTACAACGCACGTCACTATAGGGATAGTGTTATAGACACGCCTTGTCGACGTCCCCTTTTCGACTACGAAAAACAAAATGCAATACTCCGCAGTGACCACTGGATGTCAGACCTATGCACGGCATGTGATTCTAAGCAGATTAACAAACATCAGAAATATATATAATTAGATCATAAACAGCCGATACGTGTTCGACACACAGGTCGTCTTCAAGGAGTAATTAAAACAAATTATAAATTCAGAACAGGAAATCATATGACATTATAAGCAAGGTATAAGTCACAACAGCGCAGAAATAAAATAAACATCATGAAGAAATTATATATGACAGTGACCAAATAATTCAGATGAAAACTAAAGAGGCATTTCATACCACGTGTCAGGTTGAGAGGGAGGGACAAGAGTTGCGCAGGAGGTTACAGTAACAAAAGAAAACAAAATCAAAGTGAGCAAACACAATTGGGCGCGGTAAGAATACCTAATTTGCCACACATTGTACTTGACCCCTCAAGGGTTATTTTGAGTGGATACTTATTGGGTACACACCTTCTGTCTGCTAATAATTTTCCATCAAAGGCAACTAATATTTCCATAGCACTTTGGCGCTTCCTTTACCTTTTCTCTCTTTTTTTCTGCTTGGAGATTGTCCTCGAGTAATTCCTTTAGGTGGCTTGTGCTTGAATCATATGCAGGTCGATTTCGGTGTTAAGGCGAACACAGGGCACCCATATTATTAATGTGGTATTATAGCATGACTCATTAATTATTATGTCATTTTTACTCACATGCCACATGCTTTTAAATATGCCAATTACTAAGTGTTTGCTCACTGTGATTTTGTTTTCTTTTGTTACTGTAAATGCCTGCGCAACTCTTGTCCCACACTCTCAACCCGACACGTGGTATGAGATGCCTCTTTAATTTTCATTTGAATTATTTGGTCATTGTCATATATAATTTCTTCATGATGTTTATTTTATTTCTGAGCTGTTGTGACTTATACCTTGCTTATAATGTCATCATATGATTTCATGTTCTGAATTTATAATTTGTTTTAATTACTCAGCCTTGAAGACGACCTGTGTGTCGAAACACGCGTCGGCTGTTTATGATCTAATTAAATATATATATACTAATGTTTTGCATTACTGTAATGGTGTAGAGCGCATTACCATCCCATTTCTCATCAATTTTCGCTTTCTGAAGAACCTTACAAAATCGAGGTTCACTTAACTTTTCTTTCGATTCCCTGTGAGTGAATTTCTTCAAATGTTCCAGAGAAGAAAAGCTCTAAAAGCTCTCTCTCCACGTTGCTAGCGTGTTCTTCAGTGAACGTGGTTTAAACGCATTGCATGCAGCACACAAATCCCACTAGTGTTCTGGGTCCAAACACTCTAAGAAGAGTGAATGGGCATCCAACGCGGGATATGGCTCACTACACGACTCACACCTACCGAACCCAGACGAACCGGACATGCGCCAGGGGCCCGGGGCACCAAAGACTGTGGTAGTATAAGAGCTGAAAAAACACAGGCGGTACTGAGTGGGAGGGGAAGAAACAGCAAAAAATGGCACTACTGCCAACAGACGTCTGTTCCCGTGGAGCGGAAATAGAGGCCGAGGTGTGGCACTGTGGGGCGCGGTCAGCGTATGCTGTCACGCCTACCCTTGCACGCATAAATGAATTACCTTGAAGGGGAAGTTCTCTTTTTTGTACAGCAAAATACTCTGGTCTCATCCCTGTATGTGGACGCCCATAGAGTATGGAGGAAAAGGGATGGGACGACTGAGTGCCTGTAAAAAAAAAAAATAATACCATGCCAGCGCCACGAACTGGCATGGAGGAAACTGGTTACACAGACCCCTCAAGGATTGCATAACTGTGTGGATTGCAAAGAACTAGCCTGTCCGGGGAACTCTTGAAAGCCTAAATAGCAGCAAACTAAAGGTTTACAGTGCCAATCTGCAGGCCCGCTTGTGCCAAGCAAAACAAAAAATACAACACTGGGGGAAAAAAGCACAGGATAAAGGATCCAGGCCCCTCTGCTGGCAACAAACAGAAAAAGTACACCACCTGTAGGCATAAATTGATTTCAGAGCGGGCGTCCGACCTGAAAGGAGCACATCGAGGTGGTCGTACGACAAATGCCACTCCATGAACCCCAGCTTCTCAGTAGCCAAACATGAAGGGTCAGGCTGCTGAGGTTCGGGTGGCGGACCTGCCCCTACGATTGGGAGAGAAGGTCAATTCTACTCAGAAGGCACTAAGGAGGGCTGATGGACATGTCCAGCAACTCCAGATACCACATTTTCAAGGGCCAGTCCGGAGCAATTCAGGATCACTGTGGTTCCGAAAAGGCGCAGCCACCTGAAAACCAGCAGAATGACAGCCATCAGCAGAAATGCATAAAGGAGGTTGAAAGTCCACTCGATCATCAGTGATTTACCCAGAGCGCCCGGGCGAGGGAATTTCCCTGGAGCAGAACAACTTGTACTTCCTATTGACACTGTAAGCAAAGGTTCACTTGAATCCCACAAAAGGAGAAGATCTCCTCCAGAACTTCCATCCACAGCTCCCACTTGTGGGAGGTGTGAGGAGCTAGGAATGAGACGCAGACACAGAGGACTCATAGTTTTGGCTAAAGACTTATTTGAAATCAAAGGGGTTGGGGAAATGCCTTACTATCCCTATCCTAGAAGGTATTTCCCTACCACAACCAAAAACGAAAGGTTCTGTTTGTTGTCAAGATGTCCGAAGTAAAAAGTAAGTTATGTGTCCGAAATACTATTCTGGCCCTCATACTCTATAAAATAACTAAGCCGTAAAAGATATTCTCTCTGGATGTCAAGGTGCACAAATGTTCCATTCAAATGAAAAGTTGTAATTCCAACAAAAAGTTGTAATTTGAGAATGTGCAACACGGAATAACTCCCTTCCCCAGATTCCTGTCATCAATATGCATGTCTCTTAGAGCCCAAGAAGATGGCTTCTCCGTCTTGGTGCGCACACACAGTTCTTGGGAACAATAGCTCCTTTCCCCAAGCTCCTTCTCCAAGTAAGTTCAAAACACAATTCAAAATAGTTCAAGATCCTCAAGCATGTGACTTCAAGGAATCTCCTGAACTTTACACACTTGATTTGCCTGGTATATTCTTCCTTAAGGACTTCTTTACAGTCTTGTACAGATTTCTCTTCACCTGGTATATTCTCGTGCCAGGACTTTAATATCAAAGCTTTATTACAATTCTCTTGTACTCATTTTAATTTTATTTATAGATTTATAAGGCGCCACAGCCTGAAGGCATCGGGTCGCCAGCATAAAGACAAAAGGACAACAAAAAATTAAAGGCACAAGCAAGGATTAAAGTATGAAGACAAGTCTGTAGACAAACGATTACTTAAAGAGGATGGTCTTTAATGCTCGATGGAACGTTAAGTTGTTTTTTTCCAGTCTTACTGCAATCGGGAGACCGTTCCAGAGTTTAGCGGCTCTAAGGGGAAAGGATCTGCCCAATCCATTGGTCCGTTTGTAGGTTACACAATTAATCTGACCGTGGTTTCCTGAACACAAGGACCTACTGGGAACGTATGGGTAAACCAGCAGCTCCCCAAAATATTTTTTTTTTTAAAAAAAACAAACAAAAAAAAAAAAAAAATCAGTATACTAGTGTGTCGGATTTAATCCGATCTTTCACCGCCAGCCAATGTAGATCTCGTGTATCGGCCGAGATGTGCTTGCCTCTTGGTATGTTTTTAATAATGCGCACAGCATTATTCTGAAGTATCTGGCATTTTGTCAGACAGGCGACATTTGCCCCTATTAATAGCACATTGCCATAATCCAACCTCGAGAGTATGGTAGCTCCGGCGACGGTAGCACAGTTTTTCATTAACCAGGGGCCTGAAGTGTCTAAGCAGGCAGAGAAGGTACTGCCAGGTCTTGGTAATTTGATTTACATTGGCTTCTGCGCTCAGAGAGGATTCCAGAGTGAGGCCAGGGTTTTTACCTTGTCTAGAACCGGGATTGCACTGCTCTTGGTGTTAAAGGCTGTGAAATCCACGCTCAGTTTGGCACAAGCTTTCCAGAAGCCTAAGATGAGAAGTTTGGTTTTACTGCCGTTTAGGCACATCCAGTCATGGTCATCTATGCCTCAATGATATCAGACTACTGAGATATTGATGGAGTCCTGGGTGTAAGTGCCACTGAGCTCTAAGGCCAGCTGAGTGTCATCGGCGTAATTTGTCAAAAATACGCTGATGTCTTCAAGCAGAGCGGTTGAAGATACAGATTGAAGAGCACGTTTGACAGACTGGCACCCTGCGGTACTCCACAGCTGATGGGGGGGCAGTGATGAGAATTCTTCGCCGCAGTGAATTTTGGACATGCGGTTGGAGAGGAAATGAAAGGATATTTTATTTATATCACGCTCATAGTCCAGTGTTTCAGAGCACGACTAGGAAAAAAGGGAGGGGAGCAGGGGAGAACAAAAAATAAACAGCCAATCTTACTAGGCCCAGTGACATTTAAGAAAGCGTAAGTGCATGGAAAAGGGAAAAAGGGGGTGTGGGGGTGGAGTGGAAAATGCGGAACAGAGGGGAGAACATAAATAATAAATTAAATAAATAAGGGCGATAAACCATGGTAGTGCAGCCAGCAAGTGGCAGGTGAAGGTTAGTCAGATAAGGTATATCTAATAAGTGCAAAAGAAAGGTGGGAGGGGGACTGTATGGATACAAATACAGAACCCTAGAGCAGGGGGTGGGCGGGAGGCAGTGCAGGAGAGTGGCAGGTTGAGCAGGTAACCTGGGTCCGAATGACCAAGGGTGTCCAGGTGCACAGTGCCAAGAGAAGAAACAGATCAACAGGGGAGAAGGGGGGCTAAGGCAGAGGCAAAGATAAAGTCTTGAGGTGCTTTCGGAACCTGAGATGGTTTTCTTCAAGTTTAAAGGTGGCCAGGAGGCTGTTCCAAAGGGAGGCCCCCAGCCGAAGACAGATCTACCCCCAGCTTGTTTCTTTGCAAAACGACTAACCTGGAGGAAGTTAGAAGTAGGGGAGCTAAGGGCTTGAGAGGGGAGGTATTTACGGAGGGATGGTCGAAGGTATTTTGGACCCGGGCCCAAGAAAGTCTTGTGGACAATGGAGAGGTTTTTACATTTAATCCTTGTATCCACTGGGTGCCAATGAATGGATTTCAGGGCTGGAGAGATACGATCCTAGGGCTTGAGGCCAAGGACAAGTCTCGCAGTCATGTTCTGTATTAGTTGTAGAGGGCGAAGAGTGGAGGCAGGTAGATTTAGAAAGAGGCGGTTACAGTAGTCCAGTCTGGAGAGAACCAGAGCTTGGTAGATAGTGAGCTTTTGAGGGAAGGAGAGGAAAGGCAGTGTACCGCTAAGGAGAAGTAATAACAAGTTTGCCTTTTTGGAGACGTCGGAGATGTGTGCGGAAAAGGAAAGTGTGGAGTCAAAGATAACCCTGAGCTTCTTATCCGCACAGGTGGTGGCAGGAGGAGGGCCAAGGGAGGCTGGCCAGGGAGTGAGAGGAAAGGATGGAGATAGTATACCAATAAGGAGGATCTCAGTCTTGTTGACATTTAGAAAAAGATTGTTGGCGGCACACCAATTTTGAATTTCGATTAGACAATTGGAGATGAGAGAAGGAGAGGAGGAGGCTGAAGGAAGCTTGAAAATGAGTTTGGTGTCGTCAGCATAGCACTGGAAAGTTGAGCAGAAAATAGAGATGCAGTAGGCGGAAGTTGCCAGGTTTAGGTTGAAAAGCCAGGGCAAAAGGTTAGACCCCTGGAGGACACCACATGTGTAGAGATATATAGAAGATAGGAAGGACCCAAGTTGTACGTGGGAGGGTCCACCAGACAGAATAGAGGTCAGCCAGGCCAGAGTCTGATCAGTGATACCCAGGTTGTCACAGACGATTGAGCAGGGTGGTGTGGTTGACCGCGTCGAACGCAGTGGAGAAATCAAGTAGGATGAGGACAGAGGGAATGTTCGAGTCGAGGTTGGAGAGCAGGTCTTCACGGATGTTTAGGAGAGCAGCTCCCATGCTTTTGGCAGCTCTAAAGCCAGATTGGTGGTCATGGAGGGAGCCAACAGAGTCATAATGAAGATTAAGCTGCGAGATGGCCAGCTTTTCCAGGGGCTTACCCAAAAAGGGAGTAATGGGAATTAGGTGAAGGTTTCCCGGACATGATGGATCAGCTGTGGGTTTCTTGAGGAGAGGATGCACAAGGGAGTGCTTAAGAGGGGAGGAGAAATAGCCAGAAGCAAAGGAGAGGTTGCAGAAATCAGCAAGGGCCGAAGCAAGGGTGTCAATGTGGTCCTTAACTGCTTTGTAGGAACAGTGATGGACCCGTTTTGATGAGTTTTTCATAGATCGGACTTGTCTAGCTGCCTACTTCATCAGAGGAGAAAAGAGTAAAGGAGGTGAAAGGGGCAGGGGTGTAGCTGAGGGGGGTCAGCAAGCTGAGAAGGAGAGGGAGGAGGAGGGGAGATGGAGGAGATGGTGGACAGGATGCCCTGAGTTTTAGAGATAAAGTGAGAGGCAAGAGCATTGCAAAGAGCCTGGGAGGCGAGAGGAGCGGTGGACACTGCAGCAGGGTTGGCCAGCTCCTTGCAAATTTTGAAAAGTTTGGCCGAATTGTTAGATGCCGCAGACACATGGGCTTGCATGTGGGCTCTCTTCTTGGTGCAGACAGCGAATCGGTATTGCCTATGGAGCAGGCGGCAGACAGTTTGTCAGAGAATGAGCAAGAGGCCATCCATTTCCTCTCCGCCGCTCTACACTTACGTTTAAGTGTAGACAGGTCAGAGTCATACCAAGAATTGCACTTGGGTTTGGACGTCAAACGGATCCTCCGTGTTAGGCAGAATTGCATGCAGTACCCTCTGGGACCACCACACACAATTAGGACTACAGGTGTAAGCAATACCAACCTTTGGTATAAATCTGTACCACACAGTTTGTTGGTAGCGAGCTGAGTAGCCAGGCTTATCTCAAGAGTGAATGTGAGCAGTACAAGTGATTACACAGAGGTTCAAGTAGACACTTATACTCAAGGTTTCTTGGTAAAACACGTATTAGTTTATTACACAATAATTTAGAAAACATTTCACTAGAAGGAGGCAACTTATTATTATATACCAATATGCTACAACTCAAAACTCTAATCTTTTGAGACAGTTTGAGCTCCTCTGAAATAGGAGCCAAATGGCAGTTCAGTTACTTAGCAGTCAGTAAAAAGGACACAAGTAAGTAGAATAGATTACATATACTTGTTTAGGCAGTGCAAATAGTTTCAGTTCACCAGAAGAGTTCCATTCATGTCAATAGGCCAGGCCAAAACAATGGGCTAGTGTTCTGGATAGGAAAGAACAGTTCTGGTATCAAACAACTGTTGCAGAAGTTGTGGTTCCTGGCAGTGCCTGCAGATCTCGCTGTTCCTTAGCCTCAGTCGTGGCGACAAAAAGGAGGACGTCGGGGGACTCCTGCACTGCACTGGATCGTTGAAGAAAGCAAACAAAATGGAGTTACTTCAGTTCCAGTAGCTGTAGATTCAAGAACACAAACCGGTGTCCCTCTCCCTGGTTAATCCTAACCAGCCTTGAGAATGGTATCCAGGTGTCTTATGAGTGGATTGGTCCCACCAACTCAAAGAAAGAAGTTGTCCTTGAAGGAGCTTCTCTGTCGTATGGAGTTTGGCAATTCCGACCTGCAGCAGGGCTTCACCAGGCAAACCAACGGTCCAGGAGTCGCAGCAGCCGTCCTCTTCCAGCTCGTCTTCGGTTCTTTCGTTCCAGTAATTGACTCTGCCTTCCAGTCCAAGAGACTCGCCTTTTAAACAGTTCTCTCCCTTTCATTCCTGCCTAGCTGTCACTCACCCAGCAGCGTGGCTGTCTTTGCCGGACAGTCAGCCAGCCAATCACGCCAGACTACGTTTGGGCATCCTAGGAGACTGAGCACAGGGAGTTTCGGGCACCTCCCTCACTTCCTGCCCACCCCAGACACTCAGACGACAAGGGCGGACTTCAGTCCTGAAGCCGGCCAAAGGCATACGAACAAAGGGACCAAACCTGGTTTTGCGTGCAGAGACAAACACTAGAAGGACCTTTCCAAAAAGAAATGCCAAAAAAGAAGACCGGGACCCGTTTAAACAAAGGGGTTTAAGGCGCCATCTTGAAAAACATGGCTCCCGTGATTTTTATCTATAGGTGTTCGCGGTCTGGAAAAATCATGGCAGTTAGTTATAAAACCACTGCCACCCTCCTTTTCAATAGGAAAGGGTAGCATTTGACTGCTAGAGTATTTAGACACAGAGGATACTATGTAACCCCTCCAGCATTCCATTGAAAGATGTTGTGTGCTGGGTCTAGGAATTTGGAAAGACTACTAAAGTCAATTTAACTTTACATTCTCTGGGAAACAGTAGTTGATCGCAGAGAAGGTATTTAAACCTTTGGGAAGTTTAAAAAGACATCTCTGCGTCACTGCACTGAGGTTGCTGTGTAACACATGAAAAGATGATGCCTATGGAGTTATCTGAAACTCCATAATCAAAGGACACAAAGGTAAAACACACATCAAAATACATGAAAGACCACCTCCCTGTCTGGCCATATACAGAGCTCAACACAGAAGCCTCAGCACAGCTGCTGGATGAAAGTCCCGAAGGGAGGGAACCCCCCCTCCCCCACGCCACACACGAAATTTAACTGACCATTGTCTCTCCATGCCGGAACCCGCGCTCTCGGCATCTGGGTGCCCCACGTAATGCTCCAGCCGAGTGGATGGCCAACCGCTCTGACCCAAGGCCTTTCAGGCCTCAACTGGTTAATTTATGGTTCTATTATTTTTCCCTGGCTGGAACACCCTCCAACCCCCAAGCCCGCCTGGTTGTGGGCCCACCTGTTCCAGCCCCCTAAGTTGCCAGGCCACGTTTGGCCTTGGTTGGTTTACTATTAAAACTTGGTTACAGCAGACCTCCAATTACAACCCTCCTCTGAAAGTCTCCCACCAGCGATCGAGTAGCCCTCCACTACTGCTTGTCTGACTGCTGAAGGCGACCAGCACTACCCCTTCCCCACACACACCAGTCTTCCCTAGGTCTCCATGAACGTCTGGGGCCTGAACTCTCCAGTAAAACGCAAGTCCTTCCTTCGCCACCTACAGGTCCTCCAAGCCTCCGTAGCGTTCCTCCAGGAGACTCGCCGCCTAGCGGAGGACTTCCCGAGGCTATGATGCAGGGCATTCCCAACTCAATACCTGGCCTCAGGACCCAGCAAAAAAGGAGGCAGAGCGATTCACCTAGCAAGGGGTACCCTGTTTAAAGAGAAAGCGACTTTGCAGAGTCCAGACGGCAGATTTGTGGCGATTAAGGTGGATCTCTATGGCCTGCTCTACACGCCAAACGATGGTCAGGAGACCTTCTTTGCAGAGCTGAAGTCATCTCTTCTCCCTTTCCTTGAGGGCCAGGTGGTCCTAGGCGGGGACTTCAATGGGGTCCCCAAACCCCAGCTGGACAGAACGGGCACGCCATCGCCCAGAGATTTCAAGATTGCCCTGAGCTTATGCCACCTGTTCAGAACCTTGGGCCTGGTGGACACCTGGAGGGTCCTTCATCCGGACACAACAGAATACTCCTTTTTCTCCCATGTCCACCGCTCCTCATCCCGAATTGACTTTATCCTAGCAAGCCCACAGCTCCTACAATTCACAGATGAAGAAGCGATTGGCCCAAGCGCTCTGTCTGACCACTCCCCGATCCTCCTCACCCCAAGGGTCTTTGACCCGGACCCTCCTGAAAGGAGCCGATGGTCCCTATACCAGCCGATGTTACACGACCTGGCGGTTTGCGATGCTATACCCAAAGCAATCAAATGCTATTTCAAAGAGAACCCCGCTGGCCTCACCTCTACGGCTACGAGATGGGAGGCCTTGAAGGCTGTAATCAGAGGAGAATTAATAGCTCAGGCAGCCGAATACAGGAACAGGCGGGCCGAGAGGAGGGACCAGCTTGAAAAGGAGATGGCTGAGGCAGACTCGATCCTGAAGGGAAAATGGTCAAACTGGTGAGGCTGGCCCGCACAAAACTGGAGGCTCATTATGCTGAGGACTGTTACCGCTCACCTGGTATCCACCGGGACGCCACCTAGCCCTGGTTGGATGATTTGCACTCTCGAACCCTCTGCCGGTCCCTTGGTAAGGCCTCTGGTTAAAGATGGGTCTGCAATATAGGAGAGCTGGATTCAATACCAAATTGTCTTTATGTTTTCCCACCTCACTTGGCCTCAGCTCCTTCCTCCCCCTTGGGCCCTCTCCTCACCTTAATATTGTAGAAGTTGGATTCTCCGTTCTGCTCCTTGTGGCAGGGGCGCGTAGATGTGGGCTGCGAGCAGCGACCAAGTTACTTCACTGGTGCAAGCCCCCCCTCTGGGAATCCAGGCCTGCTGCGACTCCGTAGGTTTGCTGCTTTACAGTCTTTATATGCAGTTCTTATGTTCCTCTTAGTTCGAATAATAATGTCTTGCTTCTTGCCTTTTAGGTATGGAAAGGAATTTTGGAGTTGTCATGCAGTTTGAAGAGGAGCATGGGCCGGTAGGCGAAAGTGCGGTGTGCGCAATGCTGTCTGGTGAGTAATGCGCGATGCGAAGCGCTGTTTAGCCTTTTATATTGCTAACCTGTGTCTTTTCTCTCCTTGCAGGTTGCGATGTTCCTCGCCGAGCGCCGTAATGTTCCAGCAATGATACTGACCAGGAGAGGACTACCCAGGTAAGAATTGGGTGGCTTTCTTCATTCGGAAGGAAACGTGAGTAAATGCTTACTAATGCTGTCTTTCTTTCTCCTCTTTCCAGGTTATGGTATTCCAGGATGCATGCAGTGCCGGATGATGGAGTTCGTACCTTCAGGTGAGTGGAACTGAAGTCGGCGATGGATTGAAGACAAGATACTGTTCCAGGTAAGTTTCGTAGTGTTCTTTCTCTCTCTGCAGGTCCTTGGTTGCAGGTAAAATGGCATCAAAGAACTGGACACGGTGAGCGTTACGCTGCCCACAGCAGAATAACACAAGGCATGTTCTGCTGTTTGGGTGTGGTTTAAATAGTCTCAGGTAAAGTAGTCCAGGTAAAATAGTCCCAGGCCTGAACACCCCCAAGTTAAATAGTCCCAAATAAATAGTCCCATTCTAATGTTGGTCTTCATGACTAAGAGAAAAAGAGTCTTGAATGAGGTTTTAAGGCCTTTGACCTGGCCCTAACTGGAAGGCTGACTTGCCAGTGAGGGCCAGGGGCAAGGGTCATGACAGCACAAGGCGCAGTCCCTGATTAGGACGAAACAGTGCTATTACGTAAACGGCAATAAAGCCAACAGGTACCTAGTAAGCAAACTAGCCAGAGCCTGCCGACAAAACCAGATCATCGCCCTGAAGGACCCAAAGGCCAGAATCCAATATGGAGAAGAAGCTAAACTCCAAATAGCAGCTGCCCATCTAGCCAGCACTCGGTCCTCTGCCCCCCGCCCACCGGCTCTCCAGGAACAATTTATAGCAGACGCCAATCTGCCGCGGCTCTCCGAAACAGTCAGAACCGCCCTTGACGCCCCAATCACAGCCGAAAAAGTACAAGAAACCCTCAAATCCCTGAGTCGAGTCACAGGGCCCAAGGGACAGATGGATTCCCGCCTAAGTTCTATAAACTTTTTCGCCCCTTGCTTCTAAATCCACTGACAAAGCTTTTCAACTCCTTCCGAGACACAGGTTCCATAGCCCCATCCATGCATGAATTCACCACAAGTCATGCTCCTGAAGCCAGGCAAAGATTCAATGGCATGCTCATCGTACAGGCCGATATCACTTCTCAATGTGGACGCAAACGCATATTCAAAGGTCCTGGCGAAAAGGCTGGTCAGGTCCTACCATCTATCATAGACCAAGACCAGGCGGGATTCATCAGAGGCAGGAGCACTGCGGACAACATTCACCGAGCACTTAACCTCATCAATGTAGCGACCCAAGACCAACAGGGACTGGCAGTCCAGACCCTGGACGCCACGAAAGCCCTTGACAGGGTGGACTGGAACTCCTGCGCCATTTGGAAAAAGATGGCTCCCGCGTTTGCTTTACCGGAGATGCGAACACAGCCCGCGGTTAACACAAACCATGGTAGTTCAAATGAAACCACTGGCACCAGCCATTCAGTGAGGAAAGGGTAACAAAAATGTTTACATGAGGATCTAGACATAGGGGATACTAGGTAACCCCTACAGCACACTATTGTAAAATAGTGTGTGCTGGGTCTAGCAAGTTACAATGGTAAGTAAAGTCAATTTCACTTTATTGCTCTGGGAAAGTAGTTTATCCCAGAGAAAGGTATTTGAACCTTGGGGAAATCTGAAAGACTTCCCTGTGCCACTGCACTGAAGGTGCGGTGAGACACAACGTAAAAGATGATGCCTATGGAGTTTGTCAGACTTCATAACCAAAGGAAACAGAGGTAAAATTCACATTCAAATACATGAGAGAGTGGGAAAAAGGGTCGCACACTCTCCAGGTAAAAAAAAAAAATCAAGTCCTCAAAATCCAGCAAAGTTGCTGGGGTTCTCCAAGGTGGAGGGAATTGGTACATTTCTGAGAATTCTCCCTAACAAGCCCCGACCTGTAGTCTCTTTAGTGCCATCGGAGGGTATCCCAGTACTGTGTCCAACCTCAGAACTGCATCTGGTAGGCAGACTGCCCTCAGGCCTAGGCCAAGTAGTTGTGTCGCGTGTAGGCCCCCCTCAGGTACAGACCTGGAAACAGAGCTTTGTAGCCCCTCGGACCGCTTTCCAGTACAAGGACCTTTAGGCCCCTTGGCAACCTTCCTGGTAGAGTCTTTAGACCGCTTGGTACGTGTAGCAGTAGCTCTAGGGGCCTCAGACCGACCTCTAGGCCCGCTCTCAACCAGAGTACTTCGCAGAAAGGAATCTCCGCACTGAGGTGGTGAGGAGAAAAGATGACTTACCTGCTTCTTTGACTAAGTCGAATGAAGGCCTTGAGGTGATCCGGTGGGGACCTTGAGAAGATTTCCTGCCATCAATCAAGCCGGTTCTTCAAAGACTGCAGAGTTAATGCGTCACACGCCACGCAAGAATCCCACCAGAGTTCATCTCCCAGACACTTCAAATGGAGTGAATGGTTGTATGAAGCCGGGAAGGACCGCTCGCAGGTCAAGTACCTGGAGAAAGTACCTGGGACATAGGCCAGGGGAGCGAGGTACGTACGATCCTATCCGAGCGAAAAAAGGACTCAGGTGAGGCACCATTGGGCGGGGCTGGCAGCAATGCCCGCAGCTGCGCCCTAACGCTCTAAATAAAGGTGAAGCATTTTTACAAGGCAAAACGATACCGGTCCTGTCCCTGCAGGAACGCCCCAGACAGTATGTAGGAAAGGGGGCGGGACGTAGAAGTACAACCAGTCTCGACCCCGGCTTGAGGAGCCATACCTGCCTTCAGATGTGTCCCTGGACCAACCGGCAGAGCTCCTTCACTCTGTCCTTAGCTACCTCGCTGGAGCAGTCACTATTCAGAGCAGAGTCTTGGAACTTTGCATATTTCCAGTTTGTGCCACAACTCACCTGCACTTGCATTTTTATATGTCTCACTTCAAGGGACGCTGTTCCAGAGCTGGTTCTGCGTTCACTGCTGTACGATTGCCTGTCACCGCCTGACCATGGTGACCTTTGTTGGATTTGGTCTTCTTAGTCTCCCAGATGTGACCGGAGACCATCTCGACCGCCCAGGTTTCCCTTTGCCTTTGTTTGGGTCTTCAACTGGAAGCTGTCCAGAATAGATTCCTGTGTCCCACAACACACCAAACTAAAATCCCTTCAAAGTAGCTCTGCTGTCTAGACGATTCTCACGGTGGGAACAAGAGCAGAACTGCGAGCACAGACAGCAGAGACATTTTATTTGAAAATATTGTAGATTCCATCGCTGGCAGTGCACAGGAATCTGTTCTGGACAGTTTCCAGTTCAACACCCAAACAAAGGCAAAGGAAAACGTCTGCGGGAACATGCACAAAGTGGAATCCAGAACACCCCAAGCAAGGAGGATAAAGTGGACATACCTGTTGCTTTGTCCCGTCTCCCATAGGGTATTTAGACAAAGTCCTGACCCTAACTCTGACCCGACCTTTGCTGGTAGAACTTGGGTTAAGGATCCTTCCCTAGGCCTAATTGTTAGGGAGAATTTCCAGAAATGTGCTAATTCCCTTCTACCTTAGAGACCCCAGCTCATTTGCTGGATGTTAGGACTTTTAATCTCTAACCTGAAGAGAGAGAACTTTTTCTCCACTCTCGTATGTATTTTCCTGTGATTTGGTTTCTGTGTTTCTTTTGACTTTGGAGTCTGACAAACTCCGTAGGCATCATCTTTACATTGTGACACAAAGCACCTTCAGTGCAGTGACACAGGGAAGGCTCTTAGATTTCCCAAATGTTTAAATACCTTCTCTTGGTGAAACTACTGTTTCCAAGAGCAGTGAAGTGAAATTTACTGTACTGACATTTTGTAACTTTCTAAACCCAGCACACACGATCTTACCATTGGGTGCTGGAGGGGTTACTTAGTATCCCCTTTGTCTAGTTTCTCATGTAACATTTTCATGTTACCCTTTCTAAAATTACTGGCTGGTGGCAGTGGTTTACTTTTTACTACCATTGTGTGTTTTTACCGCGGGCTGCGTTCCCAGCTGTAGTAAGGCACCCATGGGTGCCCATTTTGTCAAAATGGCTCTGGTCTTTTTTCACCATTTCTTGCTGGAATGGTCTTTGAGATTTACTCTGCGCCAAACCAGGTCCCTTTGTTCTTTTGGTCTTTGTCGGGATTCAGGAGTGAAGGCCACCTCTGGCTCCAATATGTCTGGCAGGGGCAGGAAGTGAGGGAGGTACCTGAAACACCCTGTGCTTAATCCCCTTGGTTACAGGAATGCACCCAAAGGTGATTGGCCGGCTGGCTGTCCGGCAAGAACAGCCCCCCTTCTGGGTAATTCACAGCTAGGCTGGAATGAATGGAAGAAACATGCATAAAAGGCGAGGCTTTTTGGCTTGCAAGGCAGAGTCGACCACTGGACGAAGGAATCCAAAGAAGAACTTGGAAGAGACGCCTGCTGCAACTCCAGGACCGTTGGTTTGCCCAGTGAAGCCCTGCTCCTGTGCAGAAGCTCCAAATTCGTTTCGACTAGAGAAGCCCTGCAAGGAAGACTTCTCCCCTTGAGTTGGTGGGACCAATCAACTCCAAAGTGAACTTTGTAATCACCTGATTACACTAATAACTGATTCACATGCACTTCTATTCTCCTAATTGTGCATGTCTAAGGTTTTGTGTGAAAATACTGACCTGTGATTTGTACATGCTTAGTCTGTAACTGAAACCCTAACTGTACTTTTATTTACTTACTGTCTAACTTGAATTATTGATGTTGCTCTGTGTAGCTCATTGTAGCCGTGGACCATTCTCACATGTATACTGAGACTAAGAGTTCACTGCTCAGCTATCTTACCTTGATTAGGCTGTGGGTAAACTATGTGTCTTCCCTGTTAACCACAAATACGGTGGCATCCCAGAATCCTGCAACCAGGGCTGATTTTGGAAATTCATCTTAACAATTAAAATGCCTAACATGTTCAGCAGGAACACCGTCCATTCCTTTGAAGTACAGGAATGAGTGGGAAACGGCACCTATGAATCCTCAAAGGAGTCTCTTGAGAGGTGGGTCATTTGCTTCAAAGAATGGTAGCTTGAAGGGCTGGAAGGGGTGCAGGACTTCTTTAGGCATGTTCTCCTTCTTGTCCTTCTGGACAGGAGAAAGAAGCTCTTCCTTGCCTTTCCGGGCCTGGAGACTTGGAATGTGTTCTTTTGCCAATTTTCTAGCAACATGTGAACAACTTTGTAGCACACTGCCGAAGGGCCTGTGTGTGTACGGACTAGCACTACCCAATGTAGCCGATGAGCATTCCTGAAGGATACCGTGTGCAGAATAAAAAGGAATGGCAGCGTTATATACTGACCATGATGTTATGTCCTGTTTGGGCACTCATTGGCAGCAGGCATAACGGACACAGAGATGCTTTGTGGTAAAAACATATCAGACAGGTGCTGCTGGGAATAGAATATGATAGATGAGCAGTATGTGAGAAGAAGGAAAACATTAGAAAAAAGGAACAAGTTACTTACCTGTAACTGTTGTTCTCCAGCATGGGTCTGGCATGGATTCACATGCTCATGAATATTCCCCGTCGTCAGGCTGGGAATCCTCGGTAAAGAAAAAACCAGTATCAGTTTCGTTTCTGATCTGTCTTTCGTAGTAATAACCAATCACTGGTCTCTGCGTCATACTGACCACAGCCAATGACTGCCCTCTACCTAAGCACCGCCTCTGGCAGCCATCTTCAGATTTGGAAGCACGTGAAATGGCAGTATGACCAAGTGAAGAGCCGCAGAGGGGTAGGCGGGAGGGTTCGCATGTGAATCCATGCCAGACCCATGCTGGAGAACAACAGTTACAGGTAAGTAACTTGTTCCTTCTCCAGCATGGGGTCTGGCATGGATTCACATGCTCATGAATAAAGAATACATAGCAGTACACACATGCACAACCACGGGAGGTGGCAAAGGCTCAACATTAAGCATCACATCAACTCAACATTAAGCATCTTACCTCCTCACCAGGCTCACCTCAGGCGAACAGGTTGCGCAGCACTGCTTGGCCGACCCTGGACTCCTCCCTGGAATCCCGGTCGACGCAGTAGAATTTCGTGAAGGTGTGCGTCGACCTCCACGTAGCAGCCCTGCATATGTCCAGCAGGGGCACACCAGATAGGAACGCCGTGGTAGCTGCGATCGCTCTGGTGGAATGGGCTCTCGGACGGCCAGGCAGCGGTCGGTTTGCCAACCGGTGACAGCACATGATACAGCCGGAGAGCCATCTGGAGATGGAAGCCTTCGAGAGAGCCTTCCCCTGATTGACAGGTCCAAAGTTCACAAAGAGTTGTGACGTCTTCCGAAAACCCTTCGTGCGGTCCACGTAGAACTTCAGCGCTCTAGCTACATCCAGCGAGTGCAAAGTCCTCTCAGCCGGCGACGAAGGCGACGGGAAGAACACAGGTAACACCAAGGGTTCGTTGAGATGGAAGTCCGACGGTACCTTGGGCATGAAGGAGGGGTGCGTCCTGAGCACTACCCTCGTGTCGTGGAAAATCAAGTACGGGGCCTTGCAGGAAAGGGCCTGGATCTCTCCCACTCGTCGTGCGGAGGTGATGGCCACAAGAAAAGCTGTTTTCCACGATAGAAACTTCAACGGGGCCGAGTGCAGAGGCTCGAACGGAGGTCCCATGAGCTTGGTCAGCACCACGTTGAGCTCCCACGCCGGGGCCGGAGCCTTCACCGGCGGGAACGATCTGAACAGTCCCTTCATGAACTCTTTCACCAGACGATGAGACCACAAGGACGCCCGCCCCGTGGTTCTGGTGTATCGGGAGATCGCAGCAAGATGAATCTTGATGGACGCGTGTGCCAGACCAGCTTTGGCCAGCGTCAGCAGGTACGGCAGTACTTGGGGAGCCGTAATCCGTAGAGGGTTAATCTTCTGTGCGTGGCACCAGACAGAGAACCTCTTCCATTTGTGTCCGTAGCATTTAAGAGTCGAGGACGCCCTGGCCTTTGCAAAAACCTCTCTGCAATCGGCCGGTATGTCGTATCCTCCAAACTCTAGCGCTGCAGGAGCCAGGCCTGCAAGTTCAGCGACTTCGGGTCGTGGTGGAGGATGGCGCCTCCTTCCCTGGAGAGTAGATCCGCGTCCGCCGGCAGCTTGATCGGCGGGGACGCTGACAAGTCCAGAAGGTCCGGGAACCATATCTGCCTCGGCCACGCAGGTGCGACGAGGATCATCCTGCACCGTGACCTCTTGAGCTGGTTGACGAGCCGGATTAGCAGAGGCAAGGGAGGGAACGCGTAGAGGAACAGGCCCTCCCAGGGGAACGAGAAAGCATCGCCCATGCTCCTCGTCTGGGGAAACCTGCTGGCGAACCTCCGGCACTTGGTGTTCGTCGCCGTCGCGAACAGGTCGATCTGGGGTGTGCCCCACCGTCGGAAGAGGCGATCCACCAGATCCTGCCGTAGTTCCCACTCGTGGCACGAGCGCAGCTCCCTGCTGAGTGAGTCGGCGATGGTGTTTTTTATCCCTGCCAGATGAAACGGCACCAGAAAAATCCCTTGGGCGACGGCCCAATGCCACAGGTCCTGCGCCTCCTTGGACAGCGCTGGGGACCTGGTTCCGCCCTGTTTCCTGAAGTAAAACATGGTGGTGGTGTTGTCGGTGAATATCCTCACCACCTTGCCCTTGAGGGACGGAAGGAAGGACCTGAGGGCCCAAAACACTGCACGGAGCTCCAGGACGTTGATATGCAGGGACTTCTCCGTCGGGAGCCAGAGTCCCCTTGCGTGCAGATTTTCGGTGTGCGCTCCCCACCCTTCCAGGGAGGCATCCGTGGTCACAGTCTCCTGGTGGGCTGGGGTCTGGAAGTCCATGCCCGCCGTCAGATGCGCGCGGGTGCCCCACCACCGTATCGCTCGTCGGAAACTCTCGTCGAGCTTGATCCTTTCCTCGAAGCTGCCCGTCGTCTGGATCCAGCGCGCATCCAGGAATTCTTGCAGCGGGCGCATCCGGAGCCTGCACATGGGAATGAGGTAGATGCAGGAAGACATCATCCCGAGGAGGGACTTGATGGACCTCACTTTGGCCGCGTCGGCCACCAACATCCGTTGCACCTTGCCCAGGATGGTCCTGGTCCTCTCCTCCGACGGGGAGGCCAGAAGGGACACTGTGTCGAGCCTCGCTCCCAGAAACAGTGCGACTTGCGCGGGCACCAGGTGGGATTTGGCGTAGTTCACGGAGAATCCCAGGTCCGTGAGGAGTTGGACGGTCCTTGCCGTGTGGACCACGGCGAGCTCCCTCGTCTTGGCGCGGATGAGCCAGTCGTCCAGGTAGGGGTAGACGTGAATCCCCTCGCGGCGCAGCTGCGCCGCCACCGGTGCGAGGCACTTGGTGAATACCCTGGGTGCCGACCGTAGTCCGAAGGGAAGGGCTTTGAACTGGTAATGACGCCCTTGGACCACGAATCTGAGGAATTTTCGGTGCCCCTTTAGGATGGGAATGTGGAAGTAGGCATCCTCCAAATCCAACGACGATAGGAAGTCTCCTTCCTCCAGCTGACCCAGGACGTGCTGGAGGGTGACCATCCGGAACTTCTGCGCCTTGATGAACTTGTTCAGACGTCGCAGGTCTAGGATGGGGCGCCATCCTCCCGTCTTCTTCTTCACGAGGAAGTATCTCGAGTAGACTCCGGAGCCCCGAAGCCTCTTTGGGACGAGTTCGATGGCGCCCTTTCTGAGCATCGCCATTACCTCCAGGAGAAGTTGAGGGACGTGAAGTTCTTTCCTGGCCACGGGGGGGACGCGCGGGCACCTTCTTTGAAACTCGAGCGCGTGGTCCCGGCCCAGGGCGTCCAGCACCCAACGGTCGGTGGAGATGGACTCCCACACGCTGACGAAGCCCGCCAGCCGGCCCTCCCACCGGGGTGCTTCGGTGGGGGCCCGACCCCACGGCCGGTTCAATCCTGCTTGGACGCGGCCTTGCCGCCTTGACCTCCTTGGCGACGACGGCGGGGTCCGCTAGACTTGCCTCGTCCTCTGTAGGCCTCTTGCGACGACGAGCGGGCCGCTTGACGGTAGGAAGCGAAACCGCCGCCGGAACCTTTGGAGGCGCCCTTGCCTCCGCCGCTCCGAAAGGGCGTCCGTCGTTGCTGCAGGACTCCAAGGGCCCGGGCCGTCTCAGTATCCGCCTTGATGGCCTGAAGGGAATCGTCCACTGTCTTCCCAAACAGGTTGTTCCCGTCGAAGGGCATGTCCAGGACTCTGGTCTGTACGTCCTGCCGGAAGTCGGTAGCTTTGAGCCATCCACGACGTCGAAGGCAAACGCCGTTGCCCAGCTGGCGGAACCCAGTGTCGGCGATGTCCGTCGCCACGGTGATGGCGTGGTCCGAGGCCACCTCACCTTCCTGCAGGATCTCCAGGGCCTCCGCCCTCTTGTCGTCCGGCAGAAAATCCAGCAGGGGAGCTATCTTGTACCAGAGCTCCCTGTCGTAGCGGGCCACGATAGCCAAGGCGTTGGCCGCTTTAATCGTCGTCGCTGCCGAGGAGATGACTCTACGTCCCATAGCATCCAATTTCTTTCCCTCGCCGTCCGGCGGGGAAGTCGATGTGGAGGCCGCACCCCCCCCCCCGCTTTCTTCCTGGCTGCCGCGGAGACGACGGAATCCGGGGTAGGCTGCGCCCGGAGGCATAGGGGGGCCGTGTCCGGGACCCGGTACTTTTTCTCGTACCGGTCTCTTGTAGCTGGCGTCGTGGAAGGGTTCTTGAGGAGGGAAAGGCCCTCATCCCAAATGTCGTCCAACAGAGGCACTGCAAGGACCGTCTTCCTCTTGGCCTCGCGCCGCTGATAAAGGAAGCCTTCCTTTTTCTTCTCCTCAGGGCAGAGTTGGGAAAAGCTCGGAAGCCCTGGAGATCATGGAGTGGAAAGATCCGATCTCGTCGGGCGGAGAAGCCCTGGTGGGAGGCGACGACGGAAAATCCTCGTCGTATGCCTCGTCGTCCGTACCCGTCGCTGCCGTGTCAGTCCCCGTATCATCCCCTCGGGTGGACGGGGAGGAGGGCTGGACGGGGCGCGACGGTTGAAAAGGAGGTGGTGGATGGATCCTTCTTTTCTTGGTAGGGGGAACACCAGAAGGTCCCGGTTCTGGATCCCCCGACGGGAGAGGTTCCTCCGTCGGTAACGGTAGCCTCGTCCTTATCTCGGAGCATAAGGACTGTATGGCCAACAAAATGGCCGCCGAGTTGTCTTGCGGCGCTGGCAGAGGGGAGTCCGACGGGCGAGCAGGGGCCCCGTCGGTATCCTCGACGATGTCGTCGTCGTCACCTGCGTCGGGGTCCATTCCGACGGGCTGGCCTTCTTCCACGCCTAGGCCGTGGCTTAAGACCTCGATCAGCTCCTCTTCTGAGGTTGAGGCCGAATCTACGACGACGCCCTGCCCCCCCCTTCTTCTTCCCCACGGAGGGTTTCACGGGGGTCCTATCGATGGGCACAAAAGAAGACTCCCTCCGAGGAGGCAGGGAGATTCTGGGCCCTGAGGTCGCCACCACTGGTGCAGCCACCACAGGCTGAGCCAGGGCCGCCGCGACCGTTTCGATAGAGGGCTTGGTCGGATGGATCAAGGCCTTCACCACCTTAGGTGCGCTCACCGCCTTATCCTTGAGGGAGGGGGCACTGCCACGCTCCTCCTCTGCCTTAGAGCTCGACCGGGGCCTCTCCAGGAGCTTCGCCGGGTGCTCGGCCTTCCTCTTACCAGACCCAGAGCGTTGGCTCGTGGTTGATGGTGCCGGGGAGGGTGCGCCCTGCCTGGCGCCCGTAGAGCCCGACCGTTCGGCGCTCCCGGTGCCAGCGGACCCGCGGTGCTTGGCCTTATGTTGGGCCCCCGTCGCCAGGGCGCCCTCAAAGGTCTTAGAAGACCGCTCGGATTTCTTCTTCTTCTCGCCAGACGGGCTCTTACCCTCCAGCCAGTTGGCGAGACGTTGATGGCGGTCCTTCATGGTCCGTTCCGACATGTTGCCGCAAAACGCACAGTCCTTCTCCACGTGCGTCTTGTCCTCATGAAGGCAGTAAAGGCAGAAAGAGTGTTCGTCCTCCTTAAAGACGTTCTGCAGCTGGCATCCAGGGCAGACCCTGAACAGCTTTCCGGGCGTCGAGCTTCCCTTCTCCTGGGCCATCTCCGAGACCGGGCCTGAGAAGCTTCTGGAGTCCTCCGAAGTGTAGCTCGACGAAATCTTCACCCTTGAGGGGCACAGATAAATCCGACACGGGTCCCCGTTGATCGGATGTAGGATCGGTGGAGCTTGAGGCTCTTTTGACCGAAAGAATCGAAGTTTTTTGTGAAAAAGCGCGAAAAATAGCACTAACGCTCGAGAGCAATAGCACGAGGATCCCAACACATGAACGTGCGGTAAAAATCTGAAGATGGCTGCCAGAGGCGGTGCTTAGGTAGAGGGCAGTCATTGGCTGTGGTCAGTATGACGCAGAGACCAGTGATTGGTTATTACTACGAAAGACAGATCAGAAACGAAACTGATACTGGTTTTTTCTTTACCGAGGATTCCCAGCCTGACGACGGGGAATATTCATGAGCATGTGAATCCATGCCAGACCCCATGCTGGAGAAGGAACAGTGTTACAAATATTAGGTCTAAATAGGACACACTGTGGTCCATATATACCATCCCTGAAAACACACGGAGAATCATGGTGTGCAGCCCCTAGTGGTTAAATAATCATGAGATGTGGAAGCTGTAGGAGGAAGAAGTCCATTTCAAACTTAGGGTGTAATATAGGTAGGAGTTCTGCAGCATCAATGCCTACTTTGGAAAAGAAAAACATCAGTCTGCATCATGAAAACACAGTTCTATGTGATATTATCACTGGAGAAAACATGACAGTTGTCTCAATTTTCTTTTTCTTTTTATAGGCCATATAATTCCCTCCCCAACATATTTTAGGACTGGTGCAATTATATAAACAAACTCCAGTCCTAGAATATTTGGGGAAAGTGTTGGATAGAGCCTTTAAAAAAAAATATCTAATCACCCTCAATGTTATTTCCAGGGATATCATCACTGGATACCGAAAACACACAAACGTATCTACTTCAAAATTTAGCAACAGGTCTCTATAGCAGCCTCATCACCAATGCAAGTCTTCACAAATGCTTGGAACAAGGCAGAAATAGGAAGCCTGTAACAGAATGCTAAACTTCAAAGACTTCTCAAAGGCTAAATACTCACTTACCTAGAGATAGAACCATCGCTGTGCCATGGCTTCTCCTCATCTTCAGATGTTCCAACACCGCTAGTAGCTGCTACTTCTTCGATTTCACATTCCTTTAAAGCAAAAGTAAAGGAATATAATGTTTGTGAAAAATCTGATGAGTATCTAAAGCAACCTAATAATACACTTTAAGTACCATTGTCTCCCAATTTATTTCCCTAAATGCAGAAACACATTATAACCTTTTTGATCCCTTTTTGTGAAAGGGCAAACTCATCCATCTCCATAACGGGGATGGAAAACTATAAACACGTGTTTGAATTAATTGCCGGGGATCCACGGGAAGAGGCATCCCAGGAAACTCAGCGGGCCCAGCAGGACCATGAAATGAGCAAAGACTAATACCCAAAGTAGTAATGGAGCCTATTCTTTCATAAATGACTTGATACACCTCTTGTGCGCATGCACCTCTTAAGCAGTCAGCTTTAATGATTTATTGCACTATCACACTGTTTAGTATGGATGACAGAATACAGCATTTATGCCCTAATGTGGAACATAAGGCAAAAAATAATAATCGCCAAATTGGGATATTTCCGCTATGATATGCGGCTTCTATATACCAACTCTGATATGCAATTAATCATAGTCATTCGATTTAGCGCAGTTTAATATATACATGGTTGGTTATGACCATTTGACATGAAACATTCAATATGGCAGGGTATACTTAGATCCCAAGTCTCCACCTCCCAGTCCAATAGGACCTATGTGTTTTGCCCTTTCACACCACAAGGATCTCATTATAGCACCACGTCATTTATATCAACACGGTTGAGAATTGGATTAATATGCCATATTCAATTCACAGATTTCAGCCGCAGCAGTGGCTATATCCATGTATAATACAAAATAAAAACAACACCAAAAGGAATATGTAGTTATCCTAAATCCTTCCAAAACTATGTGTAGCAACACACATGCACGTAGATTGGCTGCGTGCCACTATTGTCTATCCAAGATGGCGGCTCGCACTCGCCATCTTGCAACCAACCTCCCGGTCTAGTTCTCTGATATAACGAGCACTAGACGAGGAAGCTGCGGGTTAATGTTTTAGCAGTGGACGCGCGGAACGCGAATAACACGGACGGCTCGCATTTATCAAGTAAGGACTCAGTGTTTTGTAAATAGGCTTGTGTGTCCACATCACAGTGCTGTAATGGTTTACATCATAGATTTAGCCTGATTTTGCCCCTTGATGCTTGTCACGTTTCTACAGACTGGGCGACACTCGTACAGCTGCAGAACTTAACAACATGCGCTTAGCCAATACTCGGCACACAGGTAATTGTTTATCTTCAGGCAGTTTCTCTCTATGTCCATGTACCGACATAGATTAGAGATGGCCTTCTTGCTAATTGATAATTAAGCTTGGTAAAACAACTATCAAGCCAATGTTGCCTTTTCAAATAATAGCCTTATAGTAATAAGGGAACATAGTGGCTCGAGTCCATGCACATGATGTCAGCACTTACATGCCCATAACTTTGTCTAAAAAAACGTTCACATTTTGACTATTAAAATATCTGAATGGCGCTTCATGAGTGTAAAGTGAAGCATTTCTATGCATGTGGAAAAATATGTGAAATGCCATTTGGAGAAACAGTAGACCTGAGTGTTTATGTTTCACTTTATAGCTACACGATGTTGAGAATTGAAACACCTGTTGAATAAGAAATACCATCAAATTTATTGTAGATGAAGCCTCACATGCCATTAAAGAAATTAGAAGGTTAGTGTTGATAATTGCATTTTCCAAAAAAGAGATCCAAAACGTTAAAAGGTTTTAAGGTGTCACCAACACTATTTCGTTTTGGTTTTTAGATTGTTGAAAATGAAGTTTCCCACATTATAGGCCATCTTTAAATACCCTGTGTCACTATACAGTGTCCTCAGTGGACGTCGTAAGGCAGATTAAATCGGCTATAGACTGTCATATATAGGTTGCTAGGACCCAGAAACACATTGTTTAGTGTCGACATAGTCAAGGACAACTATACAACAATATGAGGACACATGAACGGATTGAAATGTTTACCTCACGTCCCTACTAACCACACAATCATTTTGTGATACAGAGACTGTTTTTAGCCTAATTTGGGGCCTACTGATGTTAGTCCCAAAAGGTTGATTTCACTATGTTTTTATGTGATGTTCTTTTTAATATTTTGTACACACTAATTAAAATATGTGAATCTTTATTACTTTGTCTGAATATATTCAATGACAGTCTTTGGCGCTACTTGCAACTAGACACACCCAGCACGTGAGAAGGCAGGAAGCTGTTATTGTGGAGTCCTCTGTATACATTTGCAAATTCTCCTTAACATCACCTCTAAGTGAAGTGGTAATGGCTTTTTTTTAATTTTTTTTATTTATTACATTACTCGCCCAGATCCGAAGGTATCACAGCGAATTTGCAAGCATATTATCACATTTTTTATACAGTTTTGCGGTTATAGTCATATAATCACATTTCTTATATAATGTTACAATCAGTCAGGCAGTCAGAGCACAGATCGATTCAAGCACTAGATGCAGGTCTAATAGTGACCACTGGACATACATGTGGGCCACACATATGGACATAAATGTGGGATCAGCATTTGGTATTTCAGTTCCATGAAGATGAGGTAGGCCAGGACGTTCTAGTGCTAAGGTGGATTAGGAGTAGTAAAGGTTAGTATTTATTGAATAACCAAGTTTTCAGTGCTTTTTTGAATAATAGTAAGGTGTCCTCATTTTGATACTGAGTGGTAATGCATTCCAATGCGACGGGGCTAGGACTTTGAAGCTACTTCCTCCTGCTCTGCTGTATTTATAATGTGGTACTTCCAAGAGAGCCAGTTTATTGGATCAAAGTGACCTGCAGGAGATTTTTTTCTTAATGGTATTGTTGAGGTAGCTAGGCGCTTTGTTTGTGATGCATTTGTGAACAGACACTAAGTGTTTTGAATATGATTCTTGCTTCAATTGGCAGCCAGTGGTTCTCTCCTGATGTTGGATATGTGTTCGGATTTCTTTATAGCTAGGGCCGCTCTAAGGGCTTTGTTCTGTAGTAATTGAATCTTATTAATGTTAGTTTTGGATGTTCCTAAAAAAAGGATGTTGCAATAGTCCAGTTTCGTTAAAATAAGTGCTCCAGCCAAAGTAATACAGTTTGTGGGAGTAAGAAATTTGCGGCTGAGTGCAATAAGTTTAGCTGTGTATGCTGTAGAGGAGGAGAGGGCTGATATTTGTTTGTGCATAGTGAGGTTAGCATCTATATATATCCCAAGATTTTTGACTTGTTTGAGTACTGGGATCTGTGTGCCGTCAATGTTGATATGTGAATAGTCGGATTGGAGGGTGCTTATTGTTTTTTGAGAGCCCACGATGAGAACCTCCGTTTTCTCGTAGTTAAGGCAAAGGCTATTAAGGGCCATCCAGTTTTGAATTATGGCTTATACTTTATTGATGTTGTAGGTGTCTTGGGTGTAATCACCTGTAATGGGGATGAGGATCTGGGTGTCATCTGCAAAGTTAGTGTAAACAACACCCATGTCGTCAAGGGCTGAGAATAGGAGTTTAGTATATGCATTGTAGAAGGTGGGGGGAGAGGCAGGATCCCTGGGGAACTCCTATGGGAACTGCTATAGGGTCAGCTGCATAATTTCCTACGGCAACTCTAGATGCTCGGTCTGTTAAAAAGGATTTGATCCAGAATGTAGCGTTGTTTGAAAAGCTGAAACCTTTTTTTAGGGTGTTGCATAGTTTATCATGGTCAACTAGGTCGAATGCTGCTGATCGGTCCAGCAACAGTAGGGTAGCTAGTTTGCCTGTGTCTCGGATAGTGTCTAATTGGATTTTCAGGTCTAAGAGGGCCGTCTCAGTACTGTGGTTGGGCCTAAAGCCAGATTGTCTAGCTCTTAGGAGGTTGTTTTGTTCAAGATGGGTTTGTATTTGGTTGTAAGATATTTTGTCAATGATTTTAAGTAGGAAGGGGACTGTCGTCATGGGCCGGTAATTAGTAGGGGCTAGTGGATCTAATGTTGCCTTTTTTAGTAGTGGGGTGACCCACACCACTTTAATGCTGACTGGGACCAGATTGGAATTGAAAGAGGCATTCACAAAATTAGTAATTATAGGTTTGAGGGTAGGGGCGCATAGCTTGACTAGGTGTGCTGGGAAGTTGTCTCCTTTACAATTAGATGCTTTGAGTTTGGATATAGTACTATGTACTACATCATGGGAGACTGGGGTGAAATTGAAGGGAGGAGTAATGTCCCTATCTGCTTAGTGATTTGGTTAGACGTGGGAGGTTTATCAGTTAGGAGATTTCTTTTGGAGATAATTTTGTTTTGTAATATAATTTTATTGGCGAGAGCATCTTGGATAGTGGTACACCATTCTTTACTTGGTTGGACCGGGTTAATGATAGGAATAGGATTCTCCAGCTCCTCAGGTATGGTGAATAGCTCTTTAATATCAGAGGAGGCATTTCTGATTCTAGTATTAAAGGTGTCTGCTTTATGGGCAATGATGGCTGCTTTATAAGTTTTATTTGCGGTATTGAATGCTTTCATGGCTTCTAGGGTGTGGGTTTTATTTAGCCGGTGTTCAAACGATCGTTTAATCCGTCTAAGAGAAACAAATTCCTCATTAAACCAGAAGGAAGATTTTTTTGTCCTTATGTTTGGTTTTGTTGACACAGGGTGCTAGGGTGTCTATTGTATTGGTGAGGCATTTATGGTAGGTGTCGGCCAGGACACAGGGGTTCTCATTATTGATCCTTTTGTCATTGAGGGTGCTATCGAACAATGGGTTGAGGCTTTCTGCTGAGTGTTTACGGATATTTCTAGTTACGTAAAAATCTGCTATGATAGTTTTAGGTAGGTCTGGTTCATTGCACAGAATAGAGAAGTTTATACTGAGATGGTCTGACCAAGGAACTGAGTTAACGGAGTCTATGGATACTATGGTATTGAGTGGTAGAATCCAGTCTAGTATTCTCCCTTTTGTATGGGTGGGGGCGTTCACGATTTGTGTGAATGCCATGTCTTTGAGTGCACTGTGTAGTGCTTCTGCATTATGGTCTTGGGTATCATTGAATCCAAGGTTCAAATCCCCAAGGACTATACATTTTGTGTTGGGTTTGATGAGTGGCGTTTGTAGTAAGGGTATGTCTAATTCAGGCTGAGATTTAGTATTAGGCGCTCTGTAGATAGCTATTATGTTTATAGTAGTCTTATGGTTCGTAGCTAGTTTAGCTAACAGGACTTTGTAACCGTCTGGGTACTCTATTGGGCATGTTCTTATTTTGAGATGGGTTTTAGCAATAATAGCTACTCCCCCATCTACTGACTTCAATCTGTCTACCCTAAGGATGGTGTAGTCCTGTGGAATGGCAATAGAAAGTGCAGGTCCGGAGGCTTGGTGGAGCCAGGTTTCAGTCACTATAAGTAGGTCAAGTTGTTGCTCATTGATGTAGTCATGTATCTCTATGGCATGAGCAGGTATGGAGCGTGCATTAATGAGGGCTGCTTTGAGGTGTATAGCAAGATGTGGCGCTTGGACTAAGGGAGAAAGGCTTGTGTTGGTGTTCCCTGTGGCAATGGTTTGTTGTTTGGTTGCGATGATCCTTTTAGAGTTTTATATTTACATTTTACATTTACAATGTGTCTAGGATGGTCTGGCAGAAGCAGATATTTGTCTACCTTGTTTTTACGCATTACTCATGCACCGTTTTATTTACTGCTTTGGTTACTAAGACTGGCTGGCACTCTAAGATGGCAATGTCAAGAGGTTTTTTCTGTCCTTTGACCATGTTGTTCATTGGCTTTCTTCCTGCCCTCTCAGGTCCGGAAATGCCTTATATAGCACTTTTCTCTGCGAAAGCTACAGCGTTCCCTGTCAAAGAGGTGGTTTGTGTGCGAGTCCGGATGTGGGCGCTGGGATGGTCTGGTGTCTGTACACATCCTGGTGCCTGAATGTATGTTGTTGGGCAGATGTTGTGGCAAAGTGGCTATCCATGATGGGATAAGCAATGCCAGTTTCAATGGAACCGACATTCAATCATGGAAAGCCATTGGCCACACAATCTGCCTAGTGTTAAGATATATTTCTAAAATCAACCCAGGTGGAAAACGAAATGTGTGTGTGGGTGGGGGGGGGGGGGCTATTATGGTGAGCAGGGAAGACACTGAAGCCTATCCAAACCCAATTGAGACAAAAGGAGCACAGGGGTAAGGCTTAGATACACGAGGGGTGTAAAAGTGGTCTAGGTCTACAATATGTCCACACAGAACATCACCAATAATTGCAGTTAGACAGCAAAGTACACAAATATATAATGATTAGGCATTTAAATACACATTAAGCAGATAAAAATACTAGGCAAATATTGTCATACAAAGCTCTTATAAAACAGATATATACATTCACGTTCAGAAGTGTTTGTTCAGCATTTCAAATAATGGCAAGTGTGTTAGGGAGATTTATAATTTTTATGCTTCATCCCCTCCCCTAGTAAGACCCCCAGCACTTTTTGCTAGACTTCTGGACCTCATTCTTTCTATCCTGAATAAGGGGAGACTTTTTCCCCTCATTGATGCTTATTTGCTCTGACTTTTGGAACTCTGTTCTCCAATTTTTAACTTTCTTATGGAATCTGCTTTCCTTCATATCTCTTTAAAGGCATCTGTCTTGAACATTTGCAGCACACAGCACCCTGTGTGCAGTGTTGCAGGGAACCCTTTGGGTTCTCCTTTGAGATTCTTTTACTATACTCAAGTAACTACAGTTCTTAAAGATAGAGGGATACTTTGTATCCTCCCTAAAACGTTTTACTGGCTGATTAGCACACACCTTATGTGGAATACTAAGGGGATACCTAGTATCTCCCTTCTCTCTGCTCCTGTGACTAGTAAGTCACATAGACAACTGTCTAGATCACGACTGCAGAGCTCTGGTCCTCTCTAGGCTGGAATACTGCAACAGCCTCTTTCTAAGTCTTCCTGCCTCTACTCTCCGACCTCTACAATTTATCAAGAATCGGACTACGAGACTTGTCCTTGGCCTCAAGCCCATGGATCGTATCACTACAGCCCTGAAATCTCTTCACTGGATCTCCGTGGGGGCAACGATCAAGTTCTAGGCGTTCTGGGGCCTGGGACGGCACAACCTCCAACTCTCTCTTCCTAAACATCTCCTTTCTCGAGCTCTCCACTCATCCACCTCCAACTCTCTGAGGGTCAGTCATTTTTCCAAGCAGAGAGTTGGGGCAGAGATATCTCTTCGGCTGGGGCCTCCCTCTGGACAGCCTCCCTGCCTCCCTCAAACTTGAGCAGAACCACTTCCAGTTCTGGAAGCAACTCAAGACCTTCCTTTTCGCTTCTGCATTCTCTCTTCCTCTCCCCTGCTGATGTACCGACTGCTTCACGCACTGGTCACGTGGCTACCCTCTGAACTTGGGCCTAGGCTCCTGGATATCCAGTTGCCCTTCGCAATGCCTCCTGCTCCGCCAGCACTTGTGGTCTCTATCTGCAACCCTACAGTCCCCTCGCTGTGCACTTATAAGCCACCTGCTGGCTGCACTTATTGAGTTACTTGCACTTAGCCACCAGCTGGCTGCACTGAGTTACGTGCACTTCTTCCCTTCCTCTTCATTGCACTTGCGGGATCTGACACAGGCCTAGTAAGAACGTTGTTTTGCCCTCCCACGGTTTTCCCCTTCTCGTCTTGTCTCGTCTAGAAATATTTGTGTACAGACGGGTTAAAAATGCCATATCATCATATCATATCTATAATTATGAGGCTGGTGCAGTGGACGTGTTCTACCATCTATTGTGCTTGTTTTTAACCACAGACTGCATTCACAATCTCGGTTATGCAAAATAGGGTCACCTATGTTCTAACATGGCACCCTTTTTTTCTGCCATTTCGATCGTGGTTGTTCTTTGGTAGCCATTCTACCATTCTAGGGGGGTGGGGTTTGTGTGTGTTTTGCCTTTATAGGGACCCTTGGGCGTCTCCGCCTAGGCACTAGTGTGTTTGGGCAAGCAGGAAGTGGGTGAGTTATTCACTTCCCTGCCCTTTGTCTGCCAGAGTGCCTGAATGGAACCCGTTCCCACTGGGGTGGGTGGGGGGACTGGCTGTCCTGACTGGACAGCCACCCACCCCTTTTTGTAAAATGCTGAGAAGTGCATGGGAAAACTAAATAAAAGGTGAGGTTCCAGAAAAACCGAAGCCCAGAGACACCGGCTTACCCTTCCAATTACCATGAAGCAACCACGGCTGTCCTGACCCCATTTTCTAATTGACAGAGGAGCTTCGAAGAGGAAGACTCATTCCCTTTGGCTGATGGGACCAACCAGTCCTGAGACAAACTACACATTGAGCAATCTCTCGAGGTGCTGTGCCTCCCCAGTGCTGCAGACCGCTAATACCAGGAGAACCTACGACCCCATTTTGCAGTGCAGCGTCTTTGCAAGGCCGAATCCTTGCAGAACTTTGGTGACCTCCAGTTGGACTGCAAGAGGCACGATCCGACTCATCCAAGTCCCTTTACCATAATGCAGAAGCAAACAAGAGTGACGGGGCAAATACTGTGCTTTGTTGGTGCTGAGAAAACAGCACCAAAATCACAGACAGACCAAGGAGACTGCAAAAATCTGTGCCAAGGGTCCACTCTCGAGACTGCTGCCGAGACATCCCATTCAGAGTCCTTCCTTTCGTCACCAGACCGCGGCATCAGGACACCAGGTTCGTCGCTTCTTGCTTCACAGAGGAGAATCCGGCTACAGGCATTTCTCCTAACGTAAGGTACTGTGGGGTGAAAGGTATAACTTACCTTGAACCATGAAGCCGCTCCAGAGGGACTCGAGTGTGTGAAGAGGTGTCCACCCTACCTCTGACGCAAGCTTGCCAGCTTGTGTACCTTTAGTGAGTCCTTTTGCAGAGTCTCCATCGTTGTGTTATATTGCTGAGTAACTTGTCCTAGAGACTGAAAGTATCTTAAGGAGCTTTTGCTGTTTTTTTTATTACATTTTTTTATTTATGTATATACGCCAAAGCCGGCACACATTATGGTGCAGTCAAACAAACACACAGACATAGGATCACAAGGATCAGACAGGACAAAAGGGTAGGACAGGATAGGGAATAGTAATTGTTCTAACAGCCAGGTATTCAGTTGCTTCCTAAACGCCAAGTAGCATTTCTCTAGGCGTATCTTCAGAGGTAGTGTATTCAACTAGAGGCGCAAGGACGTCTAAGGAGCACCCACATCCTTTGGCCTTTTTAGCACGTGGTACTACCAGTTGTCCTTGGGTAACTGATCGTAGGTGCCTGGAAGGAATGTATGGGGCTATGCGTTTCTTATTATAGCTGGGAGATTTCCCATCTAGGCATGGATGTGCCACGAAAGGGACCTGAAACTTGCTCTGGTAGCCAGTATGATATCCCTCTGGCTCCAGATATGTGTTCGCTCTTAGGAGTCTCATGACTCTCCAGAGTGTCATGGATTTGTATTTAGGACTTAGTTTTGCTCTCGCCTGCGCAGAGTCAAAGATCATGAGCTCAGTCTTTGTGGGATTGAGGCACATCCAGTTCCTGCACTTCCATTCTTTTATTGAGTCGTAGATGGAGTTGAGCCGATCCAAGTCGCACTTCTGATCACCACATAGGTCAATCACAAGCTCGGTGTCATCAGCATAATTGGCGAAATACACACCCATGCTGGATAATAAAGTCACAAAATGGTTTCATTTAAAGGTTGAAAAGAGCAGGTGATAAGCATGCTCCCTGTGGGATGCAAAATAGTATTTTCTCTGAATCAGAGAAAGCTCTGCCCTAATTCCCTGTTGCTCAAGGAGGAGTGAAATCAAAACTGGACTTTTTAGAGAGTTCTGCTGCTTCTCAAAACTTTGGATCCAATTAAGGATTTGACTTTAAAAGCGTTTGTTAGCCTGAAAAGTGTCTCTAAAATGTTAAGCTCTGCTGCTGTGTGATTAACCAACCTTTTTCCTTCCTAAAGGACATCTTATAAGGTTTTGGCAACTAAATACAACTGCTGTATATCTGAAGTAATGCGAGTGCGCGGTAATACCAATAATATGGTAGAACTGTCAAATCGTAACCACAAGCAACTACCATTGAAGCAATGGCCTTTGAAAAGTATTAAGAATGTCCATCTGTGTTGGTTAAGCGAATTAAGTATTTATCTACCTTACTTGTGTAAACATAATACATGTATATTTTTAATGTAGCATTTTATGTTTAAGTGTTCCTTTGGAATATTGTATTTACTGGGTCCAGTGTACTTACCTACAGCTCACATCTTCCTCCTATGATAAGCCTGGCTGCTCTGACATTCTACCAAGATACTTTGGGTAGTACAGACTTACACTAAGAGTTGGGGACATGTATGTCAAGAAATAGTTAGGTAAGATTTGCATATCAATGATAAATCTTCCCGACCTGTGTCAACGCCCAAACTTATTGCTTTGACTAGGTAACTATTTTAACTTATCACCAGGTGAAGGGGACCTATTTCCTCTCTGACCTAGTCTTTTGCTCCTTTTATGGGTGACATTTTTATGTCTCTCAATAGTGAATGGTTTAAGTTATAGTTTCCTACAGCTTTTGCGCTTAGGCTGTGTTGCCCCCATGTACTCTCCTGTTAATGTCTATTTCATGTACTTGAGTGAACTGCAGTTCCCAGGTAGTGGAGAGGGATTGTCATCCCTCTTTACATTTTACTAAGTGAGGCAGCACACCCCACTTCTTCTGTGCTGAGGTACTGTGTTGGCTGGGGTATTTACTTACCTTCAGACTCTTGTGATGCCTGTGTATCCTTGGGGTGTTTTCTGTGATTGGGAGGCCACTCACCGGGTTCACTCAGGCCTACTGCGGAATCCTACTAGGGTGTCTTCTCTGAAGTCCCTGGACACACAACTAACTTTAAAGTGAAATACTTACTTGTTTGAACAGTCTTCCTCAGGAACTCCGACTTTGCCTGCAACTGAGCCCGATCTCACCCTGCCTACTGCTGGCTCCTAGACCACTAGGGTCCCTCTTCTGCCTCAGTTAACTATGTGCTAGAATTGGGAAGGGCTAGATCATTTAAAGCGTCTGCCTTGAAAAGTAGGACAAGTGTTGAAAAGTGTACTTGCTTGTAAAAAGGTTGGTAACTTTAAACCTCTGAGTGTATTACTTACCCTAATTATGTTCTGCCATTCTGAACATTATTTATAGGATTTACTTACCTTGAATAAGCTGGTAAGCTGGTAATATTCTCAAAGTTTTAGTTTCCTTAGAAACGTTCTCGCCATTCTAACAGAAAGTAGATGACAATGCATTACTTACCGTAAAAGCATTTCTGATGGTTGTATCTGCTTAGATTCACATGCTGTGCATAGGTCCGACATCCAGTGGTCACTGCGGAGTACTGCATTTGTTTTTCGTAGTCGAAAAGGGGACGTGGACAAGGCGCGTCTGTAACACTATCCCTGTAGTGACGTACGTTGTACCCACAATCCCTCACACGTCGAGGTCCCTCTGTTTGTATTTTTTCTGCCCTGAGGGAGCCTTCTATATGTGAGTGAGTACAGAAAAGAGAGAGATGTAGAAAGATGTCTATGTTCCTTCCATCCGAGCGGGGAGGAAGGGTGGGCGCATGTGAATCTAAGCAGATACAACCATCAGAAATGCTTTTACGGTAAGTAATGCACTATCTCCTGATGTTTGTTAATCTGCTTAGAATCACATGCTGTGCATAGACTAGCGAGCAGTACCCGGAGTTGGCGGTGGGTTATGAGAAGGAACAGTAGAGAAAAGATGTCTTAATACTACCTGCCCCACCTGGGAGTCAGATCTAGAGTGTGCATCTAGACAGTAGTGTTTTGTAAAGGTGTGCACAGAACTCCAGGTAGCCGCTTTGCAGATGGACTCCAGGGGAACATTTGCAATTAAAGCTATGGAAGCCCCAGTGCCTCGAGTAGAATGTGCTCTTGGCTTGAAGGGTAGTTCACTCTTAGCAAGAGTGTAACAGAGTGATGCATTGAACAATCCATCTAGATATAGTGGACTTTGAGACTGCATCTCCTTCTCTTCCTGCTGCCACCGAGACAAAGAATTGATTAGTCTTTCTCAGTGGCCTGGTTCTTTCCATGTAGAACATGACAGCTCTGCGTACATCCAGTGTATCCAGACTTTTTTCTCCCAAGTTGGAAGGGTTCTGAAAGAACGTTGGTAGTTCTATCGACTGGCTTACATGGAATTTCGAGATGAATTTCGGTGCAAACATTGGGTGTGTGCGTAGAACCACCTTATCTTTGTGAACTGTTACAAAGGGTTCTAGGACAGAAAGAGCCTGTAGTTCACTTACTCTCCTAATGGAGGTGATAGCTATTAGGAAAGCCGTCTTAAGAGTGAGGTCTTTAAGAGTTGCCTTGTGCATGGGTTCAAATGGCAAGCCCATGAGTCTAGAAAGTACCACATTTAAGTCCCATCCGGGAGCTGGGTTAGCTATCGGAGGGTGTATTCTCTTTACCCCCTCCATGAAGGCCTTGATAACTGGTATCTTCCACCACGACACTAAGTTGGGAAGTGGTGTATGCAGAAAGTGCCGCCAGGTGGACTTTAATGGAATTGAACACTAGACCTGAATCCAGTAAATGGGTCAAGTACAGAACAATTGTGTGGGAGAGCAGTGAACCGGGTTGATGCTCTTACCTCTACACCAGATGACAAATCTTCTCCACTTGCTAGAATAGCAGTGGCGAGTATTAGGTTTTCTGGCTTCCCTGAGGATGTCCATACATCTCTGCGGAAGTTGTAGATGTCCAAATTCTATGATCTCAGGAGCCAGGCTGCTAAGTTCATGGTCTGAGGGCAGTGTCCTGCCCTTGTCCTGTGACAGCATGTTGTACGGGCAGGGAAGTTTCACTGGGGGAGATAGGGACATCTCCATCAAGTGAGCGAACCATGGCTGCCGGGCCCACATTGGGGCCACTAGTATCATGGTAACTTGTTCCTGGTGCATCTTGTGCACAACTTTGTTGAGAAGGGGAGTCGGGGGAAAGGCGTAAACAAATTTCCCTGACCATTGAATCGACAGACCGTTCCCCTTGGACTGGTTCTGGGGGTACCTGGAGGCGTAACTTTGGCATTGTGAGTTCTCCAGAGTTGCGAACAGGTCTATTTCCGGGAATCCCCATTGCGTGAAGACGTCTAAGACGATGTCTTCATGCAATCGCCATTCGTACTCTTCGGGCAGGGGGAAGTCTCTGCTGAGTTTGTCTGCTAGCAGATTGAGTTCCCCTGGTACGTGTTGTGACAGTAGGAACATGTTGTGTCTGAGAGCCCACTTCCATATATTCTGGGACAGCTTGGACAGTCCTGGAGAGTGGGTGCCTCCCTGCTTGTTGATGTAGTACATGGCTGTGTGCTGTCTGTAAGGACCATCACTGTCTTCCCTTGTAGGTGTTCCTGGAAGGCTTTTAGTGCTTTGAACACAACCAGTAGCTCCAGTAGGTTTATGTGCTTGGATGCTACGTTCGGAGTCCACACTCCGTGAGCAATCTGATGGGATAGGTGAGCCCCCCATCCTGTGAGGGATGCGTCCGTGGTTAGAATGGCCTCCACCGCGGGTGTGGCAAAGGGTTTTCCTATTATCAGGTTTTCCTTTGTCCACCACCGTAGCGAGAGAACCAAGGCCTGCGAGACCACCACTAGATCGTCCCATTGTCCGCTGGCCTGACACCACTGGCTGTTGAGCCACTCTTGCATTGGGCGCATGCGCAGGCACGCGTGAGGTACCAAATAAATACACAACACCATCATTCCTAGCAAGTGCATCGCTTTGCGCACCGTCACCTCTCGACCTGCCACATATTGGGGGATCTGAAACAGCATGTTTTGGACACTCTCGTTGGAGGGGAAGACGAGGCCTTCCTTTGTTCGAATTAGAGCCCCTAGGAATTGTTTGACTTGGCTGGGGTCTAAGCTGGACTTCTTCTCGTTGATGGAGAAGCCCAGTTGGAACAAAAGGTCTACAGTCTTTTGGGTGTTTGAGAAGCATGTCTCGTAAGAATCCCCTGTTATGAGCCAGTCGTCGAGGTAAGGGTATACTGGGATGGATAACCTGCCAGTTCTTTCGTGAATACCCTTGGTGCAGATGCTGTGCCGAAGGGTAGCACTCTGAACTGGTAGTGTTTGCCTTCTATCATGAACCTGAGGTATTTTCTGTGCGCTGGCAACATTAAAATATGAAAGTATGCATCTTTCATGTCCAGGGTTGTCATGTAATCTCCCTGTGATAGCAGTGGGATCACTTCCTGTAAGGTCACCATACGAAACTTTTGGGGTTTGACAAACTTGTTTGCTGGGCGCAGATCTAATACAGGACGCATGGTTAGATCCTTTTTGGGTACAAGGAAGTACACTGAATAAATACCTTCCGTTACCTGAGATAGAGGCACGACCTCTATGGCTCCTTTTTCCAGCAGTTGGTCCACTTCTTGGAGAAGGATGGCGAAGTGTTCTGGTGTCATGCGGCGTCCCCTCAGGGGTCTGTATGTTGGGGAACTGTTGAACTCTATACAGTAGCCGCGGGCTACGGTGGAAAGTACCCAGAGGTCTGATGTTATTCCCTCCCATGCTGGAAGAAAGGATGTTAACCGGCCCCCGACCGGCGTTGCATGGGAGGGGACGCGTATCTTTACGTCACTTGGTGGTGTTGGTGGCTTGGGAGCCTCTGGGGGTGGAACCCCGGCCTCTCCCTTTGCCACGGTGTTGACCCCTCTGATTGTACTGGCCACTATTACCCTGGTAGTTGCTGGCAGAATACTGTTGTTGGTTTTGTTGCTGGCGTTGCCCACGAAAAAAGCGCTTATTACCAAATCCCCGCCTGTTAGGGGGTTTTGAAATTTGGTCTAGGGTCTTTATTGTGTCAAATTCTTTTTTCGCGTTCTCCAGCGCGTCATCCACTGCTCTCCCAAAGAGGTTGGACTCCCCTATGGGTTTATTAATAAGGGACCCTTGTGTTTCCGCCTTAAAACCGGAATTGCGAAGCCAGACGTGACGCTTCAGCAAAATTCCTTGTACCAAAGTGCGGCCAGCCGTCTCTGCTGCATCGAGGGTATTCTTGACGATGCTTTGGTTGACCAGAGAGCCCTCGTTAACTGTAGCCAGCAAACGATTCCTTAGGGGTTCGGGAACTTATTCGATGTCCTGTTTGAGCTTAGCCCATTGCGCATCGGCGTAGCTTGCCAATAGGGTATTATTATTGGCAATTCTGGTAGAGAATGCTGCAGAGGAGGCGATTCTCTTGGCTAGGGCATACAGCTTCTTCCCTTCTTTATCTGGGGGGTGCCTTGCTGGTAGATAGTGGGACTCCTGCCCTTTTCCTGGTGTTGGTCACGACCAGGGAGTCCGGGATTGAGTGACCCTTAATATATAATGGGTCTGATTGAGAGGGAGAGAACAGTTTCTCAATCCTCGGATTGACCCCTCTTACCAATGCAGGAGTGGAAAGAGAAGGTGAAATACGTCTCTCAACTGAGGCGAGTATGGGTATAATTTGGCTAGTGGGGGTTTTTTCCTTGATAATCCTCTCCAGAAAATCGGTGTCTGGGGTGACTTCCCCAGTTTCAATTTCGAAATGTGCTGCTGCTTTCTTCAGCAGTGCATTGAAGGTGGGTTGATCATCGACAGGCAAAGGGTTCCTGACTGGTGTAGTTTCAGTAGACCTGATGACTATACCGCTACTGCCTGTGTCTGTCGACCTAGCCGGTGACTGCCAGGGATTTGGGTCGCCCTCGCCTGTGTCCTCCTGGAATCCCTCCTCACATAGGTTAGTTTCATCGTGAAAACCTTCCTCTTCTTGTTGGTCTTCAACATAGGTGAACTCATCTTCCTCCTGGAAGAAGATGTCTTCTTCAGTGGGATTGTAAGAGTATATGTCCTCCTGTATGGGGTTATAACACTTTTGGTATTTAGCCCTAGGACTCTCCGGGGGTGCCTCCCCTGGTCTCTTGGGTGCCCTGTCTTCTGGGATGGACATGAACGTGCCTAGTTTATCCATACAGGTCTGGAACCTTTCAAAGGTCCACTGAGGTCGGCCAGGACGGTCTGGGAATGAAAAAGGAGTTTCTTCCTCCTGTAATTGTCTGGTTCTGTCCCATAACGTCTAAGAAAGTGAGCCTTCGCCTTCTGAGTAGCCTTCTCGCTGGCTAGGGTCTTCTGTCGGCGTCGGGAACTGGCCTGATCTGTTTTCTGGCGCTTTCGGCGTATCTTTGGCCGTGTGTGCGGTTTTCGGCGTCACACTCGCCGTACGTCTCTGGTCGTCCTTAGATGCTATGCGCGCGAGGCTTTCGGCGATCATTCTCTCTTCCGATGGATCGGTCGCCGTCGCGCTTTTGCCCGTCGAGTCTTTTCCCGTCGAGTCCTTGCTCGTCGAGTCCTTGCCCGTCGAGTCCTTGCCCGTCGAGTCCTTGCCTGTCGAGTCCTTGCTGGCGACGTGAGCGCTCTTGCGATGCGCGTCGCCAGAGGTTTTGGTGCTAGCGCCCTTATTTTTAGAATGCCCAGTCGCGGAAGTGGTGGCGGGGAGGGCTGACGACCCTTACGGTCGGCGGAAGACGCCGGTGGGCCCGGCGCCCCCGTTGGCGCTATGGCTGCCTTCGTCTTTGACGAATGCGTGCCGGGGGTATGTGCTTTGTTGTTTTTCCGTGTGCGTCCTTGTCGCCGGGGTGTTCATCCCCATAAGCTGGGCGTGAGCTGGGCTTGTCGGGGCCGGGGACGGACGACGAGGAGCGTGAACACTCCTTTGAGAGGTCTACAGCCTCCGTTACGGGGGCCGTGTAGTCACTGACCTCGTCACACTCGGCGGCGGCGGCAGCGGGCGAGGAGTCAGGCCTAGACATGGCATAGGCCGCCCACCTTTTGACCCTGCAGTCTTTTAGAGTTTTGGGCTTTAGTAATTTACAGGCCGCACAGCCGTCCTCTTGGTGATTGAGGCGTAAGCAACGGTTGCACCGTTTGTGCCAATCCTTCCAGGTATTTACCCTTGCAAAGCGGGCAAAACCTAAATGGCGTCCTCTCCATAGCTGAGGGCAATAGGTGTGACCACGTCCTCGAAAGAGAGGGAGGGGAAAGAGAAAGGCATTCTTAAAGAGAAGAAAGACCACAAAAACCCCACTCTCCCTACTGTGTATGGCCGGCGAGGCCTGGCCACGTGTTCGGCAGCGCCGAAGGATCCCCTCCGCTCGTCCTTCCGTCGAAGATCTTGCTCGGCGGAGAAACAGCTCTGCGTCGAGGGGGGGGGGGGGATCTATGTTATTGATATTAATGACAAATGACCAAAGGTCGAAGAAACTATTTTGCAATGTCTCTCTAGGAGCTCCGCATAAAGGCGACCAGTAGCTGGGCGGAAAAAAACAATCTGAGGGACCTCGACGCGTGAGGGATTGTGGGTACAACGCACGTCACTATAGGGATAGTGTTACAGACACGCCTTGTCGACGTCCCCTTTTCGACTACGAAAAACAAAATTCAATACTCTGCATTGACCACTGGATGTCGGACCTATGCACAGCATGTGATTCTAAGCAGATTAACAAACATCAGAAAGAAGGTTAACTTACTTGCCTGTGTATTGGGTTCCCCTCTTCCCAAAAGTACTGTTGTTGGTTTCATTTTATTATTCCTGTTAGGATAATTGTAGGAGTGTCCCCAATTGGGTCCTGCTTCCCCTGACTTGCTGTTAGCCTGTCCAGAATAAGTCTGCCTAGGTCATACTCACCTTTTAGGTTACTAATAGCTCGTTTCAAAAGTATATAGGATTTACTTACCTTGCATAGCTGTGTATCATCCAAAAAATATGTTAAGTCATTGTTCCCCTTAGTCTGTGAACTGAAAAACAACTACTTGAATATTACACCCCAAGGTCCAACTCCCCTTGAATAACTTATCCTGAATCAGAGGTATAGGTTTTTACTGTTCCTATAATAAGTGTTGCACTATCCAGAAAAGTATATTGTCTAGTTGACTTACTATGTTATTTCTTGCAGAGCGTCGCGGTACAACTATTAGGGTCTACTACCCTTGTATTACTGTAAGTAATCCAAAAGTAACTATTGGTTTTGACTTCCCTAGAACTGTTAGGTGTTCCAAATAAGGTTATATGCTTTGGTCTGTGCACCTTCAAGCATAGTGTTTTGTTTTAATAATTGTGGTTATATGGGATACATTACTCACCGTAATCGTATTTCTGATGCTTGTATCTGCTTAGATTCACATGCTGTGCGTAGGCCGACATCTAGTGGAAGCTGCAGAGTATTACAGTTGTTGTTTTCAAACTTGAAAAGGGATGTCAACAGGGTGTGCCAGTAATACTATCCCTAGTGTGACGTCCCCTGTACCCATGATCCCTCACACATGTAGGTCCCTCATATTTTTCTGACATATGGTAGCATGAGGTGTAGCGCGAGTAGTTTTATCCAAGCAGATACGTATCAGACAAACTCATTAGCATCCATGCGTCTTCTCTCCTTGGTGAGGAAGGGTGGGTCGCATGTGAATCTAAGCAGATACAAGCATTAGAAATACGATTACGGTGAGTAATGTATCCCTTCTGAGGCTTGTGGAATCTGCTTAGATCACATGCTGTGCATAGATTAGCAAGCAGTGGAAGAAGGAGGTGGGATGTGAGAAGGTTCATGAGCGAATAAATGTCTTAGAACCGCTAGTCCCACTTGTTTATCAGTCTTGGAATGAGTGTCAATGCAGTAGTGCTGAGTGAAAGTATGTATTGAGCTCCATGTAGCTGCTTTGCAAATACTGTCCAAGGGGACATTTGCAATGAAAGCCATAGTGGCTCCAGTATCTCTAGTGGAGTGGGCCCTTGGCGTAAAAGGCAGTGTTTTATCCGATAGGGAATAGCACAGTTGGATACATCCGACTATCCACCTAAAGATGGCATTCTTAGAGATGCGGTCACCTTCTCTGCCTGGCGCTATGGAGACAAACAGTTGATCTATCTTTCTTAGCGGTCCGGTCTTGTCTACGTAGAAGAGGACCGCTCTCCTCACATCTAGTGTGTGGAGTTTTATCTCAGCAGAGCTTTTGGGCTCCCGGAAGAAAGCCAGTAGCTCAACAGACTGGTTTACATGAAATTTGGAGATGAATTTAGGTGAGAACCTAGGGTGAGTACATAAAACCAGCTTGTCCTTACGCATAGTAAAGAAAGGATCCTGCACTGACAATGCATGGATTTCACTAACCCTTCTTATGGAAGTGATTGCTACTAAGAAGGCAGTTTTAGAAGTCAGGTTTTTGAGAGTAGATTTGTGCATAGGCTCGAATGGGGGTTTCATTAGCTTAGCGAGTACCACATGGAGGTCCCAACCTGGCAGTGGGTTAGAGATTGGAGGGTGGAGTCTCTTTACCCCTTCCATAAATGCCTTGATGACTGGTACCTTCCACCATGAGACCTTATTATGGGAAGTGGTGTAGGCTGACAATGCCGCCAGGTGGACTTTTAGGGAGTTGAACACTAACCTTGCATCTAGCATGTGAAGCATATAGGTTAGAATGTTGGATGGGAGTACAATCTATGGGGTTGATCTGCTTAGTCTGGCACCAAATTACGAATCGTCTCCATTTGTCAAAGTAACAGTCCCTAGTGTTTGGTTTTCTTGATTCCTTCAAGATATCCATGCACGTTTATGGTAGATTGAGATGCCCAAACTATGACTTCAGGAGCCATGCTGTCAATTTCATTGAGTGTGGTTACGGGTGCACTGTTAGTCCCTCGTGCTGGGTGAGTAGGTTGTACTGGCACGGGAGTTTGATGGGATTGCACATTGCCAGTTTGCGCAGATATGGGTACCACAGTTGTCTTGCCCACATAGGAGAACTACGAGAAGCGTCACCGGTTCCTTGTGTAACTTTTCACCACCTTCCTCATGAGCGGATTTGGGGGAAAAGAATAAGCAAATTTCCCTGACCAGTTCATCCATAGGGCGTTCCCCTTGGAGTCTGGCTGGGGAAACCTGGACGCGAAGTCTGGGCATTGATGATTTTCGCTCGTGGCGAATAAGTCTATAGTTGGGAATCCCCATTGTGAGAAGCGGTGTTCCATGACTTCTTCGTGTAGACGCCACTCGTGTTCCTCTGGTAGGTGATCAGCGAGTCTGCTACAGCGTTGAGTTCCCCTGGAACATGTTGAGACAACAGGAACATTTTCCGTTTCAGTGCCCATTTCCAGATTTTCGGAGTAGGTCTGGATACATTTGGAGAACGTGTACCCCCCCGTTTGTTGATATAAAACATTGCTGTAGGATCTGCACCGACAGGTTTGTTAAATGGGGTTCGAATGCCTGAAGAGCTTAGAATACTGCCAGAAGTTCCAGCACACTGATGTGGGTCTGAGCTGCAGTGCGAGACCACAGACCCTGAGCTGTGTGGTGAAGGTAGTGAGCCCCCCACCCTGCCAGTGAGGAGTCCGTTGTGACCACTGCCTGTATCTGTGGATCGTAGAAAGGTTTCCCTCCCGTTAGGTTTTCTCTTGTCCACGAGCAAAGATTTTGTACAAGTGCTGGCGAAACGACCACTCCTGTATGGGACACAGGCGCGTGTGAGGAACCAGGTAAATGCAAGATGCCACCATGCCTATTAAACGCATTGCTTTGCACACCCTTATCTGGCGGCCGGCCTGATGATGTGGGTTTTGCAGTAACAAATGTTTTACTCTTTCCTCTGATGGAAAAACCAATGCTTCCTCTGTATTCAAGAAAGCTCCTAGGAACTGTTTTGAAGTGCTTGCCACTAGGCTTGATTTTTTTTCTGGTTGATGGTGCAGCCCAATTGACAGGGGAGGTTGATTGTCGTTTGGATGTTTTGTCTGCAAATTAGAGGCGATTCCCCTGTTATGAGCCAGTCGTCCAGGTAAGGGTACACTGGGATAGCTCCCCTACGCAGGTACGCTGCCAAGACCGCCAGTACCTTTGTGAATACCCTTGGAGCTGAGGCTATGCCAAAGGGCAGCACTTTTAATTGGTAGTGCTTGTTTGCCATCTTGAAACGCAAGAATCTTCTGTGAGCTGGGAACATTGAAATATGAAAATAGGCATTTTTCATGTCCAGTGTTGCCATGTAATACCCCTTTTTTAGTAGCGGGATTACCTCTTGTAGCGTAGTCATGCAGAACTTTTGTGGCTTGACATACTTGTTTGCAGGGCGTAAATCTAATACAGGGCACATTGTTAGTTCTTTCTTTGGAACAACGAAGTAAGTTGAATAGATACCCTTGTTTACCTGGTTGGCTAGGACCACTTCTATGGCGTCCTTTAATAGAAGCGTAGTTATTTCTTCTAGAAGGATTCGCTAATCTTTTGTGTGGATTTTCTGTCGTAGGGGGTGGTCGTGAGGATGTTGAAGTAGTTCCATGAAGTAGCCCCTTGCTACCGTGGACAGCACCCATCTGTCCGAGGTGAAACCCTCCCATGCGTGGGTGAAGTTGGAAATGAGTCCCCCTACTGGAGATGCATGGGAGGGTACCTGGAGCGGAATGTCACTTGCTCTGAGTTGGGGTGCCACCTCGAGCTGGTCCTCTGCCCAGACCACCACGATCTCTGTGTTGTCCTCGGGGATAGCCTTGGAAGGCTTGTCCTTGATTATTCCCATAGGAACCTTGGCCTTGATTGTAGCCGGATCCTCTTTGTGAATTTTGGCCCCGAAAACAGCGAAAATTACTGTTACCCCTTTGACCAGTAGGTTTGTTTATGAGCTGACCTAAAGATTTTAGAGTGTCATACTCGTCCTTTGCTGTCTTAAGTGCGTCTTCCACGGCCTTACCGAAGAGCATGTTCGGTTCCACTGGCATGTTGATTAGAGTGGCTTGTGTTTCTGGCCTGAAGCCTGACTGGCGAAGCCATAAATGCCTCTTTATAATGGTCCCCTCTTCAATGACCCTTCCGGCATTGTCTGCTGCATCGAAATTTGATTTGAGGTGACGGGTAGATACGGCCCTTCCGTCTGCTACCACCTGAGCTAGTTGTGATTTGAGTGGCTCAGGGTCCGACGAAAGTAACGCAGACATTTCCTCCCAATTATGGCAATTGTAACTGGCGAAAAGGGTTGCTTTGTTGGCTATTCTAGTTTGATAGGCCGCAGAGGAAGCAAATTTTCTCCCCATTGCATATATCATTTTGCTTTCCTTATCCGGTGGGGCCTCGGAGGAAGCAATGGGTGTGCCTGCCCTTTTTCTAGTTGTGGTAACAACCAGAGTCTGGTTTCAATTGGCCTCTTAATTATAAAGGGTCTGATGGTGCAGGTCAGAATAGTTTTTCCACACGCAGGTTAACGGCCCGTATGAGATTGGGTGTTTCTAAGGAAGGCTGTATCCTGCGTTGCACTGATTTTAGAAGCGGGATAAACTGACCTACTGTCTTTTTATCCCCCAATATTTGTACAGCGAAGTCTCTGTCCTCCTGTACCTCCAGTGTGTCAATCTGGAAGCTTACCGCCGCTTTGGCTAAGACTTCGTTGAGGAGGGGTTGATTATCTACAGGGGAATCGACCACTGGAGTGTCTAGATTAAGAGGGGAATCTATGGAGTACATGTTAGCCTCCTGGTCTGCCTCTGGGTCCTCGTCATCCCCATTAATAATGTTCATCTGCATCTTCATTAAGTGGAGAGTCAGATGTTTCCACAAAGGAGAGATCTTCCTGGTCTTCCTGTTCTATTTCGGGGTCATCTAGAGCTATAACCAGGACATTCGAGCAAGACCTCTTAGAAGGGGGTTGAGTGAGTAAAACAGAGGCTTGAGAGCCGGAAGGGGCTGAGGTGGGAGGAGTGGAGTGGAAACTCTGAAAGTAATCTGGGTTCTCCTGATAAAAATTGGCCATGAAGGTCATTCTTCGCATTACCCTATCAATATCTTGGGAAGACCATTCCTTTGAACTTGGTTTCACAATAGTTTGAAGTGAAATACCCAAGCCCTCATCAGTGGGAGGTATAATTTGTGGTCTAGAGTCTTTAGGTTTCTCTATGGCCTTGGATAATATTCCCTTTTGTGGTGTCTTTTCCCTACGAGGGCTCTTGTCCCTATGAGGGGTTTTAGATGACTTTTTATGACGTTTTTTCCCACCCTGGGGCCCAGAGGAGTGTTTCACAGACTTCTTGGGGCCTGCCGCCTTATCCGACGCCGATCTATGAATTTCGGGTGTGTGAGCCGAGGCTTTGTCCACGGACGAACGGCCTTCGGAAGGAGTTTTTCGAGCAACACCCTTGCCGTCTTTAGACGGTTGAACCCTGTCGTGTGGCGATCTTGATCGAGATTGCCCAGAGGACCGGGACTCGGTGGACCTTTCTAGGGGTGTCGAACGTTGTCGAGTATTCGAGTCCTTTGTCTAATCTCGACTGAGGCTTATGTGCTTGGAGGTGTGTGCTTTTGTAGCACTGCTGCCGCAGGGTGTAGTCATCACAACATGGCTGCCGGCCTGTCCTACGGGGTAAGGGGTCTGCGCTTGAGTAGCTTGAAGCTACTCCGTTGCCCTCGCCGTCCGAAAGTACGGCGTCGCTGCCATCGCTAAAGGTTCCCTCTACCTCCATGCCCGAGTTGCCTGGCGTAGTGGGCCCAGCGTTTCGTAGAGCGGTCCTTAAACGTCTTAGGCTTGAAGAGCCTGCACGCTTGACAAGATGTTTCGACGTGGTCTCTCGGGAGCCACAAATTACAAACTAAGTGTTTGTCCACCCAGGGGAATTTTCGGTTGCACTTAGGGCAGAATTTAAATGGTGTATTTTCCATAATTATGAAAATGGCAGCTGGGCGAATAAAGTGTAGGAAGGGGAGAATATGCATTCTAAAATGGCCTCCCCCTCTCTCCCTATCTGGGCCGAGGCCCGGGGCGGCCTTCCAAGGCCGAACGGTCCGTCGCGATGGTCTCCGACGGGCAGTCTTCTGTCTTCACTGGGGTGGTGTTTCGGCAGTCGATGAAAGGATAGAAAGGAATACTATCGGAATTATGAAAAGTTAATGGCTTAGCGCCGAAAAGAACTCCACTATACACGTCCATCTAGCATGGCGGAAAAAAACAATCTGAGGGACCTACACGCGTGAGGGATCATGGGTACGGGGGACGTCACACTAGGGATAGCATTACTGGCACGCCCTGTCGACGTCCCTTTTCGAGTTTCGAAAACAACAACTGTAATACTCTGCAGCTTCCACTTGATGTCGCCCTATGCACAGCATGTTATCCAAGCAGATTCCACAAGCCTCAGATATAGATATATATATATATATATATATATGACAATGCATTACTTACCGTAAAAGCATTTCCGATGGTTGTATCTGCTTAGGTTCACATGCTGTGCATAGGTCCAACATCCAGTGGTCACTGCGGAGTATTGCATTTTGTTTTTCGTAGTCGAAAAAGGGACGTCGACAAGGCGTGTCTGAAACACTATCCCTATAGTGACGTGCGTTGTACCCACAAACCCTCACGCGTCAAGGTCCCTCTGTATTTTTCTGCCCTGAGGGAGCCTTCTAGACGTGAGTGAGTACAGAAAAGAGAGAGAGATATAAAGGAAGTCTATGTTCCTTCCATCCGAGCGGGGAGGAAGGGTGGGCGCATGTGAATCTAAGCAGATACAACCATCAGAAATGCTTTTACGGTAAGTAATGCATTATCTTCTGATGTTTGTTAATCTGCTTAGAATCACATGCTGTGCATAGACTAGCGAGCAGTACCCGGAGTTGGCGGTGGGTTATGAGAAGGAACAGTAGAGAAAAGGTGTCGTAATACTGCCTGTCCCACCTGGGAGTCAGATCTAGATTGTGCATCTAGACAGTAGTGTTTTGTAAAGGTGTGCACAGAACTCCAGGTAGCGGCTTTGCAGATGGACTCAAGGGGAACATTTGCAATGAATGCTATGGATGCCCCCGTGCCTCGAGTAGAGTGTGCTCTTGGCCTAAAGGGCAGTTCTCTCTTAGCAAGAGTATAGCAGAGAGTGATGCATTGAACAATCCATCTAGAAATAGTGGACTTTGAAATCGCATCTCCTTCTCTTCCTGCTGCCACCGAGACGAAGAACTGATTAGTCTTCCTCAGTGGTCTGGTTCTTTCCATGTAGAACATGACCGCTCTGCGTACATCTAGTGTGTGCAGAGTCCTTTCTCCCAAATTGGAAGGATTTTGAAAGAATGTTGGTAGTTCTATAGATTGGTTTACGTGGAATTTAGAAATAGATTTCGGGGAAAACCTAGGGTGAGTGCGTAGAACCACCTTATCTCTGTGAACTGTAACAAAGGGGTCTAGAATAGAAAGAGCCTGAAGTTCACTTACTCTCCTGATGGAGGTGATAGCTATTAAAAAAGCAGTCTTAAGAGTGAGGTGTTTAAGAGATGCTTTGTGCATGGGTTTGAATGGAGAGCCCATGAGTCTGGTAAGTACCACATTAAGGTCCCATCCGGGAGCTGGGTCAGCTATCGGGGGGTGTATTCTCTTTACTCCCTCCATGAAGGCTTTTATAACAGGGATCCTCCACCACGACACCTTGAGTTGGGAAGTGGTGTATGCAGAAAGTGCCGCTAGGTGGACTTTAATGGAGTTAAACACTAGACCTGAATCCAAAAGGTGGGTCAGGTATAGGACAACATGTGTGGGAGAGCAGTCAATAGGGTAGATGCTTTTACTCCTGCACCAGATGACAAATCTTTTCCACTTGCTAGAATAGCAGTGGCGAGTGTTAGGTTTTCTGGCTTCCCTGAGGATGTCCATGCATCTTTGCGGGAGCTGTAGATGTCCGAACTCTATGATTTCAGGAGCCAAGCTGCTAAGTTCATGTTCTGGGGGCATGGATGCAGAGTCTTGCCCTTGTCCTGAGACAGCATGTTGTACGGGCAGGGGAGTCTCACTGGGGGAGATAGAGACATCTCCATCAAGTGAGCGAACCATGGTTGGCGGGCCCACATTGGGGCCACTAGTATCATGGTTACTTGTTCCTGGTGCATCTTGTGCACCACCCTGTTGAGAAGGGGAGTCGGGGGAAAAGCGTAAACAAATTTCCCTGACCATTGCATCGACAGACCGTTCCCCTTGGATTGGTTCTGGGGGTACCTGGAGGCGTAACTTGGGCATTGTGAGTTTTCCAGGGTTGCGAACAGGTCTATTTCTGGGAATCCCCATTGTGTGAAGACGTCGAAGACGATATCTTCGTGCAGGCGCCATTCGTACTCTTCGGGCAGGGGGAAATCTCTGCTGAGTCTGTCTGCCAGCAGATTGAGTTCCCCGGGTACATGTAGTGATAGTAGGAACATGTCCTGTTTGAGAGCCCACTTCCATATATTCTGGGCCAGCTTGGACAGGCCTGGAGAGTGGGTGCCCCCCTGCTTGTTGATGTAGTACATGGCTGTGGTGCTGTCTGTAAGGACCATTACTGTTTTGCCTTGTAGGTGTTCCTGGAAGGCTCTTAGCGCCTTGAACACAGCTAGTAGCTCCAGTAGATTTATGTGTTTGTATGCTACGTTCGGAGTCCACATTCCGTGAGCAGTCTGATGGGATAGGTGCGCCCCCCATCCTGTGAGGGATGCGTCTGTGGTTGTTAGGGAGAATTCTCTGTTTAGGCTGAATTTCCCTACCTAGTGAGTCCCCCAGCAGCTTTGCTGGATTTCTGGGGTTTCTTTTTTTTTCTCCTGCCCCCCCCCCCCCGCAGAACCACACAACTGTCAAGGAATATGTTGAGCACCCTGTCTATTGCGATCTTGATGATAGGTCTCCTAATGTCTTTTGTGTACTCATGCTGAAAGTGCTACCTTTCTTTTTCTTCTTTTTGTTCTCTGTTTAACAAACCAATAAAAAAAGATTTATTAAAAAAAAAAAGAAGACCAAGGAAAGGCTCTCACTCTACTTTTATTGGCCAAAGATGGGGGCTGAAGTAGATAGATATTGTAAGAGCTGCCATACCTGCCAGACTTCTGGTAAGGTTGGTTCCAAGAATGTGGCACCTTTAGTGCCTCTCCCAGTTGTGGGAGTCCCATTTGAGAGGGTAGGGATTGACATTGTTGGTCCCCTTGATCCTCCAACCTCCTCAGGCAACAGGTTTATACTTGTTGTAGTAGACCATGCTACTAGGTACCCTGAGGCAATTCCTATGAGGACTGTTACAGCTCCGGCTGTGGCTAAGGCCCTCCTTGGTATTTTTACCAGGGTTGGGTTTCCTAAGGAGGTAATCTCTGACAGGGGGTCAAACTTTATGTCCCACTACATGAAAGCCATGTGGAAAACCTGTGGAGTTACCTACAAGTTCTCAACCGCATACCACCCTCAGACAAACGGGTTGGTTGAAAGATTTAACAGAACCATGAAGAGCATGATAGGTGCTTTAGAAGAACCCCTTAAGAAAAAGTGGGACCTTCTACTGCCATGCCTTCTCTTTGCTTATAGAGAAGTCCCTCAGGAGGGAGTAGGTTATTCTCCCTTTGAGCTTCTCTATGGCCATCCCGTCAGAGGTCCATTGGCCCTGATTAAGGAGGGATTGGAAGGTGCTCCTCCCCTCAAGCCAGTCAGAGTGACTGACTATGTGATAGGTCTCCGGAGGAGAATGTCACACATGATGGCAGAAGCAAGTGACAACTTGAAAGCTGGTCAAGCCCTGGTCAAACATTGGCACGACCAGAAGGCTAACATGGTTGAGTTTACTCAAGACCAGCTAGTTCTAGTTATGCTCCCAACAAGGCAGAGGGCCTTGCAAGACAAATGGATGGGACCCTTCAAGGTTGTGGGAAAACTTGGAGAGGTCAACTATCTGGTGGATCTGGGCAGACCCAGGGAAGCTCCTAGAGTCTTCCACACCAACCGACTAAAAGCATACATCTCCAGACCTGATGTAGGAGCCTTGCTTCTAGCTTCAGCTGCAGAGGAAGAAGAGAGTGAATCTCTCCCTGATCTCCTCAGAAGCGTGCCTTTAGATGAAAAAGTTGAAGGAGTCAACCTCTCTTCAGACCTGACACCTGAGCAACGAGAGGAGTGCAAATCTATGTTAAATCAGTTTGCCTCCCTGTTCTCACTGTCACCAGGCTTGACCCCTTGGGGCCAGCATGAGATACTCACTGGTGACTGTCTGCCAGTCAAAAGCAGAGGATACAGAATGTCAGAACATATCAGAGCCCACATCAAAGGAGAGGTCAAGAAGATGCTTGATCTCGGGGTAATAGAGCCCTCTACTAGTCCATGGTCTAGCCCAGTTGTGTTAGTACCAAAGGCAGGATCCAAAGACTTGAGATTCTGTGTGGACTATAGAGCTCTAAATGCAGTCACCAAGACTGATGCCCACCCTTTGCCCAGGACAGATGAGTTGGTGGATAAACTTGGTGCAGCCAAGTACCTCAGCACATTTGACCTGACGTCAGGCTATTGGCAAATAGCCCTGACAGACCATGCCAAGGAGAAGACTGCATTTTCAACCCCAGTTGGCTTGTACCAGTTTAAGGTCATGCCTTTTGGACTAAAAAATGCACCTGCCACATTCCAAAGGATGGTGAACCAAGTTCTGGCTGGGATGGAAGATTTCTGCATGGCATACTTGGATGACATTGCAGTCTTCAGCCACTCCTGGGAAGAGCATGTGAACCACCTAGGACATGTGTTGCAGGCTCTGGAACAGGCCCATTTGACAATCAAAGCCAGTAAGTGCCAGATTGGTCAAAGTAAAGTGGTCTACCTTGGACATGAGGTAGGAGGTGGAGAAATAAGGCCTTTGCCCAGCAAGATTGAAGCTGTGCAAAATTGGACAACACCAACTACTCAAACCCAAGTGAGAGCTTTTCTAGGCCTCACTGGATATTACAGGAATTTCATTGAGAACTATGGGACCATAGCTTCTCCACTGAATGTAATCTCCTCTCCCAAATTCCCTAAAAAGGTAAAATGGAATGAGGAGTGCAATCAGGCCTTTGAAAAACTGAAGAGAGCTCTTTGCCAAGCTCCAGTATTGAGAGCTCCTGACTACCACCAACCTTTCATTGTACAAACTGATGCTTCCAATGTAGGTATAGGTGCAGTTCTAAGCCAACTGGATGAGAAGGGTAGGGAGCACCCCATTTGCTTCATCAGTAGGAAACTGAAGGATCCTGAGACAAGGTGGGCAACTATCGAAAGAGAATGCTTTGCTATTGTGTGGGCACTGAAGAAGTTTAGGCCATACTTGTATGGTTCTACTTTTGTTATTCAGACTGACCACCAACCCTTGAGATGGTTAATGCAAATGAAAGGGGAAAATCCAAAACTATTGAGATGGTCAATCTGCCTGCAAGGGTTTGATTTCACCATTGAGCACAGGTCAGGGTGTCACCATCAAAATGCTGATGGACTCTCTAGGATGTATATCATCGACTAGAGGTATGAGGTTCATCCAGGAGTGGATTAAATCCTCCTGTCCCTTAGTCTGGGGGGGGCGAATGTTAGGGAGAATTCTCTGTTTAGGCTGAATTTCCCTACCTAGTGAGTCCCCCAGCAGCTTTGCTGGATTTCTGGGGTTTCTTTTTTTTCTCCTGCCAAGAGTGAGACTCTTTTACCCTCACTCTTGGACATGTTGAAGTGTGTTCTCTTGGTTAAACCTTGTGTTGAATGGGCTATGGGGTCTTTTACTCCATAGGGCCTCATGTATTTTTGTGATGTGGGTCACACAGCACCCTCTGTGCCGTGACCCAGGGGTGTCCTAGGGACTCCCCAACATAGACTCCATACCCTGGGACTGACTACTGTCTCCCAGGGCATGTAAAGTCACCAAAGACTTTGCTAGTCTTGAATCCTGAACAGAACCAGTACAAACCATCATATTGTGGACGTACTGGCTGGGGCAATTCGATTGCCCCAGGGTCTGTTAGTCGAGGGGGCACGTCTCCGTCCCCCCTGATCGAGTTTTGGCTGGTGGCAGTGGAAACTACGTTTTATATTCGACCGCGAATATTTCCCTATGGGATTTCCCATTGTTTTAGGCTAACACATTTAATGATTTATTTACGGTAGCCTTAAACATACCGCCGGTTTATATATTTATTTTTATAACTCCGGTTGGGACTTTTTGCCAAAACTTGATTCTAAAATGGCGTTGGTGTTCGCCTCTGTAACTCTGACCCAAAGTGGAGCCCTTTGTTCCACTTTTGGCGGGCTTCTCCACAGAAGCCCTCCAAAGTGGTGCCACTCTGTCTGGGGTACTTAGGAGGGGTGGAGGGGGATTTAGGCACCCTGGACTGAGTTACCTTGGTAACTCAAGTCGCACTCCGTCCTGATTGGCCCAAGTGGTGAGCCGGCCGGCTCACCACTTAGCATGTTTGAGTGACAGCTAGGCTGGGTGAATGGGGGTTTGCTGCATAAAAGCAGGGCTTTGGGGACTGGAACTTCAGAAGTCGCCACAGGACCAAGAATCCGACGAGGGAAGAGCTGAGCCGACCTGCTTCGACGACACCACCCGGTGGAGCCCTGCTGAACCGTCTCACCACTTTTCCCGACGACCGAGGAGAACTCTTAACGGAGTGGCTCCTTCCCTTGACTGGTGGGGACAACCAGTTTTCGCCTTCTTTTCGCTTCTCGAGGTATCTCGTGGCCGCCTTGCCAGTGCCAAGCACCCCGGCAACCGGAACCCCACCACTTTTACCCCAACCACGAAAGTCGGTACAACCCTTTAACCGGAGGACTCCGCGGCTGGTTTCTTCCCGGGCAGTGCAACGACCTTCTTCTTCTGCTCTTCAGCGAGAACTTCTTCTCCCCTGACCGACGTCGAGCCTTGCTGCCACTGCCTGGAACAACTGCCACCGCTGGAGGATCCTTTCCGCTCAAGGTACCGTGTTCCGCCTGGCTTCCCTTGCTACCGACTGTACGGGGTAGATTTAGCCCCCGGCTTTCGACCCTGGGAGTGCCTGGGACACCCTGGCTAAACTTTCTAAACCACTCTAAACTCTTTCTAACTCTTTGCAAGACTTTGAATCCCTAATAACAGTGTGATCTTGGGCACATTTTCGCTCCGGCTACTCTAAGAGTGGGCCCTGCCTAGTGACTTTTGCTCACCTGTGACTTTGTGTTTCTTTGAGCCTATTGCAAGTGTTCTGGACCTTAGAGTGGTGTGTTTAACCCGTTTCTGTTTCCTTTTTATCCCTTTCTTGAACCTACTAGAGTGTCATCTAACGTTAAGCGCTCACCTCTGTTTTAATTATGTGGTGTTAACTTAGAGTTGTCTAGATAGGAGTAAGGGTTGAAACTGCTTTTATTATAACTGTGTTTGAAGTGTTTTTACTATACTTTGCTAGAGTGTTTTCAACTTATGTGTTCTTAAAAATAAATAACTATATACTTTTGAAAACAAGCTCTGGTCAGTGTTTGCTTGTGCTATTGTGTCTGAGTACATATTGTGTATACTTTGCATACTGCCTAACTCTTCTTGAGGGAAGTCTGACTGCTCAGCCACAGCTACCAGGTAAATCTGGGTGGTGCAGACTGCTACCAAGTGGGTTTACTGCTATACCAGTAGTCTTAAATCTTTTGCAGTGTTCCCCAAGGGAACTGCACAGGTTTCTGCCTAACAGTGGTTAGAGTGGCTTCCGCCGCGGGTGTGGCAAAGGGTTTCCCTTTTCCCATGTTTTCCTTTGTCCACCACCGTAGCGAGAGAACCAAGGCTTGCGAGACCACAACTAGATCCTCCCATAGTCCGCTGGCCTGACACCACTGGCTGTTGAGCCACTCTTGCATTGGGCGCATGCGCAGGCGCGCGTGAGGTACCAAATAAATACACGACGCCATCATTCCTAGCAAGCGCATTGCTTTGCGTACCGTCACCTCTCGACCGGTCACATTTGAGGGATCTGAAACAGCATGTTTTGGACCCTCTCTTTGGAGGGGAAGACGAGGCCGTCCTTTGTTTGAATTAGAGCCCCTAGGAATTGCTTGATTTGACTGGGGTCTAAACTGGACTTCTTTTCGTTGATGAAGAAGCCCAACTGGAATAAAAGGTCTACCGTCTTTTGGGTATTGGAGAAGCATGTTTTGTAAGAATCCCCTGTTATGAGCCAGTCGTCGAGGTAAGGGTAAACTGGGATGGACAACCTGCGCAGGTGGGCCGCTGCCACTGCCAGCACCTTTGTGAATACCCTTGGTGCTGATGCTATGCCGAAGGGTAGCACTTTGAACTGGTAGTGTTTGCCCTCTATCATGAACCCGAGGTATTTTCTGTGCGCTGGCAACATTAAAATATGAAAGTATGCATCTTTCATGTCCAATGTTGTCATGTAATCTCCCTGAGAAAGCAGTGGGATTACTTCCTGTAAGGTTACCATACGAAACTTTTGGGGTTTGATAAACTTGTTCGCTGGGCGCAGATCTAATACAGGGCGCATGGTTAGATCCTTTTTGGGTACAAGGAAGTACACTGAATAAATACCTTCCGTTACCTGAGATAGAGGCACGACCTCTATGGCTCCTTTTTCCAGCAGTTGTTGTACTTCTTGGAGAAGGATGGCAAGATGTTCCGGTGTCATGCGACGTCCCCTCGGGGGTCTGTAGGATGGGGAACTGTTGAATTCGATACAGTATCCGTGGGCTATGGTGGAAAGTACCCAACGGTCTGACGTTATCTCCTCCCATGCAGGAAGAAAGGATGTTATCCGGCCCCCGACCGGTGTTGCATGGGAGGGGACGCGAATCTTCGCGTCACTTGGAGTTGTTGGGGGCTTGGGAGCCTCTGGGGGTGGATCCCCGACCTCTCCCTTTACCCCGGCGTTGGCCTCTTTGGCTGTACTGCCCACTATTGGTCTGGTAATTGGTGGCAGGGTATTGTTGATGCTGACTTTGTTGTTGTTGGAGTTGGCCACGAAAAAAGCGTTTGTTGCCATAGCCGCGTCTGGTAGTGGGCTTAGAGATTTGGTCAAGAGTCTTGATAGTATCGAACTCTTTTTTAGCCATCTCTAGAGCTTCATCCACCGCTTTCTCGAAGAGGTTAGAGTCTTCCACAGGTTTATTTATTAAAGACGCCTGTGTCTCCGGTTTAAACCCTGAGTTGCGCAACCATACATGGCGTTTTAGGAGTATTCCCTGCACCAGGGAACGTCCCGCTGTTTCTGCCGCGTCCAGAGAGTTTTTTACAATGCTCTGGTTCACCTGGGTTCCTTCGCCAATAGTTGAAAGTAGGCGTGTACGTAAAGGCTCCGGTGCTTCCTCGGCGTCCTTGCGAAGTTTGGCCCACTGCGCGTCTGCATAGCTAGCAAGCAAAGAATTGTTGTTCGCAATTCTTGCTCAGAAGGCAGCCTCGGAAGTTACTCTTTTTGCAAGGGCATATAGCCTTTTGCCCTCCTTGTCAGGGGGTGCCTCACTGGTGGAAAGTGGTACCCCTGCCCTCTTTCTAGTATTAGATACTACTAGGGAATCCGGAATGGAATGTCCCCTAATGTAGAGCGGGTCTGAGGGAGAAGGAGTGAAAAGTTTTTCAATTCTCGGATTGACCCCTCTGATCAATGCGGGAGTGGCCAGCGAAGGGATGATTCTTCTCTTCACTGAAGCTAGGAGGGGAATGGTCTGGCTGACCGGGGGTTTCTCTTTAATTACTCTTTCCACAAAGTCTAATTCTGGAGAGAGCTCCCCAGTGTCCAGTTCGAAATGTGCTGCTGCTCTGCGCAACAGTGCATTGAAAGTGGGCTGATCGTCAATTGGAGACGTGTTCCTAACCGGTGAATTGTCAGGAGGATTTAGGTTTAGGACATCAGTGTCGGAATATACTGATGGGGATTGCCAGGGGTGCGAAGGTCCTTCTTCTGTGTTTTCTCCGAAGCCTTCTTCTATAATGTCTGGCCTGTCTTCCAGACATTCCTCCTGGTTCTGTCCTTCATCGTCCATGAAATCATCCTCCTCCTTCAAGTATTTTTCCTCCCCAGTGAGGTCGTATACATTATGGAAGTCTGAGGCTGTGTCCACCTGGGGATCGACTAGCCTCGGATTTTTGGCTCTGGGGTTCTCCTGAGGCCCATCTCTAGTCCTCTTGGGAGTTTGAGAGGTCTGGGTATTCATAAACCTTTCCATCCTCTCCATACAGAGGTGGAGTCTTTCCATGGTTTCATGGGGTACCCCAGAGCGGTCTCGAGGGGGAAAAATAGAGTCATCTAGCTGGAAACGGCTCGACCTCTCCCAAAGCGTCGAGGAAAGTGTCCCGTCGCCCTCCGAAAAGCCTTCAGGTGTGCTGGGTGACCCCCCGACTGAAGGGGGTAGTCCCTGCCTTCCTTCGGGCTTTTTCGGCGTGTCTTTCGACTTGTGCGTAGCGCTCGCCGTGACTTTCGGCGTACGCTTCTGGGCGTCGGCTACAGCGATCCTCGCCAAGCTCTCGGCGACTTGTTTGTCGGCGACTCGTTTGTCGGCGGAGGCTTGCGTTTTTGACGCTACGGGTGTCGATCGCTCTACGGCGGTATACGCCTTTTGTTGATGCGCGGCCGCTGATGGTTTGGGGGCGGCGCCCTTATTTGCCGAAAGCCCAGTCGCTGGTCACGGCTGCGGTTGCGAGAGGGGCTTCGAACCCAAACGGTCCAAGGAGGCCGCCGGTGGAACCTGCGTCTCCTTGGGCGCTGAAGCTCTCTTCGTCTTAGACGAAGAAGAGCCGTGGGTTGTGTGCTTAAGTGTGTTTTGTGTGCGTCAATGTCGCCGGGGTGTTCATCCCCATAAGCAGGGCGTGAGCCGAGCCCGTCGGGGCCGGGGACAGACGACGAAGCGCGCGAGCGCTCCTTAGAGGGGTTTTCGACTTCCGTAGCGGAGGTCGTGTTATCGCGTTCCTCGTCACTGTCGGTGGTAGCAGCGGCGGGTGAACCTTCGGCCTTCGACATCGTGTAGGCCGCCCACCTTTTAACCCTACGGTCTTTTAGAGTTTTAGGCTTAAGAAGCCGACAGGCCGCGCAACCTTCCTCCTTGTGATCGAGGGGCAAGCAGCGGTTACACCGTGAATGCTTGTCCTTCCAAGTAAATTTGCCTTTGCAAAGCGGGCAAAATCTAAAGGGTGTCCTCTCCATAGCCGAGGTAATAAATCGTGATAACCACCCCAAGGGAAAGGAAGGGGAAAGGGAAAGGCATTCTCAGAAAAGAACCAGAGATGTCCCACAACCCCACTCTCCCTACTGTATATGGCCTGCGAGGCCAGGCCACTTGTTCGGCAACGCCGAAGGATCTCCTCCGCTCGACCCTTCGTCGAAGATCTTGCTCGGCGGACAACAGCTTCACAACTGCGTCGAGGGAGGGAGTATGTGTTTAATATTAATGAGAAAACGACCAAAGGTCGAGGAGATGAAATTTGCAATGTCTCTCGAGGAGCTCCGCGTAAAGGCGACCAGTAGCTGGGCGGAAAAAAACAATCTGAGGGACCTCGACGCGTGAGGGATTGTGGGTACAACGCACGTCACTATAGGGATAGTGTTTCAGACACGCCTTGTCGACGTACCTTTTTCGACTACGAAAAACAAATGCAATACTCCGCAGTGACCACTGGATGTCGGACCTATGCACAGCATGTGATTCTAAGCAGATTAACAAACATCAGAAATATATATATCGTGATTGAAACTTATTTCCCCCAAGATTTATCTGGGCCTACTTGAATTTAAATAAACCATTTCTTTTTACAACACATAATATTTCTTTGGACCATATGTATTGCAATTTCTTTGTACTGATTCTACAGCCCTATGTCCCACCTAAAATAAGCCTGGATGCTCTGTCTACACTACCCTACACTCGGGTGGTGCAGCCTTATACCAAGAGCAGTGTCTTGTACTGCCTAAGTTGAATGGTTTTACTAAGGCCTTCAGAAAAACTGTCCCAACAATAGTTTTATGAAGTCTTACCTCAAGTGGAATTTAAGAAATCGTCCCTAATACAGTGCAACAGAGGTAAGCTGTTCAGATGCATAGAAATAGAAAGCAGTTAAGATGGATTTCCTACATCAGCCCTGGTGGGAGAATTTTGGGAGACCACCCTATTTATGATAAACAGGGAAGAGACAGATTAATGAAAACCCAATCAAGGTGAGGTAGCTGAGCAGTCACGGCATAGTCTGACAAAGGGTGTGAGTGGTCTAGGGCTACAATGAGTCTACACAGAGCAACACTAGTAATACAAGTTAGACATTAAGTATATGGAAATAGTTATTTATTAGGCCTTTAGTTACACACCAAGCATTTAAAATCACAGGTAAATAACGTCACAAAACCGTATAAAATATATATACACACATACACCATTTGAAAATAGAATTGCATATGAATCAATTATCAGTGCAATACAGAGTAGTCCAATGCAGAAAAACAGCTCTTATAATCAACACAATCAGCTTCCCTCAATCATATGAAGTCCAACCATAAAATAGTTTGGGGCCTGATGTAAAAAAAAAGTCACCAGTTCCAAAGCATATACTTCTTCATGTAGGTTATTATAGGAATAGCAGTGCCAGGGGTTATGATAAATGCAAAAAATTGAACGTTAGATACAAGTTCAAGTAAGGTTCAGGTGAATGCTCAACTCAATCCAACACACTAGCATATGCCTGGGGAAGGATCCTTAACCCAGGTTCCACCACCAAAGGTCAAGTTAGAGCGAGTTATGTTCCGGACGTTATGCTCAAAGTTACACTATGACGGTTGGGGGATACAGATAAGGCATTTGTAAACAATTACCCCCAAACACCGAGCCACCCCCCACGCCTCCGACACGGATTCTTCCAGATTTCGCTGCTGTACTTGGACGGTTTAGGAAGGTTGTGGGTGCAGAGGTCAGTTTCGGAATCGGAAGTCTGTTGCAGTGAACAGCAACGGTTCCAGACAGCTTCTAGAAGAACACTCAAACTAGAAAAAATTAAGATGTCTGCAGGGCAGACCCCCTCAATTCACCTCACAGAATTGAAGGAGCGTTCCAACGGGAGTCACCACAGTTGGGTGGCGACAGGCAAACATACAGAGTTGAACACAGAAGCAGATCCAGCACAGGTCCCCTTGAAGTAAGATGGCTGAAAAAGCAAGCAGGCGACTTCTGGCAGATGCAACATTGCTGGTCAGTCCGCTGGTTGGTCCAAGGTCTGTTCTAAAGGCTCAACAGGCAAGGATCATCAAGCAGGGGTTGAAACGATGGATGGTTCCCACTGTTCCAAGGGGTCTCAGTACCACCAAATGAAATCTTGAGATCAGGCCAGTGGAGCTGGGCTTCAATGGAACAACATTGGAGTCGATGCCATCAGCTGCAGGGGTCACCAGCGGGCTGCTTGCTTCATAGAAGTCTTGGTTAAAACGTTCAGCCGAGTCAGAGTCCTCCTTTTATCCAAGATTCAAGTTGGGGGCCAGACTCAAGCCCACCACTGGTAAGGTTCTGCACCATTCAAACAGCCAGTGGTTGTCCAATCATGATTAGCCACTTGTCTTGACATCTGCCCAGCAACAGAGATATGGATTGGGACTAGACAGTGGCACGCCCCATTCCCCTTACCCCATTTCGCTCGGCCCACGGAAGCCACAGCTTTCCAACAGAAAGGGATTTCCACATAGGGCATGCCCTGACCTGAGAAGGTAGGAAGAAGGCCAAAGAACAATATGGTCAAAGAACAAGCGTAAAACCTCTTGGCACAGCCATTTTAGGGTACTAGGCACCTTTGGTCACAGTAAATTCCAAAGTGGCAGGGTAAAATAACAAAAACTGGAAAAATATCACAGCTGCCACCAGATTGTCTTAGTCGCATTGTAAGAGTAACCAAAAAGCTATTATATTAACAGATATAAGATGACTTAGTATCCTAACTGCACTTCACTGTAAGGTGATGTGTGCCGTTTTCAAAATCATAAGATTTCATAAAGAGAGGTAATCTCTCAGTACCGACAGTCTTGGGTACTAATCAGTTTTTCCTTAAGAATGAGAAAGCAGGCAAGGGAAGTAAAGCAGAAGGCTTTACTAACCTCTAAACAGTAAGGACAGGGTTCAAAACAAGCAAAAAAAAAGGGTATGCCATAGTAATCTATGGAGGGACAGGTGCAAAAAAAATCTTTCCTAACACCCATGATCCACCCCCACCATTAATTATAGTGGCAGCGGGTGATGGGAGTTGTAGTAAAAAAAACATCTTCAGAACCAAGGGTTGCAGACCCCTGCACTAGTGTGACCCTATCAATGCACAAGGCTGCTTACTTACAAACATGAACTGGTGCAGATACTGATGGACCATTCAGTATTTAGAAATAGTGTTTTACCTGCTAGTAATGTTGCAGATTCTTAGAAAAGATTTCTGTTTTTGCAACTTTCCCTCTATAGCTCCTATGAACCACCAATGCTTCAGCTCTGTTTTTAAACCTGTTCTGACATTTTGAAGGTAAGTAAAGAACTTCAGCTTCACTTGTCATTTGCTCACTGTTATGGGGAAACTGATTAGTCCTTCAGCCTATAAGTACTGTGAAGGAGAAATTACTTGCTGTAACGTTCCTTCTATGAATTCTTCTACTGCAGATTCCTCCTCAGATTCCTCATCAGATAGATATCCATTTCCAGGATCAGCTGCTCGGAAAACCTTTTGACAGGGATCGTAATGCACCTTGACACAGCAGTCAAGCCGCCTTGACTCGATGCTATGTCATCGGCTCCGGATGTGATGCTGGTCATCGTACATGTATTTTGTGACTATGCCGCTGTAAGCTCAGTTCCCGCCACCCCGGTCTCCCCAAGCCTTCCCCGAGCTCAAATGGACTGCCTTTCCCCCGCACAGTCCTCATCAGACAGATTGCCAAAGCAGTACTTGTGTTGGAGGCGGGATTGAAGCATTCACAGAAGCATATCCTACAAAACCGCCCTTCCAAATCAGACATCGGCACCTCGGGTGACGTCCGGCTGTAGTACTTAGTAAAAGTATGAAGTTAAGATCAGGTTGCAGAAAATGTCTAACCAGCACCACTCTCTGCAGCACCATAGAGGTAGAGAGGCCTGTGGTGGAATGGGCCGCGAGACCCAAAGGCAACTCTTTCCCTGCGCTGAGGTAACACTAAGAGATGCACATCGTGATCCACCGAGAAATTGCTTAGAGACTCCTTAACCTTTCCTAACCACAGAGAAGGCCACAAACAATTGGTCGACCTTCCTGCATTCAATCATTCTGGCCAGCTAAAAAACCAACATCCTCTGAGGGTCTAGTCTGTGAAATCGCTCATCCTCCAGAGAGGTGCGGGGGTGGATAAACACGGGACGGTCAATTGACTTGGATAAGCGGAATTCGGACACCACCATGGGCAGGATTGCGGGTCACACCTTCAGAGAAACTTTCTATCGAAATGAACCAAGGAAAGGTGGCTTACAAGGGCCTGCAACTCGCTGACCAGCCTGGCCGATGTGATGGCCACCAGGAAAGTGTTTTCAAGGTAAGTAACTGCAAAAAACAAGAATGTAAAGGCTCAAATTGAGCCGCTATAAGAACTGTGAGGACCAAATTAAGGCCCCAATGAGGAGCGACAAATGGAGTAGGCGGTGTTAGGCAGAAACCTGTGCAGTTCCCTTAGGGAGCACTACACAAGATTAGGACTACATGTGAGAGCAATAAATCCCCTTTGGTATCAGTCTGTACCACAAAGATTTAGTTGGTAGCTGTGGCTGAGCAGTCAGACTTATCTCAAGAGGGAGATGAGCAGTATTCAGGGTTTACATAATAGGCCTACAGTACTATGGCACAAGGAAACACTGACCAAAGCTTTGTATTAAAATGTAGTTATATATTTATTTCATACACTTCTAATAAAAGACATGTATCGCAGTCATCAAGCAAGTTAAATTAAGTCAAAGGAAAAATATGCACACTCCCAAGTTAAATTGTAGACCAAGTGCACCAGAGTGAAAACTGAGCAAAACGGCACAGTGACAACTACACAAAAGGGATCCTCTAACAATTCCTCACGAGGGAGGGAAAGCACAAGTTACCTAGAAATAGTTTCTTAGACACCCTAGCAACACTTCCCATCAGTTTGTCAACCAGTTTAAGCAAGGCAGTGCATCAGTATAAGCAATACTTAAATGAAAACTGAGCAAAATGGCATTTCACAAGGTTTAAAAATGGGAATGAAAGGGTAGCTAAAAGAAATAGGCGCACCAACACAGTTCTCAGTGAGAATCAATCTAAAGAAGGCAGATCTAAAAAATGTAGCCAGAGTCAGTAGGCCTGTGCCAGAGTCAGTGGTACAGGGCAAGGGCCCAGGAGCAAAATGTTCTTGTAGCTGCAGTCAAGTCTTTGGTTAACAAATTTGAAAAGGAGGATGCAGAAGTTGAAAAGACAATTTTAAGAAAGAGGGGCGGCCAACCCAACAGGTAGGTAAAAGATTTATAACACCTTTAGTGCTACCACGAAGAAAGGCCGGCCTAGCGGAACAATGTACCTTTAAATGAAGAAGTGGCTGGCTCCTGTGGTGGCGGTTGTTCCTGGAGTTCCTGCAGTTCAGTTGATCCAGCAGACAAAGAGGCTCTCGTCGTGGAGGAAGGTTCGAGTTACTGCACTACCCAGAGATGAAACCAGCCGCAGTGCTGCCCGAAGAATAAAAGGTTTGCTCCTTTAAATCGAGGTCCGGGTGGACTGGTGCCTGGCTATCCGGCCTCCGAGTACAGGGTACTGGTAATTCGACCAAAGGCAGGTCGGGGAAGGCGATTGGCAAACTGGTTGGCCCCACCAGCTCAAGGGAAGAAGACTCTTGCAGGTGAAGATCTTCTCTCGTCATGTGGAGAAAAGTGGTGAGACGATGCAGCAGGGCTTCACCGGTGGTTCAGTCGTTGCAGAGGTCTTTGCCTTCTCTCCTCTTCGGCTTCTTAGTTCCAGTGGCAACGCCTTGCTCTTCCAGTCCTCAGGACCCTGCTTTTATGCAAAAAGATCCCCATTCATACAGCCTAGCTTTCACTCACACAGTGGAGTGGTCATCTTGGCGGAAGACCCTCCAGCCTATCAGGATAGAGTGCGACATGGGTTGCTGAGGCAACCCTGTCCAGGGGTCCTACTCCCCCTCCTACACAATGGACCCACCCCAGACTCAGTGGCGCCGAAAGGAGGGCTTCTCGGTAGAAGCCCACCAAAAGACGAACAAAGGATCCCCGACCTGCGTTAGGAGTGTAGAGAAAGACACGAGAAAGAAGTTATATTAAAGTCTGGCAAATAAAAGCTACCGGACTCAAGTTAATATTAAAATGCACCGGCGGTATGTTAGAGGCTGTCAGAAAAAGTGGTAGCCTCAAACAATGGGAAAATCCCATAGGGAAATAATTGCGGTCGAATATTTATGATAGTAACCACTGCAACCAGCCAGAAACTTTTGAGAGAGGGACTGTACGGTACCCTCTCGAAAATGAACATAAGGGAAAAACTATTAACCCTTTCCAGTACCTACATAGTAAGATGGGTTGTACTGGTTTAGTTAATAGGATTTGACTAGTAAAGTCAATTGGGATTTTACATGCCCTGGGAGACAGTAGTCAGTCCCAGGGTATGGAGTCTATGTTTGGGGGTCACTACGACACCCCTGTGTCACTGCACTGGGGGTGCTGTGTAACACATCTGAATAAAGATGGTTCCTATGGGGTTGAGACAGGTCCCATAGGCATTAAACATACAAATAGCCTAGAACACACATAGCAAAAATGCCTAAGAGTGGGAAAAAGAGTCTCACTCTTAGCAGGTGAAAAGAAACAAACCCTTCAAATCCAGCAAAGCTGCTGGGGGACTCTCTAGGTAAGGGAAATTAGCCATAGAATGAGAATTCTCCCTAACAGGCAGAAACTTATTCACAAGGCCCTTTAGGAATTGGGCCATAACAAGAATCGTATAAAGAAAGACCCTTGAGCCGGAGACCTTTTCAACAAAGACAAAGCCGCCAAGTATCCTTCGACTGTGGGGACCTGAAGGCCTGAAGAGGCTAGTTACAGAAGGAACTCCATCGCTGTAATGGTGGGGCAAGAGATGGGGTCAATCTAGCGTTCCCTGCACCATGCCTCAAATCTTCTCCACCTGCATGCATAGAGATCTTGTTGACGGTCTGCGTGCAGCCAACAGCACCTCAAGTAATTCCTCAGAGAGGTCCCAGCAATCATATTGCATTCTCTCAAGAGCCGCGCATGTAGGTTTAGGGATTCTGGGTTCGGGTGGAGCACCCAACTATCCTACTTGGATAGGAGATCGGGCTGACGAACCAACCGGAGGGGTGGGCAGATGGCAAAGTTCAGAAGGTCCAATTACCATGTCCTCCTCGCCCAATCCAGGGCAATCAAGATCAGTGTTGCTCGAAACCCCCTCAAACTCCTGCAAAATCAGTGAATGACAGGAATCGGAGGGCAGGCGTAGTGGAGCGGCAAGGTCCAGTCCACTAAACGCGTCCCCTAGTGTGCCATTCGCTGTGAATTCCCTTGAGCAAAACTGACTGCACTTACTGTTGGACAAACACATACACTGCTGGGGTACTCCAGAGAGAGAAGACCTCCTCTGGGACTTCCTGGCACACTTCCCATTCGAGCGAGACCGTGCTCTACTTGTTTCAGAGCATCCGTCAAACGGTTCTCTGTCCCCACCAGATGAACTGCTGCGACCAAGATCTGGTTCTCCAATAGCGAGAATCAGAGCTGCATCGATTCTCTGCAAAGGGGGGGGAGGGAGTGCACACCACTCTGGTTGTTCAGGTAGTGCATGGTGCATGACCACCGTATTATCCATCAAAATCAGGACTGCTTCCCGTTAAGAGAAGGTGCAAACGCCTTCAGGGGTAGCCTGATGGCTCGCAACTCCAGCCCGTTGATGTGCAACCTGGCCTACAACGCTGAGCAAAGGCTGCTCACATGCAAGTCCTCGCAGTGAGCACCCCAACATTTCACGGATGCATCCGTGACTACCCTGACCTGGGGCTGGGGAGGCCAGAAGGGTTCCCCCATCAACATGTTGTTGCTGTTGGTCCTCCAAGCGAGGTTGTCGACCACAGACCTGGACACTCCGAGATTGTCCCTCAAAGTGCCAAAGTACTGGGACCACTGACCCCGCAGGAGCCATTGCAATGACTGCATCTGCAGCCTGGCCTCTGGCAATAGAAAAATGCAGGTGGCCCCAAGACCTAAGAGGCGGAGGAAGGAAGCTGCTGGTAATGTGGCGTGTTCTGGAAGAGTTGGACCATCTGTGCGAATCTGGCGACTCTCTCCTCGGGAGGAAAAGCCTTCCCCACCCGAGTGTCTAGGACTGCTTTGATGAACTGGAGCCTCTGTACTGGTGTCGTGTGGAACATCTGCAAGTTCAGGGAGAAGCCCAGCCTGTGGAGTAGCAAGCAGGTGCCCTTGAGATGCAACGACACCTGCTCAGTCAACTTGCCTCTGATCAGCCAGTCCTCTGATTAGCTAGTTCTCTAGGTATGGAAACACATGGACGCCAGATCTCCTGAAATGAGCCACGACTACCGCCATTAGCTTGGTGAAGACCCTCAGGGGGGATATCAACCCAAAGGGGAGCACCTTGAATTGGTAGTGCCTGTCCCCTATGAGGAATCTCAGGAACTTCCAGTGCTTCTGATGGATCAGCACATGAAAGTATGCGACCTGGAGATCTATGGACACCAGCCAGTTTTGCAACTCGAGGGCATGGAGAATTTCTTTCAACATCACCATCTTTAATTGCCTTTCCTCAGGAAGTTGTTCAAAGCCCTGAGGTCGGAGATGGGACCAAGTCCTCCTCTCTGGAGGATAGCTTAGCGGTAACATGCTCGCCTTGGAAGCAAGACGTCACGGAGCAACACAAGTTCGATCCCTGGGTCCGCGCTTAGAAACCTCTGGGTATTAAGCGTGTTATAAATAACCAATTATATCATATATATACCAGGGAATACACAATCCTCTGTGCTCGGGTGGTACCTCTTCCATATCACCCTTCAAAAGCAGGGCTTGCCGTTATTACTGGAGCTCCTGTTCCCGCTGAGGCGGTGGTCTATTCGGCAGCCTTTTTAAGACAGGAAGACAGTAGCCCCACCGCACGAGATGAAGAGCCCAGGCATCAGAGGTAATCTCCCATAAGTGGGCCAATGCGCTGCTATCCTCCGTCCAACCAAGGAATTGTGGGGGGAGAAATCAAACTGGCTTTGCCACTGCTGCCACTGTCTGCTGGCCTCTAGAGCCCCCCCCCCCTTACCCTTCCAGAGCACAGGAAATGCCTCTGCCGCTGCATGGCTTGCGGGAGCCGAGCATTCCTGCCATAGGGGACGTAGAGCTGATAGCCTCTATCCCTTGATGAAAAACTAAAGGCGGGCTTGGCCGGCTGTTGTACAGCTAGGCCTAGCGACTTTGCGGCTAGCTTGAACTTGAAGGTCTCTAGAGAGTCATCAGTCGAATAGATTCTCACCATCAAAATCAATGTCAAGGAGTGACACTGGGTGAGAATCCTGAAGTGTGCAGGTAAGCCTGCCTCCTGAGCACTGTGGCAGACCCAATCGATCTGCTGACACAGTCTGCGGCTTCCAGGTCCGTCTGTAAAGACTGTTGTGCCACCTCCTTTCAGTCATCCACCAACTGCTGGAAAATTTCTCGAGCGCTCCTTCTGGGACATATTGGGCAGCCTGCCCAATGGCCATCCACAAACTGAAAGAATATTTGGCGAATCCGCAGGAGACATTGACCACCTTTTAAGGCCATGCTGCCTGAGGAAAATATTTTCTTCGCCAAGGTGTCACCATTTTTACCTTCTCAATCGGTTGGGAGATTGGATGTGGCTGGCGTGGTGGACACTGTGGCTGCCTGGACCACTAACCCCTCAGGTGTTGGGTAGGAAGAGAGATATGGAGGGTCTATCCTTGCCAGCATGTATTTTTTGTAAAGGTCCCAGTTGACCGGGCATGCAATACAAGGGTATATGGGCGTGGCTGGTAAAGGGTACATTTTTGATTTCGTGATAGTGAGTAATGCAACTGGAAACCCAACGTGCCAGGCTGCTTTTATATGCATTGACCCTTGGTTCGTCCTGCAAAGGTGACAAAAAGTCCTGTAGAAGTACTGAAATCTTTTGTTCTTTCAATGTCTTTGCCACATCTAGTGAATGCAGCGTCCGTTACGCTGTGGTTGTGTGGTTGCCAAAGAAAATGAGCAAAACAATTCTTTCAGCTAAAATGAATTAAAATATGACCTTTGGAAAGAATGTAGGGTGAGGTTGCAGAATTACCCTATCCCTGTGAAAAGTTTGAGAACGGTGGCCCAGTGGACAGTGCTTGTAGCTCGCTGATGCACCAAAAAAAGGCAGTTTTCCACGATAAGAACTTTGTGTCACACCTGTGGATAGGTTCATAGAGCGCTCTCATTAGCGCAGCTAAGACTGTAAAGACTCCAGGCGGGAGCAATTTCCCTTTGCCTGGGAAAGTAATGCATATGCCCTTTAATGAAGGCTTTGACCAACAGGTGTGCCACTAGAGATGAGCCGAGCCCCTGAGGGATAAGCTGGCCGGGTTGCAGTGAAGCAGTTTGCCTCTTTGCTGTGACAACAGGTGCGGGTGAGGTTGGAGGTGAAATGGATTCTCCAGTGCTAGTTGAAGGAGTTCGGGTTACCAAGTCTGGCGTGCCCACATCGGTGCTAGAAGAATCATTGTGCTGGGTTGTTCGTTCATCCTGCACAGCACCAGTGGGATTAAAGGTGTTAGAGGGAACATCTCTCGGGGTACCTTGAAGCTAACCGATTGCATTTCTTGTTTACGTAGGTTGCAAAAAGGTCTATGGTGAGTTTTCCCCACCTGAGGAATAATTTGCCTAGGTTGCGGTCGATTTCCCATTCGTGGGATTGAAGGAATTGTCGGCTGAGTTTCTCTACCAACACATTGTCCTTACCAGGAAGATGTTCTGCCCTCATGTGTATCTTGTGGTGTAGTGCCCAGTTCCAGAGTTGTTGAGCTTCCATCGAGAGGATGTTGGACCTGATGCCGCCCTGTTTGTTCGTGTAGTGCATTGACGTGGTGTTGTCCGTCTGCACTGTCACCACTTGTTCGGAAAGTACTGGTAGGAAGGACTTTAGTGCCCATCGAATAGCCCAGAGTTCCATCACATTTAAGTGCAGACAGGATTCTGTCAGTGACCACAACCCGCTGGCTTGTAGATTGTCCAGATGGGCACCCAAACCCGAGTGAGGCATCCGTCCTCAAGAGTAGAGTGGATGTGGGTAGCTGGAAGGGTAAACTATGTAGAAGAACAAGATACTTCTTACCTGGTAACATTCTTTCGACGGGATGTTCCTCCGACGTATTCCTTATCTTTGATAATACGTTTCCAGCTTGCTGGCCTCGGAAATTTTTTCTGTAGAGGGAGCTGCGCGTCGACGTCCGCCGAGTCGATGTCCCTCAACAGTCACTGTATCGGCGCCGACGTCACCATGCCCATAAATAGCTGCGCACTGCATCCGTTGCTCAGTTCAGTTTTGTAGCATAAGAAAAGACATGCCTGAATCGGTTAGTAACCTTGAAGGAGTGAAAGCTACAACCACAAGGGAAGTTATCACGGCAGGGATGGATGGGAGGGGTGATAAGGAATACTTCAGAGGAACATGCCGTCGAAAGAACGTTACCAGGTAAGAAGTAACTTGTTCTTCGAAGGGATAGTGTCCTCTGACGTATTCCTTATCTTTGATAGACTCCCATAGCAGTGGTATGTAATTGGAGGAGGGAGTGATAGTGTTATGTATCCCTTTAGGGATGGACCGAATGTAATACGGCCTTGCCAAATCTGGTCTCTTGAGCAGTGGAGGAATCCAGATTGTAGAATTTTGTGAAAGTATGCGCGGACGACCATGTGGCAGCCGCACATATGTCCCGGACCGGTACCCCTCTCTGGAGAGCCGAAGAGGCTGCGATACCCCTGGTTGAATGAGCCCTGAGATTTTGGGGTGGCTCTTTCCCTGCTAGTCTATAACATTCCAGGATGGCCAAAATAATCCACCTGGAGATGGTTTGTTTTGTTATGGGTAGTCCCAACTTGTGACCTGAGTATCCTACAAACAGTTGGTCTGCTTGCCTGATCCTAGCCATTTTGCTGATGTAAAAGCTGAGAGCTCGCCCAGGGTCCAGCCTGTGTAGCCTTTCCTCCTCTTTCCCCGGATGGGGAGGAGGGTAGAATGAAGGTAATGTAATTTTCTGAGTAATATGGAATTCAGAAACCACCTTTGGGAGGAAATTAGGCTTCACCTGTAGGACAACCTTGTCCTTGTGGAAGATTGTATGTGGGGGTTTACAGGAGAGAGCTTGTAGCTCACTCACCCTCCTAGCAGATGTTAGTGCTACCAGTAGGACAGTTTTAAGCGTGAGAAATCTCAATGCGCAAGAGTGAAGAGGTTCGAATGGAGTGCCCATTAAGAAGTTTAAGACTAAATTTAAGTCCCATAATGGAACCTGGAATGGTTTTGGAGGGTAAACATTAGTTAGACCCTTGAGAAATTGTACCACTAGAGGAATTTTGAATTACGATGGTTCCTCCGCTGTGCGCTTGAAGATAGAAAGTGCTGCGAGATAGCCTTTTACAGTGCCAACTTGAAGGCCTGAGTTTACCAAGTAGAGTAGAAACGATAACACCGTTGGTGTACCACATGAAAAAGGGTTGATATTCTCTTCCCTACACCAGCTGCAAAACTTGTTCCAACGGCAGCGGTATAAAGACTTTGTTGCTGGTCTTGTGGCCGAAAGCAACACCTCCATGACGTCATCAGGGAGATCCCAATCCTTGTACCTCAACCTTTCAGAAGCCAAGCGTGAAGGTTGAGGGTTCTGGTGTCTGGATGGAGAACCTGACCTCCCTTCTGCGCGAGAAGATTCTCTTTGAGTGGAAGACGGATTGGAGGGCAGATGGACATATCTAGAAGGTCCGGGTACCACGTTCTCCTGGCCCAATCCGGGGCAATTAGGATCATGGTTTTCCGGAATCTTCTCAACCTCCTGATCATTTGAGGAATAACAGGTACTGGTGGGAACGCGTAATGGAGTGGAAACTGATTTATGCTGATGACCGGTTACTCATTGATAAAACGCTGATAGTGCTTCGAAGGCGCTTAGACGCACTCTACTCCTACATGCTCCTAAATGACTTGCGAGTTAACTCAAAAAATAAAATCAAACATTTTTGTATTTAATGGGGGGAAACAACGGAAAGCAAAACCCTAAATTTCAATAATACGTAAATTCACAACCGCTGGAACGCGTTGACTATTTATTTAGGAATATGCATCAATCGGAGCGTGGCCGACATCCCGTGGGCTAATATTTTGAGATTGAAAGTAAAAAATCTTACTGCCCAAGGAATGATCTTGCACCGTAGATTTGGCAAGTTTTCTATGATCCCATTGATTACATTTTATAATCAAAAGGTGATCCCAATCCTTGCTTACAGGGCTGAATCATGCTCAACTCTTACTTTTGGGATAATCTAGAAGTAATTTTTTTAAAGCAAATTCTACGACTCCCAAAGAGTTTGCCTATGGCCTGAACTCGTTTTGAATTTGGCTCATCTCTTTACTCAGTGACCTTGTGGAAATATCTTTCCTTGCTTCGCAAATCCTTGTTTGCTCATACGATCCCGCAGTTGACTATCCTAGGGGACAATATGTAGTTGAATATGTATCTTCTCATTGCATGGAAAACGAAATGTACTGATTGCTGGATAGATCTGGTAACTTATATCCAATCCTGTATTGATAAAAAAGAAACTGTCAACAGGACTGGATACTTACTCAAGCTGAAAGGAACTAATTAATCCTTGTGAAAGATTATGTCCTGGAGTGTAAATCTCTAAAGCAGGTACGTCTGATGAAGTTTCCCAAGCAGTAATTACTAGTTGCCGGGAAACAGCTGGATGTCCGTCAGTTCTGTAGATTCTGCCTCAATCCCTCCGAAGCAGAATCATTGAAGCATTTGTTAACGTGTGTAGGCTGGACGGATCGTTGGTCTTTGTTCTTGGGTCCCATAATTGCAGCAGCTCCAACATTGTCTGTAGATTATTTGTGGCTAAAATTTCTAATGGGGCAACCCCATTTGTTAGTTTTTGCGCTGGTTAAATTCCTTGATGGTTTCCATCTGGAGTGTTAGCCCCAAATCCTTGCATTAAAAGAGGAAACCAGTATGGAGAAACTTTTGCTCTATGAGAAACATAGCGGGGCGAATTGGAGAATTGTGCATTTCCTTTTTCTTCCCACCTCTTTTAGTAGTGTGCCTGGCGGGTAACAGTTGTTTTAATATTTTTTTTGTATATGAGATATTGTTGGCATTTGCTTGCATTTTCTTTTAACTTTGTTCAGTAAGATATTGAAAGTTATTCTCTTTTATTATTTGTAAAAAATTTGAAATAAACCAATAAAACTAAAAAAATAAAACAAAAATAAGCCATTAGAAGAGTGGTACTTTGGGGAAAGTTACAGAAGTGCGTTTTCCCACTCCACCTGACCTGCCTCCCCCCGTATGTGATCCACCCACATAACACCACTCCCAGGGTTGGGATCAGAAAGTGTCTGTCTTTCCAAGGCCACATGAGAAGGGCCCCAGGTCTGGGGGAACCATTGCTGATTCATCACATTGGGCTATAACACCCCACAAGGAGTGGGTGTACTTTGTCAATGCACAAGAGGCATTTATGGCCTTCAGCGCCATACTCTCAGCTAAGAATACTCTCTTCCCAAAACATCAAACGTTTTGCCATCCCTGTCAGCAGGGATTGTAGGGTAGATGTAGCTGCACACACTACCAGACTTTCTGTGGTGGGGTGTGTAGAGAGGAATTCTGGGTCAACAGACGATGGTCTATATTTTCTTTAACCAGATCTCTATTGATAGCTGGAGTGGTGTCTGGTTTTTGCCAGTTTTCTAGGACTTTGATCCTCAAAGCGGAGTGGAATGGCAAAACAGGTTCCTTGGGGAGTCCCTTGTCCAGGATGTGTGTCAGATCATCGTGTTCTATATCCTTTGCAGGACAGCCCCAACCCAAGTATTCTGTCACTTTGTTCATGAGAGACCTGTAAGCTCCACGAGAATGGCCAGCTGGGTATGTAGTGGCAAATTCTACTTCTGTAAGTGTCAAGACCATGAGCGTCTTTCGAACACTCAGCCAGATCCTGTATCCTGGAGCCCTCAGAGATGAGTTTCTCCGGTGCATTAAGCATGCCACATCTTAAACCAAAAGGAGGATCTTCATTCGGTTACTGTTCCTCCTCAAAAATTGAGCCCACAAATCTTTTTTAGACAACGGCATAAAAGCCATTTATGAGCAGAGTATGATGTAGAATGTCAGAGTAATTATAAGTTACTCACTGTAGTAACTAACTTACTCCTATGCCATAGTTCCCTTTCCTCCATACTGTAAGGGCCTCCCTCTCTAGGGATGGGAAACAACCTTTTTCACTAGAAAAAAATGTATTCCACTTTAAATTTAGATGCACACAAGGGCGCGGCCCTGGGAGCATGCACTTCCGTGACTGCGCCCACCAGCGCCACTCCTCAGTCCCCTTTGACGCGTCAACAATATTAAGATTGCCTAATGACACAGGTTTCATTAAGAGGGAGGATGGTGGGACGTATGGAGGAAAGGGGACTAGGAATACGTTAGTCACTACGGCGAGTCCCCTTTCCTCCATACTGTATGGGCAATTACAACTAAATGCAGCCCCAGGGAGGACAGTTGCCCTTCTTAAGAAAACAACCTCTTCAGAACTGGCTGGCCAAATGCTACGTCCAACCTGGCGCTGGCATCCAAGCAGTAGTGTTTGCAAAAGGCAGAGGGAGTGGCCCACGTGGACGCTTTGCTGATAGTCTGCCAAGGGACGCGTCTTTGAAAGGCTACCACCGTGGTATTGGCTCTGATGGCGTGGGTGTGCATGTTTGTTAGTAAAGGCTTGTGCTGCCCCTCGTAGGCCTCCTTGATGTCCATAACCATCCACCTTGCTATTGAATCCTTGGATGCTTGATAACCTGGTTTTGAACCTCCGAATGTGATAAACAGGGCATCCGTGTTACGGAAGCTTAGTCCTGTCTAGGTAAAATCTCAGAGCACGCCCGACGTCCAGGCAGTGCAATACCTTCTGATCCTCATCCTTTGGGTCTGCAAAAAACGTTGGGAGCACCATCTCCTCATTTAGATGAAAAGAGGAAACAACATTAGGCAGAAAGGCAGGGTGTGTTCTAAGCACCACCTTAACACAGTGAAAGGTTGTATAGGGCTCTGAAGCCACCAGGGCTTGAATCTCGCTGATACAGCGTGCCGATGTAAGGCTCACCAGCAGGGCTGTCTTCATGGTAAGAAGCCTGATGTCCGCAGACGCCATGGGCTCAAATGGTTTGTGCGCACGTTATGGTCCCAGACCGGATGTGGCCGTTTTACAGGCGGATATAATCTGCTTAGGCCCGCTACGTGTCTCTTAACCGCCAGGGTTGGAGGATGAAAAGATATCGTCGCCGGAATTCTATAGCCGCTAGATAGGTGCGCCATGTGTCCACATGCACGCCTGAATGAGCCAGATGTGCTGAGAAATATAGAACATCGTCCAGTGAGCAGGTTAGAGGATCAATCTTTTTTGTTACTGCCCAGTGACAAAACCTGGTCCACTTGTTCTGGTATTGACTCCTGGAAAGTCGCTTCTAGCCCCCTGTATGATAGCCAGGTTATTGCTCAACAGGTGAAGATGCTACAACCAACCTGTTCAGGAACCAAGCTGCAAGGGCTAACTTCTGGGGCGCAGGTGATCCACTGTGCCCCCTGCTGACAGAGTAGGTGGGCTGGGAGGTGTACCTGGAGGGCGAGGGGGGAGTTCCGAGAACCAGGGTCTTGCGGGCCACATGGCGCTATCAGGATGAGCCAAATGTTCTGAGAATTCCGACCCTGCCGATGACCTTGTGAATCGGAGCAGTTGGGGGTGGAGGGGACGAACGCGTTCATGTCATCGCACGGAATCTAAAGTGTCGCCCCAGGCGCCCCTGCCACAAGGTAAACTGTGGACATCTCCTGTTGTCTCTCGTGGCGAAGAGATCCACTTGAGGGTGGACCTATTTGCTGAAGATCCCTTGTAGGACTTCTTCATTTAACTACCACTCATAATTGTCCATCCACACCTGCTGAGCCTGTCCAGGTTGGATTCCCCGGGCAGGTGGACCGATGACAAGTGAAAGTTGTTCGACAGAGCCCACTCCCAAATGTCAATTGAAAGCATGCATAGAGGCCCTGCTTGTTCATGTAATACATGTAGGTGGAGCTGTTTGGATGCAGACCAATTTGCTGCTGATCATGAGGAGAAAAGCTTTGAGAGCAAGCCAGATGGCCATCATCTCGAGCCAGTCGATGTGCTCCAGCTGCTCCTGAGGAGACCAGACTCCATTGACGATGTGGCTGTCCAGGGTAGCCCCCCCCCCATCCCATCATCTATGGACAGGTCTTGGGTAATGGTAATCTGTGGTTGGTGTCTGTACCCCACCAGACTAGGTCCTGGTGCAGATGCTGTGGTATGCTGACTAGCTCCTCTGGAGAGGCCTTCTCCTGATTCCAGGAAGCTGAGAAATAAAGCTGCAGCCTCCACAGCTTGAGTCTCATATGCGGTATCGCGAGGAGACATGCTGCCATAATTCCCAGCAAGTGTTGGTACCACCAGGCTGAGGTTACTGCTCTGCTGAGGAAGTGCCTTGTGACCCTTTTGATTGCTATGATCTTGTCTGGTAAGAGAAAGATCCTCTTGGCCCTTGTATCCCATATAAGACCCAGAAATGTCAGAGTCTGGGTGGGCAGGAGTTGTGACTTTTTAGGATTGATTGAAAATGGCAGGTTGTATAGGGTATGCATCAATGTGGAAGCTGTGTGGTGTACTTCCTCCGGCGACATGGCCCCGACTAGCCAGTCGTCGAGGTATGGATAAAAGTGGCGGCCCTGCGTAGGGCTGCCACCACATTCATTAGCCTTGTAAAGACCCTTGGGCCGAGTTGAGGCCAAATGGTAGAACTCTGTATTGAAAGTGAAAACCCATGATCCTGGACCGTGGGAAGGACCGATCGGGTTTCCAAATTGTGACGTGCAGGTACACATCCTTCAGATCCAGGGAGCACATCAATTCTCCCTCGCACAACGTCTCCGCAATGAAGGTTGGGGTAACCATCTTGAACTTTGGAAGGGGAAGGGAAAGGTTCAAGGAAGAAAGGTCCAGCAACTCTCACGCCAGCCTGGTTCTTTTTGTGTATGGCAAAGATCCGGGAATAGAAGCCCTTGCCCCGCTGAGAAGCTGGGACTTCCTCTACCGCCTGGTTCGCTAGAAGCAAACTGATTTCCGCCAACAGAGTTGCTGTCCCAATCTGCGGGAGGGAGGAAGGACGCAACAGAGGAATGGTTAAGCGGAAGCCCGTGGAGACTACCGAGAAAGTCTACAGGTCTGCAAATCTTGTCCGTCGGGAGTGTGCGTGTAGGGCAAGCCTGCCCCCCACCGGAAACTCTTGGATCTGGATGGACCCATCATACATTTTTTCCCTCGGAGGCTGGTGCTGAGGAGGGGGGACTGGAGAAACCATTGTTAGACACTTTGTGCTGCTTGTGCCTATGTTGGCTCGGGGACCTGTCCTGTTGCCTGAACCGTCTCTCCTGGAAGTCCCTGAAGCCTTCAAAACCCAGGCACCTGTCCGAGCGCTGATGCGACTGGCTGTATGGCTTGGGTTTGGACTTTTAAAACAGACAAGGATTTAGCTGTCTGGGAGCTATTCTTTTTCTTGTCTAGTTCCTCGTCTGTTGTCGAGTGGAACATATCGCCCCACTTAATTGGCAGGTCGAGGATGCGTTCCTACACATCTGGGTTGAACTTCGTGGCCTTAACCAGGCTGTCGTCCTCATGTCGGTGGTAATGCATTTGGCTCTGCCTGAGGTGTCAGTGTGGGCCACCGTAGATTCCATTACATCTTGGGCCACAATTTTGGCTTCCGCCAACCCTGCCTTGAACCCTGCCTGGCTGTGGGTAGGAAGGAAGTCTGCAATCTCCCGCCACAACTTTTGGCTAACCGCCGCCAACATGGCATTGGACCGACACAGGTGGAGCGTGGAATTCCAATATGACATGCATTACTCACCGTAATAGCATTTCTGATGATTGTATCTCCTTAGATTCACATGCTCTGCATACGGTCCGACATCCAGTGGTAACCGCGGAGTATTACATCTCGTCTTTCGGGGACCGAAAGGGGACGTCGGCATAGTATCCGTAACACTATCCCTATCGTGACGCGTAGTGTATCCAAAATCCCTCACGTGCCGAGGTCCCTCCGATTGTATTTTTTGAGCCATGAGGGAGCCCAAGGCTATAGTGAGTGAGTACAAAAAGAGAGAAAAGTAGTAAGACGTCTATGTTCCTTCCACCCGAGCGGGGAGGTAGGGAGGGCGCATGTGAATCTAAGCAGATACAATCATCAGAAATGCTATTATGGTGAGTAATGCATGTCTTCTGATGCTTGTTAATCTGATTAGAATCACATGCTGTGCATAGACTAGCGAGCAGTACCCGGAGTTGGTGGTGGGTTTTGAGAAGGAACAGTAGTGAAAAGATGTCTTAGTACTGCTTGTCCCACCTGAGAATTAGACCTAGAATGAGTATCTAGGCAATAGTGTTTTGTAAAGGTGTTTACATAACTCCAGGTTGCCGCTTTGCAAATGGACTCAAGGGGAACATTTGCAATGAATGCTATGGATGCCCCAGTGCCTAGAGTAGAATGTGCTCTAGGCTTGAAGGGCAGTTCTCTCTTAGCAAGAGTGTAACAGTGTGATGCATTTGACAATCCACCTTGCGATAGCAGATTTAGAGACAGGATCCCCTTCCCTACCAGCTGCCACTGAAACGAAGAATTGTTTAGTCTTCCTCAGTGGTTTAGTTCTTTCCAGGTAGAACATGACTGCCCTGCGCACATCCAGTGTGTGTAGGCTTCTTTTGGCCATGCTGGTAGGGTTTTGGATTAAAGTGGGTAGTTCGATTGACTGGTTCACATGGAACTTTGAGATGAATTTAGGCGCAAACCTAGGATGAGTGTGCAGAACTACCTTATCTTTATGAATTGTAACAAAGGGGTCTAGCAAAGAGTGCTTGTAGTTCGCTAACCCTTCTGATAGAAGTGATAGCCACTAGGAAGGCAGTCTTATAGGTCAGGTCTTTCAGACTTGCTTTATGCATGGGCGCAAAGGGAGCTCCCATGGGTCTGGTTAAAACCACATTTAGATCCTATCCAGGAGCTGGGTGAGAAATAGGAGGATAAATCCTCTTAACCCCTTCCATAAAGGCTTTGATCACCGGTATTTTCCACCATCACACTTTTTGTTGTGATGTGGTGTAGGCTGACAGAGCAGCCAGATGAACCTTTAGGGAATTGAAGACTAACCCAGTGTCCAACAGATGGGTTAGGTATAGCACAATGTGTGTGGGTGAGCAATCGATGGGATTGACGCCCTTGGAATTGCACCAGATAACAAAACCTTTGCATTTGCTGGCATACCAATAACGTTTTTGGTTTCCTAGCTTCCCTGAGTATGTCCATGCACCTCTGAGGGAGTTGTAGGTGACCAAACTCTGACCGTAGGAGCCACGCTGCTAAGTTCAGAGTTTGTGGGAATGGGTGTAGGGTCTCCCCCCTGTCCTGAGACAACATGTTGTATGGGCAGGGTAGTTTCACCTGTGGGGAGAGGGACATTTCCATCAGGTGAGCGAACCAAGGTTGGCCACCAGTATCATGGTAGCTGGTTCCTGGTGCATCTTGTGCACTATCTTGTTGAGAAGAGGAGTCGGGGGGGGGGGGGGGAAGCATAGACAAATTTCCCTGACCATGTTATCCAGAGACCATTCCCTTCGGATCGGTTCTGGGGGTACCTGGAGGCGTAGTCTTAGCATTGGGCGTTCTCCTGAGTTGCGAACAGGTCGAACTCTGGGAAGCCCCATTCTGCGAAGACGTTGGACACAATGTCTTTGTGCAGCCGCCATTCGTATTCTTCAGGCAGAGGAAAATCTCTGCTGAGTACGTCTGCCAGAAGATTGAGTTCCCCTGGAACATGTTGGGACAACAAACATCTTGTGTTTGAGAGCCCTTATCAAAATGTTTTGGGACAGCTTGGATAGCCCTGGAGAGTGAGTGGAGATGAACAGAAAAACTGAATCTTCTCCAGCCAATCCATACATCCTTCGAACGTCTCTGTAGTCCATTTAGTGGACCCAAACGGGCCTGAGACTTTGGTGTCCTGGGCCTCGGTCTTCTTGCTGGTTTTAGGACCTGGGGGGGGGGGGTTGGGGGGGGGAATGGTTTCCGGGAAAGGAGTCGCCCTTACAGGGTTCAGAGGGGAACAGAGCATCTACCTTGGGCCTGGTCTTCCTTCTTACATACACTTTGAGGTCCTCTGGAAGGGCTCTCTCCATCTGGCCAACCGATTCTTCAGGGCACGCAGAGTCGAGGCATTGCATGCAGAACAGCCGTCCCAGCCCTGGTCGGGGCCAAAGCACCGGAGGCAGAGTGCGTGGGGGTCAGACATAGTGTTTTATAAGAACAGTGAACCGTAGATTGTTTAGGACCTGTGAAGGTTGCGTTTGTGTAAATCTTACAAAGTTCAAGTTGCAGAAGCTGAGCAACACTTTTGAGCCAGGGAAATTTCCTTGGCAGTAGTACTGTAAGCACCGAGTTCAAGCAATACCTACAGAGACATAAGAAAGCTACTCATAAAAGTGACATTTTGTTCTGGGCATATATTGATCATTATATTGGTTGTTCATACACTGTTTTCTGTTCCACCAGCAACAGTTTGTCAACGGCCGGTTGACAGTGCTTTATTGCCTTCTTGTCGTTGGCGCTTTACACAAAATTAGACTATATATGGTCATCATTAATAGCTACTCACTGTAGTGACTAACGTACTCTTAGTCCATAGTGCCCTTACCTCCATACTGCATGGGCGACCCTCGCTAGGGACGAGACAGAGCCTTTTTCACCAGAAAAAAAACTTCATCCCCTTTAAATTTAGAGGCACGTGGGGGTGCGGCCATGGGAGCATGCGCTCCACTGGCACCACTCCTCAGTCCCCCTTGACGCATTGACAATATTTAACATTGCATAATGACACCAGTATTATTAGGGGGGACATGGGGGGAGGATGGTGAGATTTATGGGGGAAAGAGGACTATGGACTAAGAGTACGTTAGTCACTACGGTGAGTAACTATTACTTTTCCGTCGCGTCCCCTTTCCTATATACTGCACGGCCAATTACAACTGAATGTAGACCCAGGGTGGAGAGGAGACCCTCCTTTAGAAAACAGGTTCCTTAGAACCGCCTGTCCGAAGGCCACATCTGACTTGGAGCCGGCGTCCAAACAGTAATGCTTACAGAAAGTTGAAGGGGTGGCCGCCCTGCTGATGACCTGCCATTGGAAGGCAATGGCTGTGGCCTTGGCTCTGAGAGCATGGGCGTGCATGTTAATTGGCAGCGGCTTGGGCTGCTGTTATGCAGAATCCTGTGCAGTGCCCTTAGGGACCACTGCACATAATTAAGACTACAGGTGGCAATACAAGTTTTACCTTTGGTACAAGCCTGTACTACACTGTTAAAGTGGTAGCTGCAGTGGAGCAGCCAGGCTTATCTCAAGAGTATATGAGCAGTAGCAGAGATTACACAAAGGGACCACAATTACTCTGACTCAAGCAAACACTGACTCAAGGTTACAGGGAAAAAATATAAGTACATTTATTTTTAAACCATTTGTTATAAACACGACACTTCTATGAATTCAAAACCACACATAAAATATACTACAACTAACCAATTCACTTTCGACGGTATAACTTCAAGGTAAGTACCCTGTGTTTTAGCGGACCGGTGTTGTGAAACAAAAGACGTTACCGGGAATACACTTGTGATCACTTTTTGACAGTAATGACAGTTCGGTCTTACTAAAGAAACGCATATCTGCGGCAAGAAATGGTCCCGGGGCAAAAACACACTTAGCACCTGAGATACCCAGAGAGAGTTGGGGGCAAAAATCGTAGGCAATACTTTTTTCAAGGCAGACAGAACCAGAGAACACTTTTAGACAGAAATTCAAGAGTCAACAGGCTGGAGCCAGTGTCAAGTAGAACCGGGTTCCTGTTGTCAAGGATCACACAGTCAGATAGTTCTTGACTCAACGTAGCCAGTAGTACTTAGATATTGTCAACAGAGGAAGCAAAAGTTATAAGAAGGAGGGAAGACAAGGGCAAGCCATGGAAGCGAAGAAAAGGGATTCACCCAAATTCCTCGAGCAGAACACAGTACCTTATTCAATGAAGAAGCTGGTGCCACGGCAGTTGTTCCTGGTAGTTTCCTGCAGACCCACGGTTTCTGGAGCTTCGGTATGAAGGAGGACGTCTGGAGGGGTCTGCACCACACAGGGCTGAAGCCGGCAGCAGCGACTGTGAATAAAAGGTGCGCTCCTTAAAACAGGAGAGGCTCTTCAGATGGCTATCCGGACCACTACAGCAGTGTGCAGCAATTTCGACCAAGAAGAGGATAGTCTGGCTGTAGAAGATGAGCTGGTTATACCCACCAGGCTCAAGGAAAGAAGACTCCGGACTGGTCTTCTCTGGTCGTCCAACGGTAGATAGCTTAGAACTGCAGCAGGGCTTCACTGGGACGGGATAGTTGCAGCAGCCGACTTCTTCTCCGCTTCTCTTCGGTTCCTTGTAATTCCAGTGGCGACTGACTTCTAGCCCAAGAGACCTGCCCTTTATGTGAAAATCCCCCATTCACACAGCCTGGCTGTCAATCACGCAGCAAGGGGGTTGTCCGGCTCGGACAACCACCTCAGCCAATCATGGAAAAGTGCAACTTGGGTTTCCTAGGATACCCTGTGCAGGGGTGACTAGACCCCTCCCTCACATTAAGCCCACCTAGACACCCAGGCGCCTAGAGGAGGGCTTCTTGGCAGAAGCCCGTCAAAAGACAGTGAACAAAGAAGGCAAACCTGGTTTGGCGCACAAAGTAAAACACAAGAAGGACTTTAACAAAAAGAAATGGCGAATAAACCCGACCGGAGCCAAAAGAAAAAGTATTAGGTCAAGCGGGTTTTAGTTTGAGGCTAATATAATAGCCTAAAACAATACCACGTTTATATAGTATAATCGCGGTAGAAAAGTTAGGGTAGGTACCACTGCCACCAGCCAAGTCTAAATGTTAAAAGAGCGAAACAATGCTCTAGGAGGTACAGATAAAAAGAACTAATTATTAACCCTTTCCAGTACTCCATGTAAGATGGGGTGTACTGGATCTGTGGTTAAATGACTAAGTAAAGTTAATGGCAACTTTACCCTTTTCTGGGGGACAGTAGTCAGCCTCAGAAATGGAGTCGGTGGGAAGTCTAAAAGACAACCCTGTGTCACTGCACTGAAGGTGCTGTGTAACACACAAAAGAAGGAGGCTACTGAAGTGGTGTACTCCAGAGTGAACAATCACAAAAACAGATGAAATACACATGGCAAAGCACAGGTAAGAGTGAGAAAAAGAGATACACTCTTACCAAGTGGAAAAATAAACTGCAGTAATCCAGCAGAGCTGCTGGGCGACTCACTATGTAAGGGAAATTAGGGAGAATTTTCATTCAGTGGCTAACAGCTGCCCCTTGTAGGCCTCCTTGATGGCAAAACCATCCACTGTGCAATCAAAGCCTTGGATGCCCGATACCTGAGCCTGGATCCCCCAAAGGTGAAACAGTGTGTACGAATTGTGGGAGCTCCTGGTCCTGTCCAGATAGAATTTCAGAGCGCGTCTCACATCCAGACAGTGCAAGACCCTCTAAAGTCCTTGGGGTCAGCAAAAAACATAGGTAAGACTATTTCCTCGTTTAGATGGAAAGCGGAGGGTACCTTAGGTAGAAACGCAGGGTGCGGCCGCAGGACCACCATATCCCTTTGAAAAGTGGTATAGCGTTCTGAGGCCACCTGTTACGCTCACCTGGTCTCTGCGGAGGCGTTTGGGCACGTCGCAGCCCTCCCAGGGGTGAAATCTCTCTTATCTTGCTTTTCCGTCTGCACCTATGTGGAGGGTTGCATCGGGACGGCGCGATTTGTGCATGAATATAAGGGGGTTGTAAGTATGCAGTTTACGGCCCTGACCCCCTCTTCTGATCTCTTCTCCCAAGACGTGCCTTCCCAGGGGATGCGTTAACTGTGAAGGGCTCACCTGCTGAATGATAATGGCATGGCGGGCTCTCCGTCCTGCTGCTTCTGGCAGGGGTGCTTGTCTAATGGACAGAGTTCCTTCACTGGTCCCTTGTCGTGGTAGCCCATGCCGGCTGCGGCTAGTCCACTTCTCTTGCTGGTAAGAGTTTCCCTTGTTTTCACTCGCCTGCTAGTCTTCCGACTTTTCGTAATTGTATTGGTAAAGTTCGTTCTTAATATAGTGTCCGTTCAACGTATAATATTTTTTTTCTCTGCTATTTCCCCATGTAGGTGATGCTGTGGTTCTGGCGGTCGCTGCAGAGGTTGAAGCGGTGCCGGAGATAGGAGTGAGTAGTAACAATGTACTGGTAACTGGTAAGTAACCTCTAGGGGTGCGCGTGGGTTTTAACTGCAGCGCGACCCAAGATTACGTGTCGGTAGTTATTCTAACCTTGTCTTGTCTTCTTTTCAGGAACTCAGCTTCGTTCGAATGAAGACTGCGAGTGCTGCGGCGTCAAGATCAAGATCTGCGTGTTGCCTGGAAGATGGACTGCTGCCGTGTAGATGAGCGCCGGAGTCCAGGTAGCCGAGCAGTTGCAGCAAAGGATTCAACAATCTAAGTCTGTTGCTGGTCCTGGCGGCGATGAGCGTCTCGTTGCACGGAGGTGCAACGTAACACGAAGCACCAGCCTGAAGGATGGAGCTGCTTATATAGCTGAGCCTCAGAAGCCACACCCACCAGCTTGAGTCGGTCTGCCACACCCTGCCACTCCCTAAGTAAGCACGTGAAGATCCAATCTAGGGAGCGACACCCCAGTAAAATGCACGTTCTAGAATAAAGGCTTTCAGCACCACCTGGAAAGTTCTTGTGAAATAAAAGCACTCCTGCACTGAAATAAAGTATTCATGCTCACTTCTTCATACGAGCCTGGCGCCAAAGGCGCCAGGACTGAGCCCATTCAGGGCCCGTGTGTCTATGAGACCCAAAGGGACTTGAGTGGGACAAGTGACCCATTGTCCCCATCACTAGACTGTGGTTTGTGTGTCCTGGGGCCTGTGGCCATGACACCACCAGAGCCTGGATCTCGCCGACTCTGTGAGCAGAGGTGAGGCCAAATAACAAAGCGGTCTTAATGGTGACCAGCCTGATATCCGCAGATGCCACTGGCTCGAAGGGCTTGTGCACCGGGGTGCCCAGCACCACATTGAGTTCCCACTAGGGGTGTGACTTCTTGATGGGCGGGTAGAGCCTTTGTGGTATAGTGAGCGGAGTGTTGCGGGGGACACCCCTGCAGCACACCAGGAAAAATATAATACGGGGGCTGCAGGGATGCCCCCGCAACACCTCGCTCACTATACTTTACAGTATACTGAGCGGGGGTTGCGGGGGAAACCCCTGCAGCTCCCAAAAAAAAAAGAAAAAACAAAAAGAAAATGACCCTGCGGCGCCGGTTCCCGATCACGAAAGTGAAAGGGAACTGGCGCTGCAGGGACACAGCGCAACCCAATGACAGTTAAGTGGGGCGTGGGTATGTTGGGGGTGTGGGTGGGGGTGGTTGGGGGCGTGGGTATGTAGGGGTTATAGACATGTGTTTGCATGGGAAATGTACAAACCTTTTGTGGTTCCTACATTTGACATGCGAACATTTGACATGCGAACATTTCAGCCGTGGCCAAATCAGCTGAGGTGGGATCACAGATCCGTCCACCTATACGGCTGAGTGCGCAAGGTGTGCAGAGAAGGAGAGCACATCACCCAAAGTGCACATAAAGGGGGGGGGGTCGATCTCTTTAGAGTCCGCCCAATGAAAAAACAAGTCCATTTACTCTTGTACTGGCTCCTGGTAGCCTTGCTCCTGGAGTCCTGAATGATTTTTAGATTAGCATGTGATAGCTCAGGTGCTTGAGCTTGGCCTGCTCAGGAACCACGCTGCAAGGGCTATCTTCTGTGGGGAGGGGTGAATGACCCTGCCCGCCCCCTGCTGCACCACAAGAGGAGCAGGCCCCATCAGAAGGTGAATGGGTGGCCTGACCGCGAGGCTGAGAAGTTCGGAGAACCACGGTCTCGGCGGCCACAATGGAGCTATCAGAATGACGCACAGGTGACAAGATTCCTTTATCTTGCATATCCCCTGTGGAACAAGGGTGTGGGAGGGAAGGCCTACGCTGTCATGCCGTTCCACTGTATCTGGAATGTGTCACCCAGGGAGATGGGGCCCTGCCCCTGCCAGGACGCAAACTGCTGGCACTTCCTGTTGTCCTAGGAGGCAAAAAGATCCACTTGAGGATGCCCCCATCAGCTGAAGATCTCAAGCAGCACCTGGTCGTTCAATTGCTAATCTTAATTGTCCACCCCAGTCTGCTGCTGTTGAATGGTCGGGAGGTAGATGTTGTTTCCAGGGCCCATTCCCACATGCTGACCAATAGGCTGCACAGTGGAGGGGACTTGGTACACCCCTGCTTGTTGACATAGTACATGCTGGTGGAGTTGTCGGTCTGGACAAGGATGATCTTGCCACCAATGAGCGGAAGGAAAGCTTTGAGAGTTAGTCAGTTGGCTTTCAGCTCCAGCCAATTGATATGAGACTCCTGCCGGGTCAAGACTCCATGGACGCTGTGGCTGTCCAGAGTGGCTCCTCCGCCCTCCAGGGAGGAGTCCGTAGTGATGACCTGCAGGCCGGCAGCCGGAAGGGCTTGCCCGTCCGCAGGTTGCAGTCCATGGACCACCATATGAGGTCCTAGTGGAGAGAAGGAGGAACGCTGACCGGCTCCGCTTGGGAGCCCCTCTTCTGATTCCATGAGGCTGTGACGTGCAGCTGTAATCTGATCTCGAGTCTCATGTGGGGTACGGCCAGTAGGACCGCTGCCATGATACCTAATAAGTGTTGGTACCACCAGGCCGAGGTCACTGCTCTGGTAAGGAAGTGAGTAGTGGCTCTCTTGATGGCTGCGATCTTGTCCTCTGTGGGAAAGACTGTCTCTGAGCTTGTGTCCAAGATGAGGCCCTGAAAGGTGAGGCTCTGCGTAGCCTGCAGTTGAGACTTTTTGAGGTTGATCGTAAACCCCAGGTCATGGAGAGTGTTCATAAGTGCGGAGGCAGTGTGGTGCACCGGCTCTGGAGATCTCGCCCTGACGAGCCATTCGTCCAGGTACGGGTAGATGTGTTGGCCCTAAACCCTGAGGAGGGCTGCCACTGCATTCATCAGCCTGGTAAATAAATACCCTGGGGGCAAAGTTGAGGCCAAAGGGTAACACCCTGTATTGGATATGGCAGCCCATGATACTGAAGCGCAGGAAGGAGCAAGGCGGTTGCCAAATCAGGACGTGTAGATAAGCGTCCTTCAGATCCAGGGAGCACATGCAGTCTTTCCTTGTCCAGTGTCTCCACGATGAGTGCTGGCGTAAACATCTTGAATTTTTGAAGAGGGAGGGAGAAGTTGAGGGTGAGGAGAGGTCCAACAGAACTCTCAGGCCAGCCTGGTCCTTCTTTTGTATGGCGAAAATCTTGGACTAGAAGCCCAATCCTCTCTGGAAGGCTGGGACTTCTTCCACTGCCTGGCTCTCGACGAGCGACAATTTCCGCTAACAAAGTTGCTGTCCCAATCCGTGGGAGTGGAGGAGAGGAGAGGGAGGGAGGGAGGGACCAGTAGGCGGTACCCCGTGGATACTACAGAAAGGATCTAGGGGTCCGAAAAGTTCTGGCACCAAAACTGCACATGAAAGGCAAGCCTGCCCCCCACTGGCAACATGTGGACCCGAAAGAGTCATGCCTTCTTTCCCTCTGAGGATGCTGCGGGGGAGGGGGACTGGAAAAAGCCCATGGCCCCCCCGCCCTTTTGTGGTTTGCACCGGTGCTGACTTGGAGAACGGTAAGGCTGTCTCGATCTCTGTTCCTGGAAACCCCAGAACCCACCAAACGCCCTCCCCTTATAGGAGCGTTGATGCGACTGGGTGTACGCTTTGGGCATGGCCTTCATTAGGGTAGATAAAGACTTTGCAGTTTGCAAACTGTTCTTTTTATCTAATTCTCCATTGGTGGTGGAGTGAAAGAGGCCACTACCCTCAAATGGAAGGTCCAATATGCTTTCCCAGGCGTCTGGGTTAAATTTAGCCCAAAGCCAGGCAGTCCTTCTCATGTCCGTGGCGATGCATATGGCCCGTCCAGAGGTATTGATGTGGGCCACGGTGGACTCCATGATGTCCTGCGCCACCAGCTTGGCTTCTGCCAGTGACGCCTTGAAGCATGTTTGGTTCTGTACTGGAAGCTCTGGGAGGAAGTCCGCTATTTCCCTCCAAAGTCTTTAACGGCTCCCAACATGGCATCAGCGTTGGATTGACGCAGGTGTAGAGGAGTTGGAGTACAGCTTCTTTACGTACGCCTCAAGATCTTCTCCTCCTTGCCTAGCAGCGCCGAGGTCGAGGTGGCAGAGGAAGACTGATGCTTCCATTAGAGTGATGCAGCATCGATCACCGAAGAGTGAGGTTCAGGGTGTGCAGACATCAGGAGTGGACTGCCATTCATTTGCCTATAATTGGCGTTGAGGCACCGATTGACAGGCTGGGCAGAGTATGACTTGAGCCACCCCTTCTTGGCCAAGGCAACAACGTCCTTCGGGTGGGGAGTTTGTGCGCGAGACCCTGCAGCCAAGATGGCCACGTCTCTGTGAGCTCTGTGATGGACCTGGAGTGAGGGGAGGCAGATCCACAACCCATTGGGGACAGCATGAGCCCATAAGTTGGTGGCCCGAAAAGCAGGTCCACAGAGTGAAGAAAGTCTGAGCCGATGACAGGAGAGAGGGCGGTGGCAGCTTGTAATGTGTCGGAGGACACAGGTGAGATGGGCTTGTGTCCTCCTGGTGCAATGAGGGTGTCGGGGGCCCGGACAGCTGGCGCGAGGGATCAGAGCAAGGACGGCCCCCACCCCAGGCGAACATCGCTGTCACAGGAATAATGGGAATGCTGCACGGGGGCTGCGGATTGCAAACATCCGGCTCCCCCTCATATCCAATAGCCATCTCCTGCCTGCAATGGTGCTGCTGGCGCCCTCCGGGGCAGTGTGAGACAAACACTGCACCCAGACGTTGTGAGGCTGGGAGCCAGAGGACCTCCGGTATACATGACATAACTACCGGCAAACATTTCTATATAAACCCCAGCCCCCCAGTGACTACGTGGGATCCACAGAAGAGCTTTGCAGTCCATTGCTATGACAATGCATTACTTACCGTAAAAGCATTTCTGATGGTTGTATCTGCTTAGATTCACATGTTGTGCATAGTCCGACATCCAGTGGTCACCGCAGAGTATTGCATTTTGTTTTTCGTAGTCGAAACGGGGACGTCGAGAAGGCGTGTCTGTAACACTATCCCTATAGTGACGTGCAGTGTACCCACAATCCCTCACGTGTCGAGGTCCCTCTGTTTGTATTTTTCTGCCCTGAGGGAGCCTTCTATACGTGAGTGAGTACAGAAAAGAGAGAGAGAGAGAGATGTAGAAAGATCTCTATGTTCCTTCCAACCGAGCGGGGAGAAAGGGTGGGCGCATGTGAATCTAAGCAGATACAACCATCAGAAATGCTTTTACGGTAAGTAATGCATTGTCTTCTGATGTTTGTTAATCTGCTTAGAATCACATGCTGTGCATAGACTAGCGAGCAGTACCCGGAGTTGGAGGTGGGTTGTGAGAAGGAACAGTAGAGAAAAGATGTCTTAATACTGCCTGTCCCACCTGGGAATCATCTAGACAGTAGTGTTTTGTAAAGGTGTGTACAGAACTCCAGGTTGCCGCTTTGCAAATGGACTCAAGGGGAACGTTTGCAATGAATGCTATGGATGCCCCAGTGCCTCGAGTAGAGTGTGCTCTTGGCTTGAAGGGTAGTTCTCTCTTAGCAAGAGTGTGATGCATTGAACAATCCATCTAGATATAGTGGACTTTGAGACTGCATCTCCTTCTCTTCCTGCTGCCACCGAGACAAAGAACTGATTAGTCTTTCTCAGTGGCCTAGTTCTTTCCATATAAAACATGACAGCTCTGCGCACATCGAGTGTATGCAGGCTCTTTTCTCCCAAATTGGAAGGGTTTTGAAAGAACGTTGGTAGTTCTATTGACTGGTTGACATGGAATTTCGAAATGTATTTCGGTGCAAACCTTGGGTGTGTGCGTAGAACCACCTTATCTTTGTGAACTGTTACGAAGGGGTCTAGAATAGAAAGAGCCTGTAGTTCACTTACTCTCCTAATGGAGGTGATAGCTATTAGGAAAGCAGTCTTAAGAGTGAGGTCCTTAAGAGATGCCTTGTGCATGGGTTCAAAGGGTGAGCCCATGAGCCTGGTAAGTACTACATTAAGGTCCCAGCCGGGGGCTAGGTTTTCTATCGAAGGGTGTATTCTCTTTACCCTTTCCATGAAGGCTTTGATAACTGGGACTTTCCACCATGACACCTTAAGTTGAGAGGTGGTGTATGCAGAAAGTGCCGCTAGATGGACTTTAATAGAATTGAACACTAGACCCGAGTCCAGTAAATGGGTCAGGTAAAGGACAATTTGTGTGGGAGAGCAGTGGACTGGGTTGATGCTCTTACCTCTACACCAGACGACAAATCTCTTCCACTTGCTAGAATAGCAGTGGCGAGTGTTGGGTTTTCTTGATTCTCTAAGAATGTCCAGGCATCTCTGTGGGAGTTGTAAATGGCCAAATTCTATGACCTCAGGAGCCAGGCTGCTAAGTTCATATTCTGTGGGCATGGGTGTAGTGTCTTGCCCTTGTCCTGTGACAGCAAGTTGTACGGGCAGGGCAGTTTCACTGGTGGGGATAGGGACATCTCCATCAGGTGCGCAAACCATGGTTGGCGAGCCCACATCGGGGCCATCAGTATCATGGTGACTGGTTCAGCAGAGGAGTCGGGGGGGAAAAGCGTAAACAAATTTCCCTGACCATGGTATCCAGAGACCGCTCCCTTTGGAGCGGTTCTGTGGGTATCTGGAGGCGTAATCTAGGCATTGTGAGTTCTCCAGAGTTGTGAAGAGGTCTATTTCTGGGAAGCCCCATTGTGTGAGGACGTCGAAGACGATGTCTTCGTGTAATCGCCATTCGTACTCTGAGGGCAGAGGAAAGTCTCTGCTCAGTTCGTCTGCTAGCAGATTGAGTTCCCCTGGGACATGTTGTGACAATAGGAACATGTGTCTGAGAGCCCACTTCCAGATGTTCTGGGACAGCTTGGACAGCCCTGGAGAGTGAGTGCCCCCTTGCTTGTTGAGGTAGTACATGGCTGTGGTGCTGTCCGTGAGGACAATCACTGTCTTTCCTTGTAGGTGTGTCTGGAAGGCTTTTAGTGCCTTGAACACCGCAAGTAGCTCTAATAAGTTTATGTGCTTGGAAGCTACGCTCGAGTCCAAACTCCGTGAGCAGTCTGATGGGATAGGTGAGCCCCCCATCCTGTGAGTGATGCGTCTGTGGTTAGAGTGGCTTCCACTGTGGGGGTGGCGAATGGTTTCCCTATTACCAGGTTTTCCATTCGACCACCACCGTAGCGAGAGAACCAAGGCCTGCGAGACCACCACTAGATCGTCCCATTGTCCGTTGGCCTGACACCACTGGCTGTTGAGCCACTCTTGCATTGGGCGCAGGCTCGCGTGAGGTACCAAATAAATACATGACGCCATCATTCCTAGCAAGCGCATTGCTTTGCGTACTGTCACCTCTCGACCGGCCACATATTGAGGGATCTGAAACAGCATATTTTGGACCCTCTCGTTGGAGGGGAAGACGAGGCCGTCCTTTGTTTGAATTAGAGCCCCTAGGAATTGTTTGCCTTGGCTGGGGTCTAAGCTGGACTTTTTCTCGTTGATGGAGAAGCCCAGTTGGAACAAAAGGTCTACTGTCTTCTGGGTGTTTGAGAAGCATGTCCCCCGTAGGACTCCCCTGTTATGAGCCAGTCGTCGAGGTAAGGGTATACCGGTATGGACAACCTGCGCAGGTGGGCCGCTGCCACTACCTTCGTGAATACCCTTGGTGCAGACGCTATGCCGAAGGGTAGCACTCTGAACTGGTAATGTTTGCCCCTCTATCATGAACCTGAGGTATTTTCTGTGCGCTGGCAACATCAAAATATGAAAGTATGCATCTTTCATGTCTAGTGTTGTCATGTAGTCCCCCTTCCCCCTGAGATAGCAGGGGAATTACCTCCTGTAATGTTACCATATGAAATTTCTATGGTTTTACAAATTTGTTCGCTGGGCGCAGATCTAGTACAGGGCGCATGGTTAGGTCCTTTTTGGGTACAAGGAAGTACACTGAATAAATACCTTCCATTACCTGAGATAGGGGCACGACTTCTATTGCTCCTTTCTGTAGCAGCTGTTCTACTTCTTGCAGGAGGATGAGGAGGTGTTCTGTAGAGAGGCGTCGTCCCCTTGGAGGTCTGTAGGTTGGGGACCGATTGAACTCTATACAGTACCCGTGGGCTACGGTTGACAATACCCACCGGTCTGATGTTATTCCCTCTCATGCTGATGGGAACGATGTTATCCGGCCCCCAACCGGAGACGCATGGGAGGGGACCCGAACCTTCGGGTCATTTGGTGTTACTTGCTGGGGTGCCTCTGGGGCTGGAGCCCCGGCCTCTGCCCTTGCCGCAGCGTTGTCCTCTTTGGTTATACTGGTTAATGGTACCCTGATTAGAGGGCCAGTTGCCCGCAGTGTAATGCTGTTGCTGCTGTTGGCGTTGGCCACGAAAAAAGCGCTTGTTTCCAAATCCTCGCCTGTTTGGAGGCTTTGAGATTTGGTCTAAGGTCTTTATGGTGTCGAATTCTTTCTTCGCATTTTCCAGTGCGTCGTCCACTGCCCTTCCAAAGAGATTTGACTCTTCTATTGGCTTATTAATGAGTGACGCCTGCGTTTCTGCCTTGAAGCCAGAATTGCGAAGCCAGACGTGATGCTTCAGCAGAATTCCCTGCACCAAAGAACGCCCAGCAGTTTCTGCCGCATCTAGAGTGTTCTTAATGATGCTCTGGTTGACCAGAGCTCCTTCTGTAACTGTAGCCAATAAGCGAGTTCTCAGAGGTTCAGGGGCTTCTTCGATGTCCTGCTTAAGCTTTCCCCATTGAGCATCGGCATAGCTTGCCAACAATGTATTATTATTGGCAATCCTAATTGAAAACGCTGCCGAGGCGGAAATTATTTTGCCCAAGGCATAAAGCTTTTTCCCTTCTTTATCTGGGGGTGCCTCGCTGGTTGACAGTGGAACCCCACCCCTCTTCCTTGTGTTAGTAAGCACTAAGGAGTCCGGGACTGAGTGACCCCTGATATATAATGGGTCTGACTGAGAGGGTGAGAACAATTTCTCGATTCTTGGATTGACCCCTCTTACCAGCGCGGGGGTGGACAGCGATGGGGTGAGTCGTCTCTTAACCGAGGCGAGGATAGGAATAGTTTGACTAGTGGGAGGTTTTTCTTTAATAATCCTTTCGACGAAATCAGTATCTGGGGTGACCTCCCCAGTTTCAACTTCAAAATGCGCTGCTGCCTTCCTCAGTAGCGCATTGAAGGTGGGCTGAGCGTCTATTGGAGATGGGTTCCTGACCGGTGTGGTCTGAGGAGAAGAAATGTCTAATGTGGGGGCTGTAGACCCTGATGTTGACTGCCAGGGCTGTGAGCCACCTTCCCCTGGGTCCTCCTCGTAGCCCTCCTCACCTTCATGAAAACCTTCTTCCTCTTATTGGCCTTCATTATACACAAACTCATCCTCTTCCTGGAAGTGAGAGTCCTCTTCAGTGAGGTTGTAAGAGTCCATGTCTTCCTGTAGGGGGTTAAAGAGCTTCGGGTATTTAGCCCTTGGCCCCTCCTGGAGTACCTCCCTTGGCCTCTTGGATGTCCTATTTTCTGGGATGGCCATGAACCTGTCTAGCTTGTCCATACATGACTGGAACCTCTCTACAGTCCAGTAAGGTAGGCCAGAGCGGTCTGGGAGTGAAAAGGGAGGTTCTTCTCCTTGCAGTTGCTTAGTTCTGTCCCATAGCGTCGAAGATAGTGTCCCTTCGCCTTCTGAGAACCCTTCTCGCTGGATAGGGTCTTCTGTCGATGGTGGGAGCTGTCCCAGCCTACCCTCCGGCGTCCTCGACGTTTCTTTGGCCTTGTGAGCGGTTTTTGACATGCTACCCGCCGTCCGTCTCTGGCCGTCTTTAGAAGCTATACGCGCAAGGCTTTCAGTGATCAGCTTCTCCGTCGATGGATCGCTCGCCGTCGCGCTAGGCAGTGCAGAGTCTTTACTGGCGACGTACGCACTCTTGCGAGGCGCGTCGCCTGAGGATTTGGGGTTAGCGCACTTATTTACAGAAAGCCCAGTCGCCGGTCGCAGAAGCGGAGGCGGGGAGGTCTTGCGACCCTTACGGTCGGCAGAAGGCGCCGGTGGACCCGACGCCTCTGTTGAAGCTATGGCTGCCTTTGTCTTCCACGAATTCGTGCCGTGGGGTATGTGCTTATGTGTTTTCCTGTGTTCGTCCTTGTCGCCGGGGTGTTCATCCCCATAAGCGGGGCGTGAGCCGGGCTTGTCGGGGCCGGGGACGGACGACGAGGAGCGGGAACGCTCCTTCGAGAGGTCTACAACCTCCGTTGCGGAGGCCGTGTAATCACTTTCCTCATCACATTCGGCGACGGCGGCAACTGGCGAAGAGTCAGACCTAGACATCGCATAGGCTGCCCACCTTTTGACCCCGCGGTCCTTTAAGGTTTTGGGTTTAAGTAACTTACAGGCCGCACAGCCGTCCTCTTTGTGATCGAGGGGCAAGCAACGGTTACACCGTTTGTGCTTGTCCTTCCAGGTAAATTTGCCCCTGAAGCGCGGGCAAAACCTAAAGGGCGTCCTCTCCATAGCTTAGGGCATAAAATGTGACTACGACCTCGAAAGAGAGGGAGGGGAGAGAGAAAGGCATTCTTAGAGTGAAGCAAAGAAATGACCACACAACCCCACTCTCCCTATTGTGTTAGGCCGGCGAGGCCAGGCCACGTGTTCGGCAGCGCCGAAGGATCTCCTCCACTCGTCCCTCCGTCGAAGGTCTTGCTCGGCGGAGAACAGCTTCTATGTTGAGCGAGGGATCTATGTGTATGTTTATAAATAATAGTAAACGACCAAGGGTCGAGGAAATGATTTTGCAATGTCTCTCGAGGAGCTCCGCATAAAGGCGACCAATAACTGGGCGGAAAAACACAATCTGAGGGACCTTGACGCATGAGGGATTGTGGGTACACTGCACGTCACTATAGGGATAGTGTTACAGACGCGCCTTGTCGATGTCCCCTTTTCGACTACGAAAAACAAAATGCAATACTCCGCGGTGACCACTGGATGTCGGACTATGCACAGCATGTGATTCTAAGCAGATTAACAAACATCAGAAACTTCAATTATCCCGCGAAGTGCAATTGGGAGCAAGGACAGCAGAACACCAATTTTCATAAAAGCCTGAACTCAAGGCTTCCCTGCTACTGCAACAATTTCTTCAGTCCCTTGGAGACCGCGAGGTGAGGTGGCCCTCAGCGCCGCGCGAGAGCCCTACAAATATCACTGCTGCACTGGACCCCACTGGCTTCAAGGATAAGAAAGGGGGAGATACCCCGGAAAATTGGCAGGGACATCACGGCGGGGACTGCAGCCCTGGGCACACACCGAGAGACACTCACAGAAGACCCAATAAGTGCCAACTTGAATAGCCTGATAAAACCTAAACTGCAATTAACTACAAGCAGTTGCGACTGGCGAACAGGGAAGTGACCCGGGACAAGGGGCTGTGACAAAGGAAGGCCGTGCCCCTTCGGGGCACACGACTGCCCTTTGGGCTACAACACCACCAGGGCGAGGAGACCGTGCTGGTGGCAATTTCAAACTCTATGAACTGTTCTGGAAAAAGTCAAGTGAGGGCTCGGAACTGCGCAGTGGCCACAGATAAGGAGCTGATCATGATCTGCTAATGGCCCGGGGTGCGTTAATATTCCCCGCCCTCCACCAGCAGGACTCTGGTGCGGGGGATAAGAAAAGTGAACCCTACCAGAAGATATATGGCTAAGTGAAACACGCAGCAGACCTGCTTACCATTTACCCAAAAGGAAGGACTGTGGAAGGTAGGCAAAAAGTTGACAGTGCCTGAAGAAGCTCCCACAATGCCGTCCACAGAGCCCCAGGCGGTAGCGATTGCCGGACCGAGCGAGAGCACACCAACATCGGAGCTGGGTCAAGTGTTGGCGGAAACGCGAGCGGGCTTTGCATCCATGAACATGAAATTGGACGGAATGGCGTACAAAGTTGACAGAATGCAAGAACGTATAGATAAGGAAAGCGGTAGAACCTCTGAGGTCGAGCTCCGGGTTAGGGCGCTTGAGGACACCAGTAATAAGACAACACAAGCAATCCGGGAACTGCACATGGAAGTGAAGACCATCAGAGAAAAGAACGAAGATTTGCAGTGTGAAATCAGACGAGCGACGCTGACGGACAGACCCTGAGCATTTCATATGTACTAACCTGGACAACTAACTGGAGCGCGGGTGGATCATGACCCACTGAACGAACCCAGGACACCCTCAAGCTCCCAAACTAATTCCGCTCGAATCCAAAATCCAAGTATGGACAGACACCAACCAGCCTTGATAAAGACCGGTATGGTCGAAACACGTGTCGACACCACATACTAAACAATGCAAATCAAACCACAAGAGTTTACTGTATTAATCTCATCAGGAAATGGATTGAACCAAACAATAAAAACCCATGAAAAAACAACAAATTGTGTGGACTCTACCTACCTACTCAGCTGAGTGGGAATAAGAAATATTTTTGTATACCAATTGCAGCAAAAGCGCAATTGGAGTAGAAACTAAACCAAGCTACCAGGATACACAGAACAGGCACCACGACCACAGGCTTTCCAGCTTCTATCTACCAGCTGCTAGTGCACCAGAGATCTGAGACCCAGGGCACAGCAACCCACAGCTCTGAGTGCTCAACCAACCCCAAATTGATCACACTTCTGGTAAGTAAATCGAAAAGTCTTTGCACAAGTTCTTAGGAGTGTTTGATGGAAAGAAGAATCAAATGTAGGGCCACAAGCTGATTAGACTTGTGGAAGTTACAAGCACTTCTACAGTAAGGGATAAGTTCTCTTACACTTGTTTTACAGTACCTTTGCAATGAAGAAAAGATGCAGCTGATGACTTCTGTTCCTGTGCAGCTCTGCATATCTCACTGTTCTTGGGCCTCAGTCATGGGGACAAGAGGGAGGACAACGGGGGACTCCTGCTATGCACTGGGACGGTCAAAACCTGCAACCGGCAGACTTCACTTTCAGTGGCTGTTTCACGTTTCAGCTCCTCGCGTCTACTGCAAATAGCAACACAGCGGTTCCTGGCTGTTGAGGTCCCGCACACTGTTGAGGGGGCTCAGGCTTGGTCAGTGCTGCTTCTTGGGAGTCTGGAGGATTTTAAGGAGCTTAAAAGTAACGCACAACATCTGGTGTTCCTCTCCCTGGCTATACGGGTTCCAGCAGCAACTCTGTGGAAATTCAACCAGCTCTGAGATGGATATCCAGGTGGCTTACTTTGGAGTTGATTGGTCCCACCAGCTCAAGGGGAGAAGTCGTCCTTGCAGGGGCTTCTCAGTCGATGCGAACTTGGCGTATCGGCACTGCAGCAGGGCTTCACCGGGCAAACCAACGGTCCAGGAGTTGCAGCAGACGTCCTCTTCAAGCTCTTCTTCGGTTCCTTCATCCAGTGGTCGACTCTGCCTTCCAAACCAAAAGACTCGCCTTTTATTCAGTTCCCTCCCATTCATTCCAGGCTAGCTGTCAATCACCCAACAGGGTGGCTGTCCTTGCCGGACTGTTAGCCAGCCAATCACCACAAAGTGCATTTGGGTCTCCTAGGAGACTAAGCACAGAGTGTGTCGGGCACCTACCTCACTTCCTGCCTACCCCAAACATTCTGGAGCCAGAGGCGGGCTTCACTCCTGAATCCTGCCAAAGGCGAAATTAACAAAGAGACAAAAGCTGGTTTGGCACGCAGAGAAAATCTCTAGAAGTAACTTTCCACAAAGACATGGCGAAAAAAGAAGACCGAGGCAATTTTGTCAAAGATGGCTCCTGTGCCATTTTGAAAAAGATGGCTACCGCGGTTGCTTTACCAGAGCTGCAAACCCGATCAACAGTGCCTACTGGTCAAACATGGCCGTGCGACAAGACTTTTTGCCTGTTTTTTTGCCATCTTGTTCTTTACCCTTCTTCCTGGCGCCAGAGCCCAGGAAAATCCTTATAAGGACCCCCAGTGCCTGTGAAAGCAGGAGCTTTTGGCGGGCTACTGAAGGGCTGTGTATGTTTGCTGGCAGGAAGTGGGCTGGGTCTGTCTGACTTCAATCCAAAAACTGGTTGCAGTGTGTCTGAGGGGTATGCATGAATGTTCCTGCCAGTGGTCCTCGTTAGGGAGATTTCTCATTCAATGGCTAATTTCCCTTACCTAGTGTGTCCCCCAGCAGCTTTGATGGATTTCTGGAGTTTATTTTTTCCACTCTTACCTGTGTTTTGCCATGTGTATTTCATCTGTGTTTATGATTGTGGACTTAGGAGTACACCACTTCAGTAGCCCCCTTCTTTTGTGTGTTACACAGCACCTTCAGTGCAGTGACACAGGGTTGTCTTTTAGACTTCCTACCGACTCCATTTCTGGGGCTGACTACAGTCCCCCAGAAAAGGGTAAAGTTGCCATTTACTTTACTTAGTCAAATGACCACATATCCAGTACACCCCATCTTACATTGAGTACTGGAAAGGGTTAATCCTTAGCCCATTTTATCTGTACCTCCTAGAGCATTGTTTCGCTCTTTTAACATTTAGACTTGGTTGGTGGCAGGGGTATCTACCCTAACTTTTCTACTGCAATTATACTATATAAATGTGGTATTGTTTTAGGCTATTATATTAGCCTCGTACATAAACCCGCTTGACCAAATACTCTTTCTTTTGGCTCCGGTCGGGTTTATTTGCCATTTCTTTTTGTTTAAGTCCTTCTTGTGTTTTACTTTGCGTGGCAAACCTGGTTTGCCTTCTTCGTTCACAGTCTTTTGCCGGGTTTCTGCCAAGAAGCACTCCTTTAGGCGCCTGGGTGTCTAGGTGGGCTGAATGTGAGAGAGGGGTGTAGTCACCCCCTGCACAGGGTAGCCTAGGAAACCCAAGTCGCACTTTGCCATGATTGGCTGAGGTGGTTGTCCAGGCTGGACAACCCCCCTGCTGCATGATTGACAGCCAGGCTGTGTGAATGGGGGATTTTGGCTGGTCTCCTGGGCTGGAAGTCAGAGTCGTCACTGGAACTACAAGGAACCGAAGAGAAGCGGAGAAGACGACGGCTGCTGCAACTATCCCGTCACGGTGAAGCCCTGCTGCAGTCCTGAGCTATCTACCCTTCGACGACCAGAGAAGATCAGTCCGGAGGCTTCTTCCCTTGAGCCTGGTGGGGATAACCAGCTCATCTTCCACAGCCAGAGGATCCTCTTTGTGGTCGAAATCGCTACACACTGCTCTAGTGGTCCGGATAGCCAGCTGAAGAGCCTCTCCTGTTTTTAAGGAGCGCACCTTTGATTCACTGTCGCTGCTGCCGGCATCAGCCCTGTGTGGTCCTACTTGTCGAAGCTCCAGGAACCGTGGGTCTGCAGGAAACTACCAGGAACAACTGCCGTGGCACCAGCTTCTTCATTGAATAAGGTACTGTGTTCTGCTTGAGGAATTAGGGTGAATCCCTTTCCTCCTCCTACAAGGCTTGCCCTCATCTTCAGTCCTTCTTATAACTTTTGCTTCCTATATTGACAATATCTAAGTACTTCTGGCTACGCTGAATCTTGAACTTTCCGACTGTGTTATCCTCGACAACAGGAACCCGGTTCCACTTGACACTGGCGCCGGCCTATTGACTCTTTAATTTCTGTCCACGAGTGTTAGGCAGAAACCTGTGCAGTTCCCTCTGGGACCACTGCAAAAGATTTAAGATTACAGGTGTTGGCAGTAAACCCACTTGGTAGCAGTCTGCACCACACAGATTCACTGTGGTAGCTGTGGCTGAGCAGTCAGACTTCCCTCAAGAAGAGTTAGGCAGTATATAGAGGATACAGGATAGGTACAGAGGCACAGTAGTACAAGCAAACACTGACCAGAGCTAGGTGTAAAAGTATATACTTATTTATTTTAAAGGCACACTCATAAATTACACTAGCACAGAAAAAGGTAAGTAAGTCAAAACACAGTCACCATTACTTATATGTACATCCCTAGTCATTTGTTGGACAAGTCTAAGTTAACCCCACTTATTTCCAAACAGAGGTGAGCGCTTAACGTCAGATGGCACTCCAACAAGTTATTAAAAAAAGGGAGGGAAAAAGCAGAAGTAATGAAAGCAGCAAGGTAAAGCACTTTTCATATAAGGTTAGCAAAGGCAGTCAACTGTGGAACAAGGAGAATTGGTTCGAAGCCCGCTTTAGAGAGAGCCAGGCGAAAATATGCCCAAGATCACACAATGTCACAAGTCTTTGCAGGTGAATAGAAAAGGTTTTACTGAGTTTAGAAAAAGTTTAGTTAGGGTGTCCCAGGCTTACCCAGGGTCGAGAGCCGAGGGCTAAATCTACCCCGTACAATCGGTGGCAAGGGAGGCCGGGCGGAACACAGTACCTTTAAAAGTGGAAAGGATCCTCCAGCGGTGGTAGTTGTTCCTGGTAGTGGGTGCAAGTCGCGGCGTCGTCCAGGGGAAGAGGTGATCTCAACGTGGAGGAAAGCTGCAGGTCGTTGCACTACCAGGGATGAGACCAGCCGTGGAGTTTTCCGGTCACAAAGGAGTTTACCCCCTTTTCGCGGTTGAGGTAAAAAGTGGTATCCCGGTTGCCGGGGTGCTTGGCACAGACAAGGCGGCCACAAGATGCTTCGGGACGGCGAAAAGAAGGCAGCAACTGGTTGTCCCCACCAGTTAAGGGAAGGAGACTCTCCGGCGGGAGATCTCCTCTGTCGTCGGAAAAAGTGGTGAGACGGTTCCGCAGGGCTTCACCGGTGGTGTCGTCTTGGCAGGTCGTCTCGGCTTCTCCCTCTTCGGCTTCTTAGGTCCTGTGGTGACTTCTGAAGAACCAGTCCCAAAAACCCTGCTTTTATGCAGCAAACCCCCATTCATACAGCCTAGCTGTCACTCAAACATGCTAAGTGGTGAGCGGGGTGGCTCACCACTTGGGCCAATCACACCAGAGTGCGACATGAGTTGGCAAGGCAACTCAGTCCAGGGTGCCTAAACCCCCTCCCACACCCCCTGTGGTACCCAGACAGAATGGCACCACTGTGGAGGGCTTCTGTGCAGAAGCCCGCCAAAAGTGGAACAAAGGCTCGACCCGGGTTCAGGGTTACTGAAGTGAACCTAGACGCCATTTTGGCGGCGAGTTCTGGCAAAAAATCCCAACCGGTGAATTTATATTAAATAAATAAACCGGCGGTATCTTTAACATTGCACCAAAAAGTGGTGCATTAAAAACAATGGGAAATCCCATTGGGAAATATTCCGGTGGAATATTTCCGTGGTATCCACTGCCACCAGCCAGAACTCGGCGAGGGGGGATGGGACAGTACCCCCTCGACAACAGACCCAGGGGCAATCTAATTGCCCCTACCAGTACTTCCACAGTAAGATGGTTTGTACTGGTTAAGTTCCTAAGTTAAGACTAGTAAAGTCAATGGTGACTTTACAGACCCAGGGAGACAGTAGTCAGTCCCAGGGTGTGGAGTCTATGTTTGGGGGTCTCTATGACACCCCTGTGTTACGGCACTGAGGTTGCTGTGTAACACACATTCAAAAAACCAATGATAGCCTATGGGGAAAAAATACCCCCTAGCCCATAAGCACATAGCAAGTCACAGAAACACTCAAATCATGTCCAAGAGTGAGGGTAAAAGAGTCTCACTCTTGGCAGGAGAAAAAAATAAACCCCAAAAATCCAGCAAAGCTGCTGGGGGACTCACTAGGTTAGGGAATTCAGCCTAAACAGAGAATTCTCCCTAACACTCGCCCCCCCCCAGACTAAGGGACAGGAGGATTTAATCCACTCCTGGATGAACCTCATACCTCTAGTCGATGACATACATCCTAGAGAGTCCATCAGCATTTTGATGGTGACACCCTGACCTGTGCTCAATGGTGAAATCAAACGCTTGGAGGCAGATTGACCATCTCAATAGTTTTGGATTTTCCCCTTTCATTTGCATTAACCATCTCAAGGGTTGGTGGTCAGTCTGAATGACAAAAGTAGAACCATACAAGTATGGCCTAAACTTCTTCAGTGCCCACACAATAGCAAAGCATTCTCTTTCAATTGTTGCCCACCTTGTTTCAGAATCCTTCAGTTTTCTACTGATGAAGCAAATGGGGTGTTCCCTACCCTTCTCATCCAGTTGGCTAAGAACTGCACCTATACCTACATTGGAAGCATCAGTTTGTACAATGAAAGTTTGGTGGTAGTCAGGAGCTCTGAGTACTGGAGCTTGGCAAAGAGCTTTCTTCAGGTTTTCAAAGGCCTGATTGCATTCCTCATTCCATTTGACCTTTTTAGGGAATTTTGGGGAGGAGATCACATTCAGAGGAGAAGCTATGGTCCCATAGTTCTCAATGAAATTCCTGTAGTACCCAGTGAGGCCTAAGAAGGCTCTCACCTGGGTCCGAGTAGTAGGTGTTGTCCATTTTTGCACAGCTTCAATCTTGCTGAGCAAAGGCCTTATTTCTCCACCTCCTACCTCATGTCCAAGGTAGACCACTTTACTCTGTCCAATTTGGCATTTGCTTGCCTTTATGGTCCGATTGGCCTGCTCAAGAGCCTGCAAAACATGTCCTAGGTGGGTCACATGTTCCTCCCAGGAGTGGCTGAAGACTGCAATGTCATCCAAGTATGCCATGCAGAAGTCTTCCATCCCAGCTAGAACTTGGTTCACCATCCTTTGGAATGTTGCAGGTGCATTTTTCAGTCCAAAAGGCATAACCTTGAATTGGTATAGGCCAACTGGGGTAGAAAATGCAGTTTTCTCCTTGGCATGGTCTGTCAGGGCTATTTGCCAATAGCCTGACGTAAGGTCCAGTGTGCTGAGGTACTTGGCTGCACCAAGTTTATCCACCAACTCATCTGTCCTTGGCAAAGGGTGGGCATCAGTCTTGGTGACTGCATTAAGAGCTCTATAGTCCACACAGAATCTCAACTCTTTGGATCCTGCCTTTGGTACTAACACCACTGGGCTAGACCATGGACTAGTAGAGGGCTCTATTACCCCGAGATCAAGCATCTTCTTGACCTCACCTTTGATGTGGGTTCTGACATGTTCTGACATTCTATATCCTCTGCTTTTGACTGGCAGACAGTCATCAGTGAGTATATCATGCTGTCCCCAAGGGGTCAAGCCCGGTGAAAGTGAGAACAGGGGGGCAAACTGATTTAACATTATTGCTTTGCACTCCTCCTGTTGCTCAGGGGTCAGATCTGAAGAGAGATTAACTCCTTCAACCTTTTCGTCCAAAGGTAAGCCTCTCAGGAGGTCAGGTAGAGCTTCACTCTCCTCCTCCTCTTCTGGTGAAGTTAGAAGCAAGGCTCCTACTTCTGGTCTAGAGACATAGGCTTTGAGGCGGTTGGTGTGGAAGACTCGGGGAGCTTCCCTGGGTTTGCCCAGATCCACCAGATAGTTGACCTCTCCAAGTTTTCCCACAACCTTGAAGGGTCCCATCCATTTGTCTTGCAAGGCCCTCTGCCTTGTTGGAAGCATAACTAGAACTAGCTGGTCTTGAGTAAACTCAGCCATGTTAGCCTTCTGATCATGCCAATGTTTGATCAGAGCTTGGCCAGCTTTCAAGTTGTCACTTGCTTCTGCCATCATGTGTGACATTCTCCTTCGGATACCTATCACATAGTCAGTCACTCTGACTGGCTTGGGGGAAGGAGCAGTCTCCAACCCCTCTTTAATCAGGGCCAAGGGGCCTCTGACTGGATGGCCATAGAGAAGTTCAAAGGGAGAATAACCTACTCCCTCCTGAGGGACTTCCCTATAAGCAAATAGAAGGCATGGCAGTAGAAGGTCCCACTTCTTCTTAAGGGGTTCTTCTAAAGCACCTATCATGCTCTTCATAGTTCTGTTGAACCTTTCTACCAACCCGTTTGTCTGAGGTTGGTATGCGGTTGAGAACTTGTAGGTGACTCCGCAGGTTTTCCACATGGCTTTCATGTAGTTGGACAGAAAATTTGACCCCCTGTCAGAAATCACCTCCTTAGGAAACCCAACCCTGGTAAAGATACCAAGGAGGGCCTTAGCCACATTCTGAGCTGTAACAGTCCTCATAGGAATTGCCTCAGGGTACCTAGTAGCATGGTCTACTACAACAAGGATAAACCTGTTGCCTGAGGAGGTTGGAGGATCAAGGGGACCAACAATGTCAATCCCTACCCTCTCAAATGGGACTCCCACAACTGGGAGAGGCACTAAAGGTGCCACATTCTTGGAACCAACCTTACCAGAAGTCTGGCAGGTATGGCAGCTCCTGCAATATCTATCTACTTCAGCTCCCATCTTTGGCCAATAAAAGTAGAGGGAGAGCCTTTCCTTGGTCTTCTTGAAACTCAAGTGACCAGCCAAAGGAATCTCGTGGGCTAGTTGAAAGAACTGTTGTCTGTTCTCTTGGGGCACTACCAGGCGTTGGTAGGCTCCAGGTTCAGATTCAGTGGGTTCACTGTAGAAGAGGCCATCTTCCCAGTGTAACCTATACTTCCCAGGCTCTTGCCCATCAGCCTGAGAAGCAGCCTGTTGGCGGAGACCCTCCAGAGTTGGACATTCTCTTTGTCCCTTACGAAAAGCTGTTCTGCTGGGTCCACCTTCTGCCAGTAAAGACTGCAGCTCAGGATGGTCAGCCGGGTCCAGATCTCCAATAGGTTCTGGGCCTCCTACTAGCTCTTCCTCAGAGTCTAGTTCGACCAGACAGGGTTGTACCTCCCTCTCAGCCTCAGCTGGAGGTGGAGTTACAGGTGTAACTTTGGACAACCTCGGGGAAGTCCTTGTTGGAAGCACTGGAGTGCTTGCTGTAGGCTTTTTCCTAGGAGTCTTGGGTTGCCCCTTTGCTCCTGATCTGGTAGTTACTGCAGTAAGTTGCTCCGGTGGGAGAGGAGTGATTTCTGTCATCTCCTGAGATAAGCCTCGCAGGGTTTTCTCTCTTGCAGGTTTGGTGAGCTCCTGTAACCTTTTACTAGGAGGTCTGGGGGTATGTGACACAACTCCAAGAGCTTTCAGGTCATTCCCCAACAGAACTCTTCCTGGTACTTCACATTGTATACTGACAGGTATCTTCACAGCCATATCATTACACTGGATGAGAACTGGTAACTGGGGACACATCTGCACAGGCCCTCCAGCTAACTTGGTGAGGCATTTGGGTGCCTTAGCAACATCCTCTGCCTTGAAAAATGATTCATTCACCACAGTTATGTTGGCCCCAGTGTCCCTGATGGCAGGAGTCTCCTGACCATTCACGTGGACACTGTCCTTATAATACTCTTTAGTATTATCTGGGATAGAATTATACACATCTAAATTCTGTTGTTCCCACAACCCCAGAGAGACTAAAGAAACACTGGCTGAGACTCCAGTGGGTTCATCAGCCAGTAGTAGAAAGTTTCCACTTGCCATAGTGACTTCCTCCTCTGGAGCGAAGGCTAAGGAGACAAGGTGGACCCCTGAAGGTTTACCCTTACATCTGGGATCTCCTTTCACATGGTCAGTAGCCTTAAAAACATTACAGGCCCCAAAGGTCCTTTGGAATGGAGGCTTGTTCTGACCACCTTCTGGTTTAGCACCAGAAGGTATACTACTCTGCTGTGGTTTCCCGGGTGGCTTACCCTTATGGTTTGGTTTGCGGCCCTCTTTGGAATTGGAATTATTAGAATTCTCTTTGGAGTCTTTCTTAGGCTGTCTTCCCTCATCCTTCTTCTGAGTTACCCCAGAATCCTTGTGAGTAGCCCTGTTGGCAACCCACAAGTCAGCAGCCTTAGCTAGCTTCCTAGGATCGAATTCCCGTGAATCAGCCAAGTGCTGTCTGAGCTCAGGAGAGCAGGCATCATAAATTGACTCCATCATTACAAGATTCCTCATTCCTTCATAAGTGTTCACTTTGTAACCCTTAATCCATCCCTCTAAGTTTTTCAACCCTTCACACACCCAGGTAGCCCAAGGGGTACCATTATGCTTTTTGAGGCTCCTAAACCTCTTAGGATACTGGGAAGGGGTCTTCCCAAATCTAGCTATCAAAGCTAGTTTCACACATTCATACTCTTTCCTATCCTCCTCCCCCAACTCCATTACCGCATCAGTTGCAACAGGGGGAAGCCTAGAGAACAACCAGGTGAGTAACTCATTACCTGTGATGTTCTGGAGCCCATGATTATACTCAAACAGACAACCAATCCAACACATCCAACTTAGGCTCATACATACCAATCAATTCCTTAGGCATCCTGGGTCTTTTAGGACTGGAACTTCTAGAGGAGCCAGAGAGAGAAGCATTCTCAACAGACATTTTTTTCATTTCTAGCTCATACTTAAGCTCCATTTCTCTTAGCCTTAGTTCTTTGTCAGTTTGAGCACTAAGTTTCTGGTACTCTAATTCAATTTTCATTTTCTCTAGTTCAAAGTATTGAGGGTTAAATGTGGGACCTGGCAAAGGTCCAGTAGGTACAGCTGGTAGAGCAGACAGAGGCCTAGAGGGAACATCTACAACAGTTTCATCCTCCTCTTCTGGTTCTGACTCAAGATCATCAATACTTTGTTCAATATTAATATCATTGCTGTTCTCTACATTTGCTGGAGTGATAGGTTCCTCTGAACCATCATCCAGAATTTGGTTTTCTAACAACCTTTCTATTAGCTCCATTTTCTTTCCTTTAGTCATGAGATTCTTATGCTTACAGAGAAGTCTTCGACAATCAGCAGTTTTTGTAGCAAGGGATTCTTGACTATAACTTTCCATAGTAGACAGGTTAGAAAATGACTTTCTTTCTTGTGCTTAAGCTTTGTGGTTAGTTGCACTAAGGTATCTCAAAAGTACACTAGAGTGTATACTCAATACAAATCCCACCGCTGTACACCAGTGTTAAGCAGAAACCTGTGCAGTTCCCTCTGGGACCACTGCAAAAGATTTAAGATTACAGGTGTTGGCAGTAAACCCACTTGGTAGCAGTCTGCACCACACAGATTCACTGTGGTAGCTGTGGCTGAGCAGTCAGACTTCCCTCAAGAAGAGTTAGGCAGTATATAGAGGATACAGGACAGGTACAGAGGCACAGTAGTACAAGCAAACACTGACCAGAGCTAGGTGTAAAAGTATATACTTATTTATTTTAAAGGCACACTCATAAATTACACTAGCACAGAAAAAGGTAAGTAAGTCAAAACACAGTCACTATTACTTATATGTTCATCCCTAGTCATTTGTTGGACAAGTCTAAGTTAACCCCACTTATTTCCAAACAGAGGTGAGCGCTTAACGTCAGATGGCACTCCAACAAGTTATTAAAAAAAGGGAGGGAAAAAGCAGAAGTAATGAAAGCAGCAAGGTAAAGCACTTTTCATATAAGGTTAGCAAAGGCAGTCAACTGTGGAACAAGGAGAATTGGTTTGAAGCCCGCTTTAGAGAGAGCCAGGCGAAAATATGCCCAAGATCACACAATGTCACAAGTCTTTGCAGGTGAATAGAAAAGGTTTTACTGAGTTTAGAAAAAGTTTAGTTAGGGTGTCCCAGGCTTACCCAGGGTCGAGAGCCGAGGGCTAAATCTACCCCGTACAATCGGTGGCAAGGGAGGCCGGGCGGAACACAGTACCTTTAAAAGTGGAAAGGATCCTCCAGCGGTGGTAGTTGTTCCTGGTAGTGGGTGCAAGTCACGGCGTCGTCCAGGGGAAGAGGTGATCTCAACGTGGAGGAAAGCTGCAGGTCGTTGCACTACCAGGGATGAGACCAGCCGTGGAGTTTTCTGGTCACAAAGGAGTTTACCCCCTTTTCGCGGTTGAGGTAAAAAGTGGTATCCCGGTTGCCGGGGTGCTTGGCACAGGCAAGGCGGCCACGAGATGCTTCAGGACGGCGAAAAGAAGGCAGCATCTGGTTGTCCCAACCAGTTAAGGGAAGGAGACTCTCCGGCGGGAGATCTCCTCGGTCGTCGGAAAAAGTGGTGAGACGGTTCCGCAGGGCTTCACCGGTGGTGTCGTCTTGGCAGGTCGTCTCGGCTTCTCCCTCTTCGGCCTCTTAGGTCCTGTGGCGACTTCTGAAGAACCAGTCCCAAAAACCCTGCTTTTATGCAGCAAACCCCCATTCATACAGCCTAGCTGTCACTCAAACATGCTAAGTGGTGAGCGGGGTGGCTCACCACTTGGGCCAATCACACCAGAGTGCGACATGAGTTGGCAAGGCAACTCAGTCCAGGGTGCCTAAACCCCCTCCCACACCCCCTGTGGTACCCAGACAGAATGGCACCACTGTGGAGGGCTTCTGTGCAGAAACCTGCCAAAAGTGGAACAAAGGCTCGACTCGGGTTCAGGGTTACTGAAGTGAACCTAGACGCCATTTTGGCGGCGAGTTCTGGCAAAAAATCCCAACCGGTGAATTTATATTAAATAAATAAACCGGCGGTATCTTTAACATTGCACCAAAAAGTGGTGCATTAAAAACAATGGGAAATCCCATTGGGAAATATTCCGGTGCAATATTTCCGTGGTATCCACTGCCACCAGCCAGAACTCTGCGAGGGGGGACGGGACAGTACCCCCTCGACAACAGACCCAGGGGCAATCTAATTGCCCCTACCAGTACTTCCACAGTAAGATGGTTTGTACTGGTTAAGTTCCTAAGTTAAGACTAGTAAAGTCAATGGTGACTTTACAGACCCAGGGAGACAGTAGTCAGTCCCAGGGTGTGGAGTCTATGTTTGGGGGTCTCTATGACACCCCTGTGTTACGGCACTGAGGGTGCTGTGTAACACACATTCAAAAAACCAATGATAGCCTATGGGGAAAAAATACCCCCTAGCCCATAAGCACATAGCAAGTCACAGAAACACTCTCAAATCATGTCCAAGAGTGAGGGTAAAGAGTCTCACTCTTGGCAGGAGAAAAAAATAAACCCCAAAAATCCAGCAAAGCTGCTGGGGGACTCACTAGGTTAGGGAATTCAGCCTAAACAGAGAATTCTCCCTAACAACGAGTGTTCTCCGATTCTATCTGCCTTGACAAAAGTATTGCCTATGATTTTTGCCCCCAACTCTCTCTAGTTAACTGAAATAAGAACGAAGGCGAAATGGCAATTGTGTCCTTAGACGCGATAAAGGCCTTCGATTCGGTCAAGTGGCCATGGCTGCTGGCGGCCCTGGCGGGCTATGGTATGGGGCCTGGATACATAAGGTGGGCAAAGATGCAATACATTGAACCGCTGGCCAGGGTCAAAACAGGATCAGTGATATCCGAAAGATGGCAACTTAGTAGAGGCACCAGACAGGGGTGCCCATGGTCCCCAATGCTCTATATACTGGCTCTGGAACCCCTAGCAATATACCTTCGACAACAATACAATACTATAGGCATCGAGATAGGAGGAGAGCGACACTTGATCGCCTTATATGCAGATGACTTGCTGCTGTACTTGAGGCACCTGGAACAAAATATCCAGTACATCCTGGAGGTGATGGAGAGATACGCAGGGCTGTCTGGTATAGCGGTGAATCCTCAAAAATCCAGCATTTTCCCGCTAGGTAGTTATAAGGGAATCCCTATGGGATGGTTGCCGGTGCTACAAACGACATGGGCAGTCAGTACTTTCCGGTATCTTGGGATAGATGTGTACCACACAGCGGAAGAAGAGCATAAGCACAATACCGAGGTAGCCATTAGAAAAATCAGGAACTGTATGCAATTTTGGGCGAAGTTGCCCTTAGCTATGATGGGACGGGGGGCAATGCTTAATTAAGATGGTGGTCCTGCCTAGGCTCCTCCATTATTTTGGGAATATTCAATACCTGATAACTAAGAGGTTTTTCACCAAACTGAATAGCATGTGTAGTGATTTCCTGTGGCATGGTACCCGGAATAGGGTGGCGCTATGGAAACTGCACAACTGGTATGAAAGAGGGGGGAAAAAACTGCCTAACTATGAGGTTTATTATTTAGCGAGTCAGCTGCAGTATGTTGCCAAATGGCTCTCGGATGAACAGACCCCCGAATCTAGGTTGTTTGGACAGGATTGTGCCCCGTTTTATCTAAAAGAAATGATCTGGCTGCCCAAGACAGAAATGGAAGAGCGCCCTAAAATGATGATGTTGGGGTGGAAGATGTGGCGCCGGGCACGCTAGATGATGGACAAGCCATCCCCATGCTCCCCGCAGGTACCGCTAGTTGCATTGGCCGGGGGAGATAAGCAGCTGAGGAAGACAATCAGGAACCACTGGGAGTCGGTGGGGTTAGTGATGATGGGAGATATCTGGCGAGAGGGGACCATTATAGGATTTGGAATGCTAGGGGAGGAGATGGGGTTACACTCGGGCCAATATATAACGTATCACAGAATGGTGCAGAGAATCAGGAGTACATGGCCCGAAACGGTACTGGGAGAAGAACCAGATGCTAGCATAGACACAATCTATGATATAACGGAGGGGGGGCACGAGATCTCTAGACTGTACATGATGATATTTAAGGTTGGGAAGGAATTAATACAACTAAGACTAGATTGGGAAGCAGAGGTGGGAACTGTGATAGAGGACGGGATGTGGGAACGTGCCCTGGGGTACCACAAGAAGGTGTCAAGAAATGCGAGACTGAAACAGATACAACTATATATCACGCACAGGGCATATATGACACCCCAGAGGATATCTAGTGTTAGGCAGAAACCTGTGCAGTTCCCTTAGGGACCACTGCAAAAGATTTAAGACTACAGGTGTCGGCAGTAAACCCACTTGGTAGCAGTCTGTACCACCCAGATTTACCTGCTAGCTGTGGCTGAGCAGTGAGACTTCTCTCAAGAAGAGTTAGGCAGTATGCAAAGTATACACAATAGGCACTCAGATACAACAATACAAGCAAACACTGACCAGAGCTTTGGTATCAAAGTATATAATTATTTATTTAAAAACACACTGTTTGAAACACTCCAGCACTCTTGTTGTAAACTATTCTAAACACAGTTACTATTATAACATATACACCCCTTTTTCCTTATCAGATAAGTCACTCTAAAACACCACTTATTTTCATACAGAGGTGAGCGCTTAGCTAGATGGCACTCCAATAAGTTTGTGAGAAAGGGAGGGAAAAAGGCAGAATATGGAAAGATACACCACTCTAAGATTCAGGAAAACTGTTAGCAAGGTAGAAGAGAAGAAGTCACTGGTGAGCCAAAGTCCAAAGGCTGGGCCCCCTCTTAGAGGGTGCTTGGCACAGGCAAGGCAGCCACGATGTACGTTGGGAAGGCGAAAAGACGGTGAAACTGGTTATCCCCCAGTCAAAAGAAGAAGACTCTCCGGCGGGAGATCTCCTCTGTCGTTGGGAAAAGTGGTGACACGGTCCCGCAGGGCTCCACCGGTAGTGGTGTTGTGGCAGGTCGGCTCAGCTTCTCCCTCATCGGATTCTTAGGTCCTGTGGTGACTTCTAAAGTTCCAGTCCCCAAAGCCCCGCTTTTATGCAGCAAACCCCCATTCACTCAGCCTAGCTGTCACTCAAACATACTAAGTAGTGAGCTGGCCTGCTCACCACTTGGGCCAATCAGGATGGAGTGCGACTTGAGTTGCCTAGGCAACTCAGTCCAGGGTGCCTAAATTCCCCTCCACCCCTCCTAAGTACCATAGACAGAGTGGCACCACTTTGGAGGGCTTCTGTGGAGAAGCCCGCCAAAAAGTGGAACAAAGGGCTCGACTTGGGTTGGAGTCACAGAAGAGAACACAAACGCCATTTTAGAATCAAGTTTTGGCAAAAAATACCAACCAGCGAATTAATATTAATTAAATAAACCGGCGGTACGTTCGAGGCTACCATAGATAATTAAATAAAGATAGTAGCCTAAAACAATGGGAAATCTCATGGGAAAATATTCGCGGTTGAATATAAAAAGTAGTATCCATTGCCACCAGCCAAAACTCGATCAGGGGGAGCGGAGACGTGCCCCCTCGACTAACAGACCCTGGGGCAATCGAATTGCCCCAGCCAGTACGTCCACAATATGATGGTTTGTACTGGTTCTGTTCAGAATTTAAGACTAGTAAAGTCAATGGTGACTTTACATGCCCTGGGAGACAGTAGTCAGTCCCAGGGTATGGAGTCTATACTGGGGGGTCACTAAGACACCCCTGTGTCACTGCACTGAGGGTGCTGTTAACACACATCACCAAAACACATGAAGCCCTATGGAGTAAAAGACCCCATAGCCCATTAGACACATCTAGATTCAAAGAAACACACCCAAATCATGTCCAAGAGTGAGAGTAAAAGAGTCTCACTCTTGGTAGGAGAAAAAAATAAACCCCAAAAATCCAGCAAAGCTGCTGGGGGACTCACTAGGTTAGGAAATTCAGCCTAAACAGAGAATTCTCCCTAACAAGAAGAACCAGATGCTAGCATAGACACAATCTATTATATAACGGAGGTGGGGGGGGGGGGGCATGAGATCTTTAGACTGTACGAGATGATGATGTTTAAGGTTGGGAAGGAATAAATACATCTAAGACTAGATTGGGAAGCAGAGGTGGGAACTGCGATAGAGGACGGGATGTGGGAACGTGCCCTGGGGTACCACAAGAAGGTGTCAAGAATTGCGAGACTGAAACAGATACAACTATATATCACGCACACGGCATATATGACACCCCAGAGGATATCTAGGTTTGAAAATGCTGGAACACAAGCGTGTCCTAAATGCGACGAAGAAAATGCCGGCATGGTACACATGTTTTGGCCATGCCCAGTAATTGAACGCTTCTGGGGCGAAGTAGCACAGAAACTAGTGGAAAAGGGGGTCACGATTGTTATTGATACAGCTTGGGCATGCTTGCTGGGGGGGTTCCCTAGATCGCAGAAACTTAAGCATATTAACTCTCTCTAGTTAATTCAGGTGCTAAGTGTGTTTTTTCCCCGGTAACATTTCTTGCCGCGGATACGCGTATCTTTAGTAAGACCGAACTGTCATTACTGTCAAAAAGTGATTGCCTATGTATTCCCGGTAACGTCTTTTGTTTCACAACACCAGTCCGTTAAAACATAGGGTACTTACCTTGAGTTATACCGTACAAAGTGAATTGGTTGGCTGTAGTGTATTTTACGTGTGGTTTTGAATTATTAGAAGTGTTGTGTTTATAACAAATAGTTTAAAAATAAATGTACTTATATTTTTTACCTAAAACCTTGGGTCAGTGTTTGCTTGAGTCACAGTAATTGTGGTCCCTTTGTGTAATCTCTGCTACTGCTCATATACTCTTGAGATAAGCCTGGCTGCTCCACTACTGCTACCACTTTAACATAGTAGTACAGGCTTGTACCAAAGGTGAACTTGTATTACCACTTGTAGTCTTAATTGTGTGTAGTGGTCCCTAAGGGCACTGCACAGGATTCTGCCTAACAGTCCCGATTAGACCATTGCTGTGGTGTATGTGTGGGCTAGTCCTGCTATTGGCTAGTGGGAGTTTCAGCTCTTACCTGGCATTTAGGATAAGATGGGGACCCCTGCACCCATTCTTCAGAGATCCTGGAGAAACCTGAAGGAGCCAAGTATCCTATCCAGCTGTGAGACCCGCAACAAGACCCGAGACCGGACTGAAGGAGGCCTGGCAACCAACTTCTGCTGCTGTCCTGGAGGAGCCATGTCTTGCTCTTGATCTTTAGTAATCCTGCGAAGAACCCTTGGAGGGGAAGGAACATCCATTCCGGACGTCTGCTCGGTGTCCTGCCAAAGGATGCCTTCGATAGTACCCTAAAAAAACGTCCTGTGGCTGGCCAGCTTCGTTTTTGGGCTACTGTTCTGCCGGTGTCACCGTACCGAGTTTCTGCCTATAACTTGAGTGATTCTCAGCTGGCCCTGCAAGACTACCTCCTACGAAATTTTAGCATCCTAGCATTAAGGGGACCTGAGACAGATGGGAAAGTCTGATCGAGGCTGCCAAGACCTTTTGCGTCATAGTGCGCGGTTACCACCATACGGAAATTGCTAATCTGACCCGAGTCCAGTCCTGAGAGGGGTGCTGCATCGAGTTTTTCTGTATTCTTCGACCTAGAGACCTTGCAACAGTAAAAGACACCAACCGGAGATCAGCGCAAACCTGCAACCCCTGGGAATCAAGGACTGCGGCTTTTGGCAGTAAAAGCAACGTCAGACTCTCTTCTTTTGTTCTGCCAAGTCTGGGGAAGAATCGGAGTACGGGGGGTGAGGGAAGTTACAGCGTTTCTAACCTACTCCTATACTCCCATTATAATCAATGCACTTATAATAATAATAAAAGCTTATTTCTAACACTTTTGCTTTGCCATAGCTTGCTTGTGCAAGACATTTGACTGTTGGGGCTACTTTTGGGCAATAGTCTAACTAGAACCCTAACCCTAAGAACCCTTGACTATACACCCCAGAGACCCCACCTGCATTTCTTTCCTGCATCCTAAGTTCTGTGGAACTGTATCTTGAACTATTGGGCACAAGGCCCCAGGCAATTTAGGGTTGGACAATTTTAGATAGGGATCATCTCTGTGGACCTTTTTGTGCATAACACTTGCCTAACCTTTCCTTTGCAGGAATTTCTTATTTGTATTATGCCCTATAACCAAGTGAATGTATATATGCATTTAGTTTGATTGTGTTGTGTATAACATCTACCTGCTTGTAGTCATTTTTCTGAAGTGCGTTTTGGCCATAATTAAATAACTGTACATCCTGTCTAAATCTGCGATTCCCATTGTGTGACCTCGTTGTGGACCCTTTACAAGCTCACCACCTCTAAAGAACTTAGCCTAGACCGCCTATCACTGTTACCTAAACTGGTTTGGCTACAGCTTCCCAGAGATGTTCCTGTCACAATTTAGGTTGGCATTCTATACATCTGTCCACCAGGCCAGAGTATAAAAAATCAGTCCTAACAGTCGCTCGAAACCTCTTCAACCTTGGCAGAACCCATGGAATGGCAGGATTCGGAGGGAATGCGTAAAGGAGGGGGAAGGTCCAATCCACCAGAAACCAGTCCCTCAGTGCACCGTTCGCTGGGAATCCCCTCAAGCAGAAGAGTTTGCATTTCCTTTGGACTCTGTTGCGAACAGATCCACTGCTGGGGTACGCCAGAGAGTGAAGACCTCTCTAGGACTTCCTCGTACACTTCCTACTTGTGTGAGACCGTGCTCTGCCTGCTCAGAGCATCAGCCAAGTTGTTCTCTGTGCCCGCCAGATGAACTGCTGAGACTGAGAGCCTGTTCTCCAGCAATCAGAACCAAAGCATCATCGCCTCTGGGTAGGAGTGCACACCACCTTGCTTGTTGAACTAGTGCATCGCCACTGTATTGTCCATCAGAACAAGGACATGCCAGCCTGTTCATGTGCCACCTGGCTTCCAGAGGCTGCTCACCTGCAAATCCTTGCAGTGAGCGCCCCAACCCTTCAAGGACGCATCTGTGACTGCTCGGCTCAAGGTCTCCAGATGCCAGTGGTCTGGACACTTCACCTGACATCGAGTTTCAGCAGTCCCAGACCTAGATTCACAATACATCTAAATACAGGGCTATAGTAGAAAGGGTGATTGACACCCTGGGATTGCACTCATCAGTAGCACCTACACAAGGTTATGACCTTACCAACATCCTAGATGAAGGCCTTGCCACTGAGCGTAATATGCCTCTGAACCCGGCCATTGCCGATCCTTTGGCAGCTCTGTAGCAAAACCCATGTTCCATTCCACCCATCAGCTCCATCATTTCTGGGAAGTACAGGCTGGCTAGAGAAGACCCCCCTCATACCTCTCCTCTCACCCTTCCCCAAAGGAGCTTGTTTTGCAGGCTGCTACGGTCTCTTCTAGGCCCACATCCTCAATATCTACTCTGCCCCCAGACAGAGAAGCAAAAAAAGTAGATGGCTTGGCAAAGAAGGTATTCACTTCAGGTAGCATGGCCCTCAAAGCTACAAATGTGGCAAGCAGTTTTGCAAAATACTCCTTTGGTCTATGGACAGCAGTGGAAAATGCTGCTCAGTATGTCCTGTAAGGAGAAATGAGCAAGGGCTTCCTAGGTGGCCAAGCAGTCGCTGCAAAAGGGCCTGGACATCGCTGACTTTGTGGGCCGATCTATGGCTTCGGCCAGAACGGGAGGCCTACTTGAAAACCTCTGGTTTTTCACCTAACGTTCAAGTTAAACTTCTGGACATGCCCTTCGAGTGAGATCTTCTTTTCGGCCACAAAGCTGAGGATTCCTTAGAAAAATTCAAGGAATCCAAACTCGCTGCCAAGTCCTTAGGCCTAGCTGCGGAGCTGGCCAAACCTGCATTTAGCTTCGCTGCTATTGCACGGGGCTACACCCTGCTTATGGCAGGAGAGCGCAGCTCCCATCGGCCATGCAAGGGCACAAGTATTTCTCGTGCTCCGGAAAGGGCCGAGGGGCTTCCAAAGGCCAACAGGCAGCATCAGCGTGGGGGCGACACAGCCTCAAGCTGCTGTGCTTTCCCCTCTCACAGCGCACCGGTTGGAGGACGGTTGAATTAGCATTTGCGCCAGTGTCAGGGATGTCAGGGAATTGCTTCCGAAAGTCGGTAAACTGCGAAATCCTGAAACAGACTTCTGCCACTGCACCGGTCACCACCGAAAGTCATCCAAAGGGCCCACGGGTATCATCTTCTTCAGCCAGGCCCTGTCGGGGTACACAACACGTTTCACCTTCGTGGGGCATCCACACCCAGCGTAACGACCCGCCAACGGAGACCACCGCGAAGACCGAATGTGCCGCTGTTTCGACACTGCTTGGTTCCTTCCTTTCTCTTGACCTTGACATCCCAGCAGCGAGTCCTTCCAAAAGCAGTCCATCCTCTAGGGGTCCGGTCGAGTAAAGCCAAGAAACTCCACCACTTCGCCTGCCAAGGCACCAAAGGTTATGTGATGAGGAACAGCATCTTCCATCCTCAAGAATCATCCAGTGGTCAGTCATTTTGGATCCTGTTCCCCTGTGGCATCTCGGGCACTTTGGGGTAGTGGAACCTATAAAAAGAAAAGCAGCATTAGTGAACATATTTGTACTGGGCGTAGTATAGAAGATAAAGTACACCCTAACTTGTCCCTTTCAGGATGCCCAGATAAGAGGATCCTTGCACAGTATCACTATTTAAGTCTAAAGAAAGTATACTGCCAATGTTACTAAACTAACCTGCCTTTCTACATTGACCTATGAAGTTATACCCTGCTAAGCAATTCTCATGCTTTTTAAAAACTGCCAACAGTTGGTGCATTTTTAATGATCTAAGTATAGTGTGGTACCACACAGTATATATAGTTTTGCCATTATTAGAATAGGGTTGCCCGAGTACAAAGTGTGTTATTTATATGAATATATTTATCTGATCCTTGTTTTCTAAAAAGAGAAGTTGTGTTATCACCTAAAGTATTGTGGACATTCCCTTTGTGGGGGCGCTTGGGGATTCACTGTACTTAAGAGCCAACTTGCATCATCTCCTGAGAGCCTCAGCCTTGGTTGCTGGACACGTTTACCAATTGAGAGCCTTGGCTGGGGAGCTGTGTGGCTCTGCCCCAAACATATAGAGGGCAGAGATACAGATACCTGTTGGGGAGAATTCTCATTCTATGGCTAATTTCTCTCACCTAGTGAGTCCCCCAGCAGCTTTGCTGGATTTCTGGAGTTTACTTTTTCCACTTGATAAGAGTGTGAGCCTTTTTCCCACTCTTACCTGTGTTTTGCCATGTGCATTTCTACTGTTTGTGTGATCATGGGCTCTGGAGGACACCACTTCATGAACCCCACTTTTATGTGTGTTACACAGCACCTTCAGTGCAGTGACACAAGGTTGTCTTTTAGACTTCCCAATGACTCAATTTTTCTGGGGCTGACTGCTGTCCCCCAGAAAACAGGTAAAGTTGCCATTTACTTTACATAGTCATTTAAAACTACAGACCTAGTACACCCCATCTTACATGGAGTACTGGAAAGGGTTAACTCCTACCCCTTTTTGTCTGTGCCTCTCTGAGCTTTGTTTTTCTCTTTTAACATTTAGACTTGGCTGGTGGCAGTGGCATCTACCCTAACTTTAATACTGCGATTATACTATATAAACGTGGTACTGTTCCAGGCTATTATATTGGCCTCGAACATAAACCTTATTCACCAAATACTTTTTCTTTTGGCTTCGGTGGGGTTTATTTGCAATTTCTTTTTGTTAAAGTCCTTCTTGTGTTTTACTTTGCGCGGCAAACCAGGTTTGCCTTCTTTGTTCACCATCTTTTGGCGGGCTTCTCTCAAGAAGCCCTCCTTTTGGTGCCTGGGTGTCTAGGTGGGCTGAATGTGAGGGAGGGGTGTAGTCACCCCATGCACAGGGTATCCTTGAAAAAACAAGCCGCACTTTGTCATGACTGGATGAGGTGGTTGTCCGGGCCGGACAAACCCCCTACTGGGCGATTGACAGCTAGGCTGTGTGAATGGGGGATTTTCGCATAAAAGGCAGGACTCTTGAGCTGGAAGTCAGAGTCGCCACTAGAACTGCAAGGAACCGAAGAGAAGCAGAGAAGAAGATGGCTGCTGCAACTACCGAGTCCCGGTGGAGCCCTGCTGCAGTCCTGAGCTATCTACCCTTCAACGACAAGAGAAGATCCAGTCCGGAGTCTTCTTCCCTTGAGCCTGGTGGGATCAACCAGCTCAACTTCCACAGGCAGAGGATCCTCTTCTTGGTCGAAATCGCTGCACCCAGCTGTAGTGGTCCAGATAGCCACCTGAAGAGCCTCTCCTGTTTTAAAGGAGCGCACTTTTTATTCACCGTTGCTTTTGCTACTGCTGGCTTCATCCCTGGGTAGTGCAGATCTCTCCAGACATTCTCCTTCTGGTCTCCACGACTAAAGCCACATGAACCGTCAGTCTGAGTCTGCAGGAACTACCAGGAACAACTGCCGTACCACCAGCTCTTCTTCAATCGAGGAACTGGGGTGAACCCCTTTTCCCTCACTAAAGGCTTGTCCTCATCTTCCTTCCCTCTTATAACTTTTGACAATATCCAAGTACTCCTGGCAATCTCGAATCATGAACTGTACTAACCGTGTGATCCGCGACAACAGGAAGCCTGTTCCACTTGACACTGGCACAGGCCTATTGACTTTTATTCACTTGTAGGAAAGTGTCCTCTGATACGATCTGCCTTGACAAAAGTATTGCCTATGATTTTTATCACCAACTCTCTTGTGTTGATTCATGTGCTAAGTGTGGTTTAACTCCGGTAACATTTCTTCCCGCGGGTACGCGCATCTTTAGTAAAACCGAACTGTCAAAAAGCGATCGCATCTGTCCCCCGGTAACGTCTTTGTTTCCCAACACCGGTCTGACAAAACCAAGGGTACTTACCTTGAATTGTGTTGCACAAAGTGAATTGGTTGTGTGTAGTGTATTTTACATGCAATTTTAAATTAATAGAAGTGAAGTGTTTTACGAACAGATGATCTAGAAATTAATTTAATTTTTAAACCAAAAACCTTGAGTCAGTGTTTGCTTGAGTCACCGTAATTGTAGTCCTTGGCGTAATCTCTACTAATGCTCATTTGCTCTTGAGATAAGTTTGGCTGCGCTGCTACTGCTACCAACAGTGTAGTACAGGCTTGTACCAAAGGTGAATTTGTATTACCACTTGTAGTCTTAATTGTGTGTAGTGGTCCCTAAGGGCACTGCACAGGATTCTGCCTAACAATACCCACATCCAGTCTTTACACTTTGGATTTGCAGAGCTTCCAAGGATTCCTCTGGATGCCTCCTCTCAGCGACAGACTGCAGCAGAAGGACTAAATCCAGACTGTCAACAAGGTAACGGCGGGGGTTCTGCATTTTTATACATATTCAGACCCACAAAGAAGCAGGGAGGGCTCTCCCTGTCCTCCAATCATACAGCATGCACCTACCGAGTTTGGGGATGCTTTCCAATCGGTGGAAAGCTTTCCAAATTCAAACAATCGCAGGCAAACCCCCACACACCACCAGGATGTTTTTTTTTAGCTCTGACTACACATACCCAATATAAACCAGTACAAGCTGCTCATAGTCTATTGTGCTCTCCATAGCTAAGGATGCATGTAGCTCATGCCAAAATATGGCAAAGACTGCATTGGTACAGTGGAAGTCCCCCAGGGCTTCAAGGAAAACGGGGAGAGGACAAAACGGCATGTTGCGGCTGGATTGTCATTTTGCACAAAGGGATTTAAGAACACATCTGCCACCAGCCCTTTTACTTCCACCTCAGCTGAGCAAGGCCGGCCTGCGATATGTACTGGGGACCTAGGGGTTCCCCTGCCCTTGGGTGCCTTGTGGAGGTGCCCATTAGAAAGTGCGCATATAATAAAAATGTTTGAGAGTTGTGGTCTTCAACGAGAATAGAGATTTAGTCTCATTGGGGATAAAGTTAGTTAGGACTCTGAAAAGTAAATCAATAGCAGTTACCAAATTTGGTCTCCAGCCTTAGCCAGACTGAAAAGTTGAGTAAAGGGGAGAAGCGTTCGCAAACCTAGTTTAGGAAATAGGAAAAACTAACTTGAGGCCACCCAGGTCAGAAAATTGACTGTCTGCCTCAACAATGGTACTTACTATGGGAGCGAAGCTCTTCCAATTTATTTGTTACATCATTTAAAACTCTAGTCAAGAAAAAGGCTAGTTAAATGAGATTAGCTGAGGTTTTGTCCTCATCTGTCCAAGTGGCGGAAGCACAAGGTAAAAATAATCTAAAACAGTATGATTCCTTAGCAATTCAAATACAGATATGTTTGAGCAAAACAGATTTTTTTTAAAGTAACTTACGTCAGATGAGCTGTCATTTTCAGAGTTTTCTCGCAGTACAGCCGTGTCCTCCATAACTGCTTTAGTAATGGAGCTATTGGTGTTTGCCAACTTCTTTTTTCTATCACCAGCATCCAGCAAACTATCACGAGCATGTTCCTAGGATTGAGTAATAACAAATGTACAATGAACTAAAAACAGTTACTGCATCTAAAGAGAACACTACTTTCTGCAAAGTTAGTTCTGAACAACACAGTATTCCTTCCACCGATTCCTAATATTTCAAATGTCACATACTGATTCAGAAATTGACTACTAGGAGGCGCTAAATGGGTCCAACGCTAACTGTCATGGCGTTCATGACATCTCAACCAGATATATATATATGGGATACATTACTCACCCTAAACGTATTTCTGATGCTTGTATCTCCTTAGATTCACATGCTGCGCATAGGCCGACATCTAGTGGAAGCTGCGGAGTATTACGGTTTGTTTTTTTAAACTCGAAAATGGGCGTCGACACAGGGCGTGCCAGTAATACTATCCCTAGTGTGACGTCCACTGTACCCAAGATCCCTCACGCGTCTAGGATCCTCAGATTGTATTTTTTCTGACATAAGGTAGCATGAGGAGTAGTGTGAGTACAGATAATCCAAGCAGATAGATAGAAAGGTAAGACTACAAGAAACCATGCGCTTTCTCTCAGAGGGGAGGAAGGGTGGGTTGCATGTGAATCTAAGCAGATACAAGCATCAGAAATACGATTACGGTGAGAAATGTATCCCTTCTGAGGCTTGTGGAATCTGCTTAGATCACATGCTGTGCATAGATTAACGAGCAGTACCTGAAGGAGGTGGGATGTGAGAAGGGTCATGAGCAAATAAGTGTCTTAGAACCGCTTGTCCCACTTGTGTATCTGCCTTGGAATGGGTGTTAATGCAGTAATGCTGAGAAAAAGGGTGAATAGAGCTCCAAGTAGCTGCTTTGCAAATGGTGTCAAGGGGTACATTTGCAATGAAAGCCAGAGTGGCCCCAATGCCTCTAGTAGAGTGGGCTCTTGGCGTGAAAGGCAGAGTTCTTTCAGAGAGTGAGTAACACAGCTGGATACAGTTAATAATCCACTTCGAGATGGCACCTTTAGAGATGTGATCCCCTCTCTGCCTGTAGCTACGGCGACAAACAGTTGATCTGTTTTTCTTAGCGGTCTGGTCTTATGTACATAGTAGAGGACCACCCTATGCACATCTAGGGTGTGTAGTTTCACCTCAGCCGAGCTTTGAGGGTCCTGGAAGAATGCCGGAAGCTCGATGGACTGGTTTACGTGGAATTTAGATATAAACTTAGGTGAGAACCTAGGGGGTGTGCGTAAAACCAGTTTGTCTTTATGGACAGTAAAGAAGGGATCCTGCACTGACAGAGCCTGAATTTCACTGACTCTTCTTATAGAAGTAATAGCTACTAAGAAGGCCATTTTATAAGTCAGGTGTTTGAGACTGCTTTTATGCATGGGCTCGAAAGGGGGTCCCATGAGCTTGGGTAGCACTACATTAAGGTCCCACCCTGGTGGTGGGTTTGAAATAGGAGGGTGAAGTCTCTTTACTCCTTCCATGAAGGCTTTAACTACTGGTACTTTCCACCACGAGACCTTGCTATGGGAAGTGGTGTATGCCGACAGGGCTGCCAGGTGTACTTTCAGTGAGTTAAAAACCAATCCTGCATCTAGCAGGTGGAGCATGTATGTAACAATAGTGGAAGGAGTGCAATCAACAGGGTTGATTTGTCTACTCTGGCACCAGATAACGAACCTCTTCCACTTGTCAAAGTAACAGTGCCTTGTGTTTGGTTTCCTAGATTCTTTTAGGATGTCCATACACCTCTGTGGTAAATTGAGATGTCCAAACTCTATGACCTCAGGAGCCATGCTGCCAGGTTCATTGAGTTGGGTTGCTGGTGCACTGTTTGACCTTGGTGCTGGGACAGTAGGTTGTACCAGGCTGGAAGTTTGATGGGCTCGCACACCGCCATCCTGCGTAGGTGTGGGAACCACGGTTGTCTTGCCCACATGGGAGCAACTAGGACGAGCGTCATCGACTCTCTGTTCATCTTGTTCACCACCTTCCTGATGAGGAGTTGGTGGAAAAGCGTACGCAAACATCCCTGACCAGTTCATCCACAGGGCGTTCCCCTGGGAGTCTGGTTGGGGGAACCTGGATGCAAATCCTGGGCATTGTCTGTTTTCGCTTGTGGCGAATAAGTCTATAGTGGGGAAACCCTACTGAGAAAAGATATCTTATACGACCTCTCTGTGTAGAACCCATTCGTGTTTCTCTGGGAGGGAGTCTCTGCTCAGAGCATCCGCTAGGGAATTGAGCTCCCCTGGAACATGTTGTGATGACAGGAAGATGTTCCGTCTGAGTGCCCATATCCAGATTTTCTGGGCAAGCTGGGGCAGATTTGGCGAACGAGTCCCTCCTTGCTTGTTCAGGTAGAACATGGCTGTTGTGCTGTCCGTCCGGATTTGCACTGACAGGTTTAGTAAGTGGGGCTCGAACGCTTGAAGCGCTCTGAATACTGCCAGAAGCTCTAGCATGTTGATGTGGTTCTTGGCCACTGAAGGAGACCAGAGACCCTGAGCTGTGTGGTGGAGATGGTGAGCTCCCCACCCCGTCAGACATGCATCGGTAGTGACTACTGCCTGTACTTCGGGATCGTAAAAGGGTTTTCCCTGTGCAATATTCTCTCTTGTCCACCAGTGAAGACTTTGTACTAGTGCTGGCGAAACGACCACTAGATCGTCCCACTGACCACTTGCCTGAGACCACTGTTTCGCCAACCATTCCTGCATGGGACGCATGCGCAGGCTCGCGTGGGGGACCAGGTAAATACATGACTCCATCATGCCCAGTAAACGCATTGCCTTGCGTACCGTTATTTGGTGACCGGACTGATAATGCAGAATTGGCAGTAGTATATTCCGAATTCTTTCCTCTGAAGGAAAGGTCAACCCCTCTTGAGTATCTAGAATTGCTCCTAGGGACTGTTTGGAGGTGCTTGGCACCAGGCTTGACTTTTTCTCATTGATTGAGAAGCCTAACGCGTGGAGGAGGTCGATAGTCCTTTGAATGTTTGTCCTGCAAATTACTGGGGTTTCCCCCGTTATGAGCCAGTCGTCCAGATAAGGGTACACCGGGATTGCCTCCCTGCGTAGGTGTGCAGCCGCCACCGCCAGTACTTTGGTGAATACCCTTGGTGCCGAAGCTATCCCGAAGGGCAGTACCTTGAATTGGTAGTGCCGACTGTCCATCTTGAAGCGCAAGTACCTTCTGTGCGCTGGGAACATGGAAATATGAAAATAAGCATCTTTCATATCCAAGGTTGCCATGTAATCCCCCTTTTTTAGGAGTGGGATTACCTCTTGTAGCGTAGTCATACGAAACTTTTGGGGCTTGACATACTTGTTGGCAGGCCGTAAGTCCAATACTGGGCGCATTGTCAAATCTTTCTTTGGCACAAGGAAGTAAGTTGAATAAATACCCTTGTTTACATGGTGTCCCGGGACGAGTTCTATCGCGTCCTTTTCTAGCAGAATGGCGATCTCCTCAAGGAGAATCTTCTGATGTTCTAAAGAGTGTACTCTTTGTCGTGGAGGATGGTTCCGGGGACGCTGCAGTAGTTCTATACAGTACCCTGTGGATACTGTTGACAGCACCCATCTGTCTGATGTGATCCCTTCCCAAGCCTGGGTGAAGTTGGAAATGCGTCCCCCTACTGGGGTTGCGTGAGAAGGGACCCTGAACTGAGTGTCACTGCTTTGGTGGAGGCGTGCCGCCTCCTTTGCTGGGGCTGCCTCTGCCTTTACCACGACCTCTCCTATTACCCCTGCCGTAACCCTGGGTAGACTGTTGGCTGTTGTTCCACTGTGTACCCTGCCCCTGGGAATAGTTAGATCCTCTCTGGGAATTTTGGCCGCGTGGGCGACGAAAATTACTATTCCCTCTCTGGTTAGGGGGTTTATTGGTTAACTGGCCAAGGGACTTGAGTGTCTCATATTCGTCCTTGGCATTCTTCAGTGCGTCCTCGACCGCCTTACCAAACAACAGATCGGCTTCCACCTGTTTGTCCAACAATGATGCCTGGGTTTCTGCCTTAAAACCAGACTGCCGTAACCACGCATGTCTCTTGATAACAGTGCCTTCTGCTATCAATCTGCCTGCGTTGTCCGCGGCGTCAACGGTTGCTTTCACAATGCAACCAGACACGGCTCTACCCTCTGCGGAAATCCGAGCTAACTGGCCCTTTAAAGGTTCCGGAGCAGAGGCTATGAGTGCCGCGACTTCTTCCCACTGATGGCAGTTGTAGCTGGCCAACAGGGTGGTGGAGTTTGCAATCCTTGCTTGATAGGCGGACGTTGAGGCTACTTTCCTGCCGAAACCATATAGTTTTTTGCTCTCCTCGTCCGGAGGAGCTTCGGACGATGACAAGGGTGTTCCAGCCCTCTTACGAGTGTTAGTGACAACTAGGGAGTCTAGCTTCAGATGTCCTCTTATATAGAGAGGGTCAGACAGGGCTGCCCTGAAAAGTTTTTCAACCCTGGGATTGACTGCTCTGGTGAGGTTCGGGTTACCAGGGATGGGTCTATTCTACGCTGAATGGACTGAAGGATAGGGATGGTCTGGGCAACAGGCCTCCTTTTCCCCACTAACTCCTCTGCGAAGTCCCTCTCCTCCTGGACACCGCGTGTGTCAATATGGAAATGTTCTGCTGCTCGTGCGAGAACCTCGTTTAGGAGGGGATGGTTATCGACAGGGGAGTGGATAACCGGGGCTTTGTTTTCTACCGGGGAATCTACTCTGTATGTTTCAGGGTCTTCCTCTTCCTCTTCTTGGTCCTCATCATCCCCATAGTAGCCCGTCCCGGTTTGCTCTTCTACCATGCCAAATTCTTGGTCCTCACCAAAGGAAGCCTCTCCTTGATACAGTGAGTATGGTCGTGAGCATGGTTGTACCTCGAAGGGGTCTGTAGACCTCATCGGTGTCTCAAACCGGGGCTTCTTACTCGGGGGGATAGGATCGTTAGAGCCTGAGGGTGTCGCCCCTTGTGGATCATACGAAAGGAAATGGTCTGGATTTTATCATAAAAGTCAGCCAAAGAAGACATCCTTGACATGACCCTATCTATGTCTTCACTCAACCATTTTTTGGAACTGGGAATGACTCTCTCAGCAAGTCTCGGGGATTTATCTTGAGTAGATTTACTGGTTTTAGACATATCAGCAGACCTGGTGTTGTCTGTCTGTTTAGGGGGAGTGGTGTGTTTCACAGGTGTGGAAGAGTGCAAAGGCTGCTTCTTCTGCTGTTTTCCCCCCTCCCTGTGAGTGGAAAAATGTTTTCCCTGTCCTTTTGTGGTTCCAGAGGTTTTCGACGCCTGGCGTCGAGGATCGGGGGTAGAGTCCTTGTCCTTCGAGCGTGGGGCCTCGCTGATCTGGTCTGCGGGCTCCGACTCCTGGAGCGTGGCCTGGGGGTGGAAGTCGTCTTCGTCCTCCGACAATCGAACTTCTGTTAGCCTAGGGAGCGAGACACTCTTGGCAAGAGTGGATGATTGCCTGGAGTCATGAGGCGATCTCGATCGAGAACGCCCAGAGGACACCGAATCGGACCGTTCTGTTTGTTCCTCTTTCTGAGAACTCGACGTCGTCGAGTCTCGGTTGGACTTTGTGTGTGGTGTGTGAAGCGCTTGTGTCGCCGGGGGTCTTCCCCATAGCCGCCCTGCCGGACGACCTTCCGAGGTCAGGGACCTGCACTCGGCTGTCTTTCGATGCTGTAATGCTCTCGCCGTCCGAAAGTACAGCGTTGCTGCCGTCGCTGAAGGCGCCCTCTGCTGCCATGGCCGCCTGCCTGGCGTGGTGGGCCCAACGCTTCGTCGAACGGTCCTTAAGTGTCTTAGGTTTAAACCTACTACACGCTCTGCAGTTCGCTTCGGGGTGGTCCCTCGGCAAGCAGAGATTGCACGTGGCGTGCCTGTCGACCCAAGGGTATTTGCGATTGCACTTGGGGCAGAATTGAAAAGGGGTACCCTCCATATGCACCTTGAGGCAGCGGGCTGTTAAGTGTAGGAAATGTATAAGGTGTACCTATATACCAAGAGTGTACAGTATGTCCAACCCCCCCACTCTCCCTACTTGCAGGGCCGAGACCAGAAGCCTTCCAAGGCCTGAGGCCTTCCGAGGCCCAAATCCGTCGTGCAGCAGCCGACGGTCGATTTCTTCTCCAGCCGGCGTCGAGTGTCAAAGTTTGACGTTGGGATGGGGAAGGATGTGAATAAATTAATATTTTAGCAAAAGTATGGCTAAGGCCAGGGGACTCCGCAAAATGCTTCCGACCAGTATGGCGGAAAAAAACAATCTGAGGATCCTAGACGCGTGAGGGATCTTGGGTACAGTGGACGTCACACTAGGGATATTATTACTGGCACGCCCTGTGTCGACGCCCATTTTCGAGTTTCGAAAAACAAACTGTAATACTCCGCAGCTTCCACTAGATGTCGGCCTATGCACAGCATGTGATCTAAGCAGATTCCACAAGCCTCAGAATATATATATATATATATATATATATATATATATATATATATATATATATGATACATTACTCACCGTAATCGTATTTCTGATGCTTGTATCTGCTTAGATTCACATGCTGTGCATAGGCCGACATCTAGTGGAAGCTGCGGAGTATTACAGTTTGTTTTTCGAAGTCGAAAAATGGGCGTCGACACAGGGCGTGCCAGTAATACTATCCCTAGTGTGACGTCCCCTGTACCCATGATCCCTCACGCGTCTAGGATCCCCAGATTGTGTTTTTCCTGACATGAGGTAGCATGAGGAGTAGCGTGAGTACAGATAGTCCAAGCAGATAGACAGAAAGGTAAGACTACAAGCAACCATGCGCCTTCTCTCGGAGGGGAGGAAGGGTGGGTCGCATGTGAATCTAAGCAGATACAAGCATCAGAAATACGATTACGGTGAGTAATGTATCCCTTCTGAGGCTTGTGGAATCTGCTTAGATCACATGCTGTGCATAGATTAGCGAGCAGTACCAGAAGAAGGAGGTGGGATGTGAGAAGGGTCATGAGCAAACAGGTGTCTTAGAACCGCTTGTCCCACTTGTGTATCTGCCTTGGAATGAGTGTCAATGCAGTAATGCTGAGTAAAAGTGTGAATAGAGCTCCAAGTAGCTGCTTTGCAAATGGTGTCAAGGGGAACATTTGCAATGAAAGCCAGAGTGGCCCCAATGCCTCTGGTAGAGTGGGCCCTTGGCGTACAAGGCAGAGTTTTTTCAGAAAGAGAGTAACACAGCTGTATACAGTTGATAATCCACTTTGAGATAGCGCCCTTAGAGACGCGATCCCCCTCTCTGCCTGTAGCTACGGAGACAAACAGTTGATCTGTTTTCCTTAGCGGTCTGGTTTTATTTACATAGTATAAGACCGCCCTACGCACATCTAGGGTGTGTAGTTTCACCTCAGCTGAGCTTTGTGGGTTTTGGAAGAAAGCCGGAAGCTCGATGGACTGGTTTACATGGAACTTGGATATGAATTTTGGTGAGAATCTAGGGTGTGTGCGTAAAACCAGTTTGTCCTTGTGGATAGTAAAGAAAGGATCTTGCACTGACAGAGCCTGAATTTCACTGACCCTTCTTATGGAGGTAATGGCTACTAAGAAGGCCGTTTTATAAGTCAGGTGTTTGAGACTACTTTTATGCATGGGTTCGAAGGGGGGCCCCATGAGCTTAGATAGCACCACATTGAGATCCCATCCTGGCGGTGGGTTCGAGATAGGAGGGTGAAGTCTCTTTACTCCTTCCATGAAGGCTTTAACCACTGGTACTTTCCACCACGAAACCTTGTTATGGGATGTGGTGTAGGCTGAGAGGGCTGCCAGGTGTACTTTCAGAGAGTTAAAAACCAACCCTGCATCCAGCAGGTGGAGCATGTATGTTACAACGTTGGAAGGAGTGCAATCAACCGGGTTGATTTGTTTACTCTGGCACCAGATAACGAATCTTTTCCACTTGTCAAAGTAACAGTGCCTTGTATTTGGTTTCCTAGACTCTTTTAGAATGTCCATACACCTCTGTGGTAATTTGAGATGTCCAAACTCTATGACTTCAGGAACCATGCTGCTAGGTTCATAGAGTTGGGTTCCTGATGCACTGTTTGACCTTGTTGCTGGGACAGAAGGTTGTACCAGGCTGGGAGTCTGATGGGCTCGCATACCGCCATCCTGCGTAGGTGTGGAAACCATGGTTGTCTCGCCCACATGGGAGCAACTAGGATGAGCGTCATCGATTCCTTGTTCATCTTGTACACCACCTTCCTGATGAGAGGAGTTGGTGGGAAAGCGTACGCAAACATCCCTGACCAGTTCATCCACAGGGCATTCCCCTGGGAGTCCGGTTGTGGGAACCTGGATGCAAATCCTGGGCATTGTTTGTTTTCGCTTGTGGCGAATAGGTCTATAGTGGGGAAACCCCACTGAGAGAAGAGATCTTTTACTACGTCTTTGTGAAGGACCCATTCGTGTTCTTCTGGGAGGGAGTCTCTGCTTAGAGCATCCGCTAGGGAATTGAGCTCCCCTGGAACATGTTGCGATGACAGGAAGATGTTCCGTCTGAGTGCCCATCTCCATATTTTCTGGGCAAGCTTGGACAGATTTGGCGAACGAGTCCCTCCTTGCTTGTTCAGATAGAACATGGCTGTCGTGCTGTCCGTCCTGATCTGCACCGACAAGTTTAGTAGATGGGGCTCGAACGCCTGCAGCGCTCGGAATACTGCCAGAAGCTCTAGCAGATTGATGTGGTTCTTGGCTACTGAGTGAGACCAGAGACCCTGAGCTGTGTGGTGGAGATGGTGAGCTCCCCACCCCGTCAGGCATGCATCTGTAGTTACCACTGCCTGTACTTCGGGATCGTAAAAGGGTTTCCCCTTTGCGAGATTCTCTCTTGTCCACCAGTGTAGGTTCTGTACGAGTGTTGGCGAAACGACCACTAGATCGTCCCACTGACCACTTGCCTGAGACCACTGTTTCGCCAACCATTCCTGCATGGGACGCATGCGCAGACGCGCATGGGGGACCAGGTAAATGCATGACGCCATCATGCCGAGTAACCGCATAGCTTTGCGTACTGTTATCTGTTGACCTGACTGATAATGCGGAATTTGCAGAAGTATGTTCCGAATTCTTTCTTCTGAAGGGAAGGTCAATCCTTTCTGAGTATCTAGGATAGCTCCTAGAAACTGTTTTGAGGTGCTTGGCACCAGACTTGACTTTTTCTCGTTGATGGAGAAGCCTAATTCGTGGAGGAGGTCGATGGTCCTCTGAATGTTTGACCTGCAGATTCCTGGGGTTTCCCCCGTTATGAGCCAGTCGTCCAGATAAGGGTACACTGGGATTGCCTCCCTGCGTAGGTGTGCAGCTGCCACCGCCAGTACCTTGGTGAATACCCTTGGTGCAGAAGCTATCCCGAAGGGCAGTACCTTGAATTGGTAGTGGCGACTGTCCACCTTGAAGCGCAAGTATTTTCTGTGCGCCGGGAGCATGGAAATATGAAAATAGGCATCTTTCATATCCAAGGTTGCCATGTAATCCCCCTTTTTTAGGAGTGGGATTACCTCTTGTAGTGTGGTCATACGGAATTTTTGGGGCTTGACATACTTGTTGGCAGGTCGTAAGTCTAAAACTGGGCGCATTGTTAAATCTTTCTTTGGCACAAGGAAGTAAGTTGAATAGATACCCTTGTTTACCTGGTGTCCCGGGACGAGTTCTATCGCGTCCTTTTCTAGCAGAATGGCGATCTCCTCGAGGAGGATCTTCTGATGTTGTAAAGAGTGGACTTTTTGTCTTGGAGGATGGTTTAGGGGACGTTGCAGTAGTTCTATGCAGTACCCATTGGATACTGTTGACAGCACCCATCTGTCGGATGTTATCCCTTCCCATGCCTGGGTGAAACTTGATATTCGTCCCCCTACTGGGGTTGCATGGGAAGGGACCCTGAACTGAGCGTCACTGCTTTGGTGGAGGCGTGCCTCCTCCTTTACTGGGGCTGCCTCTGCCTCTACCACGTCCTCTTTTACTACCCCTACCATACGCCTGGGTAGACTGTTGTGAGCTGGTGTTCCACTGTGTACCCTGGGTGTGGGAGTAGCTATTTCCTCTATTGGAATTTTGGCCGCGGGGGCGACGAAAATTGCCATTCCCTCTTTGGTTAGGTGGTTTGGTAGTTAACTGGCCAAGGGATTTGAGGGTGTCGAATTCTTCCTTAGCGTTTTTTAGAGCGTCCTCGACTGCCTTCCCAAACAGGAGATCACTTTCCACTGGTTTGTCTAAGAGCGCAGCTTGTGTTTCTGCTTTGAATCCCGACTGCCTCAACCAAGCATGCCTTTTGATGACAGTCCCCTCTGCTATAAGTCTACCTGCATTGTCAGCGGCGTCCAGAGTTGCTTTTACAGTGCAGCCTGACACGTTCCTTCCTTCCGCACAAATGCGAGCTAGCTGGCTTTTAAGGGGTTCGGGAGCAGAGTCTATTAGTGCTGCCACTTCTTCCCACTGGTGACAGTTGTAGCTAGCCAACAGTGTGGTGGAATTCGCGATTCTGGCTTGGTAGGCTGCCGTGGAAGCTACTTTCCTGCCAAAACCATAAAGTTTTTTACTTTCTTTGTCGGGGGGAGCCTCAGAGGAAGATAATGGTGTACCAGCTCTTTTGCGGGTGTTGGTTACTACTAGAGAGTCTGGCTTAAGTTGACCTCTAATATATAGGGGGTCCGACTGGGCTGCTTTAAACAGCTTCTCCACTCTCGGATTTACAGGTCTTGTCAGGTTTGGGTTGACAAGGGATGGTGCTATTCTGCGTTGAACAGATTTTAGGATGGGAATGGTCTGGGATACTGGCTTCCTTTCCCCTATTAGTTCTTCCGCAAAGTCCCTTTCTTCCTGGACACCTTGTGTGTCTATGTGGAAGTGGTTAGCTGCCCGAAAGAGCAGTTCATTCAGGAGGGGCTGATTATCTATTGGGGAGTCAGACACTGGGGCTTCCCTTTCGACTGGTGAGTCCATTCTGAAAATATCTGGGCTATTTTCTGGCTCATCCTCGTCTTCGTCTTCGCCGTAATAATCTGATCCTGCAGGATCTTCTGGCGTGTCAATTTCCTGACCTTCTATAAGGGAAGAGTTTCCTTGGTCTGTAGGGAAGAGGTAAGAATAGGGTTGGACCTCGATGGGGTCTAAAGGCCTAAATGGTGTCTCGACCCGGGGTCTTTTATTTGAGGGGATAGGGTCCCTTGACCTTGAGGGAGAATCTTCCTGAGGGTTTAAAGCTAGGAGTTGTTCAGGGTGTCTTTCGAAAAAATTCACCAAGGAAGACATCCTTGACATTACTCTGTCAATGTCCTCGCATGACCAGAGTTTTGAGCTTGGGGTGACCTTGCTGGGACTTTCTATGGATTGGCCCTGAGAAGACTTGGTCAGTTCTCTTGTAGTGGAGGACTGCAAGGGTTGTTTCCTTTGCTGTTTACCCCCTTCCCCGTGGGTGGAAGTGTGTTTCCCCTTTCCCTTATCTTTCGACGCCTGGCGTCGAGGATCGGAGGTGGAATCCCTGTCTTTCGAACTAGCCTTCGAAACTGGCCCCTCTTTACTCCCAAGTGATGTACCCTTTTCCTGGGGTGCAGTCTGGGGGTGGAAGTCGTGTTCGTCTCCGGACGATTGATCTTCCGGGATATTAATGGTCGAGGCACTCTGTGCAAGTGTGGAGGCTTGCCTGACGTCGTGCGGCGACCTCGACCGGGACCGCCCAGAGGACGTCCTTTCGGACCGCTCCTTCTGTGCCTCTTTCCGAGGTTTCGACGACGTCGAATCTCGGGTGGATTTTTTGTGTTTAGCGTGTGTATGTGTAACGCTTCTGTCGCCGGGGGACTTCCCCATAGTCGCCGGGACGGACGACCTTCCGAGGCCGGGGACGTGCGTTCGGCTGTCCTTCGACGCCTTGGTGCCCTCGCCGTCCGAAAGTTCGGCGTCGCTGCCGTCGCTGAAGGTACCCTCCGCCTCCATAGCTGCTAGCTTGGCGTGGTGGGCCCAACGCTTGGTGGAGCGGTCCTTAAGAGTTTTTGCCTTATACCTGCTACAGGCCCTGCAACCCGTCTCGGGGTGGTCTCTGGGTAGGCAAAGGTTGCACGTAGCGTGCTTATCTACCCAAGGGTATTTCTTATTACACTTGGGGCAAAACTGAAAGGGCGTACCCTCCATACGCGCCTGTGGGCAGCGGGCAAGTGTGTGTAGGTAATAAGGTGTCGAGTGTGGAAGTGTACCACCCCCACTCTCCCTACTTGTAGGGCCGAGGCCAGCGGCCCAGGCCCGAGCCGAGGCGGAAGCCTCAAGGCCCAATCCGTCGGGTATTCGACGTTGATCTCCTCCCCGGTTCGGCGTCGAGATGTTGAACGACGAAAGGTTGGCCAAACGGGGCAAATTAGAATTAGTTTAGAGTGAAAATATGGCAAAGCCAGGGAACTCCGATGAAGTGCTTCCGACCAGAATGGCGGAAAAAAACAATCTGGGGATCCTAGACGCGTGAGGGATCATGGGTACAGGGGACGTCACACTAGGGATAGTATTACTGGCACGCCCTGTGTCGACGCCCATTTTTCGACTTCGAAAAACAAACTGTAATACTCCGCAGCTTCCACTAGATGTCGGCCTATGCACAGCATGTGATCTAAGCAGATTCCACAAGCCTCAGAAATATATATATATATATATATAGCAAACATTAGATCCCTGTAATCTTCTTTCTGATGCTTGTATCTGCTTGGATTCACATGCGTTGAATAGGCTGACATCCAGTGGTTGGTGCAGACTATTACATGAAGTTGAAAATAGGAAATTGAATGGCGATGCAGTACATGGATGAGCAGTCAAGGCTTACTCTCAGTAGAGTGCCAATGGGGCCAGGGGTCCCAATAAGTCCACGCAATATGGCACACAATAATTAATTTTAGACAGTTAAGTATAAAAATACTGTTATTTATTATAGGCCTTCTGAACACTGAAAAATGTATCCCAACAGGTAAGATTATCAGACAACACTATGATACAAACATATACACTCACCATAGGTTCAAATGTACATCAAATAACTTAGCAAAATCAGGCAAATAGTTTAGATGCAGTCAATGATGGAACCAGATAACAAGTCAATAACCCATGAAATCCAAACCCCAAATATTATGGGGCCTTGTACCAAACAGTCACAGGAGCCACAATGGTTCTCGCCAGAATGCTAACTATTTTAATAAAGCTAAGTGAATGTTTTCTTGTATTCCAGACCCAAGGCAATCCCAGGGGCAGGAAACGTGTCCCAGGTTCGACTAACAAATAGCAAGTGGAATTGAGGGAGGAGACAAACAAAATGAACGGGTTCCCAATGTTATCCTATGGAGAGAATAAAGGGGGTGGGGAAGGAGGGTCAACAGATACACTGCATTGCCTCCAATGTCCGAGGTCGCTGGGGTTTGTTCTTCCACCTTTGGTTGCAGTGAGTGGTCATCAGGAGTTGCAGGTCGAGGATTCTTCTGGTCGAGTCCAGCTGCAAGAAGCAACCTCTGTCTATGAAGAAATGCAAGTTACACTGATGCAGACTTCTTCAGAACACTTCACAGGTTGAAGAAAGGCGAGTTCCAGTGACATTATCTACATACAGATGACAGGCTCGGACACGGAACAGGGACGTTTCTGATGAGGTATCCCACGAGAAAGCTGGACATTGCACCGGCAGTCCAGAGACGCTTCTGAAGGCTCAGAAGATCCTCCAAAAGGCGTTGAGACTAGTTGTTCCCACTGTTCCATGGGCTGAAGCACGCTCAGGGTCTTTGGTGATCAGGTAGTAAAACAGGGCTTCTCCAGGCCAGACACAGGAAGGGATACTGGGCCACTTAAGGTGTCTTCGTCGGATCTTTAGCAGCGTGCTCTTCTTCAGGCTATATGCGAAGAAGCTTGGGTGAAACACTTCATGCATGTATATGTAAGTGTAGGGTTAACCGGTATTGGTGTGTTTTGGGAAATCAGGAGACTGGGGGCACTATGTTGGGATCTTGACGATATTGCCTTACAAATAAAGTTAAGTTAAAAGTCAAATGCCCCGGGCCCTGGTCATCTTTCTAACTTAACTCTAAAATCACATATTTTGCTATGGTCTCAATTATTATCTCGCTTGTTTGTGAACATATTACAAAAAAAATGGGATCCCAGGGTCCTGGAACACAGCACCGGTTATTTTGATCTTTAAGGGAGGGGACAGATTATCCCTGCTTAACTACAGGCCAATATGCCTATTTGATGTTTCAAATACGATCTTGGTGCAGATGATGTTGAAAGCTGCAGATTTGGGCTAAGGGGGGCGATTGTTTAGATTCATGTCACGCAGGCTTTAAGTAGGGAGTGGGGACATCTATAAACAACTTTGCATTGTCTGAGTTATCGGGGCAAGCGAAAGCTCAAGGGAGACAAGTCTTTCTAGCCTTCCTTGATGCAAGTAAAGCCTTTGATCATGTGAATGGAGAAATTTCTTATCGTAATGCTCTTTCTATGAATTCTTCTCCCGCAGATTCCTCATCTGATAGATATTCCCTCCAGCTTTGCTGCTCAGGAAAATGTTCGACAGGGGGCGTTGGTGGACCTCAATCCGACTGTCAACCATCAATCTGTCTTGCTCGGCATCTGGTCGTCGGCTCTGGACGTGACAGCAGGTGTCACATGAATACCACGTCACTACGCCTCAACCTCAGTTCTCCCATTCACCCCACCCCCCAAGCACCACACGCTGCATGGGAAAACAGAGAACAAACAGGCTAATGAGCCCTTAAAAAAGAAGTAAAGTAGTAACTATAGACCTTCGATGGAGGAACAATTGAACAAACACTATAAGTAGGGTTAGCAAAATCTTTTTTTTTTTTAAACTTTACCAGGAAGACATAAATGGACAGAGGACCATCAACAAGTCAACGTGAAAGAGAAGATGCGCGCCAACCACAGACTTTCTGAGCAGGGATGGATGACAGGTGAGATGAGGAATCTGTGGGAGAAGAATCCATAGAAAGAAAATTACGGTAAGTAATTTCTCCTTTAATGGATTGCCTTTCTCCTGCAGATCCCTCATCACATATCCACCCACAGCAGTAAATATAGTTATACCAAGACATTTTGCAGCACTGCCCTGCTAAAATGCGCATCAGAAGTACGAGACACATCCAGACTGTAGTGCTTTGCAAAGGTATGCAGTGATGACCATGTCGCAGTTTGACAAATCTCCCAGAGAGGTACTACCCTCGGCGATTATGTGGAGGCTGAGACTCCCCTTGTCGAAAGGGCCCTGATGCCTGCTGGTTGTAATTCCTTCCCAGGGACTGGTAGCATTTATCTATGCCAAAGAATATCCATCACGATAAAGTCTGTTTGGTTATGTGCAGGCCCTTACGGGCTAAGGAAAAAGCCACAAAGTGCAGGTCAGCTCTCCTGGCGATATAACAACTCAACGCACTCTTCGGATCTAGGCGATTTAACCATTCCTCCTGTCTAAAAGGGCGTGGAGGAGGGTAGAAAACTGGAAGGTCTATGGACTGCGACAGGTGAAATTCTGAGATAATGTTGGGGAGGAAGCCAAGCTTTACATAGAGTGAAACACTCTCCAGGTATAAAAGCAGGAAGGGTGTCTTACAGCATAAGGTCTGCATTTCACTCACCCGCCTAGCGGATGTTATAGCCACCAAGAAGTTTGTTTTCAAAGAGAGAAGCCATAAGGGACAAGAGTGCATAGGCTCAAAGGGAGCCGCCATTAGAAATGTCAGAACCAGATTAAGGTCCCAATCTGGGACAACACAGGGAGTTGGCAGAAAATTGTGTTTACAAGGCCTTTCAGGAATTGGGATTGTAAAAAATGAACTTTGATCCAAGGATCTTTTAAACACAGACATGGCAGACAAATATCCTTCGACTCCGGTGAGCTGATGGCATGCAGAGGCTAGTGACAGAAGGAACTCCATCACTGCAACGGTGGGGTATGGGGCAAGAGATGGGGTCAATCTCGTGTTCCCTACAGCACGCTTCAAATCTTCTCCATCTGCACGCGTACAAAGATTTTGTAGATGGTCTGCGTGCAGCCAGCAACACCTGCAGTACTTCCTCAGAGAGTTCCCAGTCCTTATATCTCATCCTCTCAGGAGCCACGCGTGTAGGTTGAGGGATTCCGGGATCGATGGAGTATTCAACCCTCCTACTGGGTTAGGAGATCCGGATGTCAAGGCAATCAGTGAAGTGGACAGATGGACAGATCTAAGAGGTCAGTGTACCATTTTCTCCTCGCCCAGTCTGGGGTGATCAAGATCATGGTCGCTCAAAACCTCTTCAACCTCTGAAGAACCCATTCAATGACTGGAATCGTAGGGAATGCGTAAAGGAGAGGGAAGGTCTAATCCACCAGAAACGTGTCCCACAGTGCACCGTTCACTGGGAATTCCCTCAAGCAAAACTGTTCTCATTTCTGTTGCACTCCATTGCAAACAGATCACTACTGGGGAACACCCAGAGAGCAAATACCTACTCTAGGACTTCCTGGCACACCTCTCACTCGTGCAAGACCATGCTCTGCCTGCTCAGAGCATATTCCATGTCGTTCTCTGTGCCCACCAGATGAACTGCCGAGTCCAAGATCCTGATTTCTCCAGCAACCAGAACCAAAGCCTCATCGCCTCCCTGCAGAGGGGGCGGGAGTGCACACCACCTTTGCTTGTTGAGACAGTGCATTGTCACTGTGTTGTCTGTCAGAATGAGGATATGTTTCCCCTGCAGATACAGGGCAAATGCTTTCAGGGCTAGCCTGATAGCTCTCAATTCCAGCCTGTTGATGTGCCACCTGGCTTGCGTCATTGCAGAGGTCGCCCCCAACCCTTCAAAGATGCATCCGTGACCCCTCGGGTCTGCGGCCAAGGAGGTCAGAAGGGTTCCCCTGCCAAAAGACTGTTGCGGTCCACCCACCAGGACAGGTCATTGACCACTAATGCAGACACCTGGAGGAGATCCGAGAGGGAGCCGAGGTACTGAGACCTTTGATCCCTCAGTAGCGATTGCAGGGATCTCATGCGCAACCTGGCCTCTGGCACTACAAAAAACCAGGAGGCCATGAGCCTAGGACACGGAGGAAGGAAGCCGCTGGTAGAGTGGCAGGGTTCCGGAAGAAGTCGACCAAGCGGACTACTCTCTCCTCGGGAGGGAAGGCCTTCCCCGCATGTGTGTCGAGGACTGCTCCGATCTGGAGCCTCTGGACTGGTGTCAAGTGGGACTTCAAGTTTAGGGAGAAACCCAGCTTGTGCAGCAGCAAGCAGGTGTCCTCTAAATGGGATAAGACCTGCACTACAGACTTCCCTCAGATCAGTCAGTCGTCCGGATATGGAAATACGTCGACACCGGATCTTGAGGTGAGCCGCAACTACCGCCATGAGCTTGGTGAAGACACTTGGGTCTGAGGTTAGACCAAAGGCAACCACAAACTCTACTATGGTGAACCTTAGGAACTCTGTGCTTTTGATGGATTGGCACATGGAAATAAGCATCCTGTAGGTCTCTCGACACCAGCCAGTCCTGTAGTTTGAGAGCGTGGAGAATCTCTCTCAAAGTCACCTTCCTGAATTTGTCTTTCGTCAAGAACTTGTTCAAGGCCCTTAGGTCCAGAATGGGACGGAGACCTCTTCCCTTCTTGGGTAGCAGGAAATACCAGGCACCTTTCACGGCACCCTTCAGCAATAGGGCTCTCGGTTCTTCCTGGAGCTCCTGTCCAAGTTGCATTGGAGGTGGGGGCGGTCTGTCTAGTGGTTTTCTTACAAATAGCAGACAATAACCCCACTGAATGAGCTGAAGAGCCCAGGCATCGGAAGTCATTCCCTGCCACTGGAGCAAATGCTCCGTCAAACGTCCTCCAAACGGACTGCTGTGAGAGGGGAAAATCAAAGCGGCTTCGGAGGCTGAGTCGCCCCCACCTCGGACAGTGTCTGTTGACCTCCAGAAGCCCCTCTGCCCTTTCCGGAGCGTAAGAAACGCTTCTGCCCTTGCCTGGCCGGTGGGAGCTGCGCTCCCCTGCCATAAGGAGCATATCTCCTGTAGCCCCATGCATTAAAGGCAAAGCTAAATGCAGGCTGGCCGGCTGCGCCGCTAAGCCTAAGGATTTGGCAGCAATTTTGCATTCCTTTAATTTCTCTGCTTTCTGGCTGAAAGGAAGATCGCCCTCGAATGGCATCTCCAGAAGCTTGACTTGGACATTAGGCAACAAACAAGAGTAGGCTTGCCTTCTTAGTGTTATGGCTTACGCCATAGCTCAGCCCACACAGTCATCAAAATAATCAACTCCTCCTGAATCCAAGTAAATCAGGTCGACACCCAGCCCCCCCCCCCCCGGGCATGACTGCCGAAGATACCTGCCGTAATATCGAGAAATTCGGACCAGGGTTGCATGGTGAATGTTTTCTCGACAACCGTCAACGTTGAGGGTTTGTCTCTCGGCACCGATATGGAACAAGTTACTTACCTAAAACTGTTCTCCAGCATGGGTCTGGCATGGATTCACATGCTCATGAATATTCCCCGTCATCAGGCTGGGAATCCTCAGTAAAGAAAAATCTGTTTGTTTAACTTATGAACTGTCTTCTCTCCTAACAACCAATCACTGGTCTCTGAGTCATATTGCCCCCAGCCAATGATTGCCCTCTACCTAAGCCCCTCCTCTGGCAGCCATTTCAGATTTGGTAGCACATAACGTGGCAGTAGGACCAAGAGAAGAGCCACAGAGGGGTAGGCGGGAGGGCATTGCATGTGAATCCATGCCAGACCCATGCTGCAGAACAACAGTTACAGGTAAGTAACTTGTTCCTTCTCCAGCATGGGGTCTGGCATGGATTCACATGCTCATGAATAAAGAATACACAGACGTACACACATGCACAACTACGGGAGAGGGCAAGGCTCAACATTAAGCATCTCTTACCTCCTCACCAGGCTCCCCTTCAAGCGAACAGGTTGCGCAGCACTGCTTGGCCGACTCTGGAAATGGAGGCCTTGGAGAGGGCCTTCCCTTGGTTCACAGGGCCAAAGTTCACAAACAGCTGTGACGTCTTCCGAAAACACTTTGTGCGGTCCACGTAGAACTTCAGCGCTCCAGCCACATCCAGCTAGTGCAAAGTCCTCTCAGCCGTTGACAAAGGCGACGGGAATTAAACAGGTAACACCAAGGGCTCGTTGAGATGAAAGTCCAACGGCAGCTTGGGCATGAAGGAGGGCTCCGTCTGTAGCACTACCCTTGTCTCGTGAAAAAATAAGTACAGAGGTTTACAAGAGAGGGCCTGGATCTCTCCCACTCGTCGTGCAGAAGTGATGGCCACAAGAAGAGCCGTCTTCCAAGATCAGAATTTCAGTGGCGCCGAATGCATAGGCTCGAACTGTGGACCCATGAGCCTAGTCAGTACCATATTGAGCTCCCACGTCGGGGCCGGAGCATTCACTGGCAGAAACGAACGGAAATGTCCTTTGATGAACTCCTTGACCAGGCGGTGTGACCGCAGCGACGACCGTCCCAGAGTTCTGGTGTAGCGGAAGATAGCCGCCAGAGGACCCTTGATGGAAGCATGAGCCAGCCTGGCTTTGGCCAGAGAGCAAATACGGCAGCACCCGAGGAGCCTCTTCCACTTATGTCTGTAGCATTTCCGTGTAGACGAAGCCCTGGCCTTGGCAAGTACCTCCCGGCAGTCCGCCGGGATCTCGTATCCCCCAAATTCTAGCGCTGCAGGAGCCAGGCCTGCAAGTTCAGCGACCCTCGGTCGTGATGCAGGATCGTGCCTTCTTCCTTGGTGAGAAGATCTGCGACCCCCGGAAGCTTGACTGGAGGGGACGCTGACATGTCCAGTAGATCCGGGTACCATATCAGTCTCGGCCACGCCGGTGCGACGAGGATCATCCTGCACCGGGACATGTCTGAGTCGCAGAAGCAACGGCAACGGAGGGAACGCATAGAGAAACAAGCCGTCCCAAGGGAATGAGAACGCATCCCCGATGCTGCCCGTCTGGGGAAACCTGCTGGCGAACCTCTGGCACTTGGTGTTCGTCGCTGTTGCAAATAGATCGATGAGGGGGATTGCCCCATCGTCAGAACAGAAGATCCACTTGGTCATACTCAAGTTCCCAGTCGTGGCATAAGCACAGCTCCGTGCTGAGGGAATCGGCGATGATGTTCTTTACTCCTGCCAGATGAAACGGGACGATGAACATCCACTGGGCAACGGCCCAATGCAATAGGTCCTGCACCTCTCTGGAGAGAGCCGGGGCTCTGGTGCCCCCCCTGCTTCCCGATGTAGAACATTGTGGTGGTGTTGTCTGTGAAGACCTGTATCACCTTGCCCTTGAGGGATGGAAGGAAAGACTTGAGGGCCCAAAACACTGCCCGTAGCTCCAGCAGGTTGATATGCAATGATTTCTCCTCCAGTAACCACAAGTCTCTTGCGTGGGGACTTCCGGTGTGCGTGCCACATACTTCCAAGGAGGCATCTGTCGTGACCATCTCCTGATGAGGTGGGGTCTAGAATTCCGAGCCCGCCGACAGATGCGCGCGGACCCCCCCCCACCACTGTATCGCTCGATGGAAATCCTCGTCTAGAGAGATCTTGTCCTCGAAGCTTCCCGATACCTGGATCCTACAGGCATCAAGGAACTCTTGCAGTGGCTGCATCCGCAACATGCAGTCGAACGATGTATATGCATAACAACATCATGCCGAGAAGGGACTTGATGGGCTGCACCCTCGCGATCTTCAGGGTCAACAGCTGTACCTTGCCCATGATGGCTACTATCCTCTCCACCGACTGAGACGCCAGGCATGACACAGTGTTAAATCGAGACCCCAGAAACAGTGCGTCTTGCGATGGCACCAAGCAAGACTTTGCATAGTATACCGAGAACCCCAGCTCCGTCAGCAGCTGGACAGTTTCCCCAGTGTGTGCGACGGCGGTCTCCCTCGATTTCACTCGGATGAGCCAATCGTCCAGGTAGGGGTAAACTTGGATCCCTCGTAGACACAGCTGCGCCAGGCACTTGGTGAAAACCCTTGGCGCTGACTTCAATCCGAAGGGAAGGGCCCTGAACTGATAATGTTGCCCTTGAACCACGAAGCACAGAAACTTGCGGTGTCCCCTGTGAATGGGGATGTGAAAGTAGACATCCTCCAAGTCGAGCGACAACAGTAAATCCCCTTCTTCCAGCTGCCCTAGCACATGCTGAAGGGTGAGCATCCAAAACCTTTGGGATCTGATGTAAGTACCGAGAGTACACTTTGGAGCCCTGGGGCCTTTTTGGGACTAGCTCTATCGCGCCCTTCTTGAGCATGGCCCACACTTCCAGCAGAAACTGAGGGATGTGGTTTTCCTGCCTGGCCACGGGTGGTATGCTAGGACACTTTTGTTGGAATTCTAGAGTGTGTCCGTGGGCCAGAGCATCCAGCACCCAACGATCGGTGGAGATGGACCTTCACACACTGGCGAAGTTCGCCAGCCGGCCTCCCTCCAGGGTGCGTGGGTGGGGGCCCGACATCACAGCCGGTTCAATATTGCTTTGCCGTGGAGGTGCCGCCCTGGGGACGTTGGTGACGACGGCAACCTCCTCCGGACTTGCTCTGACCCCTGTAGACCTCCTGGGCCCAGGAGCAGGGCGGTTGACGGTACGATAAGCTTCCGCCGAAGCCCTTGAAGAAACCTTGGGACTTTCCTCCAGAGGTCCGAAAGGATGGCCGTTGCTGTTGCAGGGTGCCCAAGGTACGAGCCGTCTCGGTATCCGCCTTGATGGCCTGGAGGTACTCGTCCACGGTCTTTCCCAACAAATTATCCCTGAAGGGCATGTCCAATACCCTCGACTGCATCTCCTGGTGAAAGTTTCTGGCCTTCAACCATCCCCGCCGACGAAGGCAAAACGCTGTTGCCCATTTGGCGGAATCCTGCATCGGCAATGTCCGTGGCCACTGTAATGGCATGGTCCATGCCACCTCGCCCTCCTGCAGGATCTCCAAAGCTTCTGCTCTCTTGTCCTCAGGAAGGAAGTCCAGGAGGGGAGTGATCTTAAACAAGAGCTCCCTGTCATAGCGAGCCACCATGGCAAGAGTGTTGGCCGCCTTGATGGTCATCCCATGGCGTCTAACTTCTTCCCCCTGCTATCTGGGGGAGAGGAGGTTGTTGACGCCGCAGAGCCAGAGGATTTTTTGCTCGCCGCCACCACCACTGAAACTACTGAATCCGGGGAAGGCTGGGATCTAAGACACTTGGGGGAAGAGTCCGGCACCCTGTATTTCTTTTCGTACCGGTCCCTCTTCGCCGGGGCCAACAACGGATTCTTCATAAGGGACAGCCTCTCGTCCCAAATGTCGTCCAACAGATGAATCGACAGCAGACTTCCTCTTTGCCTCGCGGCGTTGGTACAGGAACCCCTCTTTCTTCTTTTCCTCGGGGGTAAGCCGAAACAGGTCAGAGGCCCTAGAGATCATGGCATGGAACTCGTCTATCTCGTCGGGTGGGGGGGCCTCTGGGCGGCGGAGAGGGGAGAGGCCCGATAACCCGTCGTCATCCGTGCCCTTCCCTGTAGTCGCCAAGTCCGTATCCTCCCTCGGTGGAGGGGAGGGGGGGGCGACGGGTCAAAAGGCAGTGGAGGGCAAACTCTCCTCTTCTTGGTAGGGGACGCACCCGATGGCCTCTGGTGCCGCGGGCTCCTCCGTCGGAAGAGACATCCTTGTCCGAATCTCCGAACACAAGTTTGTGGAGTGCCTGAAGGATGTCCACCGAAACGTCCACTGGGGGCGGAGGTGGGAGCAACGGCGGCAGCGGTGTAGGGTTCACCAAATCCTCCACGGCCTGCTCCTGCTTGTAAGTCTCGTACCCACACTCGACGTCTCCCGCGTCGGGGTCCCTCCCATAGGCGTTGGCCTCGACAGATTTCTTCTCCAAAATGGGCTGGAGAGTAGAAAGCTCCTCCTCAGAGGAGATGTTCGTGCCCTGCATGACTCCTGTGCCCCCCCCTTCTGCTCGACCAGGGGAGACGGTTTCGGGGAGATGATGGGCATCACCTTCTCCCGTGTCTTCTCTATGGGCTGAAACGATGATTCCCTCCTGGCGGGCAGGGAAACTCTTGTCTTTGGTACCGTACCCTGAGAATCTGCATCCGTGGCCTTCGCTAGGGATTCCACAGTGCCTTCAATGGACGACTTCGCCGAGTGAATCTGGGGCTGCACGACCTTGGTCGACCTAGGGGCCTTCACCTTGGCCTTCTCCGACTGGCCCGTCTGGGGCTTCTCCAGAAGCTTAGCCGGGTGGTCCGACTTCTTCTTCGCCGAACCAGAGCGTTGGATCGTAGTCTATGGTGCCGGGGACGCTGTGCCCGCCTTGGCTGCCGGGGAGCCTGCCGAAGCGGCGCTCCCAGTGCCCCCGGACTCGCAGTGCGTGTCATTATGTTGGGCCCCTGTCACTGGGGCGCCCTCTTAGAAGACCGCTCTGATTTCTTCTTGTGGCGGGGGGGGCGGGGGGGGGACGCCTGTGCCGATACTTCATGGTGCAGGGGACCATCTCCTGGCAAACGCACAGTTTTCCTCCACGTGCATTTGGTCAGAATGCAGGCAGTAAAGGCACGCAGAAATGCCATTGTCCAAGTAGATGTTGCGCAGGCCACATCCTGGAAAAATCCTGAACAGAGGCGTTGAATCTTCCTTCTCCTCTGCCATGGCCATGCGGGCTAGGCCTCGAAGAAGCTTCTGGAATCCTCTGAGAAGAACCTCGACGAAAAATCACCCTTGAGGGGTTCTGAAGAACGGATGATGGATCGAGTTTGAGGCTTGATTGTTTGGAAAAATAGAGTATAACTCTTAGAAAAAGCACAAAACGCAGTAAAAAGCCCCAGAGCTAATCACAAGGACTCCCACCAGTCGAACGTGTGGTAAAAATATGAAGATGGCTGCCAGAGGAGGGTCTTAAGTAGAGGGCAGTCATTGGCTGGGGCATTATGACCCAGAGATCAGTGATTGGTTGTTAGGAGGAAGACAGTTCAAAAGTGAAACTGATTTTTTCTTTACCGAGGATTCCCAGCCTGACGACGGGGAATATTCATGAGCATGTGAATCCATGCCAGACCCCATGCTGGAGAAGGCGGATGGGCCACCAGCGGCCCCAAGCACTTGGTGAAGACTCTGGGTGCTGACTTCAGCCCAAATGGAAGGGCCTTGAACTGAAGATGCTTCCCCTGAACGACGAAGCACAAAAACTTGCAGTGTGTTGTGTATGAGGATGTGGAAGTACCCGTCCTCCAGATCCAACGACGACAGAAAATCCCCTTCCTCCAGCTGGCAGAGCATGTGCTGCTGCGTGACCATCCTGAACTTCTGGGACTTTATATATTTGTTGAGCTGTCGTAGGTCGAGAATAGGCCTAGAGTCCCTGGTCTTCTTTCTTACGAGGAAGTACCTTATGTATACTCCGGAGCCCCTGAATCACCATGGAACCAATCGCCCCCTTCTGTAACATGGTCTGAACCTCCAGCAGCAGCTGAAGGGCGCGGTTTTCCTGCCGGGTCACTGGCGGTATTCGGGGACACTTTCGATGGAGTTCTAAGGTGTGGGCGAGAGCGTCCAGCACCAATCTGTCGGTGGAGATGGTCTCCCACACGCCAATGAAGTTCGCCAGCCGGCCTCCCACAGGGTCCACGAGTGGGGGCCGACGTCCTGGCCGGTCCAATCTTGTTTGGAGGTCGACAGTCTGCCTTGTGGTCCCTGACGACGTCTGCCCCCGAAGGCCTTGGCGTGACCCCCGTTGGCTTGCTGGGTCGAGGAACAGGAGGGCTGGTGGTAAGAGGATGAGCCTCCCCCGAAACCTTTTGAAGAGCAGATAGACTTTCCTCCTGAGGAACAAAAGGATGGTCGTCGTTGCTGTAGGGTGCCATGGGCACGTGCTGTCTCTGTGTCCGTCTTGATGCCCTGGAGGGATTCATCTACAGCCTTCGCGAACAGTTTGTCCCAGTCAAAGGGCACGTCCAAAACCCTTGTCTGGACCTCCTATCTAAAGTTGATGGCCTTGAGCCAGCCATGACAGTGAAGACAAACTCCATTTTCCATCTGGCGGAAACCAGTGTCCGCGATGTCCAGGGCCACTGTGATGGCGTGGTCCGATTTCATCTCTTTCTTAAAGGACCCCAAAGCCTCAACCCGCTTGTCAGCGGGGATGAAGTTCAGTAGCAGGGCCAGCTTAAACCAAAGCTCCCGGTCATATCTGACCGCAATAGCGGGGGCGTTGGCAGCCTTGACAGTCGTCGCTGCCGAGTAGATAACCTTCCTACCCATAGAATCCAACTTCTTCCTCTCGTCGTCCGGAGGGGTGGAGGAAGAGGAGGAAGCCGGGTCCAATGACTTCTTCCTGGCAGATGCTGAGACCACAGAGTCTGGCGACGGTTGAGACCATAAGCACTTGGGTGCAGAGTCTGGCACCCTGTACTACTTCTCCAAACTGTCTCTCTTGGCTGGGGCTGTAGCAGGGTTCTTCAGCAGAGCCAGCCCTTCATCCCAAACATCGTCCAGGAGCAGTACCGAAAAGATGGTCTTCCTCTTCATCTCTGGGCGCTGATACAAGAAGCCTTCCTTCTTTTCCTCCGGTGTGAGCTGAAAAAGCTCTGCTGCTTGGGCAATCATCGCATGAAAAGATCCTACCTCATCTGGTGGAGAGGCTCTGGGCGGAGGCAACGGGAGGTCCCCCATCCCGCCGTCATAATCCGTGGCCGTCATCGCCGTGTCAGACTGTCTCCCTGGGAGGGTGTGGGGGGGGAGATGGGTGCTGGAGAGAGGGAGAGGGTGGGGGGGGGGCGAGTTGTGGCATGGAGCCGCAAGGTGCCTCCTCTTCTTGGCCGGCGGTTCCTCTGGTGTCAACGGGGTGGCTGTTACTGGAGCTGCAGGATGAGCCAGCAGTGGGGTTGCCGGCATCCTCCTCTGTGTCTCAGACACCAGTGTGTGCAGGGTCGAGAGGATGTCCAGTGACAGGTCTTTAGGAGGTATCTGGGGTGTAGGAGCGCTGGGTCCCGGGGCCTAGTCGTACTGGGCCTCCTAGTCGACGCCTCCATAGACAATAACGCTGTTGCCCCCGCCGTGGGTTGAGTCTCCGGCGTTTCCTTCATCGTCATCGCCCTCCTGGATGGTGTGGATGGAAATAATTTCATCCTCATCAGCCGAAGAAATGTCCGTACCTTGGAGGCCTTCCACGCACCCTCCACCCCTTTTCGTTCGGGTCCAGAAAGGTCGGTCTCGGGCTGAGGTCCATCATTCTCTTCTCTGTGGTCTTCTCAACTGGCCTGCTCGAAGCCTCCCTCCTGGGATGAAAAGACACCCTGGCCGTCACTGGGGCACCCTGCTGGTTCCGCCCCTAACCCTTCGAAAGTTAAACCACCACCACCTCGAGGGAGGGCGACGGTTTCGCCTGGTGCTTTTGGGCCTTCATGGAGAGGCTGGTTCCCTTGTCCGGTTTGGCCTTGTCCTTCCTGGCCGTATCGGACGCTTTGTCCTGCTTTACATTCTACTTCAGACCCATTGACTACCTTGGCCTTTGCTGTCGCGGGTGGGTCAGACACCGCAGCCTGCCTGGCCTTCTCCTCCTTGGCCTTCTCTCTCAACTGCCCTGGGTTAGTTGATTTCCTCTTGAATGACAATCCAGAGTGGTGGCTGGAGACCGATGCCGATGACGAACACGCCCTGACCGTCGCGGGACCCGCACCAGCGGTGACCCCAACAGAAGTGGACATGCAGTGTTTGGCCTTGTGTTGGGTCCCCATGAGTGGGGCGCCCTCAAAGGACTTGGGTTTGGCGGATCCGGGAGAGGCATGCCCCTTGATGGCAACCAGGATAGAGGATTTGGACTCCAGCCACGCTTCCAACCTTCAGCAGCGATCCTTCATCAACGGGCGCTTCGAAAAGCCATGACAAAATTCACAATCCTCCTCCTAATGCGTCGGGTGCAAGTAGTACAGGGACTGGGAATGCTGGTCGTCCATATACACATTCTGTAAACCGCAGTCAGAGCACAGCTTGAAGAGGGAAGCGCCATCCTGCTGGTACGACATGATCCACGCGGTGTAGGCCTGAAGGATCTTCTGGAAGCCTCCAAGAAGAACCATCCACGAAAACAGCCGTTGAGGTGCGCTGAAAAAAAACAAAAAAAAAAAAACTGTTCCCCGTTAGTCAGAAAGATGATCGATGAAGCACAAGGACTCCATTGACCGAAAGATTGAGTTGAGCTCTCAAAAAGCAAAAAATGCAGCAAAAAACTCGAAGAGCAAAGCACGAGGACTCCCAAACTTGAACGTGCAGTAAAAATCTGAAGATGGCTGCCAGAGGAGGGGCTTAGGTAGAGGGCAGTCATTGGCTGGGGGCAGTATGATCCAGAGCTCAGTGATTGGTTTATAGGAAAAAGACAGTTTGTAAACAGAACAAACAGTTTTTTCTATTACCGAGGATTCCCAGCCTGGGGACGGGGAATATTGATGAGTATGTGAATCCATGTCACGCCATGCTGGTGAAATGGAAATTTGATCAGTATGGTGAAATCTTTGAATGATTAGGTATATTTGAAGGGAAATAATCCCCATATTGTAATTTGTGGAGATCTTAATTTAAAATGTCTAGATTTCAAAAAGGGAGGATTATTCCCACAAATGGTTTGGGGGGAGAATGCAGTGCTATGGATGAATGAGTTGAATGAACGTGACATCTGTATGCTAATGGTTGCACAAAAGGGGATAACCCAGCTACGACTACACGGTCTAGGGTTAATCAGAAATCCTGCTTCGATTATTTTTTTGTGTCTCATAACATAAATAAATGGGTTACCTCGTTGGTGATTAAATCTAAAGAAAATAGTGACCAAAATCTTTTGGAGCTAAAGTGAAATGGAGAACAACTTTTGGCTAGGACTGGAAATGTCCAGGTAAACCAGTGAGGTAATAGACTTAGAATCCTGCCTGGTGATGTCCCTGGTATTGTTGATAAATATAGATACTACATGACAAGGGAAGGTTCATCTTTGAATCATAGCTAGGTGTTAATGGAATTTCAAATGTAGCCTGGGACAGGCCCCAGAGGGGGAGGAAAAAGATTACACCATTATAATAAGGAATTGGTAGAGGGTGGAAAAATCTTCAGTGCAGATTTAAGAAGGCTTAGCCGCCTCAAGGAGGAGGATAGGAATGTCTAAATAAAAAAAAGGAAACAATACAGGAATTGTATACTGGTTACTAAAGCGCAACGGCTTAAATTGGATGCAGAGTAAATGATGAAGTTGATAACAAAAAATAATACGCAAAAATTGAACAAGTTACTTACCCCTGGTAACGTTCTTTCGACTGGATGTTCCTCCAACGTATTCCTCATCTTCAACATGTAATGTCCAGCTTCGGCTGCTTCTGGAAAATAATTCGGTAGAGGGCACCCTGCGTCAATGGCGTCGAGTCAATGTCCCTCTAAGGCCTCTGTCGAGGGTGACGTCATCAGATGTTATAAGTAGCACGCATGGCGCCCATTGGCCTCAGTTCTGTTTTTCACCTTCTCGTGATTCAGAAACGCCAATAAACACAGGCAGGACAGTATTCAGCCTTGTTAGAACGAAAGCTGTAATAACATGGAAAATTCAAAAGAAGGGTAAGGCTGGGAGGGCGATGGGAAATACGTTGGAGGAACATCCAGTCGAAAGAACGTTAACAGGGGTAAGCAACTTGTCCTTCGAAAGGATTGTGTCCTCCAACGTATTCCTCATCTTTGACAGACTCCCAAAGCAGTATCCATGATAGGACGGTGAAGAATGTAGACATGCAGAACTTTCAGAAAACAGAATAAAGGACTGCCTTACCACAAGCAACATCCTGAGTGTGGGAAGTATCCAGAGAGTAATGCTTAGTAAACGTGTGTATGGATTACCACGTTGCAGTATCACAGATGCTCTTAATAGGGACACCTCTCTGCAGGTGGAATGAGCACGCAACCCCTCGGGGGGGGGGGTCCTTGCCTGCCAGTCTGTAGCATTCAGAAATAGTGAGGATGATCCACCTAGACAAGGTCTGTTTGGAAACAGACTGGGTTAGAGTGTCCTGTATAACCTACAAAGAGTTGGTCGTCCACTCTCAATTTGGACATACTGGAAACATAAAAGCTTAGCGCTCTCCTAGGATCCAACCGATGGAGGCTTTCCTATTCCTTACTAGGATGCGGAGGAGGATAGAATGCTGGTAGCACAATTTTCTGATTAAGGTGAAAGTCTGAAACCACCTTAGGCAAGAAGGAGGGCTTCACCCTCAAAACAACCCTGTCCTTGTGGAATACAGTAAAGGGTGGCTTGGAAGAAAGCTCTTGCAACTCGCTCAATCTTCTTGCAGATGTAAGAGCAACCAACAGGATTGTCTTAAAGGTCAACAACCTTAATGGACACTAGTGTAAGGGTTCAAAAGGAGCACCCATCTGGAATTTTAAAACCAGGTTGAGGTCCGACACCGGACCTGGAAATGTAGAAGGTGGGAACACATTTGTGAGCCCTTTTAGGTACTGAGTGACCAGAGGGTTCTTAAAATAGGAACATTCCTCTGATGAGCACTTAAAAATCGAAAGCGCTGCCAGGTAACCCTTAATGGTACCAACCTGAAGACCTTTGTATGCTAACAAAAGCAGAAAAGATAGAACATCCGGTGTTGTACACTGAAAAGGATCAACATTCCTGTCTCTGAACCAGTCACAAAATGCATTCCAACGGCAACGGTACATAGACTTTGTTGCTGGCCTTCTGGCTGAAAGCATCACCTCCATTACGTCATCCGGGAGGTCCCAATCCTTGTACCTCAACCTTTCAGAAACCAAGCGTGAAGGTTGAGAGGGTTAACCTGTGGATGGAGAACCCAACCCTCCTCTCGCGAGAGAAGATTCTCCCTTTGTGGAAGAAGTATCAGAGGACAGATGTCCATGTCCAGAAGGTCCGGGTACCACGTTTGTTAGGCAGAAACCTGTGCAGTTCCCTTAGGGACCACTGCAAAAGATTTAAGACTACAGGTGTTGGCAGTAAACCCACTTGGTAGCAGTCTGCACCACCCAGATTTACCTGGTAGCTGTGGCTGAGCAGTCAGACTTCCCTCAAGAAGAGTTAGGCAGTATGCAAAGTATACTCAATAGGCACTCAGATACAATAATACAAGCAAACACTGACCAGAGCTTTGGTATCAAAGTATATAATTATTTATTTAAAAACACAGTTTGAAACACTCCAGCACTCTTATTGTAAAATATTCTAAACACAGTTACTATTGTAATATATACACCCCTTTTTCCTTATCAGATAAGTCACAGTAAAACACCACTTATTTTCATACAGAGGTGAGCGCTTAACTAGATTGCACTCCAATAAGTTTGTGAGAAAGGGAGGGAAAAAGACAGAATATGGAAAGGTACACCACTAAGATTCAGGAACACTATTAGCAAGGCAGAAGAGCAAAAGTCACTGGTGAGCCAAAGTCCAAAGTCTGGGCCCCCTCTTAGAGAGAGCAGAGCACAAATGTGCCCAAGATCGCACAGTTACACTAGGCTTAGAAAGTCTTGCAGAGGGTTCAAAAAGAGTTAGCCAGGGTGTCCCAGGCTAACCCAGGTTCGAAAGCCGGGGGCTAAATCTACCCCGTACAGTCGGTAGCAAGGGAAGCCAGGCGGGACACGGTATCTTAAGTGGGAAGGATCCTCTAGCGGTGGCAATTGTTCCTGGTAGTGGGTGCAAGTTGCGTCGTCGTCCAGGGGAAGAGAAGATCTGGACTTGGAGGAAAGATGAAGGTCGTTGCACTACCAGGGCAGAAACCAGCCGCAGAGTTTTCCGGTTAAAGGTGGTACCTTTGTTTCGCGGTCATGGTAAAACGTGGTATCCCGGTTGCCGGGGTGCTTGGCACGGGCAAGGCGGCCACAAGGTACGTCGGGAAAGCGAAAAGACAGTGAAACTGGTTATTCCCACCAGTCAAAGGAAGACTCTCTGGTGGGAGATCTCCTCTGTCGTTGGGAATAAATAGTGGTGAGGCAGTCCAGCAGGGCTCCACCGGTGGTGGTGTCATGGCAGGTCGGCTCAGCTTCTCCCTCGTCAGATTCTTAGGTCCTGTGACGACTTCTGAAGTTCCAGTCTCCAAAGCCCTGCTTTTATGCAGCAAACCCCCATTCACTCAGCCTAGTTGTCACTCAAACATGCTAAGTGGTGAGCCGGCCGACTCATCACTTGGGCCAATCAGGATGGAGTGTGACTTGAGTTGCCTACGCAACTCAGTCCAGGGTGCCTACATTTCCCTCCACCCCTCCTAAGTACCCCAGACAGAGTGGCACCACTTTCGAGGGCTTCTTTGGAGAAGCCTGCCAAAAAGTGGAACAAAGGCCTCGACTTGGGTTGGAGTCACAGAAGAGAACACAAATGCCATTTTAGAATCAAGTTTTGGCAAAAAATACCAACCGGAGAATTAATATTAAGTAAATAAACCGGCGGTATGTTCGAGGCTACCGTAAATAATTAAATAAAGATAGTAGCCTAAAACAATGGGAAATTCCATAGGAAAATATTCGCGGTTGAATATAAAAAGTAGTATCCACTGCCACCAGCCAAAACTCGATCAGGGGGGATGGAGACGTGCCCCCTCGACTAACAGACCCTGGGCAATTGAATTGCCCCAGCCAGTACATCCACAACATGATGGTTTGTACTGGTTCTGTTCAGAATTTAAGACTAGTAAAGTCAATGGTGACTTTACATGCCCTGGGAGACAGTAGTCAGTCCCAGGGTATGGAGTCTATACAGGGGGGTCACTATGACACCCCTGTGTCACTGCACTGAGGGTGCTGTGTAACACATCACAAAAACACATGAAGCCCTATGGAGTAAAAGACCCCATAGCCTATTAAAAACATCTAGATTCAAAGAAACACACTCAAATCATGCCCAAGAGTGAGGGTAAGAGAGTCTCACTCTTGGCAGGAGAAAAAAATAAACCCCAAAAATCCAGCAAAGCTACTGGGGGACTCACTAGGTTAGGAAATTGAGTCTAAACAGAGAATTCTCCCTAACAACGTTCTCCTGGCACAATCCGGGTTAATGAGGATCAGGCAGTTCCCGAACCACCTCAACCTCCCGAATACTTGAGGAATGACGGGGACTGGAGGAAAACGCGTACAGCAGTGGGAATTCCCAATCCACAACGAACATGTCTCCTAGAGCTCCCCTCGGAGGCAATTCCCTTGAGCAGTACAGCTCGCACTTCCGGTTGACACTGGTCGCAAACAGATCTAATTGAGGGGTTTACCAAAGGGGGAAGATCTCTTGAAGAACTTCCTGAACTAGTTCCCACTCATGGGAGACGGTGCTCTGCCTGCTCAGAGCGTCCGCCGCCGTGTTCTCCTCACCGGCTAGGTGAAAAGCCGATCGGGAGATTCCTTCTTGAATAGCCCAATACCAGAGTTGCCTCTCTGCACAATGGTAGTGACCCTACGCCTCCCCTCTTGTTGAGGTAGTGCATGGCCTCTGTATTGTCCGTCATTATCAGGACATTCTTTCCCCATACAGATGGCAGAAAATCATTCAGCGGTAGTCTGATCGCCCTCAGCTCCAAATGATTGATGTGTAGTTTGGACTCCAATGGAGACCAACGACCGCTGACAGTCAAATTGTTGGCGTGAGCTCCCCATCGTGTGAGTGAGGCGTCCCTCACTACAGTGATCTCGGCCATGGTTGCCAAAAGTGTTTGACCTTCAGAACATTTCTCTCGCAGGCTCACCACAAGATTGCTCGAGACCCTGGCTGGATTCCGGAGACAGACTGACATCTGGCACGAAAACTGGGACCATTGCGATCGGAGAGTCCATTGAAGGGATCTCATTCTCAGGCGGGTTCTCCGGCATTAGGAAAATGCAGGATGCCATGAGGCCGAGCAACCTCAAGAATTCAAAGGCCGGAAGATTCTGGGCATTCTGGAATTTTGTTACCATCTGGAGAATGTATTGAGCCCTCACCTTGGGTGGCGTGCACTTTCCCAAGGAAGTGTCTAATACAGCCACGATGCACAGGAGCTGTTGGGAAGGTGTCATATGAGACATCTTGAAATTGAGCGAGAAGCCCAGTCCGTGAAGAGTGGCAGGTAACGTTGAGATAATCCAATGCTTGATTGGGAGAACGCGCCCTGATCAGCCAATCGTCGAGGTAGGGGTAGACGTGAATTCCCCCCAACCTCCTGAGATGCACTGTTACCACCACCATCGGTTTGGTGAACACCCTCGGGGCAGAGGTCAACCCGAATGGCAGGCCTCGAAACTGACACACTTGATGTCTTGATCTCCCCTGGCCTCCCCCTCTCTATCCCCCTGACCACTCCTCTGTCCTAGAGTGACCACTGCCTTTTCTCCTCCCATCTCTCACTCTCTTCCCCCCCCAAGCCAACCCCACCCCAACTCTGCCACTTACTTTCTTGGACATCTGACCAATGAAGCGTGTGTCAGCTGAGGCTTTCGCTGCTACCTTCTCTCCCCCTCCTCTGGCTGACCCACACCCCGACGCAACCCTGTCCCTTCTCTACTCTTCTATCTCTGATAACATTGATGCTCTTGCCCCTGTCATGAGGATCGGCTTGAAGTCAAAAGCCAAGTGTAATTCCTGGTATGACTCTGACCTAGCTACACTTAAACGCAAGTGTAGAGCAGCTGAGAGGACATGGAGGGCTTCTTGCTCATCCTCTGACAAACTGGCTTGTCGCCTGCTACAAAGGCAATAAAGACTGTCCGCACTAAAAAGAGAGCCCACATTCAAGCCCGTGTCTCTGCGCCATCTAACAACTCGGCCAAACTCTTTAAAATCTGCAAGGAGCTTGCCAACTCTGCGGCAGTCTCCCCCCCTCCTCTTGCCTCCCAGGCTCTCTGCAATGCCCTTGCCTCACACTATCTCAAAAACCCTGGGCATTCTGTCCATCCTCTCCTCCCGTGCCCCTCCCATTCCCTCTCAGTCTGTGCTTGCAGACCCCCCCTTAATCGCCCCCCTACCGTCCTTCTCTTCCTTTCCTATTTTCTCCCGACGAGGTCGCTAGACAAGTCCGATCTATGAAAGCCTTGTCAAAACAGGTTCATCCCTGCTCCTCTAAAACCATCAAGGACCACATTGACACCCTCGCCCCGGCCCTTGCTGATTTTTGCAACCACTCCTTTGCCTCAGGATCCTTCCCCTCCCCTCTGAAGCACTCCCTTGTGCGTCCTCTTCTCAAGAAACCCACAGCTGATCCTTCCCGTCTAACTACCGTCCAATTTCCATTACCCACTTTCTGGGCAAACTCCTGGAAAAGCTGGCCATCTCTCAGCTTAACCTTCACTCAGATTCTATTGGCTGCCTTCATGACCACCAGTCTGGCTTCAGAGCGGCCAGAAGCACGGAAAATGCTCTCCTGAACATCTGTGAAGATCTGCTCTCCAACCTGGACCCCAACATTCCCTCTGTCCTCACCCTTCTTGATCTCTCTTCTGCCTTCGACACAGTGAACCACACCATCCTGCTCGACCGTCTCCGTGATAACCTGGGTATCACTGATCAGGCTCTGTCCTGGCTGACCTCTTTCCTCTCTGATCGGCCCTCCAAGGTCCAACTGGGGTCCTTCCTATCATCTATATTCCTCTGCACCTGTGGGGTTCCCCAAGGGTCTAACCTCTCACCCTGGCTCTTCAACCAATACCTAGCAACTCTCGCCCACTGCATTTCACTTTTCTGGTCAAATTTCCAGTGTTACGCTAATGACAACTCATTTTCCGACTGCCCTCGGCCACTTCCTCGCCCTCTCTCATCTCTGACTGCCTAACTGCCATTCAAGATTGGTGTGCCGCAAATTATCTTTGTCTGAATGTCAGCAAGACTGAGATCCTCCTCATCGGCGCACCATCTCCACCCTTTTGCCTCACTCTCTGGCCGGCCTCCCTTGGCCCTCCTCCTACCACTACCTGCGCGGCTAAGAACCTCTTGGTCATCTTCGACTCCACACTTTCCTTCTCTGCCCACATCCCTGATGTCTCTAAAAAGTCAAACTTCCTACTGCACCCCCTCAGAGGTACTCTGCCTTTCCTCTCCTTCCTTCAGAAGCTCACTGTCTGCCAAGCCCTGATTCTCTCTAAGTTGGACTATTGTAACAGCCTCTTTCTAAATCTACCGGCCTTGACTCGCCGCCCTCTACAACTTATCCAGAACAGGACTGCGAGACTTGTCCTTGGCCTCAAGCCCTGGGATCGTATCTCTCCAGCTCTGAAATCACTCCATTGGCTCCCAGTGGATGAAAGGATTAAATTCAAAACCCTCTGCATCATCCACAAGGCTTTCTGGGGCCTGGGTCCAAAATACCTCCCGTCTCAAGCTCTTCGCTCCTCTACCTCCAATTCCCTCCGGGTCAATCGTTTTTCAAAGGAACGTGCTGGGGGTAGATCTCCATCTTCGGCTGGGGCCTCCCTCTGGAACAGCCTCCCTGCCACTCTAAAACTTTGAGGAGAACCATCTTCGGTTCCAGAAGCACCTCAAGACCTTCCTCTTTGCTTCTGCCTTCGCTCCCCCTCTCCCCTGCTGATCTGCTCTCTTGGCACTGTGCACCTGGCCACCCTCTGTCCCCTGGGCCAAGGCACCTGATCACTGCCACCCTCCTGCACTACCTCCCGGCCACCCCTTGCACTGGGGACTATCTGTACCCATACAGCCCCTCCCCCATTTTTTCTTCTTTTTCTGCACTTATCAGACTACCCATTCTGCTGCCTTAAACACAGCACTGGCCACTTGATGGCTGCACCACCACTGTTTATTGCCTCAATGTTCTATTTATTTTTATTTATTATTTATTCTGCTCTCCTCTGCTCTTTCCACTCTCCCCCTTCCATGCACTTTTTCCCTTTTTCCTTTTCCCATGCACTTGCGCGTTCTCAATGTCACTGGGACTAGTAAGATCGTTGTTGTGTTGTGTTCTCCCCTGTTCCCCTCCCTTGCCCAGTCGTGCTCTGAAACACTTGTGTACGAGTGTGATACAAATAAAATGTCTTATATCATATAACAGCGTACCTACAGTATTTCCTGTGCTTGAGATGGATTGGCACATGAAAATAAGCATCCTGAAGGTCCAATGACACCAACCAATCCTGAAGTGGGAGGGCCGGAAGGATAGAGAAAGAGTGAGCATCTTGCATTTGGCTTTCCTGAGAAATTTGTTCAAACATGTGAAGTCCAAGATGCGTCTCAGCCCCCCATATTTCTTGGGAATCCAAAAATATGGGTAATACCAACCCATCTTCCTCTCTGCTACAGGCACTGGTTGTATAGCGCCTTTCTATAGCAGGGTTAAAATTTCCTGCACAAGGAGCAGATCCGGAATCCTCAAAGAGTGTTTCCCTGGTGGATTGGTCTGAGGTTTCTTTATAAAGGGAAGGCAGTAGCCATGGGCTATGGTTTCCAGAGCCCAAGCATCTGAAGTAATGTCTCGCCATTCTGCCTCCCACTGGAGAACTGTGACTGAAGCCCTCAGAGCGGTTTTGAAGCGGCTGTTGCAGAGACAGATGGTAAAGAGTCTGGTGCTGGAGCGGACTTGGCACCTATATCTCGTCCACCACAAGGGAACTTTTGTTGGTCCCTTTGACTGGCTGAGGTGCCCAACAGCACCACCTGAAGATTTGGTGGCCATTTTAGAGGTCTGCAAAATCTCAAGGCTTTCGTCAGTCTTGCTGCCAAAAAGATGAGACCCGTCAAATGGCATGTCGAGAAGAGAAGCCTGCCCATCAAGTGCAAAACCCGACTACTGCAACCACGCAAACCTGCGTATCACGGTGTTCGTTGCCATGGATCTGCTAATACTATCCGCAGAATCCAATCCAGACTGGAGGGACTCATACATGGCTTCCTTGTTGTCCTTAATAGCCAGGAAGCTGTCCCTCACAGCCCCTTCTGGAATGTGCTCTGCCGCCATGCAGATGCACTCCCATAGAGTGTACGAATATTTTCCAAGCACACAGGTGGAGTTGGCGGATTTCAGCACCTTACTCACCGCCAAAAATATCTTCAGCGCACATCCATCTACACGCTTATCGTCCCTATCAGGAGGGATGGTAAGCGACGCAGCCTGCTTAGAGGTAGCCATTGCTGCCTGGACCACCTGATTCTTGGGAGTGGGGTGTTGCAACAGATAACCGGGTTGCTATTGGAGGGGCGGTATTTCCTTATAAGAGACTTCTTAACCGCTGGATTTGTTTGCGGGGTCTCCCAATACCTGGGCACGCTTTTTTGAAAAGCCACATGGAAAGGTAAGACAGGATCCGTAGGTGGACACCCCTGTCCAAAATATCCATAACATCATCCTTATCATAAGGTACTGGCGATTCGACCAGTGCAGGTCCAGGAAGGCGATTGGCAAACTGGTTGGCCCAACCAGCTCAAGGGAAGAAGGCTCTTACAGATGAAGATCTTCTATCGTCATGTGGAGAAAAGTGGTGAGACGCTGCAGCAGGGCTTCACCGGTGGTTCAGTCGTAGCAGATGTCTTTGGCTTCTCTCCTCTTCGGCTTCTTAGTTCCAGTGGTGACGTCTTGCTCTTCCAGTCCTCAGGACCCTGCTTTTATGCAAAAAGATCCCCATTCATACAGCCTAGCTGTCACTCACACAGTGGAGTGGTCATCTTGGCGGGAGACACCCCAGCCTATCAGGATAGAGTGTGACATGGGTTGCTAAGGCAACCCTGTCCAGGGGTCCTACTCCCCCTCCCACACAATGGACCCACCCTAGACTCAGTGGCGCCGAAAGGTGGGCTTCTTGGCGGAAGCCTGCCAAAAGGTTGAACAAAGGATCCCCGACCTGGGTTAGGAGTTTAGAGGAAGACACGAGAAAGAAGTTATATTAAAGTTCTGGCAAATAAAACCTACCGGAGTCAGGTTAATATTAAAATGCACCGGCGGTATGTTAGAGGCTGTCAGAAAATGTGGTAGCCTCGAAGAATGGGAAAATCCCATAGGAAAATATTTGCGGTCAAATATTTACAGTAGTAACCACTGCCACCAGCCAGGAACTTTTTAGAGAGGGACTGTAAGGTACCCTCTCGAAAATGAACATCAGGGAAAAACTATTAACCCTTCCCAGTACCTCCGTAGTAAGATGGGTTGTACTGGTTTAGTTCACAAAAATTGACTAGTAAAGTCAATGGGGACTTTACATGCCCTGGGAGACAGTCAGTCCCAGGGTACGGAGTCTGTGTTTGGGGGTCGCTATGACACCCCTGTGTCACTGCACGGAGGGTGCTGTGTAACACATGTGAATAAAGATGGTTCCTATGGAGGTGAGAGAAACCCCATAGACATCAAACACAAAAATAGCCTAGAACACACATAGCAAAAATGTCTAAGAGTGAGAAAAACAAACCCTTCAAATCCAGCAAAGCTGCTGGGGGACTCTATAGGTAAGGGAAATTAGCCATAGAATGAGAATTCTCCCCAACACTCTCCAGGTTCAGGCTTGTCATACTCCAGCTCAGGAGAGGTATCAATACCACTTGCGTTAAAGTGTCACAGAGGTCCTGCATCTTGCTCTCCTCTGAAATGAGGCATTCTGGCACATTAGGAGTCCCATAGTGGAGCCCAAAGGGGGCCTTTCTCCTCATCCGAATGTTCCGCCTCTTCAAAAATAGAAGTGAGGTTCCTAAAAAAATCCTTTTTAGGAACAGGGACATAACTTTTCTCCGGTATTGAGCCCAGAGGCTTCGAACGCGTCAAAGGCATCGACTTTGATTTAGCCAAAGCCTTCCTGGGAGGGTCAACAGTTCCTGGGGACTAAGCTGGTAAAGTAGGCCCTGCTGGCGTCGACGGTTTCGGCATCACCAAAGGCAGCGAAGGCTTGACAGGCGTCGATGGCCCAATGGGCACAAACGATGGCTTTGAGGGTTTAGAAGATCTCGAAGGTGTCTGTCACCTTGACTTCTCTCTCCATCTCGAGTGATCCTTCGACACCTTGACTCGCGGGCTCTCAATGTGGATCGTGCAGTCTACCCGGAACCAAGGATGCGCAAGTATCCGACCGAGACTGCTCCTTGCCGGCTTCCACAGAAGGCGCGGATCGGAGCCCTTCCCTGTCTCTCAAAGATCTTAAGCATTTCCATACAGAAAGCTTCCCACTCTGCCGGTGTCTGTTATGGACGGGCATGTCACCCTCTCTGGTGTACCGCCTGACAAAGACGACGACTGGGTGGGCCTTCGCTTCGAACGCTTCGACGAGGGCAAAGAGTGGTGGGAACCACTACGAGACAGTGAGCGCTTGGCCTTCTTCCGACGAGTGGATTCGCCCCTTAACTCTTCGGTCGAAAACCCAGCTGGTTGGGATTTACGGGGCTTGGGCACTTTGCCTACCTGAAGCTTCCCCTTTCGTTCCTGTAACACTGGAACATCCGTTGATAGAATGTAAAGCTCTGGAAATGGTAAGGATGAGTGTTAGGGAGAATTCTCAGAAATGTGCTAATTCCCTTCGACCCCCAGCTCTTTTTCTGGACTTTAGGACTTTTAATAGCTAACTTGGAGAGCGTGAGAAGCTTTTTCCTACTCTCTCATGTATATCTTTGATTTGGACTCTGTTTCTTTTGACTTTGGAGTCTGCCAAACTCCATTGGCATCATCTTTACATTGTGAAACAAAGCACCTTCAGTGCAGTGACACAGGGAAGTGTCTTAGATTTCCCAAAGGTTTAAATACCTTCTTTACTACGGTTTACAAGAGAAGTGAAGTGAAATTGACTTAACTTACATTGTGTAACTTTCTAGACCCAAAATACCCTATCTTACCATAGGATGCTGGAGGGGTTACTTGGTATCCATTTTGTCTAGTTTCTCATGTAGCATTTTTATGTTACCCTTTCACCAATTAATGGCTGGGGGCAGTGGTTTACTTGTTACTACCACTGTGTGTTTTTATCGAGGGCTGTGTTTGCAGATGCATTAAGTAACCCATGGGTGCCCCCATTTTGTCAAAATGGCCCTGTCTTTTTTTTTTCTCGCCATTTCTTTGCTGGAAAGGTCCTTCTTGAAATTTCCTCTGCACGCCAAACCAGGTTTGGTTAATTTTGCCTTTGGCTGTATTCACGAGTGAAGCCCGCCGCTGGCTCTCACTTATGTCTGGCAGGGGCAGGAAGTGAGGGAGGTGCCCGAAACACCCTGTGCTTAATGCCCTTAGTTACAGAATGCACTCAAAGGTGATTGGCCGGCTGGCTGTCCGGCAAGGACAGCCACTCTGCTGTGTGACTGACAGCTAGGCTGCGAGTGAATGGGTGAAACCTGCATAAAAGGTGAGGCGTTTTGGTTTGGAAGGCAGAGTTGACCACTGGACGAAAGAATCAGAAGAAGAACTTGGAAGAGACGCCTGCTGCAACTCCTGTGCCGTAGGTTGGCCCGGTGAAGCCCTGCTGCTGTGCTGAAGCTCCGAATTCGCTTCGACTAGAGAAGCCCTGCAAGGACGACTTCTCCCCTTGAGTTGGTGGGACCAATCAACTCCAAAGTGAACTTGTTTGGACAGCCTTTCGGAGCTGGCTGTACTGCCACTGCTGCTGGAACCGAGGTGCCAGGGAGAGGAACACCAAATCGAGTGGATCGGTTGTAAGTCGGACCTGAGCACCAAGAAGATCCTCCGGACTTCCCTGAAGCAGGACTAACCAAGCCTGAGCCAGCTCAACAGGGTGCTGGACCCCAGATGCGAGGAAAGTCTGAAGTGGTGTACGAGAACCGCAGTGTTGCTATTTGCTGTCAGACGCGAGGAGCTGAAACGCTGAAGTGCCACGGAATTGAAGTTTGCCCATTGCTGCCGCTGACCTTCCCATTGCAGTGCAGTAGTCCCCAGACGTCCTCCCTCTTGTCCCCACTACTGAGCCCCACCAGGATCTGCAGAGCTGTACAGGAACAGAAGCCAACTGGAACCATTTCTTCTAACCAAAGGTACTGTAAAGTCTAAGAGAACCTATCTCTTGTAGTGTAGCCCTACTTGTTCTCAGTTGAGACTTGTCTTGGTTAACCTTGCAGAGTTGCTTGCATCTTTGCCCCTCACAAGCCTCCCATCTTGTGGCCCTTCAAGTGAATCTTATCTCTACAAACCTTTCTAAAAACATTGTGCAAGACTTACTTACCTGCAAAGAAGATCATCAGCTCCCCTATACTTTGTTCAACTAACATGGACTGTCCTGACTCACTGAGAGACTCTTCTTAGCTTTGACTCTGGGCCTTTACCTTCCCACAGGAAAGGGTTACATTTACTTGACATTGGAAGGTTCAAAAAGTACTTCCCTGTTTATGAATTCTTTGTTAACCTTTGCTTTATTCCCCCATCTAACCTTTGCACTAAACTCAGTATTGCTCTAAATGTACCAGTGATATATCAATGTCCAGTGTCCTAGCTATTTAAGGTCACCTGAGGGTGTAGGAAGTGTATGTGCCATCCCCAATGGGTATCATCTGATACAGAGAAACAGAGTGTGTTTTGAAGTGTATTATAATTGTTACATCGTTTGCTTCCTTCTGAAGAAGGCTTATATAACGGACTGTTAAATTAATAATTGTTTAATCAAGACACCTTTTAAGTGTTTATTTGAAGAACGGTCACTGTGAAACTCTGTGTTACAACCCCACTGCTCACATTGACCCCACTTGCGATAAGCCTGGCTGCTCAGCCAGACTACCAACCTGTGTAGTACAGACTTACACCAAAGGTTGGGTTCCTATTACCAGGAGGTCAAGGTTGCGGTAGTGCACCCAAAAGCTATTGCACACAATCTTACCTAACAAAGAAATATATGAGTGAGTTTTGTAAAATCATTGTTTAAATCATTTTAGTTTAAATCATTAACAATAGAGGATTGGTGGCATATGTTTTTAATGGGGGAGAACAATTCAATGATTTTTGCTGTAATGAAATTTATGGAAGAGGCGTTACAAGTGCTATATTGAATAGGAATGGCACGAGTTTTGGGGAAACCCTTACTTCTGCATTAATTCATTGGTTTACTTCTTTTGGAGGGACTCTTACATTTTAAGAATGATGTTTTTTTTTAAAGATGTGATTTAAATATAAGGATTTCATGTATGAAAGGTTTGTAATAAACCATACATAATTTTAAAAAAGGACGATATTCTTATCAAGCAAGTACAAAATTTGCTGCCGAAAACAAAGAATGAGAAATAGAGTATACATACCTTAGTGAATGAAGACACTTTATAATCCCTTGTTACATGATTTGTAAGGTTTTTCTTTTTCTCTTCAAACCTGTAGAGGCAGATTTCATCTTCTCCTTTTGCAGTTCTCCAGATTTCCTGCTTACTGAAAGACAAATCTAAATTAAGTATTTTGCCAACCTTAACAATATGAATTTCCATAAATTGAGTTTACGCTCTGATAATAGGTAACTGACCGCACGGCACAAGTTACTTACCTGTAACTCTTGTACTCCAGCATGGGTCTTGCATTGATTCACATACTCAAATATTCCCTGTCGTCAGGCTGGGAATCCTCGGTAAGAAGAATGCAGTTTCGCTTTAGACTGTAAAAACTGCTCGTTATTAGGAACGATTTCTCTTCACAGCACCTTCCCTCCAAACTTTTTGCTTTTATTTTTGATTCTGACCTACTCTTTTTGCAGTGCAGTGAAGTCTTAAGCTGTCCGTACTGGGAAGGAACAAGTTACTTACCTGTAACTGTTGTTCTCCAGCATGGGTCTGGCATGGATTCACATGCTCATGAATATTCCCCGTCGTCAGGCTGGGAATCCTCGGTAAAGAAAAAACCAGTATCAGTTTCGTTTCTGATCTGTCTTTCGTAGTAATAACCAATCACTGGTCTCTGCGTCATACTGACCACAGCCAATGACTGCCCTCTACCTAAGCACCGCCTCTGGCAGCCATCTTCAGATTTGGAAGCACGTGAAGTGGCAGTATGACCAAGTGAAGAGCCGCAGAGGGGTAGGCGGGAGGGTTCGCATGTGAATCCATGCCAGACCCATGCTGGAGAACAACAGTTACAGGTAAGTAACTTGTTCCTTCTCCAGCATGGGGTCTGGCATGGATTCACATGCTCATGAATAAAGAATACATAGCAGTACACACATGCACAACCACGGGAGGTGGCAAAGGCTCAACATTAAGCATCACATCAACTCAACATTAAGCATCTTACCTCCTCACCAGGCTCACCTCAGGCGAACAGGTTGCGCAGCACTGCTTGGCCGACCCTGGACTCCTCCCTGGAATCCCGGTCGACGCAGTAGAATTTCGTGAAGGTGTGCGTCGACCTCCACGTAGCAGCCCTGCATATGTCCAGCAGGGGCACACCAGATAGGAACGCCGTGGTAGCTGCGATCGCTCTGGTGGAATGGGCTCTCGGACGGCCAGGCAGCGGTCGGTTTGCCAACCGGTGACAGCACATGATACAGCCGGAGAGCCATCTGGAGATGGAAGCCTTCGAGAGAGCCTTCCCCTGATTGACAGGTCCAAAGTTCACAAAGAGTTGTGACGTCTTCCGAAAACCCTTCGTGCGGTCCACGTAGAACTTCAGCGCTCTAGCTACATCCAGCGAGTGCAAAGTCCTCTCAGCCGGCGACGAAGGCGACGGGAAGAACACAGGTAACACCAAGGGTTCGTTGAGATGGAAGTCCGACGGTACCTTGGGCATGAAGGAGGGGTGCGTCCTGAGCACTACCCTCGTGTCGTGGAAAGTCAAGTACGGGGCCTTGCAGGAAAGGGCCTGGATCTCTCCCACTCGTCGTGCGGAGGTGATGGCCACAAGAAAAGCTGTTTTCCACGATAGAAACTTCAACGGGGCCGAGTGCAGAGGCTCGAACGGAGGTCCCATGAGCTTGGTCAGCACCACGTTGAGCTCCCACGCCGGGGCCGGAGCCTTCACCGGCGGGAACGATCTGAACAGTCCCTTCATGAACTCTTTCACCAGACGATGAGACCACAAGGACGTCCGGCCCGTGGTTCTGGTGTATCGGGAGATCGCAGCAAGATGAATCTTGATGGACGCATGTGCCAGACCAGCTTTGGCCAGCGTCAGCAGGTACGGCAGTACTTGGGGAGCCGTAATCCGTAGAGGGTTAATCTTCTGTGCGTGGCACCAGACAGAGAACCTCTTCCATTTGTGTCCATAGCATTTAAGAGTCGAGGACGCCCTGGCCTTTGCAAGAACCTCTCTGCAATCGGCCGGTATGTCGTATCCTCCAAACTCTAGTGCTGCAGGAGCCAGGCCTGCAAGTTCAGCGACTTCGGGTCGTGGTGGAGGATGGCGCCTCCTTCCCTGGAGAGTAGATCCGCGTCCGCCGGCAGCTTGATCGGCGGGGACGCTGACAAGTCCAGAAGGTCCGGGAACCATATCTGCCTCGGCCACGCAGGTGCGACGAGGATCATCCTGCACCGTGACCTCTTGAGCTGGTTGACGAGCCGGATTAGCAGAGGCAAGGGAGGGAACGCGTAGAGGAACAGGCCCTCCCAGGGGAACGAGAAAGCATCGCCCATGCTCCTCGTCTGGGGAAACCTGCTGGCGAACCTCCGGCACTTGGCGTTCGTCGCCGTCGCGAACAGGTCGATCTGGGGTGTGCCCCACCGTCGGAAGAGGCGATCCACCAGATCCTGCCGTAGTTCCCACTCGTGGCACGAGCGCAGCTCCCTGCTGAGTGAGTCGGCGATGGCGTTTTTTATCCCTGCCAGATGAAACGGCACCAGAAAAATCCCTTGGGCGACGGCCCAATGCCACAGGTCCTGCGCCTCCTTGGACAGCAAACAGGGCGGGGACCTGGTTCCGCCCTGTTTCCTGATGTAAAACATGGTGGTGGTGTTGTCGGTGAAGATCCTCACCACCTTGCCCTTGAGGGACGGAAGGAAGGACCTGAGGGCCCAAAACACTGCACGGAGCTCCAGGACGTTGATATGTAGGGACTTCTCCGTCGGGAGCCAGAGTCCCCTTGCGTGCAGATTTTCGGTGTGCGCTCCCCACCCCTTCCAGGGAGGCATCCGTGGTCACAGTCTCCTGGTGGGCTGGGGTCTGGAAGTCCATGCCCGCCGTCAGATGCGCGCGGGTGCCCCACCACCGTATCGCTCGTCGGAAACTCTCGTCGAGCTTGATCCTTTCCTCGAAGCTGCCCGTCGTCTGGATCCAGCGCGCATCCAGGAATTCTTGCAACGGGCGCATCCGGAGCCTGCACATGGGAATGAGGTAGATGCAGGAAGACATCATCCCGAGGAGGGACTTGATGGACCTCACTTTGGCCGCGTCGGCCACCAACATCCGTTGCACCTTGCCCAAGATGGTCCTGGTCCTCTCCTCCGACGGGGAGGCCAGAAGGGACACTGTGTCGAGCCTCGCTCCCAGAAACAGTGCGACTTGCGCGGGCACCAGGTGGGATTTGGCGTAGTTCACGGAGAATCCCAGGTCCGTGAGGAGTTGGACGGTCCTTGCCGTGTGGACCACGGCGAGCTCCCTCGTCTTGGCGCGGATGAGCCAGTCGTCCAGGTAGGGGTAGACGTGGATCCCCTCGCGGCGCAGCTGCGCCGCCACCGGTGCAAGGCACTTGGTGAATACCCTGGGTGCCGACCGTAGTCCGAAGGGAAGGGCTTTGAACTGGTAATGACGCCCTTGGACCACGAATCTGAGGAATTTGCGGTGCCCCTTTAGGATGGGAATGTGGAAGTAGGCATCCTCCAAATCCAATGACGATAGGAAGTCTCCTTCCTCCAGCTGACCCAGGACGTGCTGGAGGGTGACCATCCGGAACTTCTGCGCCTTGATGAACTTGTTCAGACGTCGCAGGTCCAGGATGGGGCGCCATCCTCCCGTCTTCTTCTTCACGAGGAAGTATCTCGAGTAGACTCCGGAGCCCCGAAGCCTCTTTGGGACGAGTTCGATGGCGCCCTTTCTGAGCATCGCCTTTACCTCCAGGAGAAGTTGAGGGACGTGAAGTTCTTTCCTGGCCACGGGGGGGACGCGCGGGCACCTTCTTTGAAACTCGAGCGCGTGGCCCCGGGCCAGGGCGTCCAGCACCCAACGGTCGGTGGAGATGGACTCCCACACGCTGACGAAGCCCGCCAGCCGGCCTCCCACCGGGGTGCTTCGGTGGGGGCCCGACCCCAAGGCCGGTTCAATCCTGCTTGGACGCGGCCTTGCCGCCTTGACCTCCTTGGCGACGACGGCGGGGTCCGCTAGACTTGCCTCGTCCTCTGTAGGCCTCTTGCGACGACGAGCGGGCCGCTTGACGGTAGGAAGTGAAACCGCCGCCGGAACCTTTGGAGGCGCCCTTGCCTCCGCCGCTCCGAAAGGGCGTCCGTCGTTGCAGGACTCCAAGGGCCCGGGCCGTCTCAGTATCCGCCTTGATGGCCTGAAGGGAATCGTCCACTGTCTTCCCAAACAGGTTGTTCCCGTCGAAGGGCATGTCCAGGACTCTGGTCTGGACGTCCTGCCGGAAGTCCGTAGCTTTGAGCCATCCACGACGTCGAAGGCAAACACCGTTGCCCAGCTGGCGGAATCCAGTGTCGGCGATGTCCGTCGCCACGGTGATGGCGTGGTCCGAGGCCACCTCACCTTCCTGCAGGATCTCAAGGGCCTCCGCCCTCTTGTCGTCCGGCAGAAAATCCAGCAGAGGAGCCATCTTGTACCAGAGCTCCCTGTCGTAGCGGGCCACGATAGCCAAGGCGTTGGCCGCTTTAATCGTCGTCGCTGCCGACGAGATGACTCTACGCCCCATAGTATCCAATTTCTTTCCCTCGCCGTCCGGCGGGGAAGTCGATGTGGAGGCCGCACCCCCCCCCGCTTTCTTCCTGGCTGCCGCGGAGACGACGGAGTCCGGGGTAGGCTGCGCCCGGAGGCATAGGGGGGCCGTGTCCGGGACCCGGTACTTTTTCTCGTACCGGTCTCTTCTAGCTGGCGTCGTGGAAGGGTTCTTGAGGAGGGAAAGGCCCTCATCCCAAATGTCGTCCAACAGAGGCACTGCGAGGACCGTCTTCCTCTTGGCCTCGCGCCGCTGATAAAGGAAGCCTTCCTTTTTCTTCTCCTCAGGGCAGAGTTGGAAAAGCTCGGAAGCCCTGGAGATCATGGAGTGGAAAGATCCGATCTCGTCGGGCGGAGAGGCCCTGGTGGGAGGCGACGACGGAAAATCCTCGTCGTATGCCTCGTCGTCCGTACCCGTCGCTGCCGTGTCAGTCCCCGTATCATCCCCTCGGGTGGACGGGGAGGAGGGCTGGAAGGGGCGCGACGGTTGAAAAGGAGGTGGTGGATGGATCCTTCTTTTCTTGGTAGGGGGAACACCAGAAGGTCCCGGTTCTGGATCCCCCGACGGGAGAGGTTCCTCCGTCGGTAACGGTAGCCTCGTCCTTATCTCGGAGCATAAGGACTGTATGGCCAACAAAATGGCCGCCGAGTTGTCTTGCGGCGCTGGCAGAGGGGAATCCGACGGGCGAGCAGGGGCCCCGTCGGTATCCTCGACGATGTCGTCGTCGTCACCTGCGTCGGGGTCCATTCCGACGGGCTGGCCTTCTTCCACGCCTAGGCCGTGGCTTAAGACCTCGATCAGTTCCTCTTCTGAGGTTGAGGCCGACTCTACGACGACGCCCTGCCCCCCCTTCTTCTTCCCCACGGAGGGTTTCACGGGGGTCCTATCGATGGGCACAAAGGAAGACTCCCTCCGAGGAGGCAGGGAGATTCTGGGCCCTGAGGTCGCCACCACTGGTGCAGCCACCACAGGCTGAGCCAGGGCCGCCGCGACCGTTTCGATAGAGGGCTTGGTCGGATGGATCAAGGCCTTCACCACCTTAGGTGCGCTCACCGCCTTATCCTTGAGGGAGGGGGCACTGCCACGCTCCTCCTCTGCCTTAGAGCTCGACCGGGGCCTCTCCAGGAGCTTCGCCGGGTGCTCGGCCTTCCTCTTACCCGACCCAGAGCGTTGGCTCGTGGTTGATGGTGCCGGGGAGGGTGCGCCCTGCCTGGCGCCCGCAGAGCCCGACCGTTCGGCGCTCCCGGTGCCAGCGGACTCGCGGTGCTTGGCCTTATGTTGGGCCCCCGTCGCCGGGGCGCCCTCAAAGGTCTTAGAAGACCGCTCGGATTTCTTCTTCTTCTCGCCAGACGGGCTCTTACCCTCCAGCCAGTTGGCGAGACGTTGATGGCGGTCCTTCATGGTCCGTTCCGACATGTTGCCGCAAAACGCACAGTCCTTCTCCACGTGCGTCTTGTCCTCATGAAGGCAGTAAAGGCAGAAAGAGTGTTCGTCCTCCTTGAAGACGTTCTGCAGCTGGCATCCAGGGCAGACCCTGAACAGCTTTCCAGGCGTCGAGCTTCCCTTCTCCTGGGCCATCTCCGAGACAGGGCCTGAGAAGCTTCTGGAGTCCTCCGAAGTGTAGCTCGACGAAATCTTCACCCTTGAGGGGCACAGATGAATCCGACACGGGTCCCCGTTGATCGGATGTAGGATCGGTGGAGCTTGAGGCTCTTTTGACCGAAAGAATCGAAGTTTTTGTAAAAAGCGCGAAAAAATAGCACTAACGCTCGAGAGCAATAGCACGAGGATCCCAACACATGAACGTGCGGTAAAAATCTGAAGATGGCTGCCAGAGGCGGTGCTTAGGTAGAGGGCAGTCATTGGCTGTGGTCAGTATGACGCAGAGACCAGTGATTGGTTATTACTACGAAAGACAGATCAGAAACGAAACTGATACTGGTTTTTTCTTTACCGAGGATTCCCAGCCTGACGACGGGGAATATTCATGAGCATGTGAATCCATGCCAGACCCCATGCTGGAGAAACATAGTTTCCCTGAGTCTTGTTACCCCATTACTACTTTTAGCAACTTGGTATCACTTCTGGTAAATTGCATCATTGTACAATGCATCTTACAATGCAGTACAATGGTTACACTTTTGTTTTGCTCTAGACTAACACTCAGAGGATTTGTGGTTACTCTAGATGTGCTAAAGGACAAGCTGTTGGCAGCAGTTACTTTTTGCTATTTTTTGGTCTATTTCGTTTTAGCCTTACCGTGTTTAGCTACAAACTGTAGCTAGTGTCCAAACATGGCCATGGCACATGGTATTTAACTTGTCCTTTGGCCATCTTGTGTTTTACCCTCCTTCCTGGCCTATGAAGCCAAGAATATCCTTATATGGACTTCCAGTGCCCAGGAAAGCAAAGGCTTTTGGTGGGCTACCAGAGGTCTATGTGTGTTTGCTGCCAGAAAATGGGTTGGGACGGTCTGGTCCCAATCCACACACTGGTTTCAGTGTGTTCTGAGTGGTAGGCATGTGTTTTGCCACAAGTGGTACTAATTGGACCACTGCTGGGGTGTGTGTTTGTGGGCCAGATCTGTCATTGGCTAGGGGGAATTCCAGCTCTTACCTGCCTTTTGGGACAAGAAGAGGACCCCTGCACCCATTCTAGAGAGATTTTGGAAGAAACCAAAGGAGCCAAGAATTCTGTCCAGCTGCAAGACCTGCAAGGAGATCGGAGACGGGCTTGGAAGAAGGCCTGACAACCAACTTCTGCTGCTGTCCTAGTAGAGTCCTGTCCTGTGGAAGATCTACAGCAGTCTTGCGAAGGACCTGTGATCCTTGGAGTGGAGGGAACATCCATTCTCTAAGTAAGCTTGTAGTCCTAAAGAGCCTTCTGGACCGGGCAGTGGCTGACCAGCTCTGAGTTTGGGCTACCATGCTGCAGACGTTGCTGTTCCGAGTTGAGGCCTGGAACCTGGAGGATCTTCAGCTTGTGCAACAAGACTTAACTCTGCAACATTTTGTGGTCCTAGCATGAAGGGGACCCGGGATAGGAGGCAAAGTGTGACCGTGGCAAGTGAATCCCTTTGCGTCTCTGTGCATCGGTGGCCGTCGTCCAAAACTGCTTACCTGCATCCAAGTTCTGTCCTAAGAGGGGTCTTTTACATTTCTCAACTGGTAGATCTTGCACCAGCATTAGAGCCTGACCAGAGGAGTGCTCAAACCTGCAGCCCCTGGGGATCAACTGCTGACGGCAGGAAAAGTGACCTCCAACCCCCTTTAGCAGACCTGCCAAGTCCTACGGAGAATCGGAGTACAGGGGGGTGAGTTGTAGCGATACTTACCTGAACCCCTAACTCTCAAAAGTTTTGATAGCTTTTCTAACGTTTGTAATAGATTGGCTTTGCCATTGCTCTTTCACACACATACTCTGAAAGTTGGGGACACATTTGTTAGTTAGATTAACTTGTCCCCTAACCACTGGAAACATTTATTGGACCCCAGAGACCCTACCTTCATTTTTTCCAGCTTCACAATACAGTATGGAATTTTTCTTAACTTTTGGGCACAAGGCCCCATACATTTTAGGGGTGGACATTTGAAGTTAGGATTGTATCTCTGTGGACCAGTACTGCTTATACAAATCTGTACCTTGCTTTTCAGGGGTTTGATATGGATTTTTAACTTCTCTCGTGATTATGTATATGTGTCTATTAGTGTTGTGTGATAGTATTACCTGGTAAGAGTCATTTTTCACTGTTCGATGGCCATAAGTAAAGACGATTTTTATACCCGTTTGTCTAAGTGTGTTCTTTGACTGTTTCACTGTGTGCTCATTGTGAACCCCTTACAAGCTCAAGACTTAGTCTAGACCACTCGCCTTGCTACCTTGATATGGTTTTGCTTCAGCTTCCATTGCAGAGTTGTCCCTGTCACAATACTAGGTTGGCCTTCTATACATCTGTCCACCAGGCCAGAGTATAGAAAATCAGTCCTAATACTTGTCTCCTCTACAGCCAATCAGTATCCATTGGGTCATACTGCCCCCAGCCAATGTTATTCGTCATCCTAAGCTCCACCCCTGGTGGCCATCTTCAGGTTTGATGGTGGACGTAAAGTGGCAGTATAAACCAAGAAGAGCCAGAAAGGAAGCAGAGAGGAATTGCATGCAAGACCCATCCTGGAGAACAAGAGTTACAAGTAAGTAAGTTGTACATTCTCTAGCATGAGGTCTTGCATGGATTCACTTGCTCATGAATACGATTATACAGAAATACATATACACAGCCACGGGCGGTGGCAAGGATCACAGAAGAAAAAACACTTAACACTGGAACAGACTCACCTCAAATAAACAGACTGCCCCGCTTGGTCGACCAGGGATCCTCCCTGGAATCCCTGTCCATACAATAGAATCTTGTGAAGGTGTGGGTAGACCTCCACGTGTCTGCCCTGCAGATGTCGAGCAGGGGGGGGGGACACCAGTGAAAAATGCCACAGTCGTTGCGATGGGTCTGGTGGAGTGGGCTCTCGGCCGGTATGGAAATGGTCCGTTTGTCAGACGTTGACAGTGCATGATACAGCCGGAGAGCCACCTGGATATAGAAGTCTTCGACAGGGCCTTCCCATGTTCCACAGGTCCAAAATTGACAAAAAACGGAGATGTTTTCCGAAAGTCTGTCGTGCTTGCCACTGGGATAAGTCCGCAGCACCATCTTTGCCGTCTTGAAGGTCAAGTATGTCTGCTTGCAGGAAAGAGCATGACTCTCCCCGACCCGCCTGGTTGAGGTGATCGTCACCAGGAAAGCAGTCTTCCATGACAGAAACTTAAAAGGGGCACTACGCACAGACTGATACGGAGGCCCCATGAGCTTAGTCAAGACTATGTTCAGTTCTCAACCCGGGGCAGGAGCCTTCACCGGCGGTGAAGCGAAGAGACCCTTGAGGAACACTTTGCCGAGCCTGTGTGACCACAGGGAAAGCTTGCCCGGAGCCTGTGTGTACTGGGAAATGGCAGCCAGATGAATCTTGATGGAGGCTTGAGCCAGCTCAGCTTTAGCCAGTGAGAGCAGGTACGGGAGGCGCTGCAGAGCCGTTATCTGCAGCGGCATAATCTTCTGCACCCTGCACCACATTGTGAAGCGCTTCTATTTGTGCCTGTAGCAAGACAACAGAGGGTGCTCTGGCCTTGGCCAGGACCTTCATGCACTCAAGCAGCAGTGAATTGTGCCCAAACTCTAGGGCTGCAGGAGCCAGGCCTTGAGGTTCAGTGACACTGGGTCGTGGTGAAGTGGTGTTCTGCTTTCTCTGGAGAGAAGGTCGAGAAGGAGCTGGATGGCCGGAGCCGCTGACAGATGGAGAAGTTCCAGGTACCAGATCTGCCACGCCCACGCTGGAGTGATGAGGATCATCCTGCAATGGCAACGCCTGTGTGTTGATCACATGTAGCAGGAGAGGAATCTGAGGCAAGGCGTACAGGGCGAACCCGTCCCACAGGACGAGAAGGCATCCGCTAGACTCCTCGGCTGAGGATATCTGCTGGCAAATCTCTGACAGTTGGAGTTGGCAGACGTCAAAGCGGTCGTTCTGGGGAGAACCCCACTTGCTGAAGAGACGAGACACCCGATTCTGTTGAAGTGCCAACTTGAGGCACTGGTAGTGACTGTTGCCTTGTACAGACGTATCTAGAAAGGAGCTCCTCGAGTCAGATGAGGATGAGCCGACCACCAATGAAGAGCTTGACAGAAAACGCCCGATTGAGGACGATCTTGTCTGTCAACGTGCCGGTGACCAGCTGCCACCTCACGTCTAGGAACTCCTGGAAGGGCTGCATCTGGTGCCTGCAAAAGGAGACCAGATGGAGACCATGTAGATGCATTAGGACATCATGTCCAGCAGGGATTTGATGGAGCCGACTGTGGCGATGGACATTATCGACCGCCACTGAATCATTCCCATGATGGCCTTCACCCTCTTCCCCCGAAGGGGTCACCAGACAATAGATTGTGCTGAGCCGGACACCCAGGAACAGTGTGTTCTGCGCAGGACTTCAGATAATTGATTGAGAATCCGAGTGACATTAGGTGTATGGTCTCCGGTGTGTGGTGCCGCCAGTGCGTGAGAGCTGGACCGAACAAATTAGTGGTCCGGATACGGGAAGATGTGTATCCCCCTGCGGCGTAGGTGGCTCTTACCGGGGCTAAGCATTTTGTGAATACCCTTGAGGCAGACGGCTAGTCCCACAGGACGGAGAGATGTCCCCACAAGTATGGAGGAAAGGGGACGGGACGTAGGAGTAAGGAAACCTTCCTCGGCACCAGACTGAAGAGTTCGGATGCCCTTGAGATGATTTTGTGGAAGGAGCCAATTTCGTCTGGTGGTAAAGCCCTGGCGGCCTCATCAACATCTGGACATAATCTTCATACTCATCAGTGTGATTAGTCGTGGTATCCATTTCAGTACCAGTGTCTGTGTGCACTGACTCCTTCAACACTGGGGTGAAGGTCCCAAGTCCAGAGCCAGATGTGACAGGTGCCATACGGGGGTGTCGGCTTACGCCTGGGTAGCCTGGGAGAGCTCCTGGCTGATGGCCTTGGAGGACTGCAGGCAGAACCAGGTACAGGATCAGTAGGCAGCCGTTGCTGAATTTGCCATACAAAGTGTGCAGGGTGGTCAGGATGTGAAATGACATATCGCTTGGTGCCAGTGGGGGTGCAAACGGTGCAGGATGCAGGCTAAAACCCCATGGAGGAACAAACTGCCGGTATGGCACGATAGTGAGATCCCTCATGGGACATGGGTCTCTTGTCACCGTCATGGTCTGATTCGAAATCCTTAGTCCAATCATCCTCAAAACTGGTATCGATGTGAGGAGATTTTCTCGACGATCCCGCAGGAGCTGAAGGTGACAACTGTTGGTCTTGGCAATAAGTCCGACGGAGGCAGCAATTCCCTCACTCTACCCGAGTCCTTCAGGAAGGAGGCAGTGATGGGGATCTGCAGCATGGGCGCCGCAGAGGTCAGAACCACTGACCGAGGCCTTTGGAAGGGTCGTCGTAGTGAAGGTTGAAACGACGGTCGATGCCAAATTTTCGTCTTCCTTGCAGATTGAGTACCCTCCAGCCGGTAGGCTAACCGTCGAAGGAGACCAACCCCTTCACTAACAAGATCCTACAGCTGCGACAACCGTCGATGGAGTAGATGAAGCGGGGCGTTTCACCTTATTTTGGATTTCCTCAAAAGGAGCATCCTCAAAAGAGCTTGACCTCTTCTCAGAGGGCATACGCTCATGGGACCTTCCGCTTCAGAGGCCTTCTCCTAGTCGATCCAAGCCACTAACCTCCGGTGGAGATCCTTCCTGGTCTTCAACAGGAAGCCGCAGAAGATCTCGCATCCGTCCATGTCGTGATCCGTGTGAAGACAATAAAGACTCTTGAGGTGCTGATCCTCTTCCTCGGAACATAGTACATGGTCAAGGTGAATGTAGGCCCAAGCCTGGACATGCTGAAGTCATGAAGACTATTTGCCAACAACGAATCCCCACTGCCAATAGTCAATCCCCAAAAAAACAGCAAAATCACCAGAAATGTTGAGAAGCGAATCACAAGGACCCCGAACACTAGAAATGTGCAGTAAAAATCTGAAGATGGGGGCATTATGGCCCAAAGGATACTGATTGGCTGTAGAGGTGACTAGCAGTTTTCAGTTTAAATCTAAACTGCTTTCTTTTTACCAAGGACTCCCAGCCCGACGACAGGCAATATTCATGAGCATGAGAATCCATTAAGACCCCATGCTGAAAGAACTTAAAATACATTTCTAAGATAGATATTTGCAAGATAATAAACTGCTTACAGCTCCGTAATGTTCTTTCTGATGGATGTTCCTCCCACGGATTCCTCAGGCAAAGAAACCGCTAAGCACCTTGAGGGTCTCAAGGAGCTCCTAATTAATGTCAGATCAGCTGGGGCACACCGTTAGAATATCTATCACATACTGGGGTAAATTGTTCCAGATCTGCTTTGCATGACTGGGACATGGTTCTCTGCTAACCGAACTGGATGTCTGCCAAATCCTACCTAACTGCTATACTATAATCCTCTGTGACAGACCAAGTCCCCAGCCCCCTCCACCCCCTGGCCAAGGTGGGGGACTGGCGTTCATTTATCCCAACTCCTTGAAATGTTTACATAGCCCTATCAAGCACTGCCTGCCATGTGAACCTCTACTTGTAAGGGTGCAAGTGACCCCTAATGTGTCAATACATCTCTTACTGGTATATAGAGCACCCTCAAAAAGCAGAGCTAGTTTTTGCGACAGACTTTTCCAGCTGACCACTGATCTAGCAGTGAAGCACCCTAATCTGGTTGTGTTGGGAGATTTCAATATTCACCAATATGCCAAGATTCTGTTGGCACACCTGACTGACTCCTCTTTTAGCCTTTGTAATTCCCTGCCCATTCACCATGGTGCCAACACTCTTGATCTTATTTTTTTTTATAAAAAAAAATTACGACTACCTTTGCTCCTCTCCCAGTTATATGGTTTGATAATTTCTTGTTGCCTTTTATTTTGACAACTTTAGCTTACCTAGCCACAATCTCCCACTGTTTCCAGACCCATCAGTTCTGGAACAGGGTCGACCCCTCCCTTATGTCAGATCAGTTGGTGGAGACCAATAATCATTGTATAATGGTGTATGGGCAAGATCCTTGTACTGCTCTCCTCAGAGCATTGACTAAAATAGCAGATACTTTAGCACCAGTTGAATCTCAGTTTGGTCGGTCCAAGCCCTCCGCACCTTGGTTCACTAGTCACCTGCGAGCCGCAATGGCAAAACAATTATAACCCGGACGCCCACTTAGTCTACAAACTTGCGGTATTAGATTACCACAAGATGATTATTATAGGAAAATCTTTTTTCTATGCTAATTGAATCACAGATGCAACATGCTCATCAAGGGAGCTTTTCAGAGTTGCCAAAGAACTATCTGCCCTCCCAGTGATAAAGGATAAAGCTCACGATTCTCAGGCAGTGTGCAGTTTTGCATCTAGAAATTACGCCTGGACTTATCTTTCTTCCACTTTTGTGCCTATGCCTGATTTTGCATTTAGTTAATGTGCCCCTGCCAGTTTTGCATCTAGAAATTGCACCTTTGATTTATCTTGCTTCCACTCTGTGCCTATTCCTGATCCTTGCATCTCGATTCTGTGCACAAGCTTGATCTACGCATCCAGATATAGTGCCTAGACACGATCTTGGTGCCCCCTCCCTAAACACTGAGCCTGACCTACGAAACCTCGAGATTCCAGCCTTAAGACCATACCTACTACTTATCCGCCCTAGAGCAAAACAAGAAAAGGAATATAATTCAGTTAGGTAACCTTGCACCCAACCACAGCTGACACAGATTGCAAATGGCCACTGCACTCATTGATCGAGGCACCATCCCTCCAACACACTTCTTACCAAAGACTCCTCTCTCCCCCTCCTTTTGCCACTGTGCTCACCGGAGGCGACAAACTCGGACCCATCTGAAAATCAGTGCAAACCTCCCACGCCATACTCCGCCCCATGCACCACCTCTCTGAGGAACAACCGACTAGCATCTCAAACTCACTTGAACTCCAAAATGGCCTCCTTCTCGCCTCAAACAAGCTAATATCTGCCATGCTAGTGAGGCTATGGAAACTCCTGTAGTCCAACCTTCACACCTACTACCTATGATTAGCAATACGAATGATCTACCCACTGAATTGAATGGTGCACTACCTGTTGGTCCACCTGTTAACCTGACCATTAAAGCACCTGCACCATTAGACAACCACTCGGCCTGCTTACTAGGAAAGTCTACCATGCCAAACCAATCTATGGATTTATCTGCCCCCCCCTCCCCGACTACCAGAAGTAGGCTAAAACCCCACACAACCACCTCAAGCAATTCACCACCCCTACTGCTCCGTTTCGCCCTCATCAATGCCCGGTCGCTCTCAGCCCACGCCCTAGACATTAAAGATCTGATCACCACCAACAATCTTGATCTCCTGACAATCAGCGAAACCTGGCCCGGCATCATCACTTGCCCTCCCCCCTGGTTACACCATCTTTAGGCGGGATTGCCCTCACTCCAAAAGCAGAGTCGGCCCTCTTTTGGCAAAAGACACTATCCCCATCAGAAAAGTCGATAGGAAACTGAAAAAAACAGCAACCACCTACTCATCAAACTCAACGCCACCCCAAGCTGAACCATCACCCTACACATCAGCTACCGCCCCCCGGGACCCATAACAGACTTTCAAGCCACCCTTACTCACCTTCTTACAAACAACTTAAAAAAAACATCCAAGGCCATCCTCCTAGGAGACTTCAACCTCGGCCTAAATGACCACAAAGACTCCCCAGCCAATTCTCTTGACAAAGCATTAGGAACTCTAGGGTTCAAACAAGCTATCTCAGACCACACCCATAGCAAGGGCCGCACCCTTGATTGGATAGGCCACCACAACTGCCCTGTCACCATCAAGGCAAACAAATCGCTGCCCTGGACCGACCACCACATCATCCTCTTCGATATCACCACGGCTAAGTCAGGACACCAACCTAAGACTCCCCTTCCGCTAGCTCTTACCAGGAGCACCCGTCAATTCACTAAAGAAAGAATCCTACCTCACCTCACAGTTCCTGCCCTCAAGCCACCCTTCTCCAAAAACCCTGAATCACTAGTCCAGATTTTCAACTCCATCATCATGCAAGCCATAGACACCATCGCCCACTCACTCGAAGGAAAGCCAAACGTACAAAGCACTCCAATGCTTGGTTCACCCTCGATCTCCTCGAACTTTGCACTAAAAAAAGGGCAGTACTCTCCATTTGGAAAGCCAACCCATGCAATACCACTAAAAGAGAGTTCAACAAAATCGCAAAAGATTACAAACTAGCCATCATCAAAGCCAAAGCCACTTCATTCAACACCAGGATAGACTCAGCCAATTCCAACACTAAGGAACAAGTTACTTACCTGTAACTGTTGTTCTCCAGCATGGGTCTGGCATGGATTCACATGCTCATGAATATTCCCCGTCGTCAGGCTGGGAATCCTCGGTAAAGAAAAAACCAGTATCAGTTTCGTTTCTGATCTGTCTTTCGTAGTAATAACCAATCACTGGTCTCTGCGTCATACTGACCACAGCCAATGACTGCCCTCTACCTAAGCACCGCCTCTGGCAGCCATCTTCAGATTTGGAAGCACGTGAAGTGGCAGTATGACCAAGTGAAGAGCCGCAGAGGGGTAGGCGGGAGGGTTCGCATGTGAATCCATGCCAGACCCATGCTGGAGAACAACAGTTACAGGTAAGTAACTTGTTCCTTCTCCAGCATGGGGTCTGGCATGGATTCACATGCTCATGAATAAAGAATACATAGCAGTACACACATGCACAACCACGGGAGGTGGCAAAGGCTCAACATTAAGCATCACATCAACTCAACATTAAGCATCTTACCTCCTCACCAGGCTCACCTCAGGCGAACAGGTTGCGCAGCACTGCTTGGCCGACCCTGGACTCCTCCCTGGAATCCCGGTCGACGCAGTAGAATTTCGTGAAGGTGTGCGTCGACCTCCACGTAGCAGCCCTGCATATGTCCAGCAGGGGCACACCAGATAGGAACGCCGTGGTAGCTGCGATCGCTCTGGTGGAATGGGCTCTCGGACGGCCAGGCAGCGGTCGGTTTGCCAACCGGTGACAGTACATGATACAGCCGGAGAGCCATCTGGAGATGGAAGCCTTCGAGAGAGCCTTCCCCTGATTGACAGGTCCAAAGTTCACAAAGAGTTGTGACGTCTTCCGAAAACCTTTCGTGCGGTCCACGTAGAACTTCAGCGCTCTAGCTACATCCAGCGAGTGCAAAGTCCTCTCAGCCGGCGACGAAGGCGACGGGAAGAACACAGGTAACACCAAGGGTTCGTTGAGATGAAAGTCCGACGGTACCTTGGGCATGAAGGATGGGTGCGTCCTGAGCACTACCCTCGTGTCGTGGAAAGTCAAGTACGGGGCCTTGCAGGAAAGGGCCTGGATCTCTCCCACTCGTCGTGCGGAGGTGATGGCCACGAGAAAAGCTGTTTTCCACGATAGAAACTTCAACGGGGCCGAGTGCAGAGGCTCGAACGGAGGTCCCATGAGTTTGGTCAGCACCACGTTGAGCTCCCACGCCGGGGCCGGAGCCTTCACCGGCGGGAACGATCTGAACAGTCCCTTCATGAACTCTTTCACCAGACGATGAGACCACAAGGACGTCCGGCCCGTGGTTCTGGTGTATCGGGAGATCGCAGCAAGATGAATCTTGATGGACGCGTGTGCCAGACCAGCTTTGGCCAGCGTCAGCAGGTACGGCAGCACTTGGGGAGCCGTAATCCGTAGAGGGTTAATCTTCTGTGCGTGGCACCAGACAGAGAACCTCTTCCATTTGTGTCCGTAGCATTTAAGAGTCGAGGACGCCCTGGCCTTTGCAAGAACATCTCTGCAATCGGCCGGTATGTCGTATCCTCCAAACTCTAGCGCTGCAGGAGCCAGGCCTGCAAGTTCAGCGACTTCGGGTCGTGGTGGAGGATGGCGCCTCCTTCCCTGGAGAGTAGATCCGCGTCCGCCGGCAGCTTGATTGGCGGGGACGCCGACAAGTCCAGAAGGTCCGGGAACCATATCTGCCTCGGCCACGCAGGTGCGACGAGGATCATCCTGCACCGTGACCTCTTGAGCTGGTTGACGAGCCGGATTAGCAGAGGCAAGGGAGGGAACGCGTAGAGGAACAGGCCCTCCCAGGGGAACGAGAAAGCATCGCCCATGCTCCTCGTCTGGGGAAACCTGCTGGCGAACCTCCGGCACTTGGTGTTCGTCGCCGTCGCGAACAGGTCGATCTGGGGTGTGCCCCACCGTCGGAAGAGGCGATCCACCAGATCCTGCCGTAGTTCCCACTCGTGGCACGAGCGCAGCTCCCTGCTGAGTGAGTCGGCGATGGTGTTTTTTATCCCTGCCAGATGAAACGGCACCAGAAGAATCCCTTGGGCGACGGCCCAATGCCACAGGTCCTGCGCCTCCTTGGACAGCGCTGGGGACCTGGTTCCGCCCTGTTTCCTGATGTAAAACATGGTGGTGGTGTTGTCGGTGAAGATCCTCACCACCTTGCCCTTGAGGGACGGAAGGAAGGACCTGAGGGCCCAAAACACTGCACGGAGCTCCAGGACGTTGATATGCAGGGACTTCTCCGTCGGGAGCCAGAGTCCCCTTGAGTGCAGATTTTCGGTGTGCGCTCCCCACCCTTCTAGGGAGGCATCCGTGGTCACAGTCACCTGGTGGGCTGGGGTCTGGAAGTCCATGCCCGCCGTCAGATGCGCGCGGGTGCCCCACCACCGTATCGCTCGTCGGAAACTCTCGTCGAGCTTGATCCTTTCCTCGAAGCTGCCCGTCGTCTGGATCCAGCGCGCATCCAGGAACTCTTGCAACGGGCGCATCCGGAGCCTGCACATGGGAATGAGGTAGATGCAGGAAGACATCATCCCGAGGAGGGACTTGATGGACCTCACCTTGGCCGCGTCGGCCACCAACATCCGTTGCACCTTGCCCAAGATGGTCCTGGTCCTCTCCTCCGACGGGGAGGCCAGAAGGGACACTGTGTCGAGCCTCGCTCCCAGAAACAGTGCGACTTGCGCGGGCACCAGGTGGGATTTGGCGTAGTTCACGGAGAATCCCAGGTCCGTGAGGAGTTGGACGGTCCTTGCCGTGTGGACCACGGCGAGCTCCCTCGTCTTGGCGCGGATGAGCCAGTCGTCCAGGTAGGGGTAGACGTGAATCCCCTCGCGGCGCAGCTGCGCCGCCACCGGTGCGAGGCACTTGGTGAAAACCCTGGGTGCCGACCGTAGTCCGAAGGGAAGGGCTTTGAACTGGTAATGACGCCCTTGGACCACGAATCTGAGGAATTTTCGGTGTCCCTTCAGGATGGGAATGTGGAAGTAGGCATCCTCCAAATCCAACGACGATAGGAAGTCTCCTTCCTCCAGCTGACCCAGGACGTGCTGGAGGGTGACCATCCGGAACTTCTGCGCCTTGATGAACTTGTTCAGGCGTCGCAGGTCCAGGATGGGGCGCCATCCTCCCGTCTTCTTCTTCACGAGGAAGTAACGCGAGTAGACTCCGGAGCCCCGAAGCCTCTTTGGGACGAGTTCGATGGCGCCCTTTCTGAGCATCGCCTTTACCTCCAGGAGAAGTTGAGGGACGTGAAGTTCTTTCCTGGCCACGGGGGGGGACGCGCGGGCACCTTCTTTGAAACTCGAGCGCGTGGCCCCGGGCCAGGGCGTCCAGCACCCAGCGGTCGGTGGAGATGGACTCCCACACGCTGACGAAGCCCGCCAGCCGGCCTCCCACCGGGGTGCTTCGGTGGGGGCCCGACCCCAGGGCCGGTTCAATCCTGCTTGGACGCGGCCTTGCCGCCTTGGCCTCCTTGGCGACGACGGCGGGGTCCGCCGGACTTGCCTCGTCCTCTGTAGGCCTCTTGCGACGACGAGCGGGCCGCTTGACGGTAGGAAGCGAAACCGCCGCCGGAACCTTTGGAGGCGCCCTTGCCTCCGCCGCTCCGAAAGGGCGTCCGCCGTTGCTGCAGTACTCCAAGGGCCCGGGCCGTCTCAGTATCCGCCTTGATGGCCTGAAGGGAATCGTCCACTGTCTTCCCAAACAGGTTGTTCCCGTCGAAGGGCATGTCCAGGACCCTGGTCTGGACGTCCTGCCGAAAGTCCGTCGCCTTGAGCCATCCGCGACGTCGAAGGCAAACGCCGTTGCCCATCTGGCGGAACCCAGTGTCGGCGATGTCCGTCGCCACGGTGATGGCGTGGTCCGAGGCCACCTCACCTTCCTGCAGGATCTCAAGGGCCTCCGCCCTCTTGTCGTCCGGCAGAAAATCCAGCAGGGGAGCTATCTTGTACCAGAGTTCCCTGTCGTAGCGGGCCACGATAGCCAAGGCGTTGGCCGCTTTAATCGTCGTCGCCGCCGACGAGATGACTCTGCGTCCCATGGCATCCAATTTCTTTCCCTCGCCGTCCGGCGGGGAAGTCGACGTGGAGGCCGCACCCCCCCCCGCTTTCTTCCTGGCTGCCGCGGAGACGACGGAGTCCGGGGTAGGCTGCGCCCGGAGGCATAGGGGGGCCGAGTCCGGGACCCGGTACTTTTTCTCGTACCGGTCTCTTTTCGCTGGCGTCGTGGAAGGGTTCTTGAGGAGGGAAAGGCCCTCATCCCAAATGTCGTCTAACAGAGGCACTGCGAGGACCGTCTTCCTCTTGGCCTCGCGCCGTTGGTAAAGGAAGCCTTCCTTTTTCTTCTCCTCAGGGCAGAGTTGGAAAAGCTCGGATGCCCTGGCGATCATTGAGTGGAACGATCCAATCTCGTCGGGCGGAGAAGCCCTGGTGGGAGGCGACGACGGAAAATCCTCGTCGTATGCCTCGTCGTCCGTACCCGTCGCTGCCGTGTCAGTCCCCGTATCATCCCCTCGGGTGGACGGGGAGGAGGGCTGGACGGGGCGCGACGGTTGAAAAGGAGGCGGTGGATGGATCCTTCTTTTCTTGGTAGGGGGAACACCAGAAGGTCCCGGTTCTGGATCCCCCGACGGGAGAGGTTCCTCCGTCGGTAACGGTAGTCTCGTCCTTATCTCGGAGCATAAGGACTGTATAGCCAACAAAATGGCCGCTGAGTTGTCTTGCGGCGCTGGCAGAGGGGAATCCGACGGGCGAGCAGGGGCCCCGTCGGTATCCTCGACGATGTCGTCGTCGTCACCTGCGTCGGGGCCCATTCCGACGGGCTGGTCTTGTTCCACGCCTAGGCCGTGGCTTAAGACCTCGATCAGTTCCTCTTCTGAGGTTGAGGCCGAATCTACGACGACGCCCTGCCCCCCCTTCTTCCCCACGGAGGGTTTCACGGGGGTCCTATCGATGGGCACGAAAGAAGACTCCCTCCGAGGAGGCAGGGAGATTCTGGGCCCCGAGGCCGCCACCACTGGTGCAGCCTCCACAGGCTGGGCCAGGGCCGCCGCGACCGTTTCGATAGAGGGCTTGGTCGAATGGATCAAGGCCTTCACCACCTTAGGTGCGCTCACCGCCTTATCCTTGAGGGAGGGGGCACTGCCACGCTCCTCCTCTGCCTTAGAGCTCGACCGGGGTCTCTCCAGGAGCTTCGCCGGGTGCTCGGCCTTCCTCTTACCCGACCCAGAGCGTTGGCTCGTGGTTGATGGTGCCGGGGAGGGTGCGCCCTGCCTGGCGCCCGTAGAGCCCGACCGTTCGGCGCTCCCGGTGCCAGCGGACTCGCGGTGCTTGGCCTTATGTTGGGCCCCCGTCGCCGGGGCGCCCTCAAAGGTCTTAGAAGACCGCTCCGATTTCTTCTTCTTCTCGCCAGACGGGCTCTTACCCTCCAGCCAGCTGGCGAGACGTTGATGGCGGTCCTTCATGGTCCGTTCCGACATGTTGCCGCAAAACGCACAGTCCTTCTCCACGTGCGTCTTGTCCCCATGAAGGCAGTAAAGGCAGAAAGAGTGTTCGTCCTCCTTGAAGACGTTCTGCAGCTGGCATCCAGGGCAGGCCCTGAACAGCTTTCCGGGCGTCGAGCTTCCCTTCTCCTGGGCCATCTCCGAGACCGGGCCTGAGAAGCTTCTGGAGTCCTCCGAAGTGTAGCTCGACGAAATCTTCACCCTTGAGGGGCACAGATGAATCCGACACGGGTCCCCGTTGATCGGATGTAGGATCGGTGGAGCTTGAGGCTCTTTTGACCGAAAGAATCGAAGTTTTTGTGAAAAAGCGCGAAAAAATAGCACTAACGCTCGAGAGCAATAGCACGAGGATCCCAACACATGAACGTGCGGTAAAAATCTGAAGATGGCTGCCAGAGGCGGTGCTTAGGTAGAGGGCAGTCATTGGCTGTGGTCAGTATGACGCAGAGACCAGTGATTGGTTATTACTACGAAAGACAGATCAGAAACGAAACTGATACTGGTTTTTTCTTTACCGAGGATTCCCAGCCTGACGACGGGGAATATTCATGAGCATGTGAATCCATGCCAGACCCCATGCTGGAGAAGTATTGTTTTCCAGGTTGTCTGCTGCCGGGACTCCCCGCTTTAGAGCCGCAGAAGTAGCCATTCCCCTTGTAGAATGGGCACAAAGCCCATCTGGTGGTTCTTTTCCCGCTAATCTGTAGCATTCAACTATGGCTAAGATGATCCAGTGGGAAATGGTCTGTTTTGTTACAGATAAGCCTAATTTATGACCAGTATAACCCACAAATAGTTGGCCATCTTGTCTCAATTTAGCCATCCTTGAGATGTAAAAACTAAGAGCCCTCTTGGGATCTAGTCTGTGTAATCTCTCCTCTTCCTTGCCCAGATGAGGAGGAGGATAAAAAGTTGGTAGTACTATTTTTTGTGACAAATGGAAGTCCGAGACTACTTTTGGCAAGAACGAAGGTTTAACTTTAAGGTGGTTTGCATGAGAGAGCCTGAAGTTCACTAACCCTGCGGGCTGATAGGGCCACAAGGAGGACAGTTTTTAAAGCTAAAAGCCTCAATGGACATGAATGCAGAGGCTCAAAGAGTATGCAAGTCAAGAATTTTAGTACTAAATTTAAATCCCAAGTTGGTACATGAAAAGGTACTGGAGGGTATACATTAGTAAGCCCTTTTAAGAATTGAATTATTAACAGTATTTTGAAATATGAAACCTCTTCCGAGGAGCGCTTGAAAATGGACAGCGCAGCAAGGTATCCTTTGATTGTTCCTATCTGGAGCCCCAGATTAGCTAGATGTAGCAGAAAAGAAAGCACCATTAGGGTGCCACACTGAAAAGGGTCCACATCCTTGTCTTTGCACCAGTTACTAAACCTGTTCCAGCGACATTGGTGCAAAGATTTTGTTGCTGGTCTTCTGGCCGAAAGCAAGATTTCCATTACGTCATCCGGAAGATCCCAATCTTTGTATCTCAACCTCTCAGAAACCATGCGTGAAGGTTGAGTGTCTTGACCTCTGGATGGAGAACCCGACCTTCCTCTTGCGAGAGAAGATCCTCTCTTTGCGGAAGACATATTGGAGGGCAGATGGACATGTCTAGAAGGTCCGGGTACCACATTCTCCTTGCCCAATCCGGGGCAATTAGGATCATGGTTTTCCTGAACTTTCTCAACCTCCTGATTACGGGGACTGGGGGAAACGCGTACAGCAGTGGAAACTTCCACTCCACTACAAATGCATCTCCCAGAGCTCCTCTTTGAGGAAATTCCCTTGAGCAGTACTGATCGCACATCCGGTTGATCGCGGTGGCGAACAGATCTACTTGAGGGGTTCCCCAAAGGGCGAAGATCTCCAGAAGGACTTCCTGAGCTATCTCCCACTCGTGAGAGACCGTGCTCTGCCTGCTCAGAGCGTCCGCCGCCGTGTTCTTCTCTCCGGCTAGGTGAATTGCCGATAGAGAGATTCCTTCTTGTATTGCCCAGAACCATAGCTGCATTGCCTCTCTGCACAGTGGTAGTGACCCTACTCCTCCTCTTTTGTTGAGATAGTACATCGCCACCGTGTTGTCCGTCATTATCAGGAAATTCTTTCCTTGTACAGAGGGCAGAAAGGCCTTCAGAGCTAGTCTGATTGCCCTCAGCTTCAAAAGGTTGATGTGTAGTTTGGACTCCGATGCAGACCAACGACCGCTGATTGTCAGATCGTTGATGTGTGCTCCCTACCCCGTGAGTGAGGCGTCCGTCACTACGGTTATCTCCGGCCATGGTTGCCAAAAAGACTCTTCCTTGAGAATGTTGTCGTTGCAAGCCCACCATAGAAGATCCTGAGCAACTGTGCTCGGGACTTGCAGAAGATCCGACATATTCCATGAGAACTGGGACCACTGAGTTCTGAGTGCACATTGAAGGGTTCTCATTCTCAACCTGGCCTCTGGTACTAGGAAAATGCAGGACGCCATGAGGCTGAGCAACCTGAGAAAATCGAAGGCTGGTAGACGTTGGGCATTCTGAAACTTCGTTACCAAATGCTGGAGGTGGAGAGCTCTCACTTCGGGAGGCGAGGCTTTTCCCGAGGAAGTGTCCAAGACTGCTCCGATAAACTGGAGCTTCTGGGATGGTATCATGTGGGACTTCTTGAAATTGAGGGAGAAGCCCAATTTGTGGAGGAAGTGGCAGGTGATCGAAAGATGTTCCTGAGCTTGTTCTGGAGAACTTACTCTGATCAACCAGTCGTCCAGGTGGGGATATATGTGAATACCCCCTCTCCTGAGACTTGCTGCCACAACCGCCAACAGTTTGGTGAAAACCCTCGGGGCAGAGGTCAACCCGAATGGCAGAACTCGAAACTGATAATGGGAATTGCCAATCGCGAACCTCAGGTACTTTCTGTGCTTGGCACATGAACGTAAGCATCCTGAAGGTCCAATGATACCAACCAATCTTGGAGTTAGAGAGCCTGAAGGATCTGAGAAAGAGTGACCATCTTGAACTTGTCCTTCCTGAGGAACTTGTTCAAGTTTCTCAACTCCAAGATGGATCTCAGTCCTCCGTCATTTTTTGGGATGAGAAAATATGGGGAGTACCAACCCCTGTTCCTCTCGGCTACAGGTACCAGTTCTATGGCACCTTTCTCTAGCAGGGTTAAAATTTCCTGCAACAGGAGCGGATCTGGAATTTTGGCGGAGTTGGCTCCCGGTGGATGATTCCGAGGCCTTTTTAGAAAGGGGAGACAGTAACCTTGGGCTACTGTTTCCAGTGCCCAAGCATCTGAGGTAATGCCTCGCCATTCCTTCAGATGTTGAGAGATCCTGCATCCCACTGGTGTTTTGTGTAACAAGAACTCAAAGGGATTTGGAGGCGGCTGCAGGAGTGGCTGAGGGTACAGATGCCGCTCCTGTGGCTGATTTTGCACCTCTTCCTCGTGCTCCACGAGGGAAGTTTATTTTGCCCCTTTGAGAAGCCTGTCCTCTTCCTCTACCAAAAGAGGAGTAGCATCGAAAAGAACGACCCCTCCAGGAAGATGAGCCGGAATAGGGTTTTAGAGGCTGGCGCAAAGAGGCGCTAAGTGATTTAGCTGCCGCTTTCGAGGTCTGAAGTTTTTCTAGGCTTTCATCAGCCTTTCTGCCAAAGAGCCTCGAGCCATCAAAGGGCATGTTGAGGAGTCTAGCTTGCACGTCTGGTGCAAACCCCGACTTCCTCAACCATGCAAATCTGCATAGCACAACGCTTGCAGCCATGGATCTGCTGATACTATCAGCAGTATCCAGTCCAGACTGGAGACATTCCCCCATTGCCTCCTTCCCGTCTTTGACTATATTCAGGAAGCCTTCCCTTTTCCTCGCCTTCCGGAATATGATCAGCCGCCGCCGCCGAAATACACTCCCACAGAGCATGGGTAAACCTGGCTAGGTGACATTTGCCGACTTAAGTGCCATACTGCCTGACGTGAAAACTTTACGTGCCTAGGCATCAATTTTGTTATCCCCTCTATCTGGAGGGATAGTTGGATTAGCAGTTTGTTTTGAAGTAGATGCTGCCTGAATGACTAAACTCTCTGGAGTCGGATGTTCTATCAAATACTTAGGATCAGTTCCAGCTGGTCTATATTGTCTTGGAAAAGTGCTATCTGCAGCAGCAATAGTTTATGGTTTCTCCCAGTTTTTCTGCACAGTCCTTTGAAGGGCCCTGTGAAAAGGAAGAACAGGATCTTTCTGAGGTCCCTTGACGATTATATCCGTCATGTCATCTTGTTAAAAAATGGGCGAAGTATTACCCAACCCATATATTCAATTACCCTGGTCATAAGACCCCTGTACCCAGCATCTGCATGCTCTGCAGGATCAGGTTTGGCGAACTATAATTCTGGGGATGTGTCAACTCCACTGGCAGAATGTAGAGTATCACTCAGGTCTCTCATTCTAGATTCCTGGTCAATAAGTTCCTCAGGAACTTGTCTTGTACCATAAGTAACTCCCAAAGGAGTAACCTCGTCTTCTTCTGAAGCAGACTCTTCATAAATTACTGACATAGATTTGAAAAAGTCTGACCTGGGCAAAGGAGTGAATCTCCTTTCTTCCTCTTCCATCTACTTCGAAGGAATTGGCAAATCCTTCGAAGTTGTCGAAGGGGTTTTCGAAGTCTTCGAAGATGACTTCGATAATGGGGTCGAGGATGTTTGCGGCTTTGGAGTCGAAATTATCGACGGCAAAGGCGTCGACGAAGTCGTCGAAGTCTTCGACGATTTGTGTTTCTTGTATGGCACTGGAGAAGTGCTCAACTCTTGAAGAGTCTTCGACGGTTTTACGTTGACTCAAGTTTTTTTGAATTCCCCGACGCTACCGGTCTTTGCATTGGTAGCCTTGCACTTCCCTTTGTCGTCCAATGGAGCGACTTTAGGGGTATGGCTTTTTCGAGGGTCTTTCGAGAGGGTCGGGGCAGCATTCTCGAAAACCTCCATCTTTTTGCAGAATTCTTCCCACTTACTGAGAGAATCCGATTTAGCCGGACAACGAATTTCTTCGGTCGACTCTGAAGAAGAAGATGATGATGAGGGAGATCTAGGTCTCCTCTTCATTTTTTTCGATGATGACGAAGAGTGTCTCGATCTACTCCTAGATCGAGATCTCTGAGTGCCTATGGCGATTCGATTCCTTAGAATCAGTCACTTTCTTGTGTCTTTTTGACATAGCCTTCTTTGAGGCCTCCCTCCCCACCGACAGTTTACCTCTCCTCTCACAAAGAGCTTTTTGTTTTGTTTTCCTCAGTGGCCTTGTTCTTTCCAAGTAAAACATGACTGCCATGCGCACATATAACGTGTGTAGGCTTCTTTCGGCCATGTTAGTGGGGTTCTGGAAGAAAGTGGGCTATTCTATTTACTGGTTCACATGGAACTTGGAAATAAATGTAGGGGGTGGAGGTTCATTTAAATAGGAAGGTTTTCAATTCCTTTCCAAATCTGCCAGAGTGGTACATGAGCGGATGCTAGAAGGCAGCTGGTTCCAGAGCTTAGGCCCACACACAGAGAACCTTCTGTCGCCTTTATAGATGCGTTTTGTGCTCAGGACACATAACAGGAGTTTGTCTTCTTATTGGAGTCCCTCCAACGTCCTCCCTCTTGTCCCCACGACTGAGGCCCAGGAACAGTGAGATCTGCAGGAACTGCCAGGAACAGAAGTCATCAGCTGCATCTTTTTCTTCATTGTAAGGTACTGTAAAACAAGACAGAGAACTTACCTCTCACTGTGAAAGGGCTTGAAACCTTTGCAACTCATAGGCCTAATCAGCTTGTGACCCAACATATGATTCTTTTTACAAACTTCTTCTAAGTACTTGTGCAGAGACCTTTCCGTCCACTTACCAGAACTGCTTTGTCCTATCCAAGACTTTAGCCTAGCCTATTGAATTGACTCTTCTGGTGAACTCAAAGTATGTGCACTGTCTAAGAATTAATGTAGTCTTTCTTAATAACCTTTGCCTTTTACTCCTCTTGAAAAGTATTCCAAAACAGTATTGAAGTATATTTGTGTGTTATTATATAATTGCCTCCTTCTAATGAAATGTTCTTAACTGACTGGTAAAAATATTTATCCAAGAAACCTTGCGTGTAAGTACTCGGGGCAATTGAGCAAGAGGAGCTACAATGATAGAATCAGGTAAAAAAGGCTTATGGCCAAAGTCCAGAGGTCAAAAGTCTCTTTCTCAAGATCACACGGTTCGGGTAGTTCACAGTAAAGTTCGTGCCACGGGTTCCGACGAGGTTGGTTGGCAGAAAATTTAGTTCAAAGAGAAGAGAAAGACAAGCCCTTGAAATGGAGAAAGATTTCACACACTTTCACTGCGGCTGAACGAAACGAACAACCGGATTTGCATAGTACCTTAAAACGGAGAGGGAGCTGGAGCTGAGGTGGACGTTCCTGGTAGTTCCTGCAGGCTCACGGTTCCTGAAGCGACTGTCGGACTGACATGAAGTAGGGAGACTGGAGGGTCCTGCACTACCCAGGGAAGAAACCAGCAGCAGAGCAAATCAACAAATAAAAGGTGCGCTCCTTAAAACCCAAGCAGGTTCCGACCTTCCTGGCTATCCGGCCCACTGTAGCTCTGTACAGCGAATTCGACCAGAGGAGGTGTCCTGGCTTGAAGTTTGGGCAAACTGGTTGGTCCCACCAGCTCAAGGGAAGAAGATTCCTGGAGGATCCTCTCTGGTCGTTGGAGTTGAAGATTCGGACTTGCAGCAGGGCTTCACCGGGCAGTTCAGTGGTGGTAGGGGTCCTCTTCTGTCAGCTCCTCGTCGGTTCTTTTGATCCAGTGGCGACTCTGCTCTTCCAGTCCCAGAGACCTGCTTGTTATACAGTTTTCTACCATTCACACAGGGTGGCTGTCCATCACACAGCAGGGTGGCTGTCCATCACACAGCAGGGTGGCTGTCCATCACACAGCAGGGTGGCTGTGTGGCTGTCCTGGCAAGGACAGTCACCCAGCCAATCGAACAAGAGTGTGACTTGGGTTACCAAGGGAACCCATGGTAGGGGTCCTAAAACCCCTCCCTCACATCCTGCCCACCCAGACTTTCAGGCTCCTAAAGGAGGGCTTCTGTGCAGAAGCCCGCGAAAAGACGGCGTACAAAGGAACCAAACCTGGTTTGGCGCGCAGAGTAAAACACAAGAAAAACATTTCCAAAAAGAAATGGCGAATAAACCCAGCCAGAACCAAAATAAAATATATTTGGTCAAGCGGATTTATGTTAGAGGCTAATAAAATAGCCTCTAACAGTACCATGGTTATTTAAGATAACCGCTGTATAAAAAATAGGTTAGGTACCACTGCCACCCATCCAAGTCTTGATGAAAAGGGAGCGAAACAATGGTCCAAGAAAAACAGACAAAAAGTGATGAGTTAACCCTTTCCAGTACTCCATGTAAGATGGGGTGTACTGGGTCTTTGGTTAAAAGTGACTAAAAGTTCATGGCAACTTTATCTTTTCTGGGGGACAGTAGTCAGCCCCAGAAAATGGAGTAAGGGGGAAGTCTCAAAGATAACCTTGTGTCACTGCACTGAAGGTGCTGTGTAACACATGAAAAATATGAGGCCATGGAGCAGGTGAGGCTCCATTGCCCAATATCACGCAAAAAGTAGAAACACACACAGCAAAACACATGTAAGAGTGGTCCAAAAGGCTCACACTCTTATCAGGTGTAAAAAATAAACCCTAGAAATCCAGCAAAGCTGCGGAGGGACTCAGTAGGTAAGGGAAATGAGCCATTTATGAGAATTATCCCTAACACTGCTCACATTTCGGCTCCTCAGATAAGCCTGGCTGCTCAACACGCTACCCAAAACTGTAGTACAGACTTATACCAAAGGTTGGTTTGCTTACACCTGTAGTCCTAGTTGTGTGTAGTGTTCCCAGAGGGTACTGCATACAAACTTTGCCTAACAGAGAGCAAGCCTGCCCCCCCACTGGAGCCTGCCCCCACGGTGCGTGGCATGCCTTCTTTCCCTCTGAGGCTATCGCAGAGGAAGGGGACTGGAAAAAGCCCTTACTCCCCCCACCCCCCCTTTTTTAATGCTTGCACTGGTTCTGAGACGGCAAGCAGTCAGGCTGCCTAGGATCTCTGTTCCAGGAAGCGCTACTGTGACTGGGTGTATGACTTGGGCATGATCTTTGTTAAGATGGATAAAGACTTGGCAGTTTGTAAGCTGTTTTTCTTCTTGTCCAGCTCTTCGTCCGTGGTGGAGTGGAAGGGGCCATCCAGCCCCTCGAACGGCAGATCTGATATGCGTTCCTGGACGTCCGGGTTGAATTTCGTTGCCGGAGCCAGGCTGTCCTTATGTCCGTGGCCATACAGATAGCACGGCCAGAGGTGTTAATATGGTGACGGTGGATTCCATGAGGTCCTGCGCCACCAGCGCCAAAAGCGACCGCAAACAAATATGTTTTTAAAGCTGTGGTTTTATTTCTAAGTTTTCCCGGCTCCTCCAGCCCGGAAAACTTAGAAAAAAAAACGCAGTTGTGCTTATTTTTTAAAAAAAATAAATAGCACTTACCGAGATTCAGCTGCAGCTTTCCTGCTCTGGTCTCCGGTCCGCGTCCTCCGAGTCCCGTCACCAATGAAGGAAAAGCCACCCAGCGGTAGCTTTTGTTTACCACAGCTGGCTGGCTTTTCCTTCATTAGTGCCGCAAAAGCCAGCACAGGCGGGCATCCATTTCACAAAATGGATGCGCCCATGTGCTTGTTTTTGCGAATTTTGAGGTTGAATAGCTCAAAATTTTCCATAGGAAGTTAAAAAAAAATAGTGCTAGTATTATTTTTTTTATATTGCCTATCTATTTTTTAAATAACATTTTTTACTGGACTATCCCTTTAACCTCAAACTGAGAGCCTCTTAAGGTTGCCTCTCTGGCCAATCTTGTTTGCTCCTGCTTCTTTTTGCTGAGAGGAATTGGGGTACTAGACACTACTCCAAGAGCCTTCAAGTTATTCCGCAACACGACTCTCCCTGGCACTTCATTATGCACACTAACAGGGATCTTAACAGTCGTGTTATTGCACTGGATGAGAGCTGGCAGAACAGGAAGCATTTGGATAGGGCCTCCAGCAAGTTTAGTGGGACCTTTGGGTGCCTTAGCTACATCCTCAGGTTTGAAAAAGCATTCATCAACCACTGTAATGCTTGCCCCAGTGTCTCTTATGGCAGGAGTCTCCTGACCATTTACAAGAAAACTGTCCTTCTAATATCATTTGTTATCTGGCATGTGTTATACACATCCACATGCTGTTGTTCCCACAGACCCAGGGACACTAAAGACACACTGTCGTGCACTCCAATGGGGTCTTCAGCCAGTAGTTGAAAATGTGTACTTGCCATTTGGGCTTCTCCCTCGGGGATGAAGGCTAATGAGGCAGTGTGGACACCTGAAGGTTTACCTTATATCTGGGATCCCCTTTCACATGATCTACAGACCCACATACAAAACATTTCCCAAATGTTGCTAGAATGGGGGTGGGGGGGTTCTGTTGACCTCCCTCTGGTTTGGCACCAGAGGGTTCACTAGACCTACCAGGTTTCCCATGAGCTTTACCTGTGTTATGTTTCTGGCCCTCTTTTGGATGCTGCTTCCCGCCCTCTTCCTTCTTGTAAGTAGCCCCAGAATCCTTATGAGAGGCACTGTGTTGTCTCAGCTCAGGAGAGCAGGCATCAAAAATAGATTCAAGCAAAAAAGCTCTCATTCCTTCAAAGGAGTTTACTCTGTACCCCTTTACCCAACCATCTAAGTTCTTCAAACATTCACATACCGAGTTAGCCCAAGGGGTACCATCAGTCTTTTTGAGGGTCATAAACCTCTTAAGGTACTGGGAAGGAGTCTTCGCAAACCTGGCTATTAATGTCAGATTAACTGACTCATAATCCTTTCCATCACTGGCACCCAATTCCATTACAGCACCACAACCATTCTGGGGGAGCCTAAAGTTATCCATACTTGGCATGTTACAGTTGCTTATCTTTTTGGTGTATCTTAGCCTTGTGGCTGGTTTAGTTGGGCACAAATATAACAAATAGTGAAAGTAACTACTCTATGCCGATCCCACCGCCTGCCACCAGTGTTAGGTAACAATTGGTGCAGTCAATGTGTGAGACTACACAACACTTATCTGCTTGGAATTAGGTAACCCACCTTTTGCTATAGGCCTGTACTACACAAGTTGATAGTATGACTGAACAGCCAGGCCTATCTCAAGAGGGGTAAATGTGAGCTATAGAGCTGTACAAATAAAATCCATAATAAATACAAGTAGCCAAGTAACACTTGCACTCAATGTTCCAATTATCAATAGTTATTCATTTATTTAATGAACATCAATTTTTAATAAGCATTTTTAAAAAGGCAATTTGTTGTAACAGGGTAATTATACTTCATACAGCTCTTTTTTGCAGGACTTTTAATTTCTATCCTCGAGAGAGTGAGACCTTTTTCCCCACTCTCATGTATTTTTCATTAATTTGAACACTGTTTCTTTTGACTTTGGGGTGTGACAAAGCCCATAAGCATCATCTTTACATTGGGACACACAGCACCTTCAGTGCAGTGGCACAGGGAAGTCTCCCAGATTTCCCAAAGGTTTAAATGCCTTCTCTTGGTTAAACTAATGTTTCTAGACCCAGCACACATTATCTTACAACAGGGTGCTGGAGGGGTTACTTACTTAGTTTCCCCTTTGTCTAGTTTCTCATGTAACATTTTTATGTTACCCTTTCTACAATTAACGGCTGGTGGCAGTGGTTTACTTTTTCCTACCATTGTGTGTTTCTACTGCGGGCTGCAACTGCAGCTGCAGTAAAGCACCCAGGGGTGTCCATTTTGTCAAAATGGCCCCGGTTGTCTTTTTTCGCCATTTCCTGTTGGAAAGGTCCTTCTTGAGATTTACTCTGTGCGCCAAACCAGGTTTGCCCGCTTTGTTTGTTTCGTCTTTGGCAGGATTCACTGGTGAAGCCCGCCTCTGGCTCCAGCGTGTCTGGCAGGGGCAGGAAGTGAGGGAGGTGCCCGAATCTCCCTGTGCTTTCTCCCCTTGGTTACAGGAATGCACCCAAAGGTGATTGGCTGGCTGGCTGTCCACGGAGGACAGCCACCCTGCTGTGTGATTTACAGCTAGGCTGCAAATGAATGGGAGAAACCTGCATAAAAAGCAAGGCTTTTGGCTTGGAAGGCAGAGTCGACCACTGGATGAAGGAATCCGAGGAAGAACTTGGAAGAGACGCCTGCTGTAACTCTTGGACCGTTGGTTTACCTGGTGACGCCCTGCTGCAGTGCTGAAGCTCCGAATTCACCTCGACTAGAGAAGCCCTGCAAAGGACAACTTCTTCCCTTGGGTTGGTGGCACCAATCAACCCCAAGACAAACTCATCTGGAAATCCTCTCGGAGCTGGCTGTACTTCCATTGCTGCTTCAGGAACAGATTGCCAGGGAGAGGAACACCAGAATTGAGTGTGTCGTCTTTAACTCGTACCCGAGCTCCAGGAAGATCCTCCGGACTCCCATGAAGCAGTACTGACCAAGCCTGAGCAAACACAATAGAGTGCTGGACCCCAGATGCTAGGAAAGTCCATAAGTTATCCGAGAACCGATGTGGTCCGATGATCTGAAGTTTGCCCACTGCTGCCGCTGACCTTCAATTCGTAGTGCAGGAGTCCCCAGATGTCCTCCCTCTTGTCCCCACCACTGAGGCCCAGGAACAACAGGATCTGTAGACCTAAAACAGAAACAGAAGCCGGCGGGAACCAATTTCTTCAGACCTAAGGTACTGTAAATCTAAGAGAGACTTACCTTTTGTTGTGTAGCCTTGCTAGCTCAGTTGAGACTTGTCTTGGTTGCTTTTGCAGAATTGCTTGCAGCTTTGTCCCCAACAAGCCTCCCAGCTTGTGGCCCAACAGGGATTTCATTTTCTACAAAGACATCTAAAACATTGTGCAAGACTTTTTACTTACCTTCAAGAAGTGCTTCAGCTCCCCTAGACTTTGCTCAATTGACATTGGCTGTCCTGGCTCTCCGAAAGACTCTGACTTTGTACTTTAACTATCCCTCAACAAAAGTCCCACATTCTATAACTTGTGAAGCTGGGAAAGGGTAAATTTACTTTGCACTGGGGTTTCAAAAGTACTTATCAGCTTAAGAATATTTGTTAACCTTTGTCTTTTTCCCCATTATCCTTTTGACACCAAACTTTGTATTGCTTTAAATGTGCCAGTGTTATATCAATGTCCACAGTGTCCCAGTTATTTAAGTCACTTCAGGGTGTAGGAAGCGTCTGTGTGCTATCCCAAATGGGCATCTACTGATTTATTGAAACAGAGTGTGTATTTATGAAGTATATTTTGTGTTACATATATTGCTCCCTTCTAAAAAAAGGCTTCAAACTGACTTAAATAATTGTTTAATCAAGAAACCTTGAGTGTAAGAGTTTATATGGATACTTGTCACTGTAACTCTTTGTTACAACCCTACAGCTCACATTGACCCCTCAAGATAAGCCTTGCTGCGCAGTCACTCTACCAACTTGTGTAGTACATGCTTATACCAATGGTTGGGTTAATTATTGCCAAGAGGACAAGGCTGGTGCAGTCTCCCACAAGGTACTGCATACAATCTTGCCTAAAAGTAGTTACTTGTACTATGGAGTCTGTCTGCTCTATAGCTCTTAAAGGCATCTGTGTTTTACTATGCAGCACACAGCTCCTCATGGGCAGTGTTGCTGGGAACCCTTAAGATCCTCCTTTAAGATTATTTTTCTATATCTTCAAGTAACTACAGTTCTTTAGTATAACTCAAAACTTGATAGAGATTGGCATACCCCACCTTCAGTGGAGTGAAAGGGATACCTAGTATCCTTCTCTCTGCTCCTGTGACTTCTTCGTCACATAGACGATCACCTAGTTATGGCTGGTGGCAGTGGATGTGTTCTACCAACTATTGTGTATCTTTCTAGTGCCGCAGGCTATGTCCAACACATTGGTAGTGCACAATAAGGGCACTCAACCAACTTGAGACCTCCCCCCCTTTTTTCGCCATTACTAGCGTGTTTGCCCTTTGTCAGCCTTTCTACCATTCTGGGAGGGGGAGGTATGTGTGTGTGCGCTTTGCCTTTGGCGGGAACCCTTGGGCATCTCTGCCTAGGGACCAGTTTGTCTGGGGAGGCAGGAAGTGGGGGAAGAGTTTTCCAGCCGCCCATCTTTTGTCTGCCAGAGTACCTCAATAGGTCCAACTCCCATAGGCGGTCTGGCTGTCCTGATTGGACAGCCAAACACCCCTTTCTGTAAAATTCTGAGAGATTGCAGAGGAGTGTGTGCTGGAACTGTATAAAAGGTGAGGATTATGGAGTGAAAAGCAAGTCGACCGCTGAAAGCTAGAGTAACCGGAGAAGACGACCAGAGACACTTGCAGACCCTTTGCAACACCGTGAAGCGACCACTGCTGTCCTGATCCCATTTTCAACGTGACAGAGTAGCGCCGAAGATGAGGACTCCTTCCCTTTGGCTGGTGGGTGTTAGGGAGAATTCTCATTTCTGTGCCAATTCCCTTCAACCTTCGAGACGGCCAGCTCTTTCGCTGGACTTTAGGACTTTTTAATTTTTACCGTGGATTTTCTTCTAACCTAAGGTACTGTGGGGAAAAACGTATTGCTTATCTGATTCAAAGAAGTCGCTTCAGAGCGTTGGAGTGCACGTAGAGGTGTCCAGGGCAACCCCATTTTACCTCAGACCCAAGCCGCTGCTTGTATCCCCTTCTCGAGACCGTTTTAATATCTCCCATGTTAGTTGTTAATTTGCTGCTTCAATAACACTAGAAACTGGAAGAAATCCACACGAACCCGCTGCTTGTCAAGACTTCAAGCTAGGGTTGCATTTTGGAACTTAAAGGACTTACTAGGTGAAGAAACCATCTCTAGAACCTTGAACTAAGATCACGTTATACTAACTTTTTCCTCCATTAAGTGACTTTACTATGTGTTTGCAGAGTAAATGCATTACCGTATAAACCATTGAAAACCGCATTTGTGCGCAATAACCAATAATACGATAACATTGTCCTTTCCCTTTCTAATGGTGCCACAAATGTAAACGCAAAAAAACACAAAAGTGAAAGTGCCCTTTGAAGTGTATTATCAAGTATTCCGAAGTGTTCTAGTATAAACGTCTGAAGTATTTAAAGTGATACTGGTGTAAATATAATAAATATGACAATGCATTACTTACCGTAAAAGCATATCTCATGGTTGTATCTGCTTAGATTCACATGCTGTGCATAGGTCCGACATCCAGTGGTCACTGCAGAGTATTGCATTTTGTTTTTCGTAGTCGAAAAGGAGACGTCGACAAGGCGTGTCTGTAACACTATCCCTATAGTGACGTGCGTTGTACCCACGATCCCTCACGCGTCGAGGTCCCTCTGTTTGTATTTTTTTCTGCCCTGAGGGAGCCTTCTATACGTGAGTGAGTACAGAAAAGAGAGATGTAGAAAGATGTTCCTTCCATCCGAGCGGGGAGGAAGGGTGGGCGCATGTGAATCTAAGCAGATACAACCATCAGAAATGCTTTTACGGTAAGTAATGCATTGTCTTCTGATGTTTGTTAATCTGCTTAGAATCACATGCTGTGCATAGACTAGCGAGCAGTACCCGGAGTTGGCGGTGGGTTATGGGAAGGAACAGTAGAGAAAAGATGTCTTAATACTGCCTGTCCCACCTGGGAGTCAGATCTAGAGTGTGCATCTATACAGTAGTGTTTTGTAAAGGTGTGCACAGAACTCCAGGTAGCCGCTTTGCAGATGGACTCAAGGGGAACATTTGCAATGAATGCTATGGATGCCCCAGTGCCTCGAGTAGAATGTGCTCTTGGCTTGAAGGGTAGTTCACTCTTAGCAAGAGTGTAACAGAGTGATGCATTGAACAATCCATCTAGATATAGTGGACTTTGAGACTGCATCTCCTTCTCTTCCTGCTGCCACCGAGACAAAGAACTGATTAGTCTTTCTCAGTGGCCTGGTTCTTTCCATGTAGAACATGACAGCTCTGCGTACATCCAGTGTATGCAGACTTTTTTCTCCCAAGTTGGAAGGGTTTTGAAAGAGTGTTGGTAGTTCTATTGACTGGTTTACGTGGAATTTTGAGATGAATTTCGGTGCAAACCTTGGGTGTGTGCGTAGGACCACCTTATCCTTGTGAACTGTTACGAAGGGGTCTAGAACAGAAAGAGCCTGTAGTTCACTTACTCTCCTAATGGAGGTGATAGCTTTTAGAAAAGCAGTCTTAAGAGTGAGGTCCTTAAGAGTTGCCTTGTGCATGGGCTCAAATGGTGAGCCCATGAGTTTGGTAAGTACCACATTTAAGTCCCATCCGGGAGCTGGGTTAGCTATCGGAGGTTGTATTCTCTTTACCCCTTCCATGAAGGCCTTGATAACTGGGATCTTCCACCACAACAGGTTGGGAAGTGGTTTATGCAGAAAGTGCCGCCAGGTGGACTTTAATGGAATTGAACACTAGACCTGAATCCAATAAATGGGTCAGGTACAGAACAATTTGTGTGGGAGAGCAGTCAACCGGGTTGATGCTCTTTCCTCTACACCAGATGACAAATCTTCTCCACTTGCTAGAATAGCAGTGGCGAGTATTAGGTTTTCTGGCTTCCCTGAGGATGTCCATACATCTCTGCGGGAGTTGTAGATGTCCAAATTCTATGATCTCAGGAGCCAGGCTGCTAACTTCATGGTCTGAGGGCATGGATGCAGAGTCCTGCCCTTGTCCTGTGACAGCATGTTGTGTGGGCAGAGAAGTTTCACTGGGGGAGATAGAGACATCTCCATCAAGTGAGCGAACCATGGCTGCCGGGCCCACAACAGGGCCACTAGTATCATGGTGACTTGTTCCTGGTGCATCTTGTGCACAACTCTGTTGAGAAGGGGAGAAGGGGAGTCGGGGGGGGGGGGAGCGTAAACAAATTTCCCTGACCACTGAATCGCCAGACCGTTCCCCTTGGACTGGTTCTGGGGGTACCTGGAGGCGGAACTTTGGCATTGTGAGTTCTCCAGAGTTGCGAACATGTCTATTATGGGGAATCCCCATTGCGTGAAGACATCTAAGACGATGTCTTTGTGCAATCGCCATTCGTACTCCTTGGGCAGGGGGAAGTCTCTGCTGAGTTTGTCTGCTAGCAGATTGAGTTCCCCTGGTACGTGTTGTGACAGTAGGAAAATGTGTCTGAGGGCCCACTTCCCAGAATATATGGACAGCTTGGACAGTCCTGGAGAGTGTGTGCCCCCCTACTTGTTGATGTAGTACATGGCTGTGGTGCTGTCCGTAAGGACCATCACTGTCTTCCCTTGTAGGTGTTCTTGGAAGGCTTTTAGTGCTTTGAACACCGCCAGTAGCTCCAGTAGGTTTATGTGCTTGGATGCTACACTCGGAGTCCACACTCCGTGAGCAGTCTGATGGGATAGGTGAGCCCCCCATCCTGTGAGGGATGCGTCCGTGGTTAGAGTGGCCTCCACCGCGGGTGTGGCAAAGGGTTTCCCTATTATCAGGTTTTCCTTTGTCCACCACTGTAGCAAGAGAACCAAGGCCTGCGAGACCACCACTAGATCATCCCATTGTCCGCTGGCCGGACACCACTGGCTGTTGAGCCACTCTTGCATTGGTTGCATGCGCAGGCGCGCGTGAGGTACCAAATAAATACACGACGCCATCATTCCTAGCAAGCGCATCGCTTTGCGCACCGTCACCTCTCGACCTGCCACATATTGGGGGGATCTGAAACAGCATGTTTTGGACCCTCTCGTTGGAGGGGAAGACGAGGCCATCCTTTGTTCGAATTAGAGCCCCTAGGAATTGTTTGACTTGGCTGGGGTCTAAGCTGGACTTCTTCTCGTTGATGGAGAAGCCCAGATGGAACAAAAAGTCTACAGTCTTTTGGGTGTTTGAGAAGAATGTCTTGTAAGAATCCCGTGTTATGAGCCAGTCGTCAAGGTAAGGGTATACTGGGATGTATAACCTGCGCAGATGGGCCACTGCCACTACCAGTACTTTCGTGAATACCCTTGGTGCAGATGCTATGCCGAAGGGTAGCACTCTGAACTGGTAGTGTTTGCCCTCTCTCATGAACCTGAGGTATTTTCTGTGCGCTGGCAATATTAAAATATGAAAGTATGCATCTTTCATGTCCAGTGTTGTCATGTAATCTCCCTGTGATAGCAGTGGGATCACTTCCTGTAAGGTCACCATATGAAACTTTTGGGGTTTGACAAACTTGTTCGCTGGGCGCAGATCTAATACAGTGTGCATGGTTAGATCCTTTTTGGGTACAAGGAAGTACACTGAATAAATACCTTCCGTTACCTGAGATAGAGGCACAACCTCTATGGCTCCTTTTTCCAGCAGTTGGTCCACTTCTTGGAGAAGGATGGCGAGGTGTTCTGGTGTCATGTGGCGTCCCCTCGGGGGTCTGTATGTTGGGGAACTGTTGAACTCTATACAGTAGCCGCGGGCTACGCTGGAAAGTACCCAGCGGTCTGATGTTATTCCCTCCCATGCTGGAAGAAAGGATGTAATCCGGCCCCCGACCGGCGTTGCATGGGAGGGGACGCGAATCTTCGCGTCACTTGGTGGTGTTGGTGGCTTGGGAGCCTCTGGGGGGTGGAACCCCTGCCTCTCCCTTTGCCACGGCGATGACCCCTCCGATTGTACTGGCCACTATTTCCTTGGTAGTTGCTGACAGAATACTGTTGTTGGTTTTGTTACTGGAGTTGGCCACGAAAAAAGCGCTTATTACCAAATCCCCGTCTGTTAGGGGGTTTCGAAATTTGGTCTAAGGTCTTTATTGTGTCAAATTCTTTCTTTGCGTTCTCCAGCGCGTCATCCACTGCTTTCCCAAAGAGGTTGGACTCCTCTATGGGCTTATTAATAAGGGATGCTTGTGTTTCTGCCTTAAACCCGGAATTGCGAAGCCAGACGCGACGCTTCAGCAAAATTCCTTGTACCAAAGTGCGGCCAGCCGTCTCTGCTGCATCGAGGGTATTCTTGACGATGCTTTGGTTGACCAGAGAGCCCTCGTTAACTGTAGCCAGCAAACGAGTTCTTAGGGGTTCGGGAGCATCTTCAATGTCCTGTTTAAGCTTTCCCCATTGAGCATCAGCGTAGCTTGCCAATAGTGTGTTATTATTGGCAATTCTGGTAGAGAATGCTGCGGAGGTGGTGATTCTCTTGGCTAGGGCATAAAGCTTCTTCCCCTCTTTATCTGGGGGTGCCTCGCTGGTAGATAGTGAGACTCTGGCCCTTTTCCTGGTGTTGGTGACGACCAGGCAGTCCGGGATTGAGTGACCCTTAATATATAATGGGTCTGATTGAGAGGGAGAAAACAGTTTCTCAATCCTCGGATTGACCCCTCTCACCAGTGCAGGAGTGGTAAGAGAAGGGGTAATACGTCTCTTAACTGAGGCGAGGATGGGGATAATTTGGCTAGTGGGGGGGTTTTCCTTGATAATCCTCTCCACAAAATCAGTGTCTGGGGTGACCTCCCCAGTTTCAATTTCAAAATGTGCTGCTGCCTTCTTCAGCAGTGCATTGAAGGTGGGTTGATCATCAACAGGCGAAGGGTTCCTGACTGGTGTAGTTTCATTAGACCTGATGACTATACTGCTACTGCCTGTGTCTGTAGACCTAGCTGGTGACTGCCAGGGATTTGGGTCGCCCTCGCCTGTGTCCTCCTGGAATCCCTCCTCACCTAGCTTAGTGTCCTCGTGAAAACCTTCCTCTTCTTGTTGGTCTTCAACATAGGTGAACTCATCTTTCTCCTGGAAGAAGGTGTCTTCCTCAGTGAGATCATAAGAGTATATGTCCTCCTGTATGGGGCTATAAAACTTCTGGTATTTAGCCCTTGGACTCTCCAGGGGTGCCTCCCTTGGTCTCTTGGGTGCCCTGCCTTCTGGGATGGACATGAACCTGTCTAGTTTATCCATACAGGTCTGGAACCTTTCAAAGGTCCACTGAGGTCGGCCAGGACGGTCTGGGAATGAAAAAGGAGTTTCTTCCTCCTGTAGTTGTCTGGTTCTGTCCCATAACGTCGAAGAAAGTGAGCCTTCGCCTTCCGAGTAGCCTTCTTGCTGGCTAGGGCCTTCTGTCGGGAACTGGCCTGATCTGTTTTCCGACACTTTCGGCGTATCTTTGGCCTTGTGCGCGGTTTTCGGCGTCTCACTCGCCGTACGTCTCTGGCCGTCCTTAGATGCTATGCGCGCGAGGCTTTCGGCGATCATTCTCTCTTCCAAGGGATCGGTCGCCGTTGCGCTATGTAACGTCGAGTCTTTGCTCGTCAAGTCCTTGCTCGTCGAGTCCTTGCTGGCAACGTGAGCGCTCTTACGATGCGCATCGCCGGAGGTTTTGGTGTTAGCGCCCTTATTTTTAGAATGCCCAGTCGCCTGTCGCGGAGGCGGGGAGGCCTGACGACCCTTACGGTCGGCGGAAGACGCCGGTGGGCCCGGTGCCCCCGTTGGCACTATGGCTGCCTTCGTCTTTGACGAATGCGTGCCGGGGGGTATGTGCTTTGGTGTTTTTCCGTGTGCGTCCTTGTCCCCGGGGTGTTCATCCCATAAGCTGGGCGTGAGCCGGGCTTGTCGGGCCGGGGAAGGACAAGGGGGAGCGTGAACGCTCCTTTAAGAGGTCTACAACCTCTGTTACGGGGGCCGTGTAGTCACTGTCCTCGTCACATTCAGCGGGCGAGGAATCAGGCCTAGACATGGCGTAGGCCGGCCACCTTTTGACCCTGTGGTCTTTTAGAGTTTTGGGCTTCAGTAATTTACAGGCCGCACAGCTGTCCTCCTGGTGATCGAGGGGTAAGCAACGGTTGCACCGTTTGTGCTTATCCTTCCACGTATATTTACCCTTGCAAAGCAGGCAAAACCTAAATGGCGTCCTCTCCATAGCTGAGGGCAAGAAGTGTGACTACGACCTCGAAAGAGAGGGAGGGGAAAGAGAAAGGCATTCTTAAAGAGAAAGAAAGACCACACAACCCCACTCTCCCTACTGTGTATGGCCGGCGAGGCCAGGCCACGTGTTCGGTAGAGCCGAAGGATCCCCTCCGCTCGTCCTTCCGTCGAAGATCTTGCTCGGCGGAGAAACAGCTCTGCGTCGAGGAATGGATGTACATTATTGATATTAATAACAAACGACCAAAGGTCGAAGAAAGTATTTGGCAATGTCTCTCGAGGAGCTCCGCATAAAGGCGACCAGTAGCTGGGCGGAAAAAAACATCTGAGGGACCTTGACGCGTGAGGGATCGTGGGTACAACGCACGTCACTATAGGGATAGTGTTACAGACACGCCTTGTCGACGTCCCCTTTTTCGACTACGAAAAACAAAATGCAATACTCTGCAGTGACCACTGGATGTCGGACCTATGCACAGCATGTGATTCTAAGCAGATTAACAAACATCAGAAATACTTTTTATAAGACATGTAAGTGCTAAAATTCTGTGGCTAACTAGATTTTGTGTACTTACCTACAGCTCACATCTTCCTCTTAAGAGCCTGACTGCTCTGCCACTCTACCAAGGTCCTGCGTCAGTACAGACTGATATTAAGAGTTGGGGATCTACAAACCACATGGATAACTTAAGTCTTAATACCAGTAGGAATATAGAAAAACTGCCCAATCCGGTGGGTTCCAGAACACACTGGAGGCACTCTTGCGCGAGTCCCTATTCAACGTCACTGTAGCTCGCTAGGAGCGTGGAGTTGTAGGCAATCCAGGTGCAAAAGGCGACAGAGGTAGCAACACCTTTGCCGAGAGCATACAACTTTTTGCAATCCTTGTCCGGAGAGACTCTGACGAGGATAGCGGGACTCCTGCCCTCTTCCGTGTTGTTCTGACGACTAGGGAATCAGGGATAGCGTGACCCCTGATATAAAGAGGGTCGGATGGCGCCAGGCAGAACACCTCCACTCGAGAGTTGACCGCACAAATGAGCAAGGGGGGTCAACAAACAGGTAGGCTAGTCATTTTTTCCACCAAGTTCAACAGGGGGGAAAGCCTAGATCACCAGGAACTTTTCTTTAAGGATGTTCTCCACAAAGTCTGAGTCAGGAATGCTTCTTGGGTGGTGATTTTAAAATGATCAGCCGCACTACATGGTGTTAGGCAGAATTATATGCAGTACCCTTTGGGAACACTACACACAATTAAGACTACAAGTGACGGTACAATTTCACCTTTGGTACAAGCCTGTACTTCACAGTTATAGTGGTAGCAGTAGCGGAGCAGCCAGGCTTATCTCATGAGTAAGTGAACAGTACAAATAGTTACACAAAGGACAGCAATCGCTATGATTCAGGCAAACACTGACTCAAGGTTTCTAAGTAAACGAATATATATTTATTTACTCAACAGTTGTAGTACATTTCACTATTCTAAGCAAGTAAAAATGACAGTCATAAATATACCACACCACTTCCCTTAAATTCCAGACAAGTTAAGCTCACAAAATGAAGTGGGAGCAAAATGGCACTCCAGCAATTTAAAAGGGAGGGAAGGACAAAGTTATTAGAAATTAGGCAAAACCAACAGGTAAGTACTCAGGGCAATTGAACAAGAGAGACTACAGTGAGGAGACCAGCTAGAAAAGGCTTATGGCCAAAGTCAATGGGTCAAAAGTCTTTTTCTCAAGATCACACAGTTCAGGGTAGTTTGTGGGAAAGTTCGTGGCACAGGTTCCGGACGAGGTTGCTTGGTAGCAAAGTTAGTTCAAAGAGGAGAGAAGGAAAAGTCTTCGGTTTGGAGAAAGATTTCAAACACTTTCACCGCGTCTGACCGAAATGGACAGCCAGATTTGCACAGTACCTTAAAACGGAGAGGGAGCTGTAGGACTTTCCTGGTGGTTCCTGCAGGCTCATGGTTCCTGAAGAGACTGTCGGACTGACACGAAGTAGGAAGACTGGAGGGTCCTGCGCCACCCAGGGAAGAAACCAGCAGCAGAGGAAAACAACGAATAAAAGGTGCGCTCCTTAAAACCCTAGCAGGGTCCGACCTTCCTAGCTATCAGGCCCACTGTAGCTCTGTACAGCGAATTCGACGAGAGGAGGGATCCTGGCTTGTAGTTTGGGCGAACTGGTTGGTCCCACCAGCTCAAGGGAAGAAGTTTCCTGGAGGATCTTCTCTGTCGGCAGATTCTGGAGATTTGGACCTGCAGCAGGGCTTCACCGGGCGGTTCAGTCTTGGTAAGGGTCCTCTTCTTCCAGTTCCTTGTTGGTTCTTTCGTTCCATTGGCGACTCAGTCTTTCCAGTCTCAGATACCTGCTTTTTATGCAGTTTGCCCCCATTCATACAGTCTGGCTGTCAATCATACAGCAGGGTGGCTGGCCTGGCAAATCCAGTCCCCTTAGCCAATCAGACAAGAGTGCGACTTGAGTTACCAAGAGAACCCATGGCAGGGGTCCGAAGATCCCTCCCTCACATCTTGCCTACCTAGACTATCAGGTGCCTTAAGGAGGGCTTCTATGCAGAAGCCCGCGAAAAGACAGCGAACAAAGGAGTCATCCCCGGTTTGGCACACAGAGAAAAACACGAGAAAGACTAACAAAAAGAAATGGCGAATAAACCCAGCCGGAACCAAAATAAAATTTATTTGGTCAACCGGTTTATGTTCGAGGCTAATATAATAGCCTAAACCAATACCACGTTTATCTAATATAATCGCGATACAAAAGTTAGGGTAATTACCACTGCCACCAGCCAAGTCTTAATGTTAAGTGAGCGAAACAAGGCTCCGAGAGGTACAGACAAAAAGGGATAAGAGTTAACCCTTTCCAATACTCCATTGTAAGATGGGGTGTACTGGGTCTGTGGTTTAGAGTGACTATATAAAGTTAATGGCAACTTTATCTGTTTCTGGGGGACAGTAGTCAGCCCCAGAAAAATTGAGTCAGTGGGAAGTCTCAAAGACAACCCTGTGTCACTGCACTGAAGGTGCTGTGTAACACACACACAAAAGTGGTGCACATGGAGTAGGTGAGGCTCCAGTGCTCAGGATCACACAAAAAGTGAAAACACACACAACAAAACACATGTAAGAGTGGGGAAAAAGGCTCACACTCTTACCAGGTGGAAAAAATAAACTCTAGAAACCCAGCAAAGCTGCTGTGGGACTCTTTAGTTGAGGGAAATCAGCCATTTATGAGAATTCATATACCAGGCGTTGTGATATCAGGAGGAAAAAAGGAGCATCGACCCACAGGTTGCTATGTGACAGTATGAGGAAGACGGTCGGGCATGAGGGCAGTATTGGTCAACACATACTTTAAGGTACTCATGGTGGCAACAGTAAATACAGACACGTGCTCACAGTTCAAGGGTGTTTATTAAACTGTAAATGCAGGGTGAAAAAATGCCTAACCTAAATCTAAGATGGAGGCACGCTTCGACGATCAAATGAAATATAAGGCAGTCCTTGTGATGTCTTGTCAAAGTAAAAGGGTTATACAAAAAAAAAATGACCAAATCCTTACTGCTAATTATAGAAAGTGTGGGATAGGTGTTCAATAATAATAAATCAGTATGTGATTGGCAGGCTGCTCCCTTCCACATGTTTTGAGCACGGGAAAAACTGGATATTCTGAGCACAGCACACGCCCAAGCTTTCCCAGCACAAGGTGACAGTTCCGTACCAGCTATTAGGTTCTTCGATGGTTAAGTCGCTTTTCAATAAAAAGTTTGTTGCCTTTGAGGGCCAGATGTATTCAACAACAAAGTTCCTTTTCCATATGGACTTTTGGTGATGACTTTTCACCCCTGGATCTCCCTCAGTCAGGCTCGGACCCAAATGAAGAGGGGGACAATTCACTTCGCCTGGTCTTACAATACTTCTTGCTTTCACAAATCTTAATGTCTTTTTTAAACAGTTCCTCAGGGTTCACCCCTGTTTGTCGGCCTCCCTGTGCCGGGTTCACTCTGGCCACCTTTTGCAAAACAGTTCACTAAGGACATCCCTCTGTCGGGTTCACATACTCTATGGGACTTTAGACTTCGCCCTTTCTTGTCAGTATCCCTCAGCCGGGTTCACTGTTGCCAACCTTTACAACACACAGTTCATGCGCTAATTTCACCAAGCAGGACTTCATTTCCCTTTCCTTCACAATCATCTGGAGGTCAAAGACTTTTGACGGTACAGAAGATTTTACAAGACCCCTGTATGACCACTTTGACCTCTTTTCACCTCTTTCCAAGGCCTTCTTGGTTACAGTAGTTTCTACCTTTGGGCGATCGCCCACAGCTTTCCTGCGTGAGAAATCATGTGGTGCAGCACTCCTCTTTTGCTGGTTTTCCCCCTTTTTCATCAATCGTATCTTTAAGACTTTCAAAGTCGTTGCCTACTTTTCATTCAACACAGTTCTGTTTCTTATAGACTCTCGCCTCTGCTCACCGGCTGTGATGAACCGCTTAGCTTTCTTTCTCTTTGGAGTCAAGGTTGGTACCACAGACACAAGTTTCTCTCCCCAGCTTGGTAATCAGCAGAGGAGGATCTCGTGTACCGTTGACATCTGCTACAACACACACTGGCTATTGCTCACCATTTTATGATTCCTTCTGCGGAGGATTCACGGGCCTTGGTCGGAAAGAGCAAGGATGCTTTTCTCCTTGTCACCCTCCTGGTATGTGCCGTCTTTCTCCTCCTCTTGAACTGCTGTGCTGAGTTAGCTCTTACGTCGTGCTGTCTGACTTGCTTGTGCTGTGTTCTTGTGCTCCACACTTTATCCCTGTGGGGAAGGGAAAGGGCCGTTAGGGAGAATTCGCATAAATGTGCTAATTCCCTTCACCTTGGAGACCCCCAGCAACTTTGCTGGATTTTGAAGACTTGAGTTTTTTTACCTGGAGAGAGTGTGAGCCTTTTTTCCAACTCATGTATTTTGAAATGTGTTTTACTCGTGTTCTTTGATTATGGAGTTTTAGATCACTCCATAGGCATAATCTTTTCATGTGCATCACACAGCAATCTTAGTGCAGTGACACAGAGAAGCCTTTAAGTTCAAACACCTTCTCTGGGATAAACTGTTTCCCAGAGAATATAAGGTTAAACTGACTTTACTAGTCTTTTTAAATTCCTAGACCTAGCACACACTATCTTCCTATAGAGTGCTGGAGGGGTTACCTAGTATCCCGTGTCTAGAAACTCATGTAGCAGTCCCCTGCTACCCTTTCCTCTCAAAATGGCTGGTGGCAGTGGTTTTACAACGAACTACCATGATTTTTCCCGACCGCGAACACAGTGGCTAAAAACCGCGAGAGCCATGTTTTTCAAGATGGCGCCTAAGCCTCCTTTGTTTAAACAGATCCCAGTCTTTTTTCGCCATTTCTTTTTGGAAAGGTCTTTCTAGTGTTTGTCTCTGCGCGCCAACCTAGGGTTTGTCCCTTTGTTTCTATGCCTTTGGCGGGCTTCAGGACTGAAGAACGCCACTGGCGTCGTGTCTGGGGTGGGCAGGAAGTGAGGGAGGTGCCCGAAACTCCCTCTGCTTAGTCTCCTAGGAGACCCAAATGCACTATGGCGTGATTCCTGGCTGACTGTCCGGCAAGGACAGCCACCATGCTGGGTGAGTGGCAGCTAGGCTGGAATGAAAGGGACAAAACTGAATAAAAAGGGGAGTCTCTTCGCTTGGAAGGCAGAGTCGACCACTGGAACGAAAGAATCGAAGACGAGCTGGAAGAGGACAGCTGTTTCAACTACTGGACCGTTGGTTTGCCTGGTGGAGCCCTGCTGCAGGTCCTAATTGCCACGTTTATCTCGACAGAGAAGCCCCTTCAAGGACGACTTCTTCCTTTGAGTTGGTAGGACCAATCAACTCGTAAGCCACCTGGACACCATTTCCGGAGCTGGTTTGGATTAACCAGGGAGAAGGACACCAGTTTGTGTGCTTGAAGACAGCTACCAGAATCGAAGAATTGCCAGTTTGCCAGCTTTGCGACCAGTCCCCGTGCAGTGCAGGAGTCTGATGTCCTCCCTCTTGTCCCCACGACTGAGGCTCAGGAACAGCGAGATTTGCAGAACTGCCAGGAACAGAAGTCGTCAGCTGCATCTTTCTTTTCAAAATAAGGTACTGTGAAAATCCAGCCGAGAGAACTTAACTCTCACTGTGAAAGTTTGTCGAACCTTGGCAACTTGCAGGCCTAGTTAGCTTGTGACCCGACATATGAACCTTTTTTCCGTGAACTACTTCTAAGAACCATGGCAAAGACTTTACCGTTCAAATACCAGAACCATTTTTACCTATACAAGACGCTAGACCATTGACTTTGGCCTACCTATTGCATTGAACTCAAACTATTTGCACTGTTTTAAAGTAACAGTAATATTCATTTTATTAACTTATGCCTGTTTGCTCCTACTTCAAAAGCTCTGAATGCCATTTTGTTCCTCCTTCAAAATAGCTTAAATGTTTTAGAACCGGTTCGTGTAAAGTATTGTAGTATATTTTTGTGTGATATCGATTGCCTCCTTTTAGTGAAAGTTTTTTAACTGACTGTAATAAATTAAGAAGTGTTTTACCAAGAAACCTTGAGTATAAGTGTCTATCTGAATACTTGTTTTTGTGGACCTCTGTGTAACATCCTTACAAGCTCTCATTCCCTCTAGAGATACGCCTGGTTGCTCAGCTCGCTACCAAAAACTGTGTGGTACAGACTTATAGCAAATGTTGGTTTTGCTTACACCTGTAGTCCTAGTTGTGTGTAGTGGTCCCAAAGGGTACTGGATACAAACTTTGCCTAAAAGCCGTCAGGTTTGTGTGATTCTGGTCAATTGCCTGACTTTGCCTGACCCTTGTATTGGGACATGTCAGGTAAACAGCTCTGGTGTTAGTTGTTTTCTTTTATGTTGTGCCAAAGTGTTTGTGGCAGAAGGGGGGCAGAGGGGGTTAGAGTGTCAGAGTATCCTATGGTTTAGAGAGAGGAAGAGGTGTTGTATGGGATTATAACCCTAATACTAGAGGGGTTTTGTAGTGATCTCAGAAGGGTGTTTTTTGTAAAGTTGTGAAATGAGGGAGAGGATTTGTAGGAACTTTAGTTGTTGGTCACATTCAACCGGGCATTCAGAAAATGACAGAGGGACGGGATTGGTAGGGTTTATGAAGCAAATGAGGTTAGACGGGATTGTGAACAGAACAGAGGAGATTGTGGGAACAGTGGTGTTTTGTCAAGGTAGATTGGGTGTTCAGGAAAGACTCATAGGGATGTGAAGAAAAATAGTTGGGATTATTCGGGCAGTGACCATGAAAATAGGGAGCCTGGGAGAGAGAGTTTCTGGGTACAACAGGGTTTGGGATTCTGTAGCATTGGTTATGAACGGAGGTGTTATGGGATTTGGTCAGGAGAGCTTCAATGGGAGGAAGTGAGGCAGATGTAGTACAGCCTACAAAGGCCTCCGGGATCTCGTCCTCTCCTTCTTCCCTGGTATAATGCGTCTCACCTTGGATATTCTCCCCTCCTCCCACCCCCTCAAGCATATCCCGGGCTCCCCTACCCAAGTAATCCTCCCTCGCTCGTCCACGTCCAGGGTTGGGATCTGAGAGCGGCAGCCCGTTCCAGGCCACCTGAATAAGGGATTCTCAATGTCTACTTGAGAAAATACCCTCATGTTTCTCACAATACGGCCCAAATATAGATGACCCAGGATTTCATGGGGACCTGGCTGAGATACTCTCAAAAGGGAAAGAACCCCCCCCCCCCCGATAATATGGGGATGGGACTTCAACATGGTTATGACAATGTACTGGACCAATCCAGGGCTACTCAGTGAGATCTGACCGGGGCAGCGCACATGGTCACCCAGCATATGACTCAGATTGAACTTGTCGATGTCTGGAGAGATCAAAACCCGGGGGTGGCCGAGTACACTTACTATTCGGCGGTCCATGTTGCTCAGTCCAGACTGCTGGTTACTGTCTGTTGCCTGGGTGACACGGGTGTGAGATTGTGCGATTCACCCAAAGACCCTCTCTGATCATTCACCTGTTGGGATAACACTATGGTGGGAGGGTTCTGCTGTACCTCGGCCGTTGTGGAGTATGGCCCCCTCAATTATGCAAGATGCTGAACTGTGGATTCCAAAACTGAGGGTTTCTTTGAGTGGAACGAGGGATCAGTACCCCATTACACAACTTTGTGGGAGGCATTTAAGGTACAGATGCCAGGGTGGGAGGGGTTGATGTGAAATGAATGATAGGGTGTGGTTATGCTTGATCAAAGGAAACCCATTTAAGTTCTGTGACCAAGCAGACAAAGAAGTCCGATGCATGGCAAGACTCTCACAGGCGCACAGATATGGAGAAGCAGATGGACCAGGATGTTTTCTAACCGGGGTGGTCGGGGCGAGAGAGGTATGCAAAATATGACTGGGATTAAGGGACGAGCCAGGGACAGAGACCACTGACAAGGGCATTAATGGGGAATTCTGAGATTACTACGAGACCTTATATGCTAACCTAGACAGATGCTTGGAGGAAGAGATTGATCAGTCTATCAGAGATATTGCTCTCCTATCAATGGAGGTGTGCACTGCCCTAGATTTGCCAATTACATTGGAGCAGTGGCAGATGCAATAACAGCGCTAGCCTCAGGGAAATCGCCAGGTTCAGACAGCCTGGGCATAGAACTGTATAAAGAACTAGGGTTGATGCTTGCACCAAAAATGTTGAAATAGTGGGAGGAATCATAGGAATTGGGCAGCCTCCAACCAACATTGTCCGAGGCCATCATCACAGTACTGCTCAAGCCGAACAGACTGACAGGACATGGCCTTGTGCATGCCATTGATCAATATGGACGCAAATATATTTGCTACGGTTCTGGCCACTCGACTGCTGCTGCACATGTCGATGTAAGTGCATCCGGACCAGTCAGGATTTATCCTCACCTCTCGACTGCGCTTACCCTCTGGGGGCTGTTGGGCATAATGTCACAGATTAACCAGTGTTCCAGGGCAGTAGCTGCTTACCTAGATGCGGAAAAGGCCTTTGACTACATGTCGTGGAAGAACAAGTTACTTTATTACCTGGTAACGTTCTTTCGATGGGATGGTCTGACGACGTATTCCATATCTATGACATGTAATCACCACAGCTGTGCTGCTTCGGAAACTTTTTTCGGCGTCTGCGTCCTGCGTCGATGAGCCGTCGTCGAGGACCTCCTCCGACGTCTGACGTGATCCGATGTGATAAGTAGGACGCACGACGCCCGTAGCCTCAGTTGTAGTTTTTTCCCCCAGAACGTGTGACATTAGTCAACTGCCAGTCAGACACAAAGCCTTGCGGAACGTAAGCTGCAATCGCAAAAGAAATTCTGCAGCGGGGAAGGCAGGGCGGGAGCGATATGGAATACGTCGTCGGACCATCCCATCGAAAGAACGTTACCAGGTAAGAAAGTAACTTGTTCCTCGAGGGGATTGGGTCCTCCGACGTATTCCATATCTATGACAGACTCCCAAAGCAGTACCAGAGCAAGGAGGAGGGAAAGAATTTAGAATCAAAATTTAGAATAGCCAATCAAATAGAAGAGCAAAGGACCGCCTTGCCAAAGGCCAGATCCTGTCCTCGGATGGAATCGAGGGAATAGTGACGTACAAATGTATGTACTGAAGCCCAGGTGGCTGCATCACAGATGTTGCGAATAGGAACACCCCTCTGCAGGGCAGTAGATGCAGCCATACCCCTGGTAGAATGGGCCCGCAAGCCAGCCGGTGGGTCCTTACCCGCCAAGCGGTAACACTCCGAGATGGCCAAAATAATCCAGCGAGACAAAGTCTGTTTCGTCACAGCTTGCCCCAAACGCTTTCCAGAGTAACCAATAAAGAGTTGATCATCCACTCTGACCCGGGACATGTGTGAAACATAAAAGCTTAAAGCTCTCCTAGGATCAAGCCTATGGAGCCTCTCCTCTTCCTTACCAGGATGCGGAGGAGGATAGAATGCCGGAAGAACAACCTTCTGGGCCAAATGAAATTCCGTCACTACCTTCGGAAGAAAAGAAGGGCGAACTCTAAGGACAACCCTGTCCTTGTGAAATACAGTGAAAGGTAGCTTAACTGAAAGTGCCTGCAACTCACTCACTCTGCGAGCGGAAGTAACCGCAACTAAAAACACAGTTTTCAGAGTTAACAGCCTCAAAGGGCAAGAATGTAAAGGCTCAAACGGAGCACCCATAAGAAACGTAAGAACAAGGTTCAAATCCCAACCGGGCACCAGGAAAGGTGACGGAGGGAACACATTAGTGAGCCCTTTCAGAAACTGTGAAATTAAAGGGATTTTAAAGTAAGAACACTCTTCAGACGAGCGCTTAAAGATGGACAGCGCCGCCAGGTAACCTTTAATGGTACCCACTTGCAAGCCCCTGTGGGCCAAAGAAAGCAAAAAGGACAGAACCATGGGGATGTCACATGCAAAAGGATCCACATTCTGAACTCTGCACCAGTCGCAGAACTTACGCCAATGGCAACGGTACAGAGACTTTGTTGCTGGCCTTCGGGCCGAAAGCAACACCTCCATCACGTCTTCAGGGAGGTCCCAATCCTTATACCTCAACCTTTCAGAAGCCAAGCGTGAAGGTTGAGGGATCTGACCTCTGGATGGAGAATCTGACCCCCCTCCCGTGAGAGCAGATCGTCTCGGTAGGGAAGACGACGTGGAGGGCAAATGGACAAGTCGAGAAGGTCCGGGTACCACGTCCTCCGAGCCCACGCCGGAGCAATGAGGATCGTCCGGGAACCGAACTTCCGTAATCTCCGCAGCACTTGCGGGATGACGGGGACTGGAGGAAACGTGTACAGCAGCGGGAATGACCACTCCACCACGAACGCGTCTCCTAAGGCTCCTTTTGGAGGAAATTCCCACGAGCAAAACCTTTCGCACTTACGGTTGACACTGGAGGCGAAGAGATCCACTTGAGGGGTCCCCCAAAGGGCGAAGATCTCCAGGAGAATCTCCTGAGCCAACTCCCACTCGTGAGAGATCGCGCTCTGCCTGCTCAGAGCGTCCGCCGTCACGTTTTCGTCTCCGGCCAGATGAACTGCCGAGATCGAAACTTCCTGCTGGATGGCCCAGAACTCGAGCTGCATCGCCTCCCTGCACAGAGGAAGTGACCCTGCCCCCCCTTTTTTGTTGAGGTAGTGCATGGCCACTGCGTCAGGATCAGGACACTCTTTCCTCACACAATCGGCAGAAAAGCCTTCAGGGCTAGCCTGACGGCCCTCAGCTCCAACAGATTGATATGGAGTCTGGACTCTGACGGAGACCAACGACCGCTGACTGTCAGCCCGTTGGCATGAGCTCCCCATCCTGTGAGGGATGCATCCGTCACGATCGTCACCTCCGGCCAGGGAAGCCAAAATGGAGCCCCCTTCATCAAGTTGCCATCGACGGCCCACCACAGAAGGTCCCGGGCGACCGAGGGCGGCACCTGAACCGGGTCCGACATCCTGCCGGAGGACTGCGACCATTGCATCTTGAGTGCCCACTGCAAAGATCTCATCCGCAGGCGAGCCTCTGGCACCAGAAGAATGCAGGATGCCATGAGGCCGAGCAACCTCAAGAACTTGAACGCTGGGAGTGTCTGGGCATGCTGAAACTTGTGCACCATCTGCTGAATGTGAAGAGCCCTCACCTGGGGAGGAAAACACTGCCCCAGGGAAGTGTCGAGCACTGCTCCGATGTACTGGAGCCGCTGTGTTGGCGTCAAATGGGACTTCTTTAAATTGAGGGAGAAGCCCAGCCTGTGAAGGGAGTGGCAGGTGATGGACAGATGATCCAGGACTTGCTCGGGAGAGCTCCCCCAGATCAACCAATCGTCCAGGTAGGGGTAGACGTGAATCCCCCCTTGCCTGAGATGCACTGCCACCACCACGAGCTTGGTGAAAACCCTTGGGGCGGAGGTCAATCCGAACAGCAGGACCCGAAACTGAAAGTGCGAGTCGCCAACCGCGAACCTCAGGTACTTCTTGTGCTTGGGATGGATCGGCAGATGGAAGTAAGCATCCTTGAGGTCGAGTGACACCAACCAGTCCTGAAGCTGAAGGGCCTGGAGGACTTGAGAGAGAGTAATCATCTTGAACTTGTCCTTCCTGAGGAGTTTGTTCAAACCGCGCAAGTCCATGATGGGTCTCAATCCCCCGTCTTTCTTCTAAATCAAAAAATAAGAGGACTACCATCCAGTTCTATGGCGCCTTTCTCCAGCAGGGCTTGAATTTCCTGCGCAAGGAGCGGATCCGGACTCTGCAAAGAGAGGTTCCCCGGTGGATTGCAGCGAGGCCTGTGCCGAAAAGGAAGACAGTAGCCGTGGGTTATGATCTCCAGAACCCACACATCTGAAGTAATGGCTTGCCACTCTACAAGATGCTGCGCCAGCCTTCCCCCAACCGGCGAACCATGGGACATGACCTCATGACTGAGTGGGAGCGGCTGCGGCATTACCTGAGGGCAAAGAGGCAACTGCCCGAGCGGCCTTGGCACCACGGGTACGCTGTCGTCCACCTCTGGTACCCCTGCGTTGGCCTCTTTGACTGCCAGCTCCTCTCGCTTTACTGAAGGACGAGTAATAGCGAAAGGAACCACCCCTCCACTGCTGTCCTCTAGGACGAAAAGGCAGAGGTTGGCGAACTGCAGCGCCCAACGACTTCGCTGCAGCTTTTGAGGTCTGCAACCTCTCAAGGCTCTCGTCAGCCTTGCTGCCAAAAAGGTGTTCACCGTCAAAGGGCATGTTGAGGAGCCGGGACTGCACATCAGGAGCAAACCCCGACTTCCGCAACCACGCAAACCTGCGTATCACGGTGCTCGCCGCCATGGACCTACTGACGCATTCAGCTAAGTCCAAACCCGACTGAACGGACTCACACATGGCATCCTTACCATCCTGGACCATAGCAAGGAAACCATCCCGTTCGTCCCCTTCGGGAATATGTTCAGCCGCTAACGCAACACAGTTCCACAGAGTGTGTGTGAAACGAGACAAGGCACAAATGGAGTTGGCCGCCTGAAGCGCCATACCACCAGAAGAAAACACTTTCTTTGCCCAGCCATCAAAACGTTTGTCGTCCCTATCAGGAGGGATGGTAGGGTACGACGCCTGCTTTGCCGGGGCCGTGGCCGCCTGCACCACCAAACTCTCTGGAGTGGGGTGCCTGGTCAAGTAGCAGGGGTCGCTACTGGCTGGACGGTATTTTCGCGACAAGGATCTGCCCACCGCCGGGGGACTTTCCGGAGCAGTCCAAGCCGCCGCCACCCTTCTCTGTAAAGCCATATGGAACGGTAGTACCGGGTCAGTTGGGGGACCAACATCAAGGATGTCCGTTAGATCATCCTGCACAAACTCCCCTGGGGGAGCAGACCATCCCAAGTACTCAGAAACCCTAGCCATAAGGCGCCGGTACGAGGAATCGGCATGAGAGCCAGGCTCAGGCCTACAAAACTCCACCTCTGGAGAGGTGTCCAGTCCACTGGCATCATGCAGTGACTGCCCCCAATATATATATATCCGAGATGACTGACTATGGCCCGAGACAATTTCATCCGGAACCTGACTAGGAACCAGGCCATCAGAATCCTCATCCGCCTCTGAAATATATTCCAGGTGGCGAAAAGAAGGCACCCGAGAGTGCTTGCTCTTAACCAGAGCCTTCCTAGGGGGTTCCCCCGTGCCACGGGGTACCTCCGACACGAAAGGCGTCGATGGCGTCAAGCGACTCGGCGCCGGCGTCAGGAGAACAGGCATCGGCGTCGAGGAAATCGACGTCAGATGCAGCGCCGCCAGCATCGGCGGCGTCGACACAGCCCTCGAAGCCGGAGCCCCAAGCGTGTCCTTCGACGACCTGAGCATCGACGGCTTCGATGACTTCCTCGGAGCGGGAGCCTCGAGAAAGCCTGTCGACGCCCTCGACGCCTCAGACGTCGATGTCTTCCTCGAAGACCTCACAGGTGCACACGGTCTCGAACGCGTCGAGGACCGGGACCTGGAACGGGTACGTCGAGAACGAGTCTCCTTGTCCGAACGGGACCTCTCCCGTGACTCGTGCCGACCACTCTTGCGAGCGGTATCTCTCGACCTTCCACGACCGACCCCACTCAGGGGCGCGGACGGCTTAGTACCCTGCGACTCAAGAATCGCCAGCATTTTCTTCCCCAAGGAAGCCCATTCCTCCGGCGTCGCACGGCTGGTGGGGTAAGCGACGTGCCGGGCAGAGTCCTCCGAAGAGGACCTGGAAGATGACCGGTGTCGGAGCTTCCGAGAATGCCTCTAAGAGGCTGAGGAGTGGCGAGACCGACTCCTAGAAGGAGACCCACGAGACTTCCGACGATGACGCAGAGAGTCACCCCTCGAATCATCCGTCGAAAGCCCCGCAGACCTCGACTTCCGGGGCTTGGACACCCGACCTACCGACAACTTCTTCTTACGTTCGTGTAAGGCTTTGGACGTGAGAGACTGGCAGTCGATACAGTCATCCGTGTCGTGGGCCTCCCCGAGGCACAGAGGCAGGCGTCGTGCGAGTCCGTCACTGACATCTTGGACCCACACTCCCTGCACTTCTTGAAGCCCGGACGCGGGGTCGAAGACGAAGTAGAAGACATCTTCACACGAAGGATTTTCACAAAACAAACAGGTTCGAAGAACCGAGAAGAACAGAACTCCAAAGAGTCGAGGCGTTAACCGAGATTCATGAAGCAACACGTTCGCGGAAAAAACGGAACTGAGGCTACAGGCGTCGTGCGTCCTACTTATCACATCGGATGACGTCGGAGGAGGTCCTCGACGACGGCACATCGACGTCATCGACGCAGACGCCGAAAAAAGTTTCCGAAGCAGCACAGCTGTGGTGATTACATGTCATAGATATGGAATACGTCGGAGGACCCAATCCCCTCGAAATGTCTGTTTGGAGTATTGCAACACGTGGAGTTGGGTGTATACTTCATTAAGTGCGTGTGACTTTTGTATGCAGACCCTGTGGCAAGGGTCTGCACTAATGGCAGGCTGTTAACAGCCTTCCAGCTAGGGCGTGGGACGCGACAGGGGTGCAATCTATCCCCATTATTATTCGTGTTAACGATAGAGTGCCTTGCATGTTAGATGCGTGAGCGCCAAAGTCACAGAGGGATCTAAATAGCAGGCCCGGAACAAATTACATCATATGCTGATGATACCCTACTATATATCCGAGATGCAGAATGGAATATGGTACCAATTCTGGAAGAGGTCTGTAAATTCACTCACTATTCTGGCTATAAAATAAATGAAGCCAAATCCGAGCTGTTCCCCGTTGACTGATAACACACCAGAACCTGCAGATTTGCTTGGGTTCCGTTGGGTCCCTAGCAGGTTTAAATACTTGGGCGTGATGGTATCCCGCTTGCACCAATCCCTATATGTTGATAATCATGTGGTTTATCTCCACAGTCTAGTCACTAAACTACAACTATGGGCCTGATTGTCAATGTCCTTGTATAGTAGGCTATCTCTACTCAAGATTGTGGTAGTCCCCAAGTGGATCTATGTGATCACTGCAACCACACAATTGCAACGGCTGAAAATGCAGACTTTAAAAAAAAGAATTAAACTCCCTTTTCACCACATAAATATGCGGGGGAGACATCCAGACCCTCCATATGGCTAGAATATCCCATACCCCGCCCACATATATGTCATGCAATGTTAAAAATAAGTCCGGCATTTCGGCCGTTGCAATTGTGGGGGGGCAACATTTTGGCCCATTTCCTCCCCAAGTTATTATACTACTTTAGCACCGTTCCAATATGGCCCGAAGAGCGTTTTCTTTTTACAAAGCTGCGATCCCTGGCTATCGACTATGTGTGGGGGAAGGGTGTGACTTGAATGAGCAGTGAGGGATTAGTGGAACCATATAACAAAGGGCGCCTTGCAGAGCCTAATTTCGAGTTATATTATATTGTAGCGCAGGCACAATACGCTGGACATTAGTATACCTTGTCCCCCGGGCTGATACACCCGCCTTAGAAACTTAGTGAGGCACCAACAAATCTTTGATTAGTCATCCTCTGTGACTGACATGCAGACTCCTGCAATTTCGATCCAGTCTGCACGACAGTGAACGCGTATTTAAGATTATTTAAGAGATTTGGGGTTATCGTTCCGTACTGCGGGGCGATTCCCTTGTGGAATTGCTCGGGGCTCCCCCCAACATTCTACCTAGACATCCAAAGGACGTGGGATGTTGACAAGTGCTTGGTCCTTCAAGACTTGTACCCCGAAGGGCGATTTGTAATGCCAGGAGTTAACAACGAAGCTAGGAGGAATTACTACTGAGATGTTGCAGTATTATAAGGTAAGGGCTGCAGGCCGCCGGAGATGGCCATAGTTCCCGCAGGAGCCAGATACATGCTTGGAAGCAGTGGAGATTTCAGGAGGCAGGTTAACAGGTTATATCGACTATGTCAAGAGGGGAAGAAAACAGTAAATGGCGCACAGTTAAAAGTGGGAAGCTGCTTTAAATATTGAAATACAGGACGGCCAATGGCAGAGATGGTACTGATTGACAAGAGCTGTATCGCTAAATGTAAGGTTTAAACTGATACAATTTAAGGTGTTAAACCAGCTCCACTATACACCAGAGCGGATCGCCAAGTTTGCCCCGAATGTTAGAAATGTAGGTTTTAAATGCTGCAGGGCACAGGCAAATTCATTTCATATGTACTAGGACTGCCCACTGGTTGCACAATTTTGTCAGGAAGTTGCTGATGTTTTATATAATATAATGAGGATTGTGTTCAGTGCCTTTCTCCATAACTAAACATTCTGACAGCCAAGATCTGTTCGAATTTACCCATAAATCCACGCAATATACTTTCACTAGCCGTCCAATGGGATGCGTAGAAAGCCCTAACCTGTTCTCCCAAATTTTAAAGTAAGATCTTGATTCAGTTCCCAGGAGAGTCGACACTGGTGCAGTACATAGACAATCTACTCCTAGCCTCCCCCTCCCTGGAAGCATGCGAAGAAGACAGTCTGTTGACAGCACTTGCTGAAAAGAGTCACAAGGCATTTAAAGACAAGTTACAGTTGTGTCTGCCCAGTGTACGATACCTGGGCCATGATATTTCAGCTAGGGAAAGACCTGTATCCCAAAATCGGATTATAGTAATCTAGAAAGTACCCAAGCCCCAGACTAGAAAACAGATTAGGGTTCCTTGAGATGGTCGTTACTGCAGACAGGGAGTCCCTGGATAAGTAGCCAAAGTTAAGCTCCTTCAGAACCTCACGCATGAATCGAGCCCTGATCCACTGTTATGGCTTCAGAAAGAAAAAGATGCCATTTGTCACCATTAAGCAAGCACTTGCAACTGCTCCAGGTTTGTTGGATTACATTAAGTGTATTCTGCTGCAACGTGCGGAACAGGCTTGCTCATGGTGTGTTGACTCAGTTACACAGCGACAAGCACTAGCACGTATACTATCACAGCGTAGCTTTAGATCCAGTAGCTGCTCAACTCCCAGTTGGTCTGAGAGCATTCGCCACACTGTTGATAGAAAAGACTGACACACTGGTTCAAGTTCATCCAGTCACAAATGCGTTTGCCCATGCTGCTTAAGGGGAAGATACAGCATGTGTCGACCTCCCATCTCACTCAATATGAAAAGCTGATAATTTCTGACGTTAAAGTTAACTTTGAAACTATGTTCAGTCCTGAATCCCGCTTTGTTGCTGCCAACCCCAGAGGATGGGGAACCGCATGACTGTCAGGTTGTCTTTGAAACACTCATGGCTCCCAGTGCAGATTTTCAGATGTGCCCCTATTGCACCCTGACCGGATCCTCTTTATGGATGGCTCCTGCATTTGCATTCCAGAAACTGGAGAATTGGTCTCTGGTTATTCTGTATGTACCCCCATGCTGTCCTAGAAGCATACAAAATCAGCACAGGTCGTAAAATCATAGCTCTCACCCATGCCTGTGCCTTGACCAGGGATGAATTGGCTATGATCTGTACAAACTCCAGGTACACACACAGGGTGGTCCTCGACTTCAGAATTCTTTGGAAGCAGTATGGGTATTTAAAATCCACAGGCACCCCAAAATTGAATGGGAAAAAAGTGTCAGCCATATTGAATGCATTGTTACTTCTGGCAGTTGTAGCCATCGTTAAATGTAAAGGACAAGATTCCTCAGTCATTCAGAGCCCAAGGAAAAACACTAGCAGATGGTGCGGCTAGTTCAGTGGCCTTAAATGAGATCATGGTTCCCAATGAATTTGTTTATTTTTCAGTCCCACGGTCAACAATCTATCTCTTCCCTTTCCAGTCTGGCAATTCTTCAAGACCAAGCCCCTAAAGTTGAAAAGGTGGTCTGGACCCAATTGCCAATTGGTGCCTTGCAAACATGTAAATGTGACATTAACTGAGTATTTGAGAATGTTAATAAAGAAGAATTTGAACACATCTATTAAACATTTAGATGTGTATAATGATTTCTGCAACCTCTCCTTTGCCACTGGATCTTTCCCTCCCCTCTGAAGCACTCCCTTGTTCATCCTCTTCTTAAGAAACCTACAGCTGATCCTTCTTGTCTGGCAAACTATTGCCCAATTTCCATTACTCCCTTTTTGGGTAAACTCCTGGAAAAGCTGCCCATCTCTCCGCTTAACCTTCATTCTGACTCCGTTGGTTCTCTCCACAATCACCAATGTGGCTTCAGAGCGGCCAGAAGCACGGAAACTACTCTCCTGAACATCTGTGGAGATCTGCTCTCCAAACTTTCTCTAACATTCCCTCTGTCCTTATCCTGCTTGATCTCTCCTCTGCTTTCGACACGGTCAACCATACCACCCAGCTCAACCGTCTCCTTGACAATCTGGGCATCACTGATAAGGCTCTGGCCTGGCTCACCTCTTTCCTCTCGTATCGACCCTCCCATATTCAACTTGGGTCTTTCCCATCTTCCATCTCCCTTTCTACCTGTGGTGTTCCCCAGGGGTCTAACCGCTCGCCCTGGCTTTTCAACCAATACCTGGCAACTCTCGCCTACTGCATTTCCTTGTTCTGCTCTAATTTCTAGTGCTTCGTTGATGACACCCAACTCATTTTCAGGCTTCCTTCAGCCACCCCCTCTCCTTCCCTCATCTCAGATTGCCTTATCGCCATTCAAAATTGGTGTGTCGCCAACAACCTGTCTAAATGCCAACAACACCGAGATCCTCCTCCTTGGTACACCTGCTCCATCCTTTCCCCTCTCTCTCTGGCTGACCGCCCTTGGCCCAACTCCTACCCCTACTTGCGAGGCCAAGAACCTTGGTCTCATCTTTGACTCCACACTGTTCCGCTCACCTGGTATACACGGGGACGCCACTCAGTCCTGGTTGGATGATATGCGCCTGGAACCCTCTCCCCGATCCCGGGTGGTGTCTTCTATGGAAGTCAAGCCTGAAATTACAGAAGGGCTGGGTTCAAGACTGGCCGTCCCTGGTCACCTCCCTTGGATGTGACCCTCAGGCCCTCTCCTCACTTTGTTTTGGTGTAAGGCGTGCTCTCCGTCCTGCCCTCTTTGGCAGGGGCGCGTTAGCACCAGCGGGCGAGCGAGTTACTTCACTGGTGTGAGCCCGTTCAAGTGTCTTTAAAGTAGGTCTTGCTGCGTAGCAGTCTTTGTATGCAATACCGTTCTTGACTTCTTTTGCTTTTGTGGTTAATGCCTTTTTCTTTCTTCCTAGGTGTGCGGGAGATTCAGTGTTTCGTGCTGGTTGGGTTGAGCACCTGCCGGTAATGGATGGCGCGAGATGCGCGCTGCAATCCGGTAAGTAATGTGCTATGCGCGGCGCTGCTTCGCCTTGTATAAGCTAACCTGTGTTTTCTTCTCCCATTGCAGGTCGCGGTGTTCTTCTCTGGCGGGCGTGCTATTCTGAGATGATGCCGGCCAAGAAGCGACTAGCCAGGTGAGGTTCTCGTGATGTCTGTTGCTTATGGAAAGCCGTGGACAACCACCTCAGCCAATCATGGCAAAGAGCAACTTGGGTTTCCTAGGATACCCTGTGCAGGGGTGACTACACCCCTCCCTCACATTCAGCCCACCTATACACAAATGCGCCTAGAGGAGGGCTTCTTGGCAGAAGCCCGCTAAAAGACAGTGAACAGAGAAGGCAAACCTGGTTTGCCGCGCAAAGAAAAACACAAGAAGGATGTTAACAAAAAGAAATGGCGAATAAACCCAACCGGCGCCAAAAGAAAGCGTATTTGGTCAAGCGGGTTTATGTTCGAGGCTAATATAATAGCCTAAAACAGTACCACGTTCATATATTATAAATGCGGTAGAAAAAAAAGTTAGGGTAGATACCACGGCCACCAGCCAAGTCTAAATGTTAAAAAAGAAAAACAAGGCTCTAGGAGGTACAGATAAAAAAGGGCTAAGAAGTAACCCTTTCCAATACTCCATGTAAAATGGGGTGTGCTGGGTCTGCAGTTTAAAAGTGACTATTTAAAGTTAATGGCAACTTTACATGTTTCTGAATGAATGGGGCTACTGAAGTGGTGTACTCCAGAGTCCACAATCACAAAAACAGGTGAAAGACACATGGCAAAACAAGTGGGGGGGGGGAGCTCAAACTCTTCCCAAGTGAAATAAAATAAACTCCAGAAATCCAGCAAAGCTGCTTGGGGACTCGCTAGGTAAGGGAAATTAGCCATTGAATGAGAATTCTCCCTAACATGTATCTGTACCCATACAGTCCCCCACCCACTTCTCTTCTGCACTTATCAGATAAACCCCATCTGCTTTATCTAGCACATGCCACTTGCTGGCTGCACCAGCACCTTTAATTATTTTTATTTATTTATTCTGTTCCGCACTTTCCTCTTTTACCTTCCATGCACTTTACCCCTTTTCCCCCCTCGATGCACTTGCGTGTTCTCAATGTCAAAGGGCCTAGTAAGATCGTGGTTTTTGTTCTCCCCGGTTCCCCTCCCTTTGCCTGGTCGCGCCCTGAAACACTTGTGTATGAGTGCAATATAAATAAAATATCATTTCATTTCACAATGGTTCATACAAAATGGATGAAAAGTGAAAGGAGCATCTCTGGTAGCTCCTAGTTCCATTGTGGTAGCTCCTGCCTACAGGGTGATGCCCGACTCCCAGGAGCTGGTTTTAACTCCTGCTCAATGAATCTGAAATTCGAACCCTGCAACTGTATTGTAAAATTGGAAGTAGAGTCCCTGTGGTGTTCAAAAGACTGCCGCCTGGTGGAACCCAAAGTACTCCTCCCATACCTGGTCCATGAAGCTCAAGGCATAGGTCATTCAGGTAAAAAAATGCAATGATTACTCTATATAATCGAGATTGGATGGCCCCTGGATTAACCTCTATGGCTCAAAGTTATTGTGATAATTGTTACATGTTTGACACGATGTTGGGAGAGTGGTACAGACAAGGCTGTCTGCACGTCCCGTACCGAAAGATCCCTTCTTGCACATTCAGACCGACTTGATGCAGTTCCACAACACCATGAACTTCACATACTGCTTAGTAATACTGGACATATTCTCTGGGTGGGTAGAGGCATACCCATGTAGAAAGGCAGATGTTATTACAGTGGCTAAAACGTTGGCAGAGTTGATACCCAGATTTGGATTGCCCATCAGTAAAGACTGCGACCGAGGCACCCAATTTAGTGGTCAGGTTATTTAAGAGGTATGCAAAGCTCTAGAAATAGCTCAACAGTTCCATTGCGCTCATCAACCCCACGCCAGCGCGCATGTAGAACAAATCAATGGGGATCTTAAGTTGAGGCTAAAGTGTGTAAAGAGACAGGGTGAAATGGCCCCAAGCATTTCCCCAGGATCTGTGTGCCATGACCAATATTCCCCAGCGTAAACGGTCTGCCCATGGAATTCTCACAAGTAGCCCCATGAAAATGGGAATTGCAGCCCCAGCAGTTCCCCACATATAAAGGTTGCGTTTCGAGGACGATCCAATGCTCCAATATTGTTGCATGTTGATTAAAACTGTTTGATCCCTCCACGCTCAAGCCCTGCCTGACCCAGCTACTGAGCCCTGTCCACTTCTCATGCCAGGAGACTGGATACTGGCAAAAGTCCATGAGCGGAATTCCAACCCAGGTGGCACAGCCCATTCCAGGTCATTTTAACTACGAACACTGCAGTGAAGTGTGCTTGGGTCCTGAACTGGATTCATGCAGCAAATTGCGGCAAGATCGCCACCTCAGTCAACATCACCGCAACTGCGACCAATCTTCCTCGGCTTGGCTCCAGTGCCACTGTGACCACCGAGGACTAACAGTGATGCCACTGGTCGTTTGCCGATGTCAGACTGTTCCAGTGCTGCTGGAACGGAACAGGCAGTGCTAAAAAAAGTGGGTGCGGTCCTACATCGCTCAGTACGCTCATGTGCTGACCCAGGACCCACAGCTTTTGTACCTCTTCCACAGAGAGGTCTCTGCAGGAGTTATTGCTAAGGCTCAATTAGGCGGTCAAGGTCCAGGAAGAAACTACCTCGATTCAGACCCCACTCCTGGCATACCACCATCAACGCCTGACACCTCTGGATCTCACAACTCAGTCTCCATAAGGTATGCTTTCTGATCTTGTGGAAGAGTTCCTGAGAACCAATAGCTTTGAGCAGAGGAACAAATGGACAGTCACTCGCCACTGGTTTTGTCCCCTCCAAGACTATGAATCCCCTTGACGTGGCGGTGCACTGGCAAAGAGTATAAGCCACTGTTAGGCAGAATTGCATGCAGTACCCTTTGGGAACACAACACACAATTAGGACTACAGGTGTAAGCAAAAACCAACCTTTGGTATAAGTCTGTACCACACACTTTTTGTTAGCGAGCTGAGCAGCCAGGCTTATCCCAAGAGGGAATGTGAGCAGTAGTTGAAGTTACACAGAAGTATCACAATCACAGTGGTTCAAGTAGACACACTCAAGGTTTCTTGGTAAAAAATACGTATACATTTATTTACACAATCATTTAGAAAACATTCACTAGTAGAAATCAACGTAATATGAAATGCCAATACACTACAGTAAAACTTAGTTGTAGGAACAGTTTGCGCTCCCCTGAAAAAGGAGCCAAATGGCACTTCAATTACTTTCAAAGGGAATAGAAAGACATAAGTTTGTACAATGGATTGGAAAACACTTCTGTTAGGTAATGAATGGTTCAGTGTACTAGGAGGGTCCGTTCAATTCAATAAGCCAGGCCAAAGTCAATAGTCTAGTGTTCTTGGATAGGATAGATCAGTTCTGGTAACAAGCGGAGAAGTCTGTTTAAAAGTTCTCAGAAGTAGTTTAGACAAAATAGAATGAAATGCTGGGTCACAAGCTGATTAGGCCTGCAAGTTGGGAAAGTTTCACAAACATTCACCGCGAGAGTTAGAATCTCTCAACCGGATGGCACAGTACCTTAAGGTGAAGCAAAAAGATGCAGCTGAAGACGTTGGTTCCTGGCAGTTCCTGCAGATCTCGCTGTTCCCGAGTCTCAGTCGTGGGCACAAGAGGGAGGCCGTTGGGGTACTCCTGCACTGCGCAGGATCGTCGTAGAGGCAAACTAAATCGAGTCACTTCGGTTCAAGAAGCCGTTACTTCAAGACACAAACTGGTTTCCCTCTCCCTGGCTAAACCTTAACCAGCATTGAGAATGGTATCCAGGTGTCTTCTGAGCTGATTGGTCCCACCATCTCAAAGGAAGAAGCCGTCCTTGAAGGAGCTTCTCTGTTGAATGGAGTTCTGGCAATTCAGATTTGCAGCAGGGCTTCACCGGGCAAACCAATGGTCCAGTGGTTGCAGCAGCCGTCCTCTTCCAGCTCGTCTTCGGTTCTTTCGTTCCAGTGGTCGACTCTGCTTTCCAGTCCTGGAGACTTGCTTTTTAAACAGTTTTGTCCCATTCAAACCTGGTTTGGCGTGCAGAGTTAAACACCAGAGGACCTTTCCACAAAGAAACGGCGAAAAAAGTTGACTGAGTCTGTTTTAACAGAGGGGTCTTGGGTGCCATATTGAAAAACATGGCTGCCCCGATTTTTAGCTACCGGTGTTCGCGGTCGGGAACAATCATGGTAGTTTGTTATAAAACCACTGCCACCAGCCATTTTAATAGGAAAGGGTAACTTGTGACAGCTACAAGAGTGTTTAGACCTAGGGAATACTAAATAACCCCTCCAGCACTCTACAGGAAGATAGTGTGTGCTGCGTCTATGAATTTAAAAAGACAAGTAAAGTCAATTTAACTTTACATTCTCTGAGGAACAGGATCCCAGAGAAGGTATTTAAACCTTGGGAAGCCCAAAGGACATCCCTGTGCCACTGCACTAAAAGGTGCTGTGTGACAACAATGAACAGATGATGCCTATGGAGTGATCTAAAACTTCATAATCAAAGAACACAAGAGTAAAACACACATCAAAATACGAGAGAGTGGGAAAAAAGACTCCCGCTCTCTCCAGGAAAAAAATCAAGTCCTCAAAAATCCAGCAAAGTTGCTGGGGTACTCTAAGGTGAAGGGAATAAGCACATATCTAAGAATTTTCCTTAACAGCCACCACTGTTGATTCACTGATAGCTGGTAATTATGGCCTCTGTTGACCATTATTTTAGTTATAATGGCCCTCATTATGCACATGGCTCTGGTACTTCGGGAACTCTCTTCGCTGGAACTCTCTTCGCTGGAACTCTGACTACGAACTGTGGACTAAGGAATTCTTCGTTCAGTATCCGATATCTGGTGGTACTTCTGAACAGTGACATTTATCTTGCAGCAACTTCATGGAGCCTGTAAAACTTAGAACTGGAAGTTCTGGCTTGGCAAATTTATTTCCCTTGTGCCCCGCACATAACCTACATGATGAACAGAACCAAACTGTCTTCTAGCTAACAACTTTTAAGCTGTTGTACCAACCCTTATTCATGAACATGAACACTTAAAGATTGGCACCACTGTACACTAGGTCGGTCTATATTTCAGTTATGGCTATTGTCAGAATACTGACATGACATGCATTACTTACTGTAATAGCATTTCTGATTATTGTTAGGAAAGATTTCGTAATTGTAGGTAATTTTCCTTCCATGTGGCAACCCCTAAACTTTTTGCTGTTGTTTTTCACTTTGTTCTTGACTTTGCCAGAGAAGTGCAGCCTTCTGCCGCACTCCTCTGGGCTTTCGCTCCTTTCTTACGGGGAAACTGACATGCCCTTAAGACAGTCAGTACCGGGGAACGCTGTTTCCCGTAGTTTCTTTCATCATGTTGCGGCTTTCGTGCAACATGACACAAGAGGGCACTGTAAGCTAAGTTACAGCTCTCTTGGGTCCCTAGCCTTCTACAGGCCCTAGATACTCGTTGTTAGGCAGAAACCTGTGCAGTTCCCTTGGGGAACACTGCAAAAGATTTAAGACTACAGGTATAGCAGTAAACCCACTTGGTAGCAGTCCGCACCACCCAGATTTACCTGGTAGCTGTGGCTGAGCAGTCAGACTTCCCTCAAGAAGAGTTAGGCAGTATGCAAAGTATACACAATATGTACTCAGACACAATAGCACAAGCAAACACTGACCAGAGCTTGGTTTCAAAAGTATATAGTTATTTATTTATAAAACACACATAAGTTGAAATCACTCTAGCAAAATATAGTAAAAACACTTCAAACACAGTTATAATGAAAGCAGTTCCAACCCTTACTCCCATCTAGACAACTCTAAGTTAACACCACATAATTAAAACAGAGGTGAGCGCTTAACGTTAGATGACACTCTAGTAGGTTCAAGAAAGGGGTAAAAAGAAACAGGAATGGGTTAAACACACCACTCTAAGGTCCAGAACACTTGCAATAGACTCAAAGAAGCACAAAGTCACAGGTGAGCAAAAGTCACTAGGCAGGGCCCACTCTTAGAGTAGCCGGAGCGAAAATGTGCCCAAGATCACACTGTTGTTAAGGATTCAAAGTCTTGCAAAGAGTTAGAAAGAGTTTAGAGTGGCTTAAAAAGTTTAGCCAGGGTGTCCCAGGCACTCCCAGGTTCGAAAGCCGGGGGCTAAATCTACCCCGTACAGTCGGTGGCAAGGGAAGCCAGGCGGAACACGGTACCTTAAGTGGAAAGGATCCTCCAGCGGTGGCAGTTGTTCCAGGCAGTGGCAGCAAGGCTCGACGTCGGTCAGGGGAGAAGAAGTTCTCGCTGAAGAGCAGAAGAAGAAGGTCGTTGCACTGCCCGGGAAGAAACCAGCCGCGGAGTCCTCCGGTTAAAGGGTTGTACCGACTTTCGTGGTTGGGGTAAAAGGTGGTGGGGTTCCGGTTGCCGGGGTGCTTGGCACTGGCAAGGCGGCCACGAGATACCTCGAGAAGCGAAAAGAAGGCGAAAACTGGTTGTCCCCACCAGTCAAGGGAAGGAGCCACTCCGTTAAGAGTTCTCCTCGGTCGTCGGGAAAAGTGGTGAGACGGTTCAGCAGGGCTCCACCGGGTGGTGTCGTCGAAGCAGGTCGGCTCAGCTCTTCCCTCGTCGGATTCTTGGTCCTGTGGCGACTTCTGAAGTTCCAGTCCCCAAAGCCCTGCTTTTATGCAGCAAACCCCCATTCACCCAGCCTAGCTGTCACTCAAACATGCTAAGTGGTGAGCCGGCCGGCTCACCACTTGGGCCAATCAGGACGGAGTGCGACTTGAGTTACCAAGGTAACTCAGTCCAGGGTGCCTAAATCCCCCTCCACCCCTCCTAAGCACCCCAGACAGAGTGGCACCACTTTGGAGGGCTTCTGTGGAGAAGCCCGCCAAAAGTGGAACAAAGGGCTCCACTTTGGGTCAGAGTTACAGAGGCGAACGCCAACGCCATTTTAGAATCAAGTTTTGGCAAAAAGTCCCAACCGGAGTTATAATAATAAATATATAAACCGGCGGTATGTTTAAGGCTACCGTAAATAAATAATTAAATGTGTTAGCCTAAAACAATGGGAAATCCCATAGGGAAATATTCGGGGTCGAATATAAAAAGTAGTTTCCACTGCCACCAGCCAAAACTCGATCCGGGGGGACGGAGACGTGCCCCCTCGACTAACAGACCCTGGGGCAATCGAATTGCCCCAGCCAGTACGTCCACAATATGATGGTTTGTACTGGTTCTGTTCAGGATTCAAGACTAGCAAAGTCTTTGGTGACTTTACATGCCCTGGGAGACAGTAGTCAGTCCCAGGGTATGGAGTCTATGTTGGGGAGTCCCTAGGACACCCCTGGGTCACGGCACAGAGGGTGCTGTGTAACCCACATCACAAAAATACATGAGGCCCTATGGAGTAAAAGACCCCATAGCCCATTCAACACAAGGTTTAACCAAGAAAACACACTTCAATATGTCCAAGAGTGAGGGTAAAAGAGTCTCACTCTTGGCAGGAGAAAAAAAGAAACCCCAGAAATCCAGCAAAGCTGCTGGGGGACTCACTAGGTAGGGAAATTCAGCCTAAACAGAGAATTCTCCCTAACACTCGTTTAGGATTGTATCTGATCGGTGTAAGTGATTCAGGGACAGGAATGGTGGCAGCGATCGTTTCTTGTGTTTTGAGCTCCTTTTGGCATTCTAAGCGCGTTTCTCGCGCTTAACCCAAAATGGTGGCCTGGCTCCCAAAATGGCCAGACCACGAGGCTCCTTTGTCCTGTCCGCTGACCGTCTTGCTCCCTTCACCTTCCCCAGGTCGAGCCGACCCGGGGCCTTCCTTATTTGGGCATGTACTTTCCCGCGAAACACGGATGCTTTCGCGGGCTTCTACATGTCTTGTGTGTGCCTCCAGGATGTGGGCTGGGATGTCTGGTCCCAATACACATCCTGGGTGCCAGAGAGTCTAGGGTGGTGTGAATGCCTGGGACCACCGTGGTCCGTGATTGGTCCACGAATGGTGTGAGTGTTGATGAGCGGATCTCCCATTGGGTCCCCTCCGTTTTGGCGCGAAGGGAACCGTGGATAAGAGGGGGCTGGAAACACCACTACCATGTCGATCTCATGAGTTCTCACGAACGAAGGAATACAGGAGCCAAGTATCCTGCAACCACGAGGCTGGACCGAGGAATCGCTGGTGACCCGCTGAAGGACTTCTCCTCTGCACTGCTGTCGCCTTGTGAAACCCTTTTCACCTTTGATCGAACCAGAAGGCCTGTACTGGTACTTCGACCCTTGGAATAGCGGGAACAGCTATTCTCGGCATCTTCACCATCTCCTGCCAGTAAGCCTTCGGAAGCGTCTCTGGGCCAGCCAGCTGACTGACCAGCTTACACGGGAGCCTTGCTCTGTAACCGCCGCCAGGTTGTGTAGTATTTCGAGTCCTTGTCACTCTCACACGCTTCGTACACTTGGCGTTCCCAGGTCTGAAGTGAGTAGTGTACATTTGGCTCAGATACACACGGCCGCTCTGTTGCCCTGCTGTGGTAACAAACTGTGCGGGTTTCTTCGATTGGGACGTCTTTTTACTCAACACGACGACGAGGCGTTCCCTGCTCTTCTGAACCTGCCAGCTACTGAAACGGACGCGTAGAAGCCTCGGTCTGCTTGCATCGGGGACCGGTGAGTAGCATAGCTAGGATCTGGTCGCCCTCCTGCAGGAGCCCATTGCTTTTCCCCGCTGTGTCAAACAGCACCCTTTTCCGTACTCGCGCTCTGCTTCTGCCCACTGTGGAGGCTGCGCTTGAGTCACGGAACTTGTTCTTCTTCTTTTGTGCACTAAACTGAACTGCCTGATTTCCCTCGAAGAGCTTCTCCTTTTGTCCGTTGGCACCAGCGTGTGCAGGTACTTTTGAGCACAAGGCTCCACTCTTCGCAGGGCTCGGACTTCCATCTAGTTAGGTGCCTCTGAAGGTGAACTGGGTCTAAGCATTATTTCGCACTGCCTGTTTTCCCTCCCTTTTAGGTGGACTACACATTTCGTGCCTATAACGCTTGAGACTGGTTGTATTTGTATATATATTGTGTTGATATGGTATGTGTTGGTTTACTATCGTTATATTGTGATTTTCTCGCTACGGTCATTGTTTTAAAGGCCTTGAAATAAATGTGTATATATTTTTAATATAACAACTGTTTGGAGTAGTTTGTAAGTGATCTTGCTTTGTGTGCTCATTGCGGGCTTTCAGTCACCCTCACCCCCTCTTGAGACCTAGTCTTGACCGCCGCGATCGCTACCTTGATTGGTCTGGCTCGTCCAGAGGTTACCCTGTTCCAAGTAATTAGGTTGGCCTTCTGAACTTCTGCACCACCAGGACAGAGTTCAGAAATCCATTTTAACAATTATTATATCTGCTTAAGATTCACATGCTGTGCATATAGTCCAACATTCAGTGGTAACCGCGGAGTATTGCATCTTGTCTTTCTGGTACCGAAAGAGGACATTGGCATAGGCGTGTCTGTAACAATATCCCTATCGTGACGTGTAGTGTACCCAAAATCACTCACGCGCCGAGGTCCCTCCGATTGTATTTTTTCTGCCATGAGGGAGCCAAAGGCTATTGTGAGTGAGTACATGAAGAGAGAAGTAGTAAGAAGTCAAATGTTCCTTCAACCCCGACCGGGGAGGTAGGGAGGGCGCATTTGAATCTTAGCAGATACAATCATCAGAAATGCTATTACGGTGAGTAATGCATGTCTTTTGATGCTTGTTAATCTGCTTAGAATCACATGCATAAACTAGCGAGCAGTACCCCGAGTTGGAGGTGGGTTGTGAGAAGGAACAGTAAAGAAAAGATGTCTTAGTACTGCTGGTCCCACCTGAGAATCAGACCTAGAATGAGTGTCTAGGCAATAGTGTTTTGTAAAGGTGTGTACAGAACTCCAGGTTGCCGCTTTGCAAATGGACTCAAGGGGAACATTTGCAATGAATGCTATGAATGCCCGAGTGCCCCGAGTAGAATGTGCTCTAGGCTTGAAGGGCAGTTCTCTCGTAGCAAGAGTGTAACATAGTGTGATGCACTTGACAATCCACCTTGAGATAGACGATTTAGAGACAGGATCCCCTTCTCTACCAGCTGCCACTGAAACAAAGAATTCTTTTGTCTTCCTCAGTGGTTTAGTTCTTTCCAGGTAGAACATGACTGCCCTGTGCACATCTAGTGCATGAAGGCTTCTTTCAGCCATGCTAGTGGGATTCTGGAAAAAAGTAGGTAGTTCAATCGATTGGTTCACATGGAACTTTGAGATTAATTTAGGTGAAAATCTGGGGTGAGTGCGCAGAACTACCTTATCCCTGTGGACTGTAACAAAGGGGTCTAGAACAGAAAGTGCCTGTAGTTCGCTAACCCTTCCAATAGAAGTGATAGCCACTAGGAAGGCCGTTTTATAAGTCAGGTCTTTTAGGGCTGGGTGAGAAATGGGAGCATAAATCCTCTTAACCCGTTCCATAAGGGCCTTAATCACTGGTATCTTCCACCACAACACCTTTTGTTGTGATGTGGTGTAGGCTGAAAGAGCAGCCAGATGAAACTTTAGGGATTTGAAGACCAACCCAGTGTCTAACAGATGGTTTAGGTACAGCACAATGTGTGTGGGTGAGCAATGGATGGTATTGACGCTCTTGGAATTACACCAGATGACAAAACGTTTCCATTTGCTGACATAGCAATAACGTGTGTTGGGTTTTCTAGCTTCCCCGAGTATATCCATGCACCTCTGAGGGAGCTGTAGGTGTCCAAATACTATGACCTAAGGAGCCAAGCTGCTAAGTTCAGAGTTTGTGGGCATGGGTGTAGGGTCTCGCCCCTCTCCTGAGACAACATGTTGTATGGGCAGGGTAGTTTTACTGGTGGGGAGAGGGACATTTTCATGAGATGAGCCAACCAGGGTTGGCAGGCCCAGATGGGGCCACCAGTATCATGGTAACTGGCTCCTGGTGGATCTTGTGCACCATCGTGTTGAGAAGGGGAGTGGGGGGTGGGTAGCGTAGACAAATTTCCCTGACCATGTTATCCAGAGACCGTTCCCCTTGCAGTGGTTCTGGGGGTACCTGGAGGCGTAGTCTTGGCATTGGGCATTCTCCTGAGTCGCAACCAGGTCGATCTCTGGGAAGCCCCATTCTGCAAGGTCATTGGACACAATGTCTTCGTGCAGACGCAATTCGTATTCTTCGGTACAGAGGAAAATCTCTGCTGAGCACGTCTGCCAGAAGATTGAGTTCCCTGGAACATGTTGGGACAACAGAAACTTCTTGTGTCTGAGAGCCCATATCCAAGACAGCTTGGCTAGCCCTGGAGAGTGAGTGCCCCTGTTTGTTCAGCTAATACATGGCTGTAGTGTGGTCTGTTTGAATCAGCACTGTCTTTCCTTGTAGTTGCACCTGAAAGGCCTTTAATGCCTTGAACACCGCTAATAGCTCCGCAAATTTTTATGGTTGAACGCTACTTAAGGGGACCACACTCCATGTGCTGTCTGCTGAAGCAGGTGAGCCCCCTCACCCCGTGAGAGATGTGTCTGTCGTGAGAGTGGCTTCCACTGCAGGGGTGGGGAAGGTCTTCCCCCTTCAAGAGGGTTTCTCTTGACCACCACTGCAGAGAAAGAACGAGGGCTGGCGAGACAACTACTAGATCTTCCCATTGTCCGCTGGCCTGACACCACTGGCTGTTGAGCCACTCTTGCATGGGACACATGCGCAGCCGCGCGTGGGGACCCAAGTATATGCACAACGCCATCATTACTAGCAAACGTATGGCTTTGCGCACCGTCACCTCCCGACTGGCTACAGATTGAGGGATCTGAAAAAGCATGTTCTGAACCCTCTCGTTGGAGGGGAAGATGAGGCTGTCTTTCGTCCGGATTAGAGCTCCCAGAAATTGTTTTATTCGAGTGGGGACTAGACTGGATTTCTTCTCGTTGATAGAGAACCCCAGACTGAACAGAGGTCTGCGGTCTTTATGTCGTGTGAGTCCCCTGTTATGAGCCAGTCATCGAGATAAGGGTAAACCGGGACAGATAACCTGCGCAGGTGTGCTGCAGCTACTGCCAGGACCTTCGTAAACACCCTTGATGCCGAGGTGATGCTGAAGGAGAGTACCTTGAATTGGTAATGCCTGTCCTCTATCATGAACCTTAGATATTTCCTGTGCGCTGGCAACATTGAAATATGTAAGTATGCATCTTTCATGTCCAATGTTGCCATGTAGTCCCCCTGTTTCAGCAGTCGGATCACCTCCTGTAGTGTTACCATGCGAAACATCTGAGGTTTTATTTGTTCGCTGGTCGCTGGTCTAGAACAGGGCGCATGGTGAGGTCCTTTTTGGGTATAAGGAAGTACGCTGAATAAATACCCTTGTTTACCTGAAGAATAGGGACGGCTTCTATGGCGTCCTTTCCCAACAGCGCTTCCACTTCTTGATTCAGGATCTCCAGATGGTCTGGTGAAAGGCGCCGTGAGCGCGGTGGTCTGAATTGTGGAGGTCGGGCGTATTCCACGCAGTACCCATGGGCGACCGTCTTTATGACCCACTGGTCTGAAGTTATCCCCTCCCATGCCGTGAGGAAAGATGTTAAGCACCCCCCGACCGGGGTGACAAGGGTGGGGACCTGAATCTAATGGTCATTTCTGATCAGAAGCTGCGGCTCCTCTAGGATTGGGGCCTCTACCTCTGGCTTTGCCACGTCGCTGACCCCTTGGTGGGTAGTATGAGGGGCTTCCAGAGGTTTGTCCAGCATTAAAGTTTCCTGTGCAATACTTGTTCTGACTTGCACGGGACCGTCCTTGAAAGGACCGCCGAGAATTACTTCCTCTCTGAGGGGGAAGGTCTTTGAGTGATTTGTTGCAGGGACTTAAGAGTCTCATGCTCTTTTTTCGCTGTTTCTAGGACCTCATCAACCTCCTTTCCGAAGAGGTTAGCTAATTGGTTTATTGATGAGAGAGGCCTGTGTTTCGGGCTTAAACCCTGAGGTACGAAGCCAAGCGTGCCTTTTAAGTAAGGTTCCTTGGGCCACAGAACTGCCTGCTGTTTCAGCCGTGTCCAGAGTGTTCTTTATTACATTCTGGTTCATTTGCCTGCCTTCGGCCACAATAGTGAGAAGCATGGACCTGATGGGCTCTGGGACCTCTTGGAGACCTTCTTGTACTAGGTTCCATTGAGCGTCAGCATAACCCGCCAGTAGCGTAGTGTTATTCGCTATGCGCGTGGTATATGCGGCAGCCGAGGTAACCCGTTTACCTAGGGCATATAACCTCTTGGATTCTCTATCTGGAGGTGCCTCTCCCGTACCAAGGGGTACTCCTGCCCGTTTCCGGGTGGTAGTCACAACTAGAGAATCGGGGGTGGCGTGCCCTTTAATGTATTGAGGGTCCGAAGGAGCTGGCTGAAATAACTTTTCAACTGTCGGGTTCAATGCCCGGGTTTGAGCTGGTGACACTAGGGAAGGAGCCAATCTTCTCTTAATAGAATTAAGGAGGGGAATGGCCTGGCTAGAGGGAGGTTTCTCCGTAAGAATATCTTATACAAAGTATAGATTTGAAAATGCTCAGCTGCCTTCTTTAACATGGTATTGAAGTCCATTTGGTTGTCTACAGGCGAGGCTTGGCGAGCCGGGGTGGATGGAGGGGAATCCAGGCACAATACCATCAGTGTCCTGATCTTGATGTGGAAGCTTACATGGGTCCGTCCCCACTTGCTGAGTTTCTTCCCAATTGTCTGTGGCATCCGTTTGGTCCTCATCATAATTCTGTAGGAAGGAAGGTTCTTCATCCTCACTGTAAATGTCCCTGTAAGTATCCATCTGGACGATGTCTTCATGATGGACGGGGACAGAAGGCTGATCTTCTTGCAAATGTGAAGCAGATTGAAGAGTAGGCTCTCCACAAAATCTTTTCGGGGAAGGATGGTCAGAAAAATTGACAATTCTCTCAAGGCGGTCCATAGACCCTTCAAATTTCTCCCTTGTCTATTTAGAGGACCCAGAAGGGCCTACGGGTGGAAAAGCGTTGTCTTCCGCCCTTTGGCGCCGAAAATTGTCTCTCAGGGTGTTGGAAAGAGGCTCTTGACTGTCCTCATAGGTATCGTGAGAATCGGGGCACCATGGCGTATCTAAAGATTCGTCCGCGGCCTGCCCCATGTTTTTCGGCGGAACGGGAATAAATCCAACCGCTGAAGTAATTATCGCGATGCTGTGCTCGATTACCGCCAAATCGGCGTGAGTTAGTGGGTCCGCAGGTCTATCGGTAGACTTACTGCCTTCCCGCGGCATTAGAGGGCCTAGCAGTCGGTTTTTCGCCTTGAGGCCTAGTCGTGATTTTTGGACCTACCACGGCCTTCGGGTCAGTCGTAGCATCGGATTTTCGCGCTTCGACGTGTAACCCTGATTTAGGGGTAGCACCCTGGTTTGTTTTGGAATGCCCAGTTGCAAGACGCTGCTGCGGATGCGGGGAAGGCTTTGGATCTGAACGAACCGAGGAATCCACCAAAATTTTCACCGGCCCTGCTGGCGTTTTCTCCTTTTTGACGTACCCGTCTAAATAGGTGTAGGGGTTGTGTGCTTAATGTAATGCGCTTGTATGCCCCTGTCGGCGGGTGTTGTCCCTGAAGCAAGACCAGAGTCAGGCTTTAAAGGGTCGGGGACGGGTGTGGCGGACCTAGAAGTGTCTGCCTCAAGGTCTATCACATCCGCAACGGATGTTTGGTCATCGGAGGTGCCCCCGTCACTTTCGACGGGTGTGGCGGTGGGGGAAGGAGGCTCCACCAACACCATACCGTACGCGGCCCACCGATTTACACGGCGCGCCTTAAAGGCCCTAGGCCGAAGGAGTTTGCAAGACGCACACCACTTTTCGTCGTGATCTAAGGAGAGACGGGAGTTGCAGGTCCTGTGTTCGTCCTTCCAAGGGTACCTAGTCCTATACTTAGGACAGAACCTGGAAGGAGTCCTTTCCATAGCAACAGGGGAAGATGACCAGACCTATAGGGTAAAGAGGGGGAAGAGGAAAGACATAACAGAAATATGGCCTCCCCGACCCCACTCTCCCTGTCAGGGCTAAAGCCAAGACCAGACCAAGACAAGGGGTACAGAGGGGCATGGTGGGGGCTGTGATGCTTAGACAGGGCATACGAGCTGTGTCTAGAAAGTTGTATCCATTTAAAAGGTTGCTGTGCCCCTTCTGCAGAAAAGCAGCCCTGAAAGACTACATCTCCCAACAGAAGCAGTCTCCTGCCTACAACTCCCAGCATGCCCTGGGCCGCTGCGGGCCAATCAGGAGCCCAGCAGGGTGTGGCTCGTCAACGCGCATGCGTAAGCCCCGAGGAACGGGGCTTGCGCTTGAGACTTCGGAAGGAGAGGACGTGCAGAGCTCAGCTCCACCAGATTCACTCGCGAGGGGCCCCGACCCACCGGAGAAGCAGTCCGGCCCCTCGCTCCCATAAGATAAGTCCATTTACCCATCTTGGGAATCAGAGGGATCGGGGGAGAAGCGCAGGGGGCTTTAGCCCGCCCATTCCTAGCCCCTGCGCCTATCGAAAAGATAAGTGGGCGTGTATTCTTGGCGTGTCGCCAGTCCGCGCTTGTATTGTTGTGGGGAAGTGAAGTGTACGGAAATATCCGTACCCAACGTGTACGTGTGTTCTCGCCTCCTGGGACCAGGGAGAACAAGGCGCACGGGAGGCGAAAACACGAGGCAACTTTCCGCGGCGGTCTGAAGGAAGACCCCTGTGGAGGTTAACACCGGCAATTTTCCACATCAGGAACTAGTGGAAAGGCCCCGGAGAAGTGGCAAACTTTGGCACACTCAAAAGCCCGAGATTAGAGCTCGGGTGCCAGCAATGATTGTTGTGTGGTTTGAATGCGTATGAGGAATGATTGTGAAGGTTACCAGAATTCAGAGGCAAAAACTTAACTCGTGTTATTTTTTTTTAGCTTGGACCAGCACAGAACTCTACGGACCTGCCACAAGACTTGACGGCTCCACCACTGACAGAACACTGAAAACCAGAGCTAAGTGTGCATGCTGGAAAATAATGCTATTTAGTTATGGACTGAACTAGGTGCATGGGTTAGATTTGTACGTTAGATTAACCAGTGAGGGTGCCTAAGTCGGACTATGTGAAACTGGAGGGGGGCGAATAGCTACTTGGTACCAAGTACATCTAAAGTGTGCAACAATCGACCCTTTCCCTAAAAATTCCCTGTCCTATCCACAACCACTACCCAATCCTCAATCCGGTTTTCCTAAAACCCCCCAACCTATCCAACCAGCGAGACCCTAACCCTCCTTCCCTGCTCTGGTCCGGGTAGCCTGCGTAAGCTTCGACTTGCAGGCTCCACGACCGTAGTGGGGGTGGTTGGTATTGCGTCGCTCCTGTGCCTGGGACCAGAGTGTCTTGACACTCCCTACTGTAAAGGCCGCCCAGAAGGCCCGGTCACGTGGATGCTTCAGCTGCCGGATCGTAGGCACTGAAACCCACGCCATAGACAAGTTCCCCGTAGTCTTCGTCAAAGTTGTTCTTGGCGTTGAAGACTTCAGGGGGAAATAACCGACAAGTCGGTTAGGATAAACAAAGTCTCTTAAGTAAGAGCTTCGCTATAGGGTGACCAGTTATCTGGGCAGAAAAAAAAAATCTGAGGGATCTCGTTGCGTGAGGGATTTTGGGTACACTACACGTCACGATAGGGATAGTGTTACAGACACGCCTATGCCAACATCCCCTTTCGTTCCCCGAAAGACAAGATGCAATACTCTGCGGTTACCACTGGATGTCGGACCATATGCACAGCATGTGATTCTAAGCAGATTAACAAGCATCAGAAATTAGCATTTCACTGGAACTGCTGCTTTTCAACTACCTATCACAAAAACAATGGTCATTCTGCACATCCCTGGATTTACAGTGGAAACATTAACTTGCACCTCTCCGGGGAGTATGCCTCTATTTTTAATCTGCCTTATGACTTATCTTCTAAGCTCCCTATTGCACCCATCCCTTTTCAGTGGGGGTGGGGGAGAGGATGTCTGTTTGGACCTCAAGACGGTAACCAGTCCGAAGGTCCAGGACCGTGTAGGGCTGATCATGCCCACTTGGGTTTTACTGGTACTATGAATTTCCCCACTCCAAAACAAGTATGCAACAAGCCAGCAGCACTCATCTTTCCTCCCGGCAATAGACCTGGTATGTTACACCAATCCTGGTCCTCTGTTCATGAGAACTAGCAAATGCGATTATTACTTGTCCACCAATACCAGTGTAGTTCTCAATGATTTTACATTTGCCTTCGACCCCGATTATTCATTTTCCCAGTCCGACTATGCTACTTATTTCAGAACTTATTTCATTTGTGGGGACAAAGCTGTAGGGAGATTTATCATTGTTGTGCTTCATCCCCTCGCCTAGTGAGACTCCCAGCATTTTTGCTTGCCATCTGGACCTTGTTCTGTATATCCTGAATGAGTGGAGCCTTTTTCCACTTATTCATTCTTGTGGGCTCTGTCTTTTGGAACTCTATTCTTTGTAAACTACCTGTAGTATGGAGCCTGACTGCTCCATAGCTCTTAAAGGCATCTGTTTTACTACTGCAGCACACAGCTCCTTATGGGCAGTGTTGGTGGGGACACCTAGGGTCCTCTAAGATTTGTATTCTATATTCTTAAGCAACTACATTTCTTTAGTGTCTCTCCCAAACCCTATGAGAGAGACACATACCACCTTCAGTGGAGTGCCAAAGGGATATTTTGTATCACCCTTCTCTCTGCTCCTGTGACTTTTTAGTCACATAGACAATCACCTAGTTATGGCTGGTGGCAGTGGACGTGTTCTACCAACTACTGAATATTTTTTATATCGCAGGCTATGTCCATAGCCCCGGTAGTGCACAATAAGGGCACCCAAGTACCAACTTGGGGACTCCTTTCATTTTTCGCCATTGCTACCGTGGTTGTTCTTTGTTAGACCTGCTACCATTCCGGAGTGTCTGAGCAGGCAGGAATTTGTCTGCCAGAGTGCCTGAATAGGTCAAGCTCCCACTGGTTGTCCTGATTAAAAATGCTGAGCCAGAGAAGTGTGTGCTGGAACTGTATAAAAGGTGAGGCTTCTGGAGTTTAAAGCAAGTCGACCACAGGAAACAGAAGTAATCGAAGACTACGACCAGAGAAGCCTGCAGACCCTTTGCAAGACCGTGAAGCGACCACTGCTGTCCGGACACCGTTCCTTTGCGACAGAGGGGCTCAGAAGAGGACAATTCCTTCCCTTTGGCTGGTGGGAACAACCAGTACCAAGATGAACTTTGAAACGTGTTATCTCCCGAGGTCCTAGGAGCTTCCAAAGCTGCAGAAGCCCAATACCAGGACACCTGCTGCCCATTTCGAGTACATCGTTGTGGAAAGACCAAATCCGTCCAAATCTGTGCTGAGCCCGTAAGGACACACCAGAGTGTGGGACTGCAGGAAGCGAAGAAGATTGACCAGGCGATCTGTGTCCTTTGTTGGTGCCGCTGAAAAGGTGCCAAAATTGCACAGTGAACCAAGAAGTTGCTGAAAGTCGTGCTACAGGTCCTCCTTCGAGACTGCTGCTGAGAGACACCGTCCATTGTCCTGCCTTTCGTTACCAGACCAAGGAATCCGGAGGTCGGGTCCAGAGCTGCCACATCGCAGAGGAGCCAACATGAACACTTTCTTCAAACCAAAAGGTACTGTGGGAAAAAAGGTATTGCTTACCCAATTCCAGGTCGTCGCTCCAGAGCATTGGAGTGCACGTAGAGGTGTCCAGGGCAACCCCCCTCTTACCTCTGACCCAAGCTGCTGCTTCTGTCCCTTTCCCGAGTCAATTTTTAGGTCTCCTTTGTTAGTTGCTAACTTGCTGTTTCAATAACTTCAGACACTTAAGAAATCCGCAGAAACTCTTCATTATTCACGGTTTGTCAAGGCATCAAGCCTCTCCCAACTGCCTTTAGCTAGTGTTTTTTGGACTTAAAAGACTTGCCAGGCGAAGACAGACTCTAGAACCTTGAATTAAGCTCATGTTGCATTAACCACTAGTTTTCCTCCCATTAAGTGACTTTCCAATGTGTTTGCAGAGTAAATGAATTACCGTATGACCTGTTGAAAACCGCATGTGTGCGCAGTTACCGATAATACGATAACCTTGTCTTTTCCCTTTCTAACGTTCCTACAAATGTAACCGTGAACAAACACAAAAGTGAAAGTGACCTTTGAAGTGTATTATCTAGCGTTCCTAATTGTTCCATCATAAACATCTGAAGTATTTAAAGTGATTCTGGTGTAAATATAATAAATATGACAATGCATTACTTACCGTAAAAGCATTTCTGATGGTTGTATCTGCTTAGATTCACATGCTGTGCATAGGTCCGACATCCAGTGGTCACTGCGGAGTATTGCATTTTGTTTTTCGTAGTCGAAAAGGGGACTTCGACAAGGCGTGTCTGTAACACTATCCCTATAGTGACGTGCGGTGTACCCACAATCCCTCACGCGTCGAGGTCCATCTGTTTGTATTTGTTCTGCACTGAGGGAGCCTTCTACACGTGAGTGAGTACAGAAAAGAGAGAGATGTAGAAAGGTGTCTATGTTCCTTCCATCCGAGCGGGGAGGAAAGGTGGGCGCATGTGAATCTAAGCAGATACAACCATCAGAAATGTTTTTACGGTAAGTAATGCATTGTCTTCTGATGTTTGTTGATCTGCTTAGAATCACATGCTGTGCATAGACTAGCGAGCAGTACCCGGAGTTGGCGGTGGGTTATGAGAAGGAGCAGTAGAGAAAAGATGTCTTAATACTGCCTGCCCCACCTGGGAGTCAGATCTAGAGTGTGCATCTAGACAGTAGTGTTTTGTAAAGGTGTGCACAGAACTCCAGGTAGCCGCTTTGCAGATGGACTCGAGGGGAACATTTGCAATGAACGCTATGGAAGCCCCAGTGCCTCGAGTAGAATGTGCTCTTGGCTTGAAGGGTAGTTCTCTCTTAGCAAGAGTGTAACAGAGAGTGATGCATTGAACAATCCATCTAGATATAGTGGACTTTGAGACTGCATCTCCTCCTCTTCCTTCTGCCACCGAGACAAAGAACTGATTAGTCTTTCTCAGTGGCCTGGTTCTTTCCATGTAGAACATGACAGCTCTGCGTACATCTAGTGTATGCAGACTTTTTTCTCCCAAGCTGGAAGGGTTTTGAAAGAACGTTGGTAGTTCTATTGACTGGTTTACATGGAATTTCGAGATGAATTTTGGTGCAAACCTTGGGTGTGTGCGTAGAACCACCTTATCCTTGTGAACTGTTACGAAGGGGTCTAGAACAGAAAGGGCCTGTAGTTCACTTACTCTCCTAATGGAGGTGATAGCTATTAGGAAAGCAGTCTTAAGAGTGAGGTCTTTAAGAGTTGCCTTGTGCATGGGTTCAAAAGGCGAGCCCATGAGTCTAGAAAGTACCACATTTAAGTCCCATCCGGGAGCTGGGTTAGCTATCGGAGGGTGTATTCTCTTTACCCCCTCCATGTAGGCCTTGATAACTGGTATCTTCCACCACGACACTAAGTTGGGAAGTGGTGTAAGCAGAAAGTGCCGCCAGGTGGACTTTAATGGAATTGAACACTAGACCTGAATCCAGTAAATGGGTCAAGTACAGAACAATGTGTGTGGGAGAGCAGTCAACCGGGTTGATGCTCTTAACTCTACACCAGATGACAAATCATTTCCACTTGCTAGAATAGCAGTGGCGGGTATTAGGTTTTCTGGCTTCCCTGAGGATGTCCATACATCTCTGCAGGAGTTGTAGATGTCCACATTCTATGATCTCAGGAGCCAGGCTGCTAAGTTCATGGTCTGAGGCCATGGATGCAGTGTCCTGCCCTTGTCCTGTGACAGCATGTTGTACGGGCAGGAAAGTTTCACTGGGGGGGGATAGGGACATCTCCATCAAGTGAGCGAACCATGGCTGCCGGGCCCACATTGGCGCCACTAGTATCATGGTAGCTTGCACCTGGTGCATCTTGTGCACCACTTTGTTGAGAAGGGGAGTCGGGGGAAAGGCGTAAACAAATTTCCCTGACCATTGAATCGACAGACCGTTCCCCCTTGGACTGGTTCTGGGGGTACCTGGAGGCGTAACTTTGGCATTGTGAGTTCTCCAGAGTTGCGAACAGGTCTTTTTCCGGGAATCCCCATTGCGTGAAGACGTCTAAGACGATGTCTTCGTGCAATCACCATTCGTACTCTTCGGGCAGGGGGAAGTCTCTGCTGAGTTCGTCTGCCAACAGATTGAGTTCCCCTGGTACGTGTTGTGACAGTAGGAACATGTGTTTGAGAGCCCACTTCCATATATTCTGGGACAGCTTGGACAGTCCTGGAGAGTGGGTGCCCCCCTGCTTGTTGATGTAGTACATGGCTGTGGTGCTGTCTGTAAGGACCATCACTGTTTTCCCTTGTAGGTGTTCCTGGAAGGCTTTTACTGCTTTGAACACCGCCAGTAGCTCCAGTAGGTTTATGTGCTTGGATGCTACGTTCGGAGTCCACACTCCGTGAGCAGTCTGATGGGATAGGTGAGCCCCCCATCCTGTGAGGGATGCGTCCGTGGTTAGAGTGGCCTCCACCGCGGGTGTGGCAAAGGGTTTCCCTATTATCAGGTTTTCCTTTGTCCACCACCGTAGCGAGAGAACCAAGGCTTGCGAGACCACCACTAGATCGTCCCATTGTCCGCTGGCCTGACACCACTGGCTGTTGAGCCATTCTTGAGGCACGCGTGAGGTACCAAATAAATACACAACGCCATCATTCCTAGCAATCGCATCGCTTTGCGTACCGTCACCTCTCGACCTGCCACATATTGGGGGATCTGAAACAGCATGTTTTGGACCCTCTCGTTGGAGGGGAAGACAAGGCCGTCCTTTGTTCGAATTAGAGCCCCTAGGAATTGTTTGACTTGGCTGGGGTCTAAGCTGGACTTCTTCTCGTTGATGGAGAAGCCCAGTTGGAACAAAAGGTCTACAGTATTTTGGGTGTTTGAGAAGCATGTCTTGTAAGACTCCCCTGTTATGAGCCAGTCGTCGAGGTAAGGGTATACTGGGATGGATAACCTGTGCAGGTGGGCCGCTGCCACTGCCAGTACTTTCGTGAATACCCTTGGTGCAGATGCTATGCCGAAGGGTAGCACTCTGAACTGGTAGTGTTTGCCCGCTATCATGAACCTGAGGTATTTTCTGTGCGCTGGCAACATTAAAATATGAAAGTATGCATCTTTCATGTCCAGTGTTGTCATGTAATCTCCCTGTGATAGCAGTGGGATCACTTCCTGTAAGGTCACCATACGAAACTTTTGGGATTTGACAAACTTGTTCGCTGGGCGCAGATCTAATACAGGACGCATGGTTAGATCCTTTCTGGGTACAAGGAAGTACACTGAATAAATACCTTCCATTACCTGAGATAGAGGCACGACCTCTATGGCTCCTTTTTCCAGCAGTTGGTTCACTTCTTGGAGAAGGATGGCGAGGTGTTCTGGTGTCATGCGGCGTCTCCTCGGGGGTCTGTATGTTGGGGAACTGTTGAACTCTATACAGTAGCCGCGGGCTACGGTGGAAAGTACCCAGCGGTCTGATGTTATTCCCTCCCATGCTGGAAGAAACGATGTTAACCGGCCCCCGACCGGCGTTGCATGGGAGGGGACGCGAATCTTCGCGTCACTTGGTGGTGTTGTTGGCTTGGGAGCCTCTGGAGGTGGAACCCCGGCCTCTTCCCTTGCCACGGCGTTGACCCCTCTGATTGTACTGGCCGCTATTACCCTGGTAGTTGCTGGCAGAATACTGTTGTTGGTTTTGTTGCTGGCGTTGTCCACGAAAAAAGCGCTTATTACAAAATCCCCGCCTGTTAGGGGGTTTTGAAATTTGGTCTAAGGTCTTTATTGTATCAAATTATTTCTTCGCGTTCTCCAGCGCGTCATCCACTGCTCTCCCAAAGAGGTTGGACTCCTCTATGGGTTTATTAATAAGGGACGCTTGTGTTTCCGCCTTAAATCCGGAATTGCAAAGCCAGACGTGACGCTTCAGTAAAATTCCTTGTACCAAAGTGCGGCCAGCCGTCTCTGCTGCATCGAGGGTATTCTTGACGATGCTTTGATTGACCAGAGAGCCCTCGTTAACTGTAGCCAGTAAACGAGTCCTTAGGGGTTCGGGAACTTCTTCGATGTCCTGTTTGAGCTTAGCCCATTGAGCATCGGCGTAGCTTGCCAATAGGGTATTATTATTGGCGATTCTGGTAGAGAATGCTGCAGAGGTGGTGATTTGCTTGGCTAGGGCATAAAGCTTCTTCCCTTCTTTATCTGGGGTGCCTCGCTAGTAGATAGTGGGACTCCTGCCCTTTTCCTGGTTTTGGTCACGACCAGGGAGTCCGGGATTGAGTGAACCTTAATATATAATGGGTCTGATTGAGAGGGAGAGAACAGTTTCTCAATCCTCGGATTGACCCCTCTCACCAATGCAGGAGTGGAAAGAGAAGGTGTAATACGTCTCTTAACTGAGGCGAGGATGGGTATAATCTGGCTAGTGGGGGGTTTTTCTTTGATAATCCTCTCCACAAAATCGGTGTCTGGGGTGACCTCCCCAGTTTCGATTTCGAAATGTGCTGCTGCCTTCTTCAGCAGTGCATTGAAGGTGGGTTGATCATCGACAGGCGAAGGGTTCCTGACTGGTGTAGTTTCAGTAGACCTGATGACTATACTGCCACTGCCTGTGTCAGTCGACCTAGCCGGTGACTGCCAGGGATTTGGGTCGCCCTCGCCTGTGTCTTCCTGGAATCCCTCCTCACATAGGTTAGTTTCCTCGTGAAAACCTTCCTCTTCTTGTTGGTCCTCAACATAGGTGAACTTATCTTCCTCCTGGAAGAAGGCGTCTTCCTCAGTGGGATTGTAAGAGTATATGTCCTCCTGTATGGGGTTATAAAACTTCTGGTATTTAGCCCTTGGACTCTCCAGGGGTGCCTCCCTTGGTCTCTTGGGTGCCCTGTCTTCTGGGATGGACATGAACCTGTCTAGTTTGTCCATACAGGTCTGGAACCTTTCAAAGGTCCACTGAGGTCGGCCAGGACGGTCTGGGAAAGAAAAAGGAGTTTCTTCCTCCTGTAATTGTCTGGTTCTGTCCCATAACGTCAAAGAAAGAGCCTTCGCCTTCTGAGTAGCCTTCTTGCTGGCTAGGGCCTTCTGTCGGCGTCGGGAACTGTCCTGATCTGTTTTCCGGCGCTTTCGGCGTATCTTTGGCCTTGTGCGCGGTTTTCGGCGTTTCAATCGCCGTACGTCTCTGGCCGTCCTTAGATGCTATGCGCGCGAGGCTATCCGCGATCATTCTCTCTTCCGAGTGATCGGTCGCCGTTGCGCTATGCAACGTCGAGTCCTTGCCCGTCGAGTCCTTGCCCGTCGAGTCCTTGTTGGCAACGTGAGCGCTCTTGCGATGCGCGTCGCCAGAGGTTTTGGTGTTAGCGCCCTTATTTTTAGAGTGCCCAGTCGCGTGTCACGGAAGCGATGGCGGGGAGGGCTGACTACCCTTACCGTCGGCGGAAGACGCCGGTGGGCCCGGCGTCCCCGTTAGCGCTAAGGCTGCCTTCGTCTTCGACAAATGTGTGCGGGGGGGTATGTGCTTTGGTGTTTTTCCGTGTGCGTCCTTGTCGCCGGGGTGTTCATCCCCATAAGCTGGGCGTGAGCCGGGCTTGTCGGGGCCGGGGACGGACGACGAGGAGCGTGAACGCTTCTTTAAGAGGTCTACAGCCTCCGTTACGGGGGCCGTGTAGTCACTGTCCTCGTCACACTCGGCGGCAGCTGGCGAGGTGTCAGGCCTAGACATGGCGTAGGCCACCCACCTTTTGACCCTGCGGTCTTTTAGAGTTTTGGGCTTTAGTAATTTACAGGCCGCACAGCCGACCTCCTGGTGATCGAGGGGTAAGCAACGGTTGCACCATTTGTGCTCATCCTTCCAGGTATATTTACCCTTGCAAAGCGGGCAAAACCTAAATGGCGTCCTCTCCATAGCTGATGGTAATAAGTGTGACTACGACCTCGAAAGAGAGGGAGGGGAAAGAGAAAGGCATTCTTAAAGAGAAGAAAGAAGGACCACAAAACCCCACTCTCCCTACTGTGTATGGCCGGCGAGGCCAGGCCACGTGTTCGGCAGCGCCGAAGGATCCCCTCCGCTCGTCCTTCCGTCGAAGATCTTGCTCGGCGGAGAAACGGCTCTGCGTCGAGGAAGGGATTTACGTTATTGATATTAATAACAAACGATCAAAGGTCGAAGAAACTATTTGGCAATGTCTCTCGAGGAGCTCCGCATAAAGGCGACCAGTAGCTGGGCGGAAAAAAACAATCTGTGGGACCTCGACGCGTGAGGGATTGTGGGTACAACGCACGTCACTATAGGGATAGTGTTACAGACACGCCTTGTCGACGTCCCCTTTTCGGCTACGAAAAACAAAATGCAATACTCAGCAGTGACCACTGGATGTCAGACCTATGCACAGCATGTGATTCTAAGCAGATTAACAAACATCAGAAATTATTTTATATAACTATATGTGTCAGTGCTTCTTTGTTGTGATTGTCTAAGATTCAGAGTACTTACCTACACCTCACATCTGTCTCTTAAGATGAGCCTTACTGCTCTGCCACACTACCAAGGTCCTGAGATAGTACAGACGGATACTAAGAGTTGGGGATCTATAAACCACTGAGATAGCTTAGTAAGGTCTTAGTAAAACATTAGGAAAACTCCCCAAACAGAAGCTTATCCCTGGCTGGCGATTAATTGGTGTGCAAGTTGTTACATAGGCCATGTTCTGCCCGCAGTGCGTCATACCCCTACCTTTCCCGCTCAGCCCAATTTTCAGAGAAGCAGTGCTTGGGAAAATGTTGCTCGGGTAAGATATCTCATAACAGCCCGCAGGATTAAGATAAATAGCGACCGTCTGAAAATAGTCACGGTTAGTAGAGGATATTACAAATGCCACTGTGTCCTCCTTGACTACTATCCTGATAACAGGTAGCCATCCGAACCATGGTGCTTCAGAATAGTATGGCTTTAGACATCGTCCTAGCCTCACAAGGAGGCACCTGCGCAATCACAAAGAATGAGTGTTGTACTTACATAACCAGTTACTAAAGTAATATTTCTGACATTGACACCCACAATCGTCACACTAAGCATCCTTCACACAAGCCCGGAATCTCCCTGGCTCCCTGGACATTTGGGTCTTGAATTGAGTGTCTAGTGGGACCTCAGGGTGTGCATATAGGTCAGATCTTACTCACAGCACTTGTTATAATTCCACGTTTGTCCTGTCTGACAATGGTTTGGAAGTGTGTCTATAGAGCATGTGCCACCTGTTCGGAGGTTTCTCAGACTACACAAGTGCTTTACGGTCATGCTACGAAAGAAATAATAGTTTAGGATATGCCTGGATGTGATGTTTGTTCCCCCACATATGTATGTAATGACACTGGAGTGAAGGTTTCATAGAAGGGTATTGTGGGGGGGAAAGTCTGGAATCAACAATTGCATTTACTCCCCTAGCATACTGCTATATTGAGTAGGTGCTGCACACGGCTATGTTTAAACAACTGTTTCTTCATTATGCAATGTGATGCTTTACTGCGCATGTCTTTGCAATGAAGGTTTTTGCCTAGTGTGTGGCTATGCTCGCCTTCACATCACTCGCTTAGAACAGGTTTCCTTATTAGTTTGGGCTATTAGGGGTTGCTTGGGTCACCTATAAGCCTAAACTATTGCATTAGCGTACCAAATAGGGAGAAACAGGATATGAGAAGGGACACATCTTGCAAGTGTTACTTGGTTATTTACCCACCCACTGACTGTCCAGGGCCATGCTAATCCGTATGGCCATTCCAACCCAGTTCTTGCCCCTCACTGCTCAAAACACCTCATGAACACCCTTTGATCTCGCTTTAATCAAGCCTTGCCATCGAATTTTGCCCTCGCAGAAGCAGTCTACGGAGAGTTAATGACTTAATTGCATTTGTAAACCTGCTATTGGTGTAATAAAATGTCTTAACAGGGTTACTTTCAGCCACTGAAGTTATAAGCATTCTGCATGTCCTTCACTGAAGTACTGTTAAAAACAAGCATTGGCAAAACCATCAGTTTTTGCTTTTGTGTAAATATTACTCATTTGCCAAGTATTGCCATTAGACGCACAGGTACTCGCACCATGTTGCAACTGCTACCATCAATGACTAGTTAATACCATTATGGTTGTGCCTGGCAAGTGCCTTTACCATGCCTACACAAAAGCCCAAACTGTTGGCTCTACCAATGCTTGTTGGCATATGTAAGCAGGTTTTAGACTCCCGCTTACTTAGAAAAGGCAGCTTTAGTAGACCAAAATCATCATGCTGTAAGTGTGCTTGCTTGCCTGAAACCGCGTGTGAACCTTTGAGGAGCATATACATCTCCACTAAATGGATCACTTTATGATGTATTTCCCGACAACACAGACTTACATGTAAGAACGCAGCTGGTATCAATGACTTAGAGGGGCTTTGTTACCAACTTTTAACATTTTTTCAGTACGATTCCGTACCCTGTCTGGATCCCTTTCCATCGAAATGCATGTGTTCCTTTGGGTATAAGAGAACAGTGCACAGATGGAGGGGGGTTCACACATGCATTGCAGTTTCATAATGTTGTTGATTTGTTGTGTCCTATTGTTTGCTTTTTACTAATACATTGTTCACCAATCCACCAGAATAGTCAGTGGTCATTTTTTCCAAAACAGCGCCAACATTATCTGAAGAATGGCTTGAGTCCTCCTTTTATCCAAGCTCTGGAAAGGAAGCTCACAAAGGTCTACAAATGGTAAGGATCTGCACCATTCAAACTGGTAGTGGCGATCCAATCATGAAAAGCCACTGGCCAACACAATCTGCCCAGCAACAGACATTCAGGCAACTAGGTGTGGACTGGGACCAGACAGTCCCCAGCCCCCACATCAGAGCTAATACGGGGACCACCACTTTGCCTAGAAAAACAGAAGCTTTCCCCAGGAAAGGGCTTCCCAGTTATGGCAATTATAGACCAGAGAAACCAGGAAGAGCGCCACGTAATATGACGAAATGACAGGCAAATCTCTCGTGGCACAGTCACCTTCGAGTGCTAGCCACTCTTAGTAGCCATTTGCAGTAACAGGAGAAGCACACAAGTAAACATATTTGCTGCCACCAACCCATCCTGGACACATTACATTTGTATTCACAAAGTCATTACCGAAAAAGGTATAAGGATACAAAGAATCCTAGAGTGCAGTTGCAATAGTACATGAATTTCACCAAGGGAGAATATTTCCCAATACAGGTAGCCTTATGGACTAATCCGTTTCCCCATGATGATAATCAAAAAGACAAGGGATGTAAAGCAGAAATCTTTGCTCACCTCCAAAATGTCAGGTCAGCAGCCAAAACAAGCAAAAATAAAGGGTGTCCCATAGAAGAAAAATCAGATGGTCTCACTCTCAATGTCCCTTTCTCTTTGGAAAAAACAAATAAGTTTAACCAACAACGTCTGGGGGTAACTCACCCATCTAGCGGAAATGATGGGCACTAGGAAAATCATTTGAAGGGTGAGAAACCTGGGCTCAAGCGAGGCACAAATGAGAAATGTCAACAGTAAATTTAAACCCCATGCCGGAACAAATTGGTGTGGGGTAAAGACATTGCGCCAAGTCCTGCAACAATTGGCCAAGAGGATGTCGGTGTTAGAGCGATCGGTCAAAGATCCATGGACACCTAAAATCCCTGTCTTTCGTGGCCATCCAGCATCAGAAAGGCAATCAGTAGGAGGATGTGCAGCTTCAGATAAAAATAAGAGCAACAGCAAGTAAGCGCAGATCGACCGCGCCTAGATGGATTGCGGTGGGAGCCACGAGGGAGAAATAAGCTACTCACTGCAGTGACTAACGTATTCCTAGTCCATTCCCCTTTCCTCCATACTGTATGGGCCTCCCTCACTAGGGACGGAAGACTGAACCTTTTTCACCAGAAAACATTTTCTTCCCCTTTAAATTTACAGGCCCTGGTGCATGTGCACCCCTGACTCCGCCCACTGGCACCACTCAGTCCCCTTTGACGTGTCTAAAATATTACCATTGCCTAATGACACCAGTTTTATTAGGGGAGGGAGGATGGTGGGACATATGGCGGAAAGGGGACTACGAGTATGTTAGTCACTGCACTGAGTAACTTATAATTACTCCTACGTCCCGTCCCCTTTCCTCCATACTGTATGGGCGATTACAACTGAATGTAGCCCCAGGCTGGAGGGGGGACCCTCCTAACACAACCAGTTCCTTAACATTGCCTGTCCAAATGAAGTGTCGGACCTGGAGCTGGCATCCAAGCTAGTAGTGCTTGCAGAAGGCTGAAGGCGTAGTCCATGTAGCCGCCTTGCTGAGGACCTGTAATGTAACAAGCCTCTGGAAAGCAACCACCGTGGCCTTGGCTCTGATAGTGTGGACATGCATATTTGCTGGGAGGGGTTTGTGCTGCCGCTCATAGGCCTCCTTGATGGCCATAACCATGCGTCTTGCTATGGAGGCCTTGGAAGCCTGATAGCCTGGCCTTGACCCACCGAAGGTGACTGAGCCTCTGATTTGCGGAAGCTCTTGGTTCTGTCTAGGTAAAATGTTAGAGCACGCCTAACATCTAGACAGTGTAGTACGCTCTGAGCTTTGTCCTTAGGGTCCGCGAAGGAAGTAGGTAGCATAATCGCCTCATTCAGGTGAAACAAGGAGACTACCTTAGGTAAGAACGCGGGGTGAGTTCTAAGCACCACCATGTCCTTATGAAAAAGTTGTGTAATGTTCTGAAGCCCCCAGTGCCTGGATTTCACTGACTCTGCGTACAGATGTAAGACACACAAAGAGGGCTGTCTTAATGGTGACAAGCCATTGACTCAAATGGTTTATGCGCCAAGGCATCCAAGACTACGTTGAGGTCCCACACCGGGCGTGGCTTCTTGATAGGCAGGTAGAGCCTGGTGAAGGCTGCCAGATGTCTTTTAACCACAAGGTTGGAGGATGAGAAGACCTCCTCCTCCGAGTTCCGGTTGGCTCCGATGGCTGCGAGATAGGTGCGGCATGCGTCTACTTGCACCCCGGACTGTTCAAGGTGTGCTGAGAAGGACAGCACGTCGTCCAACGTGCAGGTCAGCGGATCGACCTCCTTTGATTCTGCCCAGTGACAAAACCTAGTCCACTTGCTTTTATACTGGCACCTCGCAGCATCGATCCTAGCGCCCTGTATGATGTCTAGGTTAGCCTGTGACAGATGCAGATGCTTTACTGTGACCTGCTCAGGAACCACGCTGAGAGGCCTGACTTTTTGGGGGGCAGAGTGGATGACCGTGCCTCCCTGCTGAGATAGTAGGTGAGCTGAGCCCAGCGGAAGGTGCATCAAAGGCTGTTCCGAAAGGGTGAGCAGTTGCGAGAACCATGGCCTTGCCGGCCACCAAGAAGTCATCAGAATGATACAGAGGTGCTGGGACTCCTCATCTTGCAGATTACCCTGTGTACCAGGGGAATGGGAGGGAAGGCATATGCGTTTATGTTGTTCCACTGTAGTTGCATCGCTTCGCCCAGGTAGCCCCAGCCCTGTCCCTGCCAGAACGTGAACTGGGGGCACCTACTGTTGGACCAGATGGCAAAGAGATCCACCCGAGGACTACCCCCATCTGTCAAAGATCCCCTGAATGACCTGTTCATTCAACTGCCATTCGTAGTAGCCTGCTGAGCCTGTCTGCATCCAGGTTGGACTCTCCCGGGAGGTGAATTGCTGCCAAGTGCATGTTTACCAGAGCCCACTCCCAAATGTTGACTGCTAGAGTGCAGAGGGGAGGAGACCTGGTGCCACCCTGCTTGTTGATGTAATACATGCTGGTGGAGCCGTCCGTTTGAATGAGGATCGCCCTTGCCACTGATCGGGAGGAAGCTTTGAGAGCGAGCCAGATGGCCATCAACTTGATTCCGTTGATGTGGGCCTCCTGCTTCTGCCGGGACAAAACCCCACGGACAGTGTCGTTGTCTAAGGTAGTTTCCCAGCCCGCTGGGGATGAGTCTGCGGTGATGGTAACATGCGGTGCTGGTTGCCGGAAAGGCCTGCCTATCCGCAAATTGTAGTCCCTGCTCCACCAGACTAGGTCCTGGTGGAGATGAAGTGGGATGCTGACCAGCTCTGCCTGGGAACCCTTCTCCTGACTCCAGGAGGCTGCAAAGTGCAGCTGCAAGCACCTCATTTTGAGCCTTGTGTATGGCACTGCCAGGTGACATGCCACCATGATGCCCAGGAGGTGTTGGTACCACCATGCCGAGGTCACTGCCCTGCTGAAAAAATTTGCTGTGGCCCTGTTGATGGCTATGATCTTGTCATCTAAGAAAAACTCGGAGCTCGTATCCCGGATGAGGCACAGGAACGTCTGATTCTGCATAGGCTACAGCTGTGACTTCTTGAGATTGATGAATACTCTACTCGAGTTGAGATTTTCCATGAGGGTGGAGGAGGTGTGGTGGACTGCATCTGGAGACCCTGCCCTGACAAGCCAGTCCTCTAGGTATGGATAGACGTGGTGACCTTGGGCCCTGTGAAGGGCTGCCACCGCACTCAGTCTTGTAAAGACCCTGGGGGCTGAATTGAGGTCAAAAGGTAGAACCTTGTATTGGAAACGAAAGCTAATGATCTTGAACATCAGAAAGGACCAATGGGGCTGCCAAATCGGGACGTGTAGGTACACATGCTTCAGCTCCAGGGAGCATATCCAGTCTCTCAGGCACAGTGTCTCCGCTATAAGCGATGGGGTAACCATCTTGAACTTTTGAAGAGGAAGGGAAAGGTTCAAGGAGGAGAGGTCCAGTACAACTATCAGGCCTGCCTGGATCTTCTTGTGTATGACGAATATACTGGAATAGAAGCCCAGACCCCACTGGGAGTCTGGGACTTCCACTGCCCGACTCTCTACGAGCGAGTGAATTTCTGCCAACAGAGTTGCTGTCCCAATCTGTGGAAGTGGAGGGGAGGAGAGAGGGGAGAGGGGAAGGGGGGGGATAGGTAGGCGGTAGCCCATGGACACTACTGAGAGGATACAGGGGTCTGCGAACCTTGTGCTCCAGCATTGGTAGTGAAGGGAAAGCCTGCCCCCCACCGGAGACACGTGGACCCGGATGGGCGTGTCATGCCTTCTTTCCTTCAGAGGCTGAGGAGGGGGGGGAATGAAAAAAGCCCTTGTGCCTGGCCTTGTGCTGTTTGCGCTCGTGTGGGCTCAGAGACCTGTCAGGTTGCCTGGACTGTGTTCCTGGAAACCCCGGAAACCACCGAAGGACCAACTCTTGTCTCACAACTGGCGCATCTGGCTGTATGCTTCAGGAGTGGCCTTAGTGAAGATGGATAAGGATTTGGCAGTCTGAACTGCTCTTCCTTTCTAGTCTCTAGTCAGTAGTGGAATGGAACAGGTCACCACCCTCAAAGAGAAGGTCCAGTATGCGCTCGTTGACATCCGGGTTGAACTTGGTTGCCCATAGCCAGGCCATCCTACTCCTGTCCATAGCGATGCAAATGGCACGGCCCGAGGTGTCAATGTGCGCCGCCGTGGACTCCATAATGTCTTGTGCTACAATTTTGGCCTTGGCCAGCCCTGCCTTTAAGCGTGCCTGGCTCTGTCCTGGAAGTTCTGGAAGGAAGTAGTCTATTTCGTGCTAAAGCCTCTGGTTGACACCGGCCAGCATAGCACCTCATTAGACTGACGAAGAAGGGAAGCGTTGCAATACATTTTCTTCCCGCATGCTTCCAGGATCTTCTCCTTAACTAGGAGCACAGAGGCTGATGTAGCTGAAGACTATTATGACTTAAGTATAGCAAAGCTGCGGCGATCACCGAGGAGTGTGGCTGAGGGTGTGCCGACATCAAGAGTGGGGTCCCTCTCCATCTGCCTAAGCTTGGCGTTGAGGTGCTTGTTGGTAAACTGTGCCGACTGGGGTTCAAGCCATCCCTTTTTGGCATGTGCCACCACGTCTTTTTGCATTGGAATCCCCGTTCTAGCGGAGGGGCGTAGAAGGAGGACCTCTGCTAGGACCCCTGCCACTGGTGGTTCCACCTCAGGAAGCATTCGGCCAATCCGGCGAGCCGCTCATAGAAATCCTTGGCCGACGATGGTGCGACGGGGTCCGCCTCCTCATCTGTGTCCACCAAGGTGTCCTGGTGGTCAGGTGCAGCTGGAGGAGTGCTGGGCGTTAGTGGCTGCGGCGTACTGACAGGGGTCGGCAGCTGTTGTTGCTGTGGGGCTGCCAAGACCGCTGGAGGCATGGGAGCCGACGTAGTGGGAACTGGCAAGGGCAGCTGGGGCTCCACCCTGGGAGGAGTCGCTGGAACCAGGGGTGGAGTCGCCGTGGGTGCCGGCAGCAGGACTGGAGGGACCATGCGGTGTAAGCACGTTGCATGCGGTGCAGCCTTCCCAGCCGTTGTCGGAGCGTAGGCAGAGAGCGTGGGGGTAGGATGTAGGTAGGATGTAGGGAAGAGCCCCTTGTAGGCTGGACACCTGCTGAAGCCCACTGACGTCGACATGTGCAGGGGAGGAGCATGGTGCCAGAGGACAGAGGTATCGGAGTAAAGACCAGAAAGAAGAAGACAAAAACACTTCTCTGGGGACGGGCGCATGGAATTACTAGGCCAGAGGCCTAACCCAGGAGCGCTGGTGAAAGCGGTCCGTTCCCACCAACACAGAAAGAGGACTGGGGAGTGGCGCCATGCTCCCAGGGCCGCGCACCTCTGAATTTAAAGGGGAAGAATATTTTTTTCTGGTGATAAAGGTTCTGTCTCCCGTCCCTAGCGAGGGACGCCCAAACAGTATGGAGGAAAGGGGGCAGGACGTAGGAGTACCACACACGGAAGCCCTTCTCAGAAACGTACAGAGATAAGTGGGCGATTGCTGAAGGGAGGCAACCAGGAGGGTCTGCAAGCCGCAGGTGGCATGAGGAGACAAAAAGGTAGCTCCTGGTAGCATGTAAGTGGCTATGGAAGCTCTTCTAGGCTACAAGGTTCTTAACAGTGCCAAACAATTTAGATCCCTATAAGATAGTCTTATTTTTTAAACTCTTCTTATTATTTGCATTATAAAACTTACACATTAAACTCTGCACAATGTGAGCATCCCTTCCCACCCCTCCAGTTCCATCTACCACTCTCCTCTGTTCCTGCCCCCCCACTCCCTCCCCTTTACTCCTGTTCATACTTCTGCCACCTCCCATGTTGTGATATTTCCCCAACATCCCCCTAGTTCGGTATACACTTTTTTCCTTGCTGCGGATATGTTCCTTGCCCGTCTCCCGATTGTTCAGTGTCGGCATGTCTTTGGAGCCCCATTTAGCTGCCAAGTGCCTACTGACCACCATTGCCGCAAAGTTCAGCAGCCGGCTATCCCATCTCATTCCCCGCATTTCCTCCATTTCCCCACTAGTATGCAATAACAGCATTTTGGTTTCTTTGGGTATTGATGTACCCAGCCAGCACCTCCCTCATTCTGCCCAGGACTCTGTGCCACAGTCCCGCCACCCACCCGCATTCCCGCAGCAGGTGACCGTAGTATTTATCAAGGCGTGGGTAAAGACACGAGTCGTGTCGGAACACCGAACCGCGGTACGCTATCCAGCTCCCACAGATTGGCTAGTCAGCGGTCGCCTAGAAGGAACAGCGATCTGCCCACCAGGCGAGACAATACCTTAACAGGACCGCTTAACATTACCAACGTCTTGATAAAGACTACGGTCGAAACATGGGTTGGCTCCCCTCTCACATGCACCCAGCACATTCTGCTGGGCCTTCTGGTTTATTCTTGTTAACAACATTAAACCTTCACTGATGACAACAAATCAAGACTGGCTCAATTCTTTCAACAACCAGAAAGGAATCAATGGTCATATTAATGGTCAAAACCAACCACCAGCGCCTCTACTAAACCAAGTTTGCCAACCCACATCTTCTACTAACTTCTAAAGGACTATGTTCTGGCAGATCAAGATCTTCCTTAAACTGGGCCAACACTGCAAGTTGCAAGTGTGTGTATTCTTCCCCTTTGCTCCGTCCATATTTCTTCCTTAGGTTTGGGAAGGGTATCAGCAACCACCACCCCCAATCACCTCTCCCACCCTGGTTATCCCCACCCTTGTCCACCTAGTCTGGTTTCCCAGTTTCTGAATCTCCCACAGCTGTGCACTGTTCCATAGCGGCTGTGCTCTCGTGAATTTCCCACCCCATTCCATGGTTGACTTCTTCCCTTATCAGGACTAGTTCCTGCCTGCCAGGGGGAGCAACCTCCATCCGACACCACTGTAGAGCACCTAAAGTGGGTCTGTTTCTTATGACCTCTGGCTCCAGTCTTGTATGCAGGAGATCCCCTCCCGCCGTATACCCATTTGCTGGCCACCACTAAATGTGCTGCCCAGTAGTACTTCTTCACGACAGGGAGACCCTGTCCCACCCCCTCGCATAACAACCTACTCAAGACTGTCAAGGCCATCAGCTGAGGTTCTCCCCCGCACCCCCATCACCTCCCTCATAAGGGCATTGATTTGCTTGAATTGATTATTAGTAATGCGCACCAGGGCATTCTGTAGTATGTATAGTAATCGAAGGCGTGCCAACATTTTAAGTAGATTGACTCCCCAGCAGAGTCACCGGCAAGGTAGCCCAATGTTTTGTGTCATCTCTTAGTCTAGTTATGATCGGGTCAAAATTCTTTGCAATTAAGGACCAAAGAGGGTCTCTGCACCTCGATCCCCAGATATTTTAACCCTTCCATTTCTACTCGAAGTGGACACCCTGCTGGTACTGCCCACCCTTCCCGCTTTGACCAGCATTATCACAGACTTCCCCCAGTTAATGTTGAGCCCACAGTAGTTCTGATATTCCTGTAGTAACTGGATAAATCCTCTGGCCTGATCTTTCAGGCTGCCCCAGATTTACCAGGTTATCATCTGCATATAGGGATATTCTATCTTCCCACCCTCCCGGCCAAGTGAACCCATGTATATTGGGGTCTGTACGAAAGACTTGTGCTAGTGGTTCTAGTGCCAGTAAAAATAACAGGGGGGCTGGGCGGGGGGGGGGGGGGGTTATCAGTGGGCATCCCTGTCGGGTTCCCTCCGCAGTGGGAACGTGTTTGACGTATAGCCATTCACTCCGACCCAAGCCAGTGGATTTGCGTATAATAGCTGCACCCACCTTATATATTCCGCCCCCCCTCCAAGCTAGTCTTAAAGAAGTCTTTCACTGGGAGCAAATCAAACTAGTCAATCCAGGTCTGTGGCTTAGCTGAATAATGAACCCACTACAGTGATCTGCTTTTGACCTCATTGTCAGAAGTTTGAATAGAAGACGGTCCACTCAACCCCTGCATCCTTCCACAGTCAACAACATGACTTTGGAACGTATTCACTGCCACAATATCTACAAGTGAATGTGTACTTTACAAATACACCTTTTAGTATATCAGTTTGGATTTTTCATTTTTCTAAACTAATTCTGTCCCTTCCAAATGTGTTAAAGGCAACCCCACGTGCACCAAAGTATTAACACAAGTATGCAGTGACATATCAACAGGGTATTTTGCAAAGTAAAGAAAAAAAACACTCTAAAACATTTATCAGCCATTTGGTATTAACAAGTAATAACCAGTAGTAATAGCTGAAAAGCTATTGGGAATGGCCGATTTCTTACCTAGCTACCCCCGCAGGTAATTCTGGTACCACAATCCTTCGACTCCAAGCAACTAAGTCCCTCTCAGTAGCAATTTCACTCCTTGGTGCGTTGCTGTGCATTTGTCGTACACCTTCAATTTGTCCACTTCGTCTCAGACCAATATTTGGTGGGGAATGTACATCAGAGGTAGCGCTTAATGACCCTGATGATAAAAACACATCACAACATTATAAGTTTGACCAGGACCTTAACTTAGTAATTAGTTATCATAAACAGCACATAAGAAAACATTACTTGATGCAGGAACTATAGTCCCCTTTTGTCCATATATGTGGGATGTTATATCTCGGAAGGTGACCGACAAGAGATTGGTACAAGGCAGGATCAATAGATAAAAACACAGATGCTGGCTTGCATGTGCAGAAATACCCGTCTGTTTCCCTCACCCATGCTCACATCCCAATCCACAGTCATTATAATAATTATAATTGGTTTCTTATAACACGCTTAATACCAAAGAGGTTTCCAAGTGTGGGCCCGGGATTCAAATCTGTATTGCTCTGCATCGTCTTGCTTCCAAGACAAGCAGGTTGCCACGGAGCTATACAACCCGTGACATTTTACAACACTATCGGAAGAGGTTATTATTAAAGGGGGATGGCAGGGAATGCAGGAAAGGGGACTATGGACAAGGAGTACAGAATCCCTACTCCAATATCCAGTCTGCTTTTCGCTATACTGTGACAGATGCAAGCATCCTAAAACAGTGTGTCAATAATACACCTTCACTGATTGTCATCTGCAGTATGTATGGATAGGCAGTGCAATCGGCTAAAGAGTGTGTTGTTCATGGGAATCTTTACCTGTGTCCACATAAAGGAGGCTGCAAAGGAAACACCAGAAGATGGGCCGAAGCTATGCACACAAACTGGCAGGGGGCCAGAGGGTGAGGAGTGGGGAAAAAAGGAAGAAGGTGAGTATAGTTGGGGCCAGGGATAGCAATAGGTCAATTAGGGATTGGGTAAGAAATGTAAGCGGCAAGGCAAGCGAGCTGGGCACAAACACTGGGTTCTGGGCCAGTGCTAGCATGGCAGACCAAAGGCATGGTGGGGTATGGAATAGGGGTTTGGAGGGTGTAACCCCTCTGATTAGGACAGTGTCTGGTTGCCCCCTGGTAGAGAATGCTCAGAAATAGGGAGCGGTATAATCAATGTAGACTGATATCGGAGCACCGTCTACCAGGTGACTGATGCGCATAGAACCCCCGAGAGTTGGCCTATAGGGAATAATGCTTCCAAATTACTTCAAATGGGGACACAACTATGAAGTCCACCAAGGCTGCTTAGCTCAAACCAATTGTGCATGCAGCGAATGCATTTTTTTGATGAAGTAACTATCCCAAATTTGGTTAGCCATCCAGCAGTGATAGTTGCTTTAGACGCTGTGTGACCTGGCGCAGCACCACCTTAGGAGACAAAAACATGCCCTTACGAGCAGAAGTGCTTCATCATTTCAAGGTAAAGAACAAATTACTTATCCCCAGCAACATTCTTTCTGATGGGTTAGTACTTTCTCACACAGATTAATGTCCTTAAGGTGCAAAACCTGTTTTGACTTCCTGGGAGCTATTAATAAGGGGTTGGTTGAGCCACACGACCTCAGTTCCACACAATTTTCCAAGCACTCAGGGTCTAAAAAACTACAGAATGCACACAGGTCACATGGATATTTAAATGTTTATTTGTATTTGGCTCAATTAAAACCTTTACAAAAATCACACATCACCATACCATCACAAAACAGTATGTTTAACTCTATATTAAAACAACAAATCTAAAAATAAAATTCTATTAAAATTACAGTATTTCATTTCTTTACATGGTGTGTTACAGAGGATCAGCATACTTCCTTTTCCTGAGAGCACTTTTCTGTGTTTAGATTAGTCTCGTCTGGGTAGCTATCTAGTAGCTCCCGAAACATAGGGAATGACTGTAAATGATAGCTGGTTATTATATCCATTTAGCATTATCAACCAGAAATGATCAGACAGTTATCATTATGAGTGAACTTATGTAAGTACGTTTTCCAAATTTTTAACACATTTGGATAATCAATAAAAGATTTGTCTTAGAGTTTCTAATACATAATCGGAACAACCAAACCTGCAATTCCTGAAGTGGCATTGTTCCTATTAACAAAGATTTCTCTAGTAGGAAATAAATGCAACCTCAACCGCATAAATAAACCTCTTCTTATGTGTAAACATTTTTGGGTATTGAGACATGTCATTTAACTTTGTTATTTTAATTGCGAGAAGATTTTATTTTCATTTGTTCCTTCTGTAGTTTCTATCCAATCCTGCTGCAGATGATATTTTGGTTGGGTGATATTGTATGTAAATATGTGCCCTTAAAGCACTTTGGATAAAGGCGCTACATAAATAACACATTATTAATAACAAGTTGGAGGGTTCTAATTAGTTAGTCCTTGGTCACATGTATTTTATCAAAGAGTTTTGTTGTTCTAAAAACCAATTGCTTAACACTAAACAATTTCTTTTATTCGTGCTGTTGTGACGTTTAAGATGGGAATTGGAAGGAGGCTTTAAGATGTTCCTGTATAAAGCGATACATTTCCATTCAACATTAACTTTGATGGAGGCGAGGTTGAACACAGGCCGTAATTTCTAGAATATTTCTCCACAATTTAGCCTCTACTCTTGACCATGCGAAATTAGGACCTCTGCATTCTGCCCCATAAATTGAGGTAGGAATGATTTTCACTTTGTAAAATTTGATACACTGAATGAGTGAAAACATTCTGTATTTATTTATTTTTTTCATTTACGCTGCTAGCAGGGACATTTTTATTTTCATTTCAGTACACCTAGGTTTCATGTTGGCCTTAAAATGGAGTTGGTATCCCAAATATTTCGACAATTGTACATTTTCTTTGGTTCGTTATCTATAAACCATATGAACTTTGTCCCGACAGATTTTTTTGAATGCCCAACATTATTACAATTTTTGTTTTGCAGGCATATATTTTGAGATCTAGATCTTTTTTACATAGGATTCCAAGCAGTGAAGAGATCATTGCAGACCTATCAGCGTTTGGTCGAGCATTATATAATCATGTCTGTAAGATAGCTGATACATTAATTTCTCTCCTAAAGTGTAGGAAAGGACCTCACCTTTTCCAAAAACCTGCCATACATCAAAGAAGTATACATTAAAAAGGGAGGGAGCCAATACGCATCCCTGCCAACACCCCAGAAGGACGGAATAGAGTAGTTCAAAGAACCCTACAGATCAAGCCTGATCTGGACCTGCACATTCTTATGGAGCTGCAGCAGAATACTGTCCGGGAGTTTTACTGAAGTCCACCTAAGGTAGGACTATAGAAGATCTGCTCTTGGTGCACAGGGCTCCAACTCTTAATATAGGGGTGAACTACCCAAAAGGTTTGGTAGCTATGGCTGGGCAGCCAGGCTTATATTAGGAGGGAGAAAGGCTGTAATAGAGTGTAAAGACCTCTGAGCGCACAAACAGTCAAGAAGCCAATTACACACTTGTAGTTCTATATAAATATTATTTATTAAAACGGACTACGCAATGTTAAGTCCACTTTCCAAATCAGGTAAGGGAAACCTTTATACATATATACAGTAGGACTTTTGCACTGGTAACTCAATTCAATGGTAAACCTGAAGTAAGACTGCAGGTAAGGAAAATAGTTTTTAGATTAGCAAAAGTATTCATCAGCCAACAATCATACAATGATAATACTGGTATGTAAAATAAGGAACAAGTTACTTACCTGTAACTGTTGTTCTCCAGCATGGGTCTGGCATGGATTCCAATGCTCATGAATATTCCCCGTCGTCAGGCCGGGAATCCTCGGTAAAGGAAAAAAATCAGTATCAGTTTTGTTTCTGATCTGTCTTTCTCAGTAGTAACCAATCAGTGGTCTCTGGGTCATACTGCCTCCAGCCAATGACTGCCCTCTCCCTAAGCCCCGCCTCTGGCAGCCATCCTCAGATTTGGTAGCACGCACAGTGGCAGTATGACCAAGTGAAGAGCCGCAGAGGGGTAGGAGGGAGTGTTCGCATGTGAATCCATGCCAGACCCATGCTGGAGAACAACAGTTACAGCATGGGGTCTGGCATGGATTCACATGCTCATGAATATAAGAATGCATAGCAGTACACACATGCACAAACAACGGGAGGTGGCAAAGGCTCAACATTAAGCATTACATCAAAACTCAGCATTAAGTAATTCTTACCTCCTCACCAGGCTCACCTTAGGCGAACAGGTTGCGCAGCACTGCTTGGCCGACCCTGGACTCCTCCCTGGAATCCCGGTCGACGCAGTAGAATCTCGTGAAGGTGTGCGTCGACCTCCACGTAGCAGCCCTGCAGATGTCCAGCAGGGGCACACCAGACAAGAACGCCGTGGTTGCAGCAGTAGCTCTGGTCGAATGGGCTCTCGGACGTCCAGGCAACGGCCGGTTTGCCAACCGATGACAGTGCATGATGCAGCCGGAGAGCCATCTGGAAATGGAAGCCTTCGAGAGAGCCTTGCCTTGGTTCACAGGTCCAAAGTTCACAAATAGCTGTGATGTCTCCTGAAAATTCTTCGTGCGGTCCACGTAGAACTTCAGCGCTCTAGCTACATCCAGCGAGTGCAAAGTCCTCTCGGCCGGCGACAAAGGCAACGGGAAGAAAACAGTTAACACCAAGGGCTCGTTGAGGTGGAAGTCTGACGGCACCTTGGGCATAAAGGAGGGGTGCGTCCTTAGCACCACACTTGTGTCGTGAAAAGTCAAGTATGGAGGCTTGCAGGATAGGGCCTGGATCTCTCCCACTCGTCGTGCGGAGGTGATGGCCACAAGAAACGCAGTCTTCCACGACAGGAATTTCAACAGTGCCGAATGCAGGGCTTCGAATGGCGCCCCCATGAGCCTGGTCAGTACCACGTTGAGCTCCCACGCCGAGGCAGGGGCCTTCATCGGCGGGAACGATCGGAACAGTCCCTTCATAAATTCCTTCACCAGGCGATGGGACCACAAGAACGCCCGTCCTGTGGTTCTGGTGTATCGGGAGATCGCAGCCAGATGCATCTTGATGGAGGCGTGAGCCAGTCCAGCCTTGGCTAGCGACAGTAGGTACAACAGCACTTGAGGGGCCGTAATCCATAGAGGGTTAATCTTCTGTGCACGGCACCAGACAGAGAACCTCTTCCACTTATGTCCGTAGCACTTGAGAGTTGAGGACGCCCTGGCCTTTGCAAGAACCTCTCTGCAGTCAGCCAGGATATCGTACCCTCCAAACCATAGTGCTACAGGAGCCAGGCCTGCAAGTTCAGCGACTCCAGGTCGTGATGAAGTATGGCGCCTCCTTCTCTGGAGAGAAGATCTGCGTCTGTCGGAAGCTTGACTGGTGGGGACGCTGACAAGTCCAGAAGGTCCGGGAACCAGATCTGCCTCGGCCATGCCAGTGCGACGAGGATCCTCCTGCACCGGGACCTCTTGAGCTGGTTGACGAGTCGGAGCAGCAACGGCAATGGAGGGAAAGCATTTAGGAACAGGGCGTCCCAGGGGAACGAGAAAGCATCGCCCATGCTCCTCGGCTGGGGAAACCTGCTGGCGAACCTCTGGCACTTGGAGTTCGTCGCCAGCTTGGAGAGGGCTGGGGTCCTGGTTCCTCCCTGCTTGCGGATGAAGAACATCGTGGTGGTCTTGTCGGTGAAGATTCTCACCACCTTGCCCTTGAGTGACGGGTTAAAGGACCTGAGGGCCCAGAACACTGCACGGAGCTCCAGGATGTTGATGTGGAGCGGCTTCTCCTCCGGGAGCCAAAGGCCTCGCGTGAAGTTCTCCGGTGTGCGCTCCCCAACCTTCCAGGGAGGCATCGGTCATCACCGTTATCTGGTGAGATGGGGTCTGAAAGTCTGTGCCCGCCGTCAGATGAGCGCGGGTGACCCACCACCGGATCGCTCGTCGGAAGGTCTCGTTGAACGGGATCCTGTCCTCGAAGCTGCCCGTCACTTGGATCCAGCGGGCATCGAGGAACTCTTGCAGAGGGTGCATCCGAAGCCTGCACAGGCGCATGAGATATATGCAGGAGTACATCATCATCCCGAGGAGGGACTTGATGGACCTCACCCTGGCCACGTCCATGGCCAGCAGATGCTGCACATTGCCCAGGATGGCCTTCGTCCTTTTCTCTGACGGTGAGGTCAGACGCGCCACTGTGTCCAGCTTGGCTCCCAGAAACAGTGCGACTTGCGACGGGATTAGGTGGGATTTGGGAAAGTTGGAGAATCCCAGGTCCCTGAGCAGCTGGGCGGTCTTCGCTGTGTGATCTACAGTGAGCTCCCTTGTCCTTGCTCGGATGAGCCAGTCGTCCAGGTAGGGGTAGACGTGGATCCCCTGCAGGCGCAGCCGCGCCGCCACCAGTGCGAGGCACTTGGTGAACACCCTGGGTGCAGGCATCAATCTGAATGGCCGATGCCTCCCCGTCACTTTCTTCTTGGCCGCCGCTGAGACGACCGAGTCAGGGGTCGGTTGTGCCCTAAGGCACAAAGGGGCCGCGTCGGGGACCCGGTACTTCTTCTCGTACCGATCCCACTCGGCAGGCGTCATAGACGGGTTCTTGAGAAGGGCGAGACCCTCGTCCCGGATGTCATGCAGCCAGCAGAGGCACGGCGAGGACTGTTTTCCTCTTGGCCTTGCGCTGTTGGTAAAGGAAACCTTCCTTCTCTTCGGGGCAGGGCTGAAAAAGCTTGGATGCCCTGGTGATCATTGCATGGAAAGATCCGATCTCGTCGGGCGGGGAGGCCCGGGCTGGGGGCGATGGGAGCTCCGTCCCGTCACCGCCGTCGTCGGTACCCATCGTGGCCATGTCCATGGCCGCGTCATCTGCAGGGACGGGGGACGTGGGTAAAGGTTGAGCAGGCCGCGAGGGCTGAAAAGGCGGGGCTGGATGGATCAGTCTTCTCTTGTTCGGGGGGATTCCACCGGGCCTGGCTCTGGCTCCTCTCTCGTGCCTGGTTCCGGATCCTCTGTCGGTGGCAAGGGCAATCTCGTCCTTATCTCCGAACATAAGGATTGTATCGCCAACAAAATGGACGCCGAGTTATCCTGCGGCTCCGGAAGCGACAGGTGACTAGGACCCTCGCCGGTGCCGCCGTCGCTCTCGTCGTCACCTTCGTCAGGATCCCTCCCGTGGGAACGGGCCTCTTCGACGCCCTCGTCGAGGTCCTCTAAGACTTCTATCAGCTCCTCCTCGGATGCTGGGTCCATGTCCACAATGGCCACCGGCCCCGCCCCCCTCTTTTCGGGGTCTTCACAGGGGTCTTTTCGATGGGTTTGAAAGAGGCTTCCCTCCGCGGAGGCAGGGAGACTCTGGGCCCCGAGGTCGCCTCCAATGGTGTAGCCTCCACAGGCTGCGCCAGGGCCGTCGCGACTTCCAAGATAGAGGCCTTGGCTGGGTGAACCAAGGCCTTTACCACCTTGTCTGGGCCCGTGACCTTCACCTTGGGGGGAGGGTCACCGCCTCGCTCCCCCTCGGCCGGATCGTTCGAGATTGACCAGGACTTCTCCAGAAGTTTCACCGGGTTCTCGGCCTTCCTCTTCCCTGGGCCAGAGCATTGGCTCGTGGTTGATGGCGCTGGAGAGGGTGCACCCTGCCTGGCAGCCGAGGAGCCCGACCGTTCGGCACTCCCAGTACCCGCGGACTCGCGGTGCTTTGCCTTCTGTTGGGCCAACGTCGCTGGGGCACCCTCACAGGACTTAGAAGACCGCTCGGACTTCTTCTTCTCACCTGACGGGCTCTTTCCTTCCAGCCAGTTGGAGAGACGAAGGTGTCGGTCCCTGATGGTCCGTTCCGACATGTTCCGGCAAAACGCACAGTCCTTCTCCACGTGCGTTTTGTCCTCATGAAGGCAGCAGAGACATTTCGAGTGCTTGTCCTCCTTGAACACATTCTGCAGCTGGCATCCAGGGCAAACCCTGAACAGCTTTCCGGGCGTCGAGCTTCCTTTCTCCTGGGCCATGTTCGGGTAGGCCGCAGAAACTTCTGGACTCCTCCAAGAAGCGTAACTCGACGGAATCTTCACCCTTGAGGGGCGTAGAAAAATCTGACACGGATCCCCGTTAATCGGATGTAGAGACGGTGGAGCTTGAGGCTCTATTTGACCGAAAAATGAGAAATTGTCTTTAAAAAAGCGCGAAAACGCAGCAAAAGCTCGAGAGATAAACACGAGTGCTCCCAACACTGAGCGTGCAGTAAAAATCTGAGGATGGCTGCCAGAGGCGGGGCTTAGGGAGAGGGCAGTCATTGGCTGGGGGCAGAATGACCCAGAGACCAGTGATTGGTTACTACTGAGAAAGACAGATCAGAAACGAAACTGATTTTTTCTTTACCGAGGAATCCCGGCCTGACGACGGGGAAAATTCATGAGCATGTGAATCCATGCCAGACCCCATGCTGGAGAACTTTGTGCACACTTGTAGAATAGTTGGAAGCAATTCAAGATAAGTGAAGCACTTGGCAATTCAAACTTGGAATCATTGGTACCAGCAAAGAAAGAATGAAGCAAAACCAACACAGAGCAGGTAAGACTTGTATTAAATTCACAGAGGCCTTAGGCTTCAGAAATCCATCACTACTCTAAGGGATCAAGAGTAAGACTTGGACGCAGTAACAAGTTTCAGTATGAAATAGAACCTTTATTGTCAAAATAATAGAGGTTGGGAAAATCCTATCTGTCCCTAGATCTACAAGACGTTTTCCCTGCCTCAACAGAAATAATGAACGTCTGTGTCAGGATGTTCAACCAAAGAGCGTCCTCTGTACTTTATCCAAACACCTTAAACTGACCATTAAACGCTTAACGTAAAATCATGTTTACAAGGGGATTTCTCTAAGCTATGCACTTGTAGCTTACTTTCAGGTTTCCAAACAGAGTTATAAGGTGCCCAAATCAAAAAGGAATTAAAGTTACACGGGAGGAAGGGGTCCTCCTTTCCCCTACGTTTCTTCTGGACTTTCACCGTCTGTCCAGTACTTCTGGAAAGAAAGCTCAAATAATATTCCACGGTTTCAAAGGGCTCTCCTCTTGTGTCTTTCTTTACACATAATTTCACTATAACAGTTTCAAGGGGGACGACTTCTCCATTGAGTTTCTTCACCAGTTATGCTTCCACAGTCTTAAGGAAAATAACTCTTTCCCTTTGTGTCTTCCGTTTGTCACCATCCAACATATTCCAGGGGTAATAAGCCTTCCCTTGAGTCTCATTTAAACACACGGTTCTATTGAATCTTCAGTTTCTCTCAATTAACCTTAAAGGGTTATGGTTCTTCCCTTTTAGTATTCTGTTAGGCAGAATCCTGTGCAGTTCCCTTAGGGAGCACTACAGAAGATTAGGACTAGAGGTATGAGCAATAAATCCCCTTTGGTATCAGTCTATACCACAAAGATTTAGTTGGTAGCTGTGGCTAAGCAGTCACACTTATCTCAAGAGGGAGATGAGCAGTATTCAGGGTTTACACAATAGGCCTTCAGTACTATGGCACAAGGAAACGCTGACCAAAGCTTTGTATTAAAAAGAATATATATATTTATTTTACACACTTCTAGTTAAACACATTTATCACAGTTATTAAGAAAGTTAAATTCAGCCAACAAAAGTATACACAACTCCCTAGTTAAAATGTAGACAAGTTTGAGCAAGAGTGAAAACTGAGCAAAACAGCACAGTGAAAGCCAAACACAAATGGCACTCTAGCAATTTCTCACCAGGGGAAAGCACAAGTTATACAGGAATATCTTTTTACACACCCTAGCAACACTTCCCATAGGTGTGTGAATCATTTTAGGCAATGCAGTACTTTAGCATAAAGAATACTTAAATAAAAACTGAGCAAAATGGCACTTCACAGATTATAAAAGTGGGAAGGAAAAGGTGATTATAAGAAGTAGGTGCACCAACATAGTTCTAGTTGAGAAGAACAAGTTACTCTCTTACCTGGTAATGTTCTTTCGATGGGATGGTCCGACGACGTATTCCATATCTATGACAGTAATCACCACAACTGTGCTGCTTCAGAAAATCTTTCGGCATCTGCATCCTGCGTCGATGTGCCGCCCTCAAGGACCTCCTCTGACGGCCGACGTCACTGGATGTTATAAGTAGGAAGCACGAAGCCCGTAGCCTCAGTTGTAGTTTTTTCCCCAGAACGCGTGGCCCCAGTCTTCTGCCACTCTGACCACACAAAGCCTTGTGGAAACGTAAGCTGCAATCGCATAAGAAATTCTGTAGCGGGGAAGGCAGGGAGGGAGCGATACGGAATACGTCGTCGGACCATCCCATCGAAAGAACGTTACCAGGTAAGAGAGTAACTTGTTCTTCGAGGGGATTGGGTCCTCTGACGTATTCCATATCTATGACAGACTCCCAAAGCAGTACCAACGTAAGGAGGTGGGAAAAAGAAGTTAGAAGATAGACATTTAGAATGCCCAATCAAATTGCAGAGTAAAGGACCGCCTTGCCAAACGCCAGATCCTGCCCACGGATACAATCGAGGGAGTAGTGACGTACAAAAGTATGGACCGAAGCCCAGGTGGCTGCATCACAGATGTCACAAATAGGGTATCAGGTAATATTATCCCCATATTTATGGTCGCCGTAAATAATATCGCCGGGAAAAGGTTGCAGCGATATTATATGGGTGACCATATATATGGGGACGGGGGGGGGGGGGGGGGGGGGAATGTTCCATGCAATAATGTAGCCACAAAAAACGGCCATTTTTCGGTGATATTTTTGCGTGCCAAGATTTTTGTGGTGACATTATTACATGGAACCACGAATAGGAACGCCCCTCTGCAGGACAGTAGAGGCAGCCATAACCCTGGTAGAATGGGCCCGCAAGCCTATCGGAGGGTTCTTACCCGCCAGGCGGTAACATTCAGAAATTGCCAGGATAATCCATCGAGACAAAGTCTGCTTAGTAACAGCTTGTCCCAAACGCCTTCCAGCGTAACCAATAAAGAGTTGATCGTCCACTCTGACCCAGGACATGCGTGAAATATAAAAGCTTAAAGCTCTCCTAGGATAGAGCCTAGGAAGCCTCTCCTCTTCCTTACCAGGATGCGGAGGAGGATAGAATGCCGGAAGAACAACCTTCCGGGCCAAATGAAATTCCGACACCACTTTCGGAAGAAAGGAAGGACGAACTCAAACAACAACTCTGTCCTTGTGAAACACAGTGAAGGGTGGCTTAACTGAAAGTGCCTGTAACTAACTTACTCTGCAAGCGGAAGTGACCGCAACTAAAAATACAGTTTTAAGAGTAAACAGTCTCAAAGGGCAGGAATGCAAAGGCTCAAACGGAGCACCCATTAGAAACTTGAGAACAAGGTTCAAATCCCAACCGGGCACCTGGAAAGGTGACGGAGAGAACACATTAGTGAGCCCTTTTAGAAACAGAGAAATTAAAGGAATTTTAAAATCGGAACACTCTTCAGATATGGTCAGCGCTGCCAGGTAACCTTTAACGGTACCCACTTGCAGGCCCTTGTGGGCCAAAGAAAGCAAAAAAGACAGAACCACAGGAATGTCACATGAAAAAGGATCCACATTCTTAACCCTGCACCAGTCGCAGAACTTTCTCCAACGGCAACGGTACAGGAAATTTGTTGCCGGCCGTGTGGCCGAAAGCAACACCTCCATCACGTTTTCAGGGAGGGCTCAATCCTTATACCTCAACCTTTCAGAAGCCAAGCGTGAAGGTTGAGGGATCGGACCTCTGGATGGAGAACCTGACTCCCCTCCCGTGAGAGCAGATCGTCTCAGTAGGGAAGACGTGGAGGGCAGATGGACAAGTCGAGAAGGTCCGGGTACCACAACCTCCTGGCCCATGCCGGAGCAATGAGGATCATCCGGGAACCGAACCTCCGTAACCTCTGCAGCACTTGCGGAATAACGGGGACTGGAGGAAACGCGTACAGCAGTGGGAATGACCACTCCACCACAAACGCGTTTCCTAAGGCTCCTCTTGAAGGAAATTCCCGCGAGCAGAATCTTTCGCACTTCTGGTTGACACTGGAGGCGAAGAGATCCACTTGAAGGGTCCCCCAAAGGGTGAAGATCTCCAGGAGAATCTCCTGAGCAACTCCCACTCGTGAGAGATTGCGCTCTGCCTGCTCAGAGCGTCCGCCGTCTCGTTTTCTTCTATGGCCAGATGAACTGCCGAGACCGACATTTCCTGCTGGATTGCCCAGAATCAGAGCTGCATAGCCTCTGTGCACAGAGGAAGTGACCCTGCCCCCCCTTTTTGTTGAGGTAGTGCATGGCCACTGTGTTGTCCGTCAGAATCAGGACATTCTATCCTCGCACATTTGGCAGAAAAGCCTTCAGGGCAAGCCTGACGGCCCTCAGCTCCAACAGATTGATATGGAGTCTGGACTCCGACGGAGACCAACGACCGCTGACTGTCAACCCGTTGGCATGAGCTCCCCATCCCGTGAGGGATGCGTCCATCACAATCGTCACCTCCGGCTAGGGTAGCCAAAATGGAGCCCCCTTCATCAGATTGCCTTCGACGGCCCACCACAGAAGGTCCTGGGCGAACGAGGGCAGCACCTGAACAGGGTCCGACATCCTGTTGGCAGACTGAGACCACTGGAGCTTGAGTGCACATTGCAAAGATCTCATCCGCAACCTGGCCTCTGGTACCAGAAGAATGCAGGATGCCATGAGGCCGAGCAATCTCAAGAACTCGAACGCAGGGAGACTCTGGGCATGTTGGAACTTTTGCACCATCTGCTGAATGTGATGAGTCCTCACCTGGGGAGGAAAACACTGCCCCAGGGACGTGTAGAGCACTGCTCCGATGTACTGGAGACTGAGTTGGCGTCAAGTGGGACTTCTTTAAGCTGAGGGAGAAGCCCAGCTTGTGTAGGGAGTGGCAGGTGACGGACAGATGATCCAGGGCTTGCTCGGGAGAGCGCACCCTGATCAACCAATCGTCCAGGTAGGGGTAGACGTGAATCCGCCCTTTCCTGAGATGCGCTGCCACCCCTACCATGAGCTTGGTGAAGACCCTCGGGCAGAGGTCAATCAGACCAGCAGGTACTTCTTGTGCTTTGGTAGGAACAGCACATGAAAATAAGCGTCCTTGAGGTCGAGAGACACCAACCAGTCCTGAAGTTGAAGGGCCTGGAGAACTTGAGAAAGAGTAACCATCTTGAACTTGTCCTTCCTGAGGAGTTTGTTCAAACCGCGCAAGTCCATGATGGGTCTCAATCCCCCGTCTTTCTTTGAAATAAAAAAATAAGGGGAATACCATCCCTTGTTTGTCTCCACTACAGGCACCAGTTCTATGGCGCCTTTCTCCAGCAGGGATTGAATTTCCTGAGCAAGGAGCGGATCCAGACTCTTCAAAGAGAGGTTCCCTGGTGGATTGTCGTGACGCCTCTGCCGGAAAGGAAGACAGTAGCCGCGGGCTATGATCTCCAGAACCCACACATCTGAAGTAATGGCATGCCATTCGACAAGATGCTGCGCCAGCCTTCCCCCAACCAGCGAACCATGGGACATGGCCTCATGACTGAGCGGCTGTGGCGTTGCCTTAGGGCAAAGAGGCAACAGCCCGAGCGGCCTTGGCACCTCGAGTACCTTGTTTTCCACCTCTGGCACTCCTACGGTGGCCCCTTTGACTAGCAGCTCCTTTTGCTTTACCAAAGGATGAGTAATAACGAAAGGAACCTCCCCTCCATTGCTGTCCCCTAGGACGAAAAGGCGGAGGTTGGCGAACTGCAGCACCCAACGACTTCGCTGCAGCTTTTGAGGTCTGCAACCTCTCAAGGCTCTCGTCAGCCTTACTGCCAAAAAGATGGACACCATCAAAGGGCATGTTGAGCAGCCGGGCTTGCACATTAGGAGCAAACCCCGACTTCCGCAACCACGCAAACCTGCGTATTACGGTGCTCGCCGCTATGGACCGGCTGACGCAATCTGCCATGTCCAAACCCGACTGAACAGCCTCACACATGGCATCCTTGCCATCCTGGACCATAGCAAGAAAACCATCCTGTTCGTCCCCTTCGGGAATATGTTCAGCTGCTAAGGAAACACAGTTCCACAGAGTGTGCGTGAAACGTGACAAGGCACATACGGAGTTGGCAGCCCAAAGAGCCATACACCCTGAAGAAAACACTTTCTTCGCCAAACCATCAAAACGCTTGTCGTCCCCATCAGGAGGGATGGTAGGATACAACGCCTGCTTTGCTGGGGCCGTAGCCGCCTACACCTCCAAACTCTCCGGAGTGGGGTGCTTGGTCACGTAGCAGGGGTCGCTACTGGCTGGGCAGTATTTTCGCGACAAAGACTTGCCCACTGCGGGGAGACTCTCCGGAGCAGTCCAAGCCGTCGCCACCCTCTGTAGAGCCATATGGAACGGCAGTACCGGGTCAGTTGGTGGACCTTGGTCGAGGAAATCCATGAGGTCATCCAGAAGAAAATACCCTGGGGGAGCAGACCACCCCAAGTACTCGGTGAGCCTTGACATAAGGCGCCGGTACGAGGATTCGGCATGGGTGCCAGGCTCAGGCCTACAAAACTCCACCTCCAGAGAGAGGTGTCCAGACCACTGGCGTCGTGCAGTGACTGACGCAGGTCCTCAATCTGACTATGTCCCGAGAGAATCTCATCAGGCACCGTATCAGGAACCATGCCATCATCAGAGCCGCCATCCACCTCCGAAATGTAATCAAGATGGGGGAAAGTGGGCACAGAATGGGGAACAAAGCCATGCTTGGCCTTGGCCCGAGCCTTTCTAGGGGGTTCCACCGTACCCCGGGGTCGGCCCGTCAAAAAAACAGCCTCGAAAGGCGTCGAGTGAATCAGCGACAACACCGAACGCGGCGCAGACAGCATCAACGGCGTGGACACATGCCTCGGGGACGGAGCCCTGAGCGTGTCCATCGACAGCCTAGGCGCCGATGACTTCTTCAGAGGCAGAGCCTCGAGAGAGTCCCTCGACGACCTTGGCGCCACAGGCGTCGACGTCTTCTTCGAAGACATCACAGGTGCACATGGTCTCGAGCGCATCGAGGACCGGGACCTGGAACGGGCATGACTAGAACAATTCCCCTTGTCCGAGCAGGACCTTTCCCGCGAATTGTGCTGACCACCCGAGCCAGAAGGCGTGCGAGCGATGTCTCTAGTACGGTTACGCCCAACCCCACTCGGAGGCGCTGACGGACCGGTGCCCTGCGATTCAAGAATCGCCAGCATTTTCTTACCGAAGGAAGCCCATTCCTCCGAAGTCGCATGCTTGGTGGGATAAGCGACCCGCTGACGGGCGGAGTCCTCGGACGAGGAAGGCGACCGATGACGGCGCTTCCGGGTGTGCATCTAAGAGGCAGAGGAGTGGCGGGACCCACTCCAGGACCGAGAACCCCTAGACTTACGACGACGATGCGGAGAGTCGCCCCTCGAATCGTACGTCGAAAGCCCAGTGGACCTCGACTTCCGGGGCTTGGACACCTTACCGACCGACAGTTTCTTCTTGCGCTCCCGCAAGGCTTTGAACATAAGCGACTGGCAGTCGACACAATCATCTGTGTCGTGGGCACCATCACCGACATTTTGGACCCGCAGTCCCCGCAATTCTTGAAGCCTGGATGCGGGGTGGAAGAAGAGGAAGAGATCTCGAAAACTTCATACAAACGAACAGGTTCAAAGAACCGAAAGAACAGAAACTCCAAAGAGTCGAGGCGTGCCGAGATCTCCGAAGCGAACACGTTCGCAGAAAAAACGGAACTGAGGCTACGGGCGTCGTGCGTCCTACTTATAACAATCCAGTGACGTTGGCCGTCGGAGGAGGTCCTCGAGGGCGGCGTATCGACGTAGGACGCAGACGCCGAAAGATTGTCTGAAGCAGCACAGCTGTGGTGATTACTGTCAGATATGGAATACATCGGAGGACCCAATCCCCTCGAAGCAATCTAGAGAAGGCAATTCTAACAAATATAGCCAGAGTCAATAGGCCTGTGCCAGAGTCAGTGGTACAGGGCAAGGGCCCAGAAGCAAAAATGTTCTTGTAGCTGTAGTCAAGTCTTTGGTTAACGATTCGAAAAGGTGGATGCAGAAGGTGAAAAACAATGTTAAAAGAGAGAGGCGGCCAACCCAACAGGTAGGTAAAGGATTTACAACACCTTTAGCTCTACCACGTAGAAAGGGCAGCCTGGCGGAACAATGAAGAAGTGGCTCCTGCGGTGGCGTTTGTTCCTGGTAGTTCCTGCAGATCGGGGGATCCAGCAGAGTAAGAGAGGCTCTCGTCATGGAGGAAGGTTCGAGTTACTGCACTACCCAGGGATGAAACCAGCCACAGTGCTGCCCTGCGAATAAAAGGTACGCTCCTTTAAATCGCGGTCCGGGTGGACTGGTCCTTGGCTATCCGGCCTCCAAGTACAGGGTACTGGCGATTCGACCAAGGCAGGTCCGGGACATCGATTGGCAAACTGGTTGGCCCCACCAGCTCAAGGGAAGAAGGACATTGCAGGTGAACATCTTCTCTTGTCGTGTGGACAAAAGTGGTGAGACGCTGCAGCAGGGCTTCACCGGTGGTTCAGTCGTTGCAGATGTCTTTGGCTTCTCTCCTCTTCGGCTTCTTAATTCCAGTGGCGACGTCTTGCCCTTCCAGTCCTCCGGACCCTGCTTTTATGCAAAAAGACCCCCATTCATACAGCCTAGCTGTCACTCACACAGTGGAGTGGTCATCTTGGCGGGAGATCCTCCAGCCTATCAGGATAGAGTGCGACATGGGTTGCTGAGGCAACCCTGTCCAGGGGTCCTACTCCCCCTCCCACACAATGGACCCACCCTAGACTCAGTGGCGCCGAAAGGAGGGCTTCTTGGCAGAAGACGCCAAAAGGACGAACAAAGGTTCCTGACCTGAGTTAGGAGTTTAGAGAAAGACACGAGAAAGAAGTTATATAAAAGTTCTGGCAAATAAAACCTACCGGAGTAAAGTTAATAATGGTGGTATGTCAGAGGCTGTCAGAAAATGTGGTAGCATCGAACAATGGGAAAATCTCATAGGAAAATTTTGCGGTCGAATATTTACAGTAGTAACCACTGCCACCAGCCAGAAACTTTTTAGAGAGGGACTGTACGGTACCCTCTCAAAAATGAACATAAGGGAAAAACTATTAACCCTTCCCAGTACCTCTATAGTAAAATGGGCTGTACTGGTTTAGTTCACAAAAAATTGACAAGTAAAGTCAATGGGGACTTTACATGCCCTGGGAGACAGTAGTCAGTTCCAGGGTATGGAGTCTATGTTTGGGGTTGCTACGATACCCCTGTTTCACTGCATGGAGGGTGCTGTGTAACATGTGAATAAAGATGGTTCCTATGGGCGTGAGAAAAACCCCATAGACATTAAACACAAAAATAGCCTAGAACAGACGCAGCAAAAATGTCTAAGAGTGGGAAAAAGAGTCTCACTCTTAGCAGGAGAAAAAAACAAACCCTTCAAATCCAGCAAAGCTGCTGGGGGACTCTATAGGTAAGGGAAATTAGCCATAGAATGAGAATTCTCACGAACATATTCGTTCGCACTCTTCCACGGTTTCACATTTACTTCACGTATTACTACTGCTTAAGTCTCCCGACAGGAAATTACGTGTTCGGTGCAGGTTCCAGACTCACACAGTGCCTGGTTTACACTCCAGCCAGGGCTTTAGATCCGCTCAGGGGTTTGAGTCACAGACTCGCTGTTTGCCTTTTTCACTATCCTACCAGGGCCTTTCAGTTATCTCTTCATTCTTTCTCTCATCCAAGAAATAATGCTTTTCCAGTATTGGGTCACAAACCCTTTCTCAGCAAAGTTCGTATTGGTATTTTTGTCTCGGGAGGATAGGTCAGGGGCAATGTGCTTGCCTGGGAAGGAAGATGACACGGAGCACGACAGATTCGATCCCCGGGTAGACGCTTAGAAACCTCTGGGCATTAAGCGCATTATGAATATCATATCATATTAACTCTTTTTTTCAAATTTTGGGTCACCAACCCCATCTGAACACTGTTCATATTTTGTTTCAAATCCTCCAATTACTTTAATTGGGCTTTCTCGCTCTGTTAATGATATGCAACACTCCCTCTCAAGCGCTCCGATAACCCACTTACTCTCTTGGGGCTTACTGGGCAGCTCTGGCGTTCCTTGTGTCCTTCAGTCTTCTCCTTGGGTTTGCTGACTGGGGGGCAGAGGGTACGTCCCGGTAGCCATTTGGCTCCCACTTTATCGTCCTATGTTCTGGCAGCTCCAGCTGCCTATAGCAATAAAGAAGTGAACTTCTCTTGGCCCGGTCTCTGTGCATGCAGTTCTCGTCTGCCTCCATGCTGCCTTGCCCAGTGTGCCCACTGAAGTCTGTGCGTGTTTGTTTTAAACTTCCCGGCATTAGTTAACACTTTCCAAAGACTAGAACACAGCGTTTGCTTACTGCTTCTGGTCATCCTCATTGTTCCATCCCTCTTCCCTGTTTCAGTACTAAAAAAAAGTTTAAGGTTGTTGGTCAAGAAAACCTGGGAATACTTCATCTGCATCACAATAAGCCATACAGGCATGTTGCAAAGGCAGACGGGTGTCATTAAGAATTACATCAGAAGGTTTATTTTGATTCAGTTTTTCCCTGCCTCTCGGGAGTTGGTCCTCCCGCAGATAGCCACCCCCAGGGTCAGAGTCAGGTAGCCACTGTCTTTCCCTGGCCATGTAGAAGCTTCCCTCCAGAGAATTGTATAGGAGCAGCCAACTGCCCCTGCAGGAAGTCCTGCCCATACTACCTGTATATTGGCAACCTGAAATTTTGCCATGCTTGACACCAGCAGTTGTGACTATTCTGCGTCGCATCTTCGAGAAAAGGTATCCACTAAGAAATCCCCATCAGATGTATTCCCGAAGAGATGACAATCTCTTGGAGGAGATCCCCGAAGAAATATGAAAAAGAGAGAACGAGAAGTTGGAGACGTCTCAAGAAACGAGCGTGATGCACTTAGAAGACTAGCTGAAGAAGAAAAAGCATGAACATTATAGAAACTGATGACGTAGTAAAGAATCGAGTAAACTTTGATATGCGAAACGAAGATTGCATGTTTGAAAAGCACTGCCGAAAAAGCAAATCGTTCAATAACTGTACAGATGCAGCAATGCAAGTAGACTAAGTAATCATAGAAGCTGGCTATGCGTAGTGAATAGACTGCAGGCGGAGCCGCCATCATATAGAAGCTGGACATCGATGTCACAATGTTACTAAGTTCAAACCCATGAAAAGGGCTGAAACCTGTGTCGCAGCAGAGAATTAGCTGGGAGCATGGAAGAATCGAGAAGGGCTGTATGGCCTGATGTCAAGACTGAAGGAAGCCAAGACTGGTCATCTATTATTAAGGGCAGAGAACGGGACAAGCTGAATTTTCCAAGTTAAGGTGCAAAGAAAGAACACCGTGAGTGCCAAGTTTTATTAATTCAAGACAATTAAATGCTGCAAAATGGGCCGAATTGCGGACCTCTGTCACGTGAGTTTAGGATGCAAATAGAGTTGGGCACGCAGTTCCAGAACTATAATAAGCGTGTGCTCACACTCGCTTGTATTCCCAGAGACGAGAATATATTGCAAGGCCAAATTCAAACACAATCTTCATGGCAGAAGGCATGGGTGATGAGATGACATGCATTACTCACTGTAATAGTATTTCTGATGATTGTATCTGCTTAGATTCACATGCTGTGCATATGGTCTGACATCCAGTGGTAACCGCGGAGTATCGCATCTTGTCTTTCGGGGACCGAAAGGGGACGTCGGCATAGGCGTGTCTGCAACACTATCCCTATTGTGACGTGTAGTGTACCCAAAATCCCTCGCGCACCGAGGTTCCTCCGATTGTATTTTTTCTGCCATGAGGGAGCCCAAGGCTATTGTGAGTGAGTATATAAAGAGAGAAAGTAGTAAGACGTCTATGTTGCTTCCACCCCAAGCGGGGAGGTAGGGCGCAAGTTAATTTAAGCAGATCCAATCATCAGACATGCTATTACAATGAGTAATGCATGTCTTCTGATGCTTGTTAATCTGCTTAGAATCACATTCTGTACATAGACTAGCGAGCAGTACCAGGAGTTGGAGGTGGGTTGTGAGAAGGAATAGTAGAGAAAATATGTCTTAATAATGCTTGTCCCATCCTGAGAGTCAGATCTAGAATGAATGTCTAGGCAAAAGTGTTTTGTAAAGGTGTGTACAGAACTCCAAGTTGCCGCTTTGCAAATGGACTCTAGGGGAAAATTTGCAATGAATGCTATGGAAGCCCCAGTGCCCCGAGTAGAGTGTGCACTACGCTTGAAGGGCAGTTCTCTCTTAGCAACAGTATAACAGTGTGATGCATTTGACAATCCACCTTGAGATAGCTGATTTAGAGACTGGATCCCCTTCTCTACCACTGAAACGAAAAATTGGTTTGTTTTTCTCAGTGGTTTTGTTCGTTCCAGGTAGAACATGACTGCGCTGCGCACATCTTTCAGCCATGCTCATGGGTTTCTGGAAGAAAGTGGATAGTTCGATCGATTGGTTCATATGGAACTTCGAGAAGAATTTAGGCGGAAATCTGGGATGAGTGTGCAGAACTACCTTATCCCGGTGGACTTTAACAAAAGGGTCTAGGGCAGAAAGTGCATGTAGCTCGCTAACCCTTCTAATAGAAGTGATAGCCACCAGGAAGGCCGTCTTGTAAGTAAGGTCTTTTAGACTTGCTTTGTGCATTGGCTCAAAAGGAGATCCAATGAGTCTGGTTAAAACCACATTAAGATCCCATCCAGGAGTTGGGTGAGAAATGGGGGGATGGATTATCTTAACCCCTTCCATAAAGGCCTTAATAGCCGTTATTTTCCACCATGACACTTTGCTGTGATGTGGTGTAGGCTGAGAGCCGCCAGATGAACCTTTAGAGAATTGAAGACCAGTCCAATGTCTAACAAATGGGTTAGGTACAGCACCATGTGTGTGGGTGAGCAATCTATGGGATTGATGCTCTTGGAATTGCACCAGATGACAAAGCGTTTCCATTTACTGGAATAGCAATATGGGGTGTTAGGTTTTCTAGCTTCCCCGAGTATGTGCATGCATCTCTGAGGGAGCTGTAGGTGAACAAACTATGACCTCAGGAGCCAGGCTGCTAGGTTCAGAGTTTGCGGGCATGGGTGTAGGGTCTCCCCCCTGTCCTGAGACAACATCTTGTACAGGCAGGGCATTTTCACTGATGGGGAGAGGGACATTTCCATTAGATGAGCGAACCAGGGTTGGCGGGCCCACATGGGGTCCACCAATATCATGGTGACTGGTTCCTGGTGCATCTTGTGCACTATCTTGTTGAGTAGGCGAGTCGAGGGGGTGTGGGGTGAGCGTAGAAAAATTTCCCCGACCATGTTATCCAGAGTCTGTTCCCCTTGGAGCGGTTCTGGGGGTACCTAGAGGCCTAGTCTTGCCATCGGGCGTTCTCCTGAGAAGTGAACAGGTCGATCTCTGGGAAGCCCCATTCTGCAAAGACGTTGGAGACGATGTCTTCGTGCAGATGCCATTCGTATTCTTCGGGTAGTGGGAAATCTGTGCTGAGCACGTCTGCCAAAAGATTGAGTTCCCCTGGAACATGTTGGGACAAATGAAACCTCTCCTGTTTGAGAGCCCATATCCAAATGTTTTGGGACAACTTGGATAACCCTGGAGAGTGAGTGCCCCCCTGTTTGTTTAGGTAATACATGGCTGTGGTTCTGTCCGTCAAGACCAGGACTGTGTTTTGAAGCCAAATCAATCTCATTTCCCCCTATATGAGACCACTCAAGCAGATGTTGATAGACTCTCACCATTAGGTCTTATCCTGGAAAATGTTAAGTTCAAATATTTAGGGATACAGGTTAAAAGGGACATTACCAAACTCTATGAAGCCAACTTTCCACCCCTCCTCCTAAAGTTCCATGCAGAACTTACCGAATGGGAAAAGCTGACTATATCGTGGTTGGGTAGACTTAATGCGATCAAAATGGTATGCCTTCCCCGCTTCCTCTACCCCTTTCAGATGCTTCCAATACAAATGCCGAAACCTTTTTTTGATGCTCAAAAGGGCAATTGCAAGGTTTCTCTGGCAAGGAAAAAGAGCGAGAGTAGCCTATGACACCCTGGCATTACCTAAGGATAAGGGCGGGATGGAGCTGCCAGATCTGCAGAAGTATTATCAAGCTGCCCAACTAAGAATTCTCATTCCCCACCTTCGTAACTATAAAGAGCCCCAATGGGTGGCAATGGATAATCACTATTTGACCGAAGCGGCAGTTTCCGACTGGCTGTGGGTGCCTAGAGATAAACTATTAAGGCGGTTAAGAGAACACCTGATACTGGGGACCATTTGAGAAATATGGAGAGAGAAAAGTGACATGCGCAAAGTTACTTCATGGCCGTCCCCCCTCAGTCACCTATGGGCCCCCGGTATCAGGAAAAGTATATCCAATTTGGATAGATTCCAACCCTGGTTTGAAGCTGGACTGGAGAGAGTAGGTCAACTCTGGAAGAATGTGTCCTTCATCACAATTTCAGAACTCAGCGAGAATCTCGGTTTGGGCCCCGTGTCTGTTTTCCAGTTCCTGCAGATTAAGGGAACTCTGACAAAGGATGCATGGAAAGATAGGGTAGGTAGGGAACTTACCCCCTTTGAGAAGCTCTTGAACTCCAGAACAGAAATGAAAGGTCTGATTTCAGCCATGTATAAGGAACTGATCAAAGCGGGGAAGGGCTCCACGCTACCACTGAAGAGTAGATGGAGAAAGATTTGGGCGAGGAAGTTGATCCGAATATGTGGGGAAGAATGTGCAGGGACGCTCCTCAGGTTTCTATATCTAGCCAATACAAACGCCATGCGATCAAATTGCTACACAGATGGCAATATGACCCCTGTATACTCTCCAGAATATTTCAGTCACTGGGGCCACTCTGCTGGCGTAAATGCGGCGGAATAGACTATTATTGGCACATGTGGTGGGGCTGCCCCAGGTTCCAGGTATATTGGCATGAAGTCATGGGGTGGACCAAATACCGCAATGGTATTCCGAGGTCTGCAGACCCCTTTCGGATTCTCTTTGGGTTTGAGCAATGTGATGACGAAAGAAAGAGAATCAAAGGACTGGTAGCTCACCTCTTGTTGGCAGCCTGAGCCACTCTAGTTATTAAGTGGAAGTCTGAGAACGCACCAAGCAAGGGTGAATGGATTAATGTGGCCCTGAATATTTGTGTTATAGAGAAAATAACTCTGAACCTGCATGGAAAGTCTGCACAATGTGACATACTGTGGGGCAACTTTGTTTTACTGTATATGCCAGGAACTAACAATTAGTGTGTGGATTATTTATGAAAGGCTGCACCTATCCTGCTGAGGAGAATATTCAGATTTATTTTGCTGGAAAGGACGTATATTATGGCCCTGAGGACCTCACGCAGAGACAATCTAACTTAGTGTGATTATTATGTGTGTTACATTGCATACCAATCGAGTCAATATTTGTATAAGCGCATTAGTAAATGAGTAAGGAAGGAATGTTCCGGGGACGGTGGGGGAGTGAGGAGGGGGGGTGGATTTGGATTTGTGAAACTTTCCCAACTCACATGCCTAATCCGCTTGTGACCCCACAAATGATTATTTTTGCCTAAACTACTTCTGAGAACTTTTGCAAAGACTTTACCGTTTGATACCAGAACTGCTCTTTCCTATCCAGAACAATAGCCCATTGACTTTTGCCTGGCCTATTGACTTGAATTGAACTATTCCGGTGAACTGGAACTATTTGCACTGCCTAGAAAGCATATGTTATCTATTCTACTTACTTTTGTTCTTTTTGCTCACTGCTAAGTAACTGAACTGCCATTTGGCTCCTATTTCAGGGGTGCTCAAGCGGTCTCAAAAGCTTAGAGTTTTGTGGTGTATTGGTATGACATGCATTACGTACCGTAATAGCATTTCTGATGATTGTATCTGCTTAGGTTCACATGCTGTGCATATGGTCCGACATCCAGTGGTAACCGCAGAGTATTGCATCTTATCTTTCGGGGACCAAAAGGGGACGCCGGCAAATCCCTCACACGCTGAGGTCCCTCCGATTGTATTTTATCCTGCCATGAGGGAGCCCAAGGATATAGTGAGGGAGTACATAAAGAGAGAAAGTAGTAAGACGTCCATGTTCCTTCCACCCGAGCAGGGAGGTAGGGAGGGCGCATGTGAATCTAAGCAGATAAAATCATCAGAAATGCTTTTAGGGTAAGCAATGCATGTCTTCAGATGCGTGTTAATCTGCTTAGAATCACATGCTGTGCATAGACTAGCGAGCAGTACCCGGAGTTGGAGGTGGGTTGTGAGAAGGAACAGTAGAGAAAAGATGTCTTAGTACTGCTTGTCCCACCTGAGAATCAGACCTAGAATGAGTGTCTAGGCAATAATGTTTTGTAAAGGTGTGTACAGAACTCCAGGTTGCCGCTTTGCAAATGGACTCAAGGGGAACATCTGCAATGAATGCCATGGATGCCCCAGTGTCCCGAGTAGAATGTGCTCTAGGCTTGAAGGGCAGTTCTCTCTTAGCAAGAGTTTAACAGTGTGATGCATTTGACAATCCACCTTGAGATAGCTGATTTAGAGACAGGATCCCCTTCTCTACCAGCTGCCAGTGAAACAAAGAATTGTTTGGTTTTCCTCAGTGGTTTAGTTCTTTCCAGGTAGAACATGACTGCCCTGCGCACATCTAGTGTGTGTAGGCTTCTTTCAGCCATGCTAGTAGGGTTCTGGAAGCAAGTGGGTAGTTTGATTGATTGGTTCACATGGAACTTTAGAGATGAATTTAGGCGCAAATCTGGGATGTGTGCGCAGAACTACCTTATCTTTGTGGACCGTAACAAGGGGGTCTAGAACAGAAAGTGCCTGTAGTTTGCTAACCCATCTGATATAAGTGATAGCCACTAAGAAGGCTGTTTTATAAGTCAAGTCTTTCAGACTTGCTTTATGCATAGGCTCAAAGGGAGCTCCCATGAGCCTGGTTAAAACCACATTTAGATCCCATCCAGGGGCTGGGTGAGAAATGGAAGGATAAATACTCTTAACCCCTTCCATAAAGGCTTTAATCACTGGTATTTTCCACCACAACACCTTTTGTTGTGATGTGGTGTAGGCTGACAGAGCAGCCAGATGAACCTTTAGGGAATTGAAGACTAACCCAGCGTCCAACAGATGTGTGGGTGAGCAATCGATAGGATTGACACCCTTGGAATTGCACCAGATAACAAAATGTTTCCATTTGCTGGCATAGCAATAACGTGCATTTGGTTTCCTAACTTCCCTGAGTATGTCCATGCACCTCTGAGGTTGTAGGTGCCCAAACTCTATGAACTCAGGAGCCATGCTGCTAAATTCAGAGTTTGTGGGGATGGGTGTAGGATCTCCTCCCTTGTCCTGAGACAACATGTTGTAAGGGCAGGGTAGTTTCACTGGTAGGGAGAGGGACATTTCCATCAGGTGAGCGAACCAGGGTTGGCGGGCCCACATGGGGGCCAGCAGTCTAATGGTAACTGGTTCCTGGTGAACTGATTTGTTGAGAAGAGAAGTCGGGGGAAAAGCGTATACATTTCCGTGACCATGTTAGCCAGAGACCGTTCGTTCCCCTTGGATCGGTTTTGGGGGCACCTGGAGGCTTAGTCTCGGCATTGGGCGTTCTCCTGAGTTGCGAACAGGTAGATCTCTGGGAAGCTCCATTCTGAGAATACGTTGGACATAATGTCTTGGTGTAGCCGCCATTCGTATTCTTCAGGCAGAGGAAAATCTCTGCTGAGCACGTCTGCCAGAAGATTGAGTTCCCCTGGAACATGTTGGGACAACAGAAACATCTTGTGTTTGAGAGCCCATATACAAATGTTTTGGGACAGCTTGGATAGCCCTGGAGAGTGAGTGCCCCCCTGTTTGTTCAGGTAATACATGGCTGTAGTGCTGTCCGTTAGGACCAGCACTGTCTTCCCTTGCAGTTGCACCTGAAAGGCCTTCAAAGCCTTGAACACAGCTAATAGCTCCAGTAGGTTTATATGGTTGGATGCTACTTGAGGGGACCAAACTCTGTGCGCTGTTTGCTGAAGCAGGTTATCCCCCCATCCTGTGAGAGATGCGTCTGTAGTGAGGGGTGGTGAAGGTCATCCCCTTCAAGAGGTTTTCTCTTGACCACCACTGCAGAGAGAGAACGAGGGCTGGCGAGACAACTACCAGATCTTCCCATTGTCCGCTGGCCTGACACCACTGGCTGTTGAGCCACTCTTGCACGGGACGCATGCGCAGCCGCGCGTGGGGAACCAAGTATATGCATGACGCCATCATTCCTAGCAAGTGCATGGCCTTGCGCACCATCACCTCCCGACTGGCTACATATTGAGGGATCTGAAAAAACATGTTCTGAACCCTTTCGTTGGAGGGGAAGACGAGACCGTCCTTCGTCCGAATTACAGCTCCCAGAAATTGTTTTATTTGACTGGGGACTAGACTGGATTTCTTTTCATTGATTGAGAAACCCAGACTGAAGAGGAGATCTACTGTTTTTTGGGTGATGAGCCAGTCATCGAGGTAAGGGTAAACTGGGACCAACAGTCTGCGCAAGTGTGCTGCAGCTACTGCCAGGACTTTGGTAAACACCCTTGGCGCCGAGGCGATGCCGAAGGGGAGTACCTTGAATTGGTAATGCCTGTCCTCGATCATGAACCTTAGATATTTCCTGTGCGCTGGCAACACTGAACTATGAAAGTATACATCTTTCATGTCCAATGTTGCCATGTAGTCCCCCTGTTTCAGCAATGGGATCACCTCTTGTAGTGTTACCATGCAAAACTTCTGGGGTTATATATAAACTTGTTCGCTGGGCGCAGGTCTAGAACCGGGTGCATGTTGAGATCCTTTTTGGGTACAAGGAAGTACACTGAATAGATACACTTGTTTACCTGAAGAATAGGGAAGGCTTCTATGGCGTTCTTTCCCAGCAGTGCTTCCACCTCTTGATTCAGGATCTGCAGATGGTCCGGTGAAATGCGCCGTGAGCACGGCGGTCTGAATTGTGGAGGTCGGGCGAATTCCTGCAGTACCTGTGGGCGACCGTCTTTATGACCCCACTGTTCTGAAGTATCCCCTCCCATGCCATGAGGAAAGATGTTAATCGCCCCCTCGAACGGGGTGAAATGGGAGGGGACCTGGATTTGGTGGTCATTTCTGACCAGAGGCTGTGGCTCCTCTGGGTTTGGGGCCTCTACCTCTGCCTTTGCCGCGTATCTGACCCATTGAAGGGTAGTATGCGGGGCTTCCTGAAGTTTGTCCTGTATTTAAGTTTCCCATGCCGTAGTTGTTTTGACCAGCACAGGCTTGCCCTCGAAAGGACCGCCGAGAGGGTTCTGTGTGATCTGCTGCAGAGACTTCAGAGTCTCATGCTCCTTCTTGGCCGTTAACAAGGATTCATCCACCGCTTTGCCGAAGAGGTTAGATTCCTCAATGGGCTTATTGATGAGGGAGGCTTGGGTTTCCGGTTTAAAACCTGAGGTACGCAGCCAAGCATGTCTTAAGTAGGATCCCTTGGTCCAGAGACCTGCCTGCTGTTTCTGTAGTGTCCAGGGTGTTTTTGATCACATGCTGGTTAACTTGTCTTCCCTCCTTGGCGGGTTCAGGAACCTCTTGGAGGCCTTCCTGGAGCATGTTCCATTGAGCGTCAGCATAGCTTGCCAATAGTGTGGTATTATTAGCAATCCGCGTAGTGTATGCGGCCACCGAAGTGATACGCTTGTCTAGAGCATACAGTCGCTTGGATTCCCTGTCCGGCGGTGATTCCCCCGTAACAAGGGGTACCCCTACTGTTTTCCGAGTGGCAGACACTACCAATGAATCTGGGACGGCGTGCCCTCTAATGTATAGAGGGTCGGAAGAGGAAGGGTGAAATAATTTTTTGACTTTTGGGTTCACTGCCGGAGTTTGAGCTGGTGATCGCAGTGAGGGGGCCACCCTTCTCTTAATAGAAGAAAGGAGGGGGGTGGTCTGGCTAGATGAAGGCTTCTCCTTAAGGATATCCTCTACAAAATCCTACTCAGGCACAGCCTATTGAGTGGAAATTTTAAAGTATTCAGCTGCTTTTTTAAACATAGAGTTGAATGCCATTTGGTCATCTACAGGTGAGGCCTGGCGAGCCGGAGTGGACGGAAGAGAATCCAGGCACAAAACATCAGTGTCCTGATCTTGATGTGTTCATGGGTCCTGACCTTCCTGCTGGGTTTCTTCCCAGTTGTCTGTAGTATCCTGTTGTTCTTCCTCATAACTTAGAAATTAAGCTTCTTCATTATAAATGTCCCTATGTGTGTCCATGTGGAGAACGTATTCCTGCTGAACGAAGGCAGAAGACTGATCTTGAATTTATAGAAGGGAATTGGAGGTTAGGGTCTACCCGAGACCTTTTTGGGGGAGGATGGTCAGAAAAACTGATAATCTTCTCCAGCCGATCATACACCCTTCGAACTTCTCTGTAGTCCATTTAGTGGACCCAAGCGGGCCTACAGGTGGAAGAACGGCGTTCTCCACCCTACGGCGTCGAAAAGAGTCCCTTAGGGTGTCAGAAAGAGGCTCTTGACTATCTTCGTAGGTATCGTAAGAATCTTTTTCCTCGGCTTGTCCCATAACTTTAGGCGGAACCAGGGTAAGACCCCACTGCCGCCGTAATTCTTTCGATGCTGCTTTCGATAGTCGCCGAATCGGCGTGAGACAGTACTTCCGATGGTCTATCGGTAGATCTACTACCTTCCGCGGCGCTAGAGGGCCTAGCGGTTGGTTTTCCGGGTAGAGGCCAAGCCGTAGTTTTGAGGCCTACCACGGCCTTTGGGACCGTCGCAGCGTCGGATTTCTGCGCTTTGACGTGTGAAGTTTTTGAAGTAGCGCCCTTACTTGATTTTGATTGCCCAGTCGCTAGACGCTGCTGCGGATGCGGGGAAGGCTTTGGATCTGAACGATCCGAGGAAACCGGCGAAGTTTTCGGCGGCCCTGTTGGCGCTTTCACTTTTTTCGACAACGACAAAAACTGTGTAGGGGTTGTCTGCTTAGTGTGATGCGTTTGTATGCCCCTATCGCCGGGTGTTGTCCCTGTAGCGAGACCACAGTCGGGCCTTAAATGGTCGGGGACAGGCACGGCGGGCCTAGAAGTGTCCGACTCGAGGTCTAACATCCACAACCGATGTTTAGTCATCCGAGGTACCCCCGTCACTCTCAGCGGGTGTGGCAGTGGGGCAAAGGGGGTTCCACCCGCAACATACCATAACGCAGCCCACCGCTTTACACAGCGCTCCTTAAGGGTCTTAGGCCGAAGGAGTTTGCAGGCCGCTTCTTGTTGTGCTCTAGGGGGAAGACAGGCGTTACACGTTCTGTGTTTGTCCTTCCAAAGATATCTGACCCTACACTTAGGGCAGAATCTCAAAGGAGTCCTTTCCATAGCTAAAGGGAAGGATGACCAGACCAAAAGGGAAAAGAGGGGAAAGGAGGAAAGACACAGCGACAATATGGCCACCCCGACCCCACTCTCCCTACTATATAGGTCGGCCAGAGGGCCAGACTACGTGGAAAATCCAGCCGCTGGATCTTAGGTGCCGGAATCCACAGCAGTAGACGAATCCCCTGTAGTCTTCGTCGAAGATGGTCTTGTGATCGAAGTGACTTAACGGGGAATAACCGACAAGTCGGTAAAGATAAACAATGTCTCTTGTAAGAGCTCTGCTATAGGGTGATCAGTTATCTGGGCGGAAAAAAAACAAGCTGAGGGACCTCGGCGCGTGAGGGATTTTGGGTACACTACACGTCACGATAGGGATAGTGTTACAGACACGCCTATGCCGACGTCCCCTTTCGGTCCCCGAAAGACAAGATGCAATACTCTGCGGTTACCACTGGATGTCGGACCACATGCACAGCATGTGATTCTAAGCAGATTAAAAAGCATCAGAAAGAATATTAAGTTGCCTCCTTCTAGTGAAATGTTTTAAAATGATTGTGTAATAAATTAATAAGTGTTTTACCAAGAAACCTTGAGTATAAGTGTCTACTTGACCCACTGTGATTGAAAGTCCTTTGTGTAACTACTAGTACTGCTCACATTCACTCTTGAGATAAGCCTGGCTGCTCAGCTCGCTACCAACAAACTGTGTGGTACAGACATATACAAAAGGTTGGTCTTGCTTACACCTGTAGTCCTAATTGTGTGTGGGGGTCCCAGAGGGTACTGCATGCAATTCTGCCTAACAGTAGGCGGAAACCATTTGTAAGACCTACACAAAATTAGGTAGTCACAAGGTGATGAACAAAGGAACCTTCATCCAGAGACCTCTTGAACACGGACAAGTAGCCAAATGACCCTTGAGCGTGCCGATCTGAAGGCCTGATGAAGCTAGGCATAGAGGAAATTCCATCACAATGGTGGCAGGACATCAGATGGGATCTGCCCTGCACTCTACACCATGCCTCAAATCTTCTCCCCATGCATGTATACAGGGGTTTAGTGGAAGGTTTGCATACAGTCAGCAATAGCTCAAGTACTTCTGAGAGGTCATAGTCATACCTCCTCCTTGCAAGCGCAATGTATGAGGGCTGAGGGACTAGTTCGGGTGAAGCACCTGACATAACTTGAATAGAAGCTCTGGCTTCGAAGAGGCCGGCGAGGTGGGCAGATGGTCATTTGCAGGAGTTCCGAGTAACATGTTCTCCTCGCCCAGTCTGGGGTGATCAAGATCATGGTGGCCTGGATCTTCAACCTCCAGAGAACCCCATAGGATGACAGAAGTCGGACCCACTCCACCAGGAACGCTTGCCCTAGTGCACCCATCACATGGAATTCCCTTAAGCAGAACTGCCTTCACGTCACATTGAAACTTGTAGCAGATGCACTGTCGAGGTAACCCACAGATCGAAGCGCTCCTGCAGGACCTCTGGTCACAATTCCCACTCGTGAGACTGTGCTCGAGTGTCTGCCAGCCATTTTCTACTCCTGCTAGATAGGCTGCAGAAGCAGAGAACCTGTTCTCCAGCGACCAGAACCACAGTTGCAAGGCCTCCTTGCGTAGGGGCAGGGACTGCACAGCCCCTTCCATGTTGAGGTAATGCATGGCCACTGTGTTGTCCATTAGAATCAGGACACGTTTCCCCCTGAGGGAAGACGCAAAAGCCATCAGGGCCAGCCTGACTGCTCGCAACTCCAGCCAGTTGATGTGCCACCAGGGTTCCATTGGGGACCAAAGACAGTTCACTTGCAGATTCTATGACAAGACGGAGGCGAGCATTATGCTTAGCTCTTTAATTTGCCACCAACATAGCAATTCAACTTTTAATAAACTTTTACAAAATAAATGTTTCTTTGCTTCCATGAAAAAAAGAAATCTTTAGTTTTAAAGTTTAGAGTCTTTGTAGAGGCTCTTCCCTGGTCTCCTACAAGTCCCATGCACCTCCTGGTGCTCAGTAGTCCTTCCTCCACCAATCCGGAGTCTGACACACTTAGTCTAACACTAGGTCCTTTCCTCTTTCTTTTTGCTGCCAGCATTCGGAGAGGAGTGATTTATTTTCTCTCAGTAGGAACATATTCTTAGTGTATTTTCCTTTCATGCATAAGAAAGTTATCTATAGATAACGTGAGCGTTGCGCATATTTAAGAAGAAAAAAAAGAAAAAAAAAATGTAGATATTTATACTCAAGTAAACTTCAGCATTATTACTTTGTAAGCGTTCTCGTCAGGCGGCGCTCCGCGTCTGCTTCAGTTCATTAAGCGGTTCAGCTGACCCGCGTTTGTCATCCGCTTTCTCGTTAGTTCGAGAGCTGAGGAGGCGGAGCCTCAGGCGCTCTCGCCCACGTTAGGCATCCGGCCCGCTCCTCAAGTCATCACACGGCAGGCATGCGTTAGGACCCTAAAGGAGCGGGAAGTTGTAAGCCTTCCCTTAGCTCCCCAACCCCTTCGGGCATTCTCCTTTCATCGCGTACGCAAAGGGAGTGCTGCGTGTTATCTGTGCCCTATCTGCTTTTCTACTGCAAAAAAAATAAATAATAAAAAAAAATAATGTATTTGTTCTTTACAGCAGCACACGTGTCTCCAGAAGGCCTTCACATTAAATTGCCTCATTTAGTGGGCCTCATTCAGTCGACTGTAAGGCACGTTAGCTTTGCTAACTCAAGGAAGTTATGGCCCATTATCAAGAAGGAGAGCACTCCACATCTCCTGATTATTCCGAGGAAGAGTGGGAGGAAGAACCCTCTCATCAGGAAACAGAACTGTCACTCAGTTTTAAAAAAGTTCTAGGGGAATCCCTATCTGTAGCAGTTTCTGAGGGTGTACAACCGATTGCCCAGAGATTAGATATGCTGGAGGCATGGATTTTACAAAAAGGTCAGAAATCTCCTAATAAAAAGAGGGCGCTTAGCCCTGGCGAAGGAACGTCGACTGGACACCCCCATAGAGGGGTTGAACAGGGGTGTAAGGCTCGGAAGAGCTCTGACTCTTTGACCCCCCCCCGAGCAAGGAAAGGAGGGTAGACCAAGACCCCCACAAGACAGGCAATCCCGTCGCAAGATTGAAGAAGGCCTTCCTGGCAAAATCAACAGATTGCCAACCCAGACCCCCTACCCCAGGGGTGTATATTCTCGGGGACATAGACCAGGGCTACTCGCCCGATGACGAAGCAGAAGAGGATGATGAACCCTCAGGGCACACAGCAGCAGATGAAGTGATCCTTGATCAAGAGGAAGACACGAACGATATGTTCGACCCGGATACTATTCGGCATCCGAAATTTAAGGAGTGGGTTCCTTCCCCAAAGGTAGCGCTTTACATGGCGCAGCATATACGCAAACCGCTCGACAGAGAAGTAAGGTCTCGCATGAGATCGGAATGCCCCCGCCCTGATCTCCCAGACAAGTTATCGGAAACCCAAGATTTAGACCCAAAGATGGTTACTTTTGTGACAAAGTCTGCCAAAGATATCAGGAAAGGCGTGGACAGAGCCTGGCGAGGGTGCCAGGATAAAGTCCTTGATTTAGCAGGCCCATTGGCAAAAATTATGGACCTGGCGGAGAAAGCCAAAGACACGGGATTCCCCCATTGATCCTCTAGTCCTAGCGAACTGGGCACAGAGGGCAATGTGCTTCCAGGGGAATGCCAACTGCGCCCTCTCGTCAGAGAGGAGAAGAGGGGTGCTCCTGAAAATCGACTCAAAGCTAAGCGACTTATCGTCTTACGAAGCGGGCCAAGGAGCGAAAGGCCTCCTCTTTGGCGAGGCATTCGCGAAAGAAATGTCCCAATTTGTAGGAACGTATTCAGCCCTCGAAAAGGTCCAGAACTCCATCAAAAGAATCTTTCCCGGGCGAGTTTTTGCTGGGACCGGACGCCAGAGGGGTCGGGCGTCCGGTCGATATTCCTATCATCGCAGACCCCAAGGAAACAGAGCACAATATTGGGAGGGAAGACAGCAAGATTCCTTCTTCCCCTCCCGGCCGAGGTTCCCAAGAGGTCGCAGACAAAGAGGAGCCTTCAAGCAGGCAGGCGCCACTGGCGGTGAGTACACCAAATGTGCAAGTGGACTGCAGGACCCTGATATTTCTGAATGCTTGGCGCGCATTGTCCAGCGATGCTTGGGTTTTACAGGCCGTAGCAGGTTTGCGCATAGAGTTTCTAGGCGACCCCTTTCAAGCCCAAGAGCCGCAAGCTATTCACCTAGCAGCGCAGGAAGCAGCGCTTCTTCAGAACGAGCTAGTAAAGCTTCGCCAGAAAAATGCGATAGAGCGCGAGTCGCAGTCTTCCCCTGGGTTTATAAGCAACATGTTCCTCGTGCACAGAAAAGAAAAAGTGCGCCCGGTTATCAACCTAAAGAGCCTAAACGAGTGGTTAAAATACAATCACTTCAAGATGGAGGGAATCCATCTTCTCAGAGACCTTCTGCGCGTGAGAGATTGGCTAGCACGTCTGGATCTGAAAGACGCATACCTTACAGTGCCCATAGCAGAAGACCACCGCTGATACCTTCGTTTCCGCTGGAACAAAGGTGTGGCGTTTCAAATGCCTACCCTTTGGCCTCGCTTCAGCCCCATGGGCCTTCACCAAACTGATGAAGCCGGTGGCAGCGGCCATAAGAGAAAGAGGTATTCGGATCATAATTTATCTAGACGATATCCTGATCCTGAACCAGAGCAAGGACGCCCTGATCACCGATATTCGTTGGGTTTGCACCTTACTATCTTCCCTGGGGTTTCTAGTGAACCTCGACAAGTCTCAATTGCAGCCACTTCAAAGAGTGGAATTCCTAGGTTTCACCATAGAGACAGTAAAAGCAACTCTGGAACTTCCGAACCAGAAAGTAAAAGCAATAAGGAAGGAGATCAAGTCAGTCCTAGCGAAAAAGACCATCTCGCTAAGGTACCTAGCCAGAATAGTGGGACTTCTAGCAGCTTCTATCCAAGCAAAGTTCAGAGAGAAGCCCAAACTGTGAAGATGTGAGCAAGTTTCCTCGAGCTTTGTCGATACCGCCTCTGGAGATTATCCTCGGATCAGCCAATTGTCCAGGTAAGGGAATATGTGAACGCCAGATCTCCTGAGATGAATCGCCACCACCGCCATAAACTTGGTCAAAACCCTGGAAGTGGAGTGTTAGGCAGAATCCTGTGCAGTTCCCCTAGGGAGCACTACAGAAGATTAAGACTACAGGTATATGCAATAAATCCCCTTTGGTATTAGTATGTACCACAAAGATTTAGTTGGTAGCTGTGGCTAAGCAGTCAGACTTATCTCAAGAGGGAGATGAGCAGTATTCAGGGTTTACACATTAGGGCTTCAGTACTATGGAACAAGGAAACACTGTCCAAAGCTTTGTATCAAAAAGAATATATATATTTATTTTACACAATCTGATGTTCACACACAAATCACAATTGTAAAAGCAAGTTAAATCAGTTAAGAAAAGTATACACAACTCCCTATCTAAATTGTAAACAAGTTTGAGCAAGAGTGAAAACTGAGCAACATGGCACAGTGTAAACCAAGCAGAAATGGCACTCTAACAATTTCTCGGAAAGGACAAGTTATACAGGTTTAGACTAACACACCAGCAACACTTCGCAAGCAGATTGTGAACAAGTTAGGCAAGGCAGTACTTTAGCATATCACACTGTTCTCAAAACAGCTCAAAGCCACAGGTGGGGATTCACAAACTTCTTACTCCATGGAGCACTGTCTGCTGTCTACAAAAAGAAGTTTGGTTCCTTAAAGGTGCCAAACACACATGGGTATCCTATCTAGTGGTTAAGTAATACTATAGTACTCAAGAAATACAAATGTTATTAGTCATACAAAGTCAATAAAAAGTCATCATAAAAATGATCACTCAACCTTAAAACACCACAAGTGAATCAACCTAAGTCGGTTCTATTCATAAATTCGATCTTGGGTCAAACCCGTGTAGTCTCATCACACTGAGATCCCTTAGCCTTAAATGTTAATGGCTATTGCATATTTTGAATTTGTAGATTCCCAACTTGTACAAGTTTCTGTCCCATTAGCACAACAATGTAGAACATTCTTCAGGGGTATTAAGTATCTTGTGTCGATTCTATTCAAGATGAAACTGTACTACTAAACCTCCGTCTTCTTGTAAAGACAATGTACCCTGTTGATAAAAAGGAGGCGCTATATTACTCCCTCATGTCACAATCCTAATTCATTAATTCAACTAGCTGTGTAACCCTTATCCCCATAAGGGTGAAAAAACATGCTGTAAATTTACATACCTCTCTAGCTCGAGGGTTCAATATCCTGGAGTCTTCTCTAACCTTGATTGGTTATCATAACAGCAAAATTCCAATTATTTTAGAAATTAATGCCCTGTTTCCTCTATCTTCTGACCTAGTATACAACACACATTGGCATTAGATTCATGTTGGCCTGGTGTATGATATTAACATATCCTGGTACCTCGAGAAAAAATCTTACCATATTGTTCAAAGTGTCACTCCATCCAATCATGGTGTGTTCCTACTTCTCAATAATATATTTACTTCTCCAAGAAGTTGTCTGTTCCCTAAAAGATATAATTATAGATAAAACTCCCCTTAGTGGTATATCCACTTACTGAATTTTAAGCCAGTGTGCTTATTGTATTGTAAGCATCCACTTACTTGTAAAACAGTATATGGGAGAAAGTCTCCAAGGCACCCAGCTCGTGAGGTCCGTTTTTTTTTTCAAAATCAGACACTCCTCAATTGGAGTTGTCCTCTTCCTTCTAAGTAGCTGTAAAGTGACAAAAACCTCATGAGGCCAACTGGTCTATAAACCATGAGGAGGCTACAATGTTCTTATTTTATAAAATACTCACTGAGTTAAGTCTTGGAATGGCCAGTAGCTCGATCCGGGGTATGCCTCTAACGGCTCTGTTTTAAAGTTGGGATCCCGGGATCGCTCTCGTGGGGGACGTAATGACGTCATCTAGCTGCGGGCCGACGTCTACGCCGCATCACGTGATGACATCGCGTTAAAGCACGCGCTCGGATTATGGGTATTGTAGTGCGGGAAACAAAGCGCAACCCGTGTATTTCGTAGAGAGGGACTATACGGTACCACCTCGAAAATTAATAGGGAAAAACTATTAACCCTTTCCAGTACTTCCATAGTAAGATGGGTTGTACTGATTTAGTTCATAAAAATTGACTTGTAAAGTCAATGGGGACTTTACATGCCCTGGGAGACAGTAGTCAGTCCCACGGTATGGAGTCTATGTTTGGGGGGTCGCTACAACACCCCTGTGGTACGGCATGGAGGGTGCTGTGTACCACACGTTAAAAAGATCATTCCTATGAGGGTGAGAAAAACCCCATAGACCATAAGCACACAAGATAGCCTAAAACATACCCTAGCAATCTGTCTAAGAGTGGGAAAAAAGGGTCTCACTCTTAGCAGGAGAAAGAAATAAACCCTTCAAATCCAGCAAAGCTGCTGGGGGACTCTATAGATAAGGGAAATTATCCTTTAGAAGAAATTCTCCTTAACATGGAGGTTAAGCCAGAGAGGAGCACTTTGAAGTGAAAGGGAGCTATCCGACGACAAATCTCAGGAAACGCTTGTGCTTCAGATGGATTACCATGTGGAAATAAGAGTCCTGAAGGTCCAGCGATACCAACGAGTCCTGGAGCTGTAGAGCCCAGAGAATTTCTTTTAACGTCATTATCCTGAACTTGCCCTTTCTCAGGAACTTTATCAAAGCCCTGAGGTCTACAATGGGACAGTCTCTTCCTCCTTTTTGTGTACCAGAAAGTATCGAGAGTACAAGCCCAATCCACTCTCCTCGTTTGGCACCCTCTAACAACAGCATTCTCAGCTATTCCTGGAGCTCATGTGCCAGTTGATGTAGGTTAGGGGGGGGGGGTTCAGGGTTAACGGACAGTAACCGCATCTGACGAGCTGCAAGGACCATTTTTATTTATTTATTACATTTGTTATACGCCCAGACCCTGAGGTATCACAGCGTAGATTCAGTCAGTTTGGTTATTACAATCTTTACAGTTTTAAACAGTAGGTATTAAGACAAACACATACAGTACATAGTAATATCAGGTACATAAAAGCATCTATGATGGCATAGATGGATCAAGGTTAGGATATCTGGGTCTGTTAGAATTGGTTGAATAGCCAGGTTTTCATTGATTTTTTGAATTGCTCGCAGGAGTCGTCATTCTTAATGTTTGTCGGGAGAGCATTCCAGTGTCTAGGGGCTAGAACTTTGAAACTGCTGCCCTCGGCTCTCAAGCTTTTGAATCGTGGGATTTCAAGGAGCGAGTTGTTGCTGGATCTAAGGGATCTGGTGGAAGACTTTTTCATGACTGCATTGTTGATGTGTTTAGGGGCTGTGTTGGCAATGCATTTATGCGTAATGAATAAGGTTTTGAATATGATTCTCGCCTTAATGGGTAACCAGTGATTATCTCTCCTGATGTTAGATATGTGCTCTGTCTTTTTTATTCCTAGTGCTGCTCGAAAGGCTTTGTTCTGCATAAGTTACAGTTTGGCCAAGTTGGCGTTGGAAGTGCCTAGGAAGAGTACATTGCAGTAGTCTAACTTTGGAAGTATTAGTGCTCTCGCTAGGGTAACGCAGTTTTTGGGCGTGAGGAATTTGCATCTTAGGGAAATGAGCTTGCCGTTGTAGGAGGTGGCTGAAGAGAGGGCGTTTACTTGTTTTGTCATTGTTAGGTTGGCGTCTAAGTAGACACCGAGGGTTTTGACCTGTTCGAGTACTGGGATCGTGGTACCATCAATGATGCATAAACAGGCTGTAGGGAGTTAATTCTGAATGATGACCAGACTATGATCACCTCTGTTTTTTCATCATAGAGGCAGAGGCTGTTATGAGCCATCCAGTTTTGAATTAGTGCATAGGTTTGATTAATAAGCAGTGTATCCTGCTTGTAGTTGCCTGATAGGGAAATAAGGATGTGTGTGTCATCTGCAAAGTTGGTGTAGAAGACACCCATGGCATCCAGGGCTGCAAATAGCAACTTGGTATAGGCATTGTAAAGGGTGGGTGATGGGCAGGATCCTTGAGGAACACCTATGGGGACTGGTATGGGTTAGGCTGACTCTTTGCCGATAGATACTCTTGATGTCTTGTCTGCTAAAAAGGATTTAACCGATTTGGTGGCATCCTTAGAGAAATTAAAGTTGTTAGATGGGTGGCACAGAGTTTGTTGTGGTCAACTAAATCGAATGCGGCTGAAAGATCTAACAGCATTAGAAGACAGTTTACCTGCTTATCTGGAGGCATCCATTTGAATTTTCAAATCGAGAAGTGCCATTTCAGTGCTGTGGTTTGGGCGAAATTCTGATTCTCAGCACCCAGCAGTTGGTGTTCTAGGTGGTTTTGGATTTGGGTGTACGCTACTTTATCTATTATTTTCAATAGGAATGGGACCGTTGATATTGTTCGGCAGTTTGTAGGGATGGACAGGTCTAGTGTTGGCTTTTTCAAGAGATGAGTCACCCATCCTTTTTTTGATGCTGGGGGGGGCCGTGTTGGAGTTAAAGCAGGCATTGATGAATTTGGTGATAATGGACGTTGGGGCGCAGACTTTTACTAAGGGGGGGGGGGATTGGTCTTCACAGTTGGATGCTTTTAGTTTGGCTATGGTGTCTAACACAGCTTTTTGTGAGACGCGGGTGAAGTGGAATGGTTTGCTGTGATTGGCATTTGGAGATTCCTCTAGGATGGTGGGTAGGGTTTTGCCTGCTAGGATTTGTTTTTTGTTAGTCATTTTCTTTTGTAGAAGTAGTATTTTGGATGCTAGCCCGTCTTGGATTGTGGTATACCACATTTTACTGGCATTAATGGGTGATGTATCTTGACAGGGATTCTCTAGTTCTCTCAGTATGGAGAACAGCTCCTTGAAATTGGAGGAGGCATTGGTGATGCGCAGATTAAGGGAATTCGCTTTGTGGGTTATTATGGCTGTTTTGTAGATATTGTTGGCATCACTGAACGCCTTTGCTGAATCTGGAGTATTATTTTTTTTGTGGTTGTGCTCTAATGCTCTTTTGGTGCGTCTCAAGGAAACTAGTTCCTAGTTGAAACAAAAACTTGAGCGTTTCTCTGTCCTCCGAGTTTTAGTTGTGATAGGAGCTAATAAGTCAATGATGGTTGAGAGGCATTTTTGGTAGCACTCTGCCAGGTAACTAGGATTGTTGCTTTCGGGGTGGTGGATGCCAGTTCTTCTCTTAGGGTGGTGGAGAAGTTGTCAGCTGTGAGTTTAATATTTCTGGTTTCAAAGGTATCAGTTTTTTTTGTCGCGGTGGGGTCTATAGTCCTGTTTAGAGAAAGGCTGATGATGCGGTGGTCAGACCAATCAATAGGAAGGATAGAGTCGATGGATACGTGAGTTGAGAGTGAGGACCCAAGTCCAGTATTCTACCTTTATTATGGGTGGGGGCATGGACTAATTGTACAAAGCTCATATCTTGCATGGCTGTGTAGAATGCTGCAGCTGCATGATCTAGGGGGTCATTGTAACCTAGGTTTAAGTCTCCGAGTAAGATACATTTGGTTTGATGTAGGTGGTGAGCAATAGTTGGATGTCTATATCAGGGTGCGTGTTTTTGTGTGGTGATCTGTACATGACCAGGAAGTTGGTGGTGGTTTTAAGGTTCGATGTGAATTTGGCTAGAAAGAGTTCATACCCCTGTGTTTCTTCAATAGGGAAATCTCTGATTTGCAACATACATTTGGCTATTAATGCAACTCCGCCTCTTTGGGTGTTGGTCTGTCAGTCCCAAGTATGTTGAATCCTGGGGGGATGGCGAGTGCTAGCAGTGGGCCTGAGGCAGGGTGTAACCAGGTTTCTGTGACCAGTAGGATGTCTAGTTGTTGGTCAATGATGAGGTTGTAAATTTCTACAGCATGTGCTCCGAGGGAGCATGCGTTGAGTGCACCTTTGAGACTGGGAGTGGGGTGTAGTAGTGGTGTGTTGCCTGGGCTTGGTATAGGTATTGGTGCTTTGGTGCTTCTAGGTTGTTTGGCTGGTGTTTTGGGTGAGCCTTTGTGTTGGTGGGTATTGGATTTGGTGTCTGTTTTGGTGGGAATGGAGATGATTGAGGTAGGAGTGATAGCCAGGTGGAGGGCTTTGGTACTGGACCCAAGTCTGTTGTATCTGGCGTTGCCCAGGACAAGTGTTATATTATTGGTGGTCCCTTAAATGAGGGAGTGTTTTGTGGTGATCAGCTCTGGGTTGGTAGTTGCTTTGTTAGAGATGGAACAAGTTACTTACCTGTAACTGTTGTTCTCCAGCATGGGTCTGGCATGGATTCACATGCTCATGAATATTCCCCGTCGTCAGACTGGGAATACTCGGCAAAGAAAAAAAATCAGTTTCACTTCTGAACTGTCTTTCTCCTAACAACCAATCACTGGTCTCTGGGTCATACTGGAGGGAGGGGTGTAGTCACCCCCTGCACAGGCTCTCCTTGGAGATCCAAATCGCACTTTGTCTTGATTGGCTGAGGTGGTTGTCCGGGCCGGACAACCGCCCTGCTGAGTGATTGACAGCCAGGCTGTGTGAATGGGGGATTTTGGCATAAAAGGCAGGACTCTTGGGCTGGAAGTCAGAGTCGCCACTGGAACTGCAAAGAACCGAAGAGAAGCGGAGAAGAAGACGGCTGCTGCAACTCCGAGTCCCGGTGAGGCCCTGCTGCAGTCCTGACCCATCTACCCTTCAACACCAAGAGAAGATCCAGTCCGGAGTCTTCTTCCCTTGAGCTGGGTGGGATCAACCATCTCACCTTCCACAGGCGAAGGATCCTCTTCTTGGTCGAAATCGCTGCACACAGCTGTAGTGGTCCGGATAGCCATCTGAAGAGCCTCTCCTGTTTTTAAAGGAGCGCACATTTTATTCACTGTTGCTTTCGCTGCTGCTGGCTTCATCCCTGGGTAGTGCAGATCACTCCAGACGTCGTCCTTGTCCCCACGACTGAAGCTTCAGGAACCGCGAGTCTGCAGGAACTACTAGGAACAACTGCCGTGGCACCAGCTTTTCTTCATACGAATAAGGTACTGTGTCCGATTTCGAGGAACTAGGGTGAACCCCTTTCTCCTCACCAAAGGCTTGTCCTCATCTTCCTTCCCTCTTATAACTTTTGTTTCTGCTTTTGACAATATCCAAGTACTCCTGGCAAACTCGAATCGTGAACTGTTCTAACCTTGTGATCCTCGATGTTAGGGAGAATTCTCTGTTTAGGCTGAATTTCCTAACCTAGTGAGTCCCCCAGCAGCTTTGCTGGATTTTTGGGGTGTATTTTTTTCTCCTGCCAAGAGTGAGACTCTTTTACCCTCACTCTTGGACATGATTTGAGTGTGTTTCTTTGGATCTAGATGTGTTTAATGGGCTATGGGGTCTTTTACCCCATAGGGCTTCATGTGTTTTTGTGATGTGTGTTACACAGCACGCTCAGTGCAGTGACACAGGGGTGTCATAGTGACCCCCCAGTATAGACTCCATACCCTGGGACTGACTACTGTGTCCCAGGGCATGTAAAGTCACCATTGACTTTACTAGTCTTAAATTCTGAACAGAACCAGTACAAACCATCATATTGTGGACGTACTGGCTGGGGCAATTCGATTTATATTCAACCACAAATATTTCTCTATGGGATTTTCCCATTGTTCAAGGCTACTATCTTTATTTAATTATTTACGGTAGCCTCGAACACCGCCGGTTTATTTAATTAATATTAATTCTCCGGTTGGTATTTTTTGCCAAAACTTGATTCTAAAATGGCGTTTGTGTTCTCTTCTGTGACTCCAACCCAAGTCGAGCCCTTTGTTCCACTTTTTGGCGGGCTTCTCCACAGAAGCCCTCCAAAGTGGTGCCACTCTGTCTGGGGTACTTAGGAGGGGTGGAGGGGAATTTAGGCACCCTGGACTGAGTTGCCTAGGCAACTCAAGTCGCACTCCATCCCGATTGGCCCAAGTAGTGAGCCGGCCGGCTCACAACTTAGCATGTTTGAGTGACAGCTAGGCTGAGTGAATGGGGGTTTGCTGCATAAAAGCAGGGCTTTGGGGACTGGAACTTCAGAAGTCGCCACAGGAACTAAGAATCCGACGAGGGAGAAGCTGAGCCGACCTGGTACGACACCACCACCGGTGGAGCCCTGCTGGACCGTCTCACCACTTTTTCCCAACGACAGAGGAGATCTCCCGCCGGAGAGTCTTCTTCCTTTGACTGGTGGGGATAACCAGTTTCACCGTCTTTTCGCTTTCCCAACGTACCTCGTGGCCGCCTTGCCTGTGCCAAGCACCCCGGCAACCGGGATACCATGTTTTACCACGACCGCGAAACAAAGGTACCACCTTTAACCTGAAAACTCCACGGCTGGTTTCTTCCCTGGTAGTGCAACGACCTTCATCCTTCCTCCAAGTCGAGATCTTCTCTTCCCCTGGACGACGACGCAACTTGCACCCACTACCAGGAACAACTGCCACCGCTGGAGGATCCTTCCCACTTAAGGTACCGTGTCCCGCCTGGCTTCCCTTGCTACCGACTGTACGGGGTAGATTTAGCCCCCGGCTTTCGAACCTGGGTTAGCCTGGGACACCCTGGCTAAACTTTCCTAAGCCTCTCTAAACTCTTTTTTGAACACTCTGCAAGACTTTCTAAGCCTAGTGTAACTGTGTGATCTTGGGCGCATTTGTGCTCTGCTCTCTGTAAGAGTGGCCCAGCCTTTGGACTTTGGCTCACCAGTGATTTTTTGCTCTTCTGCCTTGCTAACAGTGTTCCTGAATCTTAGAGTGGTGTACCTTTCCATATTCTGTCTTTTTCCCTCCCTTTTCTCACAAACTTATTGGAGTGCCATCTAGTTAAGCGCTCACCTCTGTATGAAAATAAGTGTTGTTTTACTGTGACTTATCTGATAAGGAAAAGGAGTGTATATATTACAATAGTAACTGGCCCTCATTACGACCCTGGCGGAAAGTAACTGAACTGACCGCCATAGCGTAAATAGCGTTTCCGCCATTGCACGATGGAGTAAAGTGCGGCTAATTCTGACCCATCGGGCACGAGCATTACGCCATGGCGGAAGTGCAAAGTCCGCGATGGCGGAAATGACCCCAAAACGCCCCTCACCGCCGTCGTACGGTGCAATTCCGCCACACATCATAGAGGTCACCGTAATGAGCGGTAATCGCAAAATACGGTGACCGTAAATATACGGAAACGGAAGTAAAAACATGTTGCCGGAACGGGAAACAGCACGCCGTACACCTATAAAATCAGAATCCCAACACAACCATCAAAAATCCGACCCTGAGACACATCCCAACCCGTTAGCCACCCTAGTTAAAACAATCAAAATGGGAAAAGTTGCTAAAAAAGCGTGCGACCGCAAGCGGCAGGTCCACTTCTCCCATGAGGAACTCACCGTGCTCACAGAGACCCTCCAGGAGAATGCTGCCGTTGTCTTCTCGACGCAAATGACCAGGACGGCACTTGCGAACAAGAAGGCCATATGGGCCCCGGTGGCACAGCGTGTAAGTGCGGTGGGGACCGCACCCCGCAACCCACAGCAATGCAGAAAGCGATGGGACGACTTGCGGATACGTGTACGGAGCATACTATCAGCCAACCGTAACATTGCCACAGCTACCGGGGGAGGATTGGAATCACCCATCAAGTTGACCCCCTGGGAAGAAATCTGTGCCTCCACTATTGGAATGGAGAGTATAGAGGAAGTCAGAGGGATGGAGAAAGGAGTGCAGACATCCGAAGAATCAGGTAGGTGGGCCAAATAAAACAATGCTAAATCCACAATGTCCAATCATGTGAAGTACCATGTGTCCCCATAGTGCAACAGAAACACATGTCCAGGAGAACGTCCACATACATTGGCCTGATAGCGCACTTTAAAAGTCACATTAAATACATATATAATTACAAATCCTAAAAACACCCTCTACATGTGCAGCATGCACACCCTAACTGCAGGCTGCAAAACAACTGCATCCTCAATCCACACAAAAATGAAACCACCTCCAAGGCCCTCACCCAAATCACCCTCAGGTACCACCCCAATGCATGTGATACATTGCCATTCCAATTTCCACAGACCCATAAATAACGCTTGCCCTCCTTTACTCCACCACAGGGTCCGATTCAAACGACGAGCTTCAGGACACCCCTACCAGCACACCTGCAAAGAGGGCCAAGACCAACGGCCAAAGACCCTCCACCTCAGCTGCACGGATCAAGACACGGCAGCAGCACAAATCAAGTGGCAGCACACAGGAGGGGACTTCAACAGGCACCCCAGCAGCCAGCATGCGCACCCCAGCAGCCAGCATGCCCACAACAGCAGCACCACAGGTCCCCCCAATGGATGCCACAGAAGGCACTGCTTCTGGTGGCAGCAGCACCATAGGTGACACTGCATACATGCCAGCATGCTCCGACACAGAAAACGGTGCTGCCGATGTAGGACCCATCCATGACCTGTCTCAATCCCCCTGTTTGTTTCATCCCGTACACCATGAGGATACCACGCAGGGGCACCCACAAGACGACAACTGGCCATCCCCCACAATCCCTGTGGCAAGGCAACATGAGGTGATCAGCCCCTCTGCGACACCACCGCAAATGGGCATGGCCCAGCAGAGGCAACAGTCCCTCGACCAGGTGATCGTGCAACAGCAGCAACTGGCCACGCTCCTCAAGGAGCATGCTGATGAATGTGGGGGTTCTAAGGCAGCCATAGAAACATCTACTGAGACACTTAGGGCACAAATGGAGCGAAGTACAGAGACACTAAGGGTACAAATGGAGAGAAGTACAGAGACACTAAGGGTACAAATGGAGAGAAGCACCGAGAGCCTGAGGGGGGAACTGCATGCGACGTCCAAAGACGTATGTGGTGAACTTGCCGCTGTGCGCCGTGTGCTCACTGAGCTCTCACAAACCCTTAGGGACATGCATGGACGTGAGCAGGCAGAGACATCATCCGTTGCAAGTTCCGTCCAGGGCAGCCCCCAACTTAGATCTGGGAGGAACCTGCGCTCCACAGACAGGGGTGCCCCTGATACCCGGAGAGGGGGCTTGCAATAGCGTCTGCCCACTGACAATGAGCATCTTTGGACACTGGTGTTCGGGGGGGAGGTAGGAGGGTGGAGGGGGGGTGTTGGGCTGTCTTGGGTGGTGGGTCGATGGGGTGTGTAATATAATTTCACATATGCTATAAACATTTCATAATCATCCAATGAGATGTGTGGACATTGATCTTTGTGTACGAGGCCTTTATAGGCGTACAGTCCACATTGTGCATGTACCAGAGACACACAGTGCCACAAGTCCCGTGTCCATGTATCAGCCACCAGGCGCGAGTGCTAGAAGCATGAATCTATGATATTCTGACAAATTTCACGGGCCTCCTCTGCCTCGCGGACTCCTTGAGGTGCTGCCACATCCCCACCCTCATCATGACCATCTTCAGGTGCTTGCAGTTCTGCGTCAGGGGGCATGGGCACATTTCTACGAACGCACATGTGTAGCATGACACATGCCATGACCATCTTTGCAACCTTCTCATGGCGGTACAGGAGTGCCCCGCCAGACCTGCTGAGGCAGCGGAAACGAGCCTTCAGTAGGCCGAATGCCTGTTCTATGACTACACGGGTACGTGAGTGGGCATGGTTGTAGTCCTCCTCATGCTGGTTCTGTGGGTTCCGGAGTGGTGTAAGGAGCCATCTCTTCAGTGGATACCCGGCATCACCTGTATGTGGACAATAAAGGATGTTTGTGGAATGACATTGCTACGTACGCACCCCCCCCCCCTTCCTGCCAGGTCATTGCCGCATCACATACCCCACATTATCATGCATGAAATGAGACTCACCGAGTAGCCAGGATCTGTTCCCTGCGTGTCGCTCCATGTAGCGTGGTATTGTAGAGTTCCTCAAGACCATAGAATCATGGGTTGATCCAGGAAATCGGGCACAACAATGTGTAAAGATCCTGTTGGAGTCACACACCATTTGTACATTAAGAGAATGATATTGTTTCCGGTTGCGGTACTGGACCTCCATGGCATGTGGGACAACCAATTCCACATGGGTGCAGTCGATGGCACCAATGCAACCCGGTATGCCGGCAAGTGCATGGAATCCCACTTTTGTGTTTGTAATCTCCTGCTCCGAGCGTGGTAAAGAGATGTAGTCGTCTGCGTGCTTCAGGAGGGCATCGAGCACTTGCAATAGTGTCCGTGACAACAGTGGCTGTGAAATGCCATGCAACTGTCCGACTGTGTGCTGGTAGGTGCCTGTGGCCAGGAAGTGGAGTACAGACACCACCTTCAGTAGGGGTGGGATGGCGGTTGGGCTATCTATCATGCTGACAAGGTCAGCGTGTGTCATGTTCACAATGGCGGTTATGGTGTCCAGGTCCAAACGGTAGAGGGTGTGGATCTGCTCAGCAGTGAGGTTGAACGGATGAGCTCGGAGGCGTGGGATTGCGGGCTGCCTGCGTGGTGGTAGTGGCTGTGCTGGTGGGCCTTGCTGGCCCAGCCTTGCCCTCCTCCTCCTCCTGCGTCTCCTCTGTGCGGCCGGTTGTTGTAGTAGTAGTTGGTGTTCGTCTTCTTCTTGAAGTTGGAGTACTTGCAGTGCTATCAGGTCCCCCAGGGCCAACATCGCTAGTCCTGCCGGTAGCATTTTGGAGTGGGTGTGGTTGTGGGAGGGGGTTGGGTGTGCAATTTATGTGTTTTCAGGCTGTATAGCCTCCACCTGTGGTGATTCATTCCACCTGTGCCAGCTGCAATCCCCTTTGGGCGAGCACGTCCCGCACACAACGCTGCAATTTGACGCATGGCATCTTGCTATTACAATCATGTATTTAATCCCGATGGCAGTGAAATATTGGTTTATATGTTCATTCTGCTATAGTCCCATTGTTTCACATACTATCTTTGCAGTCGCGAATAAACTTGTGAAGGGTCAGTGGAATGTAGTACTCCATTAACGGTGGACCCTCATGCAGCACTGTACCGAGATTCACCGACGGGCGGGGCGTCCCATTTGTGAGTGAAGCCAGTTGCCATTTTCACACACTGCCGCACTACATGGATGAATTTGTGATTTCAAGCGGTCACAGATGCCTTTTCGACGTGATGTTGCAAATGAGGAAATCGAAGGACAGCGCTTTCGGTTTTCAGCTAGCGGCGAGGAGACGCCCACAGGTCTGACTGGAAATATAACGTTCTATTGTTTAATGTCCTTGGGACAGGGGCCATGGCGAGAATGCAATGATTGATATGAATAGTATGGAATGCGCAATAGCGTAGTGGACGATAAGGCAGGACGTTCCCAAATACATGTTACTTCACAACACTAGAATTCCGGGCTGGAGCACAGTGGATTTTGCAGACTGCATTACGCACAGACTCAATGGAAATTTCAAATGTTATGTGAGTAAATAATCAGGCGTTTTTATACCGGGATGAGGGAATGATGTATGGATGCATGGACAGATGATTTAATTAAGAGTTTGCCATGTACATGGCTTTTTGGAATCTATCCCTTCCCCTGCGCTATGTGATGCAGAGCTGCCATAGTGGGACCATCGTCTATCTGCCCTTGTTAACCCTCCCTGTCTCGACGCGCCTTCAAACACTTGTGTCTATGCACGTTACTAATCCCTTCTAATGGATTCTGTTTTAACAGACGCATGCACACAAACACTCGTTTGTAATAGTGTTTTCACCTCGATTTATATAGTTATGATTCGCAAGTGATTTTTGGGTGGAAATAATCCTTTTGAGTGGGCTAGCATGCATATGGCTGTAGATTTAGTGTGATCATTGAAGTGAGTAATACAAATGAAGTTCTGATGCCCATACTATTCTTTTTCATTTCATTTGGGTGACAGGTATCTCCTCCCCTTTTGCCGCTGCCATCTGTATGCCACTCCTGCAGATGGCTTTTACTCCCGACACCTGCTGCTTCGAGTTAATCAGTGGAGCACCATTACGATCTTATGGGACGATCGCCAATGGGCCACATGCCCTTACGCAGTACTAGTGGCTAGGAGCAACATTTCAACCTTTCAGCTGGACTAGTGCCTACCTAATGGGACGGCCCTGCGGTTCTAGGCGCTTCCATGTTGCCTTTTTGAACGTGAATGTAGCCCCTGTGTACCATGAAGGAACAGGGCGTCACACAAGTAGAAGCTGGTCATTTATTGCGGATGCAGCCCACAGTAATGAAAAATATTTTGGACTTTATGACCTAATAGCTGTATGGGCTTGGTGAATTTGATGTGCATTAAATTTTTATTCTGATATTAACCGTGTAGCATTATTCTTTGCAAGTAATGTAGCATATTCCTATTTGTGGAGCGATGTATTGTGAGAAGATTTGCATTGGGTTCCGGCTTCTGAGTATAGTTGCGTGGTACTGTACTGGCCGCGTTTGCCTACGAAGCACAGTAAGGTCAGGGATAGGGGCTGCCATTATGACTGTTTTAATGATGTCATGCTCAGGGGCGGGGGATTAGCTTTTGTGTAACAGATGCCGGTCAGCCAGGTGGATTGGTGGAATGATGTGATTATCAGAAAATGGCTGGTCACAGGTGCCTGTGTTTGCGTGCGTTTCTTGGAGGGAGACTGAGGTCATGTCCATTGGAATAGCTTCTGTATTCGTGCCATCTGTGCCCTGCAGCTCCCATTGGCCCCTCTTGAGATGAGCCTGGCTGCTCAGTCACTCTGCCAACTTGTGTGGTACATGCTTATGCTGATGGTTGGTTTGTTTACTGGCAAGAGTACAGGGCTGGTGCAGTCTCCCTCAGGATACTGCTTTGAATGTTGCCTTACACTGGTGTCAAGCGATGGGGGCCTGTTGTTGTTTTGTCTCATATTTCAGTTCATATTGCTGTACTTGAACCTTCACATGCCTGTGCTGCATCAGTACGGCAATGGTGACATGCCAAATATGGATGGCCACTCACAAGGCACTTGGAGCCCCTACATTCATTTGTTCGTTGGCATTCATGGGTGACTTGTACATTTCACTGGTTGCATTGTGTAACTTCATTGCACCTACGAGGAGTTGTGCAATGTGGGCAGGGAGTGGTGTACAGGCACTCAGTAGGGCCATTTACGGTTGGTTCACGATGCCGTAATTCTCACCATGGCGGAATAGTCATTTTAGAAACCCGACGCGTGATGCAGTAGAACAGAACTTGTCAGAAAATGTTTGGAGTCTGATGGGACTCAGCCACCAAATACGTTATTTGTAGCGGACAGAAAAGTCGATGGACATTGCCCTGATCTGAGGAAGGCACTAGGAGTGTGCCGAAACACGTGTTATCAAAAAGGGCTATTAATAAATTCACTCTTAATATGACCAGGAGTCGAAGTTTTTGAAATACACTTGTGGCGCAGTAAAGAGATGTGTGCAGCCCTCGATATCTTTTTCACAATCGGAGTGGGGGAACTCAATGTCTCCGTTTCTGCTGCACATACCATTGCGACACCACCAGACTTGGTGAACATAATTGAAGTCGCGGAGGTCAAAGAGTGATTTGCCCCAAAAAGTTCCCTATAAAAATTATGGCGGAATGGTACTTTCCGCCATGCTTGATGGCGTTAAGTATATGTCCGCTAGGGTCAGAATTCGCGTACCGTTGCGCCATGGTGATAATTACGGTTTTGCATGGCACGCGTGCGCGTACTTGGTGCAGTTAGCGTTGGCGTTCACTACGGTGTCGCTAATGGCATCGTACTTTACGGTGACGGGTCATAATCGCACCGAGCGATATTCGATGGCGGTATTACATTTCCGCCATCGTTTTTCGATTTCCGCCAGGGTCGTAATGAGGGCCACTGTGTTTAGAATATTTTACAATAAGAGTGCTGGAGGGTTTCAAACAGTGTGTTTTTAAATAAATAATTATATACTTTGATACCAAAGCTCTGGTCAGTGTTTGCTTGTATTATTGTACCCGAGTGCCTATTGTGTATACTTTGCATACTGCCTAACTCTTCTTGAGGGAAGTCTGACTGCTCAGCCACAGCTACCAGGTAAATCTGGGTGGTGCAGACTGCTACCAAGTGGGTTAACTGCCAACACCTGTAGTCTTAAATCTTTTGCAGTGGTCCCTAAGGGAACTGTACATATTTCTGCCTAACACTCGACAACAGGACCCCTGTCTCACTGACACAGGCGATGGCCTATTGACCCTATTGACTTATCTACGTTTTAGAAAGTGTCTCTTGATTCTATCTGCCTGGACAAAAGTATTGCATATGATTTTTATCCCCAACTCTCTTGCGTTAATCCATGTGCTAAGTGTGTTTGACTACAGTAACATTTCTGCTCGCAGGTACGCTTCTCTTTCCTAAGACCGAACTGTCATTACTGTCAAAAAGTGATCACGTAATAACCCCCGGTAACGGTTTTTGTTTCACAAAACCGGCCTGTTAAATCCAAAGGTACTTACCTTGAATTGTCCTGCACAAGGGGAATTGGTTGCGTGTAGTGGATTTCAAGTGTGGTTTTAATTTAATAGAAGTGAAGTGTTTTTTGAACAGATGGTCTAAAAATAAAGGTACTTGTATTTTTTAACCAGAAACCTTGAGTCATTGTTTGCTTGAGTCACAGTAATTGTAGTCCTTTGTGTAATATCTACTACTGCTCATTTGCTCTTGAGATAAGTCTGGCTGCTCCGTGTTAGGGAGAATTCTCATCGATGGCCAATGTCCCTCACCTAGTGAGACCCCAGAAGCTTTGCTGGACTTCTGGTGTTTATTTTTTTCCACTAGGTAAGAGTGAGAGCTTTTTCCCCACTCTTACCTGTGTTTTGCTATGTGTTTCTACCTGTTTTTGTGGACTATGAAGTACACCACTTCAGTAGCCCTCTTTGATTTGTGTGTCACACAGCACCTTCAGTGCCGTGGCACAGGGTTGTCTTTGAGACTTCCCTCAACTCCATTTCTGAGGCGACTACCATCCCCCAGAAAAGGGTAAAGTTACCATTAACTTTACTTAGTCAATCTACCACAGATCCAGTGCACCCCATCTTCCATGGAGTACTGGAAAGGATTAATTCATATCCCTTTTTATCTGTACCTCTAGAGCATTGTTTCGCTCTTTTAACATTTAGACTTGGCTGGTGGCAGTGGTATCTACCCTAACTTTTCTACCGCGATTATATTAGATAAACGTGGTACTGTTCTTGGCTATTAGATTAGCCTTGAACATAAACCTGCTTGACCAAATAGTCTTTCTTTTGGCTCCGGTTGGGTTTATTCGCCATTTCTTTTTGTTAAAGTCCTTCTTGTGTTTTACTTTGCGCGGCAAATTAGGTTTGCCTTCTTTGCTCACTGTCCTTTGGCGGGCTTCTGCTCAGAAGCCCTTCTCAAGGCGCCTGGGTGTCTAGGTGGGCTGAATGTGAGGGAGGGGTGTAGTCACCCCCTGCACAGGGTATCCTAGGAAACCCAAGTCACACTTTGTCATGATTGGCCAGGGTAGTTGTCTGGGCTGGACAACCCCCCTGCTGGGGGATTGACAGCCAGGCTGTGTGAAGGGGGTTTTTCGCATAAAAGGCAGTTCTCTTGGGCTAGAAGTCAGAGAGTCACCACTGTAACTACAAGGAACCGGAGAGAAGCGGACAGAACGACGGCTGCTGCAACTACCCCGTCCCGGTGAAGCCCTGCTGCAGTCCTGAGCTATCTTCCCTTCAACGACTCAGAGGATCCAGTCCGGAGTCTTCTTCCCTTGAGCTTGGTGGGGATAACCAGCTCATCTTCCACAGCCAGAGAATCCTCTTCCTTGGTCGAAATCGCTGCACACTGCTGTAGTGGTCCGGATAGCCACCTGAAGAGCCTCTCCTGTTTTTAAGGAGCACACCTTTTATTCCTCGTCGCTGCTGACGGCTTCATCCCTGTGTGGTGCAGACCCCCTTCAGAAGTCCTACATCACAACAAAGCTCCAGGAATCGTGGGTCTGCGGGAAACCAACAGGAACAACTGCCAGGGCACCAGCTGCACCATTGGAACAAGCTACTGTGTTCTACTTGAGGAAACTGGGTGAATCCCTTTTCTTCATTTCGAAGGCTTGTCCTCGTCTTCCCTCCTTCTTATAACTTTTGCTTCCGAACATTGACAATATCAAAGTACTTTTGGCTACGTTGAATCGATCTCTTTCGACCCTTGCTCCGGCCCTTTGACTTTTGAACTCCTGTCTCTGAGTGTTTCTTGATTCCGCCTGCCTAACCAAAATATTGCCGGTCATTTTTTGCCTCCAACTCTCTCTGGGTATCTCAGGTGCTAAGTTTGTTTTTGCCCCGGTAGCATTTCATGTCACGGATACGCGTTTAATTAGTAGACCGAACTGTCAAAAAGTGATCGCAATCGTATTCGCCGTAACTTGTTTTGTTTGTTAACACCGGTTCATTCAAACACAGGGTACTTACCTTGAGACTTACTGTACAAAGTGAATTGGTTAGTTGTAGTATATTTAACGTGTGGTTTTTATTTGAGTTTCATAGAAGTGTTGTGTTTATAACGAATGGTTTAAAAATAAATGTACTTATATTTTTTACCTGAAATCTTGAGTCAGTGTTTGCTTGAATCACAGTAATTGTGGTCCCTTTGTGTAATCACCGCTACTGCTCATATACTCTTGAGATAAGCCTGGCTGCTCCGCCACTGCTACCACTCTGACATAGTAGTACCGGCTTGTACCAAAAGGTGAAATTGTACTACCACCTGTAGTCTTAATCTTGTGTAGTGGTCCCTAAGGGCACTGCCCAGTATTCTGTCTAACACCGAAGAGCGGGACGGTTGGATGATGAACTCCGCCGAAATCCTTGAAGGAACCTTTGAATTTGCCTCCGGAAGTCCGAAAGGCCGGCAGTCGCTGTTGAAGCGTGCCCAAGGCACGAGCCGTCTTGGTATCCCCCTTGATGGCCTGAAGGGACTCGTACACGATTTTTCCGAACAAATTATCCCTGTAGAAGAGCATGTTCAATACCCTCGACTGCACCTCCTGGCAAAAGTGGATGGCCTTCAAATATCCTCGCCGACGAATGCAAACGCTGTTGCCCATTTGGCAGAATCCTGTGTCAGCAATGTGTGGCCACTGTAATGGCATGGTCCGATGCCACCTCGCCCTTCTGCAGGATCTCCAACGCTTCTGCTCTCTTGTCATCGGGAAGTAAGTCCAGGAGGGGAGCGATCTTAAACCAGAGCTTGCGAGGTTGCATTGGCCGCGTTGATGGTCTTCGCTGCCGACGTGATGACCCGTCGTACAATGGCGTCTAGCTTCCCCCCTCCGTCTTGGGGTCAGGGGGGGGGGGTCGGTCGTTGACGTGGAAGAGCCAGCCGATTTTTTCCTCACCGCTGCCGAGACCACCGAGTCCAGAGAAGGCTGGGACCTCAAGCATTTGGGTGCAGAGTCCGGCACCCTGTACTTCTTTTCATACCGTCCCTAGTGGCCCGAGGACGGGTTCTTCATAAGGGACAGTCCCTCGTCCAAGATGTCGTCCAACAGAGGGATTGACAGCACGGTCTTCCTTTTGACCTCGCAGCGTTGGTACAGGAAACCCTCTTTCTTCTTTTCCTCTGGAGTCAGTTGGAAGAGGTCCGAGGCCCTTGAGATCATCGCATGGAACGGGCCTATCTCGTCGGGTGGTGAGGCTCTGGGTGGCGGAGATGGGAGGTCCCCTAACCCACCGTTGTCGTCCATGCCGTCGTCATGTACAGGTCTGTATCCTCCCTCGGTGGAGGGGAGGGTGCGATGGGTGACAAGGCGGTGGAGGATGAACTCTCCTATTCTTGGTAGGGGGTGCGCCTGATGGCCCCAGTGCCGAGGTATCCTCCGGTGCCGCGGGGTCCTCCATCGGCGTAAGAGGCCTCCTCGTTCGAATCTCCGAGCACAAGGTTTGAAGTGCCTGGAGGCTGTCCACCGAGATGTCCACTGGGGGTTGAGGTAGATGCTGAGGTGGCGGAGGTGCAAGCGACGGAGACAGTGGTGTAGGGTTCTCCAAGTCCTCAACGCCCTGCTCCTCCTCATCGGTCTCATCACCACTCTCGACATCTCCCTCGTCGGGGTCCTTCCCGTAGTCCTTGGCCTCGACTAATTTCTTCGCCAAAAGGGTCTGGAGAGTAGAGAGCTCCTCCTCAGAGGGGATGTCCATGCCCTGCAGGACTACTGTGCCCCACCTTCTTTTCGACCAGGGGAGACTGTTCGGGGAGATGGTGAGCATCGCCTTCTCCGGTGTCTTCTCTATGGGCTGAAAGGACAATTCCCTCCTGCCAGGCAGGCAAACTCTTGCCTTGGGGACCGTACCCTGCGAACCCAAGTCCATGGCCTTCGCTAGGGACGCCACCACACCTTCGATGGAAGGCTTTGCCAGGTGAATCTGGTCCTGCACGACCTTGGTCGAGCTAGGGGCCTTCACCTTGGGGGAGGGTCAGCGCCCAACTCCCCCTTGGCCTTCTCCGACTGGCATGCACAGGACTTCTCCAGAAGCTTACCCGGGTGGTCCGACTTCCTCTTCTTCACTGACCCGGAGTGTTGGCTCGTGGTTGAGGATGCCGGAGACGCTGTGCTCACCCTAGCCGCCAGGTAGCCCGTTGCAATGGGGCTCTCGGTGCCCTGGACTCTCAGTGCTTGGCCTTATGTTGGGTCGCTGGGGCACCCTCAAAGGTCTTAGAAGATCACTCAGATTTCTTCCTGTGGCTGGGGGAGGCATGCTGCCGGGACGCACCCATAGCTGGGGCTTTGGCCTGGAGCCACTGTGAGGCACCTGCACCGGTCCTTCATGTTGCGGGGGACCAAATCCTGGCAAAACGCACAGTCGTCCTCCATGTGCGTTTTGTCTAAATCCAGGCAGTAAAGGCACACAGAATGCCCATCGTCCAAGTAGATGTTCCGTAGGCCGCATCCTGGACAAATTCTGAACAGAGGCGTTGAGTCTTTCTTCTCTGCCATCTCCACGCAGTAGGCCTTGAAGAAGCTTCTGGAATCCTCCAAGAAGAAACTCAACGAAAATATGCCCTTGAAGGGCGCTGAGGAATCCGAAAACGGGTCCCTGTTAGTCGGAAGATGGATCGATGGAGCTTGAGGCTCGATTGACCTGAAAAATAGAGAACTCGTAGAAAAAAAAAAGAAAGAAAAAAAAAAACAATTAAAGCTCGAGAGCTATAGCACGAGGACACCTAACACTTGAACGTGTGGTAAAAATCTGAAGATGGTTTGCCAGAGGAGGGGCTTAGGTAGAGCGCAGTCATTGGCTGGGGGTAGTATGACCCAGAGACCAGTGATTGGTTGTTAGGAGAAAGACAGTTCAGAAGTGAAACTGATTTTTTCCTTTACCGAGGATTCCCAGCCTGACGACGGCAAATATTCATGAGCATGTGAATTCATGGCAGACCCCATGCTGGAGAAATTGGTTCTTTGTTCGTGTGGCAGGGGAAGGGAGAGGTGGTGGGCAGGAAAGGGGTAGGGCAGGGGATAGGGTGATGGCGCCGACAACCAAGTCTGGCTAGACGTTTGTCATACTTGATGAAGGTCCCTCGTGAGCAGGGCATGGCTTTATGCAGAATGGGAACATGATAGTTGATGGGAGACTTAACCTAGTAGGATTGGCTTGGGTTAATCAGATCAGAGGAGGGTGGGCACAGGTTGAATAGCTACAGTGCGGCTTAGACTATGGGACAGCAAGTGTGGGTATGCGCAGATATTTCTGGCGGGTGATGCCTAAAATCACAATATGGGCATACAAGTACAATCTCAATGTAGCTAAAATGCAGTTTGAGCTAATAGGACAGTGGGCGCAATATTTGTGGCAGGAGACTGCTAAAATCATAACAAGGTTAGGCACGTGGGCACGAGCAAGATATAATACAGAGGTGGTACACTACACATTAAATTGCTAGAGGAGGAATAACATAATATACAGAGCTGATATAAATGAGCATGGATAAGAAGCAGCACTCCTTGCATATGCAGTGACGAATGGCGAAACAGTAAATTCAGTAAAGGTACTGCTGCAGATGGAAGATAGTTTACACAAACGACTCGCATCAGTGAATAGAATCAGCACTATGAATCGAATCGTGGTGCAATGCATGGCGAGTTTAAGGAGCTAGAAAGGTAACAGATAGTGTTGCAAATAAACAATCAGAGCGGCGTCTGTTGGGAACAGGGTGGGACTCCTGAAATTATGCAGACTTTAAATAAGGCGCAAGTCACATCGCAGTGGTGCTAGCAGCATAGTCACAGTAACACATGGGTATTATATTAAATGTTAGAACAAATCTTAAGTAGATCAGTGAGGTGGGTCAAGCGCGTTGAGTGTGTCCCCACGTAAGCAGGTGGCGAGTGTTATTGTTCGTCGTACCTTTCGTGATACGCAGAGGTCCGCCGGGTGCAGTAGGGCGCAGTTCCTTATTCGCTGTGCTGCTGGTGTGAAATAGACAGCGTTTCTTGCCCCTAAGCCTCGATAGCCCATGACAGGCAAGGACAGGCACTGGGCCTTGGTAACCCGGCCTTTGGGACCAAGACCGGCTCACGCCTTCCGGTTTCCAGATTCCAGGTCAATAGGCAGCGACCAATCACACAGGGAAAGGTTGCTTAGTAACCAATAATAACAATCAGCATTCAGCCGCCATTAGACAGCGTGCAGAGGGTAAAGACAGCGTGCAAGCTCTAGGCACAGTAGGTCTTTCCCTGTGCAGTGGTAGCAGAGGCGGAATAGCAAGTTGCAGGCAGGTGACGTTGTGCTCCTCCTGGAGCCGGCTATATCAGGGGGAGGAGGGCTCCTGCCCTATCTTGGCTGCTGCTGTGTTGGAATGCATGCATCGGAAGTAACCCCCTTCCACCTGTCCCAGTACTCTGAGACACTTCCTACCACCAAGGAAATGTGGGGATAACTAAAAGCGACTTACAGATCGCCACCTCCCCAGAAGCTGCTGCCAGAGTCCGCTGGCACCTAGAGGCCTGTATGCCCCTTGAGGGACACGAAAAACAGCTCTGCCCTTTCCAGAGCTGCACATTCTTTCCAAATGGGACATACCGTCTGTCTTTTCTAGCCGCTAGAGGAGAAGGTGAAGGATTGCTTGGCTGGCTGTTGCACAGCGAGGCCCAGTGCCTTAGCAGTTAACTAGCAGTCCTTAAATGTCTCAGAGGACTCGACTTTCAGGCTAAACAGGTGCTCACCATCAAATGCCATGTCCAGGAGCTTGGCTTGGACTTAAGGTGAGAACCCTGAACTGTGAAGGTAAGCTGACCTCTGCAGTACTGTGGACGTCCAGATGGCATGGCCTGCGCAATCTGCAGTGTCCAAGCCCACGTGCAGTGATTGACACGCCACCTCCTTGCTAAATCAGGTACAATAATAAATCCCTCACCTCTCCACGCGGGAAGTGATTGGCGACTTTCCAGTATAATCCTCCAAAGTCTGTGAGAATATTTAGTGGCTGTACATTAGGCATTGACTGCCTTCAGGGCTATGCTCCCTGATGCAAAGCTTTTCCTGGCTAAGGCATACGTTTTCTTGGTCCCCGTCTGGAGAGTGTGGATGTGGCTGGTCTAGAGCTCACTGTGGCGGCTTGGAACACCAGACGTTCTGGTGTAAGGTGAAACAGGAAGGGTAATTCTGCATTAGCCGGTTTGTATTTTTTGGTGAGTTCAGCATTCACAGTTGGCGTGGAACATAGTCTCTGCCACAGTATGCTAATGGGGTCCGATATGGCTGCATTAAAGGTAATGCCTCATCAGTCTGCGGTCCTTTATCCAAAACGTCAGCTAACTCATATGTGGGGTGCCCAGACCCAAGACTACAACCACCTTCCTGTACTGGGCATTGGGGTGACAACAATGGGATGCCTGCTGCAAATCAAGGTCAGGGGATGTGTCAAGCCAACCTTCAGTCCGAGCCAGCAAATATGCTTGGTTCATGAAAAAATTGTCTCCCACACTCAATGGTTCCAAGCCAAAAGATCCCTAAGCAAGCCCCTCTGCCCCCCTTCATAAATAAACCTCATGGAGTCTAACACTGAGCGAGACTGCAGGAGAAACGCTCAACCATCAATGCTGTTCCAGGAAGGCCTCTCAAGAGCAACCGACGACAGTATCTGCTATGCAATTGTCAAAGTAAAGAGCGTAGGCAGCAACACTGTCAACAGGCACAACTGGTGTCTCACTCTCTGGCATCAACCATGGGTTATAAATATTGTCTCACAATTGCAGATATCTTATCTGGGTGGATGGAAGCTTACCAGTATCGAAAATCTGATGCTATAACTGTCTCCAAGAACTTAATTTGATTTCAATCACAGATTTAGGCTTTACAGAAATCGAGTTACCCATTTCACGGGGCAGGTTATCATGGAAGTGTGCAAAGCTATTATGATCCTTCAACAGTTTCATTGTGCCTACCAGCAGTATAGCAGTGCAGTGAAATGCCAAAACGGCGATTTGAAGACTAGGCTTTCCAAAATCTACCAGGAAACTGGGTTGAGATGGCCCCAGGCACTAGCCCTACACCTGCTCCACATAGATAATTACTTACACTACAAGCATGGGTTGTAGTAATGCTCACCTGTATGCTGGGTCTTGATGGGGGAGCAGTGGATGCCCTTGCCTCTTAGAAAATACCAAAGTGCTTCTAATAACTCAAAAAGAATCTGATGGTCAGGAGTCGGATGGTTCGCCAGGTTCTCTCTGCCAGTGTTTGGTGATGTCTGTATGTGCGCTACGGCTCGTTTAGCTCCACCAGCAGGGTGTGGGAGGTTGAAGACAACTATGCTCCAACTACAACTCCCATTCCTTCTCTAAGCTTACCCTAGTAGCCTCAACCACCCACTATGCATGTACCTGGTGTTCGTGTTTTTTTTTTTCCTCATAGCGGTTGGCATATAACGCTAGCAATACATATATTGCTTCATGGATTAACGATAGCGGTTGGCGTAGAGCTTATAATATTAGCCTCCTCTATTTCTTATTTGCCAGGTTTCTATTTTGATGATATTTTCATTACATTCTTTCCAAAACTAAACTTGTAAACTTCTCGTCCACCTGGCAAAAATTGACGTATAATTTACTCAATATATATGAGTTAGCCAGGGCCAGGTAGAAAATATCAGTCGTGCTCACGCACTTGTATTACATTTTGTGTTTCAAGAAGTTTTTTGTATCTGTTTTATTCGTTTTTTGATTAGCATCTATGTTTTTCTGATAACTTTTTCTCTGTTGCTGCTTCTTTACGGAATAGTGTACAAGAAACTAGCACTAATTTTACTAATTTCTCTGCAATACAGTTTGTGAATATTGGTGTTCTATTGTGATACCGTAAGGTCTCTACATACTCACGAGAGGGATTTTCATATTAAAAAGAATACAATCTCCATCCCCGTGTTTTTGATTATATAACTTTTTCCATTTAAAATTTTGTTTCACATCTTACTTTTTTTCTATCATCTCATTTAATTGTGTAGTATTGACTTTATATACATGTTTTCTACATACATTTGCCATGTATTTGATGATTTCACATAGCATTTTTCAATTGCATTATTAATTTTTATTAATTTTACTAATTAATCTAAATATTCCCAACACGGGAACACTTCTTTGTTGTATATGTTAGTCTTGGGAGCGCTGGAAGTAAAGTGACCTAGTTACTTCACAAAGGTCAACGATGCAGACATGCTGACGTGAATGGATCGGATGATTTATACGAGTAGATGGTAAAGGGAAGTGGCAACAGATACTCACTGGGGAGTTCAGAGGCCAGGTTTGGACTTATGGCACTGGCCCATTGCTCCAATATAGTCTTCGTTTCAAGGCAATGTGCTGTTCTGATGCTCCAGTAACAATCCAGTCTGGGTAAGGTCTGTTAAGTTGTGCCGATGCTCCCGCAGTCCAGGTGAGTCCAAGGTAAGTACAAAGATATTTCAGGTAAGTTCAGGAGATCAAGGTGCTGGGGACCACGTGAAATCCGGAACACTAAACACGTGCTTTGTGGTGGGGGGGGGGTGGCAGAAAATGGGGGACCTATTATAGTGATTTGGTTTAATATTGCCACTGACGGCTGCTCTTCCGGGCGACCCGCCTCCTTTAGAACAGACGCTGATCCAATTTTGGCCTCCTGACTTTCACCACTGACTCCTCTGGAGCAGTCAGACAGGACCTGGAGAGATATTGCTTGCAACCCCGAAGAGATCTGTCACAGTGCCAATGAACTAAGAGACTTTTCCTCGTCTCCAGCCAAACACCCACTGGACTGTTTGGAGGTAGAAGATGCACCTTTCGGATATGGTAGTCCACTGCAGGATTTGGCCCCATTTGTTACCATCTCACCATTATACTTTTATTCATCATGAGTGGGAAGCCTTTGTTGTTGTGGATCTTTGGTTCTCTTTGATTCAGCGGGTTTATGTCCTTTGGATGAAGAGGACAAACCGGATTGCTCCCTGTAAATGAGGTCACTCAATTCCTTGTGACTTTTTCCACCGACTCTTTCTTGAACTGAATTATTGAACTTTGTCCCCAACTTCGGTTTAAGAACTACCCTCAAACCGGTACACCCAGCCCTTCCTGGTTGACTTTGGCACGACTAGCATATCGTGAACCAGTGCTCCTTTTCTTCCTTTACATCACTGAGATTTGTTTTTAACACATTTGTCACAAGTACTTTGGTCTTTCAGCACACCCTTGGAACACATGTTCCTTCACTTGGCGTGGCAGTATGCATATGTGTAAAATATTTTCAATTGACTTCGGTATATTGTGTGTAAGTGTGGGACTAACTGTCCTTTGGGACTAGCCCATCCCCTACTAAGTCCTCCCACTGAAGACCGTTCTCTTCACCCCCCTCAAGGGAAGGCCATGGGAAAAACTCCCTGGCAGTATGCAGTGCATTGCCCACAATGGCAAACACCTCATTGACAACTTATCTCTGATCAGCAAAGATACTGTATTGAATTTCTTTGTAACGACAGCAGTAGGAAACAACTTACTCAGTAGAGCGGAGAAAAGTATTTCACTAATCTTTGGGGACTCATTTGTACTTCAAATACTGCTTGCAAAATATAACAGACTGTATTCAGCCACACATTAATACTATAATTATTTACCAGATCAGAGTACTTAAGAATTTGGAACTGTATGCAAATGATTACAAAATGTTTGGCTTACCTCTGACTACACGAGTAGTATTGCTCATCACAGTGTCACCAGAAAATCTATGGTCTTGTTGCTGCTGGAGTCTTTGAATCAAACTGTCTAAAGGGCTGACTTCATTATTTGCTTGCTGACTAAGAACTTGATTCAGTCCTATAAACAACAAAAAAAAGAAAAATGCCATAAGTGCAAATTATCTGTTGGCTAATTTGATAGTTCCCTAGCCTTTTTAAAGGAGAAGTGGCCTCAGATGTATTTCAGAAACTCCTTTAGCCAGATGAGCCAATTGGATGAAGATATTGAGCGACTCAGTTGATAGTAGCAGACATATGGCCTTGCTTTTTTCACAATAGCTTTTGATAGCTTTCAAGTGAACAAGACAGATAAAGATTTACAAAAATCGATTAATTTAGAATAATCAATTCATTTACAATCTTCTTACATTATTTTTCATTACCTAATAACAGTAATCATTCAAATGATCAAAAAACCTTAACACATTGCGAATGTCAGTAAGTAAAATTGATTTAGTGCCTAACTAAAGATTTGGAAAAATCATTAATAGTACTAAATAGACCAATAGACGCCTTGTTCTACATAATTTAAGGTTGTTGGACACAAGCTCATTTAAATTTTTTAGAAAAAATAATTAATAGTACAGAATAGACCAACATAGTAAACGCACCTTATTCGACAATTTAAAATTGGGCGCTAGTACTCAAGTTTAACATCTCACATTCGTACATCGTTGGAGATTAAGTTATCATTTATCGATACAAGTGCATCGTTAATATGGGTTAACAACTTAGTTAGGGATATAATTAGGGAAGTATTTTCACCCCACATGAGACAAGACCACAACAGTTCCCCAGTAGATAGCATTGTGCTGAAATCAAAACTTTCAAATATCCGTTTCCTATTCGCATCAAAATATTTGCAGTATAGAACCAAATATTTAAAAGTTTCTACCTCACTACTGCAATTACAAAAGCAACAGGATGTAATAGTGAATTTGCCATCATATTTATTCCAATGCTGTATTCTTTCAATCATAGGAAAGAGATTGAATTTAAAAATGCAAGAATACAGAGCGGGCCTTGTCGCAAGGAAACAGCAATAGATATTGAGCACATGGTTTTCTTTTACGTGTAAAGATGCATATTCAACATATGTTTTATAACCATTATTGGATTCAATGGTTGTCAACCAATCGTATTCAAAATGCTTTTTTTATCTTCGGAAGACAAAGAGCCAGATCGTTTTTGTTTATTCTTGAAAGTAGATGGTCCATGCTATTCTGAAATTTAACTAATGAAAGAAGATTCGCAAGAGATAACATCTCGTAAAAAGATTTCAAACGTGTTCCTTGGAGGATTTATCATTTTGGAGTAAGTTGATAGTTTGGAACATTGGAATTTAGAAGCAAACGAGCTGATCCCCCAATTCATGTGGAAGGATGGTATTTGGTAGCGCCATTGGTAAGCCTAACATTTGTTTCCACAGAACTCCTTGAATACAATCAAGTAGCTTATCCAGGTCCAAAAGACATGTGTCCAGACCATATAAAATAATGGGCTTAACCTTTAATGTATAGAAATCAATAGTTGGCATAAATGAGTATTTGCTATACCTTCTATGAATAATCTTCATTTTCGACGTCATTTTAGTTGCAGATTTTGATTCCACATATGGACAGATTTACAGTCTGATATTGTACAACCCAAGTACTGCAATGAGTAGGCTCTTTCCATGGGATTGCCCAGTATGGACCATTTGTATGTTTTGATAGACTGTTTGGGAAAACAATAATCTGAGATTTTGATGGATTTGTCTGTAGATTGTGTTTGTCCACGTATTTGGCAAAGGCATTGAGCTTGTTTTGCAGACCGAATGGAGTTCTATCAAATAGAATGATATGGTCTGCAAAACTCAGCCAAAGCTACCGTAGACGGCCCAGCCTGATTGGAAACATTTTGAATTATGTCGCACAAATAAAGATTAATTAGTATAGCTACAAGATCGCGCCCCTGCTTGACTTCAACTAAACTGGAAACTAACTAGTGTGTTGGTGAAGCAGTGCAACTAAAATCAATGGACTACCAAGGTGAAGCATTTATTGCTATAGTAGTTTTCTAATTACACAGTCAAATGCGGCCATAAGATCCAATGCTGCCATATAAATGGGACCAGTATTGGTGGGCATAGTGCAAGTTAATATATTGGCTATGATTTTTGTATTGAGAGATGTTCCCATTTCTTTTCTGAATCCAATTTGGCATCTAGATAAGGTGTTATGACTAATCATAAATTCTTCTAATCGTTTTATTAGAGTAATGGCCAGGGTCGCCTTTTATATAAAATTGGTGTAATTGTTGCCGACAACAATGACACTGGAATTAGATTTGACCGAAATATGTTGTCAAATTCCTGCTTTAGAATTTTCGCCCAAAATAAATTGGCCTCCTTTAAGGACACAGGCAGGTAAACCGGCTGGACCAGCGGCTTTGGAGAGTTTGTTTATTGCCCATCTCACGTCTTCAATTGGGGGTGAATATTGAATTAAAAATCATATATTCACGGGTGTGTAAGGAATACTTTAGAATTTCGGGAGTAGTTGGAATTTTTTCGACATATACACTTCCAATTGTTCTGCAGATATCGAGGAGCATACATTAGACTGAGTTATGGGATTAAATTCCCATATGTTTTTCTTATTCCTTTTACAGAAGTTAGAGACCATCCTTTGGTTATCCTCAAGATATAACTGGATTTTGAGGCCATGTTTTAAGTGCGCAACTTTGCAATTAAAGTTGTGTGTATGTATACGCTGCTTATTGAGATGTAATCGCGCAAGCTCATTTAAATGGTGGTCAATTAATTTTATATTCCATGCATCGATTTGTTGCGAGATAAATTATAAGGTACTCAACGTAGTGACAAACTTACTCTTAGCCCCTTTCCTCCATACTGCATGGGGCGTCCCTCGCGAGGGACGGGAGACAAACTTTTTCACCAGAAGAAACCTTCTGTAACGCTCACCTGACTCCCACGGGGGCGCTGGCCTGGTTCGCGCTGCTGTGACCTCGTCGAAGGTGATGCGCAGGGTTCGGAAGACGGACTCGACCGGGCCCCAGATCTGGCTTGTCTGACTCGCAGAAGTATCCTTCTGTAGGTGAGAATAGGGGGTTAACTGTCTGCGGGGTAATGCAATCGGCCTCCCCCTTACCCCTCTCACCCTCCTCAAAACCCTTCTGTGCTTCCCCGTAGCGTCTCACCTTAGGGTCTGGAAGGACGAGCTCTCCATCCTGCTTCTGATGCAGGGGCGCGTTGGTATCGTTACGTCACTGGATTTTCGGATGGGTGAGAACCAAACTTGCTTGGCTTCCAGATAAGTTTTTCTATAAGTGGTTCCCCTTGTGTCCATGCATTAATGTTCTAATGCTAGTGTCTTTTTCCCCATAGGGGCCGGGGTACGGAATGCCGGGGAACAGGCACCGACCCGAGGTGAGCGGTGAAATCCTTGTGGAAATCAGGTAAGTCTTTAATGAGTGTTTTGGTAATGTCTTTTCATTCACTCATTAACGCTGATTTCTTTTTCCCCTTAGGGGCCGGGGTCTGAAAATGCCTGGATGTGGCGTGGACCCGAAATGAAAAGGGAATGACCCAACAGGTAAGTCTTGACATGGAGTTTTAGCTTCCAGTTTCCCTTCTTTCTCTCACCTTTGTTCTTGTCTTTTTCTCCCTAGGCGCGAGGGTGCGACTGCGAATCTGGATGGTCGCTGCTGAACATGGAGGCGCCCTGTAAAGGTGAGTAGAATGCGGCGCTGCAGCGATCGATGCGATGTGCTTTTAAAAATAAATGTCTTCCTTTTCAGGATTGTCGGTGAAATGTCTCTGGGATGCAGATTTAGCAGGTGAGGCCTTTTGCTTCTTCTGTTCTCTTGTTCCCTTCCTTTGCAGGTGATTCAGGATGCTGGCAGGTGTGGCAGAAGTCAAGATGCAGGAGCAGACACGGTGAGCGTCCAGCTGCTAGATGCAGAACAACGCGAAGAATGTGTGGCTGAGCGGGTGTGGTTTAAATAGCCTTGGAAGAAGTTCCTAGAATGTGTCCTTCCTCCAATCAGGTATGTATCCTTCCCCGACCACGCCCGGGTGGTAAATGAGTCCCACAGGTAAAGTAGTTCCTTTCAGGCCTCAAGGAGGCCGGGGTTCTGCAGCATGGTCTGCATCAGGTAAGTGCACCCAAACACTTTCATATTGAACCTGGCGCCTATGTCGCCAGGACTGACGTTTTCTATGAGCCTGGCGCCAGGATGCTGTCCAAAGGGCCCCTTTAAGGGGTTGCTGGGACCTTCCCCGGGGACTTGATGTCCGCTTTCGGGGACGCAGGGCCTGAGCCGGCTCCCCGGAAGCGGGCATCGTGACACCTTCTTCCCCTTTAAATTTAGAGGCAGCGGGGGGCGGGGGGTGCGGCCCTGGGAGCATGCGCTGCCCTGACTCCGCCTTCCGGTGCCACACCTCAGTCCCCATAGACGCGTCGAAAAATAGTTTTAACATTGCCTAATGACACCAGTTTTATCAGCAGGGAGGTTGGCGGGACGTATGGAGGAAAGGGGAATAAGAGTACGTTAGTCACTACGGTGAGTAACTTATAATTAATCTTACGTCCCGTCACCTTTCCTCTATACTGCATGGGCGATTACAACTGAATGTAGCTCCAGGGTGGAGAGGAGACCCTCCTTAAGCCAACAGGTTCCTAAAATCTGCCTGTCCGACTGCCGCGCCTGATCTAGAACCGGCATCCAAACAATAGTGCTTGCAGAAAGCCAAAGGGGTGGCCCATGTGACTTGCCAGGGGACATGCTGCTGGAAAGCAATGGCAGTTGCCTTGACTCTGACCGCGTGGGCTTTCATTTTGGCCAGGGGTGGCTTATGCTGTTCCTCGTAGGCTTCTCTGATGGCTGAGACCATCCAACAGGCTATCAAGCCTTGGAAGCCCAATACCCCGGCCTTGAGCCTCCATAAGATGATGAATAGAACGTCTGACTTGAGGAAGCTCTTCGCCCTGTTCAGGTAGAATTTCAGTGCACGCCTGACGTCAAGGCAGAAATCTCTGCGCCTCGTCTTTGGGCTCAGCAAAAAACGTGGGCAGCACAATTTCCTTGTTCAGATGGAATGCGGACGGCACCATAGGAAGGAATGTTGGGTGCGTCCGCAGGACTACCTTTTCCTTGTGAAATGTAATGTATGGCTCCGAGGCAACCAGTGCCTGAATTTTGCTGATTGTGCGAGCCGAAGTGAGGCCGACAAACAAGGCCGTCTTAATGGTGACCAGCCTGGTGTCTTCGGACGCCATTGGTTCGAATGGTTTGTGCGCCAGGGCACCCAAGACTATGTTGAGGTGCCACACAGGGTGTGGCTTCCTGATGGGTAGGCAGAGCCTGGCAAGACCCGAAAGATGTTTCCTAAGAATCGGGTGAGAGGAGGTAAAACTCAATATGATGGCGAGATTACTTGATCTTGCATATCACCATGTGAATCAGTGCTGTGGGGGGAAAGGCGTATGCTGTCATTCCGTCCTACCTGATCTGAAAGGCATCGCCCAGAGAGCCCGGGCCCTGATCGTGCCAGGAGGCGAACTGTTGGCACTTCCTGTTGCCCCAGGAGGCAAAGCAGTCCACCTGAGGGTGACCCCATTTGCAAAAGATCTCCTGTAACACTAGGTCTTTCAACTGCCACTCGTAGTTGTCCACTCCCAAAGTTTGCTGAGCCTGTCTGCCTCCAGGTTGGATTCCCCCGGCAGGTGGACCGCTGTGAGGTAGATGTTCTTCAGAGCCCACTCCCACATGCTGACTTCTAGCCTGCATAGTGGAGGGGATCTGCTACCTACCTGCTTGTTGACCTAGAACATGCTGGTCAAGTTGTCCGTCTGAATGAGGATGACCTTGCCCTCGATAACCGGAAGGAAGGCCCTGAGCAGCAGCCAGATAGCCTTGAGTTCCAGCCAATTGATGTGGTACTCCTGCCGTTTCCGGGTGCCATGGACGCAGTGGTTGTCCAGGGTGGCCCTCCCAGCCCTCGAGAGTCTGTGGTGAAGGTTGCCGGAAAGGCTTGCCCGTCCGCAGGTTGCAGTCCCCGGACCACCATGCAAGGTCTGGGTGAAGCGACAAAGGACCGTTGATCATCTCTGACTGATGGCACTATTCCTGGTTCCAAGATTCTGCAAAATGCAGCTGTATCCTCCTCATCCTGAGGCTCGTGTAGGGGACGGCCAAGAGGACTGCTGCCATGAGACCCAGTAGGTGTTGGTATCACAAGGCTGAGGTCACTTCTCGGCTGAAAAAGTGTGACGTGGCTCTCTTGTGTGCCGTGATCTTGTCCTCTGAGGGGAAAAACCCTCTCGGAGCACATGCCCCAAATGAGTCCCAAGAAGGTCAGTGTCTGCGTGGGCTGCAGCTGTGACTTTGTGAGGTTGAGCGAAATACCCAGCTCGTGCAGTGTGTTCATAAGAGCGTGGGAGGTATGGTGCACTGCTTCCGGGGATGTAGCCCTGACGAGCCAGTCGTCCAGGTACGGGCAAATGTGGTGGCCTTGCGACCTGAGGAGGGCCACCACTGTGTTCATCAGCCTGGCATAGACCTTGGGGGCCGAGCTGAGGCTGAAAGGGAGCACCTTGTATTGGAAATGGTAGCCAATGATCCTGAATCGTAGAAAGGAACGATGAGGCTGCCAAATCGGGACGTGTAGGTACGCGTCCTTCAGATCCATGGAGCACATCCAGTCTTCCTAGCACAATGTCTCCGCTATCAAAGCTGGCATAACCATCTTTAATTTTTGTAGAGGTAGGTTGAGGCTGGAAAGGTCAAGCACAACTCTCAGGCCAGTTTTTTTTTTCTGAATAGCGAAAAATCTTGGAGTAAAAGTCAAATCCTCAATGGGAGGCTGGGACTTTCTCCACTGCCTTTCTCTCGACGAGTGACCGGATCTCCGCCAAAAGAATTGATGTCCCAACCTGTGGGAGTTGTGGGGAGGAGGGAGGAGAGGCTGGGATAGGGAGGCGGTACCCCGTGGAGACTACAGAGAAGATCCAGGGGTCTGCAAAATTCTGGCGACAAAAATGTGCATGAGAGCACGCCTGCCCTCCACTGGAGACATATGGACCTGGAGAGGGGTGTCATGCCTTCTTTCCCTCCGAGGCTGCTGCAGCAGAGGGGGACTGGAAAAAGCCCTTACACCCTCCCCACCACCTTTTTGTTGTTTGCGCCGATGCTGGGATGGCGAACGCTCAGGCTGCCTGGAACTCCGCTCTTGGAAGCCGCAAAAACCTCTGTATGTACGCCCCTTCTCAGAGCGTTGCTGTGACTGGGTGTACAGTTTAGGCATGGTCTTTTTAAGAATGGATAAAGACCTGGCCGTTTGAGAGCTGTTTTTCTTTTTATCCAGCTCCTCGTCTGTTGTAGAGTGGAAGAGGTCACCCCCTTCGAACGGAAGATCCAGTAGGCGTTGCTGGACATCTGGGTTGAATTTCATAGCACAGAGCCAGGCCATTCTTCTCATGTCCGTAGCAATACAGATGGCATGGCCAGAGGTGTAAATGTGGGCCACGGAAGACTCCATGATGTCCTGCACCACGATTTTGGCCTCCACCACCCCCACCTTGAATCGTGATTGGCTCTGCACTGGAAGCTCTGGGAGGAAATCCACAATTTCCTGCCAGAGCCTCTAGTTACCAACTGCCACCATGGTATCCGCGTTGGCTTGACGCAGGTGCAAGGTGTTGGAATACAGCTTCTTCCTGTACGCCTCCAAGATATTCTTCTCCATGCCTAGCAGCGCCACAGAGGAGTCGTTGGAGGATGACTGAGGCTTGGAGTACAATGATGCTGCAGCGATCATCGAGGAGTGTGGCTGAGGATGGGCCGATAGCAAGAGTGTATCCACCTCCATCTGCCTGTACTTGGCGTCCAGGCGTTTATTCACCTGCTGGGCTGTGTGGGGCTTGAGCCAACCCTCCTTGGCCAAGGAAACTACGTCCCTCTGCATTGGGATCCCCGTTCGGGCAACAGAACGTAGCTTGATGATTTATGCGAGGACCCCCCGGCTGGTTGCTAGACCTCTGGTTGAGGAAGGCCCAAGTACTTGGCCAGCCCTGCCAGTCATTCGTGGAAGGCCTTGGCTGAAGACGGCGTGTCGGGGTCCATCTCCTCGTCTGTGTCCACCTGCGGATCCAGAGGGTCTGAAACCGGAGGTGGGGAGTACTAGGAGCTGGGGGCTGCAGTACGGGGATCAGAGGCTGGTGCGGACCCACCTGCACGATCGTGCTGGGGGGCTGGAAGAGCCTGTGCTGGGGCCTGAGGCGCCGTCAGGAAAAATGGAGGCAGCAGGTCAATTATGGAGTCCCTGAGGATGACCCCCATCGGTGGCGATTTCATGAGCCCAAGGAACTTTTCAAAGAACCTGTCCTCACAGGCTGGATTGGTGGTAGGGGATATTGACGGGGTAGCAGGCGGATGCTGGTGCCCTTGCGTGCCCTGCCCATATGGCCGCAGCGGGAACAGTCCCACCTCAACACACGGTCCTCCGCCTGCCTTCCCTGGAGGAGAGTCGGCCGGATGTCTGGATTTTCTGGCACGGTGGCCATCTTGTCGAGCTGCCTTCCACATGCCTGCGTCGTGTTGCTCGGCTCACTGGGCCCAGCCCCGTCCAGGACTCTTTGAGTGAGCATAATGGGCCTACCCTGTTCCTCAGGCCTAGGCTCGGTAGATGTTACGCCCTCGCGGATCTGCCGGTTGAACTGTGTAAAGGCGCCCTCGCAGATATACTGGAAGAACTGCGTAAAGGCGCCCCTCGGACATGCTGCTGGTACTAGGGCGTAGCCCCTCGAGTGAAGACCCAGTAAAAGATCCTTACGGTCCCTCAGCACCCTCACCGGGAGGATCTGCAGATCCCTCCAGCTCTCGGCCGGTAGCTGATACAGCCTCATTACTTGTGCTGGTACGAGGACCTGTGCGTTCCCTCCTGCACGGGCGAGTCCTTGGGCAGGAGTCTACCCTTGCAGGGTGCACTGGATAAAAGCGGCCCTACCTTGGGCTTGGATCGATGATGGACAAAGTCCTTTAGGTCCTCTGAATGCGATCTGTTTAAGAGCTCCCTCCACCTGGGCAGTTTGTTCTTCAAAGACCTTGAGGAAAGCGAGTTGCACGCGGAACAAGCTTGCCAGCCTTGGTCAGGGCCAAGGCACCGTAGGCAGAGGGCGTGGGGGTCTTTAGTCAGGAAGAGCCCGTCGCAGGATGGACACCTGATGAACCCTGTAGAAGTCGACATGCAACGGGGAGGAGCTTGACACCTGAGGACCGAGTACCTGAATGATAAAAAGACAAATAAAAGACGAGAAGTACCTGGCGTGGAATAACATGGCTGAAGCCAAACCCAGGAGCGCTGGTGAATTCAGCCTGTTCCTGTTGTCGCGGAAAAGGGGACTGAGGTGTGGCGCCGGAGGGCAGAGTCCGGGCAGCACATGCTCCCAGGGTCGCAACCCTGCACGCCTCTAAATTTAAAGGGGAAGAAGGTTTTTTGTTCTGGTGAAAAAGGCTGTCTCCCGTCCCTCGCGAGGGACGCCCAATGCAGTATGGAGGAAAGGGGACGTGAGAGTAGAACAGGACTATGAGTTTGATAGATAAAACGAGACTCTAGACCGATTCTATAGATCAGTTATCGGCATAGCCTAGGATTCCAATGTACCGATAGGATTGGCCTGTCAATAGTTAATAGAACAAGCTTTGCATGAATGTTGTGGTTGCTAAGAGATTAACAAGTTACTTACCAACTGGTAACGTTCTTTCGACTGGATGTTCCTCCAACGTATTCCACATCTTTGACATGTAACGTTCACAGCTGTGCACTTCGGAAACTTTTTCAGCAGAGGGTGTCCTGCATCAATGACTCTGCCACCGGATGTTATAAATAAACTGAGGCTGCTGGCGCCGGCAGCCTAAGTTTTTTCATTCAGAACGTGTGGCACCAGTCTCATGACTGCTTGACTGCACATAGCCTTGCGGAAACGTAAGCTGCAATCGCATAGGAAATTCTCCAGAGGGGCAGGCTGGGAGGGCGATGTGGAATACTTTGGAAGAACATCCAGTCGAAAGAACGTTACCAGTTGGTAAGTAACTTGTTCTTCGAATGGATTGTGTCCTCCAACGTATTCCACATCCTTGACAGACTCCCAAGGCAGTACCAGTAAATGGAGGCGGGAAAAGAATGTAGAGTACCCAATCAGATTGCGGAATAAAGAACAGCCTTTCCAAAGGTCATATCCTGACCATGGATTATATCCAGGGAGTAATGTTCAACAAAGGTGTGGATTGAAGCCCATGTGGCTGCATCACAAATATTCCTAATAGGAACCCCCCCCCCCGCTGGAGGGCTGTGGAAGTAGCCACGCCGCTAGTGGAATGAGCACACCACCCATCAGGAGGGTCCTTACCCACCAATCGGTAACACACTGTTATGGTGAGAATATTCCACCTCGACGAGGTCTGTTTAGTAACAGCCTGGCCCAATCGGTGTCCAGCATATCCTACAAAGAGTTGATCGTTCACTCTGACCCTGCACATCTTAGAAATGTAAAAGCTCAGAGCTCTCCTAGGATCCAACCGATGTTGTCGCTCTTTTTCCTTACCAGAATGAGGAGGAGGGTACAAAGATGGAAGAACCACCTTTTGACTCAAATGATATTCAGATACTACCTTCGGTAGAAAAGAGGGACGTGCCCGCAGCACAACCCTGTCCTTGTGAAACACAGTAAAGGGTGGCTTGGATGAAAGTGCCTGCAATTTACTCACTCTGCGAGCGGAAGTAACCGCAACCAAGAACACAGTCTTGAAGAACAGTAATCTCAAAGGACAGGAGTGAAAGGTTCAAACGGAGCACCCATGAGAAATTTCAAAACTGAATTCAAATCCCAAACCGGCACCTGGAAAAGGGACGGCGGGAATACATCAGTCAGTCCTTTAAGAAACTGAGAAATCAAAGGAATCTTAAAGTAAGAACATTCTTCAGACGAGCGCTTAAAGATAGACAATGCCGCCAGGTAACCTTTAATGGTACCAACTTGAAGGCCCCTGTGGGCCTAAGAAAGTAAGAAAGAAAACCATAGGAATGGAGCACTGAAAAGGATCAACATTGTGACCTCTGCACCAGTCGCAGAACTTGCGCCAACAGTACAGGGATTTTGTTGCAGGCCGCCTGGCCAAAAGCAGCACCTCCATCACGTCATCCGGGAGGTCCCAATCCTTATACCTCAACCTTTCACAGACCAAGCGTAAAAGTTGAGTCGTGACCTCTGGATGGAGAACCGGATACCCCCCTGCATCCCCTCGCACAGGCGAGAGCAGATCCTCTCGGTAGGGAAGACGGCGTGGCGGGTAGATGGACATTTCTAGAAGGTCAGGGTACCACGCTCTCCTGGCCCAGTCCAGAGCAATGAGGATCATGTGGGAACCAAACCTCTGCAACACTTGAGGAAACGTGTACAGCAGTGGGAATTACCAATCCACCACAAACGCGTCTCCTAATGCCCCGCTTGGAGGAAATTCCCTTGAGCAGAATCTCTAGCACTTCCGGTCGACAGTGGTGGTGAAGAGATCCACTTGCGGGGTTCCCCAAAGAGCAAAGATCTCCTGAAGGACTTCCTTAGCCAACTCCCACTCTTGAGAGATTTCCTGATCTGCCTGCTCAGAACATTCGGCGCCGCATTTTCGTCCCTGGCAAGATGAACTGCTGAGATCGAAATTCCCTGCTGGATGGCCCAGAACCAGAGCTGCATTGCCTCTCTGCACAACGGGAGTGATCCTACCCCCCTTTTTTTGTTAAGGTAAGGCCTGGCCACTGTGTTGTCCGTCATGATCAGGACACTCTTCCCCCGTAGAGTAGGCAGAAAAGCCTTCAGGGCTAGCCTGATGGCCCTCAGCTCTGACAGATTGATGTGGAGTTTGGTCTCCGACAGAGACCAATGACCGCTGGCTGTCAAATCGTTGGCATGAGCGCCCCATCCTGTGGCGGAAGCATCCGTCACTACAGTCACCTCCGGCCATGGTTGCCAAAACAGTTCCCCCCCCCCTCATCAGGTTCCCTTCGTTGGCCCACCACAGAAGATCCTGGGAGACCGAGAATGGAATCTGAACAGGATCCGACATCTTGCCCGAGAACTGTGACCACTGCATCTTGAGAACCCATTGCAAGGATCTCATCCGTAGCCTGGCCTCTGGCACCAGAAAAATGCAGGATTCCATGAGGCCGAGCAACCTTAATTCAAAAGCCGGGAGACTCTGGGCATGTTGAAACCACCATCTGCACAAAGTGAAGAGCCCCCACCTTGGGAGGCGGGCACTTCCCTAAGGACGTGTCTAACACAGCCCCGATGTACTGGAGCTGTTGGGAAGGTGTCAGATGCCACTTCTTGAAATTACCAGGCTACTCACCGTAGTGACCACCTTACTTCTAGTCCCTAGTCCATAGTCCCCTTTCCTCCATACTTGTGGGACATCTCTCCATCTTGTGGGACAGGACCGGAGCACTTTGTAAAAAGCATCCACATTTTTTTCCAAAATTTGTCCCTCCTCTCTTTCCTGCGCGGGGCCCGGCACGCAGCCGTAACCCCGCCCACCTTGGCTCCGTCCTGCGCATCGCCCATCAGTCCTTTTCTATCGCCAGGTCAAAGACCCATTAGCAATAACAGAGGAACCTTATTAGAGGGGACGGCGGGCGTATGGAGGAAACGGGACTATGGACTAGGAGTAAGGTGGTCACTACGGAGCGTAACCTGGTAATACTCCTACGTCCCGTCCCCTTTCCTCCATACTTGTGGGAGATTCCCACGCACCCCATACAGGAACTACGGGTGGATGGAAATACCCCTTACTGAAACAGGTTCTTCAGCACAGCCTGACCAAACTGAGCGTCAGCTCTAGAGCTCATGTCGAGACAGTAATGCTTACAGAAAGCAGATGGGGAGGCCAAAGTAGCTGCCCTAGCAATGGACTCCCAGGGAACATATTTCTGAAAAGCGGCTGCCTTGCCCCGCACCAGGTGTGCATGGATACCTTTAGGAGGTTTCAGCCTTTGGACGGTGAAAGACTCCGTGATGCAGGCGGCAATCCACCTGGAAATAGTTGCCTTTGACGCCGGCTTGCCCTGACGGTTACCGAAGGTCACAAAAAGTTGAGAAGAACTCCTAAGCTCGGAAGTCCTGTCCAGGTGGAACTTAAGAGTTCTTCGGACATCAAGACAGTGTAGAAGTCATTCAGCCTCTGAGGCAGGGTTCGGAAAAAAGACTAGAAGGGAGATCGACTGATTCAGATGGAATTCGGTCATTACCTTCGGCAGGAAAGCAGGGTTTGTCCGAAGGACTGCCTTGTCCTTGTGAAAGACCAAGAAAGGATGCTTCACCGACAATGCCTGGAGCTCACTCACTCTCCTCGCTGACGTAACGGCGACCAGAAAGGACACTTTCCAAGACAAGTACTTGAGATCTACCGTAGCCATTGGTTCAAAGGGTTTATGGCACAGCGCCGTCAGGACTACATTTAGGTCCCATGGCGGGTGCAGATTACGAACCGGAGGGTAGAGTCGTGTTAAGCCAGCAAAATGCCTCTTCACCACTGGATTAATTAGAGAATAACAACAAAAGGCTGTAGAAAGGTAAGCGGAAACCGCTGAGAGATGAGTCCTGCATGACAGAACATGAACCCCTGACTCTGCTAGGGAGGACATGAAGGACAGCACCGTGTCAATAGTGGCCACCCTCGGATCCAACTTCTTCTCCAAACACCAATGACAGAACCTGAGCCATTTACTCCTGTATTGATATTTTGTCGAGTGTTTCCTGGCTGCCTGGATAATGCGCATATTATCCGCAGACAAACTCAGATGCTCTAAAGACTTGAACTCAGGCACCATGCCGCCAAGCTGAGCGATTGTGGGGAGGGGTGCCACATCTGTTCCCCCTGGTGAAGAAGATCGGGAGTTACTGGTAACCTGATCGGCGGAGACACCAACAGGTGTTGAAGTTCTGAGAACCAAAACCTGGCCGGCCCCCACGGGGCTATCAGTAGAAGGGAACAGTTCACAGAGTTCTTTAACTTCCAAATTGCACGGTGAATTAAAGGCAGAGGCGGTAAGGCATAAGCTCTCATGTTGTGCCATGGAATCTCGAGAGCATCCCCCAGAGAGGAGGCTTCCAGCCCCCCTCTGGAGGCATACTGAGGAAGTTTCTTGTTCGCCGCCGTGGCGAAGAGGTCCACATCCGGTGTGCCCCAACATGAGAAAATCCATTATAGGACCTCCGCGTTCAACTCCCACTCGTAGCTGACCACTGTCCGCCGGCTGAGGGCATCCGCTGTGACATTCAGCTGGCCCTGTGTATAGACTGGTAGGGGGCGTCTGTACTTCCGCTCTCTATATGGTAGAGGAGAGGCACAGAAGACCCCAGCCAAGATTCTCTATTACGGTAGCAATGGACGAGCAATCAAGGCCTAGCTTCTCAGGAGGTGATGTAGGCTGGCTCTCAAGTACAGTGTAGTCCCCGAACCCTCACAAAGCAATGTCCACACACTGTATTACTGAAAACTCAGTCTTTATATAATTAATATTCAAAGGTATGTACACGATCACAATAACGCACTTTGTACGCGGAAATCAACAATGATCAATATATACAATTCTAAAGTGGTACCACCAATGTTATCGAATCTCATTAAAGTGCATCAACTGTACGGTTAAAATGTCACACAGATCAATAACGAGGACACCAGCAATAGAGATAGGAAGGAACGTAAAATGGTTGAAACAATAGGCAGAATGCTGGCCCCCGTTACCTAGACACAGTTCTGTGTGGAGATCCCCCCCACCCCCCACCTGGGCAACCTGTAAAAGATATATAGCACAAGCCCAGTCCATATATTGTTCAATAGCCTTATTTCCTCCTATTAAGGTTTTACCCCCCCCCCCAATGTACCTGGTGGAGTAGAGTTCTCCGAAGATGCGTCGACCGATCCTTCTTGAGTGTCTCCCTTTAAAGCAAGAGCCACGGATCGTCGAGAGGCGTTGAGGAACCCGGCGTTCAGTGTCGGGGAATCAACAGCCCTTCTTGAGTGCCCTCCCTTTAAGGCAGGAGTCACGAGTCGTCGAACGTCCGACGGCGAACAGGTTGAACTACAGCAGTGAAGTGGCAGCTTCGTTCCTAGTGGTGCTCGTCGACGACAGAGCGTTGGCTCCTGCAAGGAAGAGGCGTGCGGGGCACCTCAGTGATGATAGTTCTGGACCGCAAAGAGATGAAGAACTGTGCCCAGCAAGGGCGTTGAGTCGTCGGCGTCTCTGTGGTCCTTAGGTGGCGGGAAACCCACCGGTGGATGCTCCTCGGCGCGTCGACGGTCAGGCCTTCTCCAGCGGGATAAAGCGGCGACGATGCAGATGAGGGCGTCCGATGATTAAAGGAAGTTCTTAGGCAAACGGGAGCACAGCGGCTCCGGTCGGCGACGGCGGTCGTCGACAGTGGCGGACAACAGTCCGGGTGCTTCTCTTTGAGATTCCGCGGCAGTCCCCGTCTCGGGTCGGCAGCCTGTCGAAGGTCTGTCTACCAGGGAGCTTTGGCAAAGATCAGCTGTGCACGATGGTCCCTCGTAGCTCGGGAAGAGGGCACCTTACCAGGTCCTCTCTGGGTCAGTCCTTGGAGGCACAGCACCTTTCAGATTGTGGAGGAGAGCAACAGCACTTCTTCTCATCCAGCGGGGCTTCAAGGTCAAGCTTCAGTTACTCCAGGTACTCGTCGTAGTGGACTTCAGCTTCTGAAAACGATTCCTAGCAGTGAGAGGTCCCCAGAAATACTGTTGATCTCCCATTCATTCCGCTGGGTCACACTCAAGCATCCAATCACGACTAAGGGCATTCATGCAGGCAGGCAGCCAATCAGGACATGAAAACAAATAGATGTGCCCTTGCTAGTGAACAATACTCAAGGCAATTGTTTTGGTGGACCGGTTCAAGTATTTAGGCTGGTCCAAAAATTTAGTGAAATGGTTGGTCTGCTAAGTGGCAGATCCAAACAGGGAGTCAAGGACATGTACAAACAACTCACTGTGTCAAGAATACAAAGATTCAAAGACAAATTTATTTTCTCATACCGACTAACATAGTGCATGGATTTTAAAACAGTGCTGTAAGGTACAGCATACATGTGCAGAAACAATAGTAATTCATAATGACATAAAATAAAAGAAAAGTGTAGTATATACAACAAATTGAACATAAAACCCTGTATGATCAGTATACAGATAGCTTTCAATAGTTTCATTATTGTATGAGAGTATACATGTTAATACATGGATGAGTGTTTTCTGAATAAATCCAGAGGAAAAAAATAGAAAGAAACAAAACGGAAGGGGCTAAACAGCTTCCCAAATTTCATAAAGTTTCCTAATTCATAGGATATTTCCTGTTTATGATTAGCATTTCTTCTAATTGTAACAATAAATGTTCCAAGATATCTTTTAGGCCAACGTGGTAGAAACTGAAGGTACAGAATCTGGTACAGTAGGGAACCATACAAAACAGGTGTTCCCAGTTCGCATCACGTTTCGGCGGATATGCATCAAATTGTGTCCACCTTCATCAGGGCTCCGTGGGGGCGACCCTGCCGGTGCTATAGATCCCAAGTTCGTGGTTCCAATTCACTAGGAGACCAGGGGCTGAGCAAGGGGCTTCCTCCGGTTTGGTCCTGCTTGGAGATGCGGACCCTTGCAGTGGAGGATGAGCTTTACATCATGGTACTGCTGATCAAGTAAAGACAGTTGACTGCAGGGAGAAAGGGGTGAGCGTGTTGATAATATTTCTTCGGATCAGCCAACTGTTGATTATAATAGATTCCTGGATGAGTCAGGATAACTGCAGCAGGAATCTCGGTTTTCTCCTGGATGAGCCAGCAAACCATGTCTTCCTTGCAGGATCATAAAATGCATACGCTTCCGTTGCTTATGCCCTCCTGGGTAAGGAGTAGGCAGGGGAGAGCGGTAGGAGAAATCTACCAACAGGGCAGCTATCAGTCTCCAGACAAGTGCAGCTTTTCCCAGTCACGCGGCAGGCATCAGTGGGAGCCGCAGGCAGCCCGACATGTTCTTTTCACAGTTCTGCCACCAACTCTTCAATACTCCGCTCCATTGTCCTTCATCTGCTTGGCATCCTGGTCCCCGTCCAGCTCCACCTGCAACCCCACCCATATGAACCAAAACCAGGCAGCCAATCAGACACACAAGGTATTCAGGCCATTCACTTCTCTCCAGACACTCGCAACAAGTTATGTGCATTGGGACAAGTACCGAGCCATTCAACACTCCAAGCTGCATTCATACCGGTTTCGGGCAGGGCTGTCTCAGTCATTGTGTCAACCACAAGATACTAGACATCCACTACACACAATGCATATTCGTCACACACTCTATTCACCCAGGTCCCACCTACAGGAGGTACCCACAACATACATCACCGGGAAGGCTCCAGCTAGTCTGGCCGGGCCTTCACAACAACACCATACATGGCATTTCCACCCAACAGCCAGTCAGGGTGAAGGGACAGAGTCAGGGCTTCCCAGGACTTTGGGAAAACAAGGTAATAGGTAATAGAAAGCAAGAGGCCACAGGGGCCCATCTTGTTTTCCATCAGGAATCAACTGATCCCAATGGCAGGGCCGGGGTACCCCAAAATGGAGCATACTCCGCGCACCTTTCAAATTCAGCATGGAGCTGCCACCAGCCCATACCCTGCTCTGCGGGCCACCCACAGGTGCCCAAAAACATACACTAGGGGCACAGGGTTGTACCCCCACCCATGGGTGCCATAAGGGTATCCCACGGGTCCGTTCACCAAACCAAAAGAGAGGGCTGCACCGCCAGGAGTCCCACATGAACTCCTGCGCGGAAAACACGACAGAACACATGATAAAAAGCAGTAAAGGACAAGGATACGGAGGCCCTGTCCCTCCGATGCATTTCCAGCATCACACCCGGGATGTGCACTGCAAGCAGCCAGACACCATGAAGCACGGCCCATTCCCAAATCTGGATGGACAGGTCCACGAGGGTGGGAAGACTTTGTTCCCCCTTGCTTGTTTATGTAATACATTGATACCACATTGTCCGTTATTATGCGGACCACCTTGTTGACAATGAGCGGTCTGAACGCCCTGAGCGCTAGGAAGATCGCCAGAAGCTCCAAATGATTTATGTGCAGGAGCTGGTCCTGAGGCGAAGAGAGGTCCGAGACCTGAAGAAGATCTAACGTCACACCCCTCCCGAGGAGGGAGGAGTCCATTGTGATCATCACCGTGGGGACCGGGTCCTGAAACCCAGCGCCCCCAGACAGATTGCTGAGAGATGGCACCAATCCAGGTCCACTCTCATGGAATCCGGAATCATTATCCGCATGGAATCCGGATCCACTGCCTGACGCCATGAATTCCGAAGAGCCATCTGGGTCTGTCTCATTTTGAGACGAGCAAGAGGAAGAGCCAGTACACACAAGGCCATGAGGCCCAGAAGCCTCTGGAACCACCAGGCCGACATGCTCTCCGACTGCGCAAACATTTGACACGTGGCCAACAGATCCACCATTCTGTCCCCAGTCAGATACACTCTGCAGTCGTTCGTGTTCCAACGAAAACCCAGGACGATCAGGTCCTGTGAGACCGTCATGGAGGATTTCCGCCAGTTCACCGACAGCCCAAGATGGAACAGGAGCTGAAGGAGAGACTGGAGGTTGCCCGCTTCTGCCAACGGACAAGGGCTGCGTAAGAGCCAGTCGTCCAAATAAGGATACACATGGATACCCTGGAGACGAAGATAGGCCGCAATCACCGGCATCATCTTCGTGAAGACACGCAGCGCCGAGCTGAGGCCAAAAGGAAGCACCAAACTGGAAGTGCTCCTCTCCCAAAGAGAAGCAGAGGTATCTCCAGTGTGGATTCCAAATCAGCATATGCATGTACGCATCCTGAAGATCCACCACGCTGAGCCAATCGCCCATCTGCAAAGAGGAACGAATCTGGCCGGGCGTGATCATCTTGAATTTCTCTTGGGGTAGGAAAAGATTGAACTGGGAAAGGTCTAGGATGGTGCGCAGGCCAGCCTGGTTGGGTTTGGGCACTGTAAACAGCCGGGAGTAGAAACCCTCCCCTCGCTCCCCAAGGGGAACGGGTTCCACAGCTCTGAGGTCCAGAAGTTTCTGAACCTCAGCCTTGAGGGAGGGTGAGCCCGACAGCTGGAAAGGAGGGTTGAGGGGTGAGGTAGGGGGTAAAGGCAAGCGGAAGCCCGCTCGAGCGACTGATGAGACCCATCTGTCTTCTGTGATGGTCTGCCACGCCTCCCAATGAGACGCAATGCGTCCTCCCACCGGGGTCTCGTTCGTGCGAGCGCGGAAAACCCTCATTTGGCAGGCTTATCGGTGGCGGTGCCACCTGAACCTGATGAGGAGGCTCAGGAGCGGGAGAAAAAACGCGTACGCTGTTGTCTACGGCGGTTATTCCCCGCAGGAGTATCCACTCTGCGAGATTTGCGTTCGAGGAAGCCCCTAAAACCAGAGGAAGGTCGACTTTGCGACAGCGCTCTCTGGGATTTGAAAGGAGCTTTAACCAGAACAGACAATGATTTAGCCGTCTGAGTGCTATACTTGGTTTTGGTGAGCTCTACATCAGTAGAAGAATGAAAAAGCTCCTTACCATCGAATGGAAGGTCCAACACCTTGTCTTGCACTTCCATAGAAAATTTAGTGGCATGCAGCCACGCCTGCCTTGAGGTATCAACCCCAAGCATCAGGCCCGAGCCGAGGTGTCTACATGAGCAGCCGCAGCCTCCAGGAGATCCTGGGCCAAGACCCTGGCATCGGAAAGGCCTCCTTTGAAGTCTTCCAGCTTCTCGACCAGCATGTGCTCCTCAAACTCCGACAGACCTTTCCACATCCGCACGTTAGCTCTCGCCAATATCAATTTGGTGTTGGCCTGACTGAGCTGCAAGGCCGAGTTGGCGAAGATTTTCCTCCCGAGGTGAGTAGCCGTCGTGGAAGAGGATGCTGCAGGCCTGGACTGCAAAGTGGCCACAGCCACCACTGTGGAGGAGGGAGTCGGACAAGACAACAGGGCAACCTCTTCCGAAGAATGCAGCCTGTACCTCGCGTCAATCTTTTTATTGACAAAAACTCCTGAGTGTGGCTTTTCCCAAACTCTTCGGACCTCGGCCAGAACGTCCTTCTGCAGGAACAGGCCGGTACGCTCCAAGGGAGACAGGGTGAAGGCCCCAGAAAGCACGCCCTCCTGCGGAGCGGGTGCCTCGGGCACCGGAACATCTAAGAAACTCATTATGTCCAGTACCCGGTCATTAAAGGCTCTGATAGAGCGGGGAAGGTCCTCGTTGTCCTGATCGCCTTGAGGGTCATCTGACAGGTCAGGATCCTGCTGAGCCGTGTCAGGCAATGCCTTGTCCACTGGGGACACTGGAGGCAAAGGCGTGAGAGCAGGGGGGGGCACAACGGGCAAGGGATGCGTCAGCGGAACCACCGGAGGGAGGAACAGGTGGAGCCGGAGGCACCGGTGGACATATCTCCTTGAAAAGCCCTTTGAAATATTCCCTCATGGGGTCGGTGCGCATAAGCGCTTGAAATTTACCGAAAAAGGCATCCTCAGGAGATTGTTTCGGGACCCGAGGAGGCCTCACATGAGGTGGACAAATCAGGGTGCCACACCAGCCCCTCCACCGACGTATCCACATAAATCAAAGGAGCCGCCCCCGCGGGCAACGAAACATTGTGCGGAAGAGGCATCCGGGCGTTCCAATCATAAACCGGCCGGTAAGGATGTGCACAAGGAACCTTAGGTTCACCCAAGAGACCGAGCCTTACACCAGAAGCCGATGGTGTAGTTGTAGGGGTAGCACCTAAAATGGCCGCCTTAGCCGTGGTGGGAACGGGCGCCATTTTGTCCTCATCTGAGGGCAACTGCGGCACATGAGGAAGTGAGGCAGGCTTCCCAGTCGATGGATCAGAGCTCTTAATCTTAGCCTTAACATAAGGAACCTCGGCCGAGCCGGTACTATGAGGCCTGGTATGTTTTTGTGACATACCAACCGCCAACTGAGCCTTCGAAGGACGGACCTCAGCACTGCCGGTAAAAGAAGAACTTTCCTTCTTTGCCCCTTCAACAGATTTGGTGTCACCATAAGAGCGGGAACGGTGCGCTTTCACCGACAAAGCCTTGACCGGCCTCTCAGAACTGTTGGTAGCTTTAGCCTCTGTACGAGGGACCTCTCGGACCCAGGCCCGGTAACAGCCTTTTCTGCGGAGGCCTCGAACGTCCGTTCGGTAACTACAAGCCCAGCCAAGGCCTCGGGGCGCACCCCGGTTTTGTTTTTGAGGGAAGCCAACAGAGGCCTCAGAGCGAACTCCGGTACCCCACGGCTCAGTAGAACTGGGTCCACAAACAGTCCCCACAGGAGGGGCCTCGGAGCGTGCTCCGGTGTTCACAGGCCCCTTACAGAGACCCTCGGAGAAAACTCTGGTAGAATTATTAGGCCAACGGGCACCTCAGGGCGAGCCCTGGTGACAGAGCGATCAACGCCCCTCCCGGACCGAGAGGAACCCGGGAAGATATCCCCTGGTCGGGGTGCTCTGAAAAGTAAAGATCTTACCAGGCGTTTTTTCGTCTCGTCGATGAATGCCTGAAAATGCGAAGGAGGAGTTTGTCGGAACAGCTCCTCCCACCGCTCCAACCGACGTTGAAGTGCCTGGACCGAAAGGGAGTCACAGTAAAAACAGGAGTCCCAACGGTGTTCCGGACCCAAACACTCTAAACAAAGAGGATGGGGATCCGCCCTCGCGAAGCGACGGTGACACGAACAATCTGGAAAGTCTAATTTGAAAGACAGACTAGTAAACGAACGCCAGCGAGAGCCAGAGAGAAAAAAGGGAAGAAAATCTTCCGAGGATGCAAGTGTGCCTGGCTCGATCGAGCAGAGAAAAGGACTGATGGGCGATGCGCGGGGCAGAGCCAAGGTGGGCGGGGTTACGGCCGCATGCCGGGCCCCGCGCAGGAAAGAGAGGAGGGACACATTTTTGAAAAAAATGTGGATGCTTTTTATAAAGTGCTCCGGTCCCGTCCCACAGGATGGAGAGATGTCCCACAAGTATGGAGGAAAGGGGACGGGACGTAGGAGTAAGACCTAACGCTCGAGGGGGCGGTGTAGCTATCATCTTTAAATCCTCGCTAGACTTTAGACCAGCCACCCCTCTCCACTTAATTCATGTGAGCATCTCACAGTTAAACTGCAAACCTCCCCCAAGAGTACAATCATGATGCATCTAATATATAGACACCCAGGTCCACCTGGCTCATTTGATGAAGATATCACTTCACTAATAGCCGAAAGCTCCAAACCCTCAGCGCAAATGGTTATACTTGGGGACTTCAATCTTTGGTTTAATGACCCTCATGACTCCTCAGCTACTGCCCTGTCCACTGCATTAGCATAACATGGCCTCCTACAACTCTGTTCCCAACCCACCCACTCGAAAGGTAGGACTCTTGACTGGGTAGCTGCTCTTAACTGCAACATCACCCTTAAGGGCCCCTGCCTCTCACCTGGACGGATCACTACTTCCTCTCATTTGATATTGTTAGAAACTTAGTTCCTAAAAACCCTTTAATTGCACCGGCATGCCCAACTAGGAACAAGAGCAACATCAAGGCTGAAGCCTTAATACCCTTGGTGGCCCTTACTCTGAACGCACTACCAGCGACAGCCGACCTAAACCTACTGGTCAACTCCTATAATGAGTCCATGTCTGAAGCTATCGATATCATTGTCCCACTAAAAATGCGCAAAGGGAAACCGAAAGCTCACCTGAACACGTGGTACACCCCTGAGCTCAAATTACTCAGACAACGAAAAAGTAAACTCGAAACACTATGGAAAACAGCTCCTTCAGTAGCAAATAGAACTAATCTTACCAATATTACCACTCTCTGCAAAAATGAGATCACACGTGCTAAAAAAGAGTCTCTTAACTCCAGGATCTCTCAGGCAGGCTCTAGCACGAGCTCTAGTCTTTTGTAATGATGTCTCTTGTTTTGCAGGGTTCCGGCGATGGCGGATGACGGGCTGAAGTGAGTTGAGGATGGAACCCGTGTGAGGAATAGAAGCGCCTGGAAGCACGTAAGTAAGCGCTTGTTGCCTGCTTCACGATGCGCACTAACTGTCCTTTTATCTTGCAGGTACAAGTTCGGAGCTGCTGAAGGGTGCCGGAATACCCACTGGGTTCGGCGTGGGAAGGAGTAATGGCACGTGAGTAATAAAGTTACCCAATGTCTTTAAACGCACCTTCTTTTGTCTTTCAGATGCGGGATGCAGCGCCGAAGGCCTCCGGAGCGTGCGAAGAGTTGGTAAGCTTTTGTCTTTCAGATGCCGGAATGCAGTGCGAAGACCTCCGGAGCACGCGAAGAGTAGGTAAGCCTTTGTCTTTCAGATGCCGGAATGCAGTGCGAGGCGTTGGTGACAGCTGATGGACCAGGTAAGAGAAGCGCTGTCACTGAAGACCGTAATGCTAACCTGTTCTTTCTTGTCTTTATAGGTGTTGCTGAAGAGTGGATTCAGGATGGTAAGCCTTTTTCCCTTAGGCCCAGGATCAGATGCAGAAGACACGATGAGCGTTCTGCTGCAGAGGATGCAGAATAACGCAAAGCAAGATTCATCCATCGGGTGTGGTTTGAATAGCCTCCTGTAGTGCTTAGGTGTCTCCTTCCACAGCCTCGCCTAGGTAAGAAAAGAGTTCCTGCTTTCCAGAAGAGTTCCAGTGTTCTGAACCTAGGGAGTGGCTCCTGCCCCACCCAACAGGAAAAGTAGTCCCAAACAGAAGAGGATTAGAGGCTCAACTGGCAGGCAAGTAAGCAGCATGGTCTGCTGCAGGTAAGTCCACCCAAGCATTATGAGCCCGCGCTTCCAGCGCTGGGACTGGGCATATTTATGAGCCTGGTGCCACTGGCGCCAGGACAGGGTCCAAAAGGTCCCAATTGGGACTGGTTGGCACTCGGAACCTGGGTTATGGGTCTGCTTCCAAGGGAGTTGGGTAAGTCCTGACCTTTTGGAAGCAGAGATCATGACAGCACCCCCCCTCAAGGCCCCTCCCAAACCGGGCTTCTCCGGGGGTTTGGGCTTGTCAGGAAAGGTTCGATGGAATCTTTTGATTAGACGAGGAGCGTGGACATATTCTGCAGGTTCCCAGGATCTTTCTTGGGGGCCGTAGCCTTTCCAGTCAATTAGGTAAAATAGTTTAGATTTGGAGATCTTGGAGTCCAGGATGCTTTTGACTTCAAACTCGAGTTCTCCATCAACTAGGATAGGTTTTGGAGATTTAGTTAGTCGGGTTTGAGGTTGCACGGGTTTTAATAGAGAGACGTGGAAGACCGGATGTATCTTCATGTGAGGGGGCAAGTCCAACTTGACCGCTACTGGGTTTACTATGGTAGTAATGGAATAGGGACCAAGGTATCTTGGGTTGAATGTGCGTGGTCCTTTTAGAGGTAGATATTTGGTGGATAACCAGACTTGATCTCCTACTTGATATTGGGGGGCTTCCTTCCGATGTTGATCTGCTCCTTTCTTGTATTGTTCCTTAGCCCTTTGAAGGTGAGAAACGGATTCCTTAAAGGCTTGGGTGATTGTAGAATGCAGGTAGTCTACTGCTGGTGTTCCAAGATCTTGGAGTGGATCCAACTCCGAGGTTCGAGGGTGACTGCCGTATAGAAGAAAAAACGGGGTTTTCCCAGTTCCCGAGTGGACAGAGTTATTGTAGGCATATTCGGCTATCCAAAGGATATCTTTCCAAGTTTTTTCAGTTTGTTGCAGCATGCAGCGTAAATACTGTTCCAGAGTTTGATTGGTCCTCTCGGTTTGTCCGTCGGTTTGAGGGTGGTGACTGGTCGATAGTCTCACATCAATTTGAGCCGACCGACAGCAACTTCGCCAAAAATGAGAAATAAATTGACTACCTCGATCCGAAATTAGAACTGAAGGAAAACCGTGCAGTCGGACGATGTTTTCGAGAAATTCTCGGGCCAGAGTTGTTGCTGTTGGCAAGCCTTTGAGTGGAATGAAATGCGCCATCTTGGAGAATAAGTCCACAATTACTAGGATCATATTGTATCCGGAGCATGGAGGTAGATCGGTGATGAAGTCCATAGAAAGCGTATGCCAAGGGCGAGGTGGGATGTCAATAGGGCGTAAGAGGCCGGCTGGTTTTTCCTTTTGACTCTTGTTTTGGGCGCATACTCCACAGGACATTATAAAGTCTCTGATATCTTTTTTCCAAGACGGCCACCAGAAGTAGCGCTTGATCTTTTCTGAGGTTTTGGCCATACCAGGATGTCCTTCCATTAAGGAATCGTGATAACAAAAGATTACCCTTTTCTGTAAATCTGTGCTGGGCAGGTATAATCGTTCTTGGAAATACAATAAGTTGTCCTTCACTGCAAAGTCCTTTCCCTGCAGATGCCAATTCTGCATGTCTGCTGGAGTTACAAGTTGCCTGGCTTTATCCTTAACTTCCTCTATGGATTGTGTGGCGATTACACCCAGAATTCTTTGTTCGGGAATGATAGGTACAGGTTTAGGGTTGATCAAGTGTTCTTCCACTCCCATCCGAGAAAGGGCATCAGCTTTACCGTTTTTTGTACCAGGTTGATAGGTAATTATGAAGTCAAACTCGGCAAAGAATAGTGCCCAACGGAGTTGTCTAGAGGATTGGGCTTTTGCGGTTTTCAAATATTGCAGGTTTCGCTGATCTGTAATCACAGTAATGGTGTGTCGGGCCCCCAGAAGATAATGCCGCCAAGCCTTAAAGGCAGACTTGATAGCCAGAAGTTCCTTATCAGTAATAGTGTAATTGATTTCAGGAGGCGAGAATTTGCGGGACCAAAATGCCACGGGATGCAACTGATTGGTTACTGGGTCCTTTTGTGATAGAACTGCCCCCATGGCAAGGCTCGAAGCATCAGTTTCAACGATGTAGGGGAGTTCGGGGCGGGGATGTTTTAAAATTGGTGCAGGGATAAATTTAGTCTTCAAATTCTGGAAAGCTTGCTCCGCCTCGGTAGACCATTCAAAACGTTTGTTTTTCTTTAACAAGGTGGTGATGGGCTGGACTATTCGAGAGAATTCGGGGATAAACCTGCGGTAAAAGTTAGCGAAGCCTAACATGCTTTGAACACCTTTTACGGAGGATGGTGATGGCCATTTGAGAATTGCATCGACCTTCTTTGAATCCATACGCACTCCGCTAGGTGATAATATGAATCCCAAGAACTCCACTTCAGTCAAGTTGAAAACACATTTTTCCAACTTGACGAAAAGTTTGTGTTGACGCAATCTCTCGAGGACCATTTTCACGTGTTTCCGATGTTCAGATTCCGATGAAGAATAAACGAGGATGTCGTCAATGTAAACAACAACACACACATCTATGAGCTCTCTGAGGACATCGTTCATAAAATATTGAAAGGCAGCCGGGGCATTGCAAAGTCCGAAGGGCACGACCTGATATTCAAATAGCCCATACTTGGTGCGGAAGGCTGTCTTCCATTCATCGCCCTCTTTTACTCGTACCAGGTGGAAGGCTCTTCTAAGATCCAGCTTTGTATATATGCATGCTTTTCTGACTTGGTCCAGGAGTTCAGGGATCAAAGGTAACGGATATCTATTCTTAACGGTGATCTGGTTCAGGGCACGATAATCTATACAAGTTCTAAGGTCCCCTTCTTTTTTTGGAACGAAGAACAAAGCTGAAGAAGCAGGGGACTTGGAAGAACGAATAAACCCATTCGCTAGGTATTGATCCAGGTATTGTCGGAGGTGATGGTTCTCAGGCTCGGTGAGGGCATAAATTCTACTACAAGGAGGAGTAGATCCAGGTATCAGGTCTATCTGGCAGTCATAAGATCTATGAGGAGGTAGAGAGTTAGCCTGATCCTTCCGGAAAACATCTTGGAATTCTAGGTATTCGGGAGGTAACTGGGGAGTCTCCGAAGAAATTGCTGCCAGTGCAACACCAGGTGGAGGGTGACAAGTAGAGACACATTCTGGAAACTGAACCGTTCTTGCTCGCCAATCGATCTGAGGATTGTGTTTCTCTAACCAAGGTATTCCTAGAATAATCTGGAACTGAGGGGCCTTGATCACATCGAACACGATCTTCTCATGGTGTCCATCTTGACTTACTAGCGTCACTTCTTGAGTGGCATGCGTTACTGGTCCGGAGGCCATCTCCGTACCATCCACCGTAGTAATGACGTCCTTTACAGCTTTGGGACAAAGAGTTAGATTCATCCTCAAAACCATTTCATGATCCACATAATTGCCGATGGCACCGCTGTCGACGAAAGCTTCAATCGCATGTAATCGATCCGGATGATCAGGGCTAATGAGGACCATAGGTATCACGAAATGCGAGGTCACGGAACTGGTTTTAACGCTCGGCAAGAGGACCTCTATTCTTGTCGGGCGAGGTTGTTTCCCAGCTCAGAGTTTGTGACCTTGGTAACTGCAGCTCCTACTGCCTTCTTGGCTGGTCTCACCGGACAGTCTCGAAGAAAGTGCCCTGAGTTTCCACAATAGAGGCATAATTGCAACTGTTTTCTCCTTTCCCGCTCCTTTTGTGTTAGTGGTCCTTTCAGGCCCACTATTTGCATGGTTCCCCGGAGTCTACTCCTTTGGGAGGAGTTGGTGGTTTGGAAAATACTCTAGCATCAAACTTGGAACGATCGGCCTTCCTGTTCTGCAGTCTGTGATCTATTTGAACGACTAAGTCTATATAGTCCGAACAGTCTTGCGGGGGATTCACTACTTGGGCTAACACATCTTTGAGCTATCCACGTAGACCTCTATAAAACAGCGTAATCCTTTTGTCCTCTGGCCATTGAGTTTCCACTATCAGTCTGTTGAAAGACGCAATATAAGCCAAAAGGTCTTGATTACCCTGTCGCAATGAAAGACGCTCATTGTCCAAGGCCTGCCCCTGTGAATGTCTTGCGAACAGTTTTTCCATACTGAGCTGAAAAGCTTGAAAATCATGGAGAACCGGATCATCTTGATTAACTAGAGGGATCGACCAGTCTGCCGCATTGCCACTAAGGTACGAAAGCACGAAAGCTACTTTAGCTTGATCAGTTGGAAAGGCTGCTGGCCGGCATAAGAAATGCAACCGGCACTGATTAATAAATACTGCAAACCTCTTTGGGTCACCAGAAAATCGTTCGGGCGGAGCCAGAGGTACATTCCCAGGTAGGTTGATTTGCACTGGATTCATAGAGGATGTTGAAGGAAGATTTGCCCCTGATGTGGGTAATGGGGTCTGTCCGGCTTGTGACTGTAGCAATTGTCTAGCGAGATCGTCTGTTCGCTCCTTGGAAATAATCAGTTCCCTTCTTAGAGCGTTCGTTTCCTGACGGGCTGCATGCACTTCTGCTCTTAGTTCCCCAAGTAACTGGGCTAGCTGGTCGGTATCCGAGGTTTCCATAGCGCCTGGGCGGGAGTTTTGCGGTAGGCTTTGCGTTCTGTAACGCTCACCTGATTCCCGCAGAGGCGCCGGTCTTGACTGGGCGAATACCGTATCTTCAAAGGTGATGTGTAACACATGGTTGGCTCTTTGGGCTGGACCTCTGTGCACTGTATGTCTGACTCGAAGAGTAAGATGTCTGCAGATAGAAAATATGGGATTAATGAACTGGGGTTATTGGGTGTCTCTCTCTTCTTCCCCTTCTCTTCTCCTGTAGAACCCCCAAAGGTTAACGCTCTCACCTTAGGTAAGTGAACACCGTGCTCTTCATCTGCCTCGGGGCAGGGTGCCGTAACCAGTTTCTTCACTGGATAAGGGTGCAGGCCTCTTGACCTCAGAGGACTGCTGTCCATCGTTTACTGCACGAACGGTAAGTTCCGAGTATTTCAAATGTCTTTAAAAGTCTTTTGTAATGATGTCTCTTGTTTTGCAGGTTTCCGGCGATGGCGGATGACGGGCTGAAGTGAGTTGAGGATGGAACCCGTGTGAGGAATAGAAGCGCCTGGAAGCACGTAAGTAAGCGCTTGTTGCCTGCTTCACGATGCGCACTAACTGTCCTTTTATCTTGCAGGTACAAGTTCGGAGCTGCTGAAGGGTGCCGGAATACCCACTGGGTTCGGCGTGGGAAGGAGTAATGGCACGTGAGTAATAAAGTTACCCAATGTCTTTAAACGCACCTTCTTTTGTCTTTCAGATGCGCGATGCAGCGCCGAAGGCCTCCGGAGCGTGCAAAGAGTTGGTAAGCTTTTGTCTTTCAGATGCCGGAATGCAGTGCGAAGACCTCCGGAGCACGCGAAGAGTAGGTAAGCCTTTGTCTTTCAGATGCCGGAATGCAGTGCGAGGCGTTGGTGACAGCTGATGGACCAGGTAAGAGAAGCGCTGTCACTGAAGACCGTAATGCTAACCTGTTCTTTCTTGTCTTTATAGGTGTTGCTGAAGACTGGATTCAGGATGGTAAGCCTTTTTCCCTTAGGCCCAGGATCAGATGCAGAAGACACGATGAGCGTTCTGCTGCAGAGGATGCAGAATAACGCAAAGCAAGATTCATCCATCGGGTATGGTTTAAATAGCCTCCTGTAGTGCTTAGGTGTCTCCTTCCACAGCCTCGCCTAGGTAAGAAAAGAGTTCCTGCTTTCCAGAAGAGTTCCAGTGTTCTGAACTAGGGAGTGGCTCCTGCCCCACCCAACAGGAAAAGTAGTCCCAAACAGAAGAGGATAAGAGGCTCAACTGGCAGGCAAGTAAGCAGCATGGTCTGCTGCAGGTAAATCCACCCAAGCATTATAAGCCCGGCGCTTCCAGCGCTGGGACTGGGCATATTTATGAGCCTGGTGCCACTGGCGCCAGGACAGGGTCCAAAAGGTCCCAATTGGGACTGGTTGGCACTCGGAACCTGGGTTATGGGTCTGCTTCCAAGGGAGTTGGGTAAATCCTGACCTTTTGGAAGCAGAGATCATGACAAGAGCTTTAACATCCTAAAGGAATTAGAAAACCCTAATCCTCCCACAGATACCTGCATTAAGGATAAACTCTGATGCACAGGGATCCAGAATGCCCCTGCCAACAAAATTACAGGGCTCCAAACCAAAATTGAAAACAAACGTCAACAACTCCCCCATGGCTCTACTTCCAGCTCTACCCTTCCATTGCCCACTGCCATCAGCTCAGGTTTCACTTTCAAAAAGTTAACCATACCAGAAGTACAAAACATTATAGCCTCCTTGAAACCCTCGAACTGTAAGGGGGACAGCTGCCCCGCTCAGATCATAAAAGATGCAGCCAGGGATCTATCCCCTTTCATTACCAAACTAATAAACCTGTCATTTAACAGCAACACAGTCCCAAGTAATCAAACAATCATGGGTCCTACCATTGCTAATAAAAGACTCTCGACCCAGCTATACCTACTAATTATCGACCCATCACCACCGTACCATTCTTACTAAAAATTCTTGATAGAGTGGCCTATGTACAAATCCAGGACTACCTTGAGACTAACCAATTACTGGGAATTTGTCAGTCTGGTTTTCGTCCTCAACATGGAACGGAAACGGCCCTTGTTAATCTCAAGAGCCAGATCGACGAACTCAAAGATAAAAGGTAGGGCTGCCATCCTTCTTCTCCTAGACCTATCCGCTGCCTTTGACTTGGTTGACCATAAAATCCTTTGCAACCACTTGTCATCGGCAGCACACTTCTCCCACTCTGCGGTCGCATGGATCCAATCCTTCCTTGACAACAGGACCATGCACGTCTTATCACCCTTAACAGCGGCCGACCCGATTCCCATTACCTGTGGTGTCCCACAAGGCTCTTGTGTTTCGCCCACTTTGTATAATATATTTACAAAGCCCCTATTCGACAAGCTGGACCATCTGGGTGTCACCTACACCAACTATGCAGATGACACCCAGATACTCCTAACTCTATCCGGCAACTACAATTCGGACGCCAACCGAATCAATGAAGTCTTCTCCATCATTCAGGCATGGATGGCCACACATGGCCTCTGCCTGAATGATAAGACCAAACTGCTCCTTGTCGGCTCACCTAATACCATCCTGAAACTTAGCCCCAGTTATACCAACTTCACCGTTGATGGAAACACCATTCCCATCGCGAAAAGTTTAAAAACACTCGGTTTCTATCTTGACACGAACACTAACCTCGCCAAACAAATCAATATGACCGATTCAGCCACTGCCTACACTGGTAAGATTGCACCTTTCAACCGTTCAGAACTAAGGTCATCACCTGGCTACTAAAGAAATAACCAACATGACTGTATACTACTAAACTAATAACCAACATGACAGTATACTTAATGACCTTCACACTGTTTGCTACTTGCATTAACTGTACTCTTGTAATTTGTATATATGCTGCACAAATGTTCCATTGTATTCACCTATGCTTGTAACCTGATGCTTAAGCGCCCATATACCCCTGGGTCCGACGCGCTATATAAATAAACAAACCACCCCATAGAAACCCATAGTATAGCTTATCTTGCCTTTGTCCTTATCTCGTTCTCTAAGCCATCCTATCCTTTTCCTGATAACTTGTTAAAACTGTCAGCCTCATCCGTGCAACCCTGCCCTTGATTTCTAGTACAAGGGCCATCTATCTTTTCAAGTTTGTCTTTTGTAATCCTATGCCATTAGTCACATTTCGAGTGATCGGACTGGTTTCCAGCAAAGTTGGTGTTCGGCAGAAACCTGTGCAGTTCCCTTAGGGACCACTGCAAAAGGCTTAAGACTACAGGTGTTGGCAGTAAACCCAATTGGTAGCAGTCTGTACCACCCAGATTTACCTGGTAGCTGTGGCTGAGCAGCCAGACTTCTCTCAAGAAGAGTTAGACAGTATATAGAGTATACAAGACAGGTACCAAAATACAGTAGCACAAGCAAACACTGACAAGAGCTTTGGTATCAAGTATATAATTATTTATTAAAAGACACACTTAGAAACACTCTACCACCTGCTAATTTCATTTTTCAGTGTGTGTAGAAGGCCTAGAATTTGTATACATTTCTACCTAAATTAAATGGTCTTTTTTATGTGGTCTAATTGGAGAGCCCCTGACCCCACTCACTCACTCACTCTCCTGACAGTAGCTTTGACTGCTCTCCACATTTACATTGATTGGGTTTTGGCTAACCTCGGAGTTCTCGGTTCACTATAACTAGGGTGGCCTCCTAATATCTGTCCCCCAGGCCAGAATCTAGAAATCCATCTAAAAAATGACAAAAATGCTTGAAAAGGGAAGGTGTGTTCCCGAAGTGAACAGTGTGGGGGGAAAAAAGGATCAGAGGTCACTGGGTGCAGCAATGTTACTAGTCCCGACGTCCTGTCCGGCGCAGGGTGCGTGGAGCCAGGCGGCCCCCATAGATGGCACAAAAGTTCCTGAAGAACAGCTGTGCTGTAGATAGAATATCAGAGGAGAATCTGCAGGAGGAAGCAATCCATTAGAATGTGTATAGAATGCGTCTCTAGGACGGACTACTGCAACAGCCTCTTTCTAAATCTGCCTGCTTCTACTCTCCACCCTCTGAAACTCATCCAGAACAGGACTGCGAGACTTGTCCTTGTCCTCAAGCCCAGGGATTGTATCTCTCCAGCACAGAAATCTCAGCATTGGCTCCCAGTGGCTGGGACCCTCTGCATTGTCCACAATGACTTCTGGGGCCTGGGTCCTCAATGCCTCCAACTCTCTCTTCGTAAATACCTTCCTACTCAAAGTCTTTGCTCCTTCAACTCCCTCAGGGTCAGTCGCTTCTCCAAGCAACGAGTTGGTGGTAGATCTTTCTTCGGCTAGGGCCTCCCTCTGAACAGCCTCCCTGCCTCTCAGAAACTTGAGGAGAACCACCTCCATTAAAGAAGCACCTCAAGACATTCCTCTATGCTTCTGCATTCTCTTTTCCTCTCCCCTGCCTATTTCCTGTCTGACACTGCACTGGCTACTCTCCTATTTCAGGCCCAGGTCCCTGCCCGCCCAGTTGGACACCCGCACTGCCTCCTGGCAACCCTTGCACTAGGGTATCTGTAACCCTATAGTCCAGTCCCCCTACCTGCACTTTTGGACACCTGCTGTCTGCACTTACCCTTGCACCTGCCACCTGCTGGCCGCACTTCTTGTTTTGATCCCATGTACAGCACTGCCCCCTCCCCTTTCCCCTGGCACCTTTCCCCTCCGCCCTCCAATCTCAATGTCAATTGGCCTAGTAAGATCGTTGTCTCTGTCCTCCCTCTGTTCCCCCTTCCTTGCCTCGTTGCACCTTAAAACACTTGTGTATAGGCGTGTTACAAATGCTATATCATGTGTGACAATGGAGTATTTTAGTAATAGCGGCCTAACATTTACTTTGCATGTGAGTTTAAAGGTCTAATAAAATAGTATTTGTGTACTCCTGTGTTGCTTAATTTGTATGCTGTGTGTAGTCAACTGTACAATTACACCACCCCATATCTCCTGAAGTCTACCTCAATGCTCAGTCCATGCATACCTTAATAGTTTGGCTAGACCCATGTATCAATTACCCCGTTCACTAACTAGGGCGTCCTCTCAAAACCCTTCCACATGGGTAGTTCAAGAAATCCATCATAAACATGAAGAACTGGTAGAATTTAAGAATTCATTAGAGCATCTGTTTAAATGTAGATTTACCACAAACCCCTTGAGAAAAGCCCAACTTGTTTGTTAAAAATATCTAAAAAAGAACATCCAGCGTTTAAACTAAGTATCCCATTACATTTACAGAGGCTCAATGAGCTTATAAACCAAATGTGTGGTTAATGAGGATGCTCAAAGCGAGACTGGGTGTATTCGAGCAAAAAGGTAAGACTAAGTAAAATTCAATGCTAGAGAAGGAACAAGTTACTCACCTGTAACTGTTGTTCTCCAGCGTGGGTCTGGCATGTATTCACATGCTCATGAATATTCCCCGTCGTCAGGCTGGGAATCCTCGGTAAAGAAAAAATCAGTATCAGTTTCGTTTCTGATCTGTCTTTCTTAGTAGTAACCAATCACTGGTCTCTGGGTCACACTGCCCCCAGCCAATAAATGCCCTCTCCCTAAGCCCCACCCCTGGCAGCCATCCTTAGATTTGGTAGCATGTAAAGCAGCAGTATGACCAAGTGAAGAGCCGCAGAGGAGAGGGAGGGTTCGCATGTGAATCCATGCCAGACCCATGCTGGAGAACAACAGTTACAGGTAAGTAACTTGTTCCTTCTCCAGCATGGGATCTGGCATGGATTCACATGCTCATGAATATAAGAATACATAGCAGTACACCCAAGCACAACCACGGGAGGTGGCAAGGCTCAATATTAAGCATTACATAAAACTCAACATTAAGCATTTCTTACCTCCTCACCAGGCTCACCTTAAGCAAACAGGTTGCGCAGCACTGCCTGGCTGACTCTGGACGCCTCCATGGAATCCCGGTCGACGCAGTAGAATCTCGTGAGGGTGTGCGTCGACCTCCACGTAGCAGCCCTGCAGATGTCCAGCAGGGGCACACCAGACAAGAACGCCGTGGTAGCAGCGATCGCTCTGTTCGAATGGGCTCTGGGACGGCCGGGCAACGGTCGGTTTGCCAACCGATGACCGTGCATGATGCAGCCGGAGAGCCATCTGGAAATGGAAGCATTCGAGAGAGTCTTCCCTTGGTTCACAGGTCCAAGGTTCACAAACAGCTGTGATGTCTTCCGAAAACTGTTTGTGCGGTCCACGTAGAACTTCAGCGCTCTAGCTACATCCAGCGAGTGCAAAGTCCTCTTGGCCGGCGACGAAGGAGACGGGAAAAAGACTGGTAACACCAAGGGCTCGTTGAGATGGAAGTCCGACGGCACCTTGGGCATGAAGGAGGGATGCGTCCTCAGAACCACCCTTGTCTCGTGGAAAGTCAAGTATGGAGACTTGCAGGAAAGGGCCTGAATCTCTCCCACGCATTGTGCAGAGGTGATGGCCACAAGGAACGCTGTCTTCCACGACAGGAACTTCAACAGAGCCGAATGCAAAGGCTCTAATGGCGGGCCCATGAGCCTGGTCAGCACCACGTTGATCTCACATGCCGGGGCTGGAGCCTTCACCGGCAGGAACGATCGGAACAGCCCTTTCATAAACTCCTTCACCAGGCGATGAGACCACAGGGACGACCGGCCTGCAGTTCTGGTGTATCGGGAAATCGCTGCCAGATGCATCTTGATGGAAGCGTGAGCTAGTCCAGCTTTGGCCAGCGACAGTAAGTACGGTAGCACTTGAGAGGCTGTAATCCGTAGAAGGTTAATCTTCTGTGCACGGCACCAGACAGAGAACCTCTTCCACTTGTGTCCGTAGCACTTGAGAGTTGAGGACGCCCTGGCCTTTGCAAGAACCTCTCTGCAGTCAGGCGGGATATCGTACCCTCCAAACTCTAGTGCTGCAGGAGCCAGGCCTGCAACTTCAGCGACTCCGGGTAGTGATGAAGAATGGCGCCTCCTTCTCTGGAGAGATCTGCGTCCTTCGACAGTTTGACTGGTGGGGACGCTGACAAGTCCAGAAGGTCTGGGAACCATATCTGTCTGAGCCACCTCAGTGCGACGAGGATCATCCTGCACCGGGACCTCTTGAGTTGGTTGATGAGCCTGAGCAGCGACGGCGGAAACGCATACTGGAACAGGCCGTCCCAGGGTAACGAGAAAGCATCGCCCATGCTCCTCGGCTGGGGGAACCTGCTGGCGAACCTCTGGCACTTGGAGTTCGTCGCCGTCGGGATCCTGGCATAGGTCCCACTCGTGGCACGAGCGAAGCTCCCTGCTCAGTGAGTCGGTGATGGTGTTTTTTAACCCTGCTAGATGAAAAGGCACCAGGAACATCCCCTGGGCAACGGCCCAGTGCCACAGATCCTGGGCTTCCTTAGACAGGGCTGGGGATCTGTTTCCTCCATGCTTCCGGATGTAGAACATTGTGGTGGTGTTGTCGGTGAAGATCCTCACCACCTTGCCCTTGAGGGATGGGAGGAATGATTTGAGGGCCCAGAACACTGCTCGGAGCTCCAGTATGTTGATGTGGAGCCTCTTCTCCTCCAGGAGCCACAGGCCTCTCGCGTGAAGATCTCTGGTGTGCTCTCCCCACCCCTCCAGGGAGGCATCCGTCGTCACCGTCACCTGGTATGCTAGGGTCTGAAAGTCTGTGCCCGCGGCGAGATGCGCGTGGGTGCCCCACCATCGAATTGCTTGGCGGAATACCTCGTTGAGCGAGATCTTGTCCTCGAAGCTGCTTGTCGCTTGCGTCCAACGGGCATCGAGGAACTCCTGCAGAGGACGCATCGAAAGCCTGCACAGGTACACCAGATAGATGCAAGAGGACATCATCCCGAGAAGGGATTTGATGGACCTCACTCTGGCCACGTCCGCGGCAAGCAGATGCTGTACCTTGCCCAGTATGGCCTGCGTTCTTTCCTCCGACGGCGAGACCAAATGCGCTACTGTATGGAGCTTGGCTCCCAGAAACAGCGCGACCTGCGACGGAACCAGTTGGGATTTGGGGAAGTTGATGGAGAATCCCAGGAGCAGCCGGACGGTCTTTGCTGTGTGTTCGACAGCGAGTTCCCTTGTCCCTGCTCGGATGAGCCAGTTGTCCAGGTAGCGGTAGACGTGGATCCCCTGCAGGCGCAACCGCACCGCCACTGGTGCTAGGCACTTGGTGAATACACTGGGCGCCAACTTCAATCTGAATGGGAGGGCCTTGAACTGGTAGTGCCGCCCTTGGACTACAAACCTGAGAAACTTTCGGTGTCCTTTTCGGATGGGGATGATGAAGTACGCATCCTCCAGATCCAAAGACGATAGGAAGTCACCTTCCTCCAGCTGGCCCGGCACGTGCTGGAGGGTGACCATCCGAAAATTCTGTGCCTTGATGTATTTGTTTAGCCGACGCAAGTCGAGGATGGGACGCCAACCTCCTGTCTTCTTTCTGACAAGGAAGTATCTGGAGTATACTCCGGAGCCCCGGAGCCTCTTTGGGACGAGCTCGATGGCTCCTTTCTTGAGCTTTGCCCTCACCTCTAACAGCAGTTGAGGGACGTTGTTTTCCTTCCTGGCCACGGGCGGAATTTGGGGGCACTTCTTTAGAAATTCCAGGGTGTGCCCGTGGCCCAGTGCATCCAGCACCCAACGGTCGGTGGAAATGGACTTCCACATGCTGACAAACCTTGTCAGCCGGACTCCCACCTGGGTTCTTCAGCGGGGGCCCGACTCGAAGGCCGGTTCAGTCTTGCTTGGAAACGGCCTTGACGCCCTGGTGACGATGGCGAGATCCACCGGACTTGCCTCGTCCCCTGTAGGCTTCTTGCGATGAGGAGCGGGCCGCTTGACGGTAGGTCGAGGAGCCGCCGCCGAATCCTTTGGAGACACCTTGCTTGCCTCCGGAGTTTCGAAGGGCGGCCACCGTTGCTGCAAAACTCCCAAGGCCTGAGCTGTCTCTGTGTCGGTCTTGATGGCCTGCAGCGACTCATCCACAGTCTTTCCAAACAGATTGTTCCCATCGAAGGGCATGTCCAAAACCTTGGCTTGCACGTCCTGGCGGAAATCCGTCACCTTGAGCCACCCCTGTCATCGAAGGCAAACGCTGTTGCCCAACTGGAGGAAGCCGGTGTCGGCAATGTCCGTGGCCACAGTTATGGCGTGGTCCGATGCCACCTCACCCTCCTGCAGGATCGCCAGGGCGTCTGCCTTCTTGTGCCCCGAGAGGAAGTCCAACGGGGGGGAGAGGGGGGTTGATCTTGTACCACAATTCCCGGTCGTAGCGGGCCACGATCGCTAGGTCGTTGGCCGCCTTAATCCTCGTCGCCGCCGTCGAGATGACTCCTCGTCCCACGGCATCCAGCTTCTTTCCCTCGCCGTCCGGTGGGGAAGTCGAGGATGAAGCCAACCCCCCCCGCCCCGCTTTCTTCTTGGCTGCCGCTGAGACGACCGAATCCGGGGTTGGCTGCGCACTAAGGCACAACGGTGCGGTGTCGGGGACCCGGTACTTCTTCTCGTACCGGTCCCTCTTGGCAGGTGAGAACTTGACGAGTTCTTGAGGAGGTCCCTCGTCCCAGATGTCATCCAGCAACGGCACCGCGAGGACCGTCTTCCTTTTGGCGTTGCGCCGTTGGTAGAGGAGGCCTTCCTTCTCCTCAGGGCAGAGTTGAAAGAGCTCGGAAACCCTGGCAATCATGGCGTGGAAGGAGCCAATCTCGTCGGGCGGGGACGCCCGAGGAATCGGAGACGGGAGGCCAGTCCCGCCGTCACCGCCGTTGTCGTGGCCGTGTCTGTTCCCGTGTCGTCCCTCAGGATCGGGGAAGGCGACAAAGGCTGAGAAGGCTGTGAGGGCTGAAGGGGCACTGGATGAATTCTTCTCCTCTTGTTCGGAGGGCTTCCCGACGGACCGGGTACAGCTGGGTCGTCCGTCGGGGCAGTCTTATCCGCTTCTCCGTGCATAAGGCTTGGATTGCCGTCAAATGGCTGCTGAGTTGTCCTGAGGCTGGGGTTGCGACGGGCGTGCCAGGAGCGACGGTTATTCCTCCACGGGAACCTTGTCGTCGTTGCCACCCTCGCTCTCGTCGTCCCCCTCCTCGGGATTCCTCCCGTGGGGCTGGGCCTCTTCCAAATTCTCGGTTAGTTCCTCCTCGGAGGTTGTGTCTGTAATGGCCACCGCCACCCCGCCCTCTTTTTCCACCGGGGTCTTCACAGGGGTCTTCTCGATGGGCTTAAAAGAGCATTCCCTCCGCGGAGGCAGGGAAACTCTGGGCCCCGAGGTCGCCTCCACTGGGATAGCCTCCACAGGCTTCGCCAGGGCCGCAGCGACTCCTTCGATAGAGGCCTTAGCCAGGTGAATCAAGGCCTTCACCACCTTGGGCGCGCTTGAGGCCTTCACCTTAGGGGGAGGGTCACCGCCTCGCTCCCCCTTGGCATGTACCTCCGAGATCGACCGGGGCCTCTCCAGAAGCTTAGCCGGGTTCTCGTATTTCTTCTTCCCCGAGCCAGAGCGCTGGCTCGCGATTGATGGCGTCGGTGAAGGTGCGCCCTGCCTGGCAGCCGAGGAGCCCGACTGTTCAGCGCTCTCGGTGCCTGTGGACTCGCAGTGCTTTGCTTTCTGTTGGGCCCCTGTCGCCGGGGCGCCCTCACAGGACTTAGAAGACCGCTCAGACTTCTTCTCACCTGCTGGGCTCTTGCCTTCCAGCCAGTTGGAGAGACGGATCCGGCGATCCCTCATTGTCCAATCCGACATGTTAAAGCAAAATGCACAGTCCTTCTACATGTGCGTTTTCTCCTCGTGAAGGCAGTAAAGGCATTTCGAATGCTCGTCCTCCTTTTGTAGGTTGCATCCAGGGCAGATCCTGAACAGTTTGCAGGGAGTCGAGCTTCCCTTCTCCTGGGCCATGTTCTTCTCGTTTACAAGGTCGCCTCAGAAACTTCTGGAATCCTCCAAGAAGCGTAACTCGACGAAAACTTCACCCTTGAGGGGCGTAGATAAATCCGAAACGGGTCCCCGTTGATCAGAAGTAGAAACGGTGGAGCTTGAGGCTCGATTAAACCGAAAAATTAGATCAATCTCTTTGAAAAAGCGCAAAACGCAGTAAAAGCTTGAGAGCTATAGCACGAGGACTCCCAACACTTGAGCGTGCGGTAAAAATTGAGGATCGCTGGCCGGGGCGGAGCTTAGGGAGAGGGCCGTCATTGGCTGGGGGCAGTATGACCCAGAGACCAGTGATTGGTTACTACTAAGAAAGAGATCAGAAACAAAACTGATACTGATTTTTTCTTTGCCGAGGATTCCCAGCCTGACGACGGGGAATATTCATGAGCATGTGAATCCATGCCAGACCCCATGCTGGAGAACTGTTGGCGTTCATATTATACAATTCAGAGAAAGCTGCTAGTAAAATTAGGACTAAAACAAAACTCCATACAAAAGGCCCATGAAAAGCCTATGTTCCCCACTAGCCAATCCATTGTACCTATTGAGATAAGATCACCATGCTTAGTCAAAAAGTGTCTAAATTATGCAACCCCCTGATCTATACTGCTTTTTTTTAACAATTATATACAACACTATTAACTAAATTCCGAAATAACACATTGACACGTGACAAGCTACACATCCTTTAGACCCCACAAAAAGTCAGGAAGCAATGTACAAAACTAAACCCGTATATTGGGTGACTACATCCCTACCTGAGGAAGTAACACCCATCTGAGGAATAAGATGCTCATCTCTGCAGTTCTCACGCCCCGGAACCAATCTCTGATATCTTGTTGGGTGAGGATTGCCATCTACATCCACTAAGAAAGGAGGCGGCATGAGATGCGGAGCCTGCTGGGTCTGCTCATCTAAGACAAAGTTGTTAGCATCACGGATCAAAGGCCGATAATCACTGTGAAAGAACATTTGATCTGCTATCTGTAAATGAGAGAAAAATAGAAGGATTGATATGTATAAAATCAAGTCAAGCAGCAGAAGCATCACTGAGGGGGATGGGGATTTAGAAGCGGTTTTGTGTTTTCATAAAGCCATAAAAGTGCATGAACTACACTTCCATGAAGGCTACACTTCACAGATTTTCAGTAATGTATAGACAATCTCATTGTCATCTGGCACTGAAGCTTCAACGCAGACAGATGTACTGAAAAATACACATACTAAATTAAAGTATTACAGTAAATAACCACAAGTCAAACAAGCACTAGCAAGTTAGACACACTATATATGAAAACAGTAAAGGCTCTCTAAGTGACCCAACATGCTCTTGAAACCAGCGAGGAAAATAGTTAGTGGGGCAACATATTAACCACTTTCAAAGGTTCAAGACGAGAGAGTGGCAGTGGTGTCAATAACTAGGGAGATGAAGTCCAGCAATGCATAACAGTAAATTGTGTGTCTCCCAAAGACACAACCCGCACCTCTAAAACCAATGAAAACACGGCAGTCCTAATAAGCACAAAACAATCTCACTTTATATGTTTGAATATGAGTGAAATGGATTGATATATCACAAACAGTTGAATAAAATCACAGGATTATACAAGAAACAAAATTAATGCATCAAAATACCACACAGGAAACAAAGTTACAGTACTGTATACCAGGTAAGTAATTTTCTTAGTTTTAGGGATTTAAGGAAATTCGCAAATGTCTGTATATAAAAAGCAGCAGGATAAACCCAATAGATCTCTCACTGTTATGGAGAAAAGTTAAATAGGTTACATCAATATGCAGTCATGCTGAGCCAAATTATCAACATAGTAGTTTAGCGCTCCTAGGAGAATCTGTGAAGTAGCATACTGTGCCTCTGCCAGTGGGATCCAGACCCAAGTTTACTGAAGGAACAAGAACGAGCCAAGGGAAGAGGTATGACCAATGTTAACCATTAGAACATATTATTTATCTCAGTCATGTTTTTTGTTATTGTTGTTATTGTTATTTTGCATTTATATAGCGCCTTATATACCATTGGTATGGTCTGAAGGCGCTGGTAGGTTGAACGCCCTTGGGAACCGAAGTTCAGATCAGTAGAGGGAGTAGAGAGAGTCAAAGATGCGTGTGGGCACCATGTATGTGTGCAGCTTGTGTGGTATTCGTGTAATAGCTGCTTCTTAGCGGTAGGTGTGGTGGTTGAGGGGTCAGGAGTATGTGTTCGTTCTGGCAGGATTTATCCAGACCGGATGTGGCTGCGTTAGGCCTGAGGAGAACGCCTGGCTGGGGGTGTGTAACCAGCAGTGTTTACATAGAGTGATGTGGAGTATGTGACGGATGTTGGTATGAGAACAGTTATACCGAATGGTGTCATAGTATCTCTGTGTTCTAGTTGAGTGGTGGTGTAAGGATAGAGTAAGCATAAGGTGGGTTATATGGTCATTCGAGTGTTTTCTAGAATCTTCTAACGAGGCTATTGGGAACATTTCTAAATTCAACTTTAGAAACCGCTTGATGCCGCCTATGCGCGCCATGCTGGACGTCAGGGCAAGTATATATGGAGCTGTTCCCTCCATGACCTCCATTCCACCCTTTCTCCCTTGGGAATCAGACACTGAGGGACAGCATGGCAGATGATGTGCACATGCTATCCGCCAAGAGGGGCAGGTTGGGAGGGCAATGAGGAATTAATTTGTGGAACATCCATCAGATCAGAAACAATATTACATTGAGGTAAACAGTGCTCCAGATAAGATTTTGAAGTGGAAGTATTTTACTCCCTATTTTTGAAAGTTGGGCATAAAAGGATTATTTAGGGAGTAAAAACCTGAGTCCCGTTCCCAATGGGAGCATTTTTTTAAACAAGCAAAAATATGTTCAATTGTAAAACAGAAAGATGATTTGTGTGAGAAATACTTCTTTGCACCAAGTTATTCATCCACATTAAAAGATACAGTTGACCTCTTTCATAATTCTAGTTGTTTCTTCCTGTGGTACTACATTAACTACTGGTCCAAACATATCCATGGATCTGTTTGGGTGAAAGCAAGAGCATAAGCTCCTACGTATCTATTTCCCATGTTTTTATTGGGAGTATTTTTACTCCCCATTTGTATTTTTTGGGAGCATATGCCTATTTTTAGATAGTAAAAGAGGCTGATGCACCCATTATCTGTAGGGTTGGAGTTAAGTCCTTTTTTAGTCTAATAGATTATTTCCTCCCATGGATTCCTCATTTTTGATAGGGTGCCATAAAAGAACATCAATCTGGAAGAGCGAAGAACGCGCCAAGACACCACCTAGACCAGAAACACTCTGGGGCACTGCTTAACCAAATCAAGCAAGCAGTGGTGAAAAAGTTGAAGCAGTAATGTTTGGGAAACCCATGCAGAATGACCCACATGGCTGCTTGTCACAAATCCACAATACGGACCCACACCTCAGCAGGGCAGAGGTGGCAGCAAGTGGTTTGGTTGAATGAAGCCAGAGACCCTTAAGCACATCCTTCCGTGCCAGATCATAGCACTCCCAGATGCAGAGGATGATCCACCTTGACAGGGTCGGTTTGGTAATAGCTTTGCCAGCACAACTACCGGCATAACCTATAAAAAAAGCTGGTCTGCTACCCTGACGTCCCTCATCCAAGCGAAGTAGTAGAGCTTTGGCCCACACAGGGTCCAGGTGATGGAACCTCTCAGTCTTGGTAGGGGTGAGGCAGAGGATAAAATACAGCAGGCTGGATATTCTGAGGGAGATGAAAGACCAAAAAAACCTTGGGGAAGAAGAACAGTCTCACTCGCAAAGTAACTTTCTCCTTGGAAGTATGGTGGTTTAACTTTACGCCTAGTGCTCGCGCACCAGTCTTTTGGAAGAGACGGCTACACAAAAAGATTACCTTAAGGGTGAGCAACCTTAAAGAACATGAAAGCAGGGGCTCAAAAGGAGCTCCCATGAGAATGTCCAAACTAATTTGAAACCCCACATAGTACAAAAAAATTGGCTTGCTGTAAAAAGGTTGCACAATCCCCATAAGAATTTCTTAACAGTGTGTGGGGATAGTGAAAAAACGAGCCTGCTCTTGGGTCCTCTTAAAGACAGATGGCAACAAGTTTCCCCTTCACAGTGCCAATGAAGATTACCCAAGCTTACAGACCAGGGAGTCTTTATTCTATTAAAGAGACAGAGGCGGGCATTGTGCTTCAACTTCTTAAACTTAACACTTCAGCAGTTTCAACATTTAAACGTTTGAAAACCAAAACAACTTTATTTTTTAGCAACTAAATCCAACAGTCCTTCTCCAATCCTGTAGTTCTGCATGAGTCAGACCACGGCTGGGAGATCTCCTAGCAGTGCGCTGTCGAAAGTCAGGTTCCCAGCTGATATTGCTGACCAATAGATGCCTAACGTCCTGAACGTATTCCTGTCTTCCAAGACAGAGGCTAGAAAATTTGAGAATAAACACTTCAGGGGCAGAAACAAGATGCATACTTCATCCCCTACACCAGTCCTACTTGCCCCACACAGAGTAATAGTTCCTGCGGGTGGAGGGAGCCCACGAATCAGTGATAAGATGAGCAGCTTTGCTCCAAATGCCAAGCATAGATAATCTCCTCCAGACACCCTGCAAGCCACCAATGGCAGGGTATCCCTCACACTGAGTGGCTGATGCATCCCAGCTGGGTCCGTGAGCAGGTCTCGCCCCTATGGTAGAATGCCCGGGGAAACCAAGGAAAGTTCTATCAGAATTGGAAACCAGGAATGAGACTTCCACAAAGGCGCCATAACTACTACTCCAGCCTTCTCTCTGCAAATCTTTGCTAGAACTCCGCTCAACATTACGAAGGGAGAGAACGCATACTGCAGGGTTCTGTTCCAGCAATGCACAAACGCGTCAGTCCCTAATGCGCTCAGATCTAGTGTCCAGCTGTAGAAATTGCAAGTTTGTGGTTTCAGCCTGGATGAACAAAAAGGTCTAGGTGGATAGAACCCCATAAATGATTCAACTATTGTAAAGAACCCTGTCGGGCTTCCAGTCAATGGAGTCCGCCAGCTAAATACGATACTGTGCCATGCCGGATATCCCGGTCTGCAGGCAGTAATGCCAGAAGTCCTTTGCTAGCTCTGCTAGGAGTCTGGGCCTTGTACCGAAATGCTGAGATATTGTCGATTTTCAGGAGGATGCAGCAGTTCGCCTTGTCCTTCGTAAATGCTTTCATCAAAGCACCCAGCCAATTGTTCTAGACAGTTTATATGAAGATATAGCTCTTCTGGTGCCCATTTGCCTCCTGTCTCTACGGTGCTGCACCGGACCCCCAGCCTGCTCTGCTTGCGTCCGATTCCATGGTCAGATCTGGTCTGTCTCTGAAAATGGCACACCCGTTCTATGTCTTCATGTTTTGCAGCCACCACTGGGATTCTGTCCTGGACTCTTGATCTGGTGAAATCCTCCGATATCTGAGAACCTGCTGCAAATGCCTGATCTTTAGTCTCTGCAGGGCTCTGGAATGGAGAGGCTCCGAAAATATGGCTTGAATAGAAAATGCTAGCAACCCTACCATCCTTGCTAGAGTGCGGAGGGAGAGGACTACCTTCCTGAGGCACGCACCAATCTCCTCCTTGATATCTCATCTTCCTCGCTGGAAGTTCCAATATCTTCTTCCTTGCGTCAACCACAAACACTAGAAAGTCCAGTCTCCTGCTCGGGACATATCCAATTTCTCCCGATTGAGGAGGAAGCAACAAGTTACTTATCTGTAACTATTCTACAGCATGGGTCTGGCATCGATTAAAATGCTCATGAATATTCCATGTCGTCAGGCTGGGAATCCTCTAAAGAAAAAAATCTGTTTCAGTTTTGTTTCTGAACTGTCTTTCTCCCAACAAGCACTCACTGGTCTCTGGGTCATACTGCCCCAGCCAATGACTGCCCTCCGCCCTAGCCCCTCATCTGGCAGCCATCTTCAGATTTGGTAGCAGGTAAAGTGGCAGTAGGACCAAGAGAAGAGCCGCAGAGGGGTAGGCGGGAGGGTTTGCATGTGAATCCATGCCAGACCCATGCTGGAGAACAACAGTTACAGGTAAGTAACTTGTTCCTTTTCCAGCATGGGGTCTGGCTTGGATTCACATGCTCATGAATGAAGAATACATAGCAGTACACACATGCACAACCACGGGAGGTGGCAAAGCTCAACATTAAGCATCTCAACATTAAGCATCTCTTACCTCATCGCCAGGCTCACCTTCAAGCAAACAGGTTGCGCTGAACTGCTTGGCCGACTCTGGACTCCTCCCTGGAATCCCAGTCGACGCAGTAGAATTTTGTGAAGGTGTGCATCGACCTCCACGTAGCAGCCCTGCAGATGTCCAGCAGGGGCACACCAGACAGCAACGCCGTAGTAGCAGCGATCACTCTGGTCAAATGGGCTCTCGGACAGCCAGCTAACAGTCGGTTTGCCAACCAGTGACAGTGCGTGATGCAGCCGGAGAGCCATCTTGGTTCACAAGGCCAAAGTTCACAAACGGCTGTGATGTCTTCTGAAAACTGTGCGGTCCACGTAGAACTTCAGCACTCTAGCCACATCCAGTGAGTGCAAAGTCCTCCCAGCCGGCAACGAAGGCGACGGGAAGAAAACAGGCAACACCAAAAGCTTGTTGAGATGGAAATTCGACGGCACCTTGGGCATGAAGGAGGGGTGCATCCTCGGCACGACAATCGTCTCGTGGAATGTCAGGTCCGGAGGTTTACAGAAGAGAGCCTGTAGCTCTCCCACTCATGCAGAGGTGATGGCCACAAGAAACACTGACTTCCACGATAGGAATTTCAGAGGCGCCGAATGCAAAGGCTCGAATGGCAGACCCAGGAGCCTAGCCAGCACATTGAGCTCCCACGCCGGGACCGGAGCCTTCACTGACGGGGGAAAAAGTGGAAAAGTCCTTTCATGAACTCGTTCACCAGGCGATGAGACCACAGCGACGACCGCCCCGGAGTTCTGGTATAGCGGTAGATAGCCGCCAGATGAATTGTGATGGAGGCATGTGCCAGCCCTGCCTTGGCCAGCGACAACAAGTACAACAGCACTTGAGGGGGTGTAATCAGTAGAGGGTTGATCTTTTGTGCATGGCACCAGACAGAGAGCCTCTTCCATTTAGGTCCATAGCACTTAAAGTCGAGGAAGCCCTCGCCTTGGCAAGTACCTCCTTGCAGTCCGCAGGGATATCGTAGCCTCCGAACTCTAGTGCTGCAGGAGCCAGGCCTGCAGGTTCAGCGAACCTGGGTAGTGATGCAGGATCGCACCTCCTTACCTGGCGAGAAGATAAGCGTCCGTCGGACGCTTGACTGGAGGAGACGCTGACATGTCCTGAAGGTCCGGGTACCATATCTGCCTCCGCCACGCCGGTGCGACGAGGATCATCATGCACCGGGACCGTCTAAGTTGATTGATGAGTCGCAGAAGCAACAGCAACGGTGGGAATGCATAGAGGAACAGGCCATCCCAGGGGAAGGAGAATGCATCCCGCATGCTCCCCGGCTGGGGAAACCTGCTGGCAAACCTCCGGCACTTGGTGTTCGTCGTGGTCGCAAGCAGATTGATCTGGGGATTGCCCCATCGACAGAATAGGAGGAGATCTACATGATCTTGCCAAAGCTCCCACTCGTGACAAGATCGCAGCTCCCTGCTGAATGAGTCGGCGACGGTGTTCTTCACTCCTGCCAGGTGAAAAGGTACCAGGAACATCCCTTGGGAGATGGCCCAGTGCTACAGATCCTGCGCTTCCCTGGAGAGCCAGGGATCTGGTGACCCCTGCTTCCGAATGTAGAACATTGTGGTGGTGTTGTCGGTGAAGACCCGTACCACATTGCCCTTAAGGGACGGAAGGAAGGACCTGAGGGCCCAAAACATGCCCGGAGCGCCAGGACGTTGATGTGCAGCGACCTCTCCTCCAGGTGCCAAAGGTTTCTTGCGTGGAGATCTCTGGTGTGCATGCCCCATCCCTCCAGGGAGGCATCCGTCGTCACCGTTTCCCGATGCGCTGGGTTCTGGAACCCCATGCCCGCCGCGAGATCCATGCGGGTGCCTGAACTCGCTCAACGGAAAGTCTCGTTGAGGGCGATCTTGTCTTTGAAGCTTCCCGCCACTTGTATCCAACGGCCATCGAGGAACTCCTGCAACGGTCGCATCCGCAACCTGCACAGACGAAAGAGGTAGATGCATGACGACATCATGCCGAGCAGGGACTTGATGGGCTTCACACTGGCAACTTCCATGGTCAACAGCCGTTGTACCTTGCCCAGGATGGCTTTTATCCTCTCCTCCGACAGTGAAGCCAGCCGCACCACTGGAACAGAGCGTACTGCGATGGCACCAAGCAGGACTTTGCATAGTTTATCGAGAACCCCAGTTCCGTGAGCAGGCGGACGGTCCTCACTGTGTGATCGACGGCGAGTTCCCTTGACTTCGCTCGGATGAGCCAATCATGCAGATAGGGGTGGACGTGGATCCCAAGCAGGCGCAGCCGTGCTGCCACCGGCGCCAGGCGCTTGGTGAAGACCCTTTGTGCCGACTTCAAACCGAAGGGCAAGGCCTTGAACTAATAGTGCTGCCCTTCGACCACGAAGCGCAGAAACCTTCGATGTCCCTTGTGTATGGGGATGTGGAAGTAGGCATCCTCCAAGTCCCCTTCTTCCAGCTGTCCCAGCACGTGCTGAATGGTGACCATCCAGAATTTCTGGGATTTTATGTATTTGTTGAGGCGGCGGAGGTCTAGGATGGACCGCCAGCCGCCGGTCTGCTTTCGGACGAGGAAGTACCGAGAGTATACTCCGAAGCCCCAGAGCCTCTTCGGGACAAGCTCTATCTTGCCCTTTTCCAACATCGCTCGTACCTCCAGAAGTAGTTGTGGAATGTGGTTTTCATTCCTGGCCACTGGTGGAAAACGGGGACACTTCCTTTGAAACTCCAGAGTGTGTCCGTGGGCCAGGGCATCCAGCACACAACTGTCAGTGGAGATGGATTTCCACACACCAAAGAAGTTCGCCAGCCGGCCTCCCACCGGGGTGCTTGGGTGGGAGCCCGAAGTCACGGCCGGTTCAGTCCTGCTTCGCCGAGGCCTTACCACCTTGTCCCCTTGGCGATGACTATGTCCACCGGGCCTTGCTGCGGCCTCTGTAGTCTTCCTGCGACGAAGAACGGGCCACCTGACGGCATGACGAAGAGCTGCCGCCGAATCCTTTGGAGGTACCTTGTGACTTGCCTCCGGAGGTCCGAAAGGACGGCCGTCGCTGATGTTGCGTGCCCAAGGCATGGGTCGTCTCGATGTCTGCCTTGATGGCCTGCAGCGACTCGTCCACCGCCTTGCCGAACAAGTTGTTGCCGTTGAAGGGCATCTCCAGTACCCTCGTCTGTATGTCCTGACGGAAGTCGGTTGCCCTGAGCCAGCCACGCCGGCGAAGGCAAACGCTGTTGCCCATCTGGCGGAAGCCAGTGTCGACGTTGTCCGTGGCCACCATGATGGCGTGGTCCAAAGCCACCTCGCATTCTTGTAAGATTTCAAGAGCTTCTGCCCACTTGTCATCTGGGAGAAAGTCCAGGAGGGGGGGCGACGATAGAGAGCGTTGGCCGCCTTAATGTTCGTCGCCGCCGACTAAATGACCTGACATCCCATGGTATCCAGCTTCTTCCCCTCGCCGTCCGGCGGGGAAGTGGAAGTCGAGGCCGTCGTCCGAGCAGATTGTTTCTTGGCCGCCGCGGAGACCACTGAGTCCGGAGACAGCTATGCCAAGTCTGAGACCCGGTACTTCTTCTCGTACCGGTATCTCTTTGCCGGGGCCGAGGATGGGTTCTTCAGGTGGGCCAGCCCCTCGTCCCATATGTCGTCCAACAGTGGGACCGAGAGCACGGTCTTCCTCTTGGCCTCTCGTCACGGATAAAGGAATCTCTGCTCCTCGGGGCATAGGTGAAAAAGCTCTGAGTGCCTAGCGATCATGGCGTGAAATGAGCCAATTTTGTCAGGGGGAGAAGCCCGGGGTGGGGGCGACGGGAGATCGGTTACATCGTTGCCGTCGTCGTCCGCCCCCCCCGTCGTCGTCCATCCCCCGTATTCGCCATCTCTGTCTCGTCCCTCGGAGGAGGGGGCGGATGGACTCGCCTCCGCTTGGGTGAAGGGCTTCCCGACGGTCCAGGCGCCGCTGGATCGTCCACCGGAAGCAAAGGCATCCTTGTTCTTATTTCTGAAAATCAGGGTGTGCAGGGATAGCAAGATGTCCTCCGACGTGTCCGTCGGTGGTTGCAGCCAGTTCCCAGCACCTTTCTAAAGCTCAGCTGCAGGTCACTCTCTGCATGTTCCTCCTCACTCCAATCGCAGTCTGACATGATTTGTTCAGGGATATGCTTAATAGTTAGGTCTATATAGGTGCTCTATGCCTGGACTAGCAGGCTTAAAAGCGCACATTTGCAGTAACTTGCTATAGGTTCCTGCAAGTGGCTGGGCTGGCACTAGCAATGCAAGTATTGCTGTTAATCTTGCTGTCGGGGAGATCTCCCAACAAGTACGATACTGCTGAGTGACCCTGCAGTGTATACTGTAGTTCGGGAGCAAACAACCACCCCTGCGCTCACTGACGTTCTATTTGCCGCGAACGCGTTTCCATTTCCCCTGCCGATACTCCCGTGCCTGCGCTGCTTCGGGCTGGCACGGAGCTTAGGCTCCGCCACTCCAAGGTCAGGGGCTGAGTACATAAAATTCACTCCTACCGTGTGCGACCGAGTGGGTCCGCGGGCGTACCCTGATTCAAGTATGGGTCCCCGCTCAGCGCTTGCGGCAAGCAGCGGCACTCTCCGCAATTACGCCTGCTCCTGCGCTCACCATGAACCGGGCACAAAGGTGATTTTGTCAGGCTTGTGATCGGATCCAAAATGGACATAGCGTCTATGCATGCACTCCTGTGTAATTGTAGTCATGAGCATGTGAATCCATGTAAAGACCCAATGCTGTAGAAGGAACAAGTTACTTACCTGTAACTCCTGTTCTCCAGCATGGGTCTTATCGGGAGTGGCTCATAACCGGAGACACACCACAAATGTGTCAGCAGCACACTCAAGACACAACCAACCTCCTGTTCCAGTTAGACTTTTGCATCAATGAGAAAAGTCCAGTCTTGTTCCCAGTAAGGGTTAAAGTGGTTTGAGAGCTTGTTAGGAATGTGGGTCTTGCGCTAGTGTGTGCGTTGTTTTCTTCTTTACGCTGCCTGCCGCCTGTCAGGTGGCTCTCAGAGGGACCAAGCTCCTAAAGTCCCAATGTTTGCAAGGGTTTTTTGGGTTACTGAGATCCAATAACTTGTAATTAGGCACTGGACAGTGGTTCCTTAGAATCCAATGAATATCAATGTTCACACACGTTAGGTGTTTGCAACATTTGTTGATTTATTTTTCCTTCAGTAATTCACACATAGGTTGTCACTCTTGTGTCCAACATATTCTTTGCTAAAACTTTACATGTGGTACAGAGTATGTGATATACATGTATTCCATTAGTGCCGACACGTGTTTCAACCTATGAGGTCTTTCTCAAGGCTGCATATTTGTGACATGAGTGAAAAGGTGCAAGGTGAGTGGTGATAGAGGAACGCTCAGATATAACATTACAGCCCATAATTGGTTGTCAGCATATGACAGCGAGACCATAGTTGACATGTTCATAAACAGTGTTAATAGTCCCGTGACATTTGTCAGGTGTGACATATTCACATATTAGCAATGCATTTGTGTGTATGTAATTGGTCACATGGGTTAAATTACAACTGAATTTTACAGCGGTCAGTCAATTATAGTCCTATTATGCAATTGTTATTGTTTCATGGCGTTATTAGTAAAATGCAATGCCTGTTGTCTAATTAAGATCTGCGTAAAACTATGAGATTGGTTGAGTAAAGCTTACCAATTGCAGGGTTAGCGTGTTCCCGGATGGTTGGAATTTAATTTCTTATGTTCAGCAATTGTAGAGGGTGGTACCTATGTGGAAAGAAATTTCGGTAGTAAAGACTTCTCCTATGTTGGTCCGAATGCTAATAATTCCATGGTTAGCTTGGGTTTTTTAGTGCCTCCATTTGGTGTAATTCACCAGATTTCTAGAGAACGGGGGACAAGAGTCTGGTTATGCCACCAATCAGTGTTGGCTGTGCTAGTGGGCTTGTTGGCTAAAGAAGTAGCGTGCCAAGCTAATGCAGTGAATACTACATATCCAGTGAGGAACAAGTTACTTACCTGTAACTGTTGTTCTCCAGCATGGGTCTGGCATGGATTCACATGCTCATGAATATTCCCCGTCGTCAGGCTGGGAATCCTCGGTAAAGAAAAAACCAGTATCAGTTTCGTTTCTGATCTGTCTTTCGTAGTAATAACCAATCACTGGTCTCTGCGTCATACTGACCACAGCCAATGACTGCCCTCTACCTAAGCACCGCCTCTGGCAGCCATCTTCAGATTTGGAAGCACGTGAAGTGGCAGTATGACCAAGTGAAGAGCCGCAGAGGGGTAGGCGGGAGGGTTCGCATGTGAATCCATGCCAGACCCATGCTGGAGAACAACAGTTACAGGTAAGTAACTTGTTCCTTCTCCAGCATGGGGTCTGGCATGGATTCACATGCTCATGAATAAAGAATACATAGCAGTACACACATGCACAACCACGGGAGGTGGCAAAGGCTCAACATTAAGCATCACATCAACTCAACATTAAGCATCTTACCTCCTCACCAGGCTCACCTCAGGCGAACAGGTTGCGCAGCACTGCTTGGCCGACCCTGGACTCCTCCCTGGAATCCCGGTCGACGCAGTAGAATTTCGTGAAGGTGTGCGTCGACCTCCACGTAGCAGCCCTGCATATGTCCAGCAGGGGCACACCAGATAGGAACGCCGTGGTAGCTGCGATCGCTCTGGTGGAATGGGCTCTCGGACGGCCAGGCAGCGGTCGGTTTGCCAACCGGTGACAGTACATGATACAGCCGGAGAGCCATCTGGAGATGGAAGCCTTCAAGAGAGCCTTCCCCTGATTGACAGGTCCAAAGTTCACAAAGAGTTGTGACGTCTTCCGAAAACCTTTCGTGCGGTCCACGTAGAACTTCAGCGCTCTAGCTACATCCAGCGAGTGCAAAGTCCTCTCAGCCGGCGACGAAGGCGACGGGAAGAACACAGGTAACACCAAGGGTTCGTTGAGATGAAAGTCTGACGGTACCTTGGGCATGAAGGAGGGGTGCGTCCTGAGCACTACCCTCGTGTCGTGGAAAGTCAAGTACGGGGCCTTGCAGGAAAGGGCCTGGATCTCTCCCACTCGTCGTGCGGAGGTGATGGCCACGAGAAAAGCTGTTTTCCACGATAGAAACTTCAACGGGGCCGAGTGCAGAGGCTCGAACGGAGGTCCCATGAGTTTGGTCAGCACCACGTTGAGCTCCCACGCCGGGGCCGGAGCCTTCACCGGCGGGAACGATCTGAACAGTCCCTTCATGAACTCTTTCACCAGACGATGAGACCACAAGGACGTCCGGCCCGTGGTTCTGGTGTATCGGGAGATCGCAGCAAGATGAATCTTGATGGACGCGTGTGCCAGACCAGCTTTGGCCAGCGTCAGCAGGTACGGCAGCACTTGGGGAGCCGTAATCCGTAGAGGGTTAATCTTCTGTGCGTGGCACCAGACAGAGAACCTCTTCCATTTGTGTCCGTAGCATTTAAGAGTCGAGGACGCCCTGGCCTTTGCAAGAACCTCTCTGCAATCGGCCGGTATGTCGTATCCTCCAAACTCTAGCGCTGCAGGAGCCAGGCCTGCAAGTTCAGCGACTTCGGGTCGTGGTGGAGGATGGCGCCTCCTTCCCTGGAGAGTAGATCCGCGTCCGCCGGCAGCTTGATTGGCGGGGACGCCGACAAGTCCAGAAGGTCCGGGAACCATATCTGCCTCGGCCACGCAGGTGCGACGAGGATCATCCTGCACCGTGACCTCTTGAGCTGGTTGACGAGCCGGATTAGCAGAGGCAAGGGAGGGAACGCGTAGAGGAACAGGCCCTCCCAGGGGAACGAGAAAGCATCGCCCATGCTCCTCGTCTGGGGAAACCTGCTGGCGAACCTCCGGCACTTGGTGTTCGTCGCCGTCGCGAACAGGTCGATCTGGGGTGCGCCCCACCGTCGGAAGAGGCGATCCACCAGATCCTGCCGTAGTTCCCACTCGTGGCACGAGCGCAGCTCCCTGCTGAGTGAGTCGGCGATGGTGTTTTTTATCCCTGCCAGATGAAACGGCACCAGAAGAATCCCTTGGGCGACGGCCCAATGCCACAGGTCCTGCGCCTCCTTGGACAGCGCTGGGGACCTGGTTCCGCCCTGTTTCCTGATGTAAAACATGGTGGTGGTGTTGTCGGTGAAGATCCTCACCACCTTGCCCTTGAGGGACGGAAGGAAGGACCTGAGGGCCCAAAACACTGCACGGAGCTCCAGGACGTTGATATGCAGGGACTTCTCCGTCGGGAGCCAGAGTCCCCTTGCGTGCAGATTTTCGGTGTGCGCTCCCCACCCTTCTAGGGAGGCATCCGTGGTCACAGTCACCTGGTGGGCTGGGGTCTGGAAGTCCATGCCCGCCGTCAGATGCGCGCGGGTGCCCCACCACCGTATCGCTCGTCGGAAACTCTCGTCGAGCTTGATCCTTTCCTCGAAGCTGCCCGTCGTCTGGATCCAGCGCGCATCCAGGAACTCTTGCAACGGGCGCATCCGGAGCCTGCACATGGGAATGAGGTAGATGCAGGAAGACATCATCCCGAGGAGGGACTTGATGGACCTCACCTTGGCCGCGTCGGCCACCAACATCCGTTGCACCTTGCCCAAGATGGTCCTGGTCCTCTCCTCCGACGGGGAGGCCAGAAGGGACACTGTGTCGAGCCTCGCTCCCAGAAACAGTGCGACTTGCGCGGGCACCAGGTGGGATTTGGCGTAGTTCACGGAGAATCCCAGGTCCGTGAGGAGTTGGACGGTCCTTGCCGTGTGGACCACGGCGAGCTCCCTCGTCTTGGCGCGGATGAGCCAGTCGTCCAGGTAGGGGTAGACGTGAATCCCCTCGCGGCGCAGCTGCGCCGCCACCGGTGCGAGGCACTTGGTGAAAACCCTGGGTGCCGACCGTAGTCCGAAGGGAAGGGCTTTGAACTGGTAATGACGCCCTTGGACCACGAATCTGAGGAATTTTCGGTGCCCCTTTAGGATGGGAATGTGGAAGTAGGCATCCTCCAAATCCAACGACGATAGGAAGTCTCCTTCCTCCAGCTGACCCAGGACGTGCTGGAGGGTGACCATCCGGAACTTCTGCGCCTTGATGAACTTGTTCAGGCGTCGCAGGTCCAGGATGGGGCGCCATCCTCCCGTCTTCTTCTTCACGAGGAAGTAACGCGAGTAGACTCCGGAGCCCCGAAGCCTCTTTGGGACGAGTTCGATGGGGCCCTTTCTGAGCATCGCCTTTACCTCCAGGAGAAGTTGAGGGACGTGAAGTTCTTTCCTGGCCACGGGGGGGACGCGCGGGCACCTTCTTTGAAACTCGAGCGCGTGGCCCCGGGCCAGGGCGTCCAGCACCCAACGGTCGGTGGAGATGGACTCCCACACGCTGACGAAGCCCGCCAGCCGGCCTCCCACCGGGGTGCTTCGGTGGGGGCCCGACCCCACGGCCGGTTCAATCCTGCTTGGACGCGGCCTTGCCGCCTTGGCCTCCTTGGCGACGACGGCGGGGTCCGCCAGACTTGCCTCGTCCTCTGTAGGCCTCTTGCGACGACGAGCGGGCCGCTTGACGGTAGGAAGCGAAACCGCCGCCGGAACCTTTGGAGGCGCCCTTGCCTCCGCCGCTCCGAAAGGGCGTCCGCCGTTGCTGCAGTACTCCAAGGGCCCGGGCCGTCTCAGTATCCGCCTTGATGGCCTGAAGGGAATCGTCCACTGTCTTCCCAAACAGGTTGTTCCCGTCGAAGGGCATGTCCAGGACCCTGGTCTGGACGTCCTGCCGAAAGTCCGTAGCCTTGAGCCATCCGCGACGTCGAAGGCAAACGCCGTTGCCCATCTGGCGGAACCCAGTGTCGGCGATGTCCGTCGCCACGGTGATGGCGTGGTCCGAGGCCACCTCACCTTCCTGCAGGATCTCAAGGGCCTCCGCCCTCTTGTCGTCCGGCAGAAAATCCAGCAGGGGAGCTATCTTGTACCAGAGTTCCCTGTCGTAGCGGGCCACGATAGCCAAGGCGTTGGCCGCTTTAATCGTCGTCGCCGCCGACGAGATGACTCTGCGTCCCATGGCATCCAATTTCTTTCCCTCGCCGTCCGGCGGGGAAGTCGACGTGGAGGCCGCACCCCCCCCCGCTTTCTTCCTGGCTGCCGCGGAGACGACGGAGTCCGGGGTAGGCTGCGCCCGGAGGCATAGGGGGGCCGAGTCCGGGACCCGGTACTTTTTCTCGTACCGGTCTCTTTTCGTTGGCGTCGTGGAAGGGTTCTTGAGGAGGGAAAGGCCCTCATCCCAAATGTCGTCCAACAGAGGCACTGCGAGGACCGTCTTCCTCTTGGCCTCGCGCCGTTGGTAAAGGAAGCCTTCCTTTTTCTTCTCCTCAGGGCAGAGTTGGAAAAGCTCGGATGCCCTGGCGATCATTGAGTGGAACGATCCAATCTCGTCGGGCGGAGAAGCCCTGGTGGGAGGCGACGACGGAAAATCCTCGTCGTCCGTACCCGTCGCTGCCGTGTCAGTCCCCGTATCATCCCCTCGGGTGGACGGGGAGGAGGGCTGGACGGGGCGCGACGGTTGAAAAGGAGGCGGTGGATGGATCCTTCTTTTCTTGGTAGGGGGAACACCAGAAGGTCCCGGTTCTGGATCCCCCGACGGGAGAGGTTCCTCCGTCGGTAACGGTAGTCTCGTCCTTATCTCGGAGCATAAGGACTGTATAGCCAACAAAATGGCCGCTGAGTTGTCTTGCGGCGCTGGCAGAGGGGAATCCGACGGGCGAGCAGGGGCCCCGTCGGTATCCTCGACGATGTCGTCGTCGTCACCTGCGTCGGGGCCCATTCCGACGGGCTGGTCTTGTTCCACGCCTAGGCCGTGGCTTAAGACCTCGATCAGTTCCTCTTCTGAGGTTGAGGCCGAATCTACGACGACGCCCTGCCCCCCCTTCTTCCCCACGGAGGGTTTCACGGGGGTCCTATCGATGGGCACGAAAGAAGACTCCCTCCGAGGAGGCAGGGAGATTCTGGGCCCCGAGGCCGCCACCACTGGTGCAGCCTCCACAGGCTGGGCCAGGGCCGCCGCGACCGTTTCGATAGAGGGCTTGGTCGAATGGATCAAGGCCTTCACCACCTTAGGTGCGCTCACCGCCTTATCCTTGAGGGAGGGGGCACTGCCACGCTCCTCCTCTGCCTTAGAGCTCGACCGGGGTCTCTCCAGGAGCTTCGCCGGGTGCTCGGCCTTCCTCTTACCCGACCCAGAGCGTTGGCTCGTGGTTGATGGTGCCGGGGAGGGTGCGCCCTGCCTGGCGCCCGTAGAGCCCGACCGTTCGGCGCTCCCGGTGCCAGCGGACTCGCGGTGCTTGGCCTTATGTTGGGCCCCCGTCGCCGGGGCGCCCTCAAAGGTCTTAGAAGACCGCTCCGATTTCTTCTTCTTCTCGCCAGACGGGCTCTTACCCTCCAGCCAGCTGGCGAGACGTTGATGGCGGTCCTTCATGGTCCGTTCCGACATGTTGCCGCAAAACGCACAGTCCTTCTCCACGTGCGTCTTGTCCCCATGAAGGCAGTAAAGGCAGAAAGAGTGTTCGTCCTCCTTGAAGACGTTCTGCAGCTGGCATCCAGGGCAGGCCCTGAACAGCTTTCCGGGCGTCGAGCTTCCCTTCTCCTGGGCCATCTCCGAGACCGGGCCTGAGAAGCTTCTGGAGTCCTCCGAAGTGTAGCTCGACGAAATCTTCACCCTTGAGGGGCACAGATGAATCCGACACGGGTCCCCGTTGATCGGATGTAGGATCGGTGGAGCTTGAGGCTCTTTTGACCGAAAGAATCGAAGTTTTTGTGAAAAAGCGCGAAAAAATAGCACTAACGCTCGAGAGCAATAGCACGAGGATCCCAACACATGAACGTGCGGTAAAAATCTGAAGATGGCTGCCAGAGGCGGTGCTTAGGTAGAGGGCAGTCATTGGCTGTGGTCAGTATGACGCAGAGACCAGTGATTGGTTATTACTACGAAAGACAGATCAGAAACGAAACTGATACTGGTTTTTTCTTTACCGAGGATTCCCAGCCTGACGACGGGGAATATTCATGAGCATGTGAATCCATGCCAGACCCCATGCTGGAGAATCAGTATATACAAAGCGAGGAGAGTCCTACATGGCGTTAATGGGGTTACATGGTGCTTTGACCTATTGCTCCTGTGCAGAGGACCTTGCGTGCCAGACCGATGCAGTGAATTCTATGTAAACCAACAATCAATATTTACAATGTGCGGAGGTTCCTACATGGCTTTTTGGGGGGTCCCAAGCGTGTTAACTTAATGGTCCTGTGCGGAGGCATCTGTGTTGGCCACTCCTGTTAGTACGTATCAGTTTCAGTAAACACTTAAGTTGTTGAAGGCGCCTCTAGTGCCATATGGTGTTCAATTGACGTGTATAGCGCTTTGACATCCAATGTCACAAATAGGTACTTATCCTTCCAATACATTGCTTCGAAAATCTGTAGGGTGTGCATGCTGTCCCTGTAAAGTTTTAGCAAAGAATGTGTTGATCACAAAAGTGACAACCAATGCGTGAATTACTGAAGGAAAAATAAATCAACAAATGTTGCAAACCCTCAACGTGTGTGGAAATTGATACTCATTACATACTAAGGAACCAATGTCCAGTGCCCAATTACAAGTTATTGGATCTCAGTAAACCAAAACAGCCCTTGTTCCCAGTAAGGTTAAACAATTCTTGGGTGCACAGATTCAGACGGAAGATGCTCTAGCCTTTCCCTCCAACTTAAAGGTCCAAAACATGCTGCCTCAAGTCCCTGGACCTGGCTAGAATGTTCCTACATACCAAAGGCAGCGAGTAATGTCCAAATTCAAGGGCTGCAGGAGCCAGGCCGTGAGGTTCAGGGACGCTGGGTTGTGGCGCAGGATTGACCCTGCTTCTCTGGAGAACAGGTATGGAAGTGGAGGCAGTTTGATTGCCGGAACCACTGACAGATGGATAAGGTCCAAGAAACAGACCTGCCTGGGCCACACCGGTGCAATGAAGATCATCTTGCAGTTGCAACAGAGGAATCGGCGGGAATGCATAAAGAAAGAGGCCTTCCCCAAAGGATGAGAAGGCGTCCCCCAGATTTCTGAGGATACCGCCTGCCAAACCTCTGACACTTGGCTGATATGCAGGGGTTTGGAAGGGAGCGCCCTGTAAGATGTGGGCCAACAGGCCACCATTGTAGGGCTTGCCGGAATTCCCGATTAAGGGAGATCTTGTTGTTCAATGCGCCCGAGACTGACATTGGGTGTCTGAGAAATCTTGCAGGGGTCTCATCCGTAGTCTGCAAAAGGGAACCAGATGGATGGAGAAATTACTTATTGTAATGATCTTTCTATCGATTCTTCTCCCGCAGATTTGTGATCTCATAGCTATCCTCATCCAGCACTGCTGCTCGGAAACATTGACACAGGGTGATTGGACCTCGACTTGCTGGTTTACTCACCGCAATCGTATTTCTGATGCTTGAATCTGCTTAGATTCACATGCTGTGCATAGGCCGACATCTAGTGGAAGCTGCAGAGTATTACAGTTTGTTTTTCGAAACTTGAAAAGGGGCGTCAAACCAGGGCGTGCCAGTAATACTATCCCTAGTGTGACGTCCCCTGTACCCATGATCCCTCACGCGTGTAGGACCCTCAGATGTATTTTTTCTGACATGAGGTAGCACGAGGAGTAGCGTGAGTAGAGTATCCAATCAGATAAAACAGATACGACTACAAGCATCCATGCGCCTTCTCTCAGAGGGGAGGAAGGGCGGGCGCATGTGAATCTAAGCAGATACAAGCATCAGAAATACGATTACTGTGAGTAATTTATCCCTTCTGAGGCTTGTGGAATCTGCTTAGATGACATGCTGTGCATAGATTAGCAAGCAGTGTTAGAAGAAGGGGGTGGGATGTGAGAAGGGTCATAAGCGATCAAATGTCTTAGAACCGCTTGTCCCACTTGAGTATCTGTCTTGGAATGAGCGTCAATGCAGTAGTGCGGAGTAAAAGGTGTGAATAGAGCTCCATGTAGCTGCTTTGCACACGCTGTCAAGGGGTACATTTGCAATGAAAGCCAGAGTGGCTCCAGTACCTCTTGTAGAGTGGGCCCTCGGCGTAAAGGGCAGTGTTTAATCTGAAAGGGAATAGCACAGTTGGATACACCCGACTATCCACATAGAGATGGCATTCTTAGATATGCAATCTCCTTCTCTGCCTGGGTCTATGGAGACGAACAGCTGATCTGTCTTTCTTAGCGGTCTGGTCTTGTCTACATAGTAGAGGATCGCTCTCCTCACATCTAGTGTGTGGAGTTTCACCTCAGCAGAGCTTTTGGGTTCCTGGAAGAAGGCCAGTAGCTCAATAGACTGGTTAACATGGAATTCGGAAATGAACTTAGGTGAAAACCTAGGGTGAGTGCGTAAAACCAGTTTGTCCTTATAAATAGTAAAGAAAGGATCCTGCACTGACAGAGCTTGAATTTCACTGACCCTTCTTATGGAGGTGATGGCTACTATGAAGGCAGTTTTATAAGTCAGGTGTTTGAGACTAGATTTGTGCATGGGCTCAAAGGGAGGTCCCATGATCTTAGCAAGTACCACATTAAGGTCCCAACCTGGTGGTGGGTTAGAAATTGGAGGGTGGAGTCTTTTTACCCCTTCCATAAATGCTTTGACAACTGGCACCTTCCACCATGACACCAGGTAATGGGAAGTGGTGTAGGCTGATAAAGCTTCCAGGTGTACTTTAAGTGAGTTAAACACTAACCCTGCATCCAGTAGGTGGAGCATATAGGTGACCACACTAGAAGGAGTAAAATCAATGGGGTTGATTTGCTTATTCTGGCACCAAATTACGAATCGTTTCCATTTATCATAGTAACAGTGCCTCGTGTTTGGTTTTCTTGACTCCATCAAGATATCCATACATCTTTGAGGCAAATTGAGATGTCCGAACTCTACTTCAGGAGCCATGCTGCAAAGTTCATCGAGTTGGGTTGAGGATGCACTGTTAGCCCCTCGTACTGGGAGAGTAGGTTGTACCGGCACAGGAGTTTGATGGGGTCACAAACCGCGAGCTTGCGTAGGTGGGGCTACCATAGTTGTCTCGCCCACATAGGAGCAACCAAGATGAGCGTCATTGGTTCCCTGTGGATCTTGTTCACCACCTTCCTCATCAGAGGGGTTGGTAGAAAAGCATAGGCAAATATCCCTGACCAATTCATCCATAGGGCGTTCCCCCTTGGAGCGTAGCTGGGGGAACCTGGATGCGAAGTCTGGGCATTGCCTGTTTTCGCTTGTGGCGAATAGGTCTATAGTGGGGAAACCCCACTGAGAGAAGAGGTCTCCTATGACCTCTTCATGTAATCGCCACTCCTGTTCCTCTGGGAGGGGATCTCTGCTCAGAGCATCTGCTAGCGAGTTGAGTTCCCCTGGAACATGTTGGGATGACAGGTAAAGTCTAATATTGAGTAGATTGATCTAATGATTCGGGAATGCCAGGATATGAATAATGAACTTTACATCATCATGTGTGGGGACTTCAATTCTGAAATTTGCGTGGAATAAGATTTGTATGAATATAGGCTGGTCGGCTGATCAGTGAAAGGGGGGGACTCACGGAAATACCATCAGGGGGTTCTATGGGCGCAATTCATTGGAGGTTGGGGGATGTAATGTGTAAATGATTTGATGGAAGACTCAATGGATAAATCCACACGGTCGAATGGAAAGTGGTTATCCACCATTGACTATATTTGTGTGTGTCCTAAGACCTTTAACCTTATTCAGGAGTTTAGACTGATTAGCACTCAGGAGAGGGATCACAAAATGCTACAGAGGACAATATCTATAGATATGGACAGGGGCGAGGAGCAAAATTATGGTTTGATGGTATCAGTTAATGCCCAACAGAATAGAATCTTGTGGCATAAAACGAATATCGAGAAAGTTAATATGCTCTTCCAGGCAGTTTTCAAAATAATGTGTATGCTCAACAAAAAAAAGATGTATGCCCACAACTCTTTTGTGAGTTATATTGAGTCTGTAATCACAGGAAAAGCGGGAATAAAGAAAAACATAAAAAGTAAAGAGCCACATAAGCATGCTTACTCAGAAGAAATGAAAACCCTTAAACTGGAGAGAAACCGCGAAATACGAGGTTTTCAAAATCATCATAAATACTCCGCTACAGAGGTGGAGTTGCGTGACATCAATTTGATAAAAAACAAATGGAAGAGAAAAGTAAGGTGTCTACGTGCAAAGCTCTAACAGGGAGATGCAGAGGATATGTTAATATCTTTGCACAACGTAAATACACGTAGATTCTGGGCACTGGTTAACAAGGGAGGGTTAGAGCAAACTAAAGTCCAAACGGGGTGCATCAACTGCGAGAAATGGGAAGGTCATTTCAGTAGATTATATAGGCCCTCTATTGTGGCATGGAGTCCCCCGCCCAATATTGAAAAGGCCTCATGAAATATTTCTTTCGGTGTATAGGACATTGTAGGTATTATTGTTAAAAGCACCCCATCCAGGGCTCCATGGCCGAATCTGCTCTGTAACAGGGTTATGAAGGGGAATGTAAATCTATGGGCCAAAATGTTATTTCTTTTATTTAAAGATATCCTCAACACGAAAACAATCCCAACAAGTTGGAGAATGTCATATATAGTACCAATTTATAAGAAAGGGGACAGGGCTTTACCAACCACTTATAGACCAATAGCCCTTTTGGACATTGACTCCAAAACATTTGCAAGTCTTGTTCTAGAGCACATACGGAGCTGGATGGATAAATTTAACATCTTGTCGCCAAACCAGTTTGGGTTTAGAAAGAATGTGGGCACAGAGGCAGGAGGCTTTTTAATCAACATTTTGCAAAAGTGTCGATTGAATTAACGTCTGCTTTTGATCTAGTGGATAGATCAATTTGGTGGACTAAATTAGTCAATTTAGGAATGCCATCACCTCTGCTGTCGATTCTATACAATATGCATGAAGACTCGAGGCTAAAAGTGTGACTTGGTGTGGAGGGGACTTTATCACAAGAAATTAAGAGTGAAAAATGGTCTACGGCAAGGCTGTATATATGCACCCACCATATTTAATTTATATTTCTCAGATATGGGAAGGAGTTTAAAAAAAACTTGCAGTAAATTCCCCTAAAGTTGAGGGCACAAAGATACTATGGACTGCTTACACAGATGACGTGCCCCTATATGATCATATCCCCCCATAGGTCTTTAACGTCTTTTAACTGCTTTTAAAGAATACATTCTCACAAATGCTTTAAAAATCAATTACACCAAAACTGTGGTTGTATGTTTGTCACACAAGAAAAATAAAAAAAACTAGCTCCTGGTTCCTAAATTACGAGAAATTGCAGTTTGGCCATAAGATACTTAGGATACCCTGTGTTTGGAAACAAGAAAAAAGCCAATTTTCGGGCCTTACTCGATGCGAAGGTCGGAACAATGATAGCTCAATTACATATAATAGATTCAAAATATGGTAAATTCTCGCAAGCACCATGTATACGGTTGTAAAAAAATAGAATTGTGCCTCAAGTATGTTTTAGAACTAGCGCCACTATGGTGCAGGGGTGAGGTTGCAATATATGAATCTAAAGTGGTAAAATCCATGGTGAGATGTCTGCCCAAATGTGTGCCTCTGGCGGCTATTCGATATGAGCTCGGTCTGCATTCGTTGAGAAGTGCTCTAGAATGGCCCTATATAGGAAACTGTTAGCCAATAATGAAACTACACTGTATGACATCATGGGAAAGGGCATCAGGAGCGGTGCTCCAACATCAAAGTATCTTCGGGACATGATGAGGAAGCAAATGCTGTTTTGGATAAATTGGGGGTTTCTAGAGACATGCTTATCACGAACCCTATGAAAGTGAAAAAATGATTGCTTCACGCTGACTGGAATCTCACTGTCCATGAGGTTAAGAAGACCCATTAATATAGACATCAGAAATGGACAGATCAAGGGGTATTCTTTCTGCAGATTCTGTAAGCAAAAGGAGAATTGTGAGACATTGGTGCATATGTTGACCAAATGTGATGGACTAAGGAAAGAATGTATTAGCTATTTTAGTCAATACGTACCGAATACGGAATGTGTTCATTTGGATCTTTTGTGGTTGGACATTCTGCATGGCAAACAAGTTAAATTACAGATTGCAGCAGTAAGATACCTGAAGAATTATTGCTGTCTCTGAAACTGTGCTTAAGGAACCGTTTACTGTATTATACAATGTACTAGCATTATGTGTTAGAAATTGTGAGTATTTGTCAAGCTGATTGGCCCGAGAGGACCGCGTACCTGTAGTCTTGGTGGTTGGTCTCGCAGAGGTCGCCAGTCTGGAGTCCGGGAACTGATGAAATAGCGGCACGAGGAATCAGCCTCTCCACCACCCAAAAGAGGAACTGGGTGTAGGATGGACCAACCCCCAATGTCACGAAGGCACTCTCCCAGGTAAGCGTGACAAGAGGATTGTAGGCTCAGATGGATGGAACCATAGTCCAGGTGGAGCTTGTTGTCAAGACCATGAATCTTCCAAGAACCTCAGTGCAGCGACAGTTGGTAGATAGACCAGTGTAGCAGAAAAGGTATTCGCAGTAGGCAAAAGGAGCTTGGCTGGTGCAGATGGTTCCAATGGTACACAGGATGAGATTCGGAGTCAGGCAAGACAGGAAAGAGTGAGGTCAGTTGGAGCTAGCTGTCTGGCCAAATAGAGAACTGTAGGAACGTGCCCAAGATGGAACAGGGAATGCAGGCTAGTGTAGGATAAGTCCCATCTACACAATGATGACTCAGGACAGAACTCCGGAATGGGCTGAGGGAAGGCTGACCCAGGGCAGAACCCAGGTAGTAGCTGGAGGCTGGCTGGCCCAGGGCCGGACCCCGGTGAGGATTGGAGGCAGGCAGGCCCAGGACAGGACCCGGGTAAGGACTGGAGTCAGGCTGGCCCAGGGCAGGCCACAGGTAAGGACTGGAGGCAGGCAGGCCTGCCTTGATGGCCTTGATGGCCAACAGTTCCCTTTCAATCACCGCGTAGTTTCGTTCGCTGGGACTCAACTTGCGAGAATAATAGGCCACTGGATGTTCTACTAACGTGGTTGGATCTTTCTGAAGAAGGACTGCTCCTACAGCGAAGCTGGAAGCATCGGCCTCCACTATGTAAGGCAACTCTTCCTGGGGATGGCGCAGGATCGGGGCAGCCATAAAGGCCGACTTCAATACGTCGAAAGCCTGAGAAGCCACGAGATCCCATTCGAACGTGATCTTGCTGCTGGTTAGCCTGGTGAGGGGCGCCGAGATCTGTGAGAACTGTGGGATAAAGCGCCTGTAAAAGTTTGCGAATCCCAGAAAGCGTTGGAGAGCCTTGATATTGTGTGGATGTTTCCATTCTTGTATGGCTCGCACCTTCTTGGGATCCATCCCAATACCTTCTTGATTGATAACAAATCCCAAGAACTCAATGCTGGGTTGGTGAAAGCTACATTTCTCCGCTTTGGCAAACAGGTTATTGACGGACAGCCGATGAAGGACCTCACGAACGTGTTCCACATGCTCGTCTAAGGATTTAGAGAATATCAATATGTCGTCCAGATAAACCCAGACGGATAATCCTAACAGGTCACCAAAGATGTAGTCCATGAATCGTTGAAAAACAGCGGGGGCATTACATAAGCCGAAAGGCATAACCCTGTATTCAAAATGCCCAAAAGATGTCTTGAAAGCTGTCTTCCACTCGTCCCCACTCCTGATGCGCACCAAATGATAAGCTCCGCGGAGGTCCAATTTGGAGAAGATTCGCGCAGTATGCAGGTTTTCAAGGATACTGCGAATTAAGGGTAAAGGATACCGGTCCTTGGCTGTTATGTCATTCAACTGCCGGTAGTCGACACAGGGTCTCAACGTACCTTCTTTTTTCTTTACAAAAAACAGGGGAAATCCTGCAGGTGATTTTGACGGCACAATGTACCCCTTTTCTAGACTCTCTGACAAATACTCCTGAAGAACTAGCTTCTCGTCACGTGTCAAAGCATATAATTTCCCATGGGGAATAACGTGGTCCGGTAGCAGGTCAATGGAGCAATCAAAGGAACGGTGTGGAGGAAGGGGTATGTTGCCGGGTTCAGAAAACACCTGTTTGAATTCGGAATATTCCTGTGGGACCAGAGACGTGGAACATAGATGAACCCCATTGCTGTCCGTTCCTAGAGAAGTCGAAACGGTCCTGGTGGGAACCGGTAGCTTGCATTCTTGAGCACACCTTTCGGATGAAAAGGTCAAGGTCTGGGTTCTCCAGTCTATCAAAGGATTGTGGTGTTGCAACCAAGGTAATCCCAAGACCATCTTGTAGTTCGGTGACTTAACATCAAAGGCTAGTTCCTCGTAATGATCAGCAATCAGAAGAGCCAGTCCAACTGTGAACTGACTAACGGGTCCAGAAGACAAGGGAGTACCATCAATAAGCTCCACCGACAGAGGCGTGTGTCTGGAAACGAGTGGTATCTTATGTCTGGTGACGAACGTTTCGTCGATGTAATTGCCGGAAGCCCCACAGTCCAGTAGACCGGATACTTCCAAGTTCTTGTCTGGTAATTTAATTCGGACCTTCAGGGTCTGTAGCACCGCTGGTTGCATGGGCAGACGAATAGAACAAATAACAGAAGGGTCTGAGGAAGGAATGGGACCTGTCGTTGCCCTTCCTGTATACGACAGGTCTCCTAGTTTCCCGACTTCTTCTTCTGCGGACGCAAAGGACACGTACCCAAATAATGTCCAGCTGCTCCACAGTAAAGACACAAATGCAAAGACCTCCTTCGTTTCTTCTCTTCTTCCGTCAAAGGTCCCCTCATGGCTCCTACTTGCATGGGCTCAGGTCCGGACTCGGTCGACCCAAACGAACCAGCGGGCGAGTTGGTCGTCCGGGGACCGCTTGTCAAGCCGACGTCTCTCAGCCTTTCGTTCGGCTAGCCTTTGGTCAATACGGAGTACTTGATCAATCAAGAGTTGAAGGCTCTCTGGTTCAGGGATGTGAAGTAACTCATCCTTGTACTCCTCTCTCAGGCCTCGACGAAACAGTGTCTTCTGTGTAATTTCGGGCCACTGGGAGTCGGTAGCCAAAAGTCGGAAACGGCTGATGTAGGTGATGACGTCATTGCTTCCCTGTTTGTAGTCCATCAATTGATTCTGTGCAACGGAGGCCAGGTTCGGCGTCTGGAATACCTCAAGAAAGGCCTTTTCAAAGGCAGCAAAGTCATTCAAAATAGGACTGTTCGTAACCACAAACGGAGTTGCCCAAGCTAATGCGTTCCCAGTTAGGTTCCCCAAGATGTAACCAATCTTGGCCCTATCGTTGTTGAAGTAGGTAGACCTGAAGAGAAAGTGTATCCTGCAGTGGTTACAAAACTCTGCCACCCGTCTAGGGTCTCCGTCGAATTTGATGGGTGTTGTATGAGCCAATGATCCCTCTACTTGAGAGGTACTGGGTGCTCCTTGCGTTATCATTTGTCGTAAGGTTTGATTCTCCTGCCGCAGGGCGGTCATCTCGGCCCTGAGCGCTAGCAACTCGTTCCTCATGTCCTGCGATTCATCCATCTCTGAATCAGAAGGAAGGCGTCTCAATCTGTCAAGCTGATTGGCCCGAGAGGACCGCGTACCTGTAGTCTTGGTGGTTGGTCTCGCAGAGGTCGCCAGTCTGGTGTCCGGGAACTGATGAAATAGCGGCACGAGGAATCAGCCTCTCCACCACCCAAAAGAGGAACTGGGTGTAGGATGGACCAACCCCCAATGTCACGAAGGCACTCTCCCAGGTAAGCGTGACAAGAGGATTGTAGGCTCAGATGGATGGAACCATAGTCCAGGTGGAGCTTGTTGTCAAGACCATGAATCTTCCAAGAACCTCAGTGCAGCGACAGTTGGTAGATAGACCAGTGTAGCAGAAAAGGTATTCGCAGTAGGCAAAAGGAGCTTGGCTGGTGCAGATGGTTCCAATGGTACACAGGATGAGATTCGGAGTCAGGCAAGACAGGAAAGAGTGAGGTCAGTTGGAGCTAGCTGTCTGGCCAAATAGAGAACTGTAGGAACGTGCCCAAGATGGAACAGGGAATGCAGGCTAGTGTAGGATAAGTCCCATCTACACAATGATGACTCAGGACAGAACTCCGGAATGGGCTGAGGGAAGGCTGACCCAGGGCAGAACCCAGGTAGTAGCTGGAGGCTGGCTGGCCCAGGGCCGGACCCCGGTGAGGATTGGAGGCAGGCAGGCCCAGGACAGGACCCGGGTAAGGACTGGAGTCAGGCTGGCCCAGGGCAGGCCACAGGTAAGGACTGGAGGCAGGCAGGCCCAGGACAGGCCACAGGTAGGACTGGAGGCAGGCAGGCCCAGGACAGGACCCGGGTAAGGACTGGAGTCAGGCTGGCCCAGGGCAGGCCACAGGTAAGGACTGGAGGCAGGCAGGCCCAGGACAGGCCACAGGTAGGACTGGAGGCAGGCAGGCCCAGGACAGGCCACAGGTAAGGACTGGAGGCAGGCAGGCCCAGGACAGGCCACAGGTAAGGACTGGAGGCAGGCAGGCCCAGGACAGGCCACAGGTAGGACTGGAGGCAGGCAGGCCCAGGACAGGCCACAGGTAAGGACTGGAGGCAGGCAGGCCCAGGACAGGCCACAGGTAAGGACTGGAGGCAGGCAGGCCCAGGACAGGCCACAGGTAAGGACTGGAGGCAGGCAGGCCCAGGACAGGCCACAGGTAAGGGCAGGGCAGGAACAACGAGGTGAGCAAAGCGAACCGCGTTGAGACGCGACCTGCTTTGACTCGCGGCCTCTTTTATGGGCCGCCGGCGCCCGAGAGGCCTGGAACGCAAACCGTTCCGTTTCCGGGCGCCGGCGAACCCATAACGAGGCTTGGGAGGCAAGCCCCCACGGCGCATGCGCGGAACCGAGAGAGAGGGCCTCCGCGCATGCGCCGAAGGCCGCCGGCCCCGTAACCCGTCGCTCCCCTCCCGGCGAGTCCCCAGACGCGAACGCGCGGGTAGACTCGCCAGGAGGAAATGGGAGCGGCAGACCCCAGTCTCCCGCGTGACATGACAGTATTTTAGTGGTCTTATGAAGAATCAAAACTGAATGTGGGAAATAGTAATTGTTTGAACGTTTATAACTAATTTTGTGCACTTTTGTATTGTGAAGACAGATATATTTATTTCTTTTCATGTGTTTTTATTGTCTTAAAACTAAAGAAATCTTTTGTAAAAGTTACTGTGTAACTATAAACAAATAAAAAAAAGAAAAAAGAAAAAAAAAAAAAATCTTCTGTTTGAGTGCCCATTTCCAAATTTTCTGGGTAAGCTTGGACAGAGAACAAGTGCCCCCTTGTTTGTGGAAGTAAAACTTTGCAGTCGTGCTGTCTGTTAGGATCTGCACTCACTGGTTGGATAGGAGGGGGTTTGAATGCCCGAAGCGCTCTGAAGAAGAAGTTCTAGCAGGTTGATGTGATCCTGAGCCACTGTGGGAGACCAGAGACCCTGAGCTGTGTGGTGAAGGTAGTGAGCTCCCCACCTTGCCAGAGAGGCGACTGTTGTGACGACGCCCTGTACCTCTAGATCGTAAAGGGTTTCCCCTTTGTCAGATTTTCTCTTTTCCACCAGCAAAGACTCTGTACTAGTGTTGGCGAAACAACCACTAGATCGTCCCACTGATCACTTGCTTGAGACCATTATTTCGCCAACCATTCCTGCATGGGTCGCATGCACAGGCACGCGTTGGGAACCAGGTAAATGCAAGATGCTATCACGCCTAGCAAACGCATAGCTTTGCGCACCCTTATTTGGCGACCGGCCTGATATTGAGGAATTTGCAGCAACAAATTTCGAATTCTTTCCTCTGATGGAAAAACCCACCCCTCTTGGGTATTTAGGACAGCTCCTAAGAGGTCCTCGATTGTCCTTTGGATGTTTAGTCTGCAAATTCGGGGGGACTCCCCTGTAATGAGCCAGTTGTCCAGATAAGGGTAGACTGGGATTGCCTCCCTGCATAGGTGCGCCACCAGTACCTTAGTGAATACCCTTGGAGCCGAGGCTATTCCAAAGGGCAGCACCTTGAATTGGTAGTGCTGGTTGTCTATCTTGAAACGCAAGAATCTTCTGTACGCTGGGCACATTGAAATATGAAAATGGGCATCTTTCATATCGAGTGTTGCCATGTAATCCCCCTTTTTTAGTAGAGGGATTACTTCTTGTAGAGTAGGCATGCAGAATTTTTGTGGCTTGACATACTTGTTTGCAGGTCGCAAATCTAATACTGGGCGCATTGCCATTTTTTTTTGGCACATGGAAGTAGGTTGAATAAATACCCCTGTTTACCTGGTTGACTGGGACGACTTCTATGGCGTCCTTTGCTAGCAGTACGGCGATCTTCTGATGTTCCAGCGAGTGTACTTCTGTCATGGAGGATGGTCGTGGGGGCGCCCTAGCAACTCTATGCAGTATCCTCCGGACACTGGACAGCACCTGTCTGAAGTGACAGCTCCCATGCGTGGGTGAAGGTGGAAATGCGCCCCCCCTACTGGGGACGCATGGGAGGGGACCCGGAACGTCACTGCTTGTTGGGTGGCGTACCGGGGCTGCCTCTAACCCTAATGCGGCCTCTACGCTGCCCTCTGGGGAAGCCCTGTGAGGATTGGAATTGATTGTTACCCCATGAGGTTCCCTGCTTCTGGTAATAGTTTGAACCCCTTTAGGACCCCTGGCCCCGAAAGCTGTGAAAATTGTTGTTTCCCCCTCTGTCCAGAGGGTTGATTGGTGAGCTGACCAAGAGATTTTAGGGTCTCATGCTCATCCTTTGCCGTCTTTAAAGCTTCCTCCACTGCCTTGCCAAATAGAACGTTCGGCTCTACAGGCATAAGGGTTGCTTGGGTTTCAGGTTTGAACCCTGACTGCCGCCGCCAAGCGTGACGCTTAATCACAGTGCCTTCGGCGATTAACCTTCCAGCATTATGTGCTGCATCAAAGTTTGTTTTTAGCATGCAGCCTGATACAGATATTCCATCTGCTGCCAGTTGAGCCAACAGACTCTTTAAGGGTTCGGGTGCAGAGGATACCAAAGCGGACACCTCTTCCCACTGATGGCAATTGTAGCTTGTCAAAAGGGTGGCACTGTTGGCAATCCGTGCTTAATAGGCAGACGTGGAGGCAACCTTTCTACCCAGAGCGTACAGTCTTTTACTCTCCTTATCAGGAGGTGGTTCCGAAGAAGCAAGCGGTGTACCTGCCGGTTACCAGTCAATTGGTCGAAAACATTTGGTCCACAGGACAATTGGTCGACACCATTTGGTCGAATGCCAAATGGTCGATTTTTTTTTTTTTACCCCTTTTTGGTTTTTTTTGGGGGGGTCCCCCCCAACCCCCTTTTTTTCTTTTTTTCCCCCCCCCCCACACGAAAACCCACAAAACACATATATATAAAAAAAAAAAAAACGACCATTTGGCGTCGACCAAATTGCAGTCGACCAATTGACCGGACACCGTACCCTGCCCTATTACTGGTGGTTGTTACGACCAGGGAATCTGGTTTTAATTGGCCACTAATGTACAGGGGATCAGAAGTTGCGGCCGGGAACAATTTCTCAACTCCCGGGTTAAACGCTCAAGTCAGATTAGGGGTACCAGCGAGGGATCAATCCTACACTGAATTGATTTTAACAGAGGGATAGCCTGAGTAATGGTTTTCGTCTCCTAGGATTTCTCCCGCGAAATCCATGTCTTCCTTGACACCCTGCGTGTCAATATGAAAATGGGCAGCTATTTTAGCCAGTACCTCATTGAGGAGAGGTTGATTATCAACAGGTGAGTCATGTACCAGGGGGTCTTTAGGAATCGGGGAGTCAAAATCCTCCTCCTCCTCCTCCTTCTCCTCCTCCTCCTACTGCTGCTGAGCTTCTTAGCAGGGGGCTGAGAGGAACTAGGTATTACCTTAGATCCCGAAGGGGCAGAGGTAGCAGGGGTGTTGGAGTAACTATGAAAATAATTAGGGTCCTTTTCATAGAATTCAGCCATAAATTACATCTTTCTCATTACCCTATCAATGTCAGCTGAGTTCCATTCTTTGGAGCTAGGAATCACAACATGTTCTGGTTCCTCATCAGTGCCCATATCATGAGCAGTGGGAGGAATGAGTAACTTTAGTGGTAGGACTGATAACTTGGACTTCCCTATTGATTTAGGGTCTTTTTGCTTCTCCTTATGAACATGGTGTTCTGAGGATGAGTTTATATGTTGTTTATCCCCCTTCCCATGACTGTTCTCCAGTTATTTTTTAGGGGCCTCCGAGGAATTTGACGCCTCGCGTCGTGATCCAGAGGTGGTATTCGAAGAAGGAAGTCGAATCTCAGGTGTAGTCGCTACGCGTCTTAGCTGTGACGCGTGTCGAGTCACAGCCGGGGCCAATGTGTTTAGTGGAGGCCACCGGGCGCTTTTGCCACCGGGTGTTGTCCCCACAACGTGGCCACCTGCCAGACCTTCGGGGTCAGGGGCCTGCGCGTGGGTGTTCAAAGTAAACGGTCTGCCCTCACTGTCCGATTCGGCGGCGTTGCTGCCATCGCTGAATGTCCCCTCCACTTCCATGGCCACTAGCTGCCTGGCGTAGTGGGCCCAGCATTTAGTGGATAGGTCTTTAAGGGTTTTTGGCTTGAAGAGCTTGCAAGCTCAACAGGTAGCCTCGGAATGGTCTTGTGGGAGACTCAGATTGCACGTATTGTGCTCGTCTACACAGGGAAACTTCCTGTTACACTTTGGGCAGAATTTGAATGGAGTACTCTCCATATGTTACAAAATGGCATTGGACAGGTATATGTAGGAAAAAAAAGGTGGGAAGAAGCCTGTATGACCCACGCTCCCTACTTTACAGGGCCGAGGCCAGAGGCTTTCCAAGGCCCGAAGTCCGTTATGGCAGTCCTCGACGGCTGTCTTCCTCAATCATCACCAGCGTCGATCTTCGGCGTACAGTATAAAGTTAAAGTGGAAGTATTTAATGGTAATTGTAACAGACTAGTATGGTGGAAAAAAACTATCTGCGAGTCCAACATGCGTGAGGGATCATGGGTACAGGGGACGTCACACTAGGGATAATATTACTGGCATGCACTGGTTCGACGCCCCTTTGCGAGTTTCGAAAAACAAACTAATACTCCACAGCTTCCACTAGATGTCGGCCTATGCACAGCATGTGATCTAAGCAGATTCCACAAGCCTCAGTGATGTCATCAATGACATTTGTGATGTCATCTTTGATGTCCTGGGTGTTAGGCTTAGCAATGCAAGTTGGTGGTGCGCGTTATGGTTGCTTAGCTTACCATAATTGTGGAATGTGCAGTGTTTTTTGGTTTCAATGTGAAGTGTAACCTCCTTTTAACAAAGTTTTTTTTTACTGAATGGACTTATATATGTATGGCAGTGAACAAAAACAAAGGGGCTAAACATGTGATGTCGTCAGTGATGTCATCAATGAAATTTGTGATGCCATCTTTCATGTTCTGGGTGTTAGTGTTAGCAGTGCACAGTGGTGATGGCAGGTATGGTGGCTTAGTTTACCATAACTGGTGAATTTCAGGGGGTTTTCGGTTTTAATTTGAACTATAAGGGGGAAGTGGAAATGTTTTTTTGTAGTGAATTGTACAGGTTTTTGGAAGGGGAACTTAATCATAACATTGTGTTAATGAAGTTGATGTGCTGAATATACACTGTCATCATGTGATTTTGGGAGATATGTAGTATAATGGATGTACTTGATATACATGTAAACATACAACAGAGACCCCTCCCTATTGATATTAGAAAGGGATGGACTGAGCGCCTGTTTGCGGACAGGGGCGGACGAGGTCAACAGTACCCAAAGAGGCAGGGGGTATCTGAAAATGTACTATTCGCTTACACAAAAAATGTTCAACGTAGAAAAAGGACACAAAGACATTATAAGTATTAATAAATAAATATGGAAACCTAAACGTGTGAAATGGAAACAACGCTTTTAAAAACCATATATAATGAAGAGGATGGTACCATAAAAAAAAGGATGCCTCCATCTTAATTACTTCACAGAAACTCTGCAGCCTAGACCGACATGGACGCACGCAGTAGGACGCGGGGAAATAACATCAAAATCTTAAGTGATGGTCATTTATTTATATGTGTGTGTATTTTTTTTGGAATGTGGTGCAGAAATAATAATGCCTTTGTTGTTTTGACACAGAAATGACTAGTACTTTGGTGTGGTTGGAAGAGTACTTTCCGCATGGGGAAATGTCGGAAGAGAGCGATAACAATGGTTCACAGCATTCTGCGTATGCAAAGTAATGGCCAGTATTTTATGGGCATTTAATAGATATATAGTTATTTTTTACAGACCAGGAAAGAAAAGAGGAAAGGGCAACAAACGACACAGAAGAAGACAGGCTGAAAAGGATTGAACTGAATATGGAGACACTGAATGAGAATTTAAAACGTTTAAGGGAATTTGTGGAAGACTGTGTGAGAGGAAAGGTATGTTACCACTGTCCCACCTGTACCCCTTCTCCATTACCTAGTGAACCATCCCCAAACCTTCAAGAAGAAAAGACGTTTTGACGAAACATCCATCCCTTCTTCCCCTCACAAATCTTCCCCTCATAACAAGCCTGTGTTGAATCCTAATTCCCCTATATTTGTGTCAGTATCTGCTTCCCCCGGTATTTCTTTGGAATGAAGTGTGTGTGCGTGGTTGGAATGTTTTTGTATAGTAGTTGTAGTTAAAGAGTTTGAGTAATAAAAATGTTTTTAAAGAGACTTAAAATGTTCGCGAACAGCACGCCTGTTCGACCTATCCGTAAAGAATGGAATGTGGATGTTGTAATGGCAGTACACCTACCCGTACTAATGTCAACTAAGATGAAATTGATGTTTCACCACACCATCTTTGCAAGTTGTTCGTAAATAAACAGAAAGCGGCGTCCTAAGGACATTATACCTCGCCGTACCGCTTACAAACAACATAAAACATGATCGTAGAACACACCAGGTGTCTGGGATGTCTGTAAATTAGCAAAATGGGAGTGTGTTAAGGACACTTTAGCTGTCCGTATTGTCTGCAGCCAAGATGGTACCTTCTGCAGAACAGGCGCGGTGGCCGGAATGTTCGTAGTCAAACAAAATGGAGTTGTCCTAAGGACACTGGACCTATCCGTACAGTGAGCATATCTTGTACGCACATGCGCAGTACAACCATAAGTACAGCGAACATCGCGCCTGTCCCTAACTGTCCGTCTCACTTGTATCGCACTTTGAATTAGTTTGAGAACTCGAACACTGTCCATAGGACAGGTGCGCGCATGCGCACGTTTGTTAGTCTGCATTTGCTGTCCAGCGGACACCCATTTCTGTTGCGGATGTGTTCCGGACGTCATCATGTGACTGCACCCACGCTGTATGTATGTATGTATGTATTTAATTTTTGTATAGCGCCGGTAGCCCACGGGCATCAGGGCGCTTGTACATAGAACACTGATACTGAGTGACGGACGACAAATACGAATAGCTACTGCCTTATGAGTGCCCCTGAAAAATAGCCATCACCCGAATTCTCATCTAAAGAGGTGTGTCTTCAGCAGCTTCCTAAACGCGGAGTGATTGACTTCCGACCTCAGGGATTCGGGGACGCTGTTCCACAATTAGGAGCCAGCCCAAGGAAAGATCTGCCCAGCCCGGTTTTTAACTTGAACTTGGGCACGATCAGGAGGCATTTTCCCCCCCGAGCGTAGATTTCTACTGGGATTGTAAGGCACTACACTCGTTTTCAAATAGGCAGGTGCTGTGCCAAAAAGGCACTTGTGTACCAGACAGACAGCCTTGAACTTTATGCATTCTTCTACTCTAAGCCAGTGCAGAAAAAGCCTCTCTTCAGTAACATAGTCTTTCCTCTTCAGATTTGTCACTAACCTAACCGCGTAGTTCTGGATCACCTGACAGCTGGATAGATCCTTGGATGAGGCCCCCAACAACAGGGCATTACCGTAGTCGAGCCGTGAGAGGATAATGGCTCTGGCTATCGTTGCCCTATTTCCCTCGTTAAGCAGTGGCTTAATTGCTTTCATAAGCCTGAGATAGTACGCTGTGTTTTTTTGGAGGAAACTGGTCTGGGCATAAGAGTCGACCGCAGTCGACCATCATACCCAGAGTCTTCACCTTTGGGACCACCTGACTAGTGGCATTCTTAATTTGGAATGAGTTGTACTCTGCCCCCAGTTTTTCCATTTGACGACTGGAGCCAAACAGCATCAGTTCGGTTTTTGAGTCGTTCAGGCACATCCAGTTTGCCTGCATCCAGTCGTCTATTATCTTGTAAACCCTAGTGATCACTTCACTGTCCGTGGCATGATTCCTGCCCCCCAACTCCAATATGAGTTGGGTGTTGTCTGCGTAATTTGTAAACGACACTCCGGCTTTCACCAGTAGGCTACACAATGTGCGCATATATATGTTAAACAGCATTGGTGATAAGCTGGCCCCTTGAGGCACTCCAAATAGGATGTCACATGGGTCGGAGAAACTGCTACCCCAGTGTACTCTCGCTTGGCGGTTGGAAAGAAAGGACAGGAGCCAATCAATAGCTCCCTCCGAGCAACCAAAATTCTAAGCGCCTTGATGAGAAGGTGGTGATCCACCAAATCAAATGCGGCACTAAGGTCTAGGAGCATCAACATCCCCAACTTGTTTTCCCTGAGCGTGTGGACTAATTTGCGCAGTTTGTGTGCTTCCGCAACAGTACAAAAGAACTTATACACACAAGGCAAAGTATTGTACAGTATAAAAATATCATTTCACACATCGCAGAAAATAGCTCACCTGTGGACATGGTGTGTAAAATTTTTGGAACACTTTTCAGTGATGAAGACTGATGAGGCGCATCCCTCCACCCCTATAAATGGCCACACCCCCGAGCGCATCTTCATTGTGCTTCTTGCTATAGCAGATTGAGTTGTGCTGCCTTTACTACTGTAGTGACCAATAGCAAAACTAATTGTTATGGCGTCCATGGTTACTGTCGCTTCATTAGCCTCAGCAACACCTCCAAACCCTCCAACACCACCACCTCCCCAAGGGCCTGCAGAGGATGTAGAGATCGAGGAAGAGGAGGAAGAAGAGAATGAGGTGTAGGAACTGCACACTACAAGCACTCGCCGGGAGTCGTGGGTGTGGCGGTCGTTTTCCGTTTGTGGCAACGTACCAAAAGCACATACGAACCGGGTCAGGTGTAACCAGTGCCAGTTTGTGCTGATTCGCGGGAAACCTGGTGTGTACAGCTTTGGTACTACTACCATGAAGCGACACCCAACTTCGCTCCACAGTGCAGACGTTCGCAAGGTGGTGCCATGTGAAGAACGTAGTCGATTAAGTTCCTCCACAGCATCCTCCGTGTCCGATCCTCTCACCACAAGAGACTCCTGTGGGAGAGCGCTTCCCTCCGGCTGCCTCACAAGCCATTCAAAATGCTATTGACCCTTGTCTTTCAAAGGTGACAGTGTGTATGTATTGTGACAGTACTCTGCAGGGGGGAGAGTTTTTGAAGTGCTTTTGAGGCTACGGTCACGGAGCATCAGAATAACTGCTTCCTACCCAAGTAAAGATCACCCTATAGCCTTCTCTCTCCACCTGCCCCTTCTTATCACCGTGGTTGGTGTCCCTTCCTTACCCTCCTCTCCTAGTGCATCGTGTGCCCAAAAGCAGGAAAGTGGAAAACAATAAAAAGAAATAAAAAATGGCTCTTTTCAGAGCCACCTTTCTCAGTTTAACAGTAGAACTAGCAAGTGACCGTTGTAGGCCCCCGCACATTTTTGAAAAAGTCAGCGGACAGTAGAAGGGCACAGAAATGGAGGGTGCACGTGGAGTAAAACCAATGGACTGTACGCTGCGAGTAAGTGGTGGCTCTGAAAAGAGCCTTTGGTGGTGTTGTGTCTGCTTCAAAAACTGTACATTGGGAAAAACGGAATGGCAAATAGGTTAGTGTGATTCCAAAAAAGGGTACAATGCATTTTGTACATTGTGAAGAATAATTTGGTTGCCAGCATATGCAAGATTGACGCCATCTCGTCGAAAAATGAAAGCTCCGAAACAAAATGTTTTCATTGTGGAATGAGGACATGCCAACATCTCTTAGAAAAGCACAACCAGCCTTATTTACATTGTGTCTCGCTTTCTCAATTTGTGGACCAAATGCAGAAGAACGCAGCCATATTTGTCTTTGGGCAATACGAGAAAAAACTATGACAATTGGGGAACATGTCCATGATCTGCGCAAGTCCTTCCTTCATTGCAAATTGCAAAGAAATTCCAGAGACGTGGCCTAAACTGTTTCCTCTGCAATGAATGATAAGTACATCAGGATGACGCTCTGTCAGTAAAGTAACAGAGGTACCAAGTCCAGCCATCTCATTCCATGCACGCCATGCCAGTGCACCTCCGCATGAGGTAATCCAAGATCTGTAGATAGACGGCAACTTTCTACATGCACCTTCAACCAATGTATCCATGAGCCTCCCAAAATCCAGATAATCTGTTTTCGAGCAGATAGAGCCATAGCTGAGTGGTCTCCTATCAGGGAGAGGACGTTGTCACTAAATGTCTCTGTTCAGAACACACCTACTGAACTGTACTGACCAATCCCTAGCTGAGATCATTCTCATTTGCATGCGTCTGCACCCCAGAATCCCTGTTGGTACTATGCGCTGCCTGCAAACTACCGCCATGTCCGCGGACAAGTACAGGATCAGAGCGTGACGACTGTACAGTTAAGTAATAATCCCCTTTTCCCCTTGAAGGTGGGCTCTGAAAAGAGCGGTTATAAAAAAAAGATTTGGGCAGATGCCTTACAGACACCTGTTATTTTGTGTTTTTATTTTTTGTTCTTACTTTCCTCCTATAACCATTACAGAACCTTCTCTAAAGCAAGCCGTACATTCCAAAAGAACATGGCATTTCCCAAAGAAGACAGTCCAACACCATCTGCTGCAAAATAATCTGCATTACTAAGATCAATGTTGTCGTGGCTGCAGAAAAACATACCAGCTCGTAACATAAAAGCATGCATGCCGTGATTGATGTTACACCTCCCAATACTTTGATCTGGACAGAAAACAGAACTGTTGTCACATTTTCCTCTAGTGAGTAAACCGGAAAAAATTACTTTTGCAGTTGGAAAGATGTTCATGAGTGCTTGAACCAACTGTCTTAAATCTTCCAACAAAGTATGTGAACTCACGTACCCCAAATGGCAAGCACCGTAGTGCAAACGTACCACATGAGGAGAGGTCATCGTACGCATTTGACTGCAAATTTGCAGAATTGATGCATCACCACCATCAGCCTCAGCACTCCACACCACCTCCACTCCTCTCACATCGAAATGGTGTGCCACATGCCTACTTTCGGTATAGTGCTGTAAGCCATGGACAAAAATATCACCAAGCACCAAAAGCCTGACCCTCTCCACCTCTGCCATCTTCAGTATACGCACCGTCTTTCGACACAAAAGAGGAAAGTGAACGTCTGATTGGCTAATGCCTACAGTCCCCTTTCCATGCTGGATTTGCTGTAGAAACCCGTATGGGACACGCCCTACCCGCGGACAAGCGTTGTCTGCGTGTGGCACGTAACTCTTACCCAGTCCTGCTACCCTTTCCACATCAGTCACAAATCCAGTCCTTCATTGGACAGAACTAAGCAGTCACACAACCATCCAACAATCACATTAAACATTGCTAAATCTAACTCCGTCAGCAACATTGCGCACTTCAAATTTACTATCGATGACTGAATGGAAGTCGCATATCGTTGCAAAGCACCTACCTCACAAACGACTATGCAAGAGTCGCGGATTTCTACATACACCTGCATGCATGCGCACATGCATGAGTATAGAGTACAGGTATGCATATTTTAATCAGAGACGATGTGCAACCCTTATGATTTCATTTAAACTAATTAATGCCGCTAAATCTGGATATGCAATACATACCAACGCTTCCCCTTTTAAGTGTGAGATGTCATTTTTTTTTTTATTTTATTTGATTTAATTGTATAGAACAATTTTTACAAAATTGAAGAGGTATAAAAAAGAAAAGAGAAATCTCCACGTTAACTGTTCCAGGTTCCCCACCGTCATTCTTTGTCCTGCGCCCCAAACATCTCACCCGCGAGGCTCCGTTAGATCAATTCTTTTTCGATTCGAGTTCAGATTCAAAGTCAGGGTCAAATTCAGCTTCCCCCCAGGAGAAGATGAAATAGGGACGCCCAGCTGGCAATCCAGCCCACTCTTAACTGCCATCAGATGAGCAGTTTTATCTCTCGGAAGAAGCCCACCACCGCAATCACCCAAGTAGTCTTTTCCCCACTTAGGAGCCGACACCACCATTCCTCTTCATCATAGATATTTAGATTTTTGAACAAGTGTCCCAGATGTCTCTGGCGGGGGCCCGTGACTCCTAAGCAGTTTAGCAGTAGGTGTTTTATGGTTTCTGCCATCTCTAACTTTCTACAGAATCTGCAGGTTTCATCCGAAGCCAAATTTCTTCGGAATAGAACTTCTCTTGTGTGAAGAATGTTCAGGCGGATTCTTAAGAAGTTCGCCCTAAGATTCGAATCCGGCAGTTTTACCAAGTAAGACTTAAGTTTGTTCACTTTAGTCAGTTGTGGAGGCAGATCAGTGAACAAATTCGAAGCGGCTGCTTTTTCCAGTGTATCAATCCAATCTTGGTGTAGTAGACGCAGTTTGACCTTAGAAGGGTTGTAAATTAATTCGTCTTTAGAGCTTCCAACACCCTCCAGAATTGCGTCGATCTTTGCCGCCCATTTTGTTAGCATTTTGCATGATCCCGACTGAATTCCTTGATGGATTTCTTGCATAATCAAAGGAGGGCTTGGAAGTAAAGACTTTCGGAATAGCATGGCTTCGTTACGGGTCACAATGGAGGTCAGCGATTGTAGAGAGAGTTCCCTTCTTATTAACACCATTGGTAGCGAGTCAGGGAGGTTAAGGACCTTTCTCCAATAGAATCCTTCCAGTTTTAACCAAAAGGATGTTGGAAGGTTTGGTAGAGCTTCTGCCCCGTAGGTGAGTGTTGGGATCACTTTAGACTTGTAGAACGTCACCACTGGCGCCATGGTGAATTTTCCATATTTTTTCAATACTGCTCGGGATTGTGAAATGAGCAGTCTCGCTTTGGACATGATGCTCTCCTGCATCATTGTTTCCTTACTGTTCTTGTTGATAATAACGCCCAGGTATTTGAAGCTATCCACCAGTTCAAGTTTGGTGTTATTTACCGCCCATGTGAATTTCTCCAACTTCCTTTCGTTTCCGCCCAAAGTCATGATCTTAGTCTTTTCCAAGTTCATCAAGAGGTTGTTTTCCTTCAGATAGGAGTCGAGGTTGTTTATCTGCCTCTGGAGGCCGATCGGAGTAACATCGAAGAGTATTATATCGTCCGCATATAATAGGCGTGAGATTTTGCTGGATCCCAGTGTTGGAGGGAACATCCAGACTCTTGTTTCGTGCTCTTTGAAATCGGCCGTGTATGCGTTGTACAGGGCGGGGGCTAAGGGACATCCCTGCTTTACCCCTCTTTCCGTCTTCATCCAGGAAGATAAAAGGCCTTGGTTGTTTAACCGAACACATATTGTGGTTTCCGTGTACAAGGCCTTTATGTATTCTTGGGGGACAGGCGTGAAGTTGTAATTTTGTCCAGAGACGTTGCCTGTCTACCCGATCAAAGGCCTGCACCAGATCAATGAATGCCATGTAGATCTTCGGGCTGCCCTCGAACACTTTAGCTTTAAGTGTCATTTTTCATTGGCAAACCGCACTACATCTTATGGTCTCCCACATAACCTATACATACGTTACAGGCATGCCTTTTTAGCGCGAAACTCGAGTTTACATTACAAAATGTCCGAGTTGTGTACTGCCTACAGTAATGCTACTTGCAATGCGATCGTATGGTAAAAATAAGCACTCCTGATTGCTGTGGTGACATCTCCCTCTGAGGGTCACCCGATTTTTCGGCATCATACTTATGATTTGAAAGTAGAACATTTTTTCCAATCTACTATAATGTCCTATCGCTTACAAACCTCTCTCCTATGGATAAAATAGCTTTAAAAAAACAAGGCATTTTCTTAACCTTAAAATTGTTCTCATTTCTTAAGGACTTGCAAGTAACATACTGCAAAAAGCATACAAAGACAGCACATAGTGAAGTGAAATGCACACATGCACTGTGTTGCAATACGAAAGTAGAATACTCTGACAAATGATGCACAATTAACGTGTACAGTATCATCACTGCTTTAAACACACAAAGTGAATATTCTTTTTTTTCTCAATCGCAGTGAAGACTACTCTCCTGGGAAGCAACAGCATCTATACTGCACAGTGAAGACTACTCTCCTGGGAAACAACAGCATCTATACTGCACAGTGAACACTACTCTCCTGGGATGCAACAGCATCCATACTGCAAATGTCATATCCGAAGAGACCTGGTCTTTTCGCAAAATAAAGTAACTACAGTACTACCTTTATATTCTAACTATTCCTCAATGAGGGTGCATGGGTTATTTGTTAACTGTGGCCACCAAAGAAAACATTAATTTCTGCACCATTCTACTCACAAATCCCCATTTGTTAAAGAATAACAGGCAGAATGGCTCACAAATCCCTGTGTGAACTCAAATAACATGCGGAATCATTAGAATGTTAGTACTAGGAAAGAAATAGTTTCAATTGTATGCCATTTCGTTTACAAATAATGCTTCTCGTCACCACTAGGCCACTTTGTACTGTCATCTGAAGCGCATTGTAGTGCTATATAAATAGAAAAATAGCCTTCCCAAATCATTGTAAGAGTCCAATGCACATTCACACAGCACGACAAACAGCTTCCCCATCAAAATCATGCACGCATGCACACAACACACATACATTGCACAACAGACCAAAGCATGCCTTCTTTTTTTCAACAGACACCAAAGAATGCCTACCAAAAAGCAAGTCCATAGAAAGGAACGCAGAATTAGAGCAAATAAAAAGAAAAGTGTCCAATCCAAGCATCCATTTGTAGTATAGTTTGTAGAGAACGTTGGGACAAACCAGCTAATACAGTCATTTAGCAAAACAAACAAAGCGTCAACTAACAAAACTTTACCTCCTCCATCAAAATGTGTTGCAAAACACAAAAATCTTGGCAAACAATCGGCTACCAGTACAGCTAGCAATGCTCCTAATAATCATGATATAGTAACAAGAACCCACAGTAAAAAAAGTATTTTAGCAAAAATGTTTCGCCACAGAGTCCTTCAGAATCTAATAAGAAGAGGTCCGAAATCATCCTCAACCCTTAAAACCTACCATAGAAAATTAATCCTACAAGCTCTCGTGGACAGTGCAATCCTTCTCAAAAGGTATTTGTTTATATTAGTGTTAAGTAGGATGAAAGCACTAACAAAACCAAGTACCAAACTACAAAAGAAACTCAGCAATAAACGGAATGTGAACAAAAATAATTTCTTAAATGTTTGTGGAGATGAATGGAGTCACACGACAACCACAGAACCATATTTTAATGAAGAAGCATACAAACAAAATTAAACAAACACAATTGCCATCCAAGGGTATGAACAAATCAATAGTACCATCATGGAACAAGAAACACTGCTTACAAAAGTATCCCCTGAAAACTCAGAATTACCTCTCGATTCGACAGAACCACACCGTCCAGTATACAAATGGCCGTGCACATCAATGTGTGCCATTCCAAACAAATCTTTCAAATCTTTACGTCAGTTCCTCAATCAATATGTAAAAGGTAAAGATAAAAGTAAAATGAAAGTGCTGCAAAATATGGATATTTGTCCTATGCGCAAATACACAGGGCTAAAAGGACATTCATTAGCCTGTATTTCTGGGCCTATTTGCAAAAGCACCTTCCATGATATCAAAAGGATATCAGTACATCATTCAAATGTAAGAAATCTAGTGTATAAAATATACTATGCAAAAAGTCCAGCTTCAGAATGAGGCAATTTAAATAATACTCTTCTGCATGATACACCCAAATACTTAGAAGAAGAAATTAACCGTATTCTGAGAAAATATTTTGGAAGTGAAAGCCACTTACAAAATGGAATAGTTTTAGAACCTAGTAGCAACAATTTTGCACATAGCAACCATCTATTACACACATACAGAAAAGAAATACTAAAATTTAAAAGGGCATCGGCTGAAGTATCAAACCATGTATGTGTGTGTTGCCGCAGAACGTTTTACAAAAGTAACACAACAAATAGACATAGCATACAAAATAGAAAACAATGAAGATTCTAAATTGTTTGAAATAGCTGTCTACCTTTAAGCAGAAAACAAATATGAGCTAACTGAACGCCTAATATGTTGCAGTTACTGCACTACAAAATTAGACAACACCCATACTCCTTCATTCATGCTATTACAAATATATTGTTCCCACTACCAAAAATCCTGCAACAACTCAATTCGTATGAGAGCATCATAATTTAAACAGTTCACCCATTTCAAGCAATTATACGCCTTCATCCAAAAATAGCAAAATTACCTCCCTCTGAATTGGTGAAAGGCATTCGTGGCAAAGTAGTTTCTTTGCCATTCGATCTAACCGAAAATGTACACACTCTAGGAGTGCAACGTTCAATAGAGCATTCTTTAATAGTCTTGGTAAATGGTGTACCAACAAAAGACAAAATAAAGTTAGACAAGCATTGTAATATCTAAGAGACAATAACGAGTACTACAAGGAAATAAATATTGAAGAAAGCTTAAGGGAAACAACTGAAACAATTCAAGAGCCATCAGAAACTGGACAATTCAAACTTCTGGATCCTGCTACAGTATGCACTCTTTTGGACCAGTACACAATTAATCCATTGCATTCCAATGAAAGCATAGATGATGCACTAGAAACTTACCAAATGCGACAAACCAAAGGTTCACCAATGAGTATATGGGAAAAAAAAGTATAGAGGCACGTGCTTTCCGCTGGTATTTCCTACTGACAAAGGTGGAAGATACGATGATAGACCCACTCAGATTGGGACATCAGAATACCGCTCATTACGAATGTATTCGCAAGATCCACATTTTGTCTAAATCTGGGAATACATATTTCACCTACTCTATGAAAGTGAATTAGCAACGCTATGTTACGGAGTTGCACACATTTTGAAATCTGGAACCCACTTTCAAAATATGTCAGCTACGCAGTTAATACAAAAAGTAGAGGAAAAAGATGAGGTTTTACAATCAAGTATAACAAATTTGTTTGCAAACATGCGTGGTACAAAGGAATACTGGTTATGACGGCACGGAGACGTGCGTTGTATGATCAGAAACCTTGGACCACCAACTTAGTTTGTTACACTAAGTTGTGCAGAATATGCACGGGTAGATTTACAAGAGTTCCTACGAATAGCAAACAGCAACAAAAACAACATAGATCTATTAACACCTGGAGAACTTTGCTCTCTCGATCCAGTTGATGTGTCAAGATATTTCCATCATCGTTTCATTGCCATGCTACACTTTATTTGCAATAAAACTGTTCCTCCACTTGGAGAAGTGCAACACTTCTTTTGGAGAAAAGAATATCAAGCGAGAGGAGCACCACAAATTCACATGCTGTTATGGTTCAAAGGTGCACCTAAATTTGGTCACGACAGTGATAGCACTGTTTTGCAGTTCATCCAAAAATATGTCACTTGTGAAATCCCTTCACAACAGACACAGAGAGAGTTGCATGAGCAGATTTTACAATTTGAAAGACACAAATGTGGCAAATATTGTCGCCGCAAATAAAAAAACAAAGGTAAATACTACACCAAATGCCGCTTTGGTTTCCCCGAGACCAGTTACAGAAACAGGTGAAGTAAACAACTTCATGTCTTCAGTTCGATATAGTATTAATGGTAAATCACCTAAGAACATGTATTACATAAAAAGAACAGAAGAATCAAAATATATCAATGATTACAATGCAATCATTGCCCTCTTATGGAATGCAAACATAGATGTGCAGTACATTGCAGACAATTCTACTGCTGTTGCACGATATGTTACAGCCTACTTAACAAAAGCAGAAAAAACAGACCTTCAAGACTTCTGGGATGAGCTAGCATCAGACAAAACACTATCACAGAAATTGTACAGCCTAGGCATAAAAATGCTCTCAGAGAATGTGGCGCATATGAAGCAGCAGATCGTTTAACCAGTACTGCTTTGTATGGAAAAATGAGACAACATAGTATGGCTAAGTCTTGGTCCTGCTGTCATGATGCCCGCTCCCGGAGAGCCGGTTCAAGCCCGGCGTCCCCGAAAGCGGACATCCAGTCCCCAAGGAAGGACCCAGCAACCCCATATGGGGGCCCTTTGGACAGTGTCCTGGCGCCTATGGCGCCAGGCTCATAAAAGACATCAGTCCTGCCGCCATAGGTGCCAGGCTCATTATGGGAATGCTTGGGTGCACTTACCTGATGCAGACCATGCTGCAGGATCCCGGCCTCCTTGAGGCCTGAAAGGAACTACTTTACCTGTGGGACTAATTTACCATCCGGGCGTGGTCGGGGAAGGATACATACCTGGAACTTCTTCCAAGGCTATTTAAACCCCACCCGAACAGCCACACGTGCTTCGCGTTGTTTTGCATCTAGCAGCTGGACGCTCACCGTGTCTGCTCCTGCATCCTGACTTCTGCCACGCTTGCCAGCATCCTGGATCACCTGCAAAGGAAGAGAAGAAGAGAACAGAAGAAGGAAAAGTCCTTACCTGCTAAATCCGCATCCCGGAGACATCTCACTGACAATCCTGAAAAGGAAGACTTTAATTTAAAAGCTCATTGCGTCGATCGCTGCTGCGCCGCATTCCACTCACCTTTACAGGGCGCCTCCATGTTCAGCAGCGATCATCCGGATTCGCAGTCACGCCCCAGCGCCTAGGGAGAAAAAGACCAGAACAAAAGGTGAGAGAGAGAAGGGAATAAGGAAAGCTAAATCTCCATGTTAAGACTTACCTGTTGATTCATTCCCTCTTCATTTCGGGTCCGCGCCGCATCCTGGCATTTACGGACCCCGACCCCTAAGGGGAAAAAGAGACATCAGTGTTAATGAGCGAATGAAAAGACATTACCAAAAACCGCTCATTAAAGACTTACCTGATTTCTACAAGGATTTCACCTCTCATCTCGGGTCGTGCCTACTCCCGGCATTCCGTACCCCGGCCCCTATGGGGAAAAAGACACTAGCATTAGTACATTAATGCATGGACACAAGGGGAACCTCTTATCAAAAAAACGTACGTGGAAGCCAAGCAAGTTTGGTTCTCACCAATCCGAAAATCCAGTGAAGTAACTGGATACCGACGCGCCCCTGCATCAGAAGCAGGATGGAGAGCTCGTCCTTCCAGACCCTAAGGTGAGACGCTACGAGAAATCACAGAAGGGTTTCAAGGAGGGTGAGAGGGGAAAGTGGGAGGCCGATTGCATTACCCCGCAGACAGTTAATCCCCTATTTTCGCCTACAGAAGGATACTTCTGCGAGCCAGACAAGCCAGATTTGGGGGCCCGGTCCAGTCTGTCTTCTGAACCCTGCGCATCACCTTAGAAGAGGTCACAGCAGCGCGAACCAGGCCAGCGCCTCCGTGGGAGTCAGGTGAGCGTAACACCTGCTAAATCTAGGAAAAGAGTGCTGAAATCATAGGAGGACATAGAAACAATTGCCAGAAATGATCCCAACAGCCAAGACATTCTAAAAAACAATTTACTGGACACATACTATCCGAAAAGGAGTAGCATTTTGGAAAGCATGTGTCTATACCATATAGCTCAAAACTTTGCATACAAGAATAATATAAAAATCTGATGAAAGCAAACGTAGATATAGAGTGACCGATTGTGAAGGGAGCTTAGTGAAACTTACCAAACAAAGCTTAATCAATCATGTAAAATTGTCATTAAAAACTCCTCAACAAAAAGAACTATATTACATGTCTCTGGTACAACTTTTTAAACCAAGGAGAAAAGAGGAAGACATACAAGATAACTATGAAGATGCTTTCAAAGCAAATGAAAGCGTTATCACTGATGTGAACTTTACGCAGTACAAAACAATGTTACACCATGAGCAGCGACAGGAACAAGAACTTCAGGCCCAACTAGATAAGGACTCTTCCGACAGTAGTCAACCTTCTGTAACAGGAAGTCAAGAACCACTAGGACAACCACTAATAGCAAATGAGGCAGAAGTAGCTATGGCAGAAGTAGAAAACGCCATGTATCATTATCAAGAAGATACAGAAGACTTAACTGTACAACAAGCAAAACTTAAAGATCAGCGCACCATTTTTGAAGACGTAACAAAACAAATTGTACATGGTGTACAACTCGAAACTTAAGAATGTACCTGCCAAAATTACAAACCTATACTGCTGTATGTGAGTGGTGAAGCTGGATCAGGAAAAACATTCTTGATCAAGATCATCAGCAGGTTTCTTCAACAATTGACAAACAAACTGTCAGCTGTTGTAACGGCCCCCACAGGTTTAGCTGCCTACAACATAGGTGGTACCACTTCACACCGATAACTACTGCTTCCAGTAGAGCATTAAAATAAATTAGACTATTACAAACTTTCTGCAGAAGCTGCAATTGAAGTATGCAGAGTATTGAAACAAATGAAAATGCTACTAATAGATGAAGTGAGCATGGTCTCCAACCTAATGTTGGCTTTGATTCACCACAGATTGCAGGAAGTACTTAAAAATAACAACGAAGAACTCTTTGCAGGGAAACACATTATCGTTTTCGGAGATCTTCTACAACTGACACCAGTGAAAGGTGAACCTATTTTGGAAACCTTAGGCCACAAACTCTGCCATAAAACTGTTGACAGCATAGGAAATGTCAACCTTTGGCAACATTTCCGATACAGAGAATTAACAGATGACATGCAGCAATCTGCGGATGTCACTTATGCCAACATCTTAAAAAGTATTAGAGTTGGTGTACTATCGCAAGAAGCACAAGTAGTATTGAAAAACCGGCACATTCATGCACTTTATAGCGATAATGCATGTGCAAATGATGCTATGGAACAATTAGCGCACAAAAATGTCAATTGTATGGCCTTAATGTCAACTCTTGCAAGCTGTTTCAAATTCAATGAAACAATGTTAAAAAAAAGAAATCCAACCAATAATGGAAATTAGGGCTACAGACAAACTAGACGTACATGGTATGACAGTACCCATGTGTGAGCAAGCCACAACAAGACTAAATAGTTTAGAAAATTCAATCGCCAACACAGCTGGGTTGGAAAAAATATAAAAATTATCCTTAAATTGTAAAGTAATGCTTAAACGTAACCTTGACATCGAGCAAGGGCTAGTTAATGGAGCACTGGGTACAGATGTTGGCTTTCAGTCGTACCCACGTAATGGCAATATTCAGTTTGTCAATATTCGCTTTGATAAACTTTCAGAAGTGAAAAGGATAGGGCGTTTAATTGCTTGATTCCTTCTCTTCAAAGACATGTATGTACGTAGAGAGCAATTTTCTCTAACTCTTGCATATTGCAGTTACATTCATAAATTCCAAGGTCTTACCCTAGACAAAGCATTGATAGATATAGGAAACAGTCTTTAAAGAAGGCAAGAGCTACGTAGCATTATCACGCTTACATACACTTGATGGTCTATTGCTAATGAACTTTGATGCAAGTAAAGTCAAAGCTGATATTCCTTGCATTCTAGAATACAATAGACTGCGTTCGCTGTACACCCCCCATCTGAAACAATATCCTGTTCCAGATAAAGTAAAACGTGGTAAAAGAAAACTAAATCAAACAGAAATGCAACAGAATCCAACAGCAAATCCCTCAAAGAAAACAAAAGAAGCTAACGCTTTGTCAATTACCACAAACAAAGAAGAACCTATTAGGGAATGTGAACCAGGAACGTCTTCAAAGATGGAACAGAAACTCCGAAAAAAATGCACTCAGATGCAGAACTAGCTGGTCCATTCAAATTTGCAAATGAAACTGGGGTAAATTGCTATGCAAATGTAGCGATGAATATTCTATTTCAATTGCCACCAATTGTTCACAATATTTACTTACACAGTACAGACCAATTGTGTTTGCAAATGTTAGTGCTTCATAGAAACGCAACAAACAATCCTGACATGTACAGTGTGCATGGAATAAGGCAAGAATTGGACCACTGTGCTAGAATGGTGAGAGTCACTATAAACTCACAAGAATTTATAACGTACTTACTACTAGTATTGGACAACAAAAGCATACCTGTAAATGAAATCTTCCAAATTTCGTACATGTGGAAACATACATGCACTCTCTGTAGCAATGTGATACAGTAACAAATCCCAAATGAGCCATTTGTGTATGCTTACATACACAATTGTGAATGTATTCCATTTCAGAAAATTGTACAGAATGCAAAATATGGCAGATTATGTACTATTTGCAATTCAGACAATCGCTCCACCGTACTGATATAATCACATAGTGCCTACATAATACTTATGCTTCTACGTTATAATGCAGATGATACTAAAAACAACTGCAAACTGACTGGATTCACACACGGTCAAGTGTCACTTGGAAAGAAAACCTTTACAACGATAGGTATTATATACCATGCAGGAGCTACAACCAATGCAGGTCACTACACTGCATACACTAAAATGAAATGTGGATGGTTCAAATGTAATGATAGCACCATTACCCTAAAGCAGAGATTGCCAGCTATTTAAATTACAAATGCGTATTTAATCTTCTTAAAGCTAAAATTTAATAAATAATGTGTATTTCAAGATTACCAAAAAATTATGTGAAAGACTACAAACAGTTAGAATATGCCTACAGGTATCTAACTGCCCAAGAGGATATAACACAAATAAATGAATATCACAGATCTGTAAGAACAAATGCACAGTTAGACTACTCATACAGGTATCTAATAGGGGTGTCACGGTATTAGTTTTATGACGGTACGATAACCTTCTTGCCAAATGACGGTATATCATGGTTATCGCGGTATAGCAGGTGGAGTTAACTAATCTTAACAAATATTTTCCAAAAGGTCATAAATTGACAGATTTATCATCACAAACAAAACCAGGCACCCAGGGCCAGAATTGGGCTTTTCAACATACTTTCCACTGAAATGCCTTGCTTCCACCAAACACAAACATGTGTGGAGAGGAGGGGGGGGGCTGCTGCAACTGGCAAAGCAAACTGAATAGCTTTTCTTAAGTGGTCATTTAGGCTTTATGCTCCCCCACTGGCTACTGGTGAAGATGAACATGTTGCCATCTTGATAACCTGCATGCCACCGATCAATGGACGCTGATGGTAGTATACGCTTGTGCGCATATACACACACAGACACAGACGCACTCTCTTTACGTTACAGCCTTTAGTTTACTTGCGGGCCAAAAGGTGTTCAGTACTCACGGACATGTTACCCTTTGGTATGGCAGCAGGGAATACCCACAGAGATGAGTGAATTTCGCAGTGTGACTTATTATATGTAAATTCAATGATAGAACCAGGGAAATCCCCCATTGCCATACGTTTAGAGAACATTATCCATTATAAATATATAAACCCCAAAGCCGCCAACCCAAAGTAAACCCTTTTCCTTCTTGGCACTGTATCTATTCTTCCTATTGCTAACATATTGATTTTGTGTCAGGCACGTGTGGTTTATGGAATGGCATTAAAAACTGCTCCAACTGAAACTACTTGGCAGACGGCACATCCAACAGTGCAAGACCAAGACTGCGCAGCACTTCAAGGCAACAAACATAACATTAATCAGAAAGAAGAAGGAAGCACTCAAAGGAAACAAGGAAGTAGTTAGTACCATAGCAAATAAAGTTTTTTTTTAATCCGACAAGGATTTTTTTCCCCAGACCCAAGAATTAGAAAAGCAAACACAGAAACTGAGCGGAATGCATAGTGCACTGGTTTGTAAACTAAATATGAGGGTAAAAAAAAAAGGCAAACCGTCTATTATGCAATGTAGTAAGTTCTTATAAAATGCAAAGACTAACATACCTTTTTCTTTTATCACAGAAATTAAAAAAGGATACTTCCGCCAAGAACTAAAGGCATTTTAAACATATATGGATTCTGAACAAAGTAAGGCCTAAGTATAGACTGTAGGCCCTGGCCACGAGCACCGCATCAGATTACACCCATGGTTGCGTAAAAATCAGTAGCACACCCATAGAAGGAAACATTGTAAATGTAGCATGTACTGATTTTGTACCCAAAACATTGGGAGCTGGCCACACCTGCCAGATACATAATCGATTGTGTGGGTGTGAAGTATAAATGTGATGAGCTGCAGTGCTTGTGGGCAGTGTGTACATGCTTGGGTGTATGGCATACAGCCTGCAACCAAGCACCCAAAAGTATACATCTTGGCCACAACCACCGCACTAGATAAAACCCATGTTGGCTTGTACGTGAAGAGGTTATAACTTTGTTGTTGGGGGCATGGCCTTCGGACATGCACCAATGAGTGTACACACTCCCCACAACCAGGCAATCGATACGCAATACTACGGGTGTATTCATGGGTTTGACATGCTGCGGTGGTTGTGGCCAGGGCCTACAGTCTTGGAAGTAAGGCCTTCGGCCTTCGGTCATGCATCCAAGACTCTAGGCCCTGGCCACAACCACTGTAGCATGTCACACCCATGGCGGCGTACTAATGAATACAATACCTATAGGAAAAAGTAACGCAATTACGGCATGTTGTCAATTTCAATGGTCGCTAACACCACGCGTGTCCTTACAACAGTTACAAGTTGCCTGTGCACTGCATGGACTGAAATACTACCGTTATTGGACCCCTCATTTTCTGTGCATACAAAGTGGCCATAGAAAATACATCATGAAGACCGACCGCAGAACAAATGCATTCATCACCCATGTCTTAATATTTTAACCTTTTCCAATGCTCTATGACACAGCAAAAGAGTTTTATCAATATAGAATGTTCGCACTGGTTGTCGCTCCGCTATAGGCGGATCCAAGATGTCGGGCGCATCCAAACAATCGGATGCAGAACATGTCTCGCTGCAGCCAAATCGGCAGAGACGTTGCGTGTCCGCGGTCATCACACCAGCCCCTTAGCCAATCGGTATCTTGTCTGTGGACCGAACAGGGAAGTGTGACCGCGAAGCGGACATAGATATCACTAATTTTTTCAGACCTACTTTTTGGTCATTTTTATAAAAAAGTACTGCACGGAATGTCACCAAAGTTACAAAAGCACGCTTTCTGGACCAAGCCCCTGTACCTGCCACCAATTTGGTGAAAATCCGTCCAGCGGTTTGACCTGTAGCCGTGCGCAAAGTTTTTCCCTCATTCAGTCTATGGGAAAAAAAAGTTCAGAGTGGCCCATATACTTTTTTTGCATAGTTTGGTGAGGATTCGTCCAAGCGGAGCGAAGTTATAGGCTGCCCAAAAAGTGCTCTTCCTATGGAAACAGCAACTTAACTATATATATATATATATATATATATATATATATATATATATATATATATATATGGGATACATTACTCACCGTAATCGTATTTCTGATGCTTGTATCTGCTTAGATTCACATGCTGTGCATAGGCCGACATCTAGTGGAAGCTGCGGAGTATTACAGTTTGTTTTTCGAAAGTCGAAAATGGGCGTCGACACAGGCGTGCCAGTAATACTATCCCTAGTGTGACGTCCACTGTACCCAAGATCCCTCACGCGTGTAGGATCCTCAGATTGTATTTTTTTTCTGACATGAGGAAGCATGAGGAGTAGCGTGAGTACAGATAATCCAAGCAGATAGACAGAAAAGGTAAGACTACAAGCAATCATGCGCCTTCTCTCGGAGGGGAGGAAGGGTGGGTCGCATGTGAATCTAAGCAGATACAAGCATCAGAAATACGATTACGGTGAGTAATGTATCCCTTCTGAGGCTTGTGGAATCTGCTTAGATCACATGCTGTGCATAGATTAGCGAGCAGTACCAGAAGAAGGAGGTGGGATGTGAGAAGGGTCATGAGCAAACAGGTGTCTTAGAACCGCTTGTCCCACTTGTGTATCTGTCTTGGAATGAGTGTCAATGCAGTAATGCTGAGTAAAAGTGTGAATAGAGCTCCAAGTAGCCGCTTTGCAAATGGTGTCGAGGGGAACATTTGCAATGAAAGCCAGAGTGGCACCAATGCCTCTAGTAGAGTGGGCCCTTGGCGTAAAAGGCAGAGTCTTGTCAGAAAGAGAGTAACACAGCTGTATACAGTTGATAATCCACTTCGAGATAGCGCCCTTAGAGACGCGATCCCCCTCTCTGCCCGTAGCTACGGAGACAAACAGTTGATCTGTTTTCCTTAGCGGTCTGGTTTTATTTACATAGTATAGGACCGCCCTACGCACATCTAGGGTGTGTAGTTTCACCTCAGCCGAGCTTTGCGGGTTCTGGAAGAAAGCCGGAAGCTCGATGGACTGGTTTACATGGAACTTGGATATGAATTTAGGTGAGAACCTAGGGTGTGTGCGTAAAACCAGTTTGTCCTTGTGGATAGTAAAGAAAGGATCCTGCACTGACAGAGCCTGAATTTCACTGACCCTTCTTATGGAGGTAATGGCTACTAAGAAGGCCGTTTTATAAGTCAGGTGTTTGAGACTACTTTTATGCATGGGTTCGAATGGGGGTCCCATGAGCTTAGCTAGCACCACGTTGAGGTCCCATCCTGGCGGTGGGTTCGAAATAGGAGGGTGAAGTCTCTTTACTCCTTCCATGAAGGCTTTAACCACTGGTACTTTCCACCACGAGACCTTGTTATGGGATGTGGTGTAAGCCGAGAGGGCTGCCAGGTGTACTTTCAGCGAGTTAAAAACCAACCCTGCATCCAGCAGGTGGAGCATGTATGTCACAACGTTGGAAGGAGTGCAATCAACCGGGTTGATTTGTTTATTCTGGCACCAGATAACGAATCTTTTCCACTTATCAAAGTAACAGTGCCTTGTATTTGGTTTCCTGGACTCCTTTAGAATGTCCATACACCTCTGTGGTAATTTGAGATGTCCAAACTCTATGACTTCAGGAGCCATGCTGCTAGGTTCATAGAGTTGGGTTCCTGATGCACTGTTTGACCCTGTTGCTGGGACAGTAGGTTGTACCAGGCTGGGAGTCTGATGGGTTCGCACACCGCCATCCTGCGTAGGTGTGGAAACCATGGTTGTCTCGCCCACATGGGAGCAACTAGGATGAGCGTCATAGATTCCTTGTTCATCTTGTACACCACCTTCCTGATGAGAGGAGTTGGTGGAAAAGCGTACGCAAACATCCCTGACCAGTTCATCCACAGGGCATTCCCTTGGGAGTCCGGCTGGGGGAACCTGGATGCAAATCCTGGGCATTGTTTGTTTTCGCTTGTGGCGAATAGGTCTATAGTGGGGAAACCCCACTGAGAGAAGAGATCTTCTACTACGTCTCTGTGAAGGACCCATTCGTGTTCTTCTGGGAGGGAGTTTCTGCTTAGAGCATCCGCTAGGGAATTGAGCTCCCCTGGAACATGTTGCGATGACAGGAAGATGTTCCGTTTGAGTGCCCATATCCATATTTTCTGGGCAAGCTTGGACAGATTTGGCGAACGAGTCCCCCCTTGCTTGTTCAGATAGAACATGGCTGTCGTGCTGTCCGTCCTGATCTGCACCGACAAGTTCAGTAGATGGGGCTCGAACGCCCTTAGCGCTCGGAATACTGCCAGAAGCTCTAGCAGATTGATGTGGTTCTTGGCTACTGAGTGAGACCAGAGACCCTGAGCTGTGTGGTGGAGATGGTGAGCTCCCCACCCAGTCAGGCATGCATCTGTAGTCACCACGGCTTGTACTTCGGGATCGTAAAAGGGTTTCCCCTTTGCGAGATTCTCTCTTGTCCACCAGTGTAGGCTCTGTACGAGTGTTGGCGAAACGACCACTAGATCGTCCCAATGACCACTTGCCTGAGACCACTGTTTCGCCAACCATTCCTGCATGGGACGCATGCGCAGACGCGCGTGGGGGACCAGGTAAATGCATGACGCCATCATGCCCAGTAACCGCATAGCTTTGCGTACTGTTATCTGTTGACCTGACTGATAATGCGGAATTTGCAGAAGTATATTCCGAATTCTCTCTTCCGAAGGGAAGGTCAATCCTTTCTGAGTATCTAGGATAGCTCCTAGAAACTGTTTTGAGGTGCTTGGCACCAGACTTGACTTTTTCTCGTTGATGGAGAAGCCTAATTCGTGGAGGAGGTCGATAGTCCTCTGAATGTTTGACCTGCAAATTCCTGGGGTTTCCCCCGTTATGAGCCAGTCGTCCAGATAAGGGTACACCGGGATTGCTTCCCTGCGTAGGTGTGCAGCCGCCACCGCCAGTACCTTGGTGAATACCCTTGGTGCTGAAGCTATCCCGAAGGGCAGTACCTTGAATTGGTAGTGGCGACTGTCCACCTTGAAGCGCAAGTACTTTTTGTGCGCTGGGAGCATGGAAATATGAAAATAAGCATCTTTCATATCCAAGGTTGCCATGTAATCCCCCTTTTTTAGGAGGGGGATTACCTCTTGTAGCGTGGTCATACGGAATTTTTGGGGCTTGACATATTTGTTGGCAGGCCGTAAGTCCAATACTGGGCGCATTGTCAAATCTTTCTTTGGCACAAGGAAGTAAGTTGAATAGATACCCTTGTTTACCTGGTGTCCTGGGACGAGTTCTATCGCGTCCTTTTCTAGCAGAATGGCGATCTCCTCGAGAAGGATCCTTTGATGCTCTAGGGAGTGCACTCTTTGTCGTGGAGGATGATTCCGGGGACGCTGCAGTAGTTCTATACAATATCCTGCGGATACTGTTGACAGCACCCATCTGTCTGAGGTGATCCCTTCCCAAGCCTGGGTGAAGGTGGAAATGCGTCCCCCTACTGGGGTTGCGTGGCAAGGGACCCTGAACTGAGCGTCACTGTTTTGGTGGAGGCGTGCCACCGCCCTTGTTGGGGCTGCCTCTGCCTCTTCCACGACCTCTCTTGTTACCCCTGCCGTAACTCTGGGTAGACTGCTGGTTGTTATTCCATTGTGTACCTTGTCCCTGGGCATAGTTGCCTCTTTGTGAATTTTGGCCGCGTGGGCGACGAAAATTATTGTTCCCCCTCTGGTTAGGGGGTTTGTTGGTAAGCTGGCCAAGGGATTTGAGAGTCTCATATTCATCTTTGGCATTTTTAAGTGCGTCTTCGACCGCTTTCCCAAACAATAGGTCGGGTTCCACTGGCTTGTCTATTAAAGAAGCCTGGGTTTCTGTCTTGAATCCCGACTGCCGTAACCACGCATGTCTCTTGATAACAGTACCTTCTGCTATCAATCTCCCTGCGTTGTCAGCGGCGTCGAAAGTTGCTTTTAAAATGCAACCAGACACGGCTCTCCCCTCTGCCGAGATCCGAGCCAGCTGGCCCTTTAACGGTTCTGGAGCAGAGGCAATGAGCGCCGCGACTTCTTCCCATTGATGGCAATTGTAACTAGCCAACAGGGTGGTGGAATTCGCAATCCTTGCTTGGTAGGCGGACGTTGAGGCTACCTTTCTGCCAAACCCGTAAAGTTTTTTGCTCTCCTTGTCGGGAGGAGCTTCTGATGAAGATAAGGGCGTGCCAGCCCTCTTTCTAGTGTTGGTCACCACTAGGGAATCTGGTTTAAGATGTCCCTTTATATACAGAGGGTCAGACTGGGCTGCCCGGAAAATCTTTTCAATTCTGGGGTTGACAGCTCTGGTGAGGTTAGGATTCACCAGGGAAGGATCTATTCTTCGTTGGATGGATTTGAGGATAGGGATGGTCTGAGCGACCGGTCTTCTCTCTCCTACAAACTCCTCCGCGAAGTCCCTTTCCTCCTGTACACCGTGGGTGTCGATGTGGAAGTGTTCCGCTGCTCGAGCGAGAACCTCGTTAAGGAGGGGCTGGTTATCAACTGGAGAGTCAGTAACTGGGGCTTCGCTTTGTACTGGGGAATCTACTCTGTAAATTTCCTGCTCATCTTCTCCCTCCTCCAGGTCCTCATCCTCTGCATAGTAATCTGTCCCGGTTTGTTCTTCCATAATTGCAAACTCCTGGTCCTCTTCAGGGAAAACTTGTCCCTGATAACTGGGGAGTGGAGTAGAATATGGAGTGGAGTAAGGCTGAACCTCGAAGGGTTCAGGTCTTTCGACCCGGGGCTTTTTACTTAGCGGGATAGGATCGGAGGAGCCTGAGGGTGTGGCCCCTTGAGGGTTATATGAAAGAAAGTGTTCTGGGTTCTTATCATAAAAATCAGCCAAGGAAGACATCCTAGCCATAACCCTGTCTATGTCTTCACTGGACCATTCCCTGGAACAGGGTATTACTTTAGCAGGTGATTTATTTTCAAGGGTAGACTTGTGTTTGCTTGTCTGCTTAGGCTTTACAGGGGTGGAAGGCTGTGCTTTCCGCTGTTTCCCCCCTTCTCCGTGCGTGGAAAAATGTTTTCCCTGTCCCTTGGGGGCCCCAGAGACTTTCGACGCCTGGCGTCGAGGGTCTGGAAAGGTATCTGTGTGCTTCGGGCGTGGGGCCTCACTGGTGTTAACCGCGGTCTCGGTATCTTGGAGCGCGGCCTGGGGGTGGAAGTCGTCTTCGTCTCCCGACGATCGAACTTCCGTTAGTGTGTGTAGCGAGGCACTCTTGGCAAGAGTGGATGATTGCCTTGCGTCGTGAGGCGATCTCGATCGAGAGCGCCCAGAGGACACCGAGTCGGACCGTTCTTTTTGTGCCTCTTTCCGGGAAGTCGACGTCGTCGAGGTCCGGTTGGTCTTAGTGTGTTTAGTGTGTGTTAGGTGTGTAGCGCTTGCGTCGCCGGGGGTCTTCCCCATAGCCGCCTTGCCGGACGACCTTCCGAGGTCGGGGACCTGCGCTCGTCGGCTGTCTTTCGACGCCGTAATGCCCTCGCCGTCCGAAAGTACGGCGACGCTGCCATCGCTGAAGGCGCCCTCCGCTGCCATGGCCTCCTGCCTGGCGTGGTGGGCCCAACGCTTTGTCGAACGGTCCTTAAGTGTCTTAGGTTTAAACCTACTACACGCTCTGCAGTTCGCTTCGGGGTGATCCCTCGGCAAGCAGAGATTGCACGTGGCGTGCCTGTCGACCCAAGGGTATTTGCGATTGCACTTGGGGCAGAATTGAAAAGGGGTACCCTCCATACGCACCTTAAGGCAGCGGGCTGCTAAGTGTAGGAATATATATAAATGTAACTATATATCAAGAGTGAAGAGTATGTACCACCCCCCACTCTCCCTACTTGTAAGGGCCGAGGCCAGCGGCCTACTAGGCCCGGGCCGAGGCCAGCGGCCTACCGAGGCCCAGATCCGTCGTGCAGCAGTCGACGGTCGATGACTTCTCCAGCCGTCGTCGAGGTTGAGGGTCGACGTTGGGGTGGGGAAGGGAATGAATAAGAATTAAAATTATAATAACAGCAAAAGTATGGCTAAGGCCAGGGAACTCCGCAAGATGCTTCCGACCAGTATGGCGGAAAAAAACAATCTGAGGATCCTACACGCGTGAGGGATCTTGGGTACAGTGGACGTCACACTAGGGATAGTATTACTGGCACGCCTGTGTCGACGCCCATTTTCGACTTTCGAAAAACAAACTGTAATACTCCGCAGCTTCCACTAGATGTCGGCCTATGCACAGCATGTGATCTAAGCAGATTCCACAAGCCTCAGAAATATATATATATATATATGGGATACATTACTCACCGTAATCGTATTTCTGATGCTTGTATCTGCTTAGATTCACATGCTGTGCATAGGCCGACATCTAGTGGAAGCTGCGGAGTATTACAGTTTGTTTTTCGAAGTCGAAAAATGGGCGTCGACACAGGGCGTGCCAGTAATACTATCCCTAGTGTGACGTCCCCTGTACCCATGATCCCTCACGCGTCTAGGATCCCCAGATTGTGTTTTTCCTGACATGAGGTAGCATGAGGAGTAGCGTGAGTACAGATAGTCCAAGCAGATAGACAGAAAGGTAAGACTACAAGCAACCATGCGCCTTCTCTCGGAGGGGAGGAAGGGTGGGTCGCATGTGAATCTAAGCAGATACAAGCATCAGAAATACGATTACGGTGAGTAATGTATCCCTTCTGAGGCTTGTGGAATCTGCTTAGATCACATGCTGTGCATAGATTAGCGAGCAGTACCAGAAGAAGGAGGTGGGATGTGAGAAGGGTCATGAGCAAACAGGTGTCTTAGAACCGCTTGTCCCACTTGTGTATCTGCCTTGGAATGGGTGTCAATGCAGTAATGCTGAGTAAAAGTGTGAATAGCGCTCCAAGTAGCTGCTTTGCAAATGGTGTCAAGGGGAACATTTGCAATGAAAGCCAGAGTGGCCCCAATGCCTCTGGTAGAGTGGGCCCTTGGCGTAAAAGGCAGAGTTTTTTCAGAAAGAGAGTAACACAGCTGTATACAGTTGATAATCCACTTTGAGATAGCGCCCTTAGAGACGCGATCCCCCTCTCTGCCTGTAGCTACGGAGACAAACAGTTGATCTGTTTTCCTTAGCAGTCTGGTTTTATTTACATAGTATAAGACCGCCCTACGCACATCTAGGGTGTGTAGTTTCACCTCAGCTGAGCTTTGTGGGTTTTGGAAGAAAGCCGGAAGCTCGATGGACTGGTTTACATGGAACTTGGATATGAATTTTGGTGAGAATCTAGGGTGTGTGCGTAAAACCAGTTTGTCCTTGTGGATAGTAAAGAAAGGATCTTGCACTGACAGAGCCTGAATTTCACTGACCCTTCTTATGGAGGTAATGGCTACTAAGAAGGCCGTTTTATAAGTCAGGTGTTTGAGACTACTTTTATGCATGGGTTCGAAGGGGGGCCCCATGAGCTTAGATAGCACCACATTGAGATCCCATCCTGGCGGTGGGTTCGAGATAGGAGGGTGAAGTCTCTTTACTCCTTCCATGAAGGCTTTAACCACTGGTACTTTCCACCACGAAACCTTGTTATGGGATGTGGTGTAGGCTGAGAGGGCTGCCAGGTGTACTTTCAGAGAGTTAAAAACCAACCCTGCATCCAGCAGGTGGAGCATGTATGTTACAACGTTGGAAGGAGTGCAATCAACCGGGTTGATTTGTTTACTCTGGCACCAGATAACGAATCTTTTCCACTTGTCAAAGTAACAGTGCCTTGTATTTGGTTTCCTGGACTCTTTTAGAATGTCCATACACCTCTGTGGTAATTTGAGATGTCCAAACTCTATGACTTCAGGAGCCATGCTGCTAGGTTCATAGAGTTGGGTTCCTGATGCACTGTTTGACCTTGTTGCTGGGACAGAAGGTTGTACCAGGCTGGGAGTCTGATGGGCTCGCATACCGCCATCCTGCGTAGGTGTGGAAACCATGGTTGTCTCGCCCACATGGGAGCAACTAGGATGAGCGTCATCGATTCCTTGTTCATCTTGTACACCACCTTCCTGATGAGAGGAGTTGGTGGGAAAGCGTACGCAAACATCCCTGACCAGTTCATCCACAGGGCATTCCCCTGGGAGTCCGGTTGTGGGAACCTGGATGCAAATCCTGGGCATTGTTTGTTTTCGCTTGTGGCGAATAGGTCTATAGTGGGGAAACCCCACTGAGAGAAGAGATCTTCTACTACGTCTTTGTGAAGGACCCATTCGTGTTCTTCTGGGAGGGAGTCTCTGCTTAGAGCATCCGCTAGGGAATTGAGCTCCCCTGGAACATGTTGCGATGACAGGAAGATGTTCCGTCTGAGTGCCCATATCCATATTTTCTGGGCAAGCTTGGACAGATTTGGCGAACGAGTCCCTCCTTGCTTGTTCAGATAGAACATGGCTGTCGTGCTGTCCGTCCTGATCTGCACCGACAAGTTTAGTAGATGGGGCTCGAACGCCTGCAGCGCTCGGAATACTGCCAGAAGCTCTAGCAGATTGATGTGGTTCTTGGCTACTGAGTGAGACCAGAGACCCTGAGCTGTGTGGTGGAGATGGTGAGCTCCCCACCCCGTCAGGCATGCATCTGTCGTCACCACTGCCTGTACTTCGGGATCGTAAAAGGGTTTCCCCTTTGCGAGATTCTCTCTTGTCCACCAGTGTAGGTTCTGTACGAGTGTTGGCGAAACGACCACTAGATCGTCCCACTGACCACTTGCCTGAGACCACTGTTTCGCCAACCATTCCTGCATGGGACGCATGCGCAGACGCGCGTGGGGGACCAGGTAAATGCATGACGCCATCATGCCGAGTAACCGCATAGCTTTGCGTACTGTTATCTGTTGACCTGACTGATAATGCGGAATTTGCAGAAGTATGTTCCGAATTCTTTCTTCCGAAGGGAAGGTCAATCCTTTCTGAGTATCTAGGATAGCTCCTAGAAACTGTTTTGAGGTGCTTGGCACCAGACTTGACTTTTTCTCGTTGATGGAGAAGCCTAATTCGTGGAGGAGGTCGATGGTCCTCTGAATGTTTGACCTGCAGATTCCTGGGGTTTCCCCCGTTATGAGCCAGTCGTCCAGATAAGGGTACACTGGGATTGCCTCCCTGCGTAGGTGTGCAGCTGCCACCGCCAGTACCTTGGTGAATACCCTTGGTGCAGAAGCTATCCCGAAGGGCAGTACCTTGAATTGGTAGTGGCGACTGTCCACCTTGAAGCGCAAGTATTTTCTGTGCGCCGGGAGCATGGAAATATGAAAATAGGCATCTTTCATATCCAAGGTTGCCATGTAATCCCCCTTTTTTAGGAGTGGGATTACCTCTTGTAGTGTGGTCATACGGAATTTTTGGGGCTTGACATACTTGTTGGCAGGCCGTAAGTCCAAAACTGGACGCATTGTTAAATCTTTCTTTGGCACAAGGAAGTAAGTTGAATAGATACCCTTGTTTACCTGGTGTCCCGGGACGAGTTCTATCGCGTCCTTTTCTAGCAGACTGGCGATCTCCTCGAGGAGGATCTTCCGATGTTGTAAAGAGTGGACTTTTTGTCTTGGAGGATGGTTTAGGGGACGTTGCAGTAGTTCTATGCAGTACCCATTGGATACTGTTGACAGCACCCATCTGTCGGATGTTATCCCTTCCCATGCCTGGGTGAAACTTGATATTCGTCCCCCTACTGGGGTTGCATGGGAAGGGACCCTGAACTGAGCGTCACTGCTTTGGTGGAGGCGTGCCTCCTCCTTTACTGGGGCTGCCTCTGCCTCTACCACGTCCTCTTTTACTACCCCTACCATACGCCTGGGTAGACTGTTGTGAGCTGGTGTTCCACTGTGTACCCTGGGTGTGGGAGTAGCTATTTCCTCTATTGGAATTTTGGCCGCGGGGGCGACGAAAATTGCCATTCCCTCTTTGGTTAGGTGGTCTGGTAGTTAACTGGCCAAGGGATTTGAGGGTGTCGAATTCTTCCTTAGCGTTTTTTAGAGCGTCCTCGACTGCCTTCCCAAACAGGAGATCACTTTCCACTGGTTTGTCTAAGAGCACAGCTTGTGTTTCTGCTTTGAATCCCGACTGCCTCAACCAAGCATGCCTTTTGATGACAGTCCCCTCTGCTATAAGTCTACCCGCATTGTCAGCGGCGTCCAGAGTTGCTTTTACAGTGCAGCCTGACACGTTCCTTCCTTCCGCACAAATGCGAGCTAGCTGGCTTTTAAGGGGTTCGGGAGCAGAGTCTATTAGTGCTGCCACTTCTTCCCACTGGTGACAGTTGTAGCTAGCCAACAGTGTGGTGGAATTCGCGATTCTGGCTTGGTAGGCTGCCGTGGAAGCTACTTTCCTGCCAAAACCATAAAGTTTTTTACTTTCTTTGTCGGGGGGAGCCTCAGAGGAAGATAATGGTGTACCAGCTCTTTTGCGGGTGTTGGTTACTACTAGAGAGTCTGGCTTAAGTTGACCTCTAATATATAGGGGGTCCGACTGGGCTGCTTTAAACAGCTTCTCCACTCTCGGATTTACAGGTCTTGTCAGGTTTGGGTTGACAAGGGATGGTGCTATTCTGCGTTGAACAGATTTTAGGATGGGAATGGTCTGGGCTACTGGCTTCCTTTCCCCTATTAGTTCTTCCGCAAAGTCCCTTTCTTCCTGGACACCTTGTGTGTCTATGTGGAAGTGGTTAGCTGCCCGAAAGAGCAGTTCATTCAGGAGGGGCTGATTATCTATTGGGGAGTCAGACACTGGGGCTTCCCTTTCGACTGGTGAGTCCATTCTGAAAATATCTGGGCTATTTTCTGGCTCATCCTCGTCTTCGTCGTAATAATCTGATCCTGCAGGATCTTCTGGCGTGTCAATTTCCTGACCTTCTATCAGGGAAGAGTTTCCTTGGTCTGTAGGGAAGAAGTAAGAATAGGGTTGGACCTCGATGGGGTCTAAAGGCCTAAATGGTGTCTCGACCCGGGGTCTTTTATTTGAGGGGATAGGGTCCCCTGACCCTGAGGGAGAATCTTCCTGAGGGTTTAAAGCTAGGAGTTGTTCAGGGTGTCTTTCGAAAAAATTCGCCAAGGAAGACATCCTTGACATTACTCTGTCAATGTCCTCGCATGACCAGAGTTTTGAGCTTGGGGTGACCTTGCTGGGACTTTCTATGGATTGGCCCTGAGAAGACTTGGTCAGTTCTTTTGTAGTGGAGGACTGCAAGGGTTGTTTCCTTTGCTGTTTACCCCCTTCCCCGTGGGTGGAAGTGTGTTTCCCCTTTCCCTTATCTTTCGACGCCTGGCGTCGAGGATCGGAGGTGGAATCCCTGTCTTTCGAACTAGCCTTCGAAACTGGCCCCTCTTTACTCCCAAGTGATGTACCCTTTTCCTGGGGTGCAGGCTGGGGGTGGAAGTCGTGTTCGTCTCCGGACGATTGATCTTCCGGGATATTAATGGTCGAGGCACTCTGTGCAAGTGTGGAGGCTTGCCTGACGTCGTGCGGCGACCTCGACCGGGACCGCCCAGAGGACGTCCTTTCGGACCGCTCCTTCTGTGCCTCTTTCCGAGGTTTCGACGACGTCGAATCTCGGGTGGATTTTTTGTGTTTAGCGTGTGTATGTGTAACGCTTTTGTCGCCGGGGGACTTCCCCATAGTCGACGGGACGGACGACCTTCCGAGGCCGGGGACGTGCGTTCGGCTGTCCTTCGACGCCTTGGTGCCCTCGCCGTCCGAAAGTTCGGCGTCGCTGCCGTCGCTGAAGGTACCCTCCGCCTCCATAGCTGCTAGCTTGGCGTGGTGGGCCCAACGCTTGGTGGAGCGGTCCTTAAGAGTTTTGGCCTTAAACCTATTACAGGCCCTGCAACCCGTCTCGGGGTGGTCTCTGGGTAGGCAAAGGTTGCACGTAGCGTGCTTATCTACCCAAGGGTATTTCTTATTACACTTGGGGCAAAACTGAAAGGGCGTACCCTCCATACGCGCCTGTGGGCAGCGGGCAAGTGTGTGTAGGTAATAAGGTGTCGAGTGTGGAAGTGTACCACCCCCACTCTCCCTACTTGTAGGGCCGAGGCCAGCGGCCCAGGCCCGAGCCGAGGCGGAAGCCTCAAGGCCCAATCCGTCGGGTATTCGACGTTGATCTCCTCCCCGGTTCGGCGTCGAGATGTTGATCGACGAAAGGTTGGCCAAACGGGGCAAATTAGAATTAGTTTAGAGTGAAAATATGGCAAAGCCAGGGAACTCCGATGAAGTGCTTCCGACCAGAATGGCGGAAAAAAACAATCTGGGGATCCTAGACGCGTGAGGGATCATGGGTACAGGGGACGTCACACTAGGGATAGTATTACTGGCACGCCCTGTGTCGACGCCCATTTTTCGACTTCGAAAAACAAACTGTAATACTCCGCAGCTTCCACTAGATGTCGGCCTATGCACAGCATGTGATCTAAGCAGATTCCACAAGCCTCAGAAATATATATATATATGACAATGCATTACTTACCGTAAAAGCATTTCTGATGATTGTATCTGCTTAGATTCACATGCTGTGCATAGGTCCGACATCCAGTGGTCACTGCGGAGTATTGCATTTTGTTTTTCGTAGTCGAAAAGGGACGTCGACAGGGCATGTCTGAAATACCATCCCTATAGTGACGTGTGTTGTACCCACAATCCCTCACGCGTCGAGGTCCCTCTGTTTGTATTTTTCTGCCCTGAGGGAGCCTTCTAGATGTGAGTGAGTACAGAAAAGAGAGATATAAAAGGAAGTCTATGTTCCTTCCATCCGAGCGGGGAGGAAGGATGGGCGCATGTGAATCTAAGCAGATACAATCATCAGAAATGCTTTTACGGTAAGTAATGCATTGTCTTCTGATGCTTGTTAATCTGCTTAGAATCAAATGCTGTGCATAGACTAGCGAGCAGTCCCCGGAGTTGGCGGTGGGTTATGAGAAGGAACAGTAGAGAAAAGATGTCTTAGTACTGCCTGACCCACCTGGGAGTCAGATCTCGAGTGTGCATCTAGACAGTAGTGTTTTGTAAAGGTGTGCACAGAACTCCAGGTAGCCGCTTTGCAGATGGACTCAAGGGGAACATTTGCAATGAATGCTATGGACGCCCCGGTGCCTCGAGTAGAGTGTGCTCTAGGCTTAAAGGGCAGTTCTCTCTTAGCAAGAGTATAGCAGAGAGTGATGCATTGAACAATCCATCTAGAAATAGTGGACTTTGAAACTGCATCCCCTTCTCTTCCTGCTGCCACCGAGACGAAGAACTGATTAGTCTTCCTCAGTGGTCTGGTTCTTTCCATGTAGAACATGACCGCTCTGCGCACATCTAGTGTGTGCAGAGTTTTTTCTCCCAAGTTGGAAGGATTTTGAAAGAACGTTGGCAGTTCTATAGACTTGTTTACGTGGAATTTCGATATGAACTTCGGAGCAAACCTTGGGTGCGTGCGTAGAACCACCTTATCTCTGAACTGTAACGAAGGGGTCTAGAACAGAAAGAGCCTGTAGTTCACTTACCCTCCTGGTGGAGGTGATAGCTATTAAAAAAGCAGTCTTAAGAGTGAGGTCTTTAAGAGATGCTTTGTGCATGGGTTCGAAAGGTGAGCCCATGAGTCTGGTAAGTACCACGTTAAGGTCCCATCCGGGAGCTGGGTCAGCTATCGGGGGGGTGTATTCTCTTTATTCCCTCCATGAAGGCCTTTATAACAGGGATCTTCCACCACGACACCTTGAGTTGGGAAGTGGTGTATGCAGAAAGTGCCGCTAGGTGGACTTTAATGGAATTGAACACAGGTATAGAACAATATGTGTGGGAGAGCAGTCAATTGGGTTGATGCCTTCCCCTCTGCACCAGATGACAAATCTCCTCCACTTGCTAGAGTAGCAGTGGCGAGTGTTAAGTTTTCTGGCTTCCCTGTGAATGTCCATACATCTCTGCGGGAGCAGTAGATGTCCGAATTCTATGATCTCAGGAGCCAAGCTGCTAAGTTCATGTTCTGGGGGCATGGATGCAGAGTCCTGCCCTTGTCTTGTGACAGCATGTTGTACGGGCAGGGGAGTTTCACTGGGGGAGATAGAGACATCTCCATCAAGTGAGCGAACCATGGCTGTCGGGCCCACATTGGGGCCAAAAGTATCATGGTTACTTGTTCCTGGTGCATCTTGTGCACCACCTTGTTGAGAAGGGGAGTCGGGGGAAAAGCGTAAACAAATTTCCCTGACCATTGCATCGACAGACCGTTCCCCTTGGATTGGTTCTGGGGGTACCTGGAGGCGTAACTTAGGCATTGTGAGTTCTCCAGGGTTGCGAATAGGTCTATTTCTAGGAATCCCCATTGTGTGAAGACGTCGAAGACGATGTCTTCGTGCAGTCGCCATTCGTACTCTTCGGGCAGGGGGAAATCTCTGCTGAGTTTGTCTGCCAGCAGATTGAGTTCCCCTGGTACATGTTCTGACAGTAGGAACATGTTTTGTTTGAGAACCCACTTCCATATATTTTGGGCCAGTTTGGACAGTCCTGGAGAGTGGGTGCCCCCCTGCTTGTTGATGTAGTACATGGCTGTGGTGCTGTCTGTAAGGACCAACACAGTTTTGCCTTGTAGGTGTTCCTGGAAGGCTTTTAGCGCCTTGAACACAGCTAGTAGCTCCAGTAGATTTATGTGTTTGGATGCTACGTTCGGAGTCCACACTCCGTGAGCAGTCTGATGGGATAGGTGAGCCCCCCATCCTGTTAGGGATGCGTCTGTGGTTAGAGTGGCTTCCGCCGCGGGTGTGGCAAAGGGTTTCCCTTTTTCCAGGTTTTCCTTTGTCCACCATCGTAGCGAGAGAACCAAGGCCTGCGAGACCACCACTGGATCGTCCCATAATCCGCTGGCCTGACACCACTGGCTGTTGAGCCACTCTTGCATAGGGCGCATGCGCAGGCGCGCGTGAGGTACCAAATAAATACACAACGCCATCATGCCTAGCAAGCGCATTGCTTTGCGTACCGTCACCTCTCGACCGGCCACATATTGAGGGATCTGAAACAGCATGTTTTGGACCCTCTCGTTGGAGGGGAAGACGAGGCCGTCCTTTGTTTGAATTAGAGCCCCTAGGAATTGTTTGATTTGGCTGGGGTGTAGGCTGGACTTCTTTTCATTGATGGAGAAGCCCAACTGGAACAAAAGGTCTACAGTCTTTTGGGTATTGGAGAAGCATGTTTCGTAAGAATCCCCTGTTATGAGCCAGTCGTCGAGGTAAGGGTAAACTGGGATGGACAACCTGCGCAGGTGGGCCGCTGCCACTGCCAGTACCTTCGTGAATACCCTTGGTGCTGATGCTATGCCGAAGGGTAGCACTCTGAACTGGTAGTGTTTGCCCTCTATCATAAACCTGAGGTATCTTCTGCGCGCTGGCAACATTAAAATATGAAAGTATGCATCTTTCATGTCCAATGTTGTCATGTAATCTCCCTGTGATAGCAGTGGGATCACTTCCTGTAAGGTCACCATACGAAACTTCTGGGGTTTGATAAACTTGTTTGCTGGGCGCAGATCTAATACAGGGCGCATGGTTAGATCCTTTTTGGGTACAAGGAAGTACACTGAATATAAATACCTTCCGTTACCTGAGATAGAGGCACGACCTCTATGGCTCCTTTTTCCAGCAGTTGTTGTACTTCTTGGAGAAGGATGGCAAGTTGTTCCGGTGTGATGCGTCGTCCCCTCGGGGGTCTGTATGTTGGGGAACTGTTGAATTCGATGCAGTATCCGTGGGCTACGGTGGAAAGTACCCAGCGGTCTGACGTTATTCCCTCCCATGCTGGAAGAAAGGATGTTATCCGGCCCCCGACCGGTGTTGCATGGGAGGGGACACGAATCTTCGCGTCACTTGGAGTTGTTGGGGGCTTGGGAGCCTCTGGGGGTGGACCCCCGACCTCTCCCTTTGCTCCTGCGCTGCCCTCTTTGGCTGTACTGCCCACTATTGGTCTGGTAACTGGTGGCAGGGTACTGTTGCTGCTGATTCTGCTGTTGGCGATGGCCACGAAAAAAGCGTTTGTTGCCATAGCCGCGTCTGGTAGTGGGCTTAGAGATCTGGTCAAGAGTTTTGATAGTATCGAACTCTTTTTTAGCCATTTCCAGAGCCTCATCCACCGCTTTCCCAAAGAGGTTCGAGTCTTCAACAGGTTTATTTATTAAAGACGTCTGTGTCTCCGGTTTGAACCCTGAGTTGCGCAGCCATGCATGGCGTTTTAGGAGTATTCCCTGAACCAGGGAACGTCCCGCTGTCTCAGCAGCATCCAGAGAGTTCTTTACAATACTCTGGTTGACCTGGGTTCCTTCGCCAATAGTTGATAGCAGGCGTGTACGTAGTGGGTCCGGCGCTTCTTCGGCGTCCTTGCGCAGTTTGGTCCACTGCGCGTCCGCGTAGCTAGCTAGCAAAGAATTGTTGTTCGCAATTCTTGCCGAAAAGGCAGCCGAGGATGTGACTCTTTTAGCAAGGGCATATAACCCTCTTGCCCTCCTTGTCAGGTGGTGCCTCACTGGTGGACAGCGGCACCCCTGCCCTCTTCCTTGTATTAGTTACTACAAGGGAATCCGGAATGGAATGTCCCCTGATGTACAGCGGGTCTGAGGGTGAAGGAGTGAAAAGTTTTTCAATCCTTGGATTAACTCCTCTGATTAGTGCGGGTGTGGATAGCGAAGGGATGATTCTTCTCTTCACTGAAGCGAGGAGGGGAATGGTCTGGCTGACTAGGGGTTTCTCCTTAATTACTCTCTCCACAAAGTCTATTTCCGGAGAGATCTCCCCAGTGTCCAGTTCGAAATGTGCTGCTGCTCTGCGCAACAGGGCATTGAATGTGGGCTGATCATCAATGGGAGACGTGTTTCTAACAGGTGAATTGTCAGGAGGATTTAGGTTCAGGACATCAGTGTCTGAATATACTGATGGGGATTGCCAGGGATGAGAAGGTCCTTCTTCTGGATTTTCTCCGAAGCCTTCTCCTACCATGTCTGGGCTGTCTTCCAGACCTTCCTCTTGGTTCTGTCCTTCTTCATTGTCCACAAAAGCATCCTCCTCTTCTAAGTATTGTTCCTCACCAGTGAGGTCATACACATTATAGAAGTCTAAGGCTGTGTCCTGCCTCGGGTATTTGGCCCTGGGGTCCTCCTGAGGCCCCTCTCTTGTTCTCTTGGGAGTGGGAGGGTTCTGGGTGTTCATAAACCTCTCCATTCTCTCCATGCAGAGATGGAGCCTTTCCATGGTTTCATGGGGTACCCCTGAGCGGTCTAACGGGGGAAAATTAGTGTTATCTTGCTGAAAACGGCTCGACCTCTCCCACAACGTCGAGGAAAGTGTTCCGTCGCCTTCCGAAAAGCCTTCCGGTGTGCTGGGGGTCCCCCCGACTGAAGGGGGTAGTCCCTGTTTTTCTTCAGGCTTTTTCGGCGTGTCTTTCGACCTTTGCGTAGCGCTCGACGTGTCTTTCGGCGTACAGTTCTGGGCCAAGCTCTCTGTGACTCGTTTGTCAGCGGAGGGCTGTGGTTTCGACGTTACGGGTGTCGAACTTTCTACGGCGGCGTGCGCTCTCTGCTGATGCGCGCCAGCCGATGGTTTGGGGGCGGCGCCCTTATTTGCCGAAAGCCCAGTCGCTGGTCGCGGCTGCGGTTGCGAGAGGGGCTTTGAACCCGAACGGTCCGAGGAGGCCGCCGGTGTAACCTGCGTCTCCTTGGGCGCTGATGCTTTCTTCGTCTTCGACGAAGAAGAGCTATGGGTTGTGTGTTTATGTGTTGTATCGTGTCCGTTAGTGTCGCCGGGGTGTTCATCCCCATAAGCAGGGCGTGAGCCGAGCCAGTCGGGGCCGGGGACAGACGAAGAGCGCGAGCGCTCTTTAGAGGGGTGTACGACTTCCGTAGCGGATGTCGTGTTATCACGGTCCTCGTCACTGTCGGTGGTAGCAGCGGCGGGTGAAGACCCGGCCTTTGACATAGCGTAGGCCGCCCACCTCTTGACCCTACGGTCTTTTAGAGTCTTTGGCTTTAGAAGCCGACAAGCCGAGCAACCCTCCTCTTTGTGATCGAGGGGCAAGCAGCGGTTACACCGTGAATGCTTGTCCTTCCAAGTAAACTTGCCCTTACAAAGTGGGCAAAACCTAAAGGGTGTCCTCTCCATAGCCGAGGCAATAAACCGTGATAACTACCCCAAGGGAAAGGAAGGGGTAAAGGAAAGGCATTCTCAGAAAAAGAATCAGAGATGTCCCACAACCCCACTCTCCCTACTGTATTTGGCCTGCGAGGCCAGGCCACGTGTTCGGCAACGCCGAAGGATCTCCTCCGCTCGTCCCCTCCGTCGAAGATCTTGCTCGGCGGAGACAGCTTCACAACTGCGTCGAGGGAGGGATCGATATATTAAATCTTTAAACGGGAAAAAACGACCAAAGGTCGAGGAGATGGAATCTGCAATGTCTCTCGAGGAGCTCCGCGTAAAGGCGACCAGTAGCTGGGCGGAAAAAAACAATCTGAGGGACCTCGACGCGTGAGGGATTGTGGGTACAACACACGTCACTATAGGGATAGTATTTCAGACACGCCCTGTCGACGTCCCTTTTCGACTACGAAAAACAAAATGCAATACTCTGCAGTGACCACTGGATGTCGGACCTATGCACAGCATGTGATTCTAAGCAGATTAACAAGCATCAGAAATATATATATATATATATATATATATATATATATATATAATGCATTACTCATCGTAATCATATTTCCGATGCTTGTATCTGCTTAGATTCACATGCTATGAGTGGTGAAGGAGGTGTGCTCCCCACCCTGACAGGGACGCGTCTGTTGCGACTACGGCTTGTATCTCTGGGTCGTAAAAGGGTTTCCCCTTCGAAAGATTCTCTCTTGTCCACCAACGAAGACTCTGTACTAGTGTTGGCGAAACGACCACTAGATCGTCCCACTGACCACTTGCCTGAGACCACTTTTTCTCCAACCATTCCTGCATGGGACGCATGCGCAGGCACGTGGGGAACCAGGTAAATGCATGATGTCGTCATGCCTAGTAAACACATCGCTTTGCACACCCTTATCTGGCGACCAGACTGATTTTGAGGAATTTGCAGTAACAGATTCCGAATTCTTTCCTCTGATGGAAAGGCCAACTCCTCTTTGGTGTCTGGGACAGCTCCTAGGAACTGTTTGGAGGTGCTTGGCACCAGGCTTGATTTTTTCTCGTTTATTGAGAAGCCCAATTGAAAGAGGAGGTTGATTTTTCTTAGAATGTTGGATCTGCAAATTACGGTGGTTTCCCCTATGATGAGCCAGTCGTCCAGGTAAGGGTACACTGGGATTGCCTCCCTGCATAGGTGCGCCGCCACCACCGCCAGTACTTTGGTGAATACCCTTGCAGCCGAGGCTATACCGAAGGGCAGCACTTTGAACTGGTAGTGCTGGCTGTCTACCTTGAAACGCAAGAATCTTTTGTGCGCTGGGAACATGGAAATCAAATGGGCATCTTTCATGTCCAATGTTGCCATGTAATCTCCTCTTCTTAGTAGGGGGAATACTTCCTGGAGTGTATTCATGCAAATATTTTTTGGCTTGACTTACTTGTTTGCAGGGCGTAAGTCTAATACTGGGCGCATCGTTAGATCCTTTTTTGGCACAAGGAATTAAGTTGAATAAATACCCTTGTTTACCTGGTTGCCGGGACGAGTTCTATCGCGTCCTTTGCAAGAAGAATGACGATCTCCTCGAGGAGGATTCTTTGGTGCTCCAAGGAGTCCATCTTCTGTCTTGGAGGATGGTCGCGGGGGCGCTCCAGTAGTTCTATACAGTATCCCGCGGACATCCATCCATCTGTCTGAAGTGATCCCTTCCCATGCGTGGGTGAAGGTGGAAATGCGCCCCTACTGGGTATGCATGGGAAGGGACCCGCAGCGGAATGTCACTGTTGCTTATTGGGAGGCGTAGCGCCTCTACCTGGGCTGCCTCTCCCCCTACCGCGGGCCCTTTTTTGGCTTCTGGCGAAGCCTTGGGTAGTTTGCCGGTTACCGCCCCATGAGGCTCCTTGGTTCTGGTAGTAATTGGACCCTCTCTGGGAATTTTGGCCGCGAGAGCGACTAAAATTGTTATTTCCCCGCTGGTTTGTGGGCTTGTTTGTTAGTTGGCCAAGGGACTTTAAAGTGTCATATTCGTCCTTAGCCGTCTTCAACGCTTCCTCCACTGATTTTCCAAACAGGACATTAGGTTCTACCGGCATGTCTATGAGGGTGGCTTGTGTCTCGGGTTTGAACCCGACTGCCTTAGCCAAGCGTGCCATTTAATGACTGTGCTTTCTGCTATCAGTCTCCCCGCATTGTCTGCTGCATCGAAGTTAGCCTTGAGAATGCATCCGGACACTGATCTTCCTTCCGACGCAATCTGGGCCAACTGGCTCTTTAGAGGTTCTGGTGCGTAGGCAATGAGGGCACCTACCTGTTCCCATTGGTGGCAGTTGTAGCTTGCTAGCAGAGTGGTGGTATTGGCAATGCGTGCTTGGTATGCCGACGTGGATGCCACCTTCCTACCTAGAGCGTATATTCTCTTGCTCTCCTTTTCCGGGGGAGCTTCTGAAGATGCTAATGGTGTTCCCGCTCTCTTCCTGGTGGTAGTAACCACTAATGAGTCGGGTTTTAGCTGACCCCTTATGTACAGTGGGTCGGAGGGAGCGGCCCTAAATAATATTTCTACTCGTGGGTTAACTGCCCAAGTAAGATTAGGAGTCACCAGAGAAGGATCGATTCTACGTTGAATAGATTTGAGAATGGGGAGAGCCTGAGCAATGGATCTTTTATCCCCTAGAATTTGCTCTGCAAAATCTCTCTTCCTGGGCACCTTGAGTGTCAATTTCGAAATGGGCTGCCGCCTTAGCTAAAACTTTGTTAAGCAAAGGGTGATTGTCAATAGGTGAGTCATTCACAGGGGAGGTCCTTGGGAATAGGGGAGTCGAGACTATAGGCCTCCGCCTTGTCTTCCTCCTCCTCCTCCTCCTCCTCTTCTTCTTCCTCCTCTTCCTGGTCCTCATCATCTCCATAGTAATCTACCCCGGCTTGGTCATCTAGCATCTGTACTTTCGAATTGTCACCATACTGTTGGTAAGGTTCCACACTGAAAGGGTCTGAAATCAGCCCCTGAACTGGAGTCTCAGTACAGAGTCTCTTAGTAGGAGGTCGAGGGTCTTTGGATCCCGAAGGGGCAGAGGTAGCAGGAGTACTCTGATAACTATGGAAGTCATTTGGGTTTTTTTTCATAGAAATCTACAAAAAAAGACATTCTCCTCATCACTCTGTCAATGTCCTCTGAGTTCCATTCCTTGGAACTGGGCATAACCCTTCCCTGCTGTGGTTCCTCCTCCATGCCCATGTCCTGAGGAGTGGGAGGGACAATTTTTGGTCTAGTGACAGGGTCAGGGGCCTTGGGCTTTTCTAAAGGCTGTTTGTGTTTCTCCTTCTGAGCCTGGTGTACAGAGTCTTTCTTCTATTGTTTTTCCCCTTTCCAATGTGTAGAGGAGTGTTTACCTGACCCCTTGGACTTTTCTGAATCGACGCTTGTCGTTGAGATTCGGAGGAGGGATCACGAGATTCGGGAGTCTTAGAAGAGGGGCGTTGACTCTTGGAAGCAGACGTCGAACGAACTACCGGAGTAGCCTTCGAACGTTCTGCCTGGGGGTAGAGGTCGGATTTGTCTTCTGACGACCCTACCTCTGTGACTTTAGGTAATGTGGCACTCTTAGCAATCGTAGACGGTTGCTGTGTGTCATGGGGCGACCGTGACCTGGAATGCCCAGAAGACACTGATTCTGCGGACCGCTCTCTCTGTGCCTTCTTCTGCCGATCACTCGCCACGCGTGTCGAATCTCGGGTGGGGTGAGTGTGTTTAGTGGAAGAGGTGCGGGTAGCGCTTTTGCTGCCGGTTGTTGTCCCCATAACTGACCCGCCGGACAGTCCTCCAAGGTCAGGGGCTTGCGCTTGAGTGGCCAACGACACCCCTGTGCCCTCGCCGTCCGATACGGTGGCGTTGCTGCCATCACTGAAGGAACCCACTGCGTCCCTGGCCTTGAGTTGCCTGGCGTAGTGGGCCCAACGTTTGGTCAAGCGGTCCTTAAGTGTCTTGGCTTTGAAGAGCTTACAAAATCTACAATTTGCCTCGGGGTGGTCACTTGGAAGACACAAGTTACAGGTATTATGCTCATCTACCCAGGGGAACCTACGGTTGCACTTCGGGCAGAATTCAAATGGCGTACTCTCCATATGTCAATATCTGGCAGCAGGCGGGTATATGTAGTGAACGAGTTTGTGTGTATATCCACCCCCCAGGCTCCCTACTTGGCAGGGCCGAGGCCAGAGGCCTTCCAAGGCCCAAAGTCTGTTGTGTAGTCTGACGGCTGTTCTTCCTCGGTCTCAAGTACCAACTTCGATCTTCGGCGATCTTCGAAGTAGGGTTGGAGAACAGGGATTTTTTGATAATTCTATGACAAATGGCTAAAAGCCAGGGAACTCCGCGATAATGCTTCCGACAAGTATGGCGGGAAAAAACAATCGGAGGGTCCTACACGCGTGAGGGATCATGGGTACAGTGGACATCACTACGGATAGTATTTACTGTCACGCCCTAGTTCGACGCCCCTTTTAGAGTTTCGAAAAACAAACTGTAATACTCTGCAGCTTCCACTAGATGTCGGCCTATGCACAGCATGTGATCTAAGCAGATTCCACAAGCTTCAGAAATATATATATATAGTACATGGCCTGCGGTAGCGGCCATGTAGTTATGGTTACGTTACTAAACCCATAGGAAGAGCACTTTTTGGGCAGTGTATAACTTTGCTCCCCCTTGACGAATCCTCACCAAACTTTGCAAACAAAGTATATGGCCCACTCTGAATTCTTTTGCAAAGTTTGGTGAGGTTTGGTCTAGGCGGGGCAAAGTTATAGGGAGGTCCCAAAGTTTATTTTTTCCCATAGACTGAATGGAGAAAAAAAAAATCTGATCACGCCTACAACCCAAACCGCTGGATGGATTTTCACCAAATTTGCGGCAGGACCGGCGGCTTGGTCCTGAAAGCGTGCTTTTGGAAATTTGGTGGAAATCTGTCCAGTAGTTTTTTTTAAATGACCAAAAAGTAGGTCTAGTGATATCTAGTGACCAAAAAGTAGAATTAGTGATATCTATGTCCGCTCCACGGACACACTTCCCTGTTTGCTCCGCGGACAGGACACCAATTGGATAATCGGCTTACGTTATGTCCGCAGACATACGACTTGTTCGCTGATTAGTTGGGGTGAAGCGTGAGGTGCTTGACATTCTTTTGATGCGCCCGCCATGTTGGAACCCCGGACAGCGCAGCGCTGAAGTGAGCACAAATCTAATTTTGGGGAGTGTGTTGGTGTGTAGGAGTGGCTGGAGAGGGTGGGGGAGTGAGAGATGGGTTAAATGCGGTCTTTTTTTTTTTTTAGGTGGTAAAAGGCCGCGATGTGTTCGCAGAGTCAGTGGTCACTGCGGTTGTCAGCAGACATACTAAACACTGGGCTCACTACTGGCTATTTCACTTTACTATGATGTTGGTTTTGGGTCGTTAGTAGAGCATTGGGTGAAGAGGGTATGTATTGAAGAGTTTGTGCGTTGGTTGTAATTATTGTTTTAGAATGTTACTTGAAGTGGATAGGTTTTGCGGTGGATGTGTTATGTTTATGGGTTGTGGTCATTTGGTAGGTGTTTGCTTCTATGGGTGTGTTATGCTGCGGTGGTTGTGGCCAGGGCCTAGAGTGTTGGGTGCATGGCCGAAGCATAACACACCCATGCTAGCAAACATTTTGACTGTGGTATTTGGGCTGCTTAGGGGATATGTTTTCAAAGGTTTGTGTACTGATTGGCAGTAGTGTAATAGTGTTTATAGGATAGTGAGATGATGTGTGTTTATTTGCTGAATTGTGTTCAGAATGTTGGTATTGAAGACTCTAGGCATTTGGGGTTGTATTTATTGGTGAGGTGTTCATTTGCATGGCTGCGTTAGGTTGCAGTGTTTGTGAGTCTAATTATTATATACTTACTGTTTCCTTTGTTGAGGCTGTATGTAGAGTTTTGGCCAGGCCATGCAGTCAAGATTGTAGGGTTTGGCTACAAGCACTGCAGCATAAGATACCTATGGAAGGAAACATTTTGGATTGTAGTCTATGGTCAGGTGTTTGCTTGAACGGTTGTGGTATGCTGTGGTGTTTGTGAGTCCAATCATTATATACTTACTGTTTGACTTTTTGTGCTAGTATGCAGGTTTTCAATGACAAGAGTAGTTGGAGTACACATTCTTTTTCAATCTCTGTGATAAAAGAAAAGATCTCATGTTAGTGTAGGTAGTTTGAGTTCTTGCATTGCATAGTAGATATTTCTGTATTTCGTCGACCCTCATAGTTAGTACTTTAGAAGTACTATAGTTCAAACCAGTGTGCTGTGCAATTTGCTCAGTTCCTGTGTTTGTTCATTAATACATTGCGTCTGTGGGAAGAAAATCCATGCTGGATTAAAAAAACACGTTTCTACGTTATGGTACAATATATTTCTTTGGTTGATTTCAATAGGAGGTATTGAATAGGTATATGGTTTTTTATTTGGAAGTGGTGGTAGTTTTGTTGCAATGAGATAGCAGTTGGTGTATTCCAATTGTTGATTTCTTGTTGCATTTTAGTGGTATTCATCTCTTTGCTTGTTGCCGAATTTTGGGGCAGTTAGATACCTGTTGGCGTATTCTAACTGTTGATACTTTTGAAGTTGAAGTTTTGTTTATGTTCATATACAGATTAGTTATTACATTTTGGTTTTAACAATATTAAGTAAGCGTTTACAAGATCTGTTGGTAATCTCTGTTTTCGAGTAATGGTAGTATCATTACATTCTAACCGGCCACAATTCTTTTTCATATATGCATTGTAGTGACCTGCATTGGTTGTGGCTCCTGCGTGTTAGATTATACCTATTGTTGTGAAGGTTTTCTTACCAAGTGATACGTGTCCATGTGTGAATCCAGTCAGCTTGAAGTTGTTTTGGTACCATCTACATTGTAGCATAAAAGCATTACTATTATGTATTTACTATGAGTCTGTATTTCTATGGTGGAGCGATTATCTGAATTGTAGGTAGTACATAATCTGCCATGGTTTGCATTTTGTACAAGTTGTTGAAATGGAATGGATTCACAGTTAGGTATGGATACATACAAGAAGCGTTCATTAGGGACTTGTTCTTGTGCCGCACAGCTGCAAAGAGTGCATGTATGTTTCCACATGTATGAAATCTTGAAGATTTCATTTATAGGTATGTTTTTGTTTTCCAGTACTTGTAGTAAGTACATCAGAAATTCTTGTGGATCTTCTTGTGTGTTTGTAGTGAATATGACCATTCCAGCACAGTACTCCAATTCCTGCCTTATTCCAGAAACACTAAGGGTTGTCAATATTGTTGGTTGCATTTCTGTGAAGGACTAACATTTGCAGACACAATAGGTCTGTCCCATGTAAGTAAATGTTGTCAATAATTGGTGGCAATTGGAATGCAATATTGATTGCTACATTTGCATAGCAATTTACACCAGTTGTATTTGAAAGTTTGAATGGACCTGACAGTTCTGTGTCCAAGTCATGTGTTCGGAGCATGCGTTGTTTCTTTGAAGAGGTAGTTGACTTTGTTTGTGCACTAGATCCTTCTTTGGTTGTGGTCCTTGTTGAAGTATTATCTTATTTTAATTTCTTTGGAGGAACTGCTATGAGTTCCTGTATAATTTGAGTTTGAAGTAGTTTTCCTTTACAAACTTTTACTTTTTGAGGAACAGGATAGGTTTTTAGGTGGGTGGTGTAGAGTGAACGCAGTCTATTGTATTCTAGAACGCAAGGAACATCAGCGTTTACTTTACTTGCGTCAAAGTTGATTAGAAATAGTCCATCGAGTGTACGTAAGCGTGATAGTGCTACATAGCTCATGCCTTCTTTAAACACTGTACTACCAATATCTATCAATGCTTTATCTAGGGTAAGACCTTGTGATTTGTGAATGGTGACTGTGTATGCTAGAGTTAGAGAACATTGTTCTCTGCGTACATACATGTCTTTGAAAAGAAGGAAGTGGGCTGTTGAGCGTCCTATCCTTTTAACTTCTGATAGTTTGTCAAAGAGAATATTGACAAACTGAATGTTGTTGTCACGTGGGTATGTTTGAAAGGCAACAACTGTACCAAGTGCTCCATTAACTAGTCCTTGGTCCACGTCAAGGTTACGTTTAAGCATTACTGTACAGTTTAAAGATAATTTTAATATTTTCTCCAAACCAGCTGTGTTAGAGAGAGTTATCGAAGGTATTTAGCCTTGTTGTGGCTTATTGACACATGGGTAGTGTCATACCTTGCACGTCCAAGTTTGTCTGTGGAGCAAATTTGAACTATTGGTTGCATTTATTTTTTCAACATTGTTTCATTGAATTGTGAACAGCTTGCAAAAGTTGGCATCAAGGTCATACAGTTGACATTTTTGTGTGCTAATTTTTCCATGACATCAGTAGCACATGACCTATGGCCATAGAGTGCATGGTTTTCAATATAGATTGTGCTTCTTGAGATAGTACACTAACTGGATTACTTTTTAAAATGTTGGCGTATGAGGTCTGCAGACTGACGCATGTTTTCCGTTAATTCTTTGTATTGGAAATGTTGCCAAAGGTTGACATTTCCTATGCTGCCAAGAGATTTACGGCACAGTTTGTGCCCTGAGGTTTTAAAAATAGGTTCACCTTTAACTGCTGTTAATTGAAGAAGATCTCCAAAAACTATAATGTGTTTTCCTCCAAAGAGTTCTTCATAGTCTGTTTTCAGGACCTCTTGTAATAAGAGGTGCATGAAGGCTAACATTAGATTGGAAACCATGCTTACCTCATCTACTAGCAGCATTTGTTTGCGTAGTTCCATTGCAGCTTCTGGAGGAAGTTTGTAGTAGTCCAATTTGTTTTGGTGTTCTACTGGAAGGAGTAGTAATTTGTGTAAAGTGACACCACCTATGTTGTAGGCAGCTAATACTGTGGGGGCAGTTACAACAGCTGACAGTTTGTTGTTTGTCAATTGTTGGAGGAACTTGCTGATGATTTTCATTAAGAACGTTTTGCCTGAACCAGCTTGACCACTCACGTAGAGAAGTATAGGTTTGTAGTCTTGGCAGGTACCATTTTTTGTTTCATGCTGCACACCATGTTCAATTTGTTTTGTTAATTCTTGGAAAATGCTACGCTGCTCATTGTTTAGTTGTGATTTTAGTAGAGCAAAGTCTTCTTTAGATTGCTCATACTGACACATGGTGTTTTCTACTTCAGTCATGGCTAATTCTGCCTCATTTGCTATTAGTGTCTGTCCAAGTGGTTCTTGGCTTCCTGTTACAGAAGGTAGACTACTGTCAGGAGTATCCACATCTAGTTGCGCCTGTAGTTCTTGTTCTGGTTCATTGTGCAACATTGTTTTGTACTGTGTAAGTTTACGTCTGTTATAATGCTTTAATTTGCTTTGAAAGCATCTTCATAGGAGTCATAGGTATCTAGTAAATCTTTTCTCGATGGTTTAAACAGTTGTAGCAGGGACATGTAATACAGTTCTTTATGTTGAGGAGTTTTTAATGACAATTTGATATGATTAATTAAGCTTCATTTGATAAGTTTCACTAAGCTGCCTTCACAATTTTCCACTCTGCATCTACCTTTCTTTTTTTTTAAAAAAACCTTTATTTTAATTCTGACATGTACTACACATTAGGTATGTTATTGCTCCACTGGGGTGGACAACAGGGTATAACAGCAATATCACATTTTCATTCTCATTTTTAATACGAGATGTACACCACTTTATTGTGTTATTATTCTACAGTCTCGCTATCGCTGTCTTGGTTTCGGTCAAGGTATGATCGCAATAGAGCCCATATGTCCTTCAGTCTAAATGCCGCAGTCACGCTTTTCACATATTGTTCCTCACTCTCTTGGACATGCAGTAGATCGCGTAGCCATGTCTTGTGATTTGGGGCTGTTTTGGCTTTCCATGATTGCAGAATGTTAGTTTTGGCAACTGCGCCGGAAATAGCTACAAAGTGGCGGGTCTTGACGGATACCTTGCCTATGTCACCCAACAAGTACTTCAGAGGGGTAGCTGGAATATTCATCCCAGTGGCGTCACTTACAACTCCAGCCACTTCTTCCCAGAAGGCTTTAACAGGGGGCAGTGCCAGTAAATGTGAATGGAGTCTGCCGTACTTGACTTGCATTTAGGACAGGTTATGTCCCGGGATGGGTCGAACTTGGCTGTCTTGTGTGGCGTTACATGTAGGTGATTCAGGATTTTAAATTGTATTAATCTAAAATTGGAGTTAAGTGAGATAGATTTAGTATGTAGACAGTACTTGGACCATTTGGTATCCTCAATGGTGATTCCGAGGTCACGCTCCCATTTTTGTTTCATGCAGGTTTTTGACAGTGTATGTTCTTGGGCTGCTCTGTATAGACTGGATATCATACCCGTAAAGCCATCTTGTGTCATTGTTGCTGTTATAAATTGGTGAGGCTCGGGGCGTCGGGTAATGTAGACCATTTTCTTTTGCATGCTGCTTTCAAGCAGTAATATTGTAATGTCGTGATGAGCCCTGCGCCCACTTTCTCTTGTACAACCTTTAGTGTGGCGAACTTGCCCTCTGTGTATAAATCCCCTAATCTCATTTCGTTATCAGGGTCCCATTTTCTCTGTAGTGCTTTGTCGAATGTGGGTTCTAGGTCCGGGTAGTGCCACAAGGAAACATACGGCCAGTACGGGTTCTCACATCTCACCCTTGAAAACAGGGTAGACCAGGCTCTTACCGTCATGGCGACCGGGTCCATTTCCTTGATATTGACTTGAGATTTAGTAAACTGTATTGCTTGTAGGTTGGAGGGGGCTGCTGCTAATATTTCGGCTCGTTCATGGGCATGTGGTTCGGCTGTGTCTGCCCAGTATCTGGCAAAGTGTGCCTGTGCGGCGTGGAATTATAGTGTATAGTCCGGGGCTGCCATCCCTCCGGTCTCATATCTTTCGCACATTTCTTGCCAGTTGAGCCTCACTGCCTTTCCTCCCCATACGAAGGTGGTGGATAGTTGTTGCAATTTTTTTAAGAAGTCCCTCCCCGGCCATATGGGGATACCACAGAACAAGTATAACAGTTTAGGGACCACCACCATTTTGAGCAGGGCCACCCGTCCATATAGAGCTATTGGCAGTGTACCCCATATTTTGAGTTTTTGTTCCAGAATTTGTAGGTATGCCTTGTGATTGTTTATGTGGAGGGACTGTATCTGTAGCCATTAATATACCCAGGTAGCGTGCAGAGGTGGGGGCCCATTTGAAGCCCGCCGTTGCCTGCGATTGTGTAGTAGTTGGTGTCAGCGGAATGATCTCTGACTTGGTCTGGTTTATCTTGTAGCCAGAGTAGGTTGAGAACGTGGATATCTCCTGCATGATGGGGGGGAAGGTGGGTCTCGGGGTGCCTGACATATATCATCGTGTCATCGGCATATAGCGAGAGGAGCTGTGGGACCCCCCTGATGCGGATGCCCTTCCAGGTATGTTCATGCCTTATCTTGGCCGCCATTACCTCCATCGTCAGGGTGAATATGAATGGGGATAACGGGCAGCCTTGACAGGTGCCTCTCCCTAATGTGAATGGGGATGATACAGTGTTTGTACTAACCACTGCAGTTGGTGTCTTATACAGCACTCGGATGTATCTGATGAATGTTGGCCCAAACCCCATTTTGACCAGGATCGAGAACATATAGTTCCATGAGACAGAGTCAAATGCTTTTTCGGCGGCAAGAGGGGCTGCAGCAGCTTTGGCATTGGGGTTGAATTGCGATGCAATGGCGAAGAACCTCTGCAGGTTCAGTGCAGTTGATGGAGTTGGAATAAATCCTGACTGGCCTGTGTGTATTAGTTTATTCATGTACGGGACCAGGCGGTTCGCCATTGCCTTGGCATATATTTTGGTGTCCGTGTTAATTAGAGATAAGGGGCAATAGGATGAGGGGTCTTGGGGAGGCTTGTGTGGTTTTAGCAGGACAGTGATCACTGCCTCTCTCATGGTGTGTGGTAATATCCATCTCTCGAGCGCCTCCTCCCATACTGCCAGTAGCCCATGGGCCATCTTGGACTTGAATACTTTGTAAAAGTCGACTGGGATACCGTCTGATCCCAGTGCTTTGCCTGCCTGTAGATCGGCTATGGCCTGCTCGATTTCATCAGACGTCAACGGAAGGTCCAGCAGTATCCTCTCCTCCTCCCCCAACCTGGGCAACAGCATTGAGTCTATGTATTCTTTAAGTTCTTCTTGGCTCACAGTGTCAGCGTTCGTATATAGTGTGGAAGAGAATTGTTTAAATACTTAGTTGATTGCTTCTGGGGATGTCTGTACCGATCCTGGGGAGTCCCAGATGCTGGTTATTTGTCTTGCTTCCTGTTCGGTTTTGATAAGGGTCGCCATTAATTTGCTGCACTTGTTTCCCTCTCTGTATCTCCTTGCCCGCATAGGTTGTATTATGTGGTGTAATTCTTTATCGCCCAGGCATTTGTATTTGTCCATTTGAGCCTGTATTTTCTTCAGGTGTTCTCTCCCTTCATTACTGGGTTGCTGGGTCTCGAGGTCACGTAGTTCTCCTTCGGTCTGGGCCAATTCCTTCCTTATGTCTTAGTATGCCATAGGATGTCCCCATTCGCTGGCTACTCAGCCAAACCTTAAACGATTCCCATACTGAATTCAGGGTCTGCACCGAACCTTCATTTCGCATGAAGAAGTCTTCTATCTCGGTTCGGAGGGGTTCTATTACTGATTATTCTTTCAGCAGGTCTGCGGGCATTCACCAGTTGCGGGTCGTGCCTGTCAGATTCTTCGGCATCAATTGCAGGAGGGCCGGGGAGTGCTCTACCTCAGTGATCATTTAAGGGGAGCATAACCAATAATCGATCTTTGAGCTGGATCCATGTGCCCCGGAGTAGAATGTGTATTTCTCTAGTTGGGGATGTAATTCACGCCATGTATCCACGAGGGGTAGTGTGGTCATTGCTTGCCTCACTGTCATCCCCGCTTTGGTGTGTTCTGCAGTTCCCTGTTGAGCGGTCTAGGCTCAGGTCCAATATTAAATTGAGGTCTCCTCCCCAGATCACAGACGCAGAGCCCACGGGTGAAATCTCTTCTATGATTCTCAGGAAGAACCCTGGGTTGTCCAGATTCGGGCCATATGTATTTACCAGAATAATGTCTTTGTTATACAGGTGTCCCCATATAATCACATATCGACCCTCTTCATCTGCTATGGATTTGAGCATTTGGAAGTTTAGACGTTTGTGCACCAGCATGAGTACTCCTCTTGCCATCGAGGAGTAGTTTGTGGCAACTTTCACGGGTCCCCAGTTTTTAGCAACTGTATCAGTGATTTTCTTTGTGGCATGTATTTCTTGCAGGAGGAGGAAGTCCACCTTGTGTCGATTCGTGTACACCATTTTTTCCTTGCCTTTATCAGGTTTGCTAGCCCCCTTATGTTCCAGGTGAGTAATTTAACTCCTTGTCCCTTCATTGTCATTGCGTTTGATGTCATAAGCTTGCCATGGTTTGCGTTTCATGGACTGTGGTGTCTTGCTCCTTGTGTTTCTCCCACCAGTGTTTTTGTTGTTTTCATCTCTCCTTTGGTGAACTTAGTTTCCCTTGTCAGTGTATTCCATCCTGTTTCTTGAAATGCAAAGCGGATTGTCGCTTCCAACTTGCGGGCAACAGGCCCTGTAACTGCCCTTCCCCCTCCCCTACTATCCCCCCCAACTGGACAGTGTAAATCCCATTTGAAACGTCAAAGTTTGAGAAAACTGTTGGGCAGCTCTGTACAGGTAGTCTGACCTTCTTAATCTCCCGACCAGACTGGTCTGATGGCCGCTACTCAGTCATTGTGTGGATCCAGATGGCTTGTCTTCAAGTGTTTGAATCGGGCTGCGAGTTCCTGTCCTTCTGTGGTTGCGGGATATTTTGTTCGATATATTTCATGGCATCATCCGGGGATTCGAAGAACTGCGCCCTACCTCCGTGCTGGAGGCCTAGCTTGGCAGGGAATAGCATTGCGTATGGAATGGATCGTGCCCTGAGTGCTTTCTTGACCTGATCGAAGGTGCGGCGTGTGGCTTGTACACTATTGGAGAAGTCAGGGTATATATGTATCCTGTTGGAGTCGAATATTAAAGTGCCCTTCTCCCTAGAGAGGCGGAGGATCATGTCCCTGTCCGGGTAGTTAAGAAGTCGGGCAATGACTGTGCGTGGTGGTGCCCCCGGTTTAGGAGGGGCCAGTAGGGATGTGTGGGCTCTTTCAACTAAGAATTGTTGTGAAAACTGTGCCTCTGGGAAAACAGCGCATAGCACCTCCTCTAGGTATACTTCCATTGCAACTTTGAGTTGCTTTTCCACCAGTCCCACCACCCTTCTATTATTGCGGCGAGACCTCGATTCAAGGTCGTCGCACTTCGTTTGTACCTGGGCCGGGTTCCTTTTTATGGATTCAATGTCTTTGCCATGGTTAGTAATTACCTCTTCTACCGTGCTGATGCGACTCGCAGCCTCAGCCATGCGCGCGTACACTTGGTGTAGGTCCACTTTAATGGATGCCATTGTGGTTCCCATGTCGTCCAATTTGGAATTCCATGTCGCAAATCCAGCTTGAAGAGCTGTCATGTATGGGTCTGTTGCATCCTCTGTCAGGCTTTGGGGTGTCGATTGGCTGGCCTGCAGCATCACCCCGCTCCTACCCTCCTGGGTATTATTTGTATATGCGTCCATGGTGCCTTTTTTGTTTGCTTTGCTGCCTCTTGGCATAATTTACGTAGTAGCTATGCGTTGGCCGGAACACCGGACCGAGGGTGGAAAGTATAAAAAAAATAAAATGTCCAGGAGTTCGATGGAGGTCTTGTGGGGTTCTTTTGGTGTGTGTGTAGTGTTATTTCCTTTCTGTGCTTCCTGGCGTTAGTATTGGGGAGTGGTAGCTAGCCTCTCGTAATGAGAGGTGTACACTGAACAGAGTCCGTCAACCCAAGGGGCACAATCCAGTAGGGCCACGGTCGGGCCTATGCAGTACTCTGTGGATGGGCAGGTGGGTCTATAAGTATGGCTAGGCACCGTGGCAGCTGAGAGTTAGATGTGGCCCTAGTATTTGGTGCAGGGCTGCACCTCCGATTCTGTAGTGTTCTGCTTACCTCGTTTCTTGCGTGTGGGTTTCGGGGGCGGGGTGGGGCTCACCCTCTACCCGGCAGGCCGGCCGCTCGCACCCAGCGCACACGGCAGCCGCGGGGAGGGGAATCCCGCTTAGCACTCCGCTCCACAAAGGTTTTTGGTGTTGCAATGGATTTCAACCCAGCAGGCCGGGCCGCTCACGCTCAGCGTAAACGGCGGCCACCGGGGTGGGGAGCCCCTCCAGCCCGCTGTTGCCAAGTTGTAGGATGGATGGCGGTGGATGGGGAGGGGCGCACCCGCGTCCAAGCAGGCCACACACCCGGTCGGTATGTATATTACTGCCGCCGGGGGAAGCCATACCCCGCCCACCGAAAGACTTGCAAGAGGGCAGATGGTAGTGGTGAGCGGGCCACGCCGCACCCCCAGCTCACGAGCGGCCGCCGGGGAGGAGGGGGCCTGCATCGCACAATGTCCGATGCAAGACCCCGGACCTCCTACTCTCCCGCGGGTGGCCCTCGCGATCACAGCGTAGATGTTCTTAGCCCAATGCCCGCTATCGGTTTTCACTGCTGGGGACACTCGGAGGCTCCCCCGGCGTTCGTCAGCACACACGCCTCCTCACTGCAGACAGGTCCAGAAGGGGGAGGGGAAGTGCATTGAGGCCGCGTTTAGTTGCACAGTATTTCTTCCCGATTCATCAAAGCTGGGTGGCCCAAATTAAGTCCGTAGGTGCTCCAGGGGATCCGCCACTCAATCCGTTGTTTTTGAATGCTGTTCACTCTGGATCCGCAGGATGTTAGTTCAGATTTATCTTAGACGGTGCAGCTACACTCTCAGGCAGCCATTATCGTCGGCATCCAACAGCGCCCCCTGTATCTACCTTTCTTCTCATGTGGTTTAATAATATTTTTGCATGTGAAGTTTTGGGCTATGTGGTAGACACACGGTTTCCAAAGTGGTACTTCTGTTTGGGTAGTATGTGTCTAGTAAATTGTATTTCAAAATGTCTTGGCTGTTGAGATCATTTTTGGCTATTGTTTTTATGTCTTCCTATGATTTGAGAACTCTTTTGCTAGATTTAGCAGGACCATGGCTTAGTCATACTAGATTTTCAGATTTTCCATTCAAGGCAGTACCAGTTAAACGATCTGCAGCTTCATAGCAGCCACATTCTCTATGGGAGAGCATTTTTATGCCTAAGCTGTACAATTTCTGTGATTGTGTTTTGTCAGATAGTATGTCATCTCAGAGGTCTTGGAGCTCTGTTTTTTCTGCTTTGGTTAACTAGGCTGTGACATATCGTTCAACTCCAGTGGAATTGTCTGCAATGCACTGCACACCTATATTTGCATTCCATAGGAGTGCAATGATCGCATTGTAATCATTGATATATTTTGATTCTTCTGTTCTTTGTATGTAATATGTGTTCTTAAGAGATTTACCTTTGAAACTGTCTAACTGAAGACATGAAGTTGTTTACTTGACCTGTTGTTGAAACTGGAAAACCAAAGCAGCATTTGGTGTAGTATTTCCCTTTGTTTTTATATTTGCAACGACAATACTTCCCACATTTGTGTCTTTGAAATTGTACAATTTGTGCATGAAGGTCACTGTGTGTCGTTTGTGAAGGGATTTCACAAGTGATATATTTTTGGATGAACTGCAAAACAGTGGCATCACTGTCCTGACCAAATTTAGGAGCATCTTTAATCCACAAAAGCATGTGGATATGTGGTGCTCCTCTGGCTTGGTAGTCTTTTCTCCAAAAGAAATGTTGCACTTCTCCGAGGGTAGGAACAGTTTTATTGCAAATGAAGTGTAGCATAGCAATGAAGCAATGATGTAACTATCTTGATACATTTACAGGATTTAGAGAGCAGAGTTCACCTGGTGTTTTTACATCTATATTTGTTTTTGTTTGCTATGCGTAGTGAATCGTTTACATTTTCCCATGCATATTCTGCACAACTTAATGTCACAAACCAAGTGGGTGGGCAAAGGTTTCTTATCATACAGCGTACATCTGCGTTACGTCGGAACCAGTATTCTTTTGTACCACGCATGTTTTCTAAAAGATTTGTAATGCTTGACTGTAAAACCTCATCTTTTTCTTTCACTTTTTGTAGTAATTGCATAGCTGAAATTTTGAAAATTGGTGCCTGATTTTAATGTGTGTGCAACTCCGTAGCATAGAGTTGCTAGTTCACTTTTAAAGAGAAGGTGGAATATGTATTCCACGTTTTGTCTGAACCTGGGGTCTTCAGAATACATTCGTAAAGAGCGGTATTCTGATGCTGTTATTTGTGTGCGTCTTCCATCGTACCTTCCTCCCTTTCCAGTAGGAAAGAGTACAGGAAAAGCTTGTGCTTCTATACTTTTTTCCCATATGCTGATTGGAGATCCTTTGGCTTGTCGCATTTGGTAAGTTTCCAGTGCATCATCTATGGTGTCTTTCGAGTGTAATGGGTGAATTGTATAATGGTCTAAATATTGTATTCTGTGGCAGGATCTATAAGTTGAAATTGACCAGTTCCTGATGATTCTTGAATTATTTTGATGGTTTCCCTCAGGTTTTCTTCAATATTTATTTCTTTGTAGTATTCATTATTGTCTTTTAGATATTGCAGAGCTTCTCTAACGTTATGTAAATCCACGAGTTGTTGACAAATTTGTCTTTTATAGGTATGCCATTTACTAAGCTAATTAAAGATTGATCTATTGGACGTTGCACTCCCAGAGTCTGTACATTTTCTTTGAGATCTAATGGCAAATAAACTACTTTGCCACAAATGCCTTTCAGTTATTCAGAGGGAGGTAGTTTTGCTGTTTTTGGTTGAAGGCGCATTATTGATTGAAATGGGCGCACTGTTTGAATTAAGATGCTTTCATACAAGTTAAGTTGTTGCAGAGGTTTTGGTAGTGTGAATATGCTACCACAAATAACTTATAAGAAGTTATTTGTGATAGCACCTGAAGGTATTTGTTGTTGTCAAGTTTTGCAGTGCAGTAACTGCAAAGTATTAAGGGGTCAGTCATTTCATATTTGTTTTCTGCTATAAGATGGAGAGCTAATTGGAACCACTTGGAATCTTCATTGTCTTCTATTTTGTACATTATGTCTACAGTTTTTGTGCTATTCTTATAAAAAGTCCTGCGGCAACACACATGGTTTGGTACTTCTGGAGATGTGCTTTTAAACTTTAGTATTTCTTTTTTGTATGTGTGTAGTGAAAGTTTGCCATCTGTAAAGTTGTTGCTAGTCTGTTGTAAAGCTATTGCATTCTGTAAGTGGCTTTCACTTCCAAAATATCTTCTGTGGATATGCTCTATTTCTTCGAGTAGTTGTTTGGCTGTACCATGTAGAAGATTGTTATTTAAGTTGGCTAGTGCTAAAGAAGGACTTTTGGCATTGTACAGTTTATGGACCAGATTTCTTATAGTTGTATGGTGTGTTGATATCATTTTGATATGGTGGAAAGTGCTTTTGCAAATAGTTCCAGAAATGCAGGCTAATGAATTTCCTTGTAGTCCTGCGTATTTTCGCACTGGACAGGAGTCCATACTTTCTAATAGTTTTATTTTCAATTTGTCTTTGCCTTTCACATACTGATTGTGGAACTAGCGTAAAGATGTGAAAGATTTTTTGCCTATGTTACACATTGATGTGCACTGCCATTTGTAGACTGGACACATTGGTTCAGTGGAATGGAAAGTTGATTTGAAGTTTTCTGGGGATATTTTTGTGAGCAGCGTTTCTTGTTCCATAATGGTATTGTTAAGTTTTTCATACCCTCGTCCACTGCTATGTATGGCAATTGGGTTTCTTTGCTTTTGTTTGTATGCTTCTTCATTGAAATATGGTTCTGTGCTGGTGGTGTGACTCCATTCACCTCCAGAGATGTTTGTGAAGCTATCTTGGTTGATATTCTGTTTATTGAGAAGTCGTTTTTGTAGGTTAGTGGTTTCATTCTGTTTAAAACTACAATAAATAATTTCCTTTCGAGAAGGATTGCACTGTCTATGAGAGCTACTAGGATTCATTTTCTAAGGTAGGTTTTAAGGGTTGCGCTTGATTTCTCTCCTGTTTTTATAAGGTTCTGAAGGGCTCACTGGCGGAACATTTTTAAAAAAAATAATTCTTTTGGTATGCTTACTTGTGGCTAGATCGAGATGTATAGGTGCAGTGTTAGCACTAGTGATAGCTGCAGTCTTTAATAACTTTGATTAGTTTTACATTTTGAAAGAGGAGGCAAAGTTTATTTACTGAAAGCTGCTTTTGCTTCGCTTAGTGGCTATTAGCGGTTTTGTTTGAACTTTTGTATAAATTCTGCTAGAGGTGGATGCTTATTTTGTACACATTTTTATTGTCTACTTCTGAGTTGCTTTCTACGGAGTTGCTTTTTGGTAGGCATTATTTGGGGTCAGTTGGAGAAAAAAAAAGAAGTGTTGGTTGGGATGTTGTGCAATGTATGTGTGCTTTGTGCATGAGCGAGTATGATGGCAGGCATGTGTGTAGAGGTGTGATTGTGCAATGGGCTGTTACTTCAGGTTGGGAAGCCTATTCTCGTATTTGTGTGTTTCTATACTGGTGTTCAGAGGACAATACAAAGAGTGCACCTGCTGAAGGGACAATCAGTAATACTGAATCTAATGCTGCAGGGTTAATACAATTGTTTGTTTTACAATACTAGAATTCTACTATGGCAGTATTGTACTTACTTTTTTGGATGGAAAGAGTAGGTTTCCTTCTGAGTTCTGGTTCGAACTTTAGGCGCTGCTGGTTTTCAGGAGAGTGCTCTTCACTGCAATTGTGAAAGAAAGAAGTTAGTATATATGTGTATTAATCGCACTGGTAATGTAGACATGGATTTGTTTTTGCAGTAGTAGTGCTTTCTGATAACTGCATAGCATGTAGATGCAGTTTCCTTTGTCTATGTATATTCTACATATTTTACTTAGAATCTGTAAGTTGAACTTGCCTTAGAAATGATTACAATAGTAAGCACACAGAGCAAACTTGGCTTTTTAAGGCAGTGCTATTTTATGTTATGAGTTAGGAGAAATGACTGTATGCTTTTGTTGCTATTTATACAGGGTAAATGGCAGGAACTGTGTTGAAAAGCATGCAATGTATGTATTTGTGAAGGTGTGGGAAATAAAGCAGGAGGATATGATGTGTTCAGCAGCTTATTACTCTCCGGGATAGTTGTATGGGAGAAGGTTCAAATAAGAAAACCTGGAAAAGTGCTAAAGGGACAAAGCAAGTGTACCAGACTGCAGGTGATTATCCAACTGCTTGGAGATGGGAGAGTCTAAAATAAAGTAAGTGTTGCAATGAAGGGTCTGGTGCTTGTGTTAAAGACTGAAGGGAAGGGTGGGAGATGTTATATGTGTTGGTTTACTACACTGTTTGCACATAGTTGTACACGATGTGATAGACAGGACTGCACCTGTTTATAGTTGAATGCTGTTGTAAATTCTAGAACGGAATAGGCAGCCAGCTGGAATGGGAGAGCTGTCTAGATTGGATGAACAGTTGTAGAGGCAGTTATGTTTCAGCTAGGAACCTTTCCAGTGATATTGGCTATCTGTGTGCACGAATAAAGATGCATGTACTCAACTTGGCTGCTTGTCACTTTATAACACCCTACAAAGCTTTCTCCACAATTATACTGTTATTTCTACCATCTTTTAACATGAAATGACACTTTGTTAGACAGCTGTGTGTGTTGTGTCTGATTATTATAATCATTCCAAAAGGAAGTTCAAATGATAGATTGTATGTAAAATTTCTAGGATGTATAGGAAGGAAATTGTATGTACATGCTATGCACTATAATGCATGAAATGCTATTATGGTTGAAATGTGGATAAATAGATGGCAAGGGTTATGACAGAATGAATGAAGAGAATAACAGTTTGCACATTACAGTTAGTAATATGGGTAAATAAAAATGTGGTGAGCAGACAGCTTTGCAAGTGACACTTGATCATAGATGGGAGAAATGACAGTAAGCTTTTTTTTTTACAGGTTAGGCAGGGTAAGTGGCAGTTACACTGTTTATATACATTTATACAAGAAATGTCCATGCAATGTGCAGAAAATATTCATACCTATAGTTTGTGTTCATGCATGTGGATGTGCATGAATCTGCAAGCAGAAATCTTGGGAGAGTTATATAGTAGTTGTTGCTGTAGGTGCTTTGCAATCACAGCAGAATTGTACTCAGAGTGATAAGTGCTGAACTGTGATGATTGAGTTAGATGTAGAGTTCTTGGATGTGATTGGTCGATGGTTGTGTGACTGCTAAACAGTAGCCATTGAAGGAATGGTGCAGAGAATGAAGTGGAAAGGGTAGAAGGGCTGCACCAGTGTTACGCGCTCCGCGGACCTCACGGCTGTTTGCGGACAGGGGCTTCTGAGCATGAAATGGGAGTGTATTTTGGGGATTAGCCAATCAGCTGTTGAGGTTTTGCTTTGTATTGAAAGAGGCTGTGTGTAGTGAAGATGGCAGAGGTGGAGAAATTCAGGTTGTTGGTGGTTGGAGATATGTTTGTAGATGGTTTAGAGAGGTATGCTATGTTTAAACATAAGGCTGTCAGTTTTGGTTTTGAAGGAGTGGAGGTTAACTGGTCAACTGTGCCTGGTTGCAATATGCAGGCAGTGGTTGGAGCTTGTAAAACTTTTTGCATGTGGAAGAGTCCAGATGTAGTGGTACTACATTGGGGTGGTGTCCATTTGGGATACACCAGTGCTCCCTACTTTATTGAGTAGTCTTGACAATTTGGTTCAGGCAGTAATGGAGGTTGTTCCAAATGGGAAAGTGATTTTTCCTCAAATACTGCCTAGGGCACTATGATACAATTCTAATGTTTTCTGTCCCCAGCAAAATGGTGCAAGGTGTTTGGTGAACAGAGGGATGTCTGCTTTTTTGTTGATAAGTGGAATGTTGTCTTGTAACAATGACAATATTGATTATGTTAATGGTGACCATTTTAAATCAGATGGCATTTCTGTATCCCTATTGGGAAATGCTGTGTTATTTCAAAATATAAGGAATGCTTTACAGAGGATAATGTGAAGACATCAGGAAGAAAGTGAAAAAAAATTACAAAATGAAAGCTGTTTTTTTATAAGCAGTTTCCAAAAAAAAAAAACTAAAAAAAAGGCTCTTTTCAAAGCCAACCTCAAAGGGGAAGTGGGGAACACTATTTACATTTTCATTCTCCACACTCAGATTTTACGATTTGTCCATGGACACTGCGTTTTTCTGCAGTCACCACATACTGCATACAGGGATTTTGAGGCTGAGAGTCATGCAAATGAGACTTAGCAGGGAAAGTGATTGGTCAATAAGGTTTAGTGGGTATGATGTGTAAGGAGAGACTTTGTCAGAAAGTCTTTTTCCTGAGAGGAGAGCAGATAGCTATGGTGTTGTCTTTCAGAAGGCAGATTGTCTGGATCTTGGGAGACTCATGGATAAATTGGTTGGAGGTGCATGCAGATCGCTGTGGAGTGGCTGCACATCTTGGATTCCCTCATGTGGAAGTACACTGGCATGGAGTGCGCAGAATGAAGTGACTGGATTTGGTACCTCTTTGTGCTACTTTGGTGACACAGCGTCATCCAGACATCATTATTATTTGTGGAGGGAACAGTTTAGGACATGTCTCTGGAATCTCTTTGCAATTTGCAATGAAAGAAGGAATTTGGAAACATGTCCATGACTTTCCCCAACTCGAGAGTAATTTTTTCTCGTATTGCACAGAGACAAATATGGCTGCGTTCTTCTTCATTTGGACCACAAATGGAGAAAGCGAGGTGCAATGTCAACAAGGCTGCTTGTGCCTTTTTTTTTTTCGCAGAAATGGAGTACATCTTACTTATGCTGGCAATCAGATTTTTCTGCTAAATATACAAAATGCAGTGACCCTTTTTGGAATTATAGCAATCCTTTTTCCAGTAGGTGTTGACCATTTGAAGTTTTTGCAACACAAAAAGACTCCTCCCCGAGAAGAATGAAATGGCTTTGATAGCGCAGCACCCCAAATATTTTATGTCTGCGGTCTGTTCGCGGACTTCTGAAAATGCACAGGGCCCTGCAGCATTTCATTGGCACTTCTATTTTTGAACTTTGAAAGGCGGCTCTGAAAAGAGATTTTTTCTTTTTCTTTTTGGTTTTTGTTTCTTTGTATTTTTTTGGTTTTTCAGACATGATACATAAGGAAAGGAAAGGAAGGGAGTGTAAGGAAGGGGCACCAACCACGGGGATAAGAAAGGGCAAGTGGAGACAGGAAGTTGTAGGGTGGGCCTTAATCAGGTAGTAGGCAGTCCTTCTCATGCTCCCGGACTGCAGCCTCGAAAACACTTAAAAGGGTCTCCCCCCTGCAGAGTACTGCGTCGCAGTACATACACAATACTGTGACCCTCAAAAGGTAAGGGTCGGGAGGCCACCAGGGGGCGCAGCCAAGAGGGCTGCCTGATTCTTATTCTCCCTGCAGGGCCCCGGGAAACTTGTGGAGTTAAGCCGCAAAATGAAGCGTGCCCCCCTACTAATCGTGAAATTGGACGGGGGAACCCATGAGGAGTCCGTGAGAGCTGGGGCAACATCTGAAGGTGCCCCCAGCCCCGAGTTGGTCGAACACGAGCTGTGGGACACTCCCCCCCCCTCCCCCATGCGGCCGGCATGTGTTCACTGGCTGAGGAACGCTGAGCAGCTCGCCACCCCTACAGAAGAGGAGCCCAGTACCCCATCCGGGCTGCATTCCTGGCCACCAGCGAGCCTTCCAGACACTGCGTGAAGGATCCCAGCCTTCCGAGGGCTGCCGACACAGGGGGAACTTGCGGAGGGGATCCTATCGCCCGCTCTCTGCCGCCTGACAGCATAAGAGGACCTGAAGCGGCGCCGGCGAGCGGAGTTGCTGTGCGGCCAGCTGGACACCTAGTGCTCCACATCACACGAGCACCAACGGCATGCCCTTGCCCCCACACCCCATCGGAGGATCTTTCCACCGGCCCGGGCTGACGCAAGAGCGCACCTGGGCCCTCTTCCCCCGGGGGTTGGTGCCCCTGCCGCATAGAGGGGGCAACGTGAGACTGGTGCTACAGATGCTTGACAGGCACAGGGTCCCCTGGTGGACATCCCCGAGAGGGGGTGGCGGACATATCCGGGGAAAAAATAAGTGGGGGCATCAGAAGCACTGGGCACACCATCCCCCCTCATCAGCAACAGGCCTGGGCCGATGCAGGAGCGCGCCCGGGCCCCCTGATCCTCCTTCCATTCCACCCCCACAACGAAGATCGCCTGGGGAGCAGATCACACCACTGGAGAAGGCAAAGAGCCTGGCTTCCCCACCACGAGGTTAATTCAAGTGTTTCAGAACTGGGAGCCTTAACCCCACCGCCCTGCCACATCACGCTCACATACGCACTGGAAGTCAGGTGACCACCCAGAGGACCGCCATCCCGGCGGATCCACACTAAAGTTGGGACCTAGCGGGGAGTGATAGCCAGTCATAGGAGAGGTGACATGAACATTCCCCTATAGACACTGTCCCCCCTCATTGTATTGCGGGGACACGTGAAAGGCATATAGAAGGGGCACATTGAGGGGAGTACCCCAATCACAGACTCAGCGGTATCAGCAAGGAACAACCTGGATACCTAAGCAGTATTAAGGAAGGCAATCAAATACCCCCAGGGCACCAACCTACACTTAACATACTAATGGTGATCGAACCGGGGAGACCAGAGGAGCAGCACAAAGGTGTGGTGGCGAGGAGGGGGATCAGGAATTGGCGGGCTTCCCCAAAAGTGTGAAGAAAGTCCTACAGATCTGTTCAAGCTGCGGTGACAGTGGGGCAACAAGTCCCAGCACTGGGGGGACACCGTCGGGCATACCAGGGAGTCAGAACAACTCAGGGAGACCGGCGTCTCGTGAGCTGGAAGGAGACCCTTGCAAACTATCAATTCAAACCAAGGCATTTAGAGATGGAAACCGGACACTCTTCCACCCCGACCCCAGACATGAATTCCATCCAGAATAATATTCAAACGATCCTCAAGGAAATCAGAGGAATGAGAACGGACATAGGTGCCAAACTGGCCGACCTTGCAGCCAAGGTCTCCACGCTGGAGGACCGGGTGGAGGGGGTAAAAAATAACCAAGCATCTACAGACCTCCTTGAAACACATATGGAAACAAGGTTCAGGGAGATCCAGCGCAGAGATGAGGACCTCCGCCTTAGGGTCGATGACCTGGAAAATCACGAAAGAACAAACAACTTGAGGATTTTCGGCTTGGCAGAAACAGAGGGGGAGACCCAGGTGGGCCTGGAGTGCAAAGTACAGGACATCATCAGAATTGTCCTGGTGATTACGAGGTAGGAGGAGTAGACTGTATAGGATAGACCAAGTGGAGGGAATGGAGATGGGGGCCTCTGTCGGGCCCAGAGGTCAACTGAAACTGGTGAACTTTCCCGAGTGAAGACCGGGGGGGGGAGGGGGAGTGGACATTATATACTATTGAATTTCCCGGGGCCAGGGTTGCAACCCTGGTGGTTCGTTGACTAACATCAACCATAGTTGGGGTTAAGGAGAAAAACGCCTTGCAAAATGGGTAAGGGGATAGGGGTGGGGAGCAACAGGGGAGGGGCTGTGAAAAGGGCTATGGGAACAGCGCGTCATGGACCAATGGATTGTGCATAGAGATGAACCAGGGGAACCACTGGAATCCTCGGGAGAGATTGGTAGCGACGACCATGGTTGAAGGTTGGATCGGTATGCTCAATGTTAAGGGCTAAACTCATAGAATAAGCGTTCGCTCACAAGCAACATGTTGCACAAACAAAAATTGCTAGTCCTATTCTTGCAAGAAAAACACTATAGGAGGGGAGCTGAGTCGACGATAAAAGGGAAAGAGATAGGTAGAAATTTCTGGGCCTCACACAAATCATCCAAGAAAGGAGGGGGTGGGCATTCACCTTGGAAAATCAATGCATATCACCGAGGTGGGGACCAAGAGGGGTTTTGGTGGCAGGTTCCTTGGAATTGAGGGGCTCTCCCAGGGTATACGAGTCTCACTGGCCACCCTGTATGCACCCAACGTCAGCCAGCTGAAATTCATTCGTAGGGTATTCAATGTTATGGATGATTGGGCAGAGGGAGCTATGATCCTGGGCGGGGATTTCAACATTATCATGGACCCCCGATTAGACTGGTGGTCATCTAAAGGAGTAGGAGCAAGGGAACCTACAAAAGACAACCTCACTATGAGGGATCTCCTACAGGACCATTACTGGGTGGATGTATGGCGAAAGTGTCACCAAGCGCCCGGGGGGTGAACATTCTTCTCCCCCCGACACCAAACATATACTAGAATTGACTTACTATTGGTATCAGAAGAAGGAGGCGGGGTGGTTGGGCAACCCGTCCATGGAGTCGGTTACATGGTCGGATCACGAGCTCCTGGTTATGGACTGGCGACTCCAGGCCTTCCAGAGGTCATACAGGTGGTGCTGTCACGATACCCTCCTGAGAGATCAGGTGTTCAAAGAATTCCTACGGAAAGAAATGGAAGCCTATTTTGTAACAAATTATACGGGTGCGACACCCATGGTCGCAGTTTGGGAGGCGGCAAAGGCCACCTTTCGAGGCCTCCTTGTAGCGGAGGGTTCGAGGAGGAAGCGGGAGAGGGCACTAGTTGAAACCAAACTCTGGGGGGACCTACAGGCCATGAGAGAGAAGCTCACTAAGGGGGATGTAGATCGCGAAACCCTCCTGGGTGAAATGAGAGAAAAAAGACCAGCCATACATACGACCCTAATTGGGGAGGTGATCAAGAAGATGAGATACACAAAGCAGAGATATTACGAGAAGGGAGTTAGAGTGGGGACGCTTCTAGGACATAGGTTGAGGGGACACAGAGCGGACAGACAGGTGGTGGGCATCAGGGACGGGGTGGGTAACATTTCTACCAAAACCGAGCATATAGCTGAGTCTTTTGTGGGTTTTATAAGGACCTGTATGCCAAGCAAGAGGGTGAATCTCTGGATGACATCCAAGGATACCTCGATGACCACCCACTTCCCAAGCTTACCGAGATGGAAAGGGAGGCCCTGGAAAGGGATATATCCGAGGAAGAGGTTGAGTGTGCCATTAAAAGGCTTAAAGTGGGTAAGACCCCAGGGGGAGATGGCTTTACAACCGATTTCTTCAAACAATATCAGGCGGTCTTGATACAACCTCTCACCAAGCTATTTAACCAAATCAGGACCCCAGAGACTATTCCACCGACATTCCTACAGGCCCCGATTACGGCGATACCGAAACCTGGTAAAGACCCAGCGGAGTGTGGTTCTTACAGACCCATTTCACTTTTGAACGTTGATGCAAAGATCTTTACCAGCATCTTGGCTACACTCCTCGAAAAAAGTGCCTCTCCCAACTGGTCCATCCAGGCCAGGTAGGTTTTGTCCTCAACAGACAGGGGGCTGACAGCATGCGCAAGATCTTACATATACTAAGTGCAAGAGAGGTTATAGCGGAGGGCGCTCTTCTCCTAGCCCTGTACGCAGAAAAGGCGTTCAACAGGGTGGGCTGCTCATTCATGAAGGGGGTTTTGACGTCTCTGGAGATGGGGCTGAGGTGGCGGGGCTGGATTTCTGCCCTCTATTCTACTCCTACAGCAAAGGTAGTGGTAAACGGGGGTGAATCGGTAACATTTCCACTGGACAGGGGCACGAGACAGGGCTGCCCCCTATCCTCCCTCATAAATGCTCTAGTGATGGAACCATGGGCCACAGCGATTAAGGGGAAATGAACGTATTAAAGGAGTTAAGATCGGGGAAATTAACTGTAAGGTAAGCCTATTTGCAGATGATGTGCTGCTATATCTCACCAATCCATCCCTATCGGACCCAGAGGTGCTGAATAGTTTACAACAATATGGGACCCTAGCGGGTTACAAGGTGAACCTGCGGAAGTCGGTCACGTTTATGGCAGGCCAGCTTAACGAGGTTGAGAGACAATATATTGAGGACCTCCCGTTCTGTAAACAAGCAGAGGGACTCTGTCACTTGGGGATCCACCTACCGCTGAACATAACCGATCTTTTTAAGGCTAACTACCCACCCCTGTGGTCGGCAATCAAACGTGACATGGAACGATGGGCGAGATCTGGCATGTCATGGACGGCACATCTTAACTCGATTAAAATGGTAATTCTTCCCAAATTTTTGTACCTATTCCAAATGCTGCCTACCCAGGTACCCAAGCCATTCCTTCTTGAGGTTAGACGGGCTCTCCTGCGCTATTTCCGGGTGGGAAAATCCCATAGAATTGCATATGAGCTATTGACAAGGCCCAAAGACGAGGGGTGAAGTGAATTTCCTAGACCTAGACACATACTATAAGGCATCTCAACTGCGGATCCTGGTTGACCACTTTGCAACGGGCCCAAAGAAACAGTGGGTAGCAATGGATAATGAGCTTTTTGCTCCAGTCACCCTTGATGAATGGCTGTCGGTCCCCAAAACACGCATCCCGAGAAAGATCTTGAATCACCCCGTTCTGGGGGTACTATGGTCCATATGGAAAGAGGGGGGGTTATTTTAGATGGCTTATGACATGGCCCTCACCCTTGAGCTGGTTCTGGGCTGCTCCACTGTGGAAGGGAAGTGATGAGCCCCTGGCCTTTCAACAATGGTACGAAGCGGTTTCTGACCAGAGCAGGCCAGCTTTGGATAGATGGAACCTTTATCTCCCTAGGACACATGAAGGAGGCCCTGGGCCTGAGTAATCTCTCCCCCTTCCGATATCTCCAACTGAAGGGGGCCCTTACTGAAAACAGATGGGGGGGGGGGCGGACACGCTTAGGAGGGACCTAACAGACTTTGAAAAGTTCCTGATCACATACAACAGAACTAAAGGTGTGATAGCTGGGCTTTACCGCCTCTTGTTGTCGTCCTCTCCACAAGACTCACCACCACCAGCCCAGACACACTGGGGCAAAGACCTGGGAGCTCCCGTAACCGACAAGAGGTGGACCAAAATGTGCAGGCAGGCCAATTGCTCAACAGCTGCGCCCCAATACCGACATCAGGCCTGGAAATTGATTCATAGATGGCACTACCCCCCCGCCCCCCCCTCAGAGCCTCAGAGAATAGCCAGGATTAGGAAGGGATATGACCCACACTGCTGGAAATGCCACACTGAAAGGAGAGACTATGTGCATATGTGGTGGAAATGTCACGTGGTGCAGACTTATTGGAGCGAGGTCCTGTCCTGGATAAAGGAGGTGGATGGAATTGTAAGAACCCTATACCCCATGGTTAATGCTGTTTGGTATTGAAGTAGATGGAGGCCCGAAGGTGGCCCATGGGCCCATGACCACGTTACAAGTAATATTAGTTGCCGCCAGATGTTGCTGGGCTCAGAAATGGAAAGCTCCCCGACTTCCGGGGGAAAGGGAATGGGTTGCTAAGCTCCGCGCTATATATGACATGGAATTTCTGACCCAACTCATCGATGAATCCAAGACCAATATTGAGGCCCTCTGGCTCCCCTTCTTTGACTAATATGGGAGGGCTGCTTGAGCCTCATGGAACTCCTTGGTTCGACTTTTGGACCCGAACGCCGACCTCGGTCGACCCCACACAGAGGAATAGGGGGGCCTGATGATATAACAAACTCATGTCATGGGTGACAGGTCCTGCGTCCTGAGCACCAGCCCGATCTCTACCTATTGTTTGTAATGTACTATAAGCACACAGTGATGGACCCTTGCTGCACTTGTTATACTGAGATCCATGACGGGAAAAGGGAAGGGGGGGAGTTAGAAATGTTGTGATTCTTTTTAAGTCTAAAATGATGGTTGTATTGTTGTTTGATTATTGTCATCACCAAAATCCTTAATAAAACTAAATTTTCAACAAAAAAAAAAGGTAAGGGTCTACAGCATCACGTACGGACTGTGAGGCAGCTGGAGGGATGCACTGCCCCACAGCAGTGCCTCTTGTGGTGGCAAGAGCAGAAACGGAGGATGCTGCAGGGGAACTCAACCTACTACGTTTATCGCAGAGTACAACCTTACGAATAGCCCCACCTGGAACTCCAAAAACAGAATGAGAAGCAGCTCTAGGGGTGTGGCCTTTTATAGGGGTGATGGTGCGCGCTTCGCGGACATCGTGGGTGTTCGCAAACACTTCGAACACCAAAAAGGGCTCAAAAAGTATGCAGATCGCTAGGGACATGGTCTGGGATATGTGCAAGGGTGAAGTTTCACAGGAAAATACCTTGGATTGCTGAAGAAAAGCATTTTTTTGGTGTCCAGAGGCCCGGACTGTGTTCACGAACAAGGATCCACGCTTATAGTGTGGGTGCAGTCACATGATGACGTCGCAGACACGCACCAAATGCGTGGGGTGTGGTGTACGCATGCGTGCGGGTGTTCTACGGACAGTGTTCAGGTCCCCCAAATTAATTAACTGTGTCTCACAACTTTGCGGACAGGCTAAGTGTTCTACGGACATATTCATTCTTATTGCGGACAATGCGAACGGGGGGGGTGTTCTTAGGACACCTTATTTTGAATACGAGCGTACATGCATCCTGCGGACACCTCCATTTTGATTTCGAACAGTGCGGACATGTATAGTGTCTTTAAAACACCCCCATTTTGGTTAATTGCAGACATCCCTGACACCCGCGCCGCCCACGGACACCCTAACGGCCTTTAAAAAACAAAACAGGAATATATTAACAGCAGTCATAATATTTTATTATTGTATACAAATTTAAGCATTATGAAAGAGGGGGACGCAGAAATTGAAACAAATGGGGATTTCTACATGTTGGATGGTAGGGGAGGAAGGGATTGAAGTCTCATAACGTTTTTCGTGATGGGGATTTTTTGGGGATGGTTGGCTGGGACATGGAGAAGGGGTACATGTACATGTACATGTGGCACAGTGATATTACATTTTTTCCATGATATGGTTCGCTACAAAGTTTTTCAAAATAATGAAATTGGTCATTAATTGATCCATTTTTTGCTCTAAACGCTGCAGATGATTTTCCAAAGTCGCTGTTCCAGTATTAGTCTTACTGTCTATGTTTGGTTTAAAAAAATAAATTTGTTTAGTACACATTAAATAATGTTTATAAATTGGCTTATTTAGAAAAGTGCAGCGTCTACCATTAGTATCACTGTTCTCACTCATTTTGACCTGAGGAAAATGTTCTTCTAGCCATTCCAAAGTACTAGACATTTCTGTATAAAAACAAATATCCTACTACAGAAAGTTTATAAATATAGTAATTAATGTAGTGTACTTACCAGTTTGTTTTTTAGTTTTCCTGTTACTGCTGTGTAGGTGTTCTGTTGATATTTGTTGCAGTTTCTGTATAAAGCATCAGTGAGGTAATTCTGTTGGAGGCATATGTTTTTTTTTTGGTGGTATGTTCCATTATGTTTCATATGCTATGTAATTGGACTGTTGGTGTCTTACATATATAGTTTGCACTTATTTATTTTTGAATGTAATGTATTTATATGCTGCTCTTTGAACATGTGCAGTGTATTTATTGCATGATATAACAATGTAAGATACCCCCTGAGTTGTTGAACAGAGTTGATGTTGACCAAGTCCGTCCGCAGACATGTGCATGGTCCGCAGACATCCCAAACACTAGTGTGGGACAGGGGGTTCAATATGTTGTATGATACATGTATATAGACTAAGAGAATCCAACTAAAAACCTATCAAATTCATGATATGTATATCTATATTCATTAAAAAACATATATCTTTAAGTTGCGGTACAAAAAACCTATGAAATTCAGTGAAAAAGAAATGTTAAAAAAGGGACGTTATGGTTTTAAGTAAAATCTAAAAACCCTAGAAATTCACCAGTTATGGTAAGCTAAGGAAGCATAACTCGCGCCACCAACATGCACTGCTAAGACTAATACCCATGACATCAAAGCCGCCAAATACCCCTTGACTGTTACAACCTGAAGGCTTGCTGAGGCCAGTGACAGAAGGAACTCCATCACTTTAGCGGTGGGGCAAGAGATGGGATTTATCACGCGCTCCCTACACCACGCCTCAAATCTTCTCCACCTGCACGCATACAGCGATCTTGTAGACTGTCTGCGTGCAGCTAGCAACACCTCCAGAACTTCCTTGGAGAGATCCCAGTCATCACACCCCATCCGCTCAAAAGCCACACATGTAGGTTGAGGGAATCCGGGGTTGGGTGCAGTATCTGACCCTCCAAACGCATAATGGAGAGGGGAACGTCCAATTCACCAGAAACATGTCCCCCAGTGCATCGTTCGCTGGGAATTCCCTGGAGCAAAACTGTTCGCACTTCCTGTTGGCTTCTGTGGCAAACAGATCCACTGTTGGGGTACCCCAGAGAGCGAAGACCTAGTCAAGGACCACCTGGCACACTTAACTTGTATGAGACCGTGCTCTGCATGCTCAGAGCATCCGCCAAACTGTTCTCTGTCTCCGCCAGATGAACTGCCCAGATTGAGATTTGATTCTCTAGCAACCAGAACCACAGTTTCATCGCTTCTGTGCAGAGGGGACGGGAATGTACTCCACCTTGCTTGTTTAAGTATTGCATGGCCACTGTGTTGTCTGTCAGTATCAGAACATGCTTCCCCTTGAGCGATGGGGTGAATGCCTTCAGGGCTAGCCCGATGGCTAGCAACTCCAGCCTGTTGATATGCCACCTGGCTTCCGACACAGTCCAGAGGCTGCTCACCTGCAAGTCCTTGCAGTGAGCGCCCCAACCCTTCAGGGACGCATTCGTGACCACTCGAGTCCGAGGCCAAAGAGGCCAGAAGGGTTCCCATGCCATAAGATTCTTGCACGTGTCCCACCAGCCAAATCTGAACTACCTGGCTGGACACCCTGAGAGGATCCGAGATAGCTCCCAGATATAGAGACCACTGGTATCATAGGAGCCACTGATGGGATCTCATGTGAAGTCACATCACTTCCACCCTTTTTCCACAGTGCTTGGATGCTAAAGGACCACAGAAGCAATGGCATACTGGCTATGTACCAAGTGGGGCAGGGAGGAAGGGCGATGAGAAATTCAAGGGAGGAACATGCATCAGAAAGAATATTACAGAGAAGTAATTTGTTCTTTAAATGGATTCCTTCTTCCCACAGATTCCTCATCTATGATAGACACATCAGTATGTGGATCTGGAGGAAGGAAAAATGCAAGGACACCACATATACTAGAAAACTCTGAGATCCAAGAAGCAATGCTTCACCAACGTGTGCAGAGACGCCCACGTTGCCCTTGGGCAGATGTCCAAGACAGAAACTTCCTTCTGCAAGGCAAAGGCAGCCGCCACTCATCTGGTCTAATAAACTGAGGGGGTCTAGCACATCCTTTCCAGAAAGATCAAAGCTTTGCAAAATGCAAAGAATAACACACTTTCACAGGGTCTGTTCAGTTACCACCTTGACAGCACGTGCACCAGCATAAACAAAAAAAAGGGGTCGATTTTCCAGATCCCTTGTACAAGAGATGTAGTAGCTGTGCTTCTGCATGGAGTCCAGCAAATGGAATTGTTACTTTGCCTTGGCAAGATGGGTTGCAGGAAAGACACAGGAAGATGCATCTTTTGAGAGAGATGAAAATCAGACTATTTTCAGAGGGTCTCACTCTCAAAGTCACCTTCTCGTTGGACAAAATAAAACAAATGGAGAAATGACTTAACAGTAATGTTCTTTCTATGGCTTCTTCTCCTGCAGATTCCTCATCATATAGATATCCCTTCCGGCGTCGGCTGTTTGGAAAAGCTTTTACCAGGGGGTGTATCGACTCGGCTGTCGATCCATCTTGACTAGACTTGGTGCTTTTCGACCCCAGACGCAATGTTGGTCATTCTACATATAATAGGTCACTATACCCCTATACCTCAGTTCCCCACCCTGTATTCCCCCGGGCTCAGAACTGCAGATGAAGAATCAAAGATTTGGCTAGAAATAGCTACGACTCAGGCTAAAAGCCATTGCAAAACATTTTGTTTTATTTTTCTGAGAGTGGGAACAGAACCACAAGCACCTATAGAGAACAGCACAATTATACTGCTGTGGCAAGCCGACAAAAGATTTTCTCATCTCCTCTTCTCCTAAGAGAAGCTAGTCAAAAAACTGCAGGCACATTCAGGGCGGGCTGGCTGGGAGGGTGATAGGGAATCTGCAGGAGAAGAACCCATAGAAAGAAAATAAAAGTCAAGTAATGTCTCCTTCAATGGATTGCTTTCTCCCCGCAGAGTCCTCATCAGATAGACTCCCAAAGCATTACCTAGTGCGGAGGCAGGATGAAAGTTCCTACACCAGGATATTCTACAGAACTGTCCTTCCAAAATGGGAATCAGAGCAACGTGACACATCCAGGCATTAATGCTTGGTAAAGGTGCGCAGTGACGGCCACGTCACTGCCTGGCAGATGTCTCTTACTGGTCTACCCTGTTGTAGTGCCAAAGAAGCGGCCATGCCCCTAGTGGAGTGGGCTCTGATGGCAGCCGGTAGCTCTTTCCCGGCGTTCTGGTAACACTCAGATACAGAAGGTTATCAACCTGGAAGTGGTCTGTTTTGACACAGCCAACCCCTTTCTAGACAGGGAAAATGCTGAAAACAGCTGGTATTTCCACCTGAATTCGGCTGTCCTCGCTGCATAAAAGCCAAGGGACCTCTTAGGTTCCAACCTGTGCAACCTCGCCTCTTTAGAAGGGCGAGGAGGCGGATAGAACACAAATAGGTCTATGTACTGTGACACATCCAACTCAGAGACTACCCTTGGCAAGAAACCTGGTTGCACTCTAAGCAACACCTCCTTGAAAAAACAGAAAAGGTGGCTTGCAGGACAATCCCTCCAGCTCACTAACCCTTCTGGCTGATGTAATTGCCACTAGAAAGGCAGTCTTCAACATGAACAACCTGATGGGAGAAGAGTGCATAGACGCAAAAAGGAGCCACCATCAGGGGGCACTGCTGAGCTGCAGCAAGTATGGCTGCCTGAGGCGACAGCTCTGCGTCTTGTATAATCCCAAAAACAAATATCCTTTGCTACTGGTACAGTGAGGGGCTGTAGTTTACCCGCCTGGACCGCTATGCAGCGGGCATCAGCTGTGTGCAGGTTTGTGCTGGGATTCCCCTTACATCGGCAGGAATCTGTGCTGGACAATTTGCTGTGCCCGCTTCAGCCGGTTCCAACAGCGCTGCAGCTGTGAAAGGGAGCACAGTAAAGGTGGGAGCAGCTACCAGAGGGGCCAGGCGTGAGCTGTGCCTCAATTCATCCGACTTGGGCTTGGATGAAGCAGGGTCAATAGCCCTGCGGAGGAGTCAGTCATTAGCTGCAGCCAGCAGGTAGTGTGCAAGGCCCCCATATTGCCTACGGAGCGGGAGGTGGGTCGGCGAGCAGCTGAGGCTCACATTATTGGAAGTCTCCTGCAAGGCTAACAATATGCCAGAGGGGCCCTGAAGTTGCATTCCAGATCAACGTTCCTCTGTGAGGGTATTAACCCGAGTGATCTGCTCCCTTCTGACACCAGCTGGTATATTGATCACGGGGAGCAGTGGAGTGTGCAGCCCTTGTGGTCTGTGTTCCCTGCTGGTCCTGCTTACTGGCGGTGGGGCCAGGTTGGTCTCCCACCAATACAGGATATACATTGTTTCTGCCATGGGAAGGGAACTACTATTTGACTGCAACCTGAGCCCTTTATTGTTGGATGTGCTGCACACTGGGTTATAGTGCTGTATAAGCTAAAACCTACTTCAAATACTCCTCAGCTCAGCCTCTCTCTCCATCAGCCCCTGCCCTGATGACGCGCGGCAGTGGGAAAGAGGGAAAAAGGGCCCTATGGACTTTTACACAAGTACTCCCCATAGGGAGGTTGTGCTGGCAACAAACACTCCAATGGAGGACATTGTTGCACCCCCCGAACACTCCCAATATGGATCTCTACATGACGGCAATGCAAGAGGGCTTTGAGTCTTAACACTAGTTGGCTGACAGTTTCCACTATTCAATCCCTTAAGACAAAGCTTGATAAGGAAAGGATGAATCACTGCTGCTGAAACACATGTGAATGATTTGGAGGACACAGTGGGGAGGCACGCCAGGATTTCCAAGCATTCAGGAAGGAGCTCAGGGCAGTGTGCTTAAAGTGTGAGGATCTGGAGTCACGCTCCGGCTGAAACATACAAATAGTGGGGGTCCCCGAGAAGGCTGCCTGGGGGCCAAGGGAGACGTTGTGGAAAATATCCTGCAGTCCACTTTTGTGGAGGCGCAGTTTCCGGCACAGTTCCTGGTCTACTGCTGTGCCGCACTGGACGCTCCGTTGAATACTTCAATAAGGTATACATTACTCACCGTAATCGTATTTCTGATGCTTGTATCCGCTTAGAGTCACATGCTGTGCATAGGCGGACATCTAGTAGAAGCTGCAGAGAATTACAGTTGTTTTCGAAATTCGAAAAGGGACGTCGAATAGGGCGTGCCATTAATACTATCCCTAGTGTGACGTCCCCTGTACCCATGATTCCTTACACGCGTAGGTCCCTCAGATTGTATTTTTCTAACATGAGGTAGCATGAGGAGTAGCTTGAGTACAGAAGTATCTAAGCATACGATAGACAAGCTCACATGCATCCATGCGCCTTCTCTCAGAGGGGAAGGAAGGGTGGGCGCACGTGAATCTAAGCAGATACAAGCATCAGAAATACGATTAAGTTGAGTAATGTATACCTTCTGATGTTTGTGAAATCTGCTTAGATCACACGGTGTGCATGGAATAGCAAGCAGTGTTAGAAGGAGGTGGGATGTGAGAAGGGTCATGAGCGAACAAATGTCTTAGAACTGCTTGTCCCACTTGTGTATCTGTCTTGGAATGAGTGTCAATGCACTAGTGCTGAGTGAAGGTGTGAACAGAGCTCCATGTAGCTGCCTTGCAAATGCTGTCCAGCGGGACACTTGCGAGGAACGTCAGAGTGGCTCTGTGCCTCTTGTAGAGTGAGCCCTGGGAGTAAAAGGCAAAGTTGTATCTGACCGGGAAAAGCACACAACTGATTAACCACCTGAAGATAGCAATTTTAGAAATGCAGTCGCCCTCTCTGCCTGGTGCTATGGAGACAAACCATTGATCAGTTTTCCTTAGCGGTCTGGTCTTGTCTACATAGTAGAGGACCGCTCTCCTCACATGTAGTGTGTAGAGTTTTATCTCAGCCGAGCTCTTGGAAGAAAGCCGGCAGCTCGATGGACTGGTTTACATGAAACTTGGAAATGAATTTAGGTAAGAACATAGGGTGTGTAGGTAAAACCAGCTAATCCTTATGTACTAAAAAAAAAAATTAAAAAAAAAAGGATCCTGCACTGACAGATTGAATTTCGCTCACTCTTCTTATGGAAGTAACAGCCCCTAAGAAGGAAGTTTTATAGGTCAGATGTTTAAGACTAGACTTGTGCATAGGCTCAAAAGGGGGGGGGGCATGAGTTTAGCAAGTACCACATTGAGATCCCAACCTGGCAGCGGGTTAGAAACTGGGGGTGAAGTCTTCTTACCCCTTCTATGAATGCCTTGAGAACAGGTATTTTCCACCTCGAAAGTTTGCTCTGTGAAGTGGTGTAAGCTGACAAAGCCGCCAGATGGACTTTTAGGGAGGCAAATACTAACCCTGCGTCTAACAAATGGAGCATATAGGTTAGAATGTGAGATTGAGTACATTCTAAGGGGTTAATAAGTTTAGACTGGCACCAGATAAAGCGCGTCCATTTGTGAAAGTAACAGTGTCTAGTGTTGGGCTTTCTAGCCTCTTTCAAGATATCCATGCATCTTTGCGGAAGATTGAGGTAGCCGAACTCTGACTTCAGCAGCCATTCTGCCAAGTTCATCGAGTGTGGCTGCGGGTGCACTGTTAGTCCCTTGTGCTAGGAGAGTAGTTTGTACCGGCACGGGAGTTTGATGGGGTCGCACACAGACAGTTTGAGCAGGTGTGGATACCATGGTTGTCTCGCCCACATAGGAGCAACTAGCATGAGCATCATCGGTTCCTGTGGATCTTGTTCACCACCTTCCTCATGAGAGGAGTTGGTGGAAAAGCATAGGCAAATATCCCTGACTAGTTCATCCATAGGGCGTTCCCCTTGGAGCCTGGCTGGGGGAACCTGGACGTGAAGTCTGGGCATTGACTGTTTTCGCTTGTGGCGAATAGGTCTATTGTGGGCAAACCCCACTGAGAGAAGAGGTGTTCTACGACTTCTTCGTGTAGTCGCCATTTGTGTTCCTCTGGAAAGGGATCTCTCCTCAGAGAGTCTGCTAGCGAGTTGAGTTACCCCGGAACATGTTGGGATGACAGGTAAATCTTCCGTTGAGTGCCCATTTCCAAATCGGTTAGGCAAGCCTGGACAGATTTCGAGAACTAGTGCCCCCTTGTTTGTTTATGTAAAACATCACAGTTGTGCTGTCTGTAAGGACCTGCACTGACTGGTTTCGATAAGAGATTTGAATGCCCGAAGCACTCTGAATACTGCCAGAAGTTCCAGCAGATTGATGCAGTTCTGAGCAACCCTGTGAGACCAGAGACCCTGAGCTTTGTGGTGAAGGTAGTGAGCTCCCCACCCTGTTAAGGAGGCGACAATGGCCTGAACCGCTGGATCGTAGAAGGGTTTCCCTTTCATTAGATTCTCTCTTGTCCACCAGTGAAGATTCTGTACTAGTGTTGGAGAAACGACCACTAGATCGTCCCACTGACTACTTGCCCGAGACCACTGTTTCACCAACCATTCCTGCATGGGTCGCAGGCACGCATGGGCAACCAGGTAAATGCAAGACGCCATTATGCCTAGCAAACGCATTGCTTTGCGCACCCTTATTTGGCAACCGGCCTGATATTGAGGAATTTGCAGCAATACATTTTGAATTCTTTCCTTGACGGAAAGGCCAACCGCTCTTGAGTATTTAGGACAGCTACTACTGATTCGAGGTGCTTGGCACCAGGCTTTACTTTTTCTCGTTCAAGGAGAAGCCCAATTGAAAGAGGAGGTTGATGGTTATTTTGATGTTTTGTCTGCAAATTAGGGGGGACTCCCCTGTAATGAGCCTATCGTCCCGATAAGGGTACACTGGGATTGCCTCCCTGCGCAGGTGCGCTGCCACCACCGCCAGTACCTTGGTGAATACCCTTAAACCGAAGGGCAGCACCTTGAATTGGTAGTGCTGGTTCGCTATCTTGAAACAAGAATCTTCTGTGCGCTGGGAACATTGAATTATGAAAATAGGCATCTTTCATATCCAGTTTTGCCATGTAATCCACCCCCCCCTTTTTAGTAGGGGGGATTACCTCTTGTAGCATAGTCATGCAGAATTTTTGTGGCTTGACATACTTGTTTGTAGGGTGCAAAACTAATACTGGGTGCATTGTGAGATCTTTCTTTGGCACAAGAAAGTAGGTTGAATAAATACCCCAGTTTAACTGGTTGGCCAGGACGACCTCTATGGCATCCTTTAACAGCAGAGTGGCAATCTCCTTGAGGAGGATCCGCTGGTGTTCCTGAGAGTGTACTTTTTGCAGTGGATGTTGGTCGTGGGGGCGCGTGAGTAATTCGATGCAGTAGCCGCCGGATACCGTGGACAGCACCCATCTGTCCGAGCTGATCTCTTCCCATGCGAGGGTGAAGTTGGTAATGGACCCCCCTACTGGGGAAGCATGGGAGGGGACCTGAAGCGCAACGTTAATGTATGGATGGTGGCGTACCACCTCTAGCGGGGCTGACCTTTCCCCACCCAAGTCGCTGCCCTCTCAGGTAGCCCTGGGAAGACTGATTGGTTATTCCCCCACGATGAGTCTGATTCTGGCTATAGCTAGACCCTCTTTGGGAATTTTGGCCTCGAAAGAGGTGAAAATGAGCATTTCCCCTCAGTCCAGAGGGTTTGTTAGTGAGTTGACCTAGGGATTTTAAAGTGTCATGCTCATCTTTCGCCGTTTTGAGGGCATCTTCGACAGCCTTGCTGAATAATACATTAGGCTCGACCGGCATGTCTATCAGTGTCGCCTGTTTCAGGCTTAAATCCTGATTGTCTCAGTCATGCATACCTTTTAATGATCGTATCTTCAGCGATTATTCTACTGGCATTATCAGCCATGTTGAAGTTAGTCTTAAGGAGGCAGCCAGACACTGCCCTCTCCTTGGCTGCCACTTGTGCCAACTTTAAAGGTTCGGTTGCAGAGGAGTGTAAAGCAGAAATTTCCTCCCACTTGTGGCAATTATAACTCACCAAGAGGGTGGCATTGTTGGCTATCCTAGCTTGATAAGCTGCAGAGGAAGCAACTTTCCTACCTAGGCCATAAATCCTCTTGCTTTCTTTATCCCGGGGAGCCTCTGAGGAAGCAAGTGGGGTGCCCGCTCTCTTCCTAGTGGTGGTGACAAATAGGGAATCTGGTTTTAGTTGTCCCCTAATATATAAAGGGTCAGCGGAAGTGGCACGAAATAACTTCTCGACATACAGATTTATTGCACGTGTGAGGTTAAGGGATGGACTGAGTTATTGCCTTTTTGTCCCCCGACATTTGCTCTGCAAAATCCTTGTCCTCTTGAACTTCCTGAGTATCGATTTGGAAGCGTTCAGCAGCCTTGGCCAACGCCTCGTTAAGGAGGGGTTGCTTATCGACTGGAAAATCATTTACAGGAGGATCCTTAGGAATTGGGGAGTCTAAGGTGTAAACATCCGCCTCATCTTCAGCCTCCTGTTCATCATCCCCAAAATAAGGATCTACATCCTGGTCCTCATCGAATTGAGGGTCTGGGTCTACATGGAAATAAACAGGGTCATAAGGCTCCACAACAAAGGAGTCCATGACTAAGCCCTGAAAGGGGGTATCTGTGCGAGACCTCTTAGGCGTGGGTTGAGGAGACACAGGTGTGGCTTTGGAACCAGATGGAGCTGAGGTGGGAGGGGTGTTCCTATAACTTTGAAAATAATTTGGATCTTTTTCATAAAAGTTTGCCATAAAGGTCATTACTCGGTCTACATCTTCAGAGCTCCATCCTTGGAGCTTGGTTTAGTAACAGATTTAGGGGTGAGGCCCAAGTCCACATTTGTGGGAGGTGTAACCTTGGTTTTGAGAGCAGGCTGAGGTTCTGATTTTATTGCAGCCTTATCATCCCTATGCTTCTCCTTAGGAGTGTGGGGATCTTTCGATGACTTTCTATGGTGTTTACCCCCTCCCCCATGGCCAGAAGTGGCCTTTCCAGACCTTTTGGGGTCTTCTGCCTGGTCCGGCACAGCGCGTCGACTTTCGGAGGCGAGACCAGACGCAGAGCATTGAATTTCAGATGTGGGATTAGATGCGGAGCGTACTGTCTCGGAAGTGGGTCGGGCATGGCATCGTCATCAGACGACCGGGTATCAACGGTAGTTTTATGGGTGACACCTTCTGTCAGAGGACGGTTGGGTCCTGTCGTGAGGCGAGCGGGAACACCCAGGAGGACAGGGATTCAGTGGACCGCTCCCTAGGTGGCTAACATTGCGATCACTCGGCACGCGTGTCGAGTCCTGGCCGGGGCTAATGTGTTTGGTGGTGGGTGTACGTGTTGCGCTCTTGCCGACGAGTGTGGTCCCCACAACATAGCCGCCAGCCTGTCCTATGGAGTAGGGGGCTTGCGCCTGGGTAGCCGAAGCTGCCCGTCTCGCGGTCCGATTTGGTGGCGTTGCTGCCATCGCTGAAAGCGCACTCTACGTCCATGGCTTCGAGCTGCCTGGCGTAGTGGACCCAGCGCTTCTTGGAGCGGTCCTTTAGGGTTTTAGGCTTGAAGAGCCTACAGGCCCGACAAGATGCCTCAATATGGTCTCGAGGGAGACACAGATTACAAGTTAAATGTTCATCTACCCAGGGAAACTTTGTTACATTTAGGGCAGAATTTAAATGGAGTACTCTCCTTATGGTCAAAGTATGGTAGTGGGGCGAATAATATGTAGGAAAAGGGGAATAAAACCTATATGACCTCCCCCCACTCTACCTACTGACTGGGCCGAGACCCTGCATGGCCTTCCAAGGCCAAGGGTCCGTCGCGGCAGTCTCCGACGGATGTCTCTCCGATCCTCACCGGCATCGTTCTTCGGCGTTCGGTGGACGAAGGATAGGTAGAGATCTAATGTAATTGAAAGTAGATAAGGCGAGTTTGCAGCACACGCTTTTTGCTCACTGTACCTTTCACAGATGGGAAATATCCGTTTGCACATCAGTCTTTGTCCCGCCCACATGGGCAGTCCAGCACCGAAATGCTATGGCAATTCCTCTCTGAGCAAGAGTACCAAAAGCAACTCCATACACGTGTTTCAGTCTTGTTGGGCCTCATCAGTGAGGTGAAGCTTTGTCTCTCTGAGCACAGTGAGCAGGGAGTCCACGTCTGGTTGCCCCCAGGTAACTCAGGGTGATCAACCACAAGTTCCTTGCAAATATTTCAAAAAAGGTAGCAGGCCAGCTGTGTTTAGTTAGGATGATGGGGAGTATGAGGTAAGTGATGGTATGAGAACAGCTATACCGAATGGTGTCTTAGTATCGCTGTGTTCTAGTTGAGTGGTGGTGTAAAGAAGAGAGTAAGCGTGGAGATGTGATATGGTGGTTTACTTTAGGCGCTTGAGATCGAGCGCACTCCAACCATTCCATGCGCTCCAAAAACGTAAACGATCCATGCACTGCACTAAAAAAAAAAAAAAACATTCCATGCACTGCACTAAAAAAAAACATTCCATGCACTGCACTAAAAAAAAACATTCCATGCACTGCACTAAAAAAAAAACATTCCATGCACTGCACAAAAAAAAACATTCCATGCACTGCACAAAAAAAAACATTCCATGCACTGCACTAAAAAAAAACATTCCATGCACTGCACTAAAAAAAAAACATTCCATGCACTGCACTAAAAAAAACGTTCCATTCAGTCAGTTTTATGCACGCCAACCATTCTATGCGCTCCAACCATTCTAAGTACTTCGGTCGTTTTATGCACTTCAGATCGTTCCATGATCTCGAATCATTTGTGTAAGTGTCCACTCCGGGCCCTCTATCTGTTCCGTGCATTCCAACAGTTGTATGTACTCGCTCAGTTCAAAGCACACCATCAGATCGATTGGATCCATGCATTCCTTTTAATCGATATACTTCGTCCGATCTATACATGTTATCCGTTCATCATCCGGTCTGCTCATTTCCACGTTATCCGTTCTCTATGCATTATCTATCCACCTCTTTGATCCCGTTTCATACACCCAGTTTTACCTGTTTCATCCACATATGTCATCCGTTCCATCCACCCACTTCACACGTTCCACTCACTTCACACATTACACTCACTTCACACGTTCCACCCTCCTCAACTGTTCCACCCAAATTCACCGGCTCCACACAATTCACTGGTTCCACACACTTCACTGGTTGCACCCATTCCATCCTTTCTATCCACATACTTGATCCGTTCTACTCACTTCACCCGTTACGTTCGACCCACATACTTTACCCGTTCGATCCACATACATCACACGTCCTTACATCCGCTCCACACTCTTCGTCCGTTCCGTCCGCTCCACACTCTTCGTCCACTCCGCACGCTTTGTCCGCTCTGCACTCATCAACCGCTCATACTCGACATGTTTCATCCGTTCCATCCGCTCGACACGTCGTCCGTTGCACCCGCACGACACACTTCGTCCGTTCCTTTAAAAAATAAAAAAAAAAAAAAGAAGAATTTCCCACACACTTCATCCGCTCCATGCGTTCTACACTGTCCACACTCCACATCGGTTCCGTCTGCTCCACATACTCCAGACTCTACATCCGTTCTTCCATGTCGTCCGTTCCATGCGCTCCGTCCATCCCATGCGCTCCGTCCGTCCCATGCGCTCCATCTACATCATGCATTTGATTCATCTATTCCATTCGTTCCGTTCATTCCAGTTTTCTATTTCTTGCTCGGATCATTCCATCCATTTCGTTAATTTCATCCACTCTACTGCTTTCATCAAGTTTATTCCTTTCATCTACTTCACTACTTTCATCCACCTCACTTGTTCTATTCAGTTTATCCGTTTTAATTTACATTAGCGGTCATTAGTTTTCGATTTCTTGCTCGGATCATGATGCTGGATATTTATGATAAAGCTGCTTTGGGATAAGGTCATTAATTGCTGTTGTCCAGTCTGAGTTAAGAGTCGATTCTAGGGGAAGAGCCATGATTTCAGTAATTTGCGGAAAGCCATGAGGTCCTCGGTGAGTCGGATGTGGGGTGGAAGTGTGTTCGACAGAGTGGGAGCCTGGGCTGAGAATGATGATCCACCTAACCTGATTGAGTTGGTTTTTGGTATGGCTAGGAGGCCGGCAGAGGTTGATCTTAGAGTGCATGGAGGATGGTAGGGTTCTAGTTTGTCTTGAAGATATTGAGGTCTGGTTTTATGCATTGCTCGGTGAGAGATGCATAAGGTTTTGAAGGTCACCCTTCGGGCAACCGGGAGCCAGTGCAGAGTTTTGAGTGCTGGGGTGGTATGATCTTTTGGGCCAAGTGCTAGTAGCAGTTATGGCTGCACCGTTTTGTGCTCTTTGTAGTTTAGTCAGTTGGTACACTTGGATTCCGAGGTAGAGCGGGTTAGCATAGTCCAGTCTTGACAAAACAATTGATTGGACCGCAGAGAGTCTGTTGGGAAAGGAGAGGTATGGAAAAATGCGCCCTAAGCGTTTTAAGGTGGTAGTGGCAGGACTTGGAGACGTTGTTGACTTGGAGCGAAAGAGTTAGGTCTGAGTCTAGGGGGCATCCAAAGTTTTTTACTGAATTTGAGGGGGTCGGGGCGTTGCCCATGGCAGATGGCCAGGGAAGCGGGTGCAGAAGAAGTTCGGTGTTCCCACATATCATGATTTCAGTTTTTGACGGGTTTAGCAAGAGGTGGTTTGTGGTCATCCAGTGATCTATGTCGAGGAGGCAGGAAGCGAGGTCGGGTTGGCAGTTGGGTTTTGAATTCAGGAGTTTTAGGATTAGTTGTGTGTCATCGGCGTAGTTATAGCAGAGGATATTGTGTGTTTGGATTATTCGTGGGAGGGTGGACATATAGAGGTTAAACAGGAGGGCCGATGGGCATGCTCCTTGTGGAACTCCTGCGTTGACTGGTCGGGCGTGGGATGCATAGGTGGAGAGTAGGGTTATTTGGTCCCTGTTGTCGAGGAAGGATGCTATCCATTTGAGAGTGTTTCCTCTGATTCCAAGGGAGTGGAAGCAGTCAAGGAGGATTGAGTGGTTGATAGTGTCGAAGGCGGCTGATAGGTCATGTAGGATTGGCGCGGCACATCCGGCAGAATCAGCAGTGTTTTTAAGGTCATCCCACACTGAGGTTTAGGGTGGTTTCGGTTCTGTGCCGGGCTCTGAAACCAGATTGGGCGGGGGTCTAGGAGATTGTTGGCTTTGACAAAGGCATTTAGTTGGGAGTAAGCGGTTCGGTCAATGAGTTTGGCAAGGAACCTGGTGTTTGAGATGGGGCGGTAGGCCTGAGAGGGTCGAGGAGTTTTTGTTTTTTTTGGGAGGCATGACATGAACGGTTTTGAAAGTGTCAGGAAAAATCCCCTGAGGAGAGGGAGTCGTTTATGATGGTTGTTGCGTGTTCTCCTGCGCAGGTAGATGCAAATATTTCTTTGAGGGTCATGGCTGGGCAGGGGTCGAGCGGGGAGCCGGAGGGTTTGCGGGCAGAGAGAAGTTGGAGAAGTGGGTCAGTTGATATTGGGATGAAGGAGTCGAAAGTCGGTTGGGTAGCGGTTGCAGGCGGAGGGAAGGCAAGTAGGTAGGTAGGGTGGATTGCATGGTGGGTGTAGAAGAGCTAGCTTGTTGGTTAGAGAGTTTGTTCTTTCGAGAGCTGTGGTGTAAAAGTGTAGAGAGAGTGGGGGTCACAGATATTGAGAAGGGGTGGGAAGGGAGGTGGTACATGATGGTTTGGTGAATTCGGCAATGATTTTGTGGAGGTCTTTGCTGGGGATTTTACAGTTTAGGATTCGGGAGTTGTAGTGGGCTTTTTGGCTTTCTGGATTTTGGCCTTGCACTGGCGATGGTGCCTGGCTAAGGTGGGTCTGCTAATAGATGTTTTGTCTTTCTGCCATGTGCGTTACAGGGATTTGTATAGTCGTTTAGTGGTCTTTAGTTCTGGTGTGAACGATCTAGGAAAACAACCATGGCGAGCTGACGGTTTGCAAGGGGGGGCTGAGTGGGATTAGTGAGGTGTTTAGCCATGAGTCAAAGGCATCAGATGTTAGGCGTTTGTTAGGTAGGCTGGTAGGGGGAGGAGACTGAAGGAGAGCATCGGCTAGGTCGGGAATGATTTTTAGTTTCTTCCAGCATTAGCGTAGATTGGGGGGGGTTCTGGTTCAGGTAAGTGGAGCGGGTTGGGTGAGCGAATGGCGAAAGAAACAATGAAGTGATCGGACCAGATGATGGGGTGGGGGGGGTTTAGATGCATCAGGTTGTGGGATCTGTAGATTGCGTCAAGTGTGTGTCCTTTATAGCGAGTGGGTCCATTTATGTGGGTATGGAGGTTAATTGCGTCTAGGCCGTCAACCAAAGAGTGGGTCATAGGGGTTGGTGGCGATATCAAGCCAAATGTTGAAATCTCCCAAAAGGGGGAGGGTGGGATGGTTTAGTTGGAGGGTGGCAATAGAGTCGCAGAGTTTGTTTGAGAAATGTCTATCATATCCAGGGGGTTTAAAGTTTGATAGTCATGTTGTGGACAGTGTGGTGCTGGGTAATCTGGTGGATCTGGGAGGCTTTTGTCCCAATTCGGGGAAGCGACAGGTAAAGGAGAGGGCGGGCAGGGGCTCCCGCTGTCACTTTTCACATGGAACGCCCGGTGGTTGAACAATCCGGTTAAGGCCCGTAAGGTTCTCTTGTCTAAAGAGCGACATGGCTCTAAAATAATTATGTTGCCACAAACTCACACGCTGGGGAGACTCCATGACGCCTTTGCACGCAAATAGAGCCCTTTGCGGTACTACACAGATTACTGTCCACAATCCAGGGGGGTACTGACGCTTATCCATCACTCTTTGTAATTTAGGGGAGCTAGGAGTGTGGCAGACCCATGGGTCGGTTTGTTAAAGTCTGGGGATTGCTGGCAGAGCAACTGCTTATCCTTGGCAATACATATGGCCCGAACCTGGATGACCCAGAATTCTACCAACAGGTGTCCCATCAGCTAATTGACACTGAGGGGGTCATGATAATATTCGGAGGTGAGGAAAGGGCAGAGACTAACACAATCCCAGACACCCGCCTGGACAGGACTTCAGAGGTTCCCAGTGCTCCATCTAGGGCTGCGCAGACTCTGCAGCAGTTGATGCTGTATTTGCCTTTGGTAGATGCCTGGCGTCACATGATATTTTGAACCCACAAGACAGGGAATACACATTACTCCTCAGTACAGGATTCTGTGACATGTATAGATTTATGGTTTATCTCCCCTGGCTTGATGGCCATGGTTAAAAACTGTGCCATACAGCCCTGTACATTGTCTGACCATTCACCGGTGATGCAGTCGTTGCTGTTTGAGGTTATCCCGAGACCTCACCCTCTCTGGAGAACGGCTATGGCTATGTTGCAGGGCACAAACATTGTCAAATCCCTACATACCAATGTTGCGGAGTTCTTTGTCCTTAATCATGGGTCTGTGCGCAACTGCATTCCACTTTGTGGGAGATATTTTAAAGTTTGGATGAGGGGGTGCTCATGTCCACATCCTTTGGGTCACTTGGGAATATTAGGCGTGAATCCCACGAGCTTGAATGCCGTTTGAGGGTGCTGGAGAACGCACAAGGGGTAATGCAATCAAGGTCCATGCTAGGATAGATCCGGACACTGGTCAGTTTCAAACCCTGGCGGATCGTGAACTGATACATCATATTGCTACTCCTGTGACGGCCAGGAGGTATGGGGAGGGGGATAAAGCTGGAAGGTTGCTTCCAGGATTGGCGAGGGAGGAGAGATTTAGTCAGCCCACAGCAAGTGTACAGGGGAGGGATGGACACATGCAAGTGTGCAAAGCAGATATTAATGCTACATTCTCCGACTTTTATGCCACCCTATATGACAATTGTGAAACTATGCCTGAGGGTGAGACGACCCAGTACTTAGCTGAGTTGCTGAGGGGTGCCTTAGTAAGGCAGAAGAAATTGTTGAAGCAGTGAAGGCTCTCTCACCTGGTAAAGACCCAAGGGCGGATGGTTTGGGAATAGAGCTTTACAAAAACTTTTGTTAGAGAGAATTCTCAGATATGTGCTAATTCAGCTTTTAATTTCAATCCTGGAGAGAGTGAGACCTTTCTCCCCGCTCTCACACATTTTTAATTAATTTGAAAACTGTTTTTGACTTTGGAGTCTGACAAACCCCATAGGCATCATCCTTACATTGTGACACACAGCACCTTCAGTGCAGTGGCACAGGGAAGTCTCTCATATTTCCCAAAGGTTTAAATACCTTCTCTTGGTTAAACTACTGTTTCCAAGAATAGTGAAGTGAAATTGACGTTATTTACATTTTGTAACTTTCTAGACCCTGCACACACTATCTTACAATAGGGTGCTGGAGGGGTTACTTAGTATCCCCTTTGTCTTGTTTCTCATGTAACATTTTTATGTTACCCTTTCTACAATTAATGGCTGCTGGCAGTGGTTTACTTTTTCCTAGCATTGTCTGTTTCTACCGCGGGCTGCAACTGCAGCTGCAGTAAAGCACCTATGGGTCCCCTTTTTGTCAAAATGGTCCCAGTCTTCTTTTTTCGCCATTTCTTGTTGGAAACGTCCTTCTTGATATTTACTCTGTGCGCCAAATCAGGGTTGGTCCCTTTGTTTGATTTGTCTTTGGTGGGCTTCTCTGGTGAAGCCAGCCTCTGGCTTCAGCGTGTCTGGCAGGGGCAGGAAGTGAGGGAGGTGTACAAAACTCCCTGTGCTTAATCCCCTTGGTTACAGGAATGCACCCAAAAGGTGATTAGCTGACAGCTAGGCTACTGTGCGATTGACAGCTAGGCTGCAAATGAATGGGAGAAACCTGCATAAAAAGTAAGGCCTTTAGATTGAAAGGCAGAATCGACCACTGGACGAAGGAATCAGAAGAAAAACCTGGAAGAGACGCCTGCTGGAACTCCTGGACCTTTGGTTTGCCCAGTGATGCTGTAGTGCTGAAGCTCCAAATTCGCCTCGACTACCGAAGCCCTGCAAAGGACAACTTCTTCCCTTGGGTTGGTAGGACCAAATCGACCCCAAGACTAACTCATCTGGAAATCCTCTCGGAGCTAGCTGAACTTCCATTGCTGCTGCAGGAACAGATTGCCAGGGAGAGGAACACCAGAATAGAGTGTGTCGTCTTTAAGTCGGACACAATCTCCAGGAGGATCCTCCGGACTCCCATGAAGCAGGACTGACCAAGCCTGAGCCACCTCAACAGAGTGCTAGACCCCAGATGCGAGGAAAGTCCATACGGTATCCGAGAACCGCGTTGGTGATATTTGCGAGAAGCTGAAACCACGAAGTGCCGCTGATCTGAAGTTTGCCCATTGCTACCACCGGCCTTCAATTCGTAGTGCAGGAGTCACCTCAGCATGTAGGAAGTGTCTGTGTGCCATCCCAAATCGGCATCAACTGATGTATTGAAAAAGTGTGTATTTTTGAAGTATATTTTGTGTTACATATATTGCTCCCTTCTAAAGAAGTCTTATTCTTTTTTTAAAACATTCTATATTCGTGGTTACACAAGCACAGTGGCACCGTAGAACATTTCAACTCGTATATACAACAAGAACACATCTCAATTTGATTCTGTTTACACTGTTACGAGGACACATTATCATTTTCAATCATGTTGCACAAGTAGACTCTGAAGGGGCCCCAGATGTCCTTGGGTCTGCATGATACAGGTTGGGACATAAACTGTTCTTCTGCCTCATTTATGTGCGTCAATTCTTGCAAAAAATGATTCATACTGGGTGGGGCGGAACTCTTCCATTTCTGAAGTATGCATTTTTTTGGCTATGGCACACGTAATGTTGAATAATCTACGAATTTTTTCAGAACATTTGCCAATATCGCCAAATAGGTATTTCCGGGGGGTCATCGCAGGGGGAATCTGTTATTTCTTCCAACAATATTGCCACTTCTTTCCAAACCCTGTCACCAGCGGACATTTCCAATACATATGATAAGCATCAGCCTACATATGATAAGCATCCGCATGATGCCTCGCCCCCCCCTATTCCAATTTTTTGGTAAACTAGGGTGTTTTTCTCCCCTCGCAGGATTCTCAAACTTAGGTGGCCCTGACCTACTACGCATTACTGTTTGCTCTGCATTGTGTTAAACTAGGGTGTTTTTCTCCCCTCGCAGGATTCTCAAACTTAGGTGGCCCTGACCTACTACGCATTACTGTTTGCTCTGCATTGTGTTAAACTAGGGTGTTTTTCTCCCCTCGCAGGATTCTCAAACTTAGGTGGCCCTGACCTACTACGCATTACTGTTTGCTCTGCATTGTGGTAAACTAGTGCCCTCCACTCACTTCCTGTCTGCATACTCGTGGCGTCCGCTTCCCCTCCTACTCCATGGTGCTCTCTATCTCGCCTATCTACTCTAACTGCTTCTCCATTGACTATCCTGCTCTCCTCACTAAATCCGGTAGGAAAAAGTTTAAAAAGGACATCCTGGTCTCCAACCCAGGCCTCCCTATCGCTGACACCTACACGAGCGCCTGCTCCAAGGAAACTCTCACTGACATTCTCTTTTTCGTGCCTTCACCTGACCTATGGACCCCTCACATGGTCGCTGTGCTCTCTCCTTTCTCCACCTCTCCCATTAATGGTGGCACCCGTTGGGATGCCCTCTTGGCCCCTTTCCACTCCTCTAAAGCCATCATTAATGTCTATGCTAACGGGACCGTCTTGGTCCAAGGCCCTCAGGCCAACCTTCACCTCTTTGATAGACGCTTCCCATGCCTCATCAACTTCCTCTCCGCTCCCGCTGTCCCCCCTCCTCTGTCCTCGGCTACCTTGCCTCTCCCCTCCCTCCCTGCCCCTTCTCTTGCTCCCTCTTCAACTCCTTCTCTAACACCTCCGCAGGGCGTACCTCTGATCTGTACCCCTCCCCGGAAGTTTTTCAAGGGTGGCAACCTTCTCCACATTGCCACTCTAAATTCTCGCTCTGCCATCAAGCACTCCTCTGATATCTGTCGCCTTCTTGAGGAACTGGACCTCGACGTCCTCGGTCTCACTGAGACTTGGTTCACTGCCAGCTCTGCCACCAGCTTCGACACACTCCTACCTGACGGCTACAAGATCCTCTCCGTGCCCAGGCCCAACCGTTCAGGGGGTGGTGTTGCCCTTATCTTCCCTGAGTGGATTCCTGCCACTGTCACTCCTACGCAGACCTACTCCTCTTTTGAATGTCTTGTCTGCCGACTCTCTCTCTCTCCTAGCCATTCCCTTACCGTGGCTACTATCTCTCGGCCACCTGGTCAAATTTCCTCCTTCCTCTCTGAGTGGGCTGACCTCTCCTCCTCACTCCTGTCCTCAACCACCCAACTCCTCTTTCTCGGTGACTTCAACATCCACCTCAATGCCTCCTGTCCCCCCACTGGTCTCTTTCGCGAACTCTGCAACTCTCTCTCACTCTCTATTCTCCCGTCTGGGCCTACTCACTCTGCAGGGCACACTCTTGATGCTCTGATCTCTTCTGACCTTCCCCTCTCCCTCCCTCTCTCCACTCCTCTCTCCTGGAGCGATCACTTTCTCCTATCCTCCCACCTCTCCCTCCCTACCCCACAGGCAAAGCCACCCTCTTCACTGCCACCCACCTTCTCGGTCATCCGGCCCATGAAGCGCGTGTCAGTTGAGGCTTTCGCTGCTACCTTCTCGCCCCCTCCTCCCCCCCCGGCTGACTCCCACCCTGACACAGCCCTCTCCATGCTCTATTCCTCTATATCTGATACTCTCGATATCCTTGCCCCCGTCATGAGAATCCGCCTGAAGCCCAAAGCCAAATGTAACTCCTGGTATGACTCGGATCTCGTCACCCTAAAACGCAAGTGCAGGGTGGCAGAGAGGAAATGGCGTGCTTCTTGTTCATCCTCTGACAAACTGGCCTGCCGCCTGCTCCAAAGGCAATACCGGCTCTCCGTTCTCACCAAGAAGAGAGCCCTTATCCAAGCCCGCATCTCTGAGGCATCTAACAACTCGGCCGAACTCTTTAAAATCTGCAAGGAGCTGGCCAACCCTGCTGCAGTCTCTACCTCTCCTGTCCCCTCCCAGGCCCTCTGCACTGCACTGGCCTCGCACTTCATCTCAAAAACTCAGGACATCCTGTCCTCGCTCTCCTCCGCTCTCCTCCCTCCCTCTCTTCCCGGCTCTTCCTCTTGCTCTCTTGCAGCAGCCCCTCCGCCCTCCTTCTCTGCTTTTCCACCTTTTTCTGCTGATGAGGTTTCCAGACAAGTCCGATCTATGAAAGCCTCGTCTAAACAGGTTCACCCCTGTTCCTCCAAAACCATCAAGGACCACATCGACTCCCTGGCTCCTGCCCTGGCTGACTTTTGCAACCACTCATTCGCCTCTGGAGTCTTCCCATCCCCCCTCAAGCACTCCCTTGTGCACCCCCTCCTCAAGAAACCCTCTTCCGACCCCTCCTGCCTGGCCAACTATCGCCCAATCTCCATTACTCCCTTCCTGGGCAAACTCCTGGAGAAACTGGCCATCTCCCAGTTTAACCTCCATGCTGAATCTGTTGGTAATCTTCATGACCATCAATCCGGCTTCAGAGCGGCCAGAAGCACGGAAACTGCTCTCCTGAACATCCGTGAGGACCTGCTCCTTAACCTCGATTCCAACACTCCCTGTGTTCTCATTCTGCTCGATCTCTCCTCTGCCTTTGACACTGTCAACCATGCCATCCTGCTCAACCGTCTCCGTGATAATCTGGGTATCACTGGTCAGGCTCTGGCATGGCTGACCTCTTTCCTTTCCGGTCGACCCTCCCAGGTCCAAATGGGCTCCTTCCTCTCTGACATCTTTTTCTCCACCTGTGGTGTCCCCCAGGGATCCAACCTCTCTCCCTGGCTTTTCAACCAGTATCTGGCACTCCTTGCCCACCGCATCGCCGCTCTCTGCCCCCACTTCCAGTGCTATGCGGACGATACCCAGCTCATTTTCAGGCTACACTCGGCCTCCTCCTCTCCTTCCCTCATCTCCGACTGTCTGTCTGCTATCCAGGAATGGTGTGCTGCCAATGACCTCTGCCTTAACGCCAGTAAGACAGATTCTACTCATCGGCACACCCACTCCCTCCTTCCCTGCAGCTCTCTGGCCGGCCTCCCTTGGCCCCCTTCCCGCCCCTACCTGCAAGGCTAAAAACCTCGGGGTCATCTTCGACTCCACACTCTCCTTCTCTCCTCATATATCTGACGTCTCTAAGAAGTCACACTACCAGTGCACCTCCTCGGAGGTATTCTTCCCTTCCTCTCCTTCCCCCAGAAGCTCACTGTCTCCCGAGCCCTGGTTCTCTCAAGGCTGGACTACTGTAACAGCCTCTATCTTAATCTGCCTGCCTCCACTCTCCGCCCTCTGCAACTTATCCAGAACAGAACTGTGAGACTTGTCCTTGGCCTCAAGCCCAGGGACCGTATCTCTCCAGGACTGAAATCTCTTCACTGGCTCCCAGTGGCTGCGAGGATTAAGTTCAAAACCCTCTGCATTGTCCACAAGGCCTTCTGGGGCCTGGGGCCTGGGGCCTAAATACCTTCAACTCTCTCTTCCTAAATATCTTCCTTAACGAGCCCTTCGCTCATCCGTCTCCAACTCCCTCAGGGTCAGCCGCTTCTCGAAGCAACGAGCTGGGGGTAGATCTCTCTCCGCAGCAGGGGCCTCCCTCTGGAACAGCCTTCCTGCCTCCCTGAAACTTGAGGAGAACCATCTCCGGTTCCGGAAGTACCTCAAAACCTTCCTCTTCGCTTCTGCCTTCTCTCTCCCTCTCCCCTGCTAAACCTGCTTAACTCCCCACTGAATTCTGCACTAAACCTGCATCTGGGCCACTCTCAGCGACCTCGGTCCAGGGCCCAGCCACTCTCCACTTGCACTGCCTCCCTGGCTCCCCCTGCACTGTGGGACTGTCACTGTATCCCTACAGCCCCCCTTCCCAGCACTTCTCAGCACTTGCTCTGCACTTGCCACCAGCTGGCCCTTTTTATTTATTATTTAATTACGCTACTTACCTTGTACTGCACTTCCCCCCCCCCACCTCCTCCCCCTGCACTTTCTCCTTTTCCCCTTACCTCTGCACTTGCGCGATCTGAATGACACCTGGCGTAGTAGGATCGTTTGTCTGTCTTCCCCTTGTTTCCCTCCCTCCCTGCCTCGTCGCGCCTTGAAACACTTGTGTATAGGCGCGTTACAAATACCATATCATATCATATCATAGCCTGAGGTGAATTGCACTTATGGCAGGAGTCTGAGGCATCCGGTGCAAATTTTGCAACTCTGGCTGGTGTATAATGTAGCCAGTTTAGGATTTTACATTGAATCAATCTCTGCCCAGAATTTAGTGAGACGGTTTTAGTAAGCATGCAATACCTTGCCCATTTCTCCTCCTCAATTGACATCTGCAAATCTGCTTCCCACTTCTCCCTAAAACGATTCAGCGTGGGGGTGTGTGCCTGAACCGCAGAGTACAGCCTGGAGATCGCCAGACCGTTTGTAGTCGTTATTAGTTGTAAACACGGATGAACCACTGGTTCGTCCAGAAATAGCGGCCACCTCCTGATAAATGCGGACATCATACGATAGTATTGGAGGGTTTTGAGCGGTCCATCTCCCAATGCCCTTAAGAGCAACCTCAGTTCCACAAATTTTCCATCTACAAACATATCCCCCACTTTCATTTCCCCGTCAGGGTCTCACGAGTCTTGTACGCTAGTGTCATGCGTGGGAGGCAAGCCCGGGAAGTTCCACAGAGGTATCTCCGGGTTATAGGGTGTTTCAATCTTCAGTCTTTTGAATATTGCCTCCCAAGCCCTCACCGTGCAGCTTACAGGGTTATACTCGCACGTGTCCCTATATTTTGTATCAAAGAGGACAGATTGTCTATTCGTGGGGTGTGTGGTATGTTCTTCTATCCACGCATGGAGTGTATTATCTGGGGCCTTATACCAGTGTTTTGCAAACTGTGCTTGGGAAACATAATAATAAAGCTCGAAGTCAGGGGCCGCTATGCCTCCCCAGGAATATGGTTCTGTCATTTTTTCCCAGCCTATTCTAGCCGTTTTTCCGCCCCAGAGAAATGTGACCACTATGGATCGGAATTTGGTGAAAAAGACTCTGCCCGGCCATATGGAGATATTTACAAAGAGGTATAGTAACTTGGGAAGGATCACCATTTTGAGGACCGCTACTCTACCCGCCAATGAGATTGGGTGGCGTCCCCAGATCTGAAGTTTCGTGCTTATAGTGCGTAGTACAGTTTCATGATTATCTGAGTACAGCGTGTGTTTGTCTCTGGATACCAGCACACCAAGGTATCTGATGTTGTGGTCTGACCATTTACGCCCTCCTGTGGCGAGAGGACACCTAGTGGCCGGGGTAAGTGGGAATATTTCAGATTTATTTCTGTCTATAGTGTACCCAGAATATTCTGCAAATTCCAGTATTTCTTCCATTATGGGTGCTATATTTACCTCGGGCTCTCTAACATACAATAATGTGTCGTCTGCATAGAGTGAAATCAGCTGGGTGGACCCCTTCATCAGAATGCATCGATTTGTGCGTCTCAGCCTGACCGCAGCCGCCATAGGCTCGATGGTTAATGCGAACAGTAGGGGTGAGAATGGGCATCCCTGTCTGGTACCTCTGCCCAGTAGGAACATATCAGAGATGGTCCTGTTAGTCAGGACTCGTGCACCAGGCTGTGTATAATAAACTGACATACTTTACAAAGTTGGGGCCCACCCCAAATGCTTCCAGAACCGCCAGGAGATAGACCCACGAGACGGAATCGAATGCCTTCTCCGCATCGAGGGATATGGCTGCCGCACTTCTCGCCGGGTCTATCTGTGCCATGATGCCAAAAAGCCTGCGGAGATTCAGAGCAGTGGATCTTGTGGGGATAAACCCATTCTGGTCAGGGTGTACAAGGGTAGGTACAGTGGGGAGAAGTCGGTTCGCTAGGACTTTAGCGAATATCTTAGCGTCGGTATTTATAAGTGACAAGGGTCTATACGACGATGCGCCCTGTGGAGTGGTCGTGGCTTGGGGAGCACCGTTATGATAGCCTCCCTCATGGTGGGGGGCAAAATGCCACTATCGAGAGCTTCTTCCCATACCTGCATCAATACTGGGACGTGTTCCTCGTGAAACTCTTTGTAAAATTCAGCCCCCAACCCATCCGACCCAGGTGCCCTACCTGACGCCAGCGCTTTAATTGCTTCTGTGATCTCATCTGGGGTGATTGGTTGGTCCATGGCCAGACGGTCTTCCTCAGGAAGTCTAGGGAGTGAGAGGGCCCCAAGGTATGTCTTGATTTCTGGGAGTGATTTCAAATCTTTATTTGAATAGAGTTGTTTATAAAAGTCCAGAAATTCCCCATTTATATCCGTATCAGTGAGGCGAATATCGCCTTGCGCTGTCTGAATACTAGTGATCGGGGTGGGTTGTTTATCCTGTTTGAGTAAGTTGGATAGCGTTCTGCCCGCCTTATTCCCCTCTCCATATCTTCGAGCCCTTACGGGGGCCGCAATATAATCTCTATGCTGGCCAGTTTATTAAACTCTTGCAGGTGTGTGTGAATGTCAGACAATAAGTCTTTATTTTGGGTACGTGTGTAGTCTGTTTCTAACCTGTCAAGTTTGCTTTCGACCTCCGATAGCTCAGTTCTCACTCTTTTCAACATACCAACAGACCTAGATATCAGCACCCCCCATATCCAAGCCTTAAAGTATTCCCATACTGTCGAAATGTTGTCAACCGATCCCACATTGTTTGTAAAGTACTCTTCAATATCAACATGCAGTGTTTCCACTACCCCGGGGTCCGCAAGCATTCCACTGGGCATGCCCCACCTCCTGGTGGGCACGGGTGCTCCCCGGAGCAATGGATCTAACACTGGGGAGTGGTCTGACATAGTACGAGGCAAAATTTCACACCCCTGCAGTGCCGTCGTCATAGATGAAGAGATAAACCAGTAATCGATCCTGGATTCAGTCATGGACGGTAGAGTAAAATGTGTATCTTCTACTATCAGGATGTAGCTCCCTCCAGGAATCCACCAACAGAAGTTGTGATAGGATATGTACCAGATTTAGGGCTGATTTACTGGGAGCTCTGACCACCTTAGAAGCTCTATCTAGCACCGGATCAAGGACCAGATTAAAGTCCCCACCCCAGATGCCCCTTGAGATTTCAAGTGAAACAATTATCTGATACAATTCCATGTAGAAGGCTGGGTCGTCAATATTGGGCCCATAGGTGTTGACTAGGAGAAGGCGCTGGGAAGCGATCTCTCCCCATACCAAAACATATCTCCCCAAAGGGTCAATCCTGTGATCCTCCAGCCTAAACCCCAACCCTCGATGGATGAGTGTAATAACCCCCCCCTAGACTGCGATGAATAGTCTGTATAGTACCTTAGAGAGCCCCATTTAGGCAGTATATGAATATTACTGGTCCCCCATCATGTGAGTTTCGTGAAGCATCAGCACCTAGGGGCTATGTCTGGTGATGTAATTACCAATTATTTTGACTTTCATATGATTATTTAGCCCCCGGACATTCCACGTTAACAGTTTAACCCTCAGACCATCGCCCGTGCATCATGAGTAAATATCCGCCATCCTCTTAAACAGCAACTATATAATGTTCGTGAATTCTAGTCAGTTCCGGTCCATATGCAACCACATTTTTACATCTCAAATCCCAGTTACCAACTTTGTGCCTCAATAGGGCCAGTCCAAGACTAACGTCTAATCCCAACTCCCTTGCCGTCCCCCACCCCCCAACTCTCACCCCCAACTCGACGATGAATCAAACCAAACTCATGGAATATTCGAAGGGTAGCCATGTTGCTTCACGTGGCCGCCGATTGGGTCCCAGCCTCCACTTAAACACATTGCCTGGGCCGATTAGTATTACACATTTTTTTCCAGCTACGGCCTATGCTAGAGCCTGTGTTGTACCTGTGTTTGCCTCATGAGTTTATCTTCCCCCTTCAGTCCGCCGGTCTGGGCCTCTTTTGTGCTGGCCCGCCCCCTCTGGGAGGGAGAGGTATGGAGGTTTCGATGTAGTGTGTAGCCTCAGCCAGAGATTAAAAAAAATGTGCTCTGCCTGCGGGTTGGATCTGCATTTTGGCTGGGAAAATGAGGGCGTACGGGACCTGACGCTCCCGCAGGAGCTTCTTGACTGACTCGTAGGATCTCCTGCTTGCTTGCACACCCGCCGAGAAATCAGGATAAATATGGATCCGATTTTCTTCGAACTGGAGTGTTCCCGCCTCTCTTGCCTTCTGCAGGATTGTGTCTCTGTCCCTGTAATTAAGGAGTCTTGCAATTATAGTGCGTGGCGGGGCGCCCGACTTAGGCATCAGGGCCAGTGTACAATGTGCCCTCTTGATCAGAAAATGCTCAGAGAATGTTTCCCGCCCAATTAGTGTTTTGAGTAGTTTCTCCAGTTGTCTTTCCATCTGGCCTTTCCCAAAGGATTCTGACACCCCCACTACACGGATATTGTTCCTCCTTGGTCTTGATTCGAGATCCTCGCACTTGTTTTGTAACTTAACAAAATTTTCTTTGATCAAGGCAATGTCTCGGGTATGATGAGCAATGGTGTCCTCGTTAGTGCTTATCCTATTTTCAGCCTCTGTGACACGCACACTCTCCCTTTCTACTCTAACCTTAAGGGAGCCTATCGTAGAAACAATGTCATCCAGCTTTGTGTTGACGGAAAGGCATCCACTCTGCACTATTGCCGTTAGTTTATCCACTTGATTGCCAGGTTCCGGGTTCGAGGCCTCATCGGCGTCAACTTGCAGATCCGCCACAGTGGTTAGGTTTTCCGTGAATGCGTCCATCGGGCCTTTCATCTTGCTCCCCGGGGTCTTAGAGCCCCTACCCATCTCAGATGGTTCTTCCGTTGTGGTGTCCGCTATGGCGGTCGTGGTAAGGGAGTATTCCGCTTGTCTCAGTTTTGTTCAACGTGTATCGGGCCTTGGAGCGGGACGCCGGAGTGTATTTCCGTCATCCGGGGGACCACTCAGTTGGGCCGAGTGGATTGCGCCCTCCCACGTATTGTATTATCAGAATGGCAGCTTATGGAAGACTCTATGGGAGTCTAAGGGCCGTATCCACTGGTCGCCGGGTGGGATATGATGAGGGGTGTGTGGTTCACTCCCAGGGTTCCCAGCAGGCCCCTCGTTCATGCGCTGGGATCTTCAAGTGGGAGCCAGCCACAGCCCGGCAAGTTTGCTCCACCGGGGGCTGTATGGAGCCCAGGTAATCCTCCATAGGAGTGATAGGGTTGTTTCGGGCAGCGGCATTCCCAAATCCCGGGGCCCCTACGGTTTCCGTCGTATCAACCTCACCTTGAACGGATGTTGTCTTCCAGTTCCCAGGGAACCGCGATGCAGGTCGGGGGCCCGACGAGTGAATTGGCAGGGCGATGGTTCGGGGGTCTATCTCCGGACCCCAGAGTGCAGGATCCTTCGGGCTATACACCTCCCTGATCGTATGTCCGGTCCTTGGTTCGTCTCCCCAAATCCGCCAGGGAGTCCAGTGGCGCAGCTTCAGAGCGAAGAGCGGGAGCCGGTCGAGCACTTGGGGCCTCTCGGGGGGCGCCGAAGCCTAACAAAGGTTTATTCAAACTGACTGTTAAATAAATCATTGTTTAATCAAGAAACTTAGAGTGTAAGAGTTTATTTGGATACCTCTCACTGTGAAACTCTGTGCTACAAACCTACAGCTCACTTTGACCCCTCTTACCAACATGTGTCATACATGCTTATACCAAAGGTTGGGTTAACTATTGCCAAGAGGACAAGGCTGGTGCAGTCTCCTATAGGCTACTACATACAATCTTGCCTAACACCTTTCATACAGAACTGGTCCCCGAGATGGGTGTGGGAGGAATCTCTTGAGAGGGTCGGGCTTCCACAGTCCATGCGTGAGGTGATTATATCCATTCTGCTGAAGCTTGCAGACCCCCACTTGACATGCATCATACAGGCCTTTGTAATTAATTCACGCTGATGCTTAAGTCTTCGCTAAAGTATTGAACACATGCCTACTTCCATGTATGCCACAGCTGGTGCATCCGGACCAGTCTGGCTTTATCCCCCACATGATCCACGGCCTTGAATTTGCGCCGGCTTTTCTGTGTGTTCGCGGGTTAATCAAAGGGCTGCTGCGGTGGCGGCGTCAGACACAGAGAAGGCCTTTGATTCGGTCTCATGGCGATACCCCTTTCAGGTTCTTTGCCGTTTTGGGGTAGGCCCTATTTTTTTTCAGTGCGTCCAGTTGCTTTACTTCAGTCTGCTGGCTAGAGTTGACACTAACAATACCCTCTCTGCCCCATTCCCGTTGAGGTGCGGCATCAGACAGGGTTGCCAGCTTTCCAACCCCCACTATTTGCACTCACGATTGAACTGCTGGTAGCGCTGGTTCAGGATGTTCATGGACAGAGGGATAACCATATCGGGAGCCCCTATATCATCTCGATATATATGCAGACAATTAGCTTTTGTTTGCTTGTGGCCCAGATCAGAATCTGGACCCCGTTATGCAAGACATCCATAGATCCAAAGTACTCAGGATACAAGATCAATTACACCAAGTCAGAATTATTTCCTTGAACGCCGGCCACTGGCTAGCCTGAAGATCTTAGAGGGTTTCGTTGGGCCCCTTTGAAATTTCTGTACTTAAGGGTTGTGGTCTCCAGGGACCATCAGGTGCTATATATGGAATACTATGAGCTGTACCTGCAACAGCTGGCAGCAAAGCAGACGTTGAGGGCTGGTCTTCTGATCTTTCCGTATGGAGGGGTCTCTTTACTCAAGATGACCGTCCTTCCCAAGTTGCTTTATTATTTTTGCAATGTTCCTCTTTGGCCGGGTAGGGCTTTCTTCACTAAAGTTAAGACGTTGGTCACTAGATTTGTCTACAAGGGGGTGGGGGATTGCTTGAATAAACTGGCATAAGATGACTGAGCCTTATGATGCTTCAGACTTTGAACTGCATTACCTGGAGTCCCAGGCCCATTTAGCCAAATACTGGTATAACGCAAACATGGATGTGGTTCATTTATCGTTCGAAAGATACAGAGCATCTCCCACTGACCTCTGGTCAGTACTGTTTTGCAACAGATATATGGATGCTTGCACCTATGACCCTGTTAGAACCAGAGTAAATGCCTGGTCAAGAATTTTTCCTACACTACAGATCCAAACTCCTTATCATAAGGCAAACCCTGTGTAGGGTTTTTCCGGTGTTAGCACCTATGTTTGACAGGGAACTTAAAAAGGCCTGGGACCCTGCAGGGCAAATGACACTTGGGGATGTTTCCGAAAGAGAAATTTGTGGCGTTACAGGATTCCTCTGGGCGATTTGTGGGTGACCCACTCCGACTGCTGCAATACTACCGCAGGCCACGTTCCGGCGTAGATGGCATTCCTTTCGTTCGGAGCCTGAGACACACGAGTGCATTAGCTCAATGGTTGCAGCAGATATGACGCAACATGTGGTGTCTACGCTATGCTACATAATACAATCACATAGTCACACCAACAACGGAATGAGGGCAGTGTGGGAAAGACTTGGGTACTGAAATGGGAGATGTACAATGGCGAAGATGCTGCCAACTGACCAGAAATGTCTAATTTAATGCTGGCTTCAGGCTGATAAAATTTAAAGGGTTAAACCATCTACAGTATTAGCCGGCTAGGCTGGCTACATTTTCCCCAGATGCCTGCGCCAGTTGCGTCGAGTGTGGACATGGGCAAGCAGACTTATTTCATATGTACTGGGCCTGCCCTCTGGTTCAGTAGTTTTGGGGAGATGTTGTGAAGATACTTGACGCCATTTTGCATACTCCATCGCTCTCACCAATTGCGTACCTACTGGGGGACATAGGGAAAATGCCTGAAACTGCTAGATGCCTGTTTAATGTGGGTAGCATGGTGGCTAAAAGATACATTCTGAAGTACTGGAAGTTGAGACATTCCCGTAGTAGTGCTGAATGGCTACGATCCATGATTGGTGTTAATGATCTAGAGGAGAACCATATACAGACTGTACTGTTCAGGTGTCGGCCTAAAGACATCTGGGGCCCGCTCTAGCGATTTATAGCGATGGATGAGTCTGATACCTCAGCGGGGAGGTATCAGACTCATCCTGTTTAAACCGTGATCTGCAACTTGTTGTAATGCTTTGTATCTAGTTGTTGACTAGACACACTGCTTTTAGTGTGTTATGCATGTATTGGGCCTTGTGCCCTGCCAACTTTGTGACTGCCTTATAAATAAATTTAAAAAATGTTTTTAAAAAGGAGCCGCCATCAAAACTTAATGACCACATTATGGTCCCAGTCCAGAATCACAAAAGGAACAGGCAGAAACTTATTTACAAATCCTTTCAGGAATTGGGCCATCATTGGTTTGTAAAGAAAAACCCTTGATCTGTACACCTCTTCAAAACAGACAAAGCTGCCAAGTAACCTTCGACTGTTGTAACCTGCAGGCCTGATGAAGTCAGTGACAGAAGGAACTCCATCACTGTAGTGGTGGGACAAGAGATGGGATTGATGTTGCGTTCCCTGCAACGCCTCAAACCTTCACCTGCATGCGTACAACGATCTTGAAGATGGTTTGTGTGCAGCAAGTAGCACCTCAAGTACCTCTTCTACTACTCTAAGAGAAGGCCTTCTTAGACAGTGCATCATACTTTTTAGACTTCCCATCAGTCGGCAAGTTGGAGGGGAAAGTTGACGGCCTTGTAATAAAACAGTGGCTGTCTAGCCCCTCTGGCATAGGATGGGTCGACAGCTAGAGGGGATCTACCCATGCAGGTTTGTATTTCTTTATAAACTGTACGTGGGGTGGGGGTGTAACAGGGTCTGCAATGGCCACATTAAATGACATTGCTCGCTCCATCGGCGGGCCCCTCTCAAAGCCATCTGTGAGCTTGTAGGCTCACTGTGCCTTTGCCGGGGCGAACAAGCCTAGGGCATCCACTACTCGCCACCGTTTTTCAGTACTGGGAATTGATATGGCCATAGGGTTGGGCCTGCTGCGTCTCAAGGATGGGCGAGGTGTTCAAGCCACTGGTGTCTTGCAGAGCCTCTACTAGAGCTGATCGATGGAAAAAATAAATAAATCGTAGCCACCTGACCCCGGCTCGAAATTGAGAGCCTGATCCCCGTCATCTCTGAAAATGGAGTGCATCGTCTCAAAGAACGATGTCCTTGACTATGGGACAAACTTTGAGTATCGGCACCGACATAGAACTCGACGGCATCAAGAGTATTGGAGTGGACTGAGTCTTTGGTAGCATCGTCGGCTTAGCGATGATCGATGTCAGGCCTGAGGGCGTAAACTCAACTTGGTCTCCCCGACGGTGGAAGCACAGGGCATAACTGGGACCTCCTTGGCCTGCTACATCGAAGGTTGACCTGTACCCGCAGTGGCAACCATCATCTGGAGCACCTGCTCCTTAAAGGCTTCCCACCTGGCCCTGAATGTACCCGAGCCAGAATGGGGCTTACCTCCTTGAAGGAGTCTTAGTCAAGCCTGCATCAATGACAACGCTTCTTACGAGAAGAGGAAGACGAGTGGCTTCTGGATTGTGACCTCTTTTTAGCCTTCTTGTGGCACCCATCCTCTTTCTCTGTGGTGCGGTCCTCTGTTTACTGCTTGGACGATATGGTGGGCGATCGGGCCAGCGACTTTGACGGTGGGTGCAGTTTAGCCACCCACTCCCACATGACTTCGGGTTCACCTTCTGACAAGACCCACAATCTTAGGTGACATAATCAGAGCCAAGGAACCACGCGTAAATCCTGTGCGGGTTGGTCAAGAGATATTTTTGAGTTTCAATCGTTGCACCCCTTAAAACCAGATGTTTTGGGAGTGGGAATATCGCAAACATGTCGAATTTCGATTCAAACAGGCAAATGAATTGCATTGAAAATTGTCCCATTAGAGCCATTCCCTAGAGAAGCGTGCTGAGCACGATGAAAAAAGGAACGGAACTGAGGCACAGGGGAGTAGTGACATAGTGCATGTAAGGAGACAGATGTCACGTCCGGGGTCGTCAAGCACCACGTCAAATCAAAATGGATCGACGGCCGAGTCAAGATGCATTACGCCCGCTGTCTAAACTTTTTCTGAGCAGCTGGAAGGGATATCTGATGAGGAATATGTGGAAGAAAGCAATCCTTAACAGACAGTCTGGAGGTCACTCATCTGGTTGGGCAAAGTGATGGCAACCAGGAAAATCACCTTAAGAGTGATCAGTCTATTGTAGGGAGGGTCGGGTCGATCTAGACGTGCTTGGCCTGCTTCATGGACTTATGGGGGTCATCACCGAAGGAAAGGGGTGGAGGGTAAGTCTAATTGGGTATTAGGCTGTTGCTCTTCTTCCTGTGCACTTTTGGAATTTTATGTTGATTCCTCGGTAGCTCTTGGGTTGGGGGGAGGGGGTGGGAGTGCGGGAGGTCTGGGTGGGGGGGGGTTCTTAGTTGGGGTTGTTTAGTTCTTTTTGGCTGTTTTTGGTTGTTATTGAAAAATTTGCAATAAATATAAAGTGGAAAAAAAAGAGTGATCAGTCCAATAGCGCGCATTTGGAGGAAGTGCTTTTGTGAAGTGCTGTCGGCTGTGGAGAAGTCTGAATGCCCGTTTCCTGTGGATCCTGAATCACTACTTACAAACCTGGTAAAGACACAGAGGAAGGAGAGACTCTCATATAAACTATTAAGCACACTATAAGTAGTGTTACTTAAATAATATACCTTCTTATTATACTTATTTACAGATTTATGAGCCTAAGCTCCACCCCTTTTCCCCAAAATCCTCAAACGAGCCGCGCGCATTTGACGCGTGCGTGCATTTGGAGGAAGTGCTTTTGTGAAGTGCTGTCGGCTGTCTGCTGACTGGGGGTCTGAGGGCTGTGGGTAAACAATGTTCCTTTCTCACATTTGAAGCTCTGTGTCTGACTGTATAACTCTTGAGTATTTTTGGCTTAATAGTGGATGCTTTTGTCTTGATCAACGTTCTATAGAGTAATTGTCCTTGCCTGAACATTTGAGCATTGTTTACTCTATGCCGTGCTTTTTTCTGGCACCGTAACTAAACGAGCAGTGAATACGATAGTGTTGTCGGTGCCTAAAAGAGAGGCAATCACAGAGTGAACTTACTCTTCCCCCTAGCAAATTGTTTGAATTGTAATTTGATTTCCTGTAACGAGTGATTCCTTTACCTATAGCACATTGTAGTAAATAAAGTGGGTGCCCTAGTTTACTGCAAACAAAATGGTAATGACGCTGCGCACCGGGATGCCGTCTAAAGAAACCATCCCTGTGTGCGCGCTGGAAGCCATTTCTACACCCAAAACGTCTTCAAGAACAATTAATCTTATGTGAGTTAGTAAATCACCCTCTAGCATAAGAGCTTGATCGGCATTGGCTGACATAAAAAAATTCTGTGCCCCAGGGAGTAAAAGCGAAAAAGGTCACGAAAGTGTTCAAAACCCAAGTGTTAATGGTGTTTTGAAAAATCAGGATCTAGCATGCAGAGATACTCATGGGAGCAGCGTGAGCACTCAATCCTCCCTCCCCGATTCGTTAATTGCTGCAGGAGTCCTTAATGTTATTGACCAACAAGGACTGGGGGAGGTGGAACCACAAACTGAAGCGATAGAAATCTTCCCTAGCATACAACCTACCCTCGAACATAGTGACGAGGAATCGGAGCAGAATGCCCCTGCCTGTAATGGTGAAAGGGTGACTGTTGACGAATGGTAAATACTCACAATAGCAACATGGTTAGTTCACCAGAGGCAAAAAAAAAACAGTAGTTCCAAGCAGGTCCTAGACGATATTGAAGACAGACAAGATTTATATCAATCACCTATGATGTTTTCCCCTACTGCTAATGCATCTTCTGTAATGTCCAGTTCTTTTGCTCAAACTATCCTGTGGCGGAGTCACTCTGCTCCAAACGAAAAAATACAAGCAGTACCAGGAAACTTCGTAATAGGTCTAGAAACTTCATCACAAACCATGAATGCCTCCTTGTTCTCACTTACACGTTTATATGACACACTAAATACTAAAATACATTATCAACATTCCTTACTAATTAAATTGTTACAAAGAAATAAAGCGAATTACACTGTGTATGCTGTGAGAAACAAACTAGCAGACACAATAAGCCAGCTGTAAATTCAGAACTGAGAACTGGAGGAATAAAATCACAGGATCTTGAGATACTGCTAATTAATTGCACACAAAATCAACAGACTGCATTGCAACTGGGGACGACAAAAAAAAAAAAAAAAAAAAAAAAAAAAAAGGAGGAAGTCTTACAGAACTTGCTAAGAAAACTATGACCATTGACCTCCAGAATGATACGTGTCTGGAAAGCACTCCCATACGCACCATCCAAGATAAAAATGAGGAGTGCAAACCAGGGCAATCATGCACTAAAAAAAAGAAAGCCAAGTCCAAGAACTTGGAAATGTCTAGTAAGCAACCCCTGAAACAGAATAAAAATAGAGAGGCTCAAACTACTTCCGGGGTATCAGAGAATAGTAATACCCTAACGTACAACATTTTTGATACGAAAAAGAAAGAAACTAATACTATTGCCAAAGCAGCAAAAAAAAAAAAAAAAACAAATGTTACAACTGTTGCATATTCTAAAATTACAGGCACAAGGCAGTTTATCCGTACTTTAACGTTACCCAAAACAGCTGCTGCTGTACTCGCACGGCCATCGCTAATAAATATCGAAATGTGATATTACAAAAAGCGAGTCAAGGTCGGCTGTCACAAATTAGGCCTGTAGAATATGAGCCCTTAGACAATTTAATCCTCTTGGCAAAACAGCAAAAGGAAGTTGCAAATGGTAATACTGAAAACGAGCATGACAGAATGGATAGTAACATTGAATTAAATGTCCCAGTCAGCACATTGACGGGTCAGCTAAATGGTGACTTAAATCATACTGAGAGATTGCCAACGGGAAAGAAATCAGAACAAACTGGTGAGCGGGGTGAATGTCACGACTCAGTAAAACAGAATCATGGAAAACTTATCTCAATGAGTGAATGGAAAACGGAAATAGAGCAATCTTTAAAAGGAATTATTGCCCAGGCGAATACGCAAGCGAATCCAATAGTAAAAACTATGGATGGTGGAGTTCAAACACCTTTGGTCAACACCACAAGGCAATTTAATTTTATGTCACATGCCAAAGTAAGCTATGCAACTAAAGCGGGGTCCCGTACTCCATTGAGAGATTCAAATACAAACTGTTTGATGATGCAGTGTCGCCCACATCCCTTTCACAGTTTTGATCTAAATAGACAATCCGTGATGAATATATTAGCAGAGGTTCTTGCACTTGAAGGGGTATGTTCGAGTGACATAGACCAGATAGAATTTCCTCATAGAAATGACTTGTCTATGATAAAGTTATGGATAAAATCAAGCTTGGTCAAAAATGCTGTGTGGGAGGCGAGAGATGACCTATATGAAGCGGGTTTTATTTCATTAAACCCTGCCCCTTTTGATCAACAACAGCCTCCAAATCTGAGAATGCTAAACCAAATGTGTACCAGAAAGGTCAAAATCATAACTCACAGGCAAATGTGGCGAGATTGAACGGACAAATGTCAGATACTAGAGAAATGAGATTGAATAACAACTAACTAGTCCAAAATCAGAAAACTCTCTCCCTAGCCTCTTGGAAGACGAGAGGCTTCAAGCATCTTACAAAATCCAAAGATAACTTACTGATGAGTTATGATATTTTGGCCTTTCAGGAAATATGGCGTTGGGATAAACATATTTTTCTATTGATTCCAGCTATCGTGCCAGTCAGAGGTAGACCCATGTCAGGTTTAATGGTAGCCATAAAATCTTCTCCCAATATGCAAATTGAGCCATGGTTCTCTCCAAATAGTTTTCTGCAATTGGTAAAGATAAAATAAACGTCAACAAATATTGGTTTGATAAAAATCTACTGGAACCACGCTGCAATAACTGATTCAGACTTTTTTAATGCCATGGATGAAGTACTAATATTTACAATACTTGACCCAACCTGTGGTCATGTAATAATTACTGGACACCTGAACTTAACATGTATACCCCAAGTGGGGAAACCTCTGACTCCGATAGCGAAAAGATGGAATGCCTTTATGGTCGAACGTCAGTTCTTAATGTTAAATGGAGCAAAAAAGGGTGATATGCCACCTCAGAGTACATGGCATAGAAGTGCACAAACAGCAACAATTGATTACACTTTAGTTGACAGAGATCCGTTTAATAACATAACTGAATTTCAAATTATTTCTCAGGAAATAAGTGACAATGATATTCAATCTACAAAATGGACTTGGTTTACAGAATCTAAAACATATGATTCATCCCTAGCTCGAAATCTAACGACAAACTCTGAGCAAAATAGGTTCCATTGGACTCCCTTATCTCTTCAAACCCTAAGTGAAAATTGAATTCGATTACCGAATGGAGATGCATACTATGGCTCCAACATCTTCCCTTCTTACGTTGAAGAAATGCAAATTTTTAGGAAGAAAAACAACCATAACACAACAGATCTTGGAACTCTGCATACATTTGACCATGAGGTGGCCCTCAATAAAACTCAATATAGAACTGATAGAAGAAAAATCATACAGACAAATCCTCCTGATCGCCTCCGCCAATTGAATGCTCTAAAATGTAAACATAAAAATTGGATAAGAACAAGAAAAGCCCTAATGTATCAACGTGATGCTGAGGCCATGCAGAGGAGTTTACAAGAGAGGAATTTGGCAAAAATATGGTCGCACTTAAAAAATACTCAAAGTAAAACTCAATTGGTGAATCAAATGAATCCGATTCCCCAAGAAGTGTGGGCTGTTTTTTGCAAATCCTTGTATGCGGACACAATAACTAGTAGGCACCAGGACACTGTCGAGTAAAATAGGGAATCTTGTTTTTGACATCGATGACATTCTACTATTTATCTCAAAGCGGTCTACATCTTGCGCGCCGGGGCCTGATGGACTTTCTAACTTTATGTTAAAAAAAAATATCTCGGCCTGGGCGCAAATTCTAGTCACCATTTTCAATTAAATTGTGCTCACTCGGTGTATTCCGGGTTCCTGGAGGAAATCCATCACCATACCAATTCACAAAAAAACCCTAGGAATTATAGACCCATCTCTTTGTTGGATATACCAAGTAAAATTTGTGCACGATTGTTACTAAGAGATATCAACAAATGGTTGAATGTAGCAGGAATTAGAGACCCAAATCAAACTGGCTTTATGCCAGGGATGGGGACAGCAGTTAATCTCCACATATTAGAAGTCATAAAGAAACAGGAACAACAGAAGGGCCAGGTAGTTTATATGGCCTTTATTGACTTCCAGGACGCCTTCAATTCAGTGTGCAGGAAACTTCTAATCAACAAGCTAAAGGATGCGAAGTGTCCTGATTATCTCATATTTTGGGTTCATGAATTACATTCTCAAACCACGGTTCAAATCAGATTGGCCCTAGACGGTACTCTGTCAGACCCAATTGAAACTTTCCGTGGGTTAAAACAAGGGTGCATACTGGCGAGTACCTTGTTCAATTTTTTCATGTCGGCAGTGCAGCAAGAGTTTATTAACATCCAATCTGATGCCCCCCGTTTGGGAGGTCTTGCGGCCCCCTGGTTGTTCTATGACGACAATCTAGTGTTGCTAGCTAAAACGCCAGGGGGGCTTGCAAGCTCTTCTATGTTGCTTAATTAACTATGCCGATGCAAATCTGTTAAAAATTAACCAAGATAAGTGTAAAGTCATGATACTTGAGCCCAAGAAGAAGAAAGCCTCAAAATTTAGAGAGTGGCAAATACAAAGCGTTAATATATGAATTGTTAATGAATACAAGTATTTGTGAACAACAATTGGTAATGACCGACAGGCTAAACCTTACTACAGAGAAATTGAAAATAAAGTTAACACCGGGATAGCCCAATCAAAGATAATACAGGGCAAATTGGGAAAATTTTCGCTACTACCTGCCATTACATTTTATAAGCAAAAATTCACCCATAATAACTTATGGGGTGGAAACCGAGAGATCATACTAGAGAGTGTTTGGCTAAGACTGGAGGGTCGTTTTTGGAAGAAGGTTTGTGGCCTCCCAATGTCTATATCAATGTGTTTACGAAGGCACAAAATGGGGCTAGTATCCTTGTATGCAATATATTCATGGAAAGTCATGTCATTGTATCGGAAATATCTGATAGCTGTGAGAGAAAATGGAATAATGTATACAATGGGAAGATATATGTTGGAATCAATTAATCCTAATATCCTGAAATGGAGAAAATGGATAAAAGTACTGATGGAGATGGCCGGCATTAATGACGATCTACTTACTAACAATCCCGAGAGGGTGAAAAATGAAACTGTGGTAGTATGTTTGGATCTAAACTAGAGATGCATGCATGAAATCGAAAGTGTTTAAACAACAAGCTTTTGCAATCAAAAAACTTCATGTAGTTGAAAATTATCTAACCAAGTTTCCTGATCCCAAAGCCAGATATTCATATATGAGAATCAGGCTGAACATTTGCCTAACGAATGAAGTGTGCTGTATGAGAAATACTACAACCAACGCCAGTTACAGATTTTGTCTTTTACCATCAGCTATAGAGACACTAAAACATCTAATCTCTGAATGTCCTGCGTTATTGCGGCAAAGATGTCAAATATTCAAACATTTATTTGAGAGTTATTCTATGTTGAGCGAGGAAAGCTTTTGGAACATGTTGTATAAGTCAGTCTGCAAAAATGAACATTGCGTGTCTATTGTTTGTTGAATCGTTAAGTTTACTGAATCAAACTGTTACTAACCTCAAGGTGACAGGATCCATCAAATAATTGTTCTTAAAATGTTAAGTGTTTTTATGCAATGAAATTTATTCATTAGAGATTGTATTGGGAACATTTTTGTAATTATTTTTATACTGTGTAAATGTTTGTTTTTGAAAGGCTGTATTTTACATCTATATAAAAATAAAAAAATAAAAAGAAGAATACAGGGGCTCAAAGGGAGCAACCATCAGAAATGTCAATAGCAAATCAAAGTCCCATGCCGAAACCAAAAACTGGCATTGAGGAAACTGATTGCACAAACCTCGCAGAAACTGCATGATAGTGGGGGTTGTGAATAAAGAAACCTGCTGTTCAGGGCACCTCTTAAAGTTCAGACACGTAATAACACTGTTTGCTTTACCATTGAGGCCCAGTAAAAATGCCATTCCACATTAAGAAAAGAGCCAGAACAGACTGGATGCCAAATGAGACTTGCCTCTCATCCATCAACAAATCAACAGCAGCACACACGCATTCATTCTCCACATTCACTCCCTCCCACAATCACAATCACTAACCAGTCTATAGCATTCACTCCCTCATTCAGTCGCACCCACCCATACACTCTCTCGATCACACACAATTATAGACAAACCCATGCATACACATATACATTCATACTCCCCCTGGCCCCTTTCATCTTCAGCCCCCGGACCAGACTCTGCACTCCAGTCCTCAGGCTAGCTGCTATGGGGACCCTATGGCTCCCGCTGGTTGCTGAGAGGCGGCGCTGGACAACACCAGGCTTAACACCCCAATCTGCCTGAATCGGTGAGGAGGTACAGGAGCGCCCCTATGCACATTCAGGCTGGACAAGCAAAACGCCCCTAGCTATGCATGGCTCATTGGGCATGCGTGCTAGGGAACAAACAGTGAAAAGAAACCACATTTAGCTTTCACAGTCAAAACCATCCCAGGAGCACTCCTTCAGCTGCTGAGTGAGCGCTGAGTGCTTTCACTGGGCAGGCTTGGCTCATCAAGAATGGGTGGTGGCTCGGTGCCCAGTCACCCATTATGGGTGTGCTACCACTGTTCACTAAAAATGCTGCAGAAGGCAATTGACACATAGGACCCAAGATTCACCCAAAAGTCCATTTAATATTCACAAGATACTTCAAGGTATCGCAGTTTTCTGTTCAAATACGTTCATAGTTTGCATAAATAAAAATGTATCATTAAATTTCATCTATAATTTTCTCACTAAACTGCATAAAGCAGGTGCCTATTGCCTCAATATCTTTGCCACAGTTTTGGACAAAACTCTGTACCACATTATAAAGGCACTCACAGCTGGCATTAAAAACCACCAGAGGAAATAGATCTGTTGTAGGGTTATAAGCTTGTTGCATATCCCTTACAGCACCAATGTTCAAACCTAACAACTGGCATTGGTTCGAAACAGAGACACGCAAAGAGAAGTTGTTAAATGGTTAACTGTCAAAAGCTACCTTAACCTAAAATGAATTATTCCACCAGCTACCAAATCTGCCTTAGCAACTCTTTAAAATGGCAGTCCAAATCAAATAGACTTTTCCAAAATCATGTTTTGTAATGCTCGCCTTACCTTATCATATTTGCTACTCGAACCAAATCCAAATATCAGAAGATGACCATGAGAATCTGTACATGCAAAGTGTTGACCATCTGGAGAGCATTTGCAGTCAAAAACTGCTCCATGACCTTGACCTTCAATCTGCAGAAACAGTGCTGCATTTAGTAAATGTGCAGTTTTGCTATCTATGTAATGTACAGTACAAACTTAAATTGGGAAGAATTTTGGCTTTGTTTGAAAGCTTGTATATGTCCAGTACACATAAGATTGTTTTTAAGTGTTAAATTCGGAGTTTGGAAGACAGGTAGCCAAAATAGTTTTAATTATTGAGGCATTTAATGCACTTTGATGGTTCACAACACCCAACATAAAGTGGTCTGGCTATTTATTTATCTGCATGCTTCAACACTGTTGAAATTTAGTTGTGTCTTTGTAAAAATGCACTTTTAACTTTGAATGTATTTTTGCACAATTATTAACAAGAGATGGTCACATTTGTTATGTATTCCATGCACTAACAAGAAAAAACAAGTTACTTACCTGTAACTATTTTTCTACAGCATGGGTCTGGCATGGATTCACATGCTCATGAATATTCGGTCGTCAGGCTGGGCATCCTCAGTAAAATAAAAAAACGTTCCTCTTTCACTTACAAACTGTGTTTCTCCCTTAAGCCAATCATTGTCCTCTGGGTCATACTGCCCCCATCCAATAACAGCCCTCTCCCTAAGCCCCTTCTCTGGCAGCCATCTTCAAATTTGGTAAGCATGTAAAGTGGCAGTATGACCAAGAAGAGCCACAGAGGGATCAGAGGGAGGGTTCGCATGTGAATCCATGCCATACCCATGCTGGAGAACAAATGTTACAGGTAAGTAACTTGTTCCTTCTCCAGCATGGGGTCTGGCATGGATTTGCATGCTCATGAAAAACGAATACATAGCAGTACAACATTACACAACCATGGGATGTGGCAAGGCTCAACAGAAGCAATTAACTCTTACCTCCAGAAGAGACTCCCCTCAAGCTAACACGTTGCGTAGCACTGCTTGGCCGACTGTGGACGCCTCCTTGGAATCCCTGTCGACGCAGTAGAATCTCGTGAAAGTGTGCATGGACCTCCATGAAGCAGCCCTGCAGATGTCCAGCAGGGGCACAACAGACAGAACGCCATCGTCGCAGCGATCGCTCTGTTGGAGTGTGCTCTCGGACGTCCGGCCAGCGGTCGGTAGGCCAACCGATGACAATGCATGAAGCAGCTAGAGAGCCACCTTGAAATGGAAGCCTCCAAAAACCTTTTGTGTGTGTTACGTTGAACTTCAAGGCACAAGCAACGTCCAGCGAGTGCAGAGTCCTTTCAGCCGGCGACAAAGGTGTCGGAAAAAACACAGGCGACGCCAAATGTTTGTTGAGGTGAAATTCCGACGGAACCTTGGGCATGAAGGAGGGGTGCGTTCGCAGCACCATACTCTTGTCGTGAAAAGTCAGGTAACGCTGCTTGCAGGACAGGGCCTGGATATCACCTACCCTCCTGGCAGAAGTGATGGCCACAAGGAAAAAAAGGCATTTTCCATGAAAGGAACTTGAGAGCGGTCTTATACATAGGCCCGAAGGTAACACCCTTGAGCCTCGTCGGCAACACGTTGAGTTCCCACGCTAGAGCAGGAGCCTTCACCGGCGGGAACGTCTGAACAGTCCTTTGAGGAACTCCTTGACTAGACGTTGGGACCAAAGAGAAGCCTGTCCTGGAGACCTGGTGTAGCGGGAGACAGCCCCCAGATGCACCTTGATGAAGGCGTGCGCTAGCCCCACCTTGGCCAAGGACAACAAGTACAGAAGAATCTGTGGGGCCGTGAGAGGGTTGATCCTCTGCGTCCGGCACCACGTCGCAAAACGTTTCCAGTCCTTTTTTAGCTAACAGAACAATGAGAGTCTTCTCCCCATCGGCATTGGCTGACTCGATCCAAACCATGTGTGGTGTCCCACAAGGATCCTGTGTCTCGCCCACCATATATAATATATTTACCAAGCCCCTATTCGATAAATTGTATAGACTAGGTGTCATCTACACTAATTATGCAGATGACACCCAGATCCTCATTCCCCTTTCGGGCAATTTTGATAAAGATACCGCCTTGGTAAATGAAATCTACATGAATGACGATAAAAACCAGAGATCCAAATCCTTGGCTCCAAAGCCAATCTAAAAAAAAATGAAGTCCCAACTATGCCTCATTTAGCATAGACGGTAACATAATTAAAGCAGTAAAACGAGGTAAAAACCCTAGGATTCCACCCTATCACTAAGGAAACAGGTCAACTCCTTGGCTTCCTCCACCGCCTACACAGGCAAACTTATCAGAGCACACCGACCCTTTGTAACCGAAGCTAGATGTATATTACTCTCGCTAATGCTCTTATTTTGTCAAAACTAGATTATTGTAATGCCCTATATTTAGGAGCTAACAAATATATCCTCAACAAACTACACTTCAAAATAATGCCCCGAGAACTGCCCTAAATCTAACCAACAGAGAACATATCTAACATCAGAATAGACCATAGATGGCTAAAAAATAAATGATAGGATTCTACGTAAAACCGTTTCACTCACTTTCAAATGCCCTAATAACGCAGCTCCCCCATTTCTCTCGATTCGACCATTTAGAGCATAATTCCGACTGTCAAAAGATACCTAGGTTTAAATTAACCAAATCTGGAGGAGGCAGCTTCCCAGTGAAAGCTGCTCAACATTGGAATGCACTACCTCAGCCTTAGAATTGATCAATCCTACCTCAGCTTCAGACGCAACTCATTAAACTGGTTGCGATCCAACGACATAACCTAGCCACCTGCTGTACCTACCTATATGCCTTACCATGTATATATGTACTTATCCCACTGCACCACCCTTTATTTGATGCTATGTAACCTACCTATCATTTTTGTAACCTTCCTGTATATGTGCTGCTTTTGTTTCTTGTACTAGTTTTGATGCCTGTTGTAACTAAGTCTAAAGCTCTCTTATCTGCTGCGCCTGGTTACCTACGGGTTTGGTGTGCATTACCAAATAAATAAACAAGTGTCGGTAGCACTTGAGTCGATGACGCTCTGGCACTGGCAAGGACCTCCCAGCAGTCCGCCGGCAGCTCTTACCCCCCCAAACTCTAAGGCTGTAGGAGCCAAGCCTTGAGGTGCTACGATCCTGGTCTTGGTGCAAGAGTGCACCTCTTTCCCTGGTGAGATCTGCGACCACTGGCAGCTTGATTGGAGGTGCCATCGATAGGCTGAGAAGGTCCGGGTACGAAATCTGCCTCGGCCACGCCAGGGCGACGAGGATCATTATGCACCATTTGAGTTGATTGATGCCCACGGGAAGGAGAACCTGTCCCCCATGCTCCTTGGCTGGAGGAACCTGCTGGTGAATCTCTGTCATTTGGAGTTAGTGACAATCGCAAACAGGTAGATCTGGGGCCTGCCCCACCTGAGGAAGAGGCTGTCCACTTGATCCTGTCGAAGCTCCCACTCGTGGCAAAAGCGTAGCTCCCTGATGAGGGAGTCGGCGATGGTGTTCTTTACTCCCGTCAGGTGAAAAAGAATGAGGAACATCCCCTGGGCGACGGCCCATTGCCACAAATCCTACACCTCTCTGGAGTGCTGGGGATCTGGTGCCCCCCCTGCTTCCTGATGTAGAAAATTGTGGTGGTATTGTCCGTGAAGACCCTCTCCACCTTGCTCTTGAGGGACTGAAGGAACGACTTGAGGGCCCAGATCAATGCTCGCAGTTCCAGAACATTGATGTGGAGATCCCTCTCCTCTGGTCACCACAGGCCTCTGGCATGGAGACGTCTGGAGTGGGCTCCCCAGCCCTCCAGGAAAGCGTCCGTGGTGACAGTCTCCTAGTATGGGGGCTCGGAGTCCATCCCCCTGTGATGTTGGAACGCACGGCCCACCACTATCGCTCGACAGACCTCTTTGTCAAGAGCAATCCTGTCAGCAAAGCTTCCGGACACCTGGATCCACTGAGCGTCCAGAAATTCCTGAAGGGGTCGCAACTGCAACCAGCAGAGTCTGATCAGATAAATGCACAACAACATCATGCCTTGCAGAGACTTGATGGCCTGCACCATGCCGGTTTTCAGTGCCAACAGCCGTTGCACTTTGCCCAGTATGGCCGCTATTCCCTCCTCAGAGGTAGCCACCAGGCAGGAAATCGTGTTTAGCCTGGACCCCAGGAACAGATCGTTCTGCGATGGAATCAAGCAGGATTTTGGATTGTTCATTAAGAACCCCAGACCCGTCATCAGCCGGACGGTCCTGTCCATGTGTTCGATGGCTATTTCCCTTGACTTGGCCCAGATGAGTCAGTCGTCGAGGTATGGGTACACAAGTATCCCTTGTAGACATAGATGGGCCACCACAGGTGCCAGGCACTACATAAACACCCTTGGTGCAGACTTCAGTCCGAAGGGAAGGGCCTTGAATTGGTAGTTTTTTCCCTGGATAACGCAGTGCAGGAACCTCTAATGCTTCTCGTGAATGGGGACGTGGAAGTAAGCGTTCTCTAGATCCAGCGATGTCAGGCAGGCTCCTTCCTCCAGATGGCCGAGCACGTGCGGCAACGTGATCATCCTTAAATTTTGGGACTCGAGGTACTTGTTTAGACGTCGCAGGTCGAAAATGGGCCTCGAGCCCCCGGTTTTCTTTTTTACCAAGAAGTATCTGGAGTAGACTTCCAGAGCCTGCAGCCGCTTTGGAATCAGCTCCATCGCCCCTTTTCTTAGCATGGCCTGTACTTCCTGCAGGAGCTGACGGATGTGCTGCTACTGCCGGGCCACCGGTGGCATTCGCAGACACTTCTGTTGGAATTCTAGTTTGTTTGCAGACAAAACCGTCCACCACCCATCGGTCGGTGGAGATCTTTTCCCACTTGCTGACGAAGCTCGCCAGCCAGCCTCCCACCGGCGTGCATGGGTGGGGGCCTGACGTCCTGGGCATTCAGGCTTGCTTCGGGGACGGCGTGCCGCTCCGAGAGCGACATCGGCCACCCCCGAAAGCCTTGGAACAACCGCTGTAGGACTCCTGGGTCGTGGAACGGAAAGGCTGGCGGTAAGAGGATGAACCCCCACCGAAACCCTTCAACGATCTGCCGGATTTCCCTCCTGAGGCACAAAAGAAAAGGCGATGCTGCTGAAGCATGCCAAGGGCCTGTGCCGTCTCCGTATCGGTCTTGATGGATTGCAACGATTTGTCGACTGCCTTCCCAAAAAGGTTGTCCCAGTCGAAAAGGCATGCCCAGGACCCTCGTCTGAACTTCGATCCGAAAGTTGGTGGCTTTCAACCAGACACGACGACGATGGAGGCAGACCGTGTTCCCCATCTGTTGGAAGCCGGTGTCCGATGTCCAGGGCAACGGTGATGGCATGTTCTGATGCCACCTCGCCCTCCTGGAGAATTTCCAGCACCTCGACCCGCTTGTCGGGGAGAAATTCCAGCAGTGGGGCCTTCTTACACCACATCTGCCTGTTGTATCTGGCCAGGATCGCAGGAGTGTTTGCTGCTTTGACTGTCGTTGCTGCCGAGTAGATCACTTTCCTACCCACGGCATCCAAATTCTTCCCCCTTGCTGTCTGGCGGAATGGTGGCTGAAGATGAGGGGTTTGAAGACTTCTTCCTCGCAGCAGCCGAGACCACCGAGTCCGAGGAGGGATGTGACCACAGGCACTTGAATGCATACTCCAGCACCCTGTATTACTTTTCCAGCCTGTCTCTTATCGTCAGGACTGAGGCGGGATTCCTCATCAGCGCCAGGACCTCATCCCAAACTTCGTCCAGGAGAGGCACTGCACCGCCAGAATGGTCTTCCTCTTGGCCTCAGCGCTGGTAAAGGAAACTTTCCTTCTTGGCCTCTTTTGGTGTCAGCTGGAAGAGTTCAGACGCGTGGAGCCACCATGGCATGGAATGAGCCCACTTCGTCCGGGGGAGGCACTCTCGGTGGTGGGGAAACTATGCTGTCATCCGTGTCCGTCGTCGCTGTGCCTGTCCCCGTTTCCCTAGGGAGGGCATGTGAGGCGGTTGATGAGGCGGCGTGGGGTGCTGTTTCCTGTTCACTGGTGGGGGGTCCGGTGCCCCACCAGTGAACAAGTGGAGAGTTGACAGGACGTCCAGCGATACGTCTCTGGGAGGTGTTGGGGGTGTGGGGGTAGGCTTGCTGGGCCCAGCGCCCACATAGTTGCCCCCCTCGACGATTCCGCCATTGTGATCTTCCTCAGAGTTTCCTCCGTAGCCAGCCTTCCCCACGTCATCCAGGACCATGTGAACGGACACCATGTCCTCCTTGTCCGAAGAAAAAATATCTGTGCCCTGGAGCACGGTAGAAGCGTCCACTGCCCCATCACCTTTATTTGCATCCTGAGGGGTAGGTGCCGAGCTCAGGGACGGCATCCTTTTCTCTGGTGTTTCCTCCACAGGCTTGGCCGAAGGATCCCACCTGGGAGCAAGGGCCACTCTGGGCACCGCAGGAGTCCCCTGGACCTGTTCAGCCCCTTTCACTTTCGAGAGGGCGGCAGCCACCAGCTCGATCGTCGAGGATGACTTCGCCTTCACTACCTGGGCGTTTAGGGTAGTTCGAACACAGTACCATGCGCCTTGGTCTTCTCCGGTCTCTTACACAGTTTCCCAGGGTCAGCCGATTTCCTCTTTGAGGAGGAGCTGGAGCAATGGCTTGAGATGGAGGCAGATGGTGAAGATTAGCGCACTTTGCGTGTCGTGGGACCCGCTTGCACAGCGATCCTGATGGAAACGGACATGCAGTGCTTGGCCTTGACTCGGGCCACCACAGATGGAGCGCCCTCAAAGGACTTATAAGCCCGGTGCTTGGACGGTCCTGGATGAGGCATGCCCCTGCTTGCCACATAGGGTAGAGGTCTTCATGTTGAGCTGCGCCACCAGCCTACTGTGTCGATCCTTGACTGCGTTTGGTGAAACCCAGGCAAATTTCGCAATCCGCATCCTTGTGGTCCGGATGGAGACAGTAGAGGCACTGGGAGTGTTTGTCCTCCACAAACAGGTTACGCAATCCGCAGCTGGAGCAGAGCTTGAAGAGAGAACCTCTGTCCTTCTACTCTGACATGGTCAGGCGTGTGGTGTAGGCCTGATGGACTTTTGGAATCTTCGATGAAACTATGCGATTCTTGCCCTTGAGGGGCGAAGAAAGACGCCGCGCACTGATCCCTACTTGCTGGTCAAAGGAACGAAAGAGCACACAGGCTCTATTAGACAAAAATAGGAACTTAACGAAAAAGCACAAAAAAATAGAAAAGCCTGCAGAGCTAAACACGAGGACTCCCAACACTTGAACGTGCCATAAAAATCCAAAGATGGCTGCCAGAGGAGGGGCTTAGAGAGCAATCATTGGCTGGGGGCAGAATGACCCAGAGCTCAGTGATTGGTTTAAAAGAGAAAGACAATTTGTAAGTGAAAGTGAAACTGTTTTTCGAGGATTCCCGGCCTGACGATGTGGGAATATTCATGAGCAAGTGAATCTATGCGAGACCACATGCTGGAGAAATTAATAGTTACTCACTGTAGTGACTAACATACTCTTAGTCCATAACCCCCTTTCCTCCATACTGCATGGGCGTCCCTCGCTAGGGACGGGAGACGAAACCTTTTTCACCAGAAAAAAACATCTTTCCCTTTAAAATTAGAGGCGCAGCCCTGGGAGCATGCGCTCCCGACTCCACCCACCAGCGCCACCACTCAGTCCCCATTGATGCATCGACAATATTTTACATTGCCTACTGACACCAGTATTATTAAGGGGGAGGATGGTGTGACTTATGGAGGAAAGGGGACTATGGACTAATAGTACGCTAGTCACTACAGTGAGTATCTATTAATTATTCTTAAGTCCCGTCCCCTTTCCTCCATACTGCATGGGCAATTACAATTGAATTTAGCCCCAGGGTGGAGAGGAGACCCTCCTTAAGGAAACAGATTCCTTAGAACCGCCTGTCCGAAAGCCGCGTCTGACGTAGACCTGAAGATGACAGAGCGTTCGACTTGCGGAAGCCCTTGGTACTGTCCAGATATAATTTCAGAGCGTGTCTGACATCCCGACAGTGCAATAACCTCTGAGCATCGTCTTTATGGTCAGTAAAAAACGTAGGTAAGACTATGTCCTCGTTTAGATGGAAAGCAGAGGCTAACTTAGGTAAGAAAGCAGGGTGTGCTCTAAGGACCACCTTATCCTTGTGAAAAGTAGTATAGGGCTCTGAAGCCACCAGTGCCTGGAATCCACCGACTCTGCAAGCGGAGGTGAGGCCCACCAATAAAGCTGTTTTAATGGGGACCAGCCTGATGTCCCCGGACGCCATTGGCTCGAACGGTTTGTGCACCAAGGCGCCCAACACTACACTGAGGGCCCACAAGGGGTGTGGTTTTTTGAGAGGCGGGAAGATCCTGGCGAGGCCCACCAAATGTCGTTTGACCACAAGGTTGGAAGAGGAGAGGACCTCCTCTGAATTTCTGTAGGCCCCCATGGCTGCCAAATAGGTGCAGCATGTCTCCACCTGCACGCCTGGATGAGCAAGGTGTGCACAGAAGGAGAGCACCTCATCCAAAGTGCAAGTAAGGGGGTCGATCTCTTTAGAGCCCGCCAAGTGACAGAACCTAGTCCATTTACTCTTGTATTGGCTCCTAGTAGCCTTGTTCCTAGCGCCCTGAATGATTTCCAGATTTTCCTGTGATAGACGCAGATGTTTCAGCGTGACTTGCTCAAGAACCACGCTGCAAGGGCTCATTTCTGTGGAGCGGGGTGGATGAGCCTGCACTCCTGCTGCGTAAGATGATGAGCTGGGCCCATCGGCAGGTGAATGGGAGGCCTGTCCCCGAGGCTGAGGAGCTCCGAGAACCAGAGTCTCGTCGGCCATCACAGAACTATCAGAATGATGCTGAGGTGACAAGATTACTTTATCTTGCAGATCGCCCTGTGGACCAGGGGTGTGGGAGGGAAGGCATAAGCTGTCATGCCGTTCCACTGTATCTGGAATGCATCGCCCCTGCCAGGATGCAAACTGTTGGCCCTTCTTGTTGTCCCAGGAGGCAAAGCGATACACCTGTGGATGCCCACATCTGCTGAAGATCTCCAGCAGCACCTGATTGCTCAGCTGCCACTCGTAATTGTCTGCTCACAGTCTGATGAGCATGTCTGCCTCCAGGTTGTACTCGTCTGGCAGGTGGATGGATGGCCGTCGGGTAGATGTTCTCCAGGGCCCAATCACACATGCCGATCACTAGTCTGCACAGTGGAGGGTACCTGGTACCAGCCTGCTTGTTGACATAGTACATGTTATGTTAAAGGTACTTATATAGCCCACTGTCACCAACGGAATTGGTCCCCAGGAGGATCTGTAAACAAGGAGGGTGGGTAGGGTTAGTCAGGAGTAGGGGGAGGTGGGAGTAGGGGAAGTGGTGTGCTGTTGGCGCCTTCAGTTCAGTATACACTGTGTGCTGAGCTTTGGTGCGAGTTTCAGACCTGACAAGACCTTGTGTGCTGTGGGTGATGTTTATGTGTTGTTTGTATGTTGTTGATGCAGTGTGGTAAAGTGCGTGCGGATTGCTGGGTGAGAGATGTTTGTGTGAGTTTTGAGTGGGTTGGGTATGCAGAGATTTGAAAGTTGGGTTAGTGGGGTCTGTATCCTGGTTCTAATATTTCTTGTTCCATTTGAGTTGTAGTCCTGTGGGTGGGGTTGTTGCCGATTTCTTATTGGCCGTCTGACTGTAGTGTGTGATGGTGCAGAGGCGGTCCCAGCTGAATCCTAATGAGCATTGTATACTGCGATTGCGTGTGTCTAGTTTATCTCCCTCTGGTTTGGGAGCCGAGGTTGGATGCTCCCTATCCCCTTGCTATCTATTGTGACATTGGTCTGTTGGAGCTTGGCGTGTTTCAGGGCCAGGGTGCTGTTGATGAGTCGTCCGAGTACTTCCGTCTTGGTTAGACTATGTATTCAGTCTTTGTGTCCTCCTATCATGGCCATCTCTCAGTTGGTCATTCGGTATGTCATGGAGTGTCTTCCTTAAAATCTATTGCTTGGTTGTTGCTTGTGTGCGATGGTGCAGCGCTCTCTCAGCTGTATCCTAATGAACTTTGTATAATGTGATGGTGTATGTCTATTCCTGCCCTTCTGGTTTCGGAGCTGAGGGATGGCTATTTCCTTGCTATCTATCGTGACAAGCGTCTGTTGGATTTTAGGAATGGTTTAGGGCCAGGGTGATTGATGATTCGTTCTAGTACTTCCGTCTTGGTTTGCTATGTATTAGACACTAAAGACCGATCATGGCTATCTCTCGGCTAGTCGTTTGGTATGTCGTAGAGTGTCTTCCTTAAGAGTCTTTTCCCAGTCGATTGCTTGCTGTGAATCAGGATCTGTCCCTTCATTCATCGTTGCTTTAGTTATCTGTGTCTCCCTGTGGGCGGTCTTCTAGTTATGAAGTGAAGAGCCAGGTTGCGTGTTTCCTAAATACTAGGTATTTTCTTGTGTTGCGTATGTTCTTTGGTAGGTCGTTCCAATTTTTCGGCGCTTGGTGAGCGAAAGAAGATCCGAGTTTACCAATATTGTAGGGTTTCGGTACCAGGCGCATGTCGTTACTTGATCTGAGCGTTCTTGTTAGTTGATGTAGGTGTAATTTGTCTGTCAGGAACTCAGCGCCTTGTTTGTGCACTGCTCTGTGCACGGTGCACATTGTTTTGAATTTTATTAGTTGTTTTATTCGTAGCTAATATAGTGTTTTTAGCGCAGGTGTGATGTGTTCTCTTCAGGGTAGTTTGAGAAGCAATGGGGCTGCCGCATTTTGCATGTGTTGTAGTTTTTTTTAGAAGTCGTTCAGGTATGCCCAAGTATAGGCTATTGGCGTAGTCTACTCTGGACATGACGAGAGCGATGATGGTGGTTTTGTTGCCAAATGATAGGAATGGTAGGATCCTTTTTGCCGCTCGCAGGAGAAAGAAGCATTCCTTGAGTAGAGAGTTTACTGTCTGGAGGACGACAACCTTGCCCCCAATGAGCAGAAGGAAAACTTTGAGGGCTAGCCAGATGGCCTTCATCTCCAGCCAGTTGATATGAGACTCCTGCCGGGTCCAGACTCCATGGACACTGGTTGTCCAGGGTAGCCCCCCACACCCCTCAGAATTCCAGGGAGGAAACTGTGGTGATGGTGACCAGCGGAGCCGGCTGCCGGAAGGGCTTGCCCGTCCGCAGGTTGCATTCCCTGGACCACCATGCAAGGTCCGGGTGTAGAGAATGAGGAATGCTGACCAGCTCCGATTGGGAGCCCCTCTCATGATTCCATGAGGCAGCGAAGTGCAGCTGTAATCTCCTCCTCTTGAGTGGGTTACGGCCAGTAGGATCGCTGCCATAATACTCAATAAATGTTGGTACCACGAGGCCGATGTCACCCCTCGGGTGAGGAAGTGATTAGTGGCCCTCTTGATGTCCGTGTTCTTGTCCTCCGAAGGAAAAACTCTGAGCTTGCGTCCCAAATGAGGTCCAGGAAGATCAGTCTCGGCGTAGGCTGCAGCTGAGACTTCTTGAGGTTGACAGAGAACCCCAGCTCGTGGAATTCGATCATAAGGGTGGAGGAAGTGTGGTGAACGAGACAGTCGTCCAGGTATGGGTAAACGTGATGGCCATGGGCCCAGAGGCGAGCTGCCACAGCATTCATGAATCTGGTGAACACCCTGGGTGCCGAGTTGAGGCTGAAGGGTAGCACCTTGTATTGGAAATGGCAGCCCATGATCCTGAATCACAGAAAAGAGTGATGCGGCTGCCAAATCGGGACGTGTAGATCAGCGTCCTTCAGATCCAGGGTGTTAGGGAGAATTCTCTGTAAGGCTAATTTCCCAAACCTAGTGAGTCCCCGAGCAGCTTTGCTGGATTTTTGGGGGTTTATTTTTTTCTCTCCTGCTAAGAGTGAGATTCTTTTGCTCCCACTCTTAGACATGATTTAAGGTGTTCCTTTAACTTTCCATGTGTTTTATGGGCTATGGGGTTTTTTACTCCATAGGGTCTCATGTGTTTTTTGATGTGGGTTACACAGCACCCTCCGTGCCGTAACCCAGGGGTGTCGTAGCGACCCCCCAAAATAGACTCCATACCCTGGGACTGACTACTGTCCCCCAGGGCATGTAAAGTCACCATTGGCTTTACTAGTCCCAAATTATGAACAGGAACCAGTACAAACCGTCATATTGTCGATGTACTGGTCGGGGCAATTTGATTGCCCCGGGGTCTGTTGTTCGAGGGGGGCACGTCTCCGTCCCCCCCCTGATCGAGTTTTGGCTGGTGGCAGTGGATACTACTTTTTATATTCGACCGCGAATATATCTCTATGGGATTTTCCCATTGGTCGAGGCTACCAACTTTAATTCTTATAGCCTCGAACATACCACCGGTTTATTTAATTAATATTAATTCGCCGGTTGGTATTTTTTGCCAGAACTCGATTCTAAAATGGCGTTTGTGTTCTCTTCTGTGACTCCAACCCAAGTCGAGCCCTTTGTTCCACTTTTTGGCGAGCTTCTCCACAGAGGCCTCCAAAAGTGGTGCCACTCTGTCTGGGTACCACAGGGGGGTGTAGGAGGGGGTTTAGGCACCCTGGACTGAATTACCTTGGTAACTCAAGTCGCACTCTTGTGTGATTGGCCCAAGTGGTGAGCCGGCCGGTTCACCACTTAGCATGTTTGATTGACAGCTAGGCTGAGTGAATGGGGGTGTACTGCATAAAAGCAGGGCTTTGGGGACTGGAACTTCAGAAGTCGCCACAGGACCTAAGAATCCGAGGAGAGAGAAGCTGAGCCGGCCTGCAACGACGACACCACCGGTGGAGCCCTCCTGAACCATCTCACCACTTTTCCCAACGACAGAGGAGATCTCCAGCCCGGAGAGTCTTCTTCCTTCGACTGGTGGGGATAACCAGTCTACCTTCTTTTCGCCTTCCTGGAGCATCTCGTGGCCGCCTTGCCTGTGCCAAGCACCCCGGCAACCGGGATACCACGTTTTCACCACTACCGCGAACCGAAAGGGGAGTACCTTTGTGCCTGAGAACTCTGCGGCTGGTTTCTTCCCTGGCAGTGCAACGACCTTCATTCTTCCTCCACGACGAGATCTTCTCTTCCTCTGGACGACGCTGCGACTCGCACCCGCTGCCAGGAACAACTGCCCCAAGTGGAGGATCCTCTCCATTTAAGGTACCGTGTTCCGCCTGGCTTCCCTTGCAACCGTTTGAACGGGGTGTATTAAATCCTCGTCTCTCAAACCTGGGTTAGCCTGGGACACCTTAGCTAACTTTGCTGCACTGAACCAAACCTTTTTCGAACTACCTCCACAAACTTCGAAGAATCTGTGCAACTGTCTGATCTTGGGCATCTTCCGCCCAGCTCCCTTCAAAGTGGGCCTGGCGCCTAAACTTCCTTGCTCACCAGTAGACTGTGCCTTCCTAAACTTGCTGTGGTTCTTTAAAAAGTGTTTAGTGTGTATGCTTCCATAATTCTGCATTTCCCTCCCTTTTTATTGAACTTGTTGGAGTGCCATTGAATGTTAAGCGCTCACCTCTGTCTGGAAATAAGTGGTGTCCAACAAGTAATCAGGGATGTACATATGACAATAGTGATTGGGTTTTGAACTTATCTTACCGATTTAGTTCTAGTGTGTTTTAGAAGTGTGTGTTAAATAAATAATTATATACTTTTACACCCAAGCTCTGGTCAGCGTTTGCTTGTGCTACTGTATTTCTGTACCTATTTTGTATGCTCTGTATACTGCCTAACTCTTCTTGAGGGAAGTCTGACTGCTCAGCCACAGCTACCAAGTGAATCTGTGTGGTACAGACCGCTACCAAGTGGGTTTACTGCCAAACACCTGTAGTCTTAAATCTTTTGCAGTGGTCCCTAAGTGAACTGCACAGGTTTCTGCCTAACACAGGGAGCACATCCAGTCTGCCCTGCACAATGTCTTCGCAATGAGTGCTGGCGTAACCATCTTGAATTTTTGAAGAGGGAGGCAGAGGTTGAGAGTGGAGAGGTAGAGAGTGGAGAGGTCCAACACAACTCTCAGGCCAGTCTGGTTTTTCTTTTGTATGGGGAAAATCCTGGAGTAGAAGCCCAAGCCTCTCTGGGATATCGGAACTTCTTCCACTGCTTGGCTCTCGACGAGCGACCGAATTAACGCCAAGAGAGTTTCTGTCCCAATCTGTGGGAGTGGAGGGGAGGATGGAGGGGAGGAGGGAGGGAGGGAGGGAGGGATCGGTAAGCGGTACCCCGGGGAGACTACTGAGAGGATCCAGGGGTCCACAAACTTCTGACACCAAAACTGTGTCTGAAGGGTAAGCCTGCCCCCCACCGGAGATGCGTGGACCCGAAGGGACAAGTCATGCTTTCTTTCCCTCTGAGGCTGCTGCAGAGGAGGGGGACTGAAAAAGGCCTTAACCCCCCCACCCCCTTTGTTGTTTTCACCAGTGTTGACTCAGCGAGCGGTCAGGCTGCCTGGACCTCCGTTCTTGAAAGCCGCAGAACCCCCCCAAAAGTCTGCCCCTTGTCAGAGCGCTGATGTGACTGGGTGTACGCCTTGGGCGTGGCCGTTCCGAAGGATAAAGACTTTGCAGTTTGCAAACTCTTTTCATCTAGCTCCTCATCGGTGGTGGAGTGAAAGAGGTTGCCACCCTCGAATGGAAGGTCCAATATGCGTTCCTGGACGTCTGGGTTGAATTTAGTAGCCTGAGGCCAGGCAGTCATGTCCGTGGTGATGCACATGGCCCAGCCAGAAGTGTCAATGTGGGCCACGGTGGACTCCATGATGTCTTCCGCCACCATTTTTGCCTCTGCCAGTCCCGCCTTGAAACGTGACTGGCTCTGCACCGGAAGTTCTGGAAGAAAGTCGGCTATTTCCCGCCAAAGCCTCCGATTAATGGCTGCCAGCAGGGCATCCACGTTGGATTGACGAAGACGCAGCGAAGCGTTGGAATAAAGCTTCTTCCCATACGCCTCCAAGATCATCTCCTCCTTGCCTAGCAGCGCCGAGGGCGAGGTGGCCGGAAACAACGGAGGCTTTGAGTAGAATGAGTGCGGTTGAATGTGGGCCGACAGCAAGAGTGGCTCCTACTCCATCTGCCTATATTTGGCATCCAGGCGCCAATCGACAGGTTGGGCCGAGTGGGGTTTGAGCCACCCCTTCTTGGCCAAGGCGACAACATCCTTCTGCATCGAGATCCCCGTTCTAGTCACAAGGCGTAGAGTGAGGACCTTGGCCAGTATCCCCGGATCTGGTTTTTCAACTTCGGGTTGAGGAAGGCCCAAGTACTCTGCCAGATGTGCGAGTCGTTCGTGGAAGGACTTAGCTGACGATGGTGCATCAGGGTCTTCTTCCTAATCTGTGTCCACCAGGGCATCCGGCTGAAATGGTGCGGTTGGAGGAGTGCTGGCTGCCGAGGGCTGAGGTGTGGAAACCGGAGCCAGAGTCTGCAGTGGAGGCTGGTACGGAACTGTGAGGCAGAATCCTGTGCAGTGCCCTTAGGGACCACTACACACAATTAAGACTGCAGGTGGTAATACAAGTTTTACCTTTGGTACAAGCCTGTACTACTATGTTATATATGAGCAGTAGCAGAGATTACACAAAGGGACCACCATTACTGTGACTCAAGCAAACACTGACTCAAGGTTTATAAAAGGTTATAAACACGACACTTCTATTAATTCAAAAACCACACGTAAAATACACTACAACTAACCAATTCACTTTGTACAGTATAACTTCAAGGTAAGTACCCTGTGTTTTAGCTGACCGGTGTTGTGAAACAAAAGACGTTACCGGGAATATACTTGCGATCACTTTTTGACTGTAATGACAGTTCGGTCTTACTAAAGAAACGCATATCCGCGGCAAGACATGTTACCGGGGCAAAAACACACTTAGCACCCGAGATACCCAGAGAGAGTTGGGGCAAAAATCATAGGCAATACTTTTGTCAAGGCAGACAGATACAAAGAACACTCATGGACAGAAATTCAAGAGTCAATAGGTTGGAGCCAGTGTCAAGTGTAACGGGGTTCCTGTTGTCGAGGATCACAAAGTCGGATAGTTCACGATTCAGCGTAGCCAGGAGTACTTGGATATTGTCAACAGAGGAATCAAAAGTTATAAGAAGGAGGGAAGACGAGGGCAAGCCTTGGAGGCGAAGAAAAGGGATTCACCCCAATTCCTTGAGCAGAACACAGTACCTTATTCAATGAAGAGGCTGGTGCCAAGGCAGTTGTTCCTGGTAGTTTCCTGCAGACCCACGGTTCCTGGAGCTTCGACCCGAAGGAGGACGTCTGGAGGGGTCTGCACCACACAGGGCTGATGCCGGCAGCAGCGACGGTGAATAAAAGGTGCGCTCCTTAAAAACAGGAGAGGCTCTTCAGATGGCTATCCTGACCACACAGCAGGGTGCAGCGATTTCGACCACGAAGAGGACCCTCTGGCTGTAGAAAATGAGCTGGTTATCCCCACCAAGCTCAAGGGAAGAAGACTCCGGACTGGATCTCCTCTGGTCGTCGAAGGGTAGATAGCTCAGGACTGCAGCAGGGATTGACTGGGACAGGATAGTTGCAGCAGTCTACTTCTTCTCCACTTCTCTTCGGTTCCTTGTAGTTCCATTGGTGACTGACTTCTAGCCCAAGAGACCTGCCTTTTATGCGAAAATCCCCTATTCACACAGCCTGTCTGTCAATCACGCAGCAGGGGGGGTTGTCTGGCCCGGACAACCACGTCAGCCAATCATGGCAAAGTGCGACTCGGATTTCCTAGAATACCCAGTGCAGGGGGCGACTACACCCCTCCCTCACATTCAGCCCACCGAGACACCCAGGCGCCTAGAGGAGGGCTTCTTGGCAGAAGCCCGCCAAAAAACAGTGAACAAAAGAAGGCAAACCTGGTTTGCCGTGCAAAGTAAAAACACAAGAAGGACTTTAACAAAAAGAAATGGCGAATAAACCCGACCGGATCCAAAAGAAAAAGTATTTGGTCAAGCGGGTTTAAGTTCGAGGCTAATATAATAGCCCAAAACAATACCATGTTTATATAGTATAATCGCGGTAGAAAAGTAAGGGTAGATACCACTGCCACAAGCCAAGTCTAAATGTTAAAAGAGCGAAACAATGCTCTAGGAGGTACAGATAAAAAGGGCTAAGGATTAACCCTTTCCAGTACTCCATGTAAGATGGGGGGTACTGGATCTGTGGTTAAATGACTAAAGTTAATGGCAACTTTACCCTTTTCTGGGGGACAGTAGTCAGCCTCAGAAATGGAGTTGGTGGGAAGTCAAAAGACAACTCTGTGTCACAGTACTGAGGGTGCTGTGTAACACACAAAAGAAGGGGGCTACTGAAGTGGTGTACACCAGAGTCCACAAACACAGATGAAATACACATGGCAAAACGCAAGTAAAATTGGAAAAAAGGGGTACACTCTTACTAAGTGAAAAAACAAACTCCAGAAATCCAGCAAAGCTGCTGGGGGACTCACTGGGTAAGGGAAATTAGCCATAGAATGAGAATTTTCCCTAACAGGAACCGCCTGTACTGTGGGTGGCAGTGGAGCCAGAATTGAAGGGGCCAGCGTGGGCAGCAGGGGGTGCATCAGGGCTTGCAGTACTGGAGCCATAGGAGGAATGAATATGGCCGCAGGCGGAGGGGCCGGAGGGAGCATGTCCCTGATCACATCCCTAAGGATGGACCCCATCTGACGCGATCTCATGAGCGTGAGGAACTTTTCAAAGAACCTGTCCTCGCAGGCCGGTGGAAGGTGATATTGATGGGGTAGCGGGTGGCTGCTGGGGCAGGTGCGTACTCTGTCTAGCTTGTTATGGGGTAAACCTGCCCTGTGATGCAGATGGATAAACTGTAGGCCACGTACCCAGTTGACACCAGTCCCACCACCTTGTAACTCGTTTTCCCACCTGCTCCGTTCCTCAGGGCGGTATCAGACGAGTGGCTATATTGTCAGGCGCGGCGGCCCTCTTGTCAAGCTGCATGCCATGTGCCGAAGTCGTGGTGCTTGGCTCACTGGGCCCAGCCTCCTCCAGGTCTCTTGGCGATGGGGCATGAAACATACCCTGCACCTCAGGCCGAGGCCTGGTAGGCGTGTTGACCTCAGCAATTTCGCTGGTAGTGCTGCGTACCGGCGCGCCCTCTGACATGTTGCCGGAACAAGGGCGTAGCCCCTCGGGTGTGCGCCCGGTAAAAGAACCTTGCGGTCCCTCAGCACCGATTCCGGAAGGATCTACAGACACCTCGGCCTGACGGCCGGTAGCTAGATTAGCCTTGGTACCGCTGCTGGTTTGAGAACCTGAGAGGTTCCTCCCGTCGGGGCGTTCTCTTGGGAAGGTGTCAGCCCTGCGGCGTGCGCTAGAAAATAGCGGCCCTCCGTTGGGCCTTGACTTATGTCTGACGAAGTCCTTCAAGTCCTCTGGAGGCGACTTCTCAAAGAGCTCCCTCCACCTAGCTAGTCTGTTCTTGAAGAAAGTGAAGAAAGTGCATTGCATGCAGTACAACCCTGCCATCCGTGGTCAGGGCCAAGGCAGCAGAGGCAAAGAGCGTGGGGGGTCTGATGTTGGGAGGAGCCCCTGGCAGCCTGGACACCTGCTGAAGCCCGCTCGCTGACGTCGACATGCACCAGGCAGGAGTGTGGAGCCAGAGGACCAGGTACCTGAATGATAAAAGTAAAAAAAGACAGAAGTATCCAGGGAATTACATGGCTGAAGCCAAACCCAGGAGCGCAGGTGAAATCGGCCCATTCCCGTCGACAAGGAAAAGGGGACTGAGGGATGGTGCCAATGGGCGGAATCAGGGGCTCACCTCTAAATTTAAAGGGAAGAGGTTTTTTTCTAGTGAAAAAGGTTCCGTCTGCCATCCCTAGTGAGGGACACCCACAATTATGGAGGAAAGGGGACGGGAGTTAAGAGTACTTTAATTACTCATAGTCCCGTCCCTTACCTCCATCCTTGTGGGTGATTCCAACGAACAAGACAAGATGGGTGGGAATGTGACAACCCGTCTCATGGTTATGAAGCAAAAAGGTTCCTCAGAACCGCCTGACCGAACTCTGGATCCCGCCTGCAACTGGTGTCCAGGGAATAGTTCTTACAGAAAACAGATTGCGTGGCCCACGTAGCTGCCTTGCTAATGACCTCCCAGGAGGCGTGCCTCTGAAATGCCACAGCTGTCTTTTTGGGTCCGACTGTGTGCACATGAATCTCTGAGGGTACCTCATACCTAGGGCCAAAAAAGCTTCTGAAATGGCCTGGACCTTCTAACAGGCGATGGAGAGCTTGGAGACCTGGATTCCGCGACCCTGAATGTGACAAGCCGTATTTCTGACTTCTGGATTGATCCCGTCCAGGCAAGGTAGAACTTGAACACTTCTCAAATCAAGGGAATGCAGTGCCCTTTCTGCCTCTGGGGGTTCGGGAGGAAAACGGGCAGCTAGATTTCCTGGTTCGAGTGGAACGGTGATAACACCTTGCGCAAGAAGTTTGGAGGAGTGCGCAAGATGATCTTGTCGTTTAAGGTGGTGAAGGGTTTGCACGACCACATCACCTGCAGTTTACTAATTCTGCGCCCAAAAGTGAGCGCCACCAGCAGGACAGCCTTGAGCTTAACCCACCTGATCTCAACCGACGCCATTGGCTCTAAAGGTTTGCGTTGTAAGGCGGCAATCACCACATTCAGGTCCGGGATGGGGCCCATGTACCGGAGGAAACAGTCTGGACAAGCCCTTGACGTCGGCCTTGACCGCCGGGTTGCCCGCGGAGAAATTATACATTACTCAGTAAGTGACTAACATACTCCTAGTCCATAAACCCCCCACTATCCCCCACACAACCCTTCCTCCATACCGTATGAGCGTCCCTTGCTAGGAACGGGAAACAATCTGTTTCACCAGAAAAATATCATCTTCCCTTTAAATTAAAATTCCCCTTTAAAACCAGGACATCCCCGAGAGGAAAGTCCAAAGTCACACCTGTGACTACTCCACCAGCTGAGGCGGTGTGTGAGGTCTAACCAGAAGAGGTTGAGTCAGCTACTGATGACAGAGCTGGAAGAAGACCTTCCCCCTGTTGGAGATCTGGATCCTAAAGACAATCCTGAGCTGCAGACTTTAATGGCAGGAGGTAGCCCCTGTAGGACAGACTTCAGCAGAGATCAGAGAGAGTGTCCTACTCTTCAAGGTCTTCGCCAACAGGCAGCTTCCCAGCTGGAAGGGCAAGAGCCAGGGAAGCAGAGGTTGTACTGGGAGGATGGGCTCCTCTACAGTGAACATCTTGAGTCTACCCCAGGAAAATTGTAGTGCCCCAGGAGGTGTGACCTCAGTTTCTACAATTAGCCCATGAGATTCATTTGGCTGGTCACTTAAGTTTTAAGAAGACCAAGGAAAGGATTTTTCTTTATTTCTACTGGCCCGAGATGGGGTCTGATGTAGGTTAATTATGTAGAAGCTGCCAAACTTGTCAGACTTCTGGCAAGAGTGGAGCCAAGAATGTGGCACCTTTGGTGCCTCTCCCAGTGGTGGGAGTATCTTTTGAGAGAATAGGAATCAACATTGTTGGTCCCTTAGACCCTGCAACATCTTCAGGCAATCGATTTATATTGGTTGTAGTAGACCATGCTACTAGGTATCCTGACGCAATACCTATGAGGACTGTTACTGCTCAGGAAGTGGCTAAGCACCTACTTGATATTTTTACCAGAGTAGGTTTTCCTAAGGAGATTATCTCTGACAGGGGATCCAACTTCATGTCCCACTACATGCAAGCCATGCGGTAAAACTGTGGAGTGACCTACAAGTTCTCAACAGCCTGCCATCTCCAAACCAATGGTATGGTGGAGAGGTTTAACAGAACTATGAAGAGCATGATAGGTGCTTTAGAAGCAACCCTTAAAAGAAAGTGGGACCTTCTACTGCCATGCCTTCTCTTTGCTTATAGAGAAGTCCCTCAGGAAGGGGTTGGATTCAGTCGCTTTGAGCTTCTCTATGGCCATTCGGTTAGAGGTCCATTGGCCCTAATCAAGAAGGGGTTGGAGTGTGCTCCTTCCCACAAGCCAGTGAGCATCAAAGACTATGTGTTAGGTCTCCGAAGGAGAATGACACACATGATGACAGAAGCTTCAGATAAATTGAAAGCAGGTCAGGCTCCGGTGAAGCACTGGCATGACCAGAAGGCCAATATGGTTGAGTTTTTACTCAAGACAAGCTAGTTCTAGTGATGGTACCTACAAGGCAGAGGGCCTTACAGGACAAATGGAATTTGACCCTTCAACGGTGTGGGAAAACCTGAAGAGGTCAATTATTTGGTGTACTTCGGCGACCCTAAGGAGGCCTCCAGGGTCCTTGACACCAACCGAATAAAGGCCCATGTCTCTAGACCACAACTGGGAGCTTTGCTTCTAGCCTCTGCTTAAGAGGAGGAGGAGGAGGAGAGTGAGTCTCTACCTGATCTCCTCAGGGGACAACCTTTAGATGGGAAGATAGGAGTTAATCTCTTCTGATCTGACACTGGAACAACAAGAGGAGAGCAAAGCTCTGTTAAATCAGTTTTCCCCTCTGTTTTCACTATCAACAGGCTTGACCCCTTGGGGCCAGCATGAGATTCTCACTGGTGACCATTTACCGGTTATAAGCAGAGGTTACAGAATGTCAGACCATGTAAGAAACCACATAAAGGAAGAGGTCACCAAGATGCTTCATCTCGGGGTAATAGAGCCATCTACAAGTCCATGGTGTATTCCAGTTGTGCTAGTACCAAAGTCAGGATCCAAGGAGTTGAGATTCTGTGTAGACTATGGTTCAGCCAAGTACCTCAGTACATTTGACCTAACCTCAGGCTATTGGCAAATAGCTCTGACAGACCATATCAAGGAGAAACTGCATTTTCATCCCCAGGAGGCCTGTACCAGTTTAAGGTTATGCCTTTTGGACTATAGAATGCACCAGCTACATTCCAAAGGATGGTGAATCATGTTCTGAATGGGATGGAGGAGTTCTGCATAGCATACTTGGATGACATTGCAGTGTTCAGCCCTTCTTGGAAAGAACATATTGACCACCTTGGATATGCATTGCAGGCTCTTGAGTAGGCCAATCCGACCATAAAGGCAAGTAAATGACGAATTGGACAGAGTAAAGTGGTCTACCTTGGACATGAGGTAGGAGGAGGTGAAATAAGGCCATTGCCTAGCAAAGTACAGGCTGTACAAGACTGGGCCACCCCTACTACTCAAACCCAAGTGAGTGCCTTTCTATGTCTCACAGGTTACTATAGGACCTTCATTGAGAACTATGGGACCATAGCTTCTCCCTTGAAAGTGATCTCCCCCAAATTCCCCAAGCAGGTCAGGTGTAATGAGGAGTGCACTAAGGTGAGCAAGCCCTTTGTCAAGCTCCAGTCTTAAGAGCTCCTGACTACAACCAATCCTTTATTGTACAGACAAATGCTTCCAATACAGGTATAGGAGCAGTTCTGAGTCAGTTGGATGTGAAAGTCAGGGAACACCCAATCTGCTTCATCAGTAGGAAACTGAAGGAACCCGAGACAAGGTGGGAAACCATAGAACGTGAATGTTTTGCCATTGTGTGGTCTTTGAAAAAGTTTAGACCATACTTGTATGGAGTAAGGAGATTCATCCAGGATTAAATCCTCCTGTCCCTTAGTCTGGCAGGGGGAAGTGGGGGGGACACGTTTGTTAGGGAGAATTCTCAGAAATGTGCCAATTCCCTCCACCTTAGAGACCCCCAGCAACTTTCTTGGATTTTTGAGGACTTGATTTTTTTAACCTGGAGAAAGTGAGACCCTTTTACCCCACTCTCATGTATTTTAATGTGATTTTGAACCCTGTTCCTTTTGGTTGTGTAACCTGACAAACTTCATAGGCGGCATCTTTTACACTATCACACAGCACCCTCAGTGCAGTGGCACAGGGTAGTCTTTCAGATTTCCCTAAGGTTTAAATCCCTTCTCTGGGATAACTACTGTTTCCCAGAGCAGTAAAGTGAAAGTGACTTTACTTACATTTGTAACTTTCTAGACCCGGCACACACTATCTTACAATAGGGTGCTGGGAGGGTTACCTAGTACCCCCTTTGTCTAGCTTCTCATGTAAAAAATGCTGTGTTCGCAGCTGCAGTAAAGCACCCAAGGGTGCCATTTTTGTCAAAATGGCCCTGGTCATCTTTGCCATTTCTTTGAGGAAAGGTCCTTCTTGAGATTTAATCTGCGCGCCATACCAGGTTTGGTCCCATTGTTCGCTTTGCCTTTGGCGGGATTCATGAGTGAAGGCCGCCTCTGGCTCCAGGGTGTCTGGGGTAGGCAGGAAGTGAGGGAGGTGCCCGAAACTCCGGGTGCTTAGTCTCCTAGGAGACCCAAATGCACTCTCTGGTGATTGGCTGGCTGACTGTTCGGCAAGGACAGCCACCCTACTGGGTGACTGGCAGCTAGGCTGGAATGAATGGGAGAGAACTGAATAAAAGGCGAGGCTTTTGCTTGGAAGGCAGAGTTGACCACTGGCCGAAGGAACCGAAGAAGAACTTGAAGAGGACGCCTGCTTCAACTCCTGGACTGTTGGTTTGCACGGTGAAGCCCTGCTGCTGTGCTGAAACTCCAAATTCGTAGCGACAGAGAAGCCCCTGCAAGGACGACTTCCTCCCCTTCAGTTGGTGGGACAAATCAACTCCAAAGTAAGCCACCTGGACATCCACCTCGGAGCTGGTTGAATTTCCACAGAGTAGCTGCTGGAAACCGTATAGCCAGGGAGAGGAACACCAGATTGTGTGCGTTGCTTTTAGGCTGGCGCACAGATCCAGGAAGAGCCTCCGGGCTGCCAGGAAGCAGAACTGACCGAGCATGAGCCCCCTCAACAGAGTGCGGGACCAGAGAAGCAAGGAAAGTCCATCTCGACAGCCAAGAACCGCAGTGTTGCTATTTGCGGTAGACGCGAGGAGCTGAAACACTGAACAGCCACTGATTTGAAGATTGCCGGTTGCGAGCAGTGACCGTCCCATTGCAGTGCAGGAGTCCCCAGAAGTCCTCCCTCTTGACCCCACGACTGAGGCCGAAGAACGGAGAGATCTACAGAGCTGCACAGGAACAGAAGCAATCTGCTGCACATTTTCTTCAATACCAAGATACTGTAAAGTCTGAGAGAACTTACCTCTTAATTTAGAGTTGCTTGCATCTTCGACTACTCAAGTCTAATCAGCTTGTGGCCATACATTTAATTCTTCTTTTCTTCAAAGACTTCTAAAACATTGTGCAAATACTTTTCTACTTACCTACCAGAAATGCTTCATCCTATTTAAGACTCTTGCCCATTGACTTTGGCTTAGCCTGCTGTACTGAATGACTCTTCTTAGGGGAGCCAAAAATATTTGCCTGCTTAAGAATATTTGTGTTCTCTCGTTCTAATAACCTTTTCCAACTACCAAATTCAAAAGTATTCTACATGCCAACAGTAAGATATTAATGTCCCTAGCACCCTAGCTATTGAAGTCACCTGAGGGTGTAGGTTGCCTCTGTAGGCCATCCAAAAAGGGTCTTTACTGATTTAGAAACTAAGAGTGTACAGTATTGAAGTGCATTTTACTTTTAGATTGCTCCCTTCTGAAGAAGGCTTATTCTGACTGACTGATAAATTAATAATTGTTTATTCAAGAAACCTTGTGTGCAATTCAAATTCAGGACTACCTCAAAGCTAACCACCTACTAGGATCACGGCATTCTGGCTTCCGCACTCTAGATGGCACGGAAACAGCCTTAATAGACCTTAAGACTCAAATTGAGGAGTTGAAGGATAATGGGAAAAGAGCTATGCTACTCCTCCTTGACCTATCTGCAGCCTTTGACCTGGTGGATCAAGCAGTCTTATGCAATCACCTCAGGTCAGCTGCCCATTTCTCAAGTGATGCCATAACCTGGGTCCAGTCCTTTCTAGCAAACCGTACAATGAGTCTTCTTCCCCTCAGCCTCCGCTGACCTTATACCAACGTCCTGCGGCATACCTCAGGGATCCTGTGTCTCACCTACAAGATTTTTACTAAGCCCCTGTTTGACAAGTTGGACAGATTGGGTTTCACCTACACAAATTATGCAGATGACACCCAGATCCTCATTCCCCTTTCGGGCAACTTTCTCGAGGACACGGCCTTGGTAAACGAGATATACCTCCTCATTCAGGCATGGATGGCATCCCATGGCCTCTGCCTGAATGACAAAAAAACTGAGATTGATCCTAGGTTCAGTGGCGAACCTAAAAAAACATAGCCCTAGTTATGCCCCCTTCAATATTGACAGTAACTCCATTAAGGTGATGCTCGTAGTTAAAACCGTAGGTTTCTACCTTGATTCCACATTAACCCTTAAGAAACAAGTTAACTCACAAGTATACATAACTGCCTACACCTGCAAACTCATCCAAGCTTGCAGACCATTTATTTCCGAAACCAGCTGCATTACCTTGGCCAATGCACTTAATGTCCAGATTGGATTATTGTAATGCTTTGTACTCAGGCGCTAATAAATACATCATTGACAAAATTCAAAGGTCTACAAAACAACGCCTTAAGAGCAGCCCTGAATATCCCCAACAGACAGCACATCTCCAAATTCAGAAGAGATGTCCATTGGCTAAAAATAAACGACAGGATTCTCCTTAAAACAGTTTCACTCACGTCCAAGTGCCTGAACAACATAGCACCACCATATCCCTCAGAAAGAATAAACAGGAGAACCTCTACACGCCAAATGAGATCTGCCAATGCTTACCTTCTAGAGATCCAGCACCATAAGCATAGCAGTTTTACCCATATCCATAATTTGCAATAACCTTGATTGCAAATTGAGTAATGCAGTTTTGGTGCCATGTTCTTGTCGAAAACTGGACTGCCATTTATTTAGGATTGTGTGATTATTGAGATGTTCTGAGAGTTGCACATAAGCAACACGATCTAAAATCTTTAGGAGGAAGGGGTGTTGCTAATGTACCAGTGTTAGCAAGCATAGTCCTGTTTTAAAAAGAGGGGTAATCCAGGCGTCCTTGAAGATATCGGGAATGTGACTTTCTTTGAAGGAGGCGTTAACAAATGTACAAAGGGCCTGAATCAAAGTAGGTGCGCAGGCTTTAATAGTAATTGCAGGGCAAGCGTCCCCTTGGCAACTTGACCATTTGAGGTTGGGTATAATCAGCCAATTCTTCTTCAGAAAGTGGTTTAAAAGTAAATGGGTGCTTATTCTCAACAAGAGGTAGATAGTTTACAGTGTTTATTTCAGGTATACCAGGATTTCTGCTCATGTAGATGGGCTTTTTAAATCCTCTCCAACTTTCCTACGATGGCTTCTTGTATCGAAGTGCACCATTCAGCATCTTTTGTAAGAGGAGTCGAGTTCTCAGTACAGGGGTTTTCCAGTTCCTTGAGAATCTTAAATAATTCTTTGGATTCACTTTGTGCTTTAGTGATTCTACTGTCGTACATCGGTTTTTTAGCTGCTATGACTGCGAGTTTATTTTTTTTGTAAGCACCAGTGTAATCATTTTTATCACCCAGGTCTTCTGATGTTTTCCAGGCACAGAAGCATTTGTTTTTATGGCTTTTCAATGTTTGTAGATCAGGGGAAAACCAATTGGAGTGCTTCTCATCAGGGCTAGACCTGGTTTTCAGGGGTGCTACAGTGTTCACTTCTTCCTGCATGGTGGATTGGAAGACGCTAGCAAAGTCATCAGCTGACTCCAGCTCATGGACCATCAATACCAGGGATGATGTCCACGTATTTGTGGCTTCTGGTGTCAGTTTCTTAATATTCCTGGAAGTTACGGAGACTTTGTCATTATGATTCACTGTAACAATCCTTTCAGAAACTACAGTAAATGAATGAGAGAGTGGTCCGACCAGGAGCATGCGGATATACTGACATCAGATGTGCAGCTACCCAGTCCAAGGTATTCCCTTTATCATGAGTGGGAACCTTAATTATTTGGACAAAGCCCAGGTTTTCAAGAGAGGCTTCCAGAGTACTGGCTTGGGAATTATTAGTGTTGCCCAGCCAAAAGGTTGAAATCACCAATGACCACATCCTTCGTATTGGGTTTAAGAGTGGAGAGAAGAATATTGCATAAATTACAAAGGAACTCAGGTAATGGGAGAGTTAGTCGATAGACAATAGCTATATTCACTGTGGTTTCAGCGTACGTCTTGATTTTGAGTAGAAGTCATTCACATCCCTAAATATCTGGAGCATCTGCCTTCCAGATGGGATTTAAAAATACATGCAACCCCGCCCCCTCACTCTTCCACTCTGTCTTGTCGTAACATATTGTAGCCTGATGGAAGTGCCAGTGATATGGTAGGGCCCGCGGCACTGTGCAGCCATGTTTCGGTCAGGGCGCAAGTGTCCACGTCATGATGGGCAATATATGATGCGACATTAGTAGCATGCTTTATTAACGACCTGGTGTTGAGCAGGGCGACGTAAGGGATGAATGTGAAAGATTTTTAGTAGATGGTTCAGGGTAACATCCAGATGATCTTTTGGGGGTTGTTCGACAGGCATACCTTTAGGGCCCCCTGAATATGAGGTAATTTTAGAGCCTGGTAGGTGTAGCTTTACATTTCGCAAAGTTAACAGTGAAATAAACAGCAAAGATAGAGACTAAAACTTACTGTAGACGCCCAGACCCTCCTCCTTTGACTCCTAGAGCGCCACGGACGGGCACAGACCGGCAACACAGATGCGCCAGCACTGATGAGTCTGACCAATAAAAAAATAGGGCAAAGGACTACAACAATCCAGGGAATTTTTGTTCACTAACGCAGGTCAGAGCTAGGAAGGATCAGGTGAAGCTGCGCCAAGTGCTAGCTATGTAGATAAATAGAGCAGGGAATACGCTAAAAGAACGTAATCAAAAATAAATCAAACTTAGATGAGTTAAAATGAATTCAAATGCAATCACAGTAATAAATGCCTAATGTAGGCGGAACCCACAGAGGGCTGAAGGCAGTGCAACAATTTGAACAAAGTATAAGTAACCCCTCTAGGAGTTGTGGATAATTCCTAAAAACATGCACACAGCATAAAATTCATGCACCCAATACGACACGCGCCTTCACCTCTTCCAACAGGGTACGTTCTTCCATGGGGGTGTTCCTTTGTCTTGGCGGGTGGTTGGCTGATTGTTGGATCAGCTCTATGCAATAAGCACCCGCCACGGTGGAAAGTACCCACTTGTCCAAAGTGAGTCCCTCCAATGCGTGGGTAAAGTATGCAATACGCCTTCCTACTGGAGTGGCATGGGAGGGAACCTGTAGCGGGTGGTCATTGCTTAGGGGGTGTACTTTGAAACCTTTTTTGTCCTCTTTGAAATCCCGGTTAGGATTGGCCCTGTGACAAACCCCTGGAGGACCCTTGGCCACCTCGATTGTAATTTGAAGCCCGTTGGGAGTTTTGCCCTCGAAATGTCGAGAGTTAGAGCCCTTCTTTGCCCAAAGGGTTTGTTGGTGAGCTGCCCTAGGGATTTGAGGGTATCATATTCCTCGTTGGCGCTCTTGAGAGCATCTTCCATCGCTTTGCCAAACAAGGCATTGGATTCAATGGGCATGTTGAGGAGGGTTGCTTGGGTTTCAAGTTTGAATCTGGATTGCTGTAACCATGCGTGACACTTAATGAATGTGCCTTCTGCCACGATTCTCCTCGCATTGGCGGTGCATCCAAGTTGTTTATGAGGATGCAGTTAGCTACTTGTTTCCCCTCTGTGATGGTCAGAGAGAGCTGCGTTTTGAGTCCATCTGTTGAGCGATTTCATCCGACTTGTGACAGTTGTAACTGGCTAATATTCTCTTGTTATTAGCAATTCTAGTTTGGTAAGCTGCCGAAGTAGCCACCTTCCTGCCTAAGGTGTCAATTCTTTTGCTCTCCTTGTCAGGAGGTGCTTTGGCAGAGGCCAGAGGGGTTCCCACCCTCTTTCTTGTAGTAGTTACGACCAAAGAGTCGAGTTATAACTGCCCCCTAATGTATGAGAGGTTTGAGGGGGCTGGTCTGAACATCTTCTCGATGCGCGGGTTGACTGCCTGTGTTAAATCGAGTGTGAGCAGAGAGGGTTGGATGCATCTCTGCACAGACTGCAGGAGGGATTTCTTATCCCCTAAGGTGTCTTCCACAAAGTCCTTATCGACTTGGGTTTCTTGTGCGTCTATCTTGAAGTGCTCTGCAGCCTTAAGGAGCAGGTCATTATATTGTAATTTGTTAACCACTTGTGAGTCTGCCACCGGCGGGTCGGTATGATCTGGTGACTGGATGAAGTAAACATTCTCATTGTCATAATATCATTGGTCCACGTCCACCATGTCCCTATAAGTGCCAGGGTCCTGGGAGTCTTGCATGGTATAATAGTAAGTGTCTTGCCTGAAGTCCTGATGCGAGGTGGAAGCCTATGTTTAGTCTAGGCAGGCTTATTTGGCAGAAGGCTGCTGCCCTGCTCAGAGTAGCTGCTGCCCCACTTTGTGGAGTACCCTGAAGGTTTTGTAGGACCTCAGGGTGGTCAAAGAAATTAAGAAAACCGGATATCTGCTTCATTACGTCATCAAATTGTTCTGTTGTCTATTGTATGGAACTTGATAAAATGGAGGGAGCAAGAGTAGGGTTAGTGGGTGTAGATGGTGGCTCTGGAGCAGGGGTACTCTTATGGTGCATAGCCCCTGAAAGAGTGCCTTCTGGTGTAGTGAAATCAATGCTCTTTGTAGCTTGGGGTTTTCACCCTGGAATGAAGATTTATGGTTTTTCGGTTTACAGCCCTTCAACAGGGTATCGGGAACGTGTTTGATTAACTTGCTCATTTTTGAGCCTGGCGTACTTTTTTTGGCGGCTGACGACGCATCTTTCAACGCCCAGTCATCGGCACCCGGGGACTTTGTGGGTTTAGACACGGTGTCGGAAAGACATGCATTACTTACCGTAAAAGCATTTCTGATGGTTGTATCTGCTCAGATTCACATGCTGTGCATAGTCCGACATCCAGTGGTAACCACAGAGTATTGCATCTTGTCTTTCGAGAATCTAAAGGGGACGTCGACATGGGCGTGCCTGTAACAATATCCCTACGTGATGTGTAGTGTACCCAAGATCCCTCACACGTCGAGGTCCCTCTGATTGTATTTTTTCTGCCATGAGGGAGCCCTGCGCTATAGTGAGTGAGTACATAAGAGAAGTAGTAAGAAGTCTATGTTCCTTCCACCGCGAGCGGGGAGGCAGGGAGGGTGCATGTGAAGCGAAGCAGATACAACCATCAGAAATGCTTTTACGGTAAGTAAAGCATGTCTTCTGATGTTTGTCAATCTGCTTAGAATCACATGCTGTGCATAGACTAGCAAGCAGTAGCCGGGGTTGGAGGTGGGTTGTGAGAAGGAACAGTAGTGAAAAGTTGTCTTCGTACTGTCAGTCCCACCTGAGAATCAGACCTAGAATGAGTGTCTAGGCAATAGTGTTTTGTAAAGGTGCATACAGAACTCCAGGTTGCCGCTTTGCAAATCGACTCAAGGGGAACATTTGCAATGAATGCTATGGACGCCCCAGTGCCTCGAGTGGAATGTGCTCTAGGCTTGAAGGGCAGTTCCCGCTTGACAATCCATCTAGAAATAGTGGATTTGGAGACTGCATCTCCTTTTCCTGTGGCCACCGACATGAAAAACTGATTAGTCTTTCTTAGTGGAAGAGTTATTTCCATATAGAACATGACAGCTCTGCGTACCTCCAGTGTGTGCAGGGTTCTTTCCCCAGGCTTGAGGGATTTTGATAGAACGTTGGTAGCTCTATTGATTGGTTCACATGGAACTTGGAAATTAATTTAGGCGCAAATCTAGGGTGAGTACGCAAAACCACCTTGTCCTTGTGAACTGTTACAAAAGGATCTAGAATAGAGGGTGCCTGCAGTTCACTTACTCTTCTAATGGAGGGTATTGCTATTAAAAAAGCAGTCTTGAGGGTGAGGCTTCTTAAGACTTGCTTTGTGCATGGGATCGAAAGGAGCTCCCATAAGCCTAGTTAACACCACATTTAGGTAGCATCCGGGAGCCGGGTTAGAAATGGGAGGGTGAATTCTTTTTACTCCTTGCATGAAGGCCTTAATCACTGGAATCTTCCACCATGACACCTTCTGTTGTGATGTTGTATATGCTGAAAGTGCCGTTAGGTGCACCTTTATTGAGTTGAAGACTAGGCCTGAATCAAGTGAGTGAGTTAGTTATAGGACAATGGGAGTGGGAGAGCAGTCGATTGGGTTGATGCTCTTTGAGTTACACCAGATGACAAACCGTTTCCATTTACTAGAAAAACAATATCTAGTGTTAGGTTTCCTTGCCTCCCTGAGGATGTCCATACATCTTTGAGGGAGCTGCAGGTGTCCAAACTCTATGACCTCAGGGGCCAGGCCGCTAAGTTCAGTGTCTACGGGCATGGGTGGTGTGAGGGAGAATTCACATTTCATGGCTAATTTCCCTTACCTATAGAGTCCCCCAACAGCTTTGCTGGATTTGAAGGGTTTATTTCTTTTTACCTGCTAAGAGTGAGACTCTTTTTCCCACTCTTAGGCATTTTTGCTATGTGTTCTGGGCTATTTTTGTGTTTAATGCCTATGGGATGTATTCTCTCACCCATAGGAACCATCTTTATGCACATGTGTCACACAGCACCCTCCGTGCCGTGACACAGGGGTGTCATAGCGACCCCCAAAACAGACTCCACACCCTGGGACTGACTACTCTCTCCCAGGGCATGTAAAGTCCCCATTGACTTTACTAGTCGATTTTTATTAACTTAACCAGTACACCCCATCTTAATATGGAAGTACTGGAAGGGGTTAATAGTTTTCCCCCTATGTTCATTTTCGAGAGGGTACCTTAAAGTCCCCCTCTACAAAGTTTCTGGCTAGTGGCAGTGGTTACTACCTTTTATATTCAACCGCAAATATTTCTCTATGGGATTTTCCCATTGTTCGAGGCTACCACTTTTACTGACAGCCTCTAACATACCGCCAGTCTATTTGTTTAATAACTTTACTCCGGTAGGTTTTATTTGCCAGAACTTTGATAAAACTTCTTTCTCGAGTCTTACTCCATTTTCCTAACCCAGGTCGGGGATCTTTTGTTCGTCCTTTTGGCATGCTTCTGCCAAGAAGCCCTCCTTTTGGCGCCACTGAGTCTGGGATGGGTCTGTTTGGGAGGGGGAGTAGAACCCCCGGACAGAGTTGCACCGCAACTCAGGTCGCACTCTAAACTGGAGGGTCTCCCGCCAAGATGACCACTCCACTGTGTGACAGCTAAGCTATATGAATGGGTCTCTTTCTGTATAAAAGCAGGGTCCTGAGGACTGGAAGAGCAAGACATTGTCACTACAACTACGGAACCGAAGGGAAGAGAAGCCAGAGACATCTTCAGCATCTACACCACCGATGAAGCCCTGCCGGATCGCCTCACCACTTTTCTTCCACACGACGAGAGAAGATCTTCAGCGGAGGAGCCTCCTTCCCTTGAGCTGGTGGGGTCAACCAGTTCACCTATCGCATCCTCGGACCTGCCTTGCTTGACTCGACAGTGCCCCGCACACGAAGACTGGATAGCCAGGCAGCTATCGACCCGGACCGCGATTAAAAGGAGCGTACCTTTTAAACTTTGTTTGGCAGCACCGCGGCTGGTTTCATCCCTGGGTAGTGCAGTGACTCGAACCTTCCTGCACGACGAGAGCCTCTCTTCCTCTGTTGGACCACTCGACCTGCAGGAACTACCAGGAACAACCGCCACTGCAGGAGCCATCTCGCCACGTTTAAGGTACATTGTTTCGCCAGGCCGCCCTTTCTCCGTGGTAGCCCTCAAGGTGTTTTAAATCCTTTAACTACTTGTGGGGTCAGCCGCCCTCTCTCTTAACATTGTCTTTCGCCTTGCATCTACCTCTTCAAAAGTTTTCTACTAAAGACTTGACCTCAGCTATAAGAACATTTTTGCTCCTAAGCTCCTGGTCCTGTACCACGGACTCTGGCTCAGGCCTATTGAATGTGACTGATTTGTTAGATCTGCTCTCACTAGATCAGTTTTCAATGAGAAATGTGTTGATGCACCTAAAGCTTCTAAACCCCTCTTCCTTCCTACTGTTTTAACTTGTGGAGTGCCATTTTGCTCAGTTTTCATTCACTTGTCATTTGGTTAAAGTGTTACTGTGCATTACTTGTTCACAAAACCTCAGGGAAGTGTTGCTAGGGGGTGTCTGAAGATATTTCGGTTTAACTTGTACTTTCCCTCCCTTTCGTTGAATTGGTAGAGTGCCATTTGTAGTAGGTTTTCACTGTGCCGTTTTGCTCAGTTTTCACTATACGGCAAACTTGTCTACAATTGACTAGGGAGTTGTATATGCCTTTCTTTTGATTAAACTGAACTTACTTTATTAACTGTGAACTAAGTGTTGACTTAGAAGTGTATAAAATAAATACATATTCTTTTTTTTTTAATACAAAAATGTTTGGTCAGTGTTTCCTTGCTCCATGGTACTGTACTACCTATTGTGTCACCCCTGAATACTGCTCATCTCCCTCTTGAGATAAGTCTGAATGCTCAGCCACAGCTACCAACTAAATCTTTGTGATACAGCCTGATACCAAAGGGGATTTATTGCTCTCACCTGTAGTCCTAATCTGGGGTAGTGCTCCCTAAGGGAATTGCCCTGGATTCTGCCTAACAGGTGAAACGTCTCCCCTTTGTCTTGCGACATGTTATACCGGCAGGGCAGTTTGACTGGAGGAGATAGGGACATCTCCATTAGATGAGCGAACCAGGTTTGGCGGGCCCACATGGGGCCCACCAATATCACCGTGACTGGTTCCTGGTGCATCTTGTGCACAATCTTGTTGAGAAGGGGAGTTGAGGGAAAAGCGTAGGCAAATTTCCCTGACCATGTTATCCAGAATCCGTTCCCCTTGGATCGGTTCTGGGGGTACCTGGAGGTGTAATCTTGGCATTGGGCATTTTCCTGGTTTGCAAACAGATCGATCTCTGGAAAATCCCACTGTGCGAAAACGTTGGCGACGATGTCTGTGTAATCGCCATTCGTACTCCCTGGGCAACGCAAAGTCTCTGCTGAGTCGTCTGCCAGAAGATTGAGTTCCCTGGAACATGTGATAACAATAACATGTTGCGTTTGAGAGCCCACTTCCAAACGTTCTGAGACAGTTTATACAGCCCTGGAGAATGAGTGCCTGTAGTTGTGTTTCAAACGCTCTCAGTGCTTTGAACACTGCCAGCAGTTTCAGCAGGTTTATCTGGTTGAACGCTATGTCTGGCGACCAAACTCCGCTTGCCGTCTGCTGGAGCAGGTGGGCTCCCCACCCTCTAAGGGAGGCATCCGTAGTTAGTGTGGCTTCCACTGCGGGGGTGGTGAAGGATTTCCCTTTCAGGAGGTTTTCCCTTGACCACCACCGCAGGGAGAGAACAAGGTCCGGCGAGACCACTACTAAATCGTCCCACTGTCCGTTGGCCTGACACCACTCGTTGCTTAGCCACTCTTGCATTGGGTGCATGCGCAGGAGCGCCTGAGGAACTAAGTAGATACATGACTCCATCATTCCTAGCAGACGCATAGCCTTGCGTACTGTCATCTCTCCACTGGCTACATAGTGAGGGATTTGAAATAACATGTTTTGAACCCTCTCGTTGGAGGGGAAGACGAGTCCGTCCTTTGTTCGAATTATAGCCTCTAGGAATGGTTTGACTTGACTGGGGTCTAAGCTGGATTTGTTCTCGTTAATAGAGAATCCCAGGCTGAATAAAAGATCTATCGTCTTTTGGGTATTTGACAGACATGTTTCATAAGAGTCCCCGGTTATGAGCCAGTCATCGAGGTAAGGATAAACTGGAATGGATTGCCTGCGCAGGTGTGCTGCTGCTACTGCTAGTACCTTTGTAAATACACTTGGTGCAGATGCTATGCCGAAGGGTAGTACCTTGAACTGATAATGTTTGTTTTCTATCATAAACCGGAGGTACTTTCTGTGCGCTGGCAACATCGAAATATGAAAGTACGCATCTTTCATATCCAGAGTTCCCATGTAATCCCCCTGTGTGAGCAGAGGAATTACTTCCTGCAGGGTGAAAATGCAACATTCTTGTGGCTTTACAAGCTTGTTTGCTGGGTGCAGATCTCAAACAAAATGCATGGTTAGATCCTTTTTGGCTACAAGGAAGTACATTGAATAAATACCCTCCTTTACCTGTGATAGAGGTACGATCTCTATGGCTCCTTCTTGTTCCAGTATCTCGACTTCTTGAAGTATGCAAAAATGTTCTGGTGTTAGTCTTCGTTGACATGGAGGTCTGTATTTTGGGGATTGGTTGAACTCTACACAGTACCCATGGGCTATTTTTTTTAGCACCCACTGGTCTGTGGTTATTCCCTCCCATGCTTTCAGGAATGATGTCAGCCGGCCCCTCGACCGGAGAGGCATGGGAGGGGACCCATATCTTTGAGTCATTTGGAGCCTGAGGGTTTCTGCCTCTTATCTTACCACGCTGCTGTCTCCTTTGGGGGTACAAGGTATTGTAAGTATTGGTTCCTTGTAGAGAGTTCGAGTTGGTTCCTGAAGGGTATTGTTGATGAGTGGAGCGTTGGCCACGAGAAAACCTCTGGTTTCCAAATCCTCGCCTTGTGGAAGGTCTGAGTAATTTGGTCCAAACCCTTTAGGGTTTCATGTTCTTTTTTGCGGTCTCGAAGGCCTCATCTACCGCCTTTCCAAACAAGTTGGATTCCTCCTCAGGTTTGTTTATAAGAGACACTTGCGTTTCAGGTTTAAACCCTGAATTACGAAGCCACGTGTGCCTTTTCAGGAGAAAGCCCTGAGCGAGGGCTCGGCTGGCTATCTCGGTAGAATCCAAAGTGTTCTTTAAAATGCTTTTGTTAACTTGCCTACCTTCAGAGACTGTGGTAAGTAGGCGGGTCCGTAGAGGTTCTCGAGCCTCTTGTAGGCCTTCTTGTATTACAGCCCATTGCGCATCTGCATAACTGGCCAATAGAGTGGTGTTATTGGCGATACGCGTGGAGTACGCTGCCGCTGTGGTAACCCTCTTACTCAGGGAATAAAGTCTTTTCCCTTCTTTGTCAGGGGGAGCCTCGCCTGTTGATAAAGGAACCCCTGCTCTTTTTCTTGTGGCAGTGACTACCAAAGAATCTGGGGTGGAATGACCTCTAATATATAGAGGGTATGATGGAGAAGGGCGGAAGAGTTTTTAAATTCTTGGGTTTACACCTCTCGTAAGAGCCGTGTAGACAAAGATGGAGCAAGTTGTTTTTTAATCGAATTGAGGAGAGGGATGGCGTGGCTGGTTGGTGGCTTCTCGGAGTATAACCTCAACAAAGTCGGCTTCAGGTGCTGCCTCTTCAGTGGCAATTTTAAAGTGATCAGCTGCTTTCCGTAACACATTAAATGTTAGTTGATCATCAATAGGAGAGGGATTTCTTGTAGGGGTGTTCTGAGGAGAGTCCAAAGCCAGAATATCTGGGTCTGGGCCTTGTGGGTCTGGGGACTGGGGACTGCCATGGTTGAGGGTCATCCACATCTGGGTCCTTCCCCCAGCCTTCAATAGGTTCATCTTCAATGGGCTCATCTCCAATGGGCTCATGTTCCTGCTCATTATAGAAAGGATTTTCCTGTACCTTAACTGGTAGACTGTCCTCTTCAATAAAGTCATATTATATATGTCCTCTTCTAAAGAGGGGTCGAAAAGCCTTGGGAATTTAGATCTGGGGTTAGCAGGGCTTTCCCTTACCTTGGCCTTCTTGGTGTAGGTTCTGCACATGAAACAAAAGAGTCCAGCCTTTCCATGCAGTCCTCAAACTTTTCCCTAGTCCAGACTGATGATCTAGAATGGTCATGGGGTGGAAGGGAATAGTTTCTTACCTGTAACTCCATTTCTCCAGCATTGGTATCTTTCATGGATTCACATGCTTAAAATATTCCCCGTCGTCAGACTGGGACCCTCGGTACACATATATAGCCTTTTCCTATAGGAAAACTTCCGACACTTTTGTGTCCCATCTACGTCCTTTTAGGACCCGCCTACGCACGCTCCGTAGGCCTCCCAGTATAAGAGGCCCGCCCCCGCGGCTCCCCTTCAGATTTCGGCCCCTCCAAAGTAGGAAGGGTTAAGCTTATCAAGCAAATACATTGCATTCCGGGGAGGCTGGCGGGCGCATGTGAATCCATGAAAGATACCAATGCTGGAGAAGAACAAGTTACTTTCTTACCTGGTAACGTTCTTTCGATGGGATGGTCCGACAACGTATTCCATATCCATGACATGTAATCACCACAGCTGTGCTGCTTCGGAAACTTTTTCGACGTCTGCGTCCTGCGTCGATGCGCCGTCATCGAGGACCTCCTCCGACGTCATCCGATGTGATAAGTAGGATGCACGACGCCCATAGCCTCAGTTGTAGTTTTTTCCCCCAGAACGTGTGTGTGATGCCGGAAATGCATCTGAGGGACAGGGCCTCTGAATCCTTGTCCTTTTTCTGTTTTTACCGTGTGTTCTGTCATGTTTTCTGCCCAGGAGTCCATGAGGGACTCCTGGCAGTGCAGCTCTCTTTTGGTTTGGTGAACAGACCCATGGGATACCCTTATGGCACCCATGGGTAGGGGTACAACCCTGTGCCCCTAGTGTATGTTTTTGGGCACCTGTGGGTGGCCCACAGAGCAGGGTATGGGCTGGTGGCAGCTCCATGCTGAATTTGACAGGTGCTCTGGGTGTCCTCCATTTTGGGATACCCAGGCCCTGCCATTGGAATCAGTTGATTCCTGATAGGAAACAAGATGGCCCCTGTGGCCTCTTGCTTTCTATTGCCTGTTATCTTGTTTTTCCCAAAGTCCTGGGAAGCCCTGACTCTGTCCCTTCCCCCTGACTGGCTGTTGGGTGGAAGTTCCATATATGGTGTTGTTGTGAAGGCCCAGCTAGACTGACTGGAGCCTTCCCAGTGACTGTATGTTATGGGTACCTCCTGTGGGTGGGACCTGGGTGAATGGAGTGTGTGACCAATATACACTCCTTGTTGTGGTTGTCTGGTTTCTGGCATGAGAGACAAAGACTGAGACAGCCCTGCCCGAAACTGGCCTGAATGCAGTGTGTAGTGTTGAATGGCTGGGTACTTGTCCCAATCCACATTCCTTGTTGTGAGTGTCTGAAAGGGAGGAGTGTGGCCTGAATGCACTGTGTGCCTGATTGGCTGACTGACTGCATGAATGCCCTTCTGTGTGATTGGCTGCTGTGTGTGTGCCAGCAGTGTGGATGAGAGACAGAATAGTATATCTGGGGACCTCTCACCACTGGAAATTGTTCAGAAGCATTCAGAAGCTGAGTCTCCACTCAAGAGTAACTGGATTTGCTGATCCTCGACGTCCAGCTGGAAGAAGAAGACTTGCTGTGGCATTTGCTTCGACGGAACTGAAGGTTGTCGAAATCGTCGAGGACTGACCCGAGAGAGGACCTGGTAAGGCGCCCTCTTCCCGTGCTCCGAGGGACCATCGAGCACCGCTGAATCTTCGCCGAAGCGCCCTGGAAGTCAGACCCTCGAAAGGCTGCCGACCCGAGACGGGACCGCCGAGGAGATCGAAGTGAAGCACCCGGACCTCGACGCTGTCGAAGTCCATTGCCGTCGACCAGGGTTCGCAGGTCTGTGTAACCGCTGGAGGCCCGTCGAAGTTGTGTGCCCAGCCGTGGGAACCACTTGACGCCGTGCCGCCGACGACCGGAGCCGTCCGCTCCTTGCCTAAGAACATTTGCCTTGAAGGACTCCCTCGTCCGCATCGTCGACCGCTTTTGCCCTGCCGGAGAAAGTCGAGGACGACCAACGCGCCGAGGAGAATCCGCCGGTGGGGTTCCCGCCACCTCACGATCCCAAAGACTCGAGCGACTCGACGCCCTTGCTGGGCTCCCGTCTCTACAATCTTTGCGGTCCAGAACTATTGTCATCGAGGTGCCCCGCACACCTCCGCCGTGCAGGACGCCGACGCCCCGACGCCGACGAGCACCGCTCGGACGAAGCGGCCGCCTCTTCGACATCGTTCTACCTCGTTCGTCGACGGACGTTCGACGCCCCGTGCCTCCCGCTTGAAAGGGAAGGCATTCAAGAAGGGCCGTCGATTCCCCGTCGCCGAACCCCGAGGTCTTCGACGTTTCTCTACGCCTCTCGACGATCCGTGACTCCTGCTTAAAAGGGGGTCATTCAAGAAGGATCTGTCGACGCCTCTTCGAAGAACTCGACTCCACCAGGTACATTGGGGGGGTAAAAACATTGTAGGAGAGAATAGACTATTGAACAATATCTGGACTGGGCTGGGGTTATATCTCTTTATTTTGCAGGTTGCCCAGGTGGGGGGATCTCCACACAGAACTGTGTCCAGTAGCAAGGGCCAGTATTCTGCCTATTGTTTCAACCCTCTGTTATCTCTCCTCTCTCTATTGCTGGTTTCCTTCTTATTGATCTGTGTGCCATTTCTACAGTATTGTGAATGCACTTTAATGAGGTCTAATATTAGTGGTACCACTTTAGAATTGTAGATATTTACCATTGCTGATTTTCCTGAGCACAAAGTGCGTTATTGTGATAAGTGTACATAACCCTTGAATATTAATTATATAAAGACTGTGTTTTCAGTAATACAGTGTGTGGACATTCCTTTGTGGGGGCTTGGGGATACACTGTACTTAAGAACCAGCCTGCATCACCTCCTGAGAAGCTAGGCCTTGATTGCTCGCCCATCGCTACCGTATTAGAGAATCTTGGCTGGGGTCCTCTGTGCCTCCCCTCTACCATATAGAGAGCAGAAGTACAGACCCCCCCACCGGTCTTCTTTACAAAGCTGGTGGCAGCGGTGGGATGCTTATGGTTTTAAGACTCAGTGTATAACCGTGCCACTTACAAAATATCCGCACTTTTATTAGATTAAGGTTTGGGTGTGTACCAAATAACTGCATTACAGGCAATGGAGCCCATTGCAAATGGTAAATTGACTCGGATGAGCTTAGAGGCTCTCCAGAGTGCTTGTGAAGCCAGGGAGTTAGACTTTGTGGATAAGTCTAGGGCTGAGCTGATAGCTGCCCTGGTGGATTACCAGACTGATGGTGAAACTCTTGAGGAAGGGGGGGATGCAACCAGTGAGGACTCTGCCCCTGGGGTTGTCGCTGAATCTGTTTCTGGGAATGCCACCATTCCTGCTGCCTCTGTTCCAAACCCCAGCAATTCCATGGAACTTGAGTTATTGAGGATGAAGTTAGCCTTTGAATATCGCAAGTTGGAAATAGAAGCTGAGCTTAAGAAAGAGGAGCTGGCACAGCAAGTGGAACTCAAGAATAGGGATCTTGAACTCAGAAATAAGGACCTTGAACTCAAAAGCCAGGACACTGAATGTCAGAGAATCCAGCTAGAGAAAGCTAGAGTGGAGACTTCAGCTAGATCCAGTGAGAGTGTCAGGTCCCCAGCCACCAAGTTTATGAAAGATTTGGTTGGTGTGTTTGTGGAGGGTTCAGATATCCTCCAATGGATTGAAGCGTTTGAAATGGCTTGTGCAATTCATGATGTAGATAAAAGAGATTGGGCTAAGTGTTTGTTAAGCAGAGTGCCTCAAACTGGATATGACTGTATTCTGAAGCTGAGTGTGGAAGAAAGGGGTCAGTATGAGTGTATGAAGTCTGCTTTGATTGCCAAGTTTGGCAAGACACCTGCCCAATACCTTAAAAGGTTCAGGGAATTTAAGAAAAGAGAGAATGTGTCTTGGGTTGACTGGGTGAGTACTGCGCACATGAACATGATGGGGTGGATTGATGGATACAAGGTGAAAACTTTTGTTGAGTTGTCCCACCTCTTGTTTTTTGAGCATTTTTCTGAAGCCTGTTCACCAGAGCTGCGTCAGTATGTGGCTGACCAGAACATTTTGGACCCCTTTAAGCTGGCTAGGTTGGCTGACAAGTGGGTCTCCCACCGGGTGTCCCCTAAGGACTCCAGTGGGAAGGACAAGGACAAAGAAAAGGGGGCCTCTCAGAAAGCTGAGGAGTCCCAAAAGCAGTCACAGTCGGGTAAACCAAAACCTTCCTCTCCTAAGACCCAAAAATCTAGTGGGGATAAGTCCTCTGTGGGTGGGAATAAGAGTAGTGGTCCACCTGCTGCAAAGCAGGCTCCCAGTGGTTCCAGTACCGTACCCCGCACTCCTGGCACTTGTTGGGATTGTGGGGCTCTGGATCACAAAAGGGGTGACCCCAAGTGTAAAGGTAAGGCACTTGGAGTACAGGCTGTCAGCCTGACCTACCCTTACCCCGTGTCTGAGGTGGAGGCCACTGTCCTCCCCTCCTCTACAGGAATCACATTTGGTGCTCCAGTAGAGATTTCCTTAGTGTCCCTTGGGGCCTGGGACCAGTACGCAGAAGTACTGGCGACTATCCCGCAGAACACCCGTAGGTTTTTGAGAAGTGTCCTCTTGAATGGCCAGCCTTCTACTGGTTTGAGAGACACTGGGGCAAGCATGACAGTGGTGGACAGGACCCTGCTCAAGCCAGAGGACTATGTAGGTGCTCCTCTGAGAACCACCAGGTTAGCTGGTGGGCCTCCCAAATTATCGCCTGTAGCCCTAGTCACACTCATGATTGGAGACAAGACAGCAAAGCTTCCTGTCCTGGTTCAGGACAATGTCCCTGCTAACATTCTGTTAGGAAACGATCTAGTAGAGTTGGGGTTGATCTCGGATGGTCTTCCCATGACTGCTGCTGCAGTCACTAGGTCACAGGTGACACCGGGTCTGGCTGTGAGTCAGGTATCCGAGCCAAAGGCGAGGCCTAAGGCAAGAAGAAGGAAGACCAAGAAGGCCACCTCTGTGGAGGGAACACCTTCTCTTCCTGCTGTTCCGACAGCACCCAATGGGATCCATGCTCCGGACGGGCTGGGTCCAGCGGAAAACCCAAACTCAACTCCTGTGGGAGAAGAGACAGAAGACTCTCCTGTGGGAGAGGTTCTCAACCCGGAGGATCATCCCGACCTTCAATGCTTGTTAGCTGAAGGGGGACCCTCCCGGGCAGACTTCTGTAAGGGACAGAGAGAGTGCCACTCTCTCGAGGGCCTGAGGAAACAGGCCCTGTCCCAGGCACAAGGTGAAGTGCCTAGGACATTCAAGATTTATTGGGAGGGTGAGCTCCTTGTTAGTGAGCCCACTAAGCCCGAACCTGGTGCCCGCAAGAGGTTGGTGGTACCCCAGGTTTACAGGCCCTTCCTACTGCAGTTGGCGCATGAGGTGCCCTTGGCTGGTCATCTTGGGACCAAGAAGACTAAGCAGAGGCTCTCTGCCCATTTCTACTGGCCACGGATGGGAGTAGAGGTGGAGTCCCACTGCAGGACCTGCCCAACTTGTCAGTTGTCTGGCAAGACTGGAGGCAGGGTCATTGCCCCACTGCAGCCATTACCAGTGGTTGGCACCCCATTTGAGAGGGTGGGCATCGACATCGTCGGTCCCCTTGACCCTCCCACTTCAGGTGGACATCGGTTCATCCTGGTCTTGGTAGATCATGCCACCAGGTACCCTGAGGCAATACCCCTTCGGACTGTTACTGCCAAGGTGGTTGCCAGGGCTCTCCTGGGCATTTTCACCCGTGTTGGATTCCCCAAGGAGGTTGTCTCTGACCGAGGATCCAACTTCATGTCTAGTTACATGAAAACCATGTGGAAAGAGTGCGGGGTAACCTACAAGTTCTCCACCTCTTACCACCCCCAGACCAATGGTCTGGTTGAGAGATTTAACAAAACTCTCAAGGGCATGCTAGGTGCTTTGGAAGAGCCCCTAAGGAGGAAATGGGATCTCCTCCTGCCATGCCTGCTGTTTGCTTACAGAGAGGTACCTCAAGAGGGTGTTGGTTTCAGCCCCTTTGAGTTACTCTTTGGACATCCCGTGAGGGGGCCCCTCGCCTTGATCCGAGAAGGCTTGGAAGCCACCCCTCCAGGTCCCGCCAAGCAAGTGGGGGACTATGTGTTAGGCCTCAGGCGGAGGATGACACAAATGATGGGTCAGGCAACAGCAAATCTCAAGGCCAGCCAGGAATTGAATAAGTACTGGCATGACCTGAAAGCTTCGCAAGTGGATTGGACTCCGGGACAGGAAATCCTTGTGATGGAGCCTACCAAGCCTAGAGCTTTGGCAGACAAGTGGACTGGACCCTTCAGGATCATCTCCAAGATGGGCGAAGTCAATTATCTGGTGGACATGGGAGCCTCTGGGGTAGCCCCCCAGGTATTCCATGTCAACAGGCTCAAGCCTTTCCACAGGCGAGCAGAGGTCTCATGTCTCTTGCTAGCTTCAGGGCAAGAAGAGGATGAGAGTGAGCCCCTTCCTGATTTGCTGCATAGCAACCCTCAGGATGGCTCAGTGGAGGGAGTACAACTCTCTCCCGATTTGACAACAGAGCAGCAGAGGGCCTGCCGGGCTTTGCTCCAGCAGTATGCCCCTCTGTTTTCACTGACACCGGGCCTTACACCGTGGTGTAAGCACGAAATTGACACTGGTGACAGTGTGCCTGTCAAAAGCAGGAGCTATCGTATGTCAGATACCGTCAAAAACCACATCCAGGCTGAGGTCGCCAAGATGTTGGATCTGGGTGTTATTGAACCCTCCACCAGTCCCTGGTCCAGTCCAGTGGTCCTTGTCCCCAAGGCAAGTTCCCCGGCGGGTACCAAGGATTGGAGGTTCTGTGTGGACTACCGAGGAGTCAATGCCGTCACCAAAACTGACGCGCACCCATTGCCCAGGGCTGATGAGCTCGTGGACACTATAGGTGCTGCCAAATTTGTGAGCACCTTTGACCTTACCTCAGGCTATTGGCAAATAGCTCTGACGGACCATGCCAAGGAAAAGACGGCATTCTCCACACCTGAGGGACTCTACCAGTTTAGGGTCATGCCCTTTGGGTTGAAGAATGCCCCTGCCACCTTCCAGAGATTGGTCAACCATGCGCTCAGTGGGCTGGAAGCCTTTTGTGTGGCTTACTTAGACGACATTGCCGTCTACAGTTCCACCTGGGAAGAGCATTTGACACATCTGGATAAGGTGTTGCAGGCCTTGAAAAGGGCTAACCTCACTATCAAGGCCACCAAGTGCCAGATAGCTCAGGGGAAAGTTACCTATCTTGGTCATGAGGTAGGAGGGGGTCAAATCCAACCTCTCTCCAGTAAAGTACAGGACGTACAGAACTGGGAGACTCCCACTACTCAAACCCAGGTGAGAGCCTTTTTGGGCCTCACTGGGTACTATCGCAATTTCATGGCAGACTATGGAACCATAGCTGCACCCCTGACAGCTCTAACTTCACCCAAACAGCCTAGGAAGGTTAATTGGACTGAAGACTGTCAGAGGGCCTTTGATGGCTTGAAAGAAAGTCTGTGTAGGGCACCTGTGTTGAGTGCGCCTGACTACAGCCGACCCTTTATCGTCCAGACGGATGCCTGCGACACCGGAATTGGAGCTGTCTTGTCCCAGTTAGATGACAAAGGGAGAGAACATCCTATCATATTCATCAGTAGACAACTCAAGGGTAGAGAACTTAGGTGGGCTACTGTTGAAAAGGAATGTTTTAGTATAGTTTGGAGCCTTAGGCGTTTTAGGCCCTACCTTACGGGGTCCACCTTCAAGGTCCAAACAGATCATAAGCCCCTGAAGTGGCTTATGCAGATGAAGGGTGAGAATCCGAAATTGCTCAGGTGGTCGATTAGCCTACAAGGGCTAGACTTCACCATAGAGCACAGACCAGGGAAGAGTCACGATAATGCAGATGGCCTTTCCAGAAGGTATGTTGACCGTCTGGATGAGGGTGTCTATCCCGTGGGAGATTAGGCACCCTCCACCTCAGTCTGGGGGGGGCGACTGTGATGCCGGAAATGCATCTGAGGGACAGGGCCTCTGAATCCTTGTCCTTTTTCTGTTTTTACCGTGTGTTCTGTCATGTTTTCTGCCCAGGAGTCCATGAGGGACTCCTGGCAGTGCAGCTCTCTTTTGGTTTGGTGAACAGACCCATGGGATACCCTTATGGCACCCATGGGTAGGGGTACAACCCTGTGCCCCTAGTGTATGTTTTTGGGCACCTGTGGGTGGCCCACAGAGCAGGGTATGGGCTGGTGGCAGCTCCATGCTGAATTTGACAGGTGCTCTGGGTGTCCTCCATTTTGGGATACCCAGGCCCTGCCATTGGAATCAGTTGATTCCTGATAGGAAACAAGATGGCCCCTGTGGCCTCTTGCTTTCTATTGCCTGTTATCTTGTTTTTCCCAAAGTCCTGGGAAGCCCTGACTCTGTCCCTTCCCCCTGACTGGCTGTTGGGTGGAAGTTCCATATATGGTGTTGTTGTGAAGGCCCAGCTAGACTGACTGGAGCCTTCCCAGTGACTGTATGTTATGGGTACCTCCTGTGGGTGGGACCTGGGTGAATGGAGTGTGTGACCAATATACACTCCTTGTTGTGGTTGTCTGGTTTCTGGCATGAGAGACAAAGACTGAGACAGCCCTGCCCGAAACTGGCCTGAATGCAGTGTGTAGTGTTGAATGGCTGGGTACTTGTCCCAATCCACATTCCTTGTTGTGAGTGTCTGAAAGGGAGGAGTGTGGCCTGAATGCACTGTGTGCCTGATTGGCTGACTGACTGCATGAATGCCCTTCTGTGTGATTGGCTGCTGTGTGTGTGCCAGCAGTGTGGATGAGAGACAGAATAGTATATCTGGGGACCTCTCACCACTGGAAATTGTTCAGAAGCATTCAGAAGCTGAGTCTCCACTCAAGAGTAACTGGATTTGCTGATCCTCGACGTCCAGCTGGAAGAAGAAGACTTGCTGTGGCATTTGCTTCGACGGAACTGAAGGTTGTCGAAATCGTCGAGGACTGACCCGAGAGAGGACCTGGTAAGGCGCCCTCTTCCCGTGCTCCGAGGGACCATCGAGCACCGCTGAATCTTCGCCGAAGCGCCCTGGAAGTCAGACCCTCGAAAGGCTGCCGACCCGAGACGGGACCGCCGAGGAGATCGAAGTGAAGCACCCGGACCTCGACGCTGTCGAAGTCCATTGCCGTCGACCAGGGTTCGCAGGTCTGTGTAACCGCTGGAGGCCCGTCGAAGTTGTGTGCCCAGCCGTGGGAACCACTTGACGCCGTGCCGCCGACGACCGGAGCCGTCCGCTCCTTGCCTAAGAACATTTGCCTTGAAGGACTCCCTCGTCCGCATCGTCGACCGCTTTTGCCCTGCCGGAGAAAGTCGAGGACGACCAACGCGCCGAGGAGAATCCGCCGGTGGGGTTCCCGCCACCTCACGATCCCAAAGACTCGAGCGACTCGACGCCCTTGCTGGGCTCCCGTCTCTACAATCTTTGCGGTCCAGAACTATTGTCATCGAGGTGCCCCGCACACCTCCGCCGTGCAGGACGCCGACGCCCCGACGCCGACGAGCACCGCTCGGACGAAGCGGCCGCCTCTTCGACATCGTTCTACCTCGTTCGTCGACGGACGTTCGACGCCCCGTGCCTCCCGCTTGAAAGGGAAGGCATTCAAGAAGGGCCGTCGATTCCCCGTCGCCGAACCCCGAGGTCTTCGACGTTTCTCTACGCCTCTCGACGATCCGTGACTCCTGCTTAAAAGGGGGTCATTCAAGAAGGATCTGTCGACGCCTCTTCGAAGAACTCGACTCCACCAGGTACATTGGGGGGGTAAAAACATTGTAGGAGAGAATAGACTATTGAACAATATCTGGACTGGGCTGGGGTTATATCTCTTTATTTTGCAGGTTGCCCAGGTGGGGGGATCTCCACACAGAACTGTGTCCAGTAGCAAGGGCCAGTATTCTGCCTATTGTTTCAACCCTCTGTTATCTCTCCTCTCTCTATTGCTGGTTTCCTTCTTATTGATCTGTGTGCCATTTCTACAGTATTGTGAATGCACTTTAATGAGGTCTAATATTAGTGGTACCACTTTAGAATTGTAGATATTTACCATTGCTGATTTTCCTGAGCACAAAGTGCGTTATTGTGATAAGTGTACATAACCCTTGAATATTAATTATATAAAGACTGTGTTTTCAGTAATACAGTGTGTGGACATTCCTTTGTGGGGGCTTGGGGATACACTGTACTTAAGAACCAGCCTGCATCACCTCCTGAGAAGCTAGGCCTTGATTGCTCGCCCATCGCTACCGTATTAGAGAATCTTGGCTGGGGTCCTCTGTGCCTCCCCTCTACCATATAGAGAGCAGAAGTACAGACCCCCCCACCGGTCTTCTTTACAGTGTGACATAAGACAACTGCCAGTCAGACACAAAGCCTTGCGGAACGTAAGCTGCAATCGCAAAAGAAATTCTGTAGCGGGGAAGGCAGGGCGGGAGCGATATGGAATACGTCGTCGGACCATCCCATCGAAAGAACGTTACCAGGTAAGAAAGTAACTTGTTCTTCGAGGGGATTGGGTCCTCCGACGTATTCCATATCTATGACAGACTCCCAAAGCAGTACCAAAGCAAGGAGGAGGGAAAGAATTTAGAATCAAAATGTAGAATAGCCAATCAAATAGCAGAGCAAAGGACCGCCTTGCCAAAGGCCAGATCCTGCGCTCAGATGGAATCAAGGGAATAGTGATGTACAAATGTATGTACTGAAGCCCAGGTGGCTGCATCACAGATGTTGCGAATAGGAACACCCCTCTGCAGGGCAGTAGACGCAGCCATACCCCTGGTAGAATGGGCCCGCAAGCCAGCCGGTGGGTCCTTACCCGCCAAATGGTAGCACTCCGAGATGGCCAAAATAATCCAGCGAGACAAAGTCTGTTTCGTCACAGCTTGCCCCAAACGCTTTCCAGCGTAACCAATAAAGAGTTGATCATCCACTCTGACCCGGGACATGCGTGAAACATAAAAGCTTAAAGCTCTCTTACGATCAAGCCTATGGAGCCTCTCCTCTTCCTTACCAAGATGCGGAGGAGGATAGAATGCCGGAAGAACAACCTTCTGGGCCAAATGAAATTCCGTCACTACCTTCGGAAGAAAAGAAGGACGAACTCTAAGGACAACCCTGTCCTTGTGAAATACAGTGAAGGGAGGCTTAACTGAAAGTGCCTGTAACTCACTCACTCTGCGAGCGGAAGTAACCGCAACTAAAAACACAGTTTTCAGAGTTAACAGCCTCAAAGGGCAAGAATGTAAAGGCTCAAACGGAGCACCCATAAGAAACTTAAGAACCAGGTTTAAATCCCAACCGGGCACCAGGAAAGGTGACGGAGGGAAAACATTAGTGAGCCCTTTCAGGAACTGTGAAATCAAAGGGATTTTAAAGTAAGAACACTCTTCAGACTAGCGCTTAAAGATGGACAGCGCCGCCAGGTAACCCTTAACGGTACCCACTTGCAAGCCCCTGTGGGCCAAAGAAAGTAAAAAGGACAGAACCATGGGGATGTCACATGCAAAAGGATACACATTCTGAACCCTGCACCAGTCGCAGAACTTACGCCAACGGCAACGGTACAGAGACTTTGTTGCCGGTCTTCGGGCCGAAAGCAACACCTCCATCACGTCCTCAGGGAGGTCCCAATCCTTATACCTCAACCTTTCAGAAGCCAAGCGTGAAGGTTGAGGGATCTGACCTCTGGATGGAGAACCCGACCCCCCTCCCGTGAGAGCAGATTGTCTCGGTAGGGAAGACGACGTGGAGGGCAGATGGATAAGTCGAGAAGGTCCGGGTACCACGTCCTCCGAGCCCACGCCGGGGCAATGAGGATCATCCGGGAACCGAACTTCCGTAACCTCCGTAGCACTTGCGGGATGACGGGGACTGGAGGAAACGCGTACAGCAGCGGGAATGACCACTCCACCACGAACGTGTCTCCTAAGGTTCCTTCTGGAGGAAATTCCCGCGAGCAAAACCTTTCGCACTTCCGGTTGACACTGGAGGCGAAGAGATCCACTTGAGGGGTCCCCCAAAGGGCGAAGATCTCCAGGAGAATCTCCTGAGCCAACTCCCACTCGTGAGAGATCGCGCTCTGCCTGCTCAGAGCGTCCGCCGTCACGTTTTCGGCTCCGGCCAGATGAACTGCCGAGATCGAAACTTCCTGCTGGATGGCCCAGAACTCGAGCTGCATCGCCTCTCTGCACAGAGGAAGTGACCCTGCCCCCCCCTTTTTGTTGAGGTAGTGCATGGCCACTGTGTTGTCCGTCAGGATCAGGACATTCTTCCCTCGCACAGACGGCAGAAAAGCCTTCAGGGCTAGCCTGACGGCCCTCAGCTCCAACAGATTGATATGGAGTCTGGACTCCGACGGAGACCAACGACCGCTGACTGTCAGCCCGTTGGCATGAGCTCCCCATCCCGTGAGGGATGCATCCGTCACGATCGTCACCTCCGGCCAGGGAAGCCAAAATGGAGTCCCCTTCATCAAGTTGCCTTCGACGGCCCACCACAGAAGGTCCCGGGCGACCGAGGGCGGCACCTGAATCGAGTCCGACATCCTGCCGGAGGACTGCGACCATTGCGTCTTGAGTGCCCACTGCAAAGATCTCATCCGCAGGCGAGCCTCTGGCACCAGAAGAATGCAGGATGCCATGAGGCCGAGCAACCTCAAGAACTCGAACGCTGGGAGCGTCTGGGCATGCTGAAACTTGTGCACCATCTGCTGAATGTGAAGAGCCCTCACCTGGGGAGGAAAACACTGCCCCAGGGAAGTGTCGAGCACTGCTCCGATGTACTGGAGCCGCTGTGTTGGAGTCAAATGGGACTTCTTTAAATTGAGGGAGAAGCCCAGCCTGTGAAGGGAGCGACAGGTGATCGATAGATGATCCAGGACTTGCTCGGGAGAGCTCCCCCTGATCAACTAATCGTCCAGGTAGGGGTAGACGTGAATCCCCCCTTGCCTGAGATGCGCTGCCACCACCACCATGAGCTTGGTGAAAACCCTTGGGGCGGAGGTCAATCCGAACGGCAGGACCCGAAACTGAAAGTGCGAGTCGCCAACCGCGAACCTCAGGTACTTCTTGTGCTTGGGATGGATCGGCACATGGAAGTAAGCATCCTTGAGGTCGAGTGACACCAACCAGTCCTGAAGCTGAAGGGCCTGGAGGACTTGAGAGAGAGTAACCATCTTGAACTTGTCCTTCCTGAGGAGTTTGTTCAAACCGCGCAAGTCCATGATGGGTCTCAATCCCCAGTTTTTCTTCGAAACCAAAAAATAAGGGGAATACCATCCCTTGTTCCTCTCCGCTACAGGCACCAGTTCTATGGCGCCTTTCTCCAGCAGGGCTAGAATTTCCTGCGCAAGGAGCGGATCCGGACTCTGCAAAGAGAGGTTCCCCGGTGGATTGTCGCGAGGCCTGTGCCGAAAAGGAAGACAGTAGCCGTGGGTTATGATCTCCAGAACCCACACATCTGAAGTAATGGCTTGCCACTCTACAAGATGCTGCGCCAGCCTTCCCCCAACCGGCGAACCATGGGACATGGCCTCACGACTGAGTGGGAGCGGCTGCGGCGTTACCTGAGGGCAAAGAGGCAACTGCCCGAGCGGCATTGGCACCACGGGTACCCTGTCGTCCACCTCTGGTACCCCTGCGATGGCCTCTTTGACTGCCAGCTCCTCTCGCTTTACTGAAGGAGGAGTAATAACGAAAGGAACCACCCCTCCACTGCTGTCCCCTAGGACGAAAAGGCGGAGGTTGGCGAACTGCAGCGCCCAACGACTTCGCTGCAGCTTTTGAGGTCTGCAACCTCTCAAGGCTCTCGTCAGCCTTGCTGCCAAAAAGGTGTTCACCATCAAAGGGCATGTTGAGGAACCGGGACTGCACATCAGGCGCAAACCCCGACTTCTGCAACCACGCAAACCTGCGTATCACGGTGCTCGCCGCCATGGACCTACTGACGCATTCAGCTAAGTCCAAACCCGACTGAACGGACTCACACATGGCATCCTTACCATCCTGGACCATAGCAAGGAAACCATCCCGTTCATCCCCTTCGGGAACATGTTCAGCCGCTAACGTAACACAGTTCCACAGAGTGTGCATGAAACGTGACAAGGCACAAATGGAGTTGGCCGCCTGAAGCGCCATACCACCAGAAGAAAACACTTTCTTCGCCCAGCCATCAAAACGTTTGTCGTCCCTATCAGGAGGGATGGTAGGGTACAACGCCTGCTTCGCCGGGGCCGTGGCCGCCTGCACCACCAGGCGGCCTGGTCAAGTACCAGGGGTCGCCACTGGCTGGACGGTATTTTCGCGACAAGGATCTGCCCACCGCCGGGAGACTCTCCGGAGCAGTCCAAGCCGCCGCCACCCTTCTCTGTAAAGCCATATGGAACGGCAGAACCGGGTCAGTTGGGGGACCAACATCAAGGATGTCCGTCAGATCATCCTGCACAAACTCGCCTGGGGGAGCAGACCATCCCAAGTACTCAGAAACCCTAGCCATAAGGCGCCGGTATGAGGAATCAACATGAGAGCCAGGCTCAGGCCTACAAAACTCCACCTCCGGAGAGGTGTCCAGTCCACTGGCATCATGCAGTGACTGTCTCAACTCGTCAAACTGACTATGGCCCGAGACAATGTCATCCGGAACCCGACTAGGAACCAGGCCATCAGAATCCTCATCCGCCTCTGAAATATAGTCCAGGTGGCGAAAAGAAGGCACTCGAGAGTGCTTGCTCTTAACCAGAGCCTTCCTAGGGGGTCCACCCGTGCCCTGGGGTACCTCCGACACGAAAGGCGTCGATGGCGTCGAGAGAACCGGCGCCAGCGTCGAGAGAACCGGCATCGGCGCCGAGAGGATCGACGTCGAGGAAATCGGCGTCGACGTCAGATGCAGCACCTCCAGAATCGGCGGCGTCGACACAGCCCTCGAGGCCAGAGCCCCGAGCGTGTCCCTCGACGACCTGAGCGTCGACGACTTCCTCTGAGCCAGAGCCTCGAGAAAGCCCGTCGACGCCCTCGACGCCACAGACGTTGATGCCTTCTTTGAAGACCTCACAGGTGCACACGGTCTCGAACGCGTCGAGGACCGGGACCTGGAACGGGTACGTCGAGAACGAGTCCCCTTGTCCGAACGGGACCTCTCCCGTGACTCGTGCCGACCACTCTTGCGAGCAGTGTCTCTCGACCTCACACGACCGACCCCACTCGGGGGCGCGGACGGCTGAGTACCCTGCGACTCAAGAATCGCCAACATCTTCTTCCCGAAGGAAGCCCATTCCTCCGGCGTCGCAAGGCTGGAGGGGTAAGCGACGTGCCGGGCAGAGCCCTCCGAAGAGGACCTGGAAGACGACCGGTGTCGTCGCTTCCGAGAATGCCTCGAAGAGGCTGAGGAGTGGCGAGACCGACTCCTAGAAGGAGACCCACGAGACTTCCGACGATGACACGGAGAGTCACCCCTCGAATCATCCGTCGAAAGCCCCGCAGACTTTGACTTCCGGGGCTTGGACACCCGACCTACCGACAACTTCTTCTTACGTTCGCGTAAGGCTTTGGACGTGAGCGACTGGCAGTCGATACAGTCATCCGTGTCGTGGGCCTCCCTGAGGCACCAGAGGCAGGCGTTGTGCGAGTCCGTCACCGACATCTTGGACCCACACTCCCCGCACTTCTTGAAACCCGGACGCGGGGTCGAAGACGAAGTAGACATCTTCAGAAGGAATTTCACAAACGAACAGGTTCGAAGAACCGAGAAGAACAGAACTCCAAAGAGTCGAGGCGTTTAAACCGAGAAACACGAAGCAACACGTTCGCGGAAAAAACGGAACTGAGGCTATGGGCGTCGTGCGTCCTACTTATCACATCGGATGACGTCGGAGGAGGTCCTCGACGACGGCTCATCGACGTCATCGACGCAGGACGCAGACGCCGAAAAAGTTTCCGAAGCAGCACAGCTGTGGTGATTACATGTCAGATATGGAATACGTCGGAGGACCCAATCCCCTCGAAATGGAGTTACAGGTAAGAAACTATTCCCTTCTCCAGCATTGGATCTTTCATGGATTCACATGCTTAGAATAGATTGTATAAGCAGTAACACCTGAAACGGCGGTGAGAATGTAATGTAATAATGCCTCACCATAATACACAATGCATATGTACAGCAGGAATAAGTTTACTCATATAACCTTACCCACATAAAGTATACTGTCATCAAAAGGTAGAAAACAGACTCTCCACAGCGTGGAGCTTACCTTACTGAAACAGATGGCGCAGGACAGCTCTTCCCATCTGCACCTCGTCCGCATGCTGCCTGGCAAGGCAGTAGTGGCGGGTAAACGTGAGGGGCACTGACCCTGCCGCAGCCAGGCATATGTCTGTTAGCGGAATTCCTGCCCATAATGCTGCTGAGGAGGACATTGATCTTGTAGAATGGGCTCTAGGATGCCCTTGCAGCGGCCTTCCGGCCTTGGAGTGGCAAAACGCAATCGTCGATGAGACCCATCGAGCCAATCCTTGTTTAGAGATTGCTTTTCCCCTCGTCGACGGACCATATGCTATGAACAGTTGTCGAGTAGACCTGAGTTCCTGTGTACGATGTAGGTAAAATTTCAGAGCCCTCTTAACGTCCAAGGTATGAAGAGCTTTTTCTGCTGCCGATGATGGGGTCGCGAAGAAAGTAGGGAGAACAATGGACGAGTGTTTGTGATACACTGTCGGAACTTTTGGGACGAACGTAGGATTAGTTGCCAGGACCACCTTGTCCTTAAAGAATATTAAGTATGGTGGGTCTACGACCAGCGCTTACAGTTCCAAGATTCTCCTAGCTGATGTGATAGCAATTAAGAATGCCAACTTCCACGATATGAATTTCATGTCCGACGTGTCCATAGGCTCAAAGGGCGGTTTCATTAAGCCTGCCAACACTGTGTTGAGACTCCAAGTTGGGGGAAAGGTTCGAAATAAACCCCTCATGAAGTGTTTCACAAGTCTGTCGCTGACTAGAGGAGACGACTGTCTCTTCCTCGTGAACCTCGAGATGGCCGCCAGGTGCACCTTTATCGATGTGAAGGATAAACCCCTCTCCGCCAAGAGAAGCAGGTAAGGTAGAACTTGTTCCGGCGTCACTGTCAACGGTTGTAGGCCTTGCTGTCCTCAACACCATTCACAGAACCTCCGCCACTTATAGGTGTAAGATTTGTTGGTAGAAGGGGCTCGAGCTGCCTGCAGAATTTTTTGACAATCCTCCGAAACGTCTAAAGCACCTAACTCCGAAAAGTCAGGAGCCAGGCTGCAAGGTTGAGGCTGTCTGGGTCGTGATGACACACCGTGCCTTTGTCCCGGGATAGTAGGTTCGGGACTCTCGGAAACGCTATTGGATGTTCCACCGACAGGTGAAGCAGGTCAGAGAACCACGGTTGCCGCGGCCAGTACGGTGCCACTAGAATTACCCGGCAACTGTATCTGCGTATCCACTGTACTGTCCACCGTATGATGGGGAACGGAGGAAAAGCATAAAGGAACATGTCCGTCCATGGGAAGGAGAATGCCTCCCCCATGGAACCCTCCTGAGGCCATCTGCTTGCGAATTGCTCGCATTTCTTGTTGTCCTTGGTTGCGAAAGCGTCCAGAGGGGGGTGACCCCATTTCTCGAACACTTTCATCAGCTGAACTGTGTCCAGTTCACATTCGTGTATCTGGGCCATGCTTCTGCTGAGGGAATCTGCTTGCGAATTCCTCACTCCCGGGAGATGGTGAGCCACGATGGAAATCTCGTGCTTTAATGCCCAATGCCATGTTTTCTGGGCCTCTATGGAAAGAGTTCTTGATCGCGTCCCTCCTTGTTTTCTCAAATAAAACATGGCCGTCGTATTGTCGGTCAGTACTCGTACTCGCGATCCCTTGATGTGTGGTAGGAATGCCTTCAAGGCCCATCGTACTGCTCTGAGCTCTAACACGTTTATGTGTAGGAGTGACTCTGTTGGAGACCAGTGACCTTGCGTTTGAAGAGTACCCATGTGAGCTCCCCATCCGGTTAGGGACGCATCCGTGACTATGGTTCGCTGAAACTCCGATTCCTGTAGGGGTACACCGTTGTTCAGATTGTGGAAACTCTGCCACCACTGAAGGGTCCGAAGCAGCTTGTCGTCGTCGACGGTTATCATGTCTGACCACGATCCTTGGGCCTGCGTCCATCGGTCCGCGAGGAATTCCTGGACTGGCCTCATGAATAGGCGACAGTTTGCCACCAGATGGATGCAGGATGCCACGGCCCCTAGGACCGAAACGTATTTCCTCACTGAGAGCCTGGTGGTTTGTCGTAGTCGGCTCGCCAGCTGATTGAGTTTTGAGGTTCTGTCGAGAGAAGGCTTCACTAGCCCTAACTTGGTCTTGAACTGTGCCCCCAGGAACACCAACGTTCTTGATGGCCGCAGAGAGGATTTTTCGAAGTTTATGGCAAATCCCAGCTGTTGTAGAAGCTGCATGGTGGCTTGCAAACTTGTGTTGGTCGACGCTGGGGAGGATCCCCTTACCAGCCAGTCGTCGAGGTATGGGTATACGTGGTGGCCTTGCTTCCTTAGCCAGGCCGCTACTGGGGCCAGGCATTTTGTGAACGTTCTGGGGGAGGTCTTGAGCCCAAAGGGAAGAACCGTGAACTGGTAGTGAGTCCGCCCTATTACAAATCTCAGGAATTTCCTGTGTTTCCGACACATTGGAATATGGAAGTACGTGTCCTGTAAATCCAGGGACGCTAGAAAATCCCCTTCTTGAACGGCGCGGATCACTTCCTGCAGCGTGAGCATTTTGAATTTTAGGCTCTTTAAAGACTTGTTGAGATCGCGCAAGTCTAAAATGGGACGCCATTTGCCGTTCGGCTTTTTTACGACGAAGTATCTTGAGTAGACTCCTTGACCTCTCTGTGATGTTGGAACTAATTCTATCACGCCCTTTGCTAACATGAGTGTTACCTCTTGTTGCAGTATCCTCAGATGGGAATGAGCGGTGAACACAGGTGGAATGTGCGGAGGGCTGTGCTTGAATTGTAGAGAGTGCCCGTTCCTTATAGTGTCCAGCACCCATTGATCCGTCGTTATTCATTCCCATTCGTCGACATATGCTGACACTCTTCCCCCCAGAACGGTGTGTTGTCTGTCACTGCTGATCTTTATTTTGCTTGTCTCTCGACGACGACAGATAGGATGGTCTCTTCCTGGACGTCTGGAAGTTCCGGCGTAGGTTTGCCGTTTGGGAAGCACGCCTGTATCCCTGGGAGGGGTAAGCCGACCTGCCAAAGGATCTGTCTCCAGACGCAGAGAATCTGGAATTACCTGAAGCCCCTCTAAAGGGACGAAAAGACTTGTAGCTTCGGCCACTCTGGAGGGCACCCAATGAACATGCCGTGTCCGAGTCCTCTTTCATTCCCTTTAGGGCCTCGTCTACCTTCTCTCCGAATAGAAGGTCTCCCTCAAACGGCATATCTAATACTTTGTATTGTACCTCTGGTCTGAAGTAGGTACACTTAAGCCATGACTGTCGTCGTAATACGACCCCATTATTGACTTGCTTGAAGCCTGACTCAGCGAGGTCCACCGCAATGTTTATTGCGTGATTGGAGGCTTCCTCACCCTCTCGGACAAGTAACATCGCTGCCTTCCTATGCTCCTCCGGAAGATGATCCAGCAACGGCGCTAGCCTGTGCCACATCTCTCTGTCGTATCTGGCTACAATAGCCAGAGAGTTTGCGGCCTTTACTGTGGTTGCTCCCACGGATAGCACTTTTTTGCCAAAGGCATCCTGGCGTCTTGCTTCGTTTTCAGGCGGAGTCGTGCACTTGTACTGGGCCTTCGCCTTCCTCGCCGCTGCCGCCGACACCACCAATTCTGGCGTTGGTTGGGAGGATAAACAATTGGGGGTAGACTCTGGAGCCTTACACTTTTACTCGAGGCGTCCTTTCACTGCCGGCTCCGAAAAGGGGTGACGAATTGTCTGCAACCCCTCCTTCCACACGTGGTCTAGTATTGGTATTGAGAACACAGACCTCCTTCTCTTACCCATGTGGTCGAACAAAAAACAGTCCTTTTTCTGTTCTTCCTGGGACAAACCAAATTCCTTACACGCCTTCTCCATCATAGAATGGAATGATGCAATGTCGTCCGGATGGGACGGGTGAGCTGGGCTTCTTGGGGTTTCTAACTCCACCTCTGACTCCCAGGTTGGATCCATGGAGGGGGATGATGAGATATCCGACATGGCTCCCCTGTCAGACTCCGAATCTGGCAGCTCACCTTCCTCTTGGGGTGCCAGTGCTGAGATTGGCGTGCGTAAGTGCGTCGGTGGACGGGATGGGCCCGGCTCGTCGACGGGTGACTGTGGCAGGTTTGCCTGAGGTAGTCTCTGGTCCAACGACTGTACCAAAGACTGAAGCGTGGACAGAATTTCCAACGACAAAACAGATTGAGGATTGAGAAGAGGGGCAGATACCGGTATACCGGATCCCCTCGTCGACAACTTGTCAACCACTCGTAGCCCTAGGTCTGCCGGGCCAGCTTTTCTCCCGCTCTCGTCCTCCCCCGAGGACAGCGACACATCCTGTTCTTGCAGTAAAGTATCCGGGAGGGATCGGATCAAAAACTTCAGGCCTCCAGGCTTCCTGTAGAACCCCCGTTGACGAGGCCACCGTTGCAGTCGTTGTCGGTGGGACGGTGGATACCACATGCATCAGTGGCAGGGTGGAGGCCGATGACTGGACCGCCGTCGACGACTGTGACTTAGCAGGTGGTTTAGGCGGTCCCGCCTTTTCCACACTTGGCCTGCCTTTACTCGACTCTCGACTCGAAGTCGATCTATGGTGATCGCCCGAGGAGGAATTCGGCCTTTCTTTGCCATGCTTTTTTGACGAAGATAACGATTCTTTCGTCGAGGACTCTCTTGCTGAATGACTCCGAGATTACTTTTTCCGTCGGTCGAGATTTCTTCGCCGGTTGTTCCAACGAGGCAGCGCGGTGTGATGTTTTCGCCGATTGTGTGGAGCCTACCTCCGAAGGGGGGTATGCCCCCGCTCCATCATTAAGCCATGCCACCAGCCGTCGATTTCGGTCTTTGATGGTCTTTTGAGAAAACCCTTTGCATATGTTGCAGTTATCAGCCGAATGATGAGGGTGGAGGCAGTATATACAATCCATATGTCCGTCCCCCTCGTAAACTTTTTTCAAGCCGCACGTCGCGCATGGACGGAACAGCGCTTTTCCTGACATGGAGGAAAAATGTCCTCGAACTCCAACTCCAGGTACACAACCTTGTACAAAATAGTAAGACGATGCAAGGAGATCCCACTACTTTGGAGACGGTTGAAATCTGAAGGGGAGCCGCGGGGGCGGGCCTCTTATACTGGGACGGCCTACGGAGCGTGCGTAGGCGGGTCCTAAAAGGACGTAGATACGACACAAAAGTGTCGGAAGTTTTCCTATAGGAAAAGGCTATATATGTGTACCGAGGGTCCCAGTCTGACGGCGGGGAATATTCTAAGCATGTGAATCCATGAAAGATCCAATGCTGGAGAAAGGTGTCTCTCTCATAGTTTTCCATCGAAAAAGTGTCCCTAGCACTCTCTTATGTCGAAAAACGTAGAGATCTGTGCCTTAACATCAAAGAAAGTCCTTCCACTCCCTCAGAGAAGTCCTCTGGCGGGACCGATGAAGGTGGGGTATCCCTGTGCCCTTCTCTCGACTTCTGAACGCTATCCTTAGATCTCAGTGGATCTTTGGGTCTTTCGGAGAGTCCCTAAGTCTGCTATTTTAGGAATCGGCTGCCACAATTCTTGCCAGGCTGACCTCACCAGGGACAGACTATGAGGAACGCAAGCTTTCCGTCAAAAGGTCAACAACCTCCGGTTCGGAGGCCTGATAGTCACTCTCGTTATCGTCACATTCGGTGGTAGCAGGAGTGGGACATACCGTAGGCCGCCCACCGTTTTACTCTACGCTCCTTCAAAGTCTTGGGGCGGAGGAGCTTACAGGCCGCACACCCTTCCTCTTTATGGTCGAGCGGCAAGCACCGGTTACACCGTCTGTGCAGTGGAGGCCGCTTTCATAGGGCAGGGGGGAGCCCCCCGCCCTCTCCAGGGCCCCCACCAAGGTATAAGTAATTTAAAGTTCAACTGGACTTCTTAGATTCAGAAGTTCTTCTGAATATTGGTGTGTATCTTATTTTCCATTGCCAGCACCCAGCAGGCATCAGCAGCAGCGCTGCAGTGACAAAAATCACAATAAAAATGAAATACCATTACCGTGAGGTCAGTCAGCTGTGAGCTGTGACCATCTTATCAGGACTGGCTGCAACAGCGGGGCGCGTCCCGTATTACGCAGCTTTTCCTATAGTAAGCTCCACGCACTTTACGTAAACACACTTAAACTTGGAGGCTGGCGGGGCTTGAGTTGTGGCCCCGCCAGTAATAATATATACGCAAACAGCACAAAGAACAAGATTCCACAAATCTGTCTCCCCTGGTGCATAGATGCAGAAATGTCACTGGCTTTTTGCCAGCCAATGACATTTGAGTGTGGGGGTGGGGTGGCAGCGCAGGGGGCATGCGCCATCTTCACTTTGGATCGTCGTCAGAGCCGTGTACTACTACTACTATAACTTCTACTAGCCGGTAAGTGTAATTGTGTATACTGTTGTGTATACTGTTGGGCGTGTTCTACACGGCGGCAACCTGGCCTTCATTCCCCCAGCCAGGAGCCCAGGCCAGGACAGTGCTCCAGGTTGGAGGAGGACCGTCCTAGTACTGCCCTGGAGAATGCAGGGCCTAGTTGGACCGTCCATGCCGCATGGCTGCTAGGCGTTGCTGCATCAGCGCTCGGCTGTGGCTCTCTCTCTTCTAAGTGCTATCCTGGCACGAGAGCCCAGCCGACCGTCGATGGCCTGGGCTAGCTGGTCACCCACTGCCAGTGAGTGACCACCAGAGACCGCGGCATGACGTTTGGGGTGCAAATAGATGATTTGTATTCAGTTAAATAAGTTAACGGAATACATATCATCTATTTCATGATGAACAGTGCACGCTGAGTAGCAAGCTGCACAACATGCCTCGGATTGCCTCTGGTGGCTCTTATTTGAACGCACTGTCCTTTACTTTCCGGTTCATTTGCGCCTCCTAACTATGGACAGATCCGTGTATGCTGTGCTATTATAAACAAGTGAAAATAACTTGCAGCTAATGATATACGACCCAATTAGTGGTTGTTTCAGTTTGTGCTTTGTTTTGTGTGTGTTTTGATTTAGTTACTTAAGAGCAATTGTCGAAAAAAGCTTTAAAAAAAAGGCAGCGTTTAAGTGCAAAGAAGAGTGACTTTTCATGTAAACGATGTTCGATTAGGCATAAAAAATGGAAAATTGCCAATGCATGAACATTATGTGGAAAAGCGCATAGCAAAATCTCTTAGAGCGCTGAGCCACGGGTGAGGGGCCTGGAATTAAATGGCCTGAAAGAATTCTTAAAAAGCAAATAAAGCACGGCCAAATACTGAATCCTATTAGTTTCAGCACCATGTGAAACAAATGATAGAAAGTGTTCAAGTGCCAATGGGTGTGAAACAAATGTTTATTTGAAACTTCCGTCCATAGCTTTTTGTCAACCCTAATGATCAAGTGTGGCTGCCCAGAACGTACGTACCGTGGATCTATAACGGAGGGTAAACTTGAGACAGCGAGCTGAACGATATTATGGATGGCACTGTGCTCCAATGCCTTGGCTTCACCCGTGAGATTAGGTTTAGGGACGTGCAATATGCATGTTATGCACGGCCCGTTTTGCTGTAAAACCAAAGGAGGTGCGCCTTAGAAAAAGCAGGCCGTCATTTAAATCCTGATAGATCCGACAAGCCATTATTGATGTTACCCTCTGTATGGTATCCGGAGGAAGATGTATAATGCAATCCTTGAGACAAATGAATGCTCTCTGTATGTGTTCACTGCTCCCTTGAAACATGGCAATTAGTAGGCTATGCTCACTTCGATTAGTGCTGGCCCTGAAGACTTGACAGTGCTTTGTACATCCAAATTCTGACACAGCTTGCAATCCTAACGGCCCACGCTAACCTCAGTACATGTTTGTGTAACGCTCATGATAGATGTAATTGCTTCCTTCTTTGAGGTACAATTTAAATAGAGTAACCTGTGCAGTGGTGGAAATGAAAAATGTTACTCGTGGTACTGTGCATCCACAACAAGCATTGACAAAACCAACAGTGTTGGCTTGTGTGCAAGTATTATCTGGGACAGTGCTCCAAGTAGGAGGACCTGTCCGGCTCGTAGAACTGCCCTGGGGATGCAGGGTCTCGACCGTGCCGTGGTGGACAGTGGACAGGCTGAGGCCGGGTAGGGTAAGCGTAGGCCCTGCCTGCAGCTGAATTGGCGCTCAGCTGTGGATCTCTCTCACCTAAGTGCTAGCCTGCTAGCACCACACGAGAGCCCAGCCCAGCGTCGATACACCCAAGCATATGTTCACCATATAGCTCTTTTAAATGGTTAACTGCAGAAGAGATTAATTCGTACATAACAATATCATTTTGATAATGGAGCAAATGGAATCACACACAGCATCTAATGCCAGTTCCTATAAGAGGCCATGCTAACTGACTACACACAGTTCAGTTTGTGAGAAGGGTTTTGTAGCACACACATGTATGACACATAGACCAATGCTTAAGCAAATAAAGAAACGAGAAGGTCCCTTCTGAAATGCAACATATAGCCTAAAATTCCCCTGCACTCTTTTTCTGCCGTCCGCCCACCGTAGATACCCCAGGCTGGGCAAGAGGCACCACTTTGCTCCAATTGAGTCATTCATTCTCAGAAGACTGCTTTGAAAAAACACTGGCAGGCATTTCAAGCACACAGTTTGTTGGTTATGCTTGATAAAGCTAGCTCAAAGAGATCCCAGGAGGATGTGTTTTGCATTGGGAAGGGTAGGAAGTGGGTGGGATTCGTCATGGGGTTAGCTTGGCCATGGGTAGTCAATGGGTGGGTAAATAACCATAAATTTTAAATTGTTCTGCTTTTTTATTAATAAGGCAACACATTTCGGTGGGGTGGAGGGGCTAACCCTTCAAATGTAGGGAGGGTAACTTCAGAGACTTTGGGGAAAGGGCAACCTCTCAGCTATTCTCAGTACAAGCTGCTGTAAAATACACCATCACACTTGCACAAGTAAGAATAATAAACCACCATTAGTATGTAAAACCTAATGCTTTTTATGTCATATTTTAGTGGGTTTGGACAGTAAATTGCACATTTTGGATGCCATTTTTAAAATTTTCCTGTGTGGAGAACCACCCTGGACCTCCCCTTGTGTGGTGTGGGCTTGCGCATGTCACTCGCTCCCAAATGACCACTAGGAAATGTACACCCCACCAGCTTTCAAACTCACCAGCCGCCACTGTGTCTGTGCTTATCCTTCCAGGGAATTTGCTCTTGCAAACAGAGCAACATTTAAATGGAGTCCTCTCCATAGGGAACAAGTTACTTACCTGTAACTGTTGTTCCCCAGCATGGGTCTGGCATGTGGATTCACATGCTCATGAATATTCCCCGTCGTCAGGCTGGGAATCCTCGGTAAAGAAATAATCAGTATCAGTTTCGTTTCTGATCTGTCTTTCTTAGTAGTAACCAATCACTGGTCTCTAGGTCATACTGCCCATAGCCAATGACTGCCCTCTCCCTAAGCCCCGCCAAGCCCCGCCACTGGCAGCCATCCTCAGATTTGGCAGCACGTAAAGTGGCAGTATGACCAAGTGAAGAGCTGCAGAGGGGAAGGAGGGAGGGTTTGCATGTGAATCCATGCCAGACCCATGCTGGAGAACAACAGTTACAGGTAAGTAACTTGTTCCTTCTCTAGCATGGGGTCTGGCATGGATTTGCATGCTCATGAATATAAGAATAAATAGCAGTACACACATGCACAACCACGGGGGGTGGCAAGTCTCAACATTAAGCATCTCTTACCTCCTCACCAGGCTCACCTTAAGCGAACAGGTTGCGCAGCACTGCCTGGCCAACTCTGGACTCCTCCCTGGAATCCCGGTCGACGCAGTAGTTCTCGTGAAGGTGTGAGTCGATGTTAGGGAGAATTCTCTGTAAAGGCTAATTTCCCAAACCTAGTGAGTCCCCCAGCAGCTTTGCTGGATTTCTGGGGTTTATTTTTTCTCCTGCTAAGAGTGAGACTCTTTCTCCCACTCGTAGACATGATTTGAGGTGTTCCTTTGACCGTGTATGTGTTTTATGGGCTATGGGGTCCTTTACCACATAGGGCTTCATGTGTTTTTGGTATGTGGGTTACACAGCACCCTCCGTGCAGTAACCCAGGGGTGTTGTAGCGACCCCCAAACATAGACTCCATACCCTGGGACTGACTACTGTCTCCCAGGGCATGTAAAGTCACCATTGGCTTTACTAGTCTCAAATTGTGAACAGAACCAGTACAAACCATCATATTGTGGACGTACTGGTCAGGGCAATTCGATTGCCCCGGGGTCTGTTGTTCGAGGCGGCACTGTCCAGTCCCCCCTGACCGAGTTTTGGCTGGTGGCAGTGGATACTACTTTTTATATTCGACCGCGAATATATCCCTATGGGATTTTCCCATTGTTCGAGGCTACCACTTTTTAAAATAGCCTCGAACATACCGCCTGTTTATTAAATTAATATAAATTCACCGGTTGGTATTTTTTGCCGAAACTTGGTTCCAAAATGGCTTTTGTGTTCGCTTCTGTGACTCCAACCCAAGTCGAGCCCTTTGTTCCACTTTTTGGCGGGCTTCTCCACAGAAGCCTCCAAAGGTGGTGCCACTCGGTCTGGGTACCACAGGGGGTGTGGGAGGGGGTTTAGGCACCCTGGACTGAGTTGCCTCGGCAACTCAAGTCGCACTCTTGTGTGATTGGCCCAAGTGGTGAGCCGCCCGGCTCACCACTTAGTATGTTTGAGTGACAGCTAGGCTGATTGAATGGGGGTTTTCTGCATAAAAGCAGGGCTTTGGGGACTGGAACTTCAGAAGTCGCCACAGGACCTAAAGAATCCGAGGAGGGAGAAGCCGAGCCGACCTGCAACGACGACACCACCGGTGGAGCCCTGCTGAACCGTCTCACGACTTTTCCCGACAACAGAGGAGATCTCCAGCCCGGAGAGTCTTCTTCCTTTGACTGGTGGGGATAACCAGTTTGCCCGTCTTTTCGCCTTCCTGGATCATCTCGTGGCCGCCATGCCTGTGCCAAGCACCCCGGCAACCGGAATACCACGGTTTACCACTACCGCAAAGAAAAGGGTGGTACCTTGTAACTGGGAAACTCTGCAGCTGGTTTCTTCCCTGGCAGCGCAACGACCTCCAGCTTTCCTCCACGTCGAGACCTCCTCTTCCTCTGGACGAAACACCGACTTGCACCCGCTGCCAGGAACAAATGCCCCTGCTGGAGCGTTCTTCCCATTTTCAGGTACTGTGTCCCGCCTGGCTTCCTTTGCGACAGATCGTTAGGGGCGACAGTAAATCCTCGACTTTCTAACCTGGGTAAGCCTGAGACCTGTTAACTAACTTGATCTCAATCTTTTCTGAACTATCTACAAAGACTCTTTGGGCATAACCCCACTGTGTGATCCTGGACACATTTCGCTTGCTCTCTCTAAGAGTGGGCTTGGCATTTGAACTGCCTTGCTCTCCAGTTGACTTTGCCTAACCTGCCTCCCTGTGGTTCTTTGGAAAGTATTGAAATTTGTGTGCTTTCATAACTATGCCTTTTTCCCTCCCTTTTTAAATAACCTATTAGAGTGCCATCTTTCTCACTAAGACCTAAGACTTGTCTAATAAGTAATTAGGGATAGATATATATATATATATATATATATATATATATATATATATATATAGTGACTGGGAGTTGAAATTACTTACCTCTTTTTGTGCTAGTGTAATTTACAAGTGTGTCTTTAAATAAATAATTATATACTTTTACACCAAGGCTCTGGTCAGTGTTTGCTTGTGCTACTGTGTCTCTGTACCTATTGTGTATACTCTATATATTGCCTAACTCATCTTGAGAGAAGTCTGACTGCTCAGCCACAGCTACCAGGTAAATCTGGGTGGTACAGACTGCTACCAATTGGGTTTACTGCCAACCACCTGTAGTCCTAAATCTTTTGCAGTGGTCCCTAAGAGAACTGCACAGGTTTCTGCCTAACAGTCGACCTCCACGTAGCAGCCCTGCAGATGTCCAGCAGGGGCACACCAGACAAGAACATCATGGTAGCAGCGATTGCGCTGGTCGAATGGGCTCCCGGAGAGCCATCTGGAAATGGAAGCCTTCGAGAGAGCCTTCCCTTGGATCACAGGTCCAAAGTTCACAAACAGCTGTGATGTCTTCCGAAAACTCTGTTCGGTCCACGTAGAACTTCAGCGCTCCAACTACATCCAGCGAGTGCAAAGTCCTCTCGGCCGGCGGCGAAGGCGATAGGAAAAACACTGGTAACACCAAGGGCTCGTTGAGATGGAAGTCCGACGGCACCTTGGGCATGAAGGAGGGGTGCGTCCTCAGCACCACCCTCGACTCGTGGAAAGTCAAGTATTGAGGTTTGCAGGAAAGGGCCTCAATCTCTCCCACGCGTCATGCAGAGGTGATGGCCACAAGGAACGCTGTCTTCCACGACAGGAACTTCAACGGAGCCGAATGCAAAGGCTCGAATGGCGGGCCCATGAGCCTGGTCAGCACCACGTTGAACTCCCACGCCGGGGCTGGAGCCTTCACTGGCGGGAACGATCGGAACAGTCCTTTCATAAACTCCTTCACCAGGCGATGAGACCACAGGGACGACCGTCCTGCAGTTCTGGTGTATCGGGAAATCGCTGCTAGGTGTATCTTGATGGAAGCGTGAGCTAGTCCAACTTTGGCCAGCGACAGTAGGTACAACAGCACTTGAGGGGCCGTAATCCATAGAGGGTTAATCTTCTGTGCACGGCACCAGACAGAGAACCTCTTCCACTTGTGTCCGTAGCACTTGAGAGTTGAGGACGCCCTGGCCTTTGCAAGAACCTCTCTGCAGTCAGCCGGGATATCATACCCTCCAAACTCTAGTGCTGCAGGTGCCAGGCCTGCAAGTTCAGTGACTACGGGTCATGATGAAGAATGGCGCCTCCTTCTCTGGAGAGAAGATCTGCGTCCGTCGGCAGTTTGACTGGCGGGGACGCCGACAAGCCCAGAAGGTCCGGGAACCACATCTCTGTCTCGGCCACTTCGGTGCGACAAGGATCATCCTGCACTGGGACCTCTTGAGTTGGTTGATGAGCCTGAGCAGCAACGGCAACGGCGGGAACGCATACAGGAACAGGCCGTCCCAGGGGAACGAGAAAACATCGCCCATGCTCCTCGGCTGGGGGAACCTGCTGGCGAACCTCTGGCCCTTGGAGTTCGTCGACGTCGAGAACAGGTCGATTTGGGGTTTGCCCTATCGCCGGAAGAGATGATCCACTTGATCCTGGCGTAGTTCCCACTCGTGGCACAAGCGCAGCTCCCTGCTGAGTGAGTCAGTGATGGTGTTTTTTATCCCTGCTAGATGAAAAGGTACCAGGAACATCCCCTGGGCAACGGCCCAGTGCAACAGATCCTGGGCTTCCTTGGACAGGGCTGGGGATCTGGTTCCTCCCTGCTTCCGGATGTAGAACATTGTGGTGGTGTTGTCGGTGAAGTTCCTCACCACCTTGCCCTTGAGGGACAGGAGGAATGACTTGAGGGCCCAGAACACTGCTCAGAGCGCCAGTATGTTGATGTGGAGTGGCCTCTTCTCCGGGAGCCACAGGCCTCTCGCGTGAAGATCTCCGGTGTGCGCTCCCCACCCTTCCAGGGAGGCATCCGTCGTCACTGTCACCTAGTATGCTGGGGTCTGAGAGTCCGTGCCCGCGGCGAGATACGCGCAGGTGCCCCACCATCGAATTGCATGGCGGAATGCTTCGTTGAGCGAGATCTTGTCCTCGAAGCTGTCCGTCGCTTGCGTCCAACGGGCGTCTAGGAACTCCTGCAGAGGACGCATCCGAAGCCTGCACAGGCGCACCAGATAGATGCAAGAGGACATCATCCCGAGAAGGGACTTGGTGGACCTCACTCTGGCCACGTCTGTGGCCAGCCGACGCTGTACCTTGTCCAGGATGGCCCAAGTTCTTTCCTCCGACGGCGAGGCCAACTGCGCTACTGTATCGAGCTTGGCTCTCAGAAACAGCGCGACCTGCGACGGGACCAGGTGGGATTTGGGGAAGTTGATGGAGAATCCCAGGTCCGTGAGCAGCCGGACGGTCTTTGCTGTGTGTTCTACGGCAAGTTCCCTTGTCCCTGCTCGGACGAGCTAGTCGTCCAAGTAGGGGTAGACGTGGATCCCCTGCCACTGGTGCTAGGCACTTGATGAACACCCTGGGCGCCGACTTCAATCCAAATTGGAGGGCATTGAACTGGTAGTGCCTCCCTTGGACTACGAACCTGAGAAACTTTCGGTGTCCTTTTAGGATGGGGATGTGAAAGTACGCATCCTCCAAATCCGACGATAGGAAGTCGCCTTCCTCCAGCTGGCCCAGCACGTGCTGGAGGGAACTTCTGTGCCTTGATGTATTTGTTTAGCCGACGCAAGTCTAGGAAGGGACGCCAACCTCCTGTCTTCTTTCTGATGAGGAAGTATCTTGAGTACACTCCGGAGCCCCAGAGCCTCTTTGGGACAAGCTCGATGGCTCCTTTCTTGAGCATCGCCCTTACCTCTAACAGTAGTTGAGGGACGTGGTTCTCCTTCCTGGCCACGGGAGGAATTGGGGGGCACTTTTTTTTTTTTAGAAATTCCAGAGTGCACCCGTGGGCCAGGGCATCCAGCAGCCAACGGTCGGTCTCGCTTGGAAGCAGCCTTGCCGCCCTGGCCTCCCTGGCGACGACGGCAAGATCCCCCCGGACTTGCCTCGTCCCCTGTAGGCTTCCTGCGACCAGGAGCGGGCCGCCTGACGGTAGGTCGAGGAGCTGCCGCCGAATCCTTTGGAGGCACCTTGCTTGCCTCAGGAGTTCCGAAAGGGCGGCCACCGTTGCTGCAGAAATCCCAAGGCCCGAGCCGTCTCCGTGTCGGTCTTGATGGCCTGCAGCGACTCATCCACAGTCTTTCCAAACAGATTGTTCCCGTCAAAGGGCATGTCCAAAACCTTGGCTTGTATGTCCTGGCGGAAATCCGTCGCCTTGAGCCAACCCCGCCGTCGAAGGCAAACGCCGTTGCCCAACCGGCGGAAACCGGTGTCGGCAATGTCCATGGCCACAGTTATGGCATGGTCCGATGCCACCTCACCCTCCTGTAGGATCGCCAGGGCCTCTGCCCTCTTGTCGTCCAGGAGGAAGTCCAACAGGGGTCCGATCTTGTCATAGCAGGCCACAATCGCTAGGGCATTGGCTGCCTTAATCGTCGTCCCACGGAGTCCAGCTTCTTTCCCTCGCCGTCCGGCGGGGAAGTGGAGGATGAAGCAGATCCCCCCCCCCGCTTTCTTCTTGGCCGCTGCTGAGACGAGCGAATCCGGGGTCGGCTGCGCCCTAAGGCACAATGGGGCGGCGTCAGGGACCCGGTACTACTTCTCGTACTGGTCCCTCTTGGCAGGTGTTGTGGATGGGTTCTTGAGGAGGGAAAGCCCCTCGTCCCAGATGTCATCCAGCAATGGCACCGCGAGGACCATCTTCCTCTAGGCCTGGCGCCGTTGGTGGAGAAAACCTTCCTTCTCCTCAGGGCAGAGTTGAAAAAGCTCAGATGCCCTGGCAATCATAGCGTGGAAGAAGCCAATCTCGTCTGGCGGGCACGTTCAAGGAATCGGAGAGTCACCGCCGTCATCAGTCCCCGTTGTGGCCGTATCCATTCCCATTCCTGTGTCGTCCTTCGGGATCGGGGAAGGCAACAAAGGCTGAGAAGGCCGTGTGGGCTGAAGGGGTACTGGATGAACTCTCCTGCTCTTGTTCGGAGGGCATCCCAACGGACCCAGTACAGCTGGGTCATCCGTCGGGGGGTAGGGGCAGTCTCGTCCTTATCTCCGTACATAAGGCCTGGATTGCCGTCAAAGTAGCCACCGAGTTATCCTGAGGCTCGGGTTCCGACGGGCGTGCCGGAGCGACGGTTGTTCCTCCATGGGAACCTCATCGTCATTGCCACCCTCGCTCTCGTCGTCCCCCTCCTCGGGATGCCTCCCTTGGGGCTGGTCCTCTTCCAAATTCTCGGCCAGTTCCTCCTCTGAGGTGGTGTCCGTAACGGTCACCGCCACCTCCCCCACTCTTTCCCCTCCGGGGTCTTCACAGGGGTCTTCTCGATGGGCTTAAAAGAGGATCCCCTCCGCAGAGGCAGGGAAACTTTAGGCCCCGAGGTCGCCTCCACTGGGATAGCCTCCACAGGCTTCGCCAGGGCCGCAGCAACTCCCTCGATAGAGGCCTTAGCCGGGTGGATCAAGGCCTTCGCCCCCTTGGGCACGCTTGAGGCCTTCACCTTAGGGGGAGGGTCACTGCCTCGCTCCCCCTCAGCCGGTTCCTCCGAGATCGACCGGGGCCTCTCCAGACGCTTAACCGGGTTCTCGGATTTCCTCTTCCCCGAGCCAGAGTGTTGGCTCGCGGTTGATGGCGTCGGTGAGGGTGCGCCCTGCCTGGCAGCCGAGGAGCCCGACCGTTCGGCGCTCCCGGTGCCCATGGACTTGCAGTGCTTTGCCTTCTGTTGGGCCCCCATTGCCGGGGCGCCCTCACAGGACTTAGAAGACCGCTCGGACTTCTTCTTCTCACCTGCTGGGCTCTTGCCTTCCAGCCAGTTGGAAAGACGGGTCCGGAAATCCCTCATCGTCTGATCCGGCATGTTAAAGCAAAACGCACAGTCCTTCTGCACGTGCGTTTTGTCCTCGTGGAAGCAGTAAAGGCATTTCGAATACTCGTCCTCCTTGAACACATTTTGTAGGTTGCATCCAGGGCACAGTTTGCCAGGAGTCGAGCTTCGCTTCTCCTGGGCCATGTTCTTCTCGTCCATAAGGTAGGCCTCTGAAACTTCTGGAATCCTCCAAGAAGCGTAACTCGACGAAAACCTCACCCTTGAGGGGCGTAGATAAATCCAAAACAGGTCCCCGTTGAACGGAAGTAGAAACAGTGGAGCTTGAGGCTCGATTAAACCGAAAAAATTATATAAATCTTTTTGAAAAAGCGCAAAACGCAGTAAAAGCTCGAGAGCTATAGCACGAGGACTCCCAACACTTGAATGTGCGGTAAAAATCTGAGGCTGGCTGCCAGAGGCGGGGTTTAGGGAGAGGGAAGTCATTGGCTGGGGGCAGTATGACCCAGAGACCAGTGATTGGTTACTACTAAGAAAGACAGATCAGAAAAGAAACTGATACTGATTTTTTCTTTACCGAGGATTCCCAGCCTGACGACAGGGAATGTTCATGAGCATGTGAATCCATACCAGACCCCATGCTGGAGAACTGAGGTTACACAGAGTGACTAAGACCAACAGGGAAAGAGGGAAGAAAGGGAAAGGCATTTTCAGTTTGAAAAGAAATGTCCACCCAACCCCACTCTCCCTACTGTATAGGCCAGCGGAAGGCCCAGCCACGTCGTCGGCAATGCCGACAGGATCACCTTACGTCGAACGTCACAAGTCTTTGGCCGAAACTGGAACAGCCGTCGAGACAAGGGACGGAAGGAGTGATATCAAATATCTTTATAGAATAATTCCAAAGGTCGTTGGACAATAGCATGTTTTTTACGAACTCTGCATAAGGGCGACCAGTTATCTGGGCGGAGAAAAACAATCTGAGGGACCTCGACGCTTGAGGGATCTTGGGTACACTACACATCACGAAGGGATAGTGTTACAGGCACACCCATGTCAACGTCCACTTTCGATTCTCGAAAGACAAGATGCAATACTCTGCAGTTATCACTGGATGTCGGCCTATGCACAGCATGTGATTCTAAGCAGATTGACAAACATCAGACCAGACTTTACCGTCTGTTATGAGGGCCGGTGGTGTGGTGATCGTGACCACAATGGCCCAGAGGACAGGGACAGGGACAGGACCTCCCCCTCAACGCTGTTTGGCCTTTTGGTCGGCGGCATGGTAGACATTCGGCAGTGGGAGGTGTGCTTTGTGCGATGAGCCCAAAAACACAAAAACGACATGCCCAAAAAGAAGTCACCACGCCAACCAACTCATCGTTCCCTCTATCAAAAGAGCTAACCCCAGAGGAATCGGTTTTCTCCACATAGCACCCAAACTATGGAATGCCCTACCCAACTCACTCAGCTGAACCCTCCTTATCCTCCTTTCGCAAATCACTCAAAACCACTCTGTTCAACTAGCTCCTCCTCTCCCCCATTCAGCATTTCTAGTAACTAAGCTGCATTTTATGTAACCCCCAAGCATGTAAAGTAACCACTGATTGCTATGTAACCACTAAGCTATGTAACCTCTTAGCTTGTAATGCAACCACCAAGCATTTTGTATCCTCTGTAACCAGCAAGTTTCTCTGTAACAGCGCCACAATGCCCAAGGGCTGCTGCACGCTTTAAAAATGCTAATAAAAAAAAAATGAGACTTGGTCGTGCTTGAGCCACTGGGCGTCGTCCACGTAGCAGAACCATCGGCCTGCCTGTTAGGGTCAGGGGCTCGCACGTGGGAATCCGATGACCCTTGGCATCACTGAAGACGTTGATGCCGTCAACGCTGGAGGCTCCCTCGACATTCATGGCAGTCTCGCCCTGCATGACGTGGTGGGCCCAGCGTTTGGTTTTACGGTCCTTGAGACTTAACAGTTTGCACAACTTGCACTGTCCCTCGGCATGATCCCTGGGAAGACAAAGCTAGCACACCCAGTGCAAGTCTTTCCAGGGGAATGTCCTATTACATAAAGGGAAACATTTAAATGTGCGTTTTCCATTCTGTATGGGGGTGGAAGCCTGGCAAACTAGATGGGAGTAAATGGGAATAAGCATTCTCTTAATTAAACTAAATATTAACCTCCCCCGCTCTCCCTAATGTGCAGGGCCGAGGCCCGTTGGGGCCTTCCGAGGGCGTAGACAAAGGATCGTCGAGATGGGTTGTAGTAGTCGACAAGAGAAACTTAACAGATATCGAAAGGACAGAAAGAAATACTAGAGTTAAACGTTTTCTAAATAATGCCAAGAAGGAACTCTGCAATATGCGTATGACCATGATGGCGGAAAAAAATCTGAGGGACCTCGACGCGTGTTGCACCATGGGTACAGTAGACTTCACACTAGGGATAGTATTACTGGCACGCCCTGCCAACGTCCCTTTTCGAATTTCAAAAACAAAAACTGCAATACTCCACAGCTACCACTAGATGTTTACCTATGCATAGCATGTGATCTAAGCAGATTCTACAAGCCTCAGAAATATACATATATTGAAAGTGCACATATATAAAGGGTATAATAAGAGTGTATTAAAGAGAACGTGTTTAAAACTAAAAAAAGAAAGAATAGCGCAAATAAATAAAACATTTTTTACTTAGACTTTTTGACAAAAGAACAATATCAATTAAAAAAAGGTAGAATTAGACTAAACCAAAAGACAGTATGAAGATATTAAAAAAGCAATAACGATACAAAAATAATTAACAGAAAGTGTAAACGAAGGAGCAAAAAAAAGTGTCAAATAGATTTTGTTTAAAAAAATAATTAACAAAAAAGGTATCGAAAATATCCTGATCTCCTGGAATACGAGTGGCGATCGATGGTGCCTACTCAAATATATTGAAAGGATATATTTAATTAATTTGGAAAAAAGAGAAAAATCAGAGTAAGTATTGACAGGCTGAATTGGCTTGTCGTAATGGAAGAAATACCTCTCACATCTATGCAGAACATTGCCAAGATAGACAGCCAAGAGAATGCAGTACCATTCCAAATGGCTTAAGGGCACGACCAATAAGACATTTATTCCCTGGCCTCCAGGAGGCTCGTTGTCAAATCTAGTATTACAAAACCTGATGACATATTTACATTCCATGCATAAGGGAAAGAAGCTAGAGAACATTAATAGCTACTCACTGTAGAGACTAACTTACTTTTAGTCTGTAGTCCCCTTTCCTCCATACTGCATGGGCGTTCCTCGCTAGGGACGGGAGACAGAACCTACGTCCCCTTTAAATTTAGAGGCACTCTGGGCACGGCTCTGGTAGCATGCGCTCCCCTGACTCCTTCCACCGGCGCCACTCCTCAAGTCCCATTGACACATCGACAATATTTAACATTGCCTAATGACACCAGTTTAATTATGGGGGAGGATGGTGGGACATATGGAGGAAATGGGACTATGGACCAAGGGTATGTTAGTCACTATGGTGAGTAAATATTAATTACACTTCCATCCCGTTTCCTCCATAGTGCATGGGCGATTACAACTGAATGTAGCCCCAGGGAGGAGAGGAGACCCTCCTTAAGGAAACATTCATTAGAACCGCACCTGACTTAGAGCCGGCGTCCAAACAGTAGTGCTTACTGTAAAGACTGGTTGGGAATGTCTTTACTTCCGCTCTCTATATGGTAGAGGAGAGGCACAGAAGACCCCAGCCAAGATTCTCTATAAGGTAGCAATGGACGAGCAATCAAGGCCTAGCTTCTCAGGAGGTGATGCAGGCTGGTTCTTAAGTACAGTGTAGTCCTCGAACCCCCACAAAGGAATGTCCACACACTGTATTACTGAAAACACAGTCTTTATATAATTAATATTCAAAGGCATGTACACAATCACAATAACGCACTTTGTACTCGGAAGCCAATAATGATAAATATTTACAATTCTAAAGTGGTACCACTAATGTTATCAAATCTCATTAAAGTGCATCAACTGTACGGTTAAAATGTCACAGATTAATAACGAGGAATCCAGCAATAGAGATAGGAAGGAACACAAGATGGTTGAAACAATAGGCAGAATACTGAACCCTACCACTAGGCACAGTTCTGTGTGGAGATCCCCCCCCCCCACCTGGGCAACCTGTAAATAAAGATATATAGCTCAAGCCCAGTCCATATAATGTTCGATAGTCTTACTTCTTCCTATTAAGGTTTTACCCCACCCAATGTACCTCGTGGAGTAGAGTTCTCAGACGATGCGTCGACCGATCCTTCTTGAGTGCCTCCCTTTCAGACGGGAGCCACGTATCGTCGAGAGGTGTCGGGGAACTTGGCGTTCAGTGTCGGGGAATCGACGGCCCTTCTTGAGTGCCCTCCCTTTAAGGCAGGAGTCACGGGTCGTCGAACGTCCGACGGTGAACAGGGTGAACTACGGCAGGGAAGTGGCAGTTTCGTTCCTAGCGGTGCTCGTCGATGACAGAGCGTTGGCGTCCTGCAAGGAAGAGGCGTGCGGGGCACCTCGGTGACGATAGTTCTGGACCTCAAAGAGATGATGAAGAACTGTGGCCCAGCAAGGGCGTCGAGTCGTCGGCATCTCTGTGGTCTTTAGCGGTTTTAGGTGGTGGGAAACCCACCGGTGGATGCTCCTCGGCGCGTCAACGGTCGGGCCTTCTCCAGTGGGAGACAAGCGGGTGACGATGCAGACGAGAGCGTCCGATAATCAATTGAAGTTCTTAGGCAAACAGGAGCACGGCGGCTCTGGTCGGCGACGGCGGTCGTCGACAGTGGCGGACAACAGTCCGAGTGCTTCTCCTTGGAGTTCCGCAGCAGTCCCCGTATCGGGTTGGCAGCCAGTGGAAGGTCTGTCTACCAGTGAGCGTTGGCAAAGATCAGCTGTGCACGATGGTCCCTCGTAGCTTGGGAAGAGGGCGCCTTAACAGGTCCTCTCTGGGTCAGTCATTGGAAACACAGCAGCCTTCAGGTTGCGAGGGAGAGCCACAGCACTCCTTCTCGTCCAGCGGGGGTTTCAAGGTCAAGCGTCAGTTACTCCAGTTACTCGTCGTAGTGGACTTCAGCTTCTGAACACGATTCCTAGCAGGAAGAGGTCCACAGATATACTGTTGATCTCCCATTCATTACGCTGGGTCACACTCAAGCATCCAATCACGACTACGGGCATTCATGCAGGCAGGCAGCCAATCAGGCACACAAGGTATTCAGGCCATTCACTTCTCTCCAGACACTCACAACAAGTTATGTGTATTGGGACAAGTACCGAGCCATTCAACACTCCAAGCTGCATTCATCCCGGTTTCGGGCAGGGTTGTTTCAGTCATTGTGTCAACCACCAGATACTAGACACCCACAACACAGAATGCATATTCGTCACACACTCTATTCACCCAGGTCCCACCCACAGGAGGTACCCACAACATACATCACCGGGAAGGCTCCAGCTAGTCTGGCCGGGCTTTCACAACACCACCATATATGGCATTTCCACCCAACAGCCAGTCAGGGGGAAGGGACAGAGTCAGGGCTCCCCAGGACTTTGGGAAAACAAGGTAATGGGTAATAAAAAGCAAGAGGCCACCGTGGCCATCTTGTTTTCCATCAGGAATCAACTGACCCCAATGGCAGGGCCAGGGTATCCCAAAATGGAGGATACTCCGCGCACCTGTCAAATTCAGCATGGAGCTGCCACCAGCCCATACCCTGCTCTGTGGGCCACCCACAAGTGCCAAAAAACATACACTAGGGTTCAGGTTTGTACCCCCATCCATGGGTGCCATAAGGGTATCCCATGGGTCCGTTCACCAAACCAAAAGAAAGAGCTGCACCGCCAGGAGTCCCCCATGAACTCCTGTGCGGAAAACACGACAGAACACATGATAAAAAGCAGTAAACGACAAGGATACGGAGGCCCTGTCCCTCCGATGCATTTCCAGCATCACACTTACAGAAAGCCAAAAGGGATGGCCCAGGTGCCCCCCCTGCCGATGACCTGCCACGGCACCTGCCGCTGGAATATGATGGCCGTGACCTTGGCTCTGACAGCGTGGGCATGCATGTTAGCTGGAAGCGGTTTGTGCTGCCCCTCATAGGCCTCCTTGATTGCCAAAAACCATCCACCTTGCTATAGAGGCCTTGGATGCCCAATAACCGGGCTTGACCACCCCCCCCACACCCCCAACCCACAAAGGTGACGAACTGCACATCCTACTTGCGGAAGCCCTTGGTCCTTTCAATAGAGTTTCAGAGCGCGTCTGATATCCAGACAGTGCAAGACCCTTTGAGGATCGTCCTTAGGGTCAACAAAAACGTAGGTAGGACTATTTCCTCATTCAGATGGAAAGCAGAGGGTACCTTAGGTAGGAACATGGGGTGAGTCCGAAGGACCACCTTATCCCTGTGAAAAGTGCTATGGGTTCTGAAGCCACCAGAGCGTGGATTCCACTGACTCTGCAAGTTGAGGTGAGGCCCACTAATAAAGCTGTCCTAATGGTGACCAGCATGATGTCCACAGACACCAATGGTTTGAAGGGCTTGTGCGTCAAGGCGCCCAGCACGACATTAAGGTCCCACATGGAGTGTGGCCTTTTGATGGGCGGGTAGTGCCTGGAGAGGCCCGCCAAATGTCTTCTGACTATCAGGTGGGAAGAGGAGAAAATCCCCTCCTTGGAATTCCTGTAGGCCCCTATACCTGGCAAATAGGTGCTATTAGACTGGAGGGTATATTCCCGCTCTGTCTGGGACTGGGATGTAGGACTAACATACAAAAAAGAATGTCTCAACAGGAAGAACTGTGTGCTTTAACAGTGCGAAAAGTCACTGTGAGCTGCCTCATTAGATGGCTACTGAGAGCCAAACACCCTTCATAAGGTGTGTGTAATCAACACCTAGTATCGTGTCCTTGAGTTGACTCTTCAGGAGGGAGAGCCAGCACCCTGTGTTCATTACTGACACGTTGTGGTATGTCCTCGTATCGGCTCCCTGATCTACAGGAGCTGGCACACACTGTGCTGGAAACTTAGCGTTTGTGTAGCTTTCACATATTTATTCTTTTTTATAGATTGATTTTACAGAAATGGAGACCTATCAAATAGCAGCATTCCAGAATATTTTGTCCACAACAAGTGCTTCCCTATTGGACCTCAATTCGCTCAACCAATGGGACAGTTTCTAAACTTCAAACAAATGATCTATGTAGACACAATGAGAGCTTGGCTATTTACAGATTGGGTCCTGGTCAGAATACACTATGATTTAGGCAGTCTTTTTGCAATCTGTCTTTGGTTTTGTTAAAATAATTAAGATACTCACTGTAGTAACTAGCGTACTCCTAGTGCACAGTTACCTTTCCATACTGTATCAGCGTCCCTTCCAAGGGACGGGAGACGGAACCTTTTTCACCAGAAAAAACCTTCTTCCCCTTTAAATTTAGAGGCACGCTGGGGTGCGGCCCAGGGAGCATGCGCTGCCCTGACTGCGCTCTCCGGCGCCACACCTCAGTCCCCATTGACGCGTCAACAATAGATTTAACATTGCCTAATGACACCAGTATTATTAGAGGGGGGAGTTGGCGGGACGTATGTAGGAAAGGTGACTAGGGACTAAGAGTACGTTAGTCACTACGGTGAGTAATTTATAATTACTCTTACGTCCCGTCCCCTTTCCTCCATACTGTATTGGCGATTACACCTGAATGTAGCCCCAGGGTGGAGGAGGCCCTCCTTCAGCAAACAGGTTCCTGAGAACCACCTGTCCGAAGGCCGCATAAGACCTAGAGAAGGCATCCAAACAGTAATGCTTACAGAAAGCCGAGGGAGAGGCCCAAGTGGCGCCCTGTTTATGACCTAGGGACATGGTGCTGGAATGCGATGGCCGTTGCCTTGGCCGTGACTGCGTGGGCATGCATGTTGGCCAGAAGTGGCTTGTGCTGACCCTCGTACGCCTCCTTGATGGCAGAGACCATCCAGTGGGATATGGAAGCCTTAGAGGCCTGATAGCCTGGCCTCGAGCCTCCAAAAGTGACAAACAAAGCGTCCGACTTGGGGAAGCCATTGGTCCTGTCCAAGTAGAATCTTAGGGCACACCTGCCATCCAGGCAGTGCAGCACTTTGTGCTTCATCCTTGGGATCAGGAAAGAATGTAGGAAGGACTATTTCCTCGTTCAAGTGAAACGCAGATGGACCCTTGGGCAGAAATGCCGAGTACGTCTGCATAACTACCTTGTCCTTGTGAAAGGTGGTATATGGTTCAGAGGCGACCAGCGCCTGGATCTCACTGAATCTGCGAGCCGAGGTAAGTCCGACTAGTAAGGCCGTCTTGATGGTGACCAGCCTGATGTCCAGGGACGCCATTGGCTCGAATGGTTTGTGCGCCAGGGCAGCCAAGACTATGTTAAGGTCCCACACAGGGTGCGGCCTCTTGACTGGCGGGTAGAGCCTAGCAAGACCCGTCAGATGTTTCTTAACGATAGGGTTGGAGGAGGAAAAAATGCCTTCCTCCGAGTTCTTGTAAGCCCCAATGGGTGCAAGGTATGTGCGGCAGGTGTCCACCTGTACGCCCGAATGAGCGAGGTGCGCCGAAAAGGAGAGCATGGGGTCCAAAGTGCAGACCAGGGGGTCAATTCCCTTGGAGTCTGCCCAGTGGCAGAATCTGGTCCATTTGCTTTTGTACTGGGCACAGGTGGCTTTGCTACTGGCGCCTTGTATGATCTCCAGATTGGCCTGTGAGAGGCTAAGGTGCCGAAGCATTACCTGCCCAGTCACCATGCTGTGAGGGTTAGTTTACCTAGCACAGGGTGGATGTGTCTGCCCCCCTACTGCGCCAGATGATTTGCTGGGCCCATCGGGAGGTGTATAGGGGGCACCTCAGAGGGGCTGAGGAGCACCGAAAACCATGGCCTGGCCAGGTACCATGGAGCCATCATGATGAGGAGTCGGTGAGACACCTTGATCTTGCAAATTACCCTGTGGATCAGAGGAGTGGGCAGAAAGGCGCAAGCTTTCATGCCGGTCCACTGGAGATTAAATGAGTCACCCAGAAAGCAGGGGCCCTGACCCTGAACTGGGGACACTTCTTGTTGTGCCAGGTGGCAAAGAGATCCACGTGGGGGTGACCCCAACATGTTGAAAATCTCCTGAATAACAAGGTCGTTTAGCTGCCACTCGTAATTATCTGCTCCCAGCCTGCGGAGCCTGTCCGCTTCCAGGTTGGATTCCCCCGGGAGGTGGACTGCTAGAGGTAAATGTCGTTTTCCAGGGCCCATTCCCACATGCTGAACGCCAGTCTGCACAGAGGAGGGGGGGGGGGATCTGGTGCCTCCCTGCTTGTTGAAGTAGTACATGCTGGTCGAGTCAATTCTCTGGATGAGGACATCCTTGCCCTTGAGAAGTGGTAGGAATGCTCCGAGCGCTAGCCAGATGGCTTTCAGCTCCAACCAATTGATGTGGTATTCCTGCTCCTGTCGAGTCCAGGTGCCGTGGACCGAGAGATCGTCCAGGGTAGCTCCCCAGCCCTCAAGCGAGGAATCTGTGGTGATGGTGGCCTGCGGAGAGGGCGGCCGACAGGGCTTGCCCGTCCGTAGGTTGCAGTCCATGGAGCACCATGTTAGGTCCGGGTGGAGAGATGGAGGAACGTTGATGATCTCAGATTGCGAGCCAGCTCCTGATTCCATGAGGCTGCAAAGTGCAGCTGAATCCTATTCATCCTTAGTCTTGTGTGCGGCACGGCTAACAGGGCCGCTGTCAATAGACCCAAGAGATGTTGGTACCACCATGCCACCCAAGAGATGTTGGTACCACCATGCCAAGGTCACCTCTCTGCTGAGGAAGTGGATGGTGGCCCTTTTGATGGCCGAGATTTTATCCTCCGACGGGAAGACCCTCTCGGAGCATGTGTACCAAATGAGTCCCAGAAACGTCAGAAGCTCCAGCTGTGACTTCTTGAGGTTGAGCGAGAAGCCCAGATCGTGCAGTGTGTTCATAAGGGCATGGGCGAACCGCTTCCCGAGATGTAGCCCCGATGAGCCAGTCGTCGAGGTATGGATAGATGTGGAGGCCCTGTGCTCTGAGGAGGGCCGCCACAGCGTTCATGAGTCTGGTAAAGACACTGGGAGCCGAGTTGAGGCCAAAAGGAAGGACCTTGTATTGAAAATGGAAGCCCATGATCCTGAACCGTAGGAAAGAACGATGGGGCTGCCAAATCAGATCGGGACGTGTAGGTACGCGATCTTCAGGTCCAGGGAGCACATCCAGTCTCCCTTGTCCAATGTCTCCGCAATGAAAGCTGCCGTAACCATCTTGAATTTTTGCAGGGGTAGGGAGAGGTTGAGGATGGAAAGGTCCAGCACAACTGTCAGGCCCGCCTGGTTCTTTTGAAGGGCGAAAATCCTGGAGTGAAAGCCAAAGCCTCGCTGGGAGGCTGGAACTTCCTCCACTGCCTGGCTCTCTACGAGCGACCGGATCTCCGCCAAAAGAGTTGCTGTCCCAACCTGTGGGAGTGGCAGGGAGGAGGGAGAATACGGTGGGATAGGAAGGTAGTACCCCGTGGATACTAAGAGAATCCAGGGGTCAGTGAAATTCTGGCACCAGAATTGTGCATGGAGAGCAAGCCTGCCCCCCCCCCCCCACCGGAGACACATGGATCCGAAGGGGCATGTCATGCCTTTACCTCGAAGGCCGACGCTGAGGAGGGGGACTTGAAAAAAAAACACTTACTTTACACCCCGCCCTTTTTGTTTGCACCAGTTCTGAGACAGCAAGAGGTCCGGATGCCTGGATCTGCGTTCCTGGAAGCCGCGGAACCCCCATATGTACGAGCCTTTTCCAGGCGCTGCTGAGATTGGGTGTACGATTTGGGCGTGGTCTTTGTAAGAATGGATAGAGACTTTACCGTTAGTAAGCTGTTCTTTTTGTCCAGCTCTTTGTCCGTAGAGGAGTGGAAGATGTCCCACTCCCACCCCCTCGAACGGTAGATCTATAGATCTAGAATGCGCTCGTAGACATCCGAGTTGAATTTCGTTGCCTGGAGCCAGGCTGTTCTCCTCATGTCCATGGCAATGCAGATGGCATGGCCTGAGGTATCTATATGAGCCACAGTGGATTCCATGAGGTCATGCGCCACAAGCTTGGTTTCAGCTAACCCTGCCTTAAAGCGTGATTGGCACTGGGTGGGGAGTTCTGGGAGGAAGTCCGCAATTTCCAGCCATAATCTTTGGTTGGCGGCAGCCAGCATGGCATCTGAGTTGGCCTGACGAAGGTGCAAGGATGCGTTGGAGTGGATTTTCTTGCCGTACGCCTCAAAGATCTTCTCCTCCTTGCCTAGCCGCGCCTCAGAGAAGGAGGCTGAGGACGACTGAGGTTTGGAGTATAGTGATGCCGCAGCGATCACTGAGGAGTGTGGCCGAGGATGGGTCGAGAGCAAGAGTGTATCCCCCTCCATCTGCCTGTACTTGGCATCCAGGTGACGATTGACTGGCTATACCGAGTGGGGCTTGAGCCAACCCTTCTTGGCCAGGGAGACTACATCGTTTTGCAGTGGAGTCCGTGTGTTGGCAGAGGGGCATCGTGTGATGACTTCTGCCAGAACTCCCTCTGCCAGCTGCTCGACCTCGGGTTGGGGGAGGCCCAGGTACTGTGCCAGGCCAGCCAGATGTTCGTGGGAGGCCCTGGCTCAGGATGGCGTGTCCGGATCCTTCTCCTCGTACGTATCCTACGGACCTGGAGGATCCTGTGGGGGAGGAGGAGTAGATAGTGCCGGAGGCTGGGGTACAGGTGTTAGGCAGAATCCTGTGCAGTGCCCTTAGGGACCACTACACACAACTAAGACTACAAGTGGTAATACAAGCCTGTACTACATTGTTAAAGTTGTAGCAGTAGCGGTGCAGCCAGACTTATCCCAAGAGCAAATTAGCAGTAGTAGGAATTACACAAAGCACCACAATTACTGTGACTCAAGCAAACACTGGCTCAAGGTTTTTGGTTGAAAAGTAAAAGTACATTTATTTATAGACCATCTGTTTGTAAAACACTTCACTTTTATTAAATTAAAACCACACATAAAATACACTACAAACAACCAATTCTCTTGGTGCAGAACAACTCAAGGTAAGTACTTTACGATTTGACAGAATGGTGTTAGGAAACAAAAGGCGTTACCGGGAATACATATGCGATCACTTTTTGACAGTAATGAGAGTCCGGTCTTACTAAAGATACGCGTATCCGCGGGAAGAAATGTTACCGGAGTTAAAACACACTTCGCACCTGAGTTAACAAAAGAGAGTTGGGGACAAAAATCATAGGCAATACTTTCGTCAAGGCAGAAAGAATCAGAGAACACTTTCTGACAAGAAGATAAAAGTCAATAAGACTGTGCCAGTGTCAAGTGGAACCGAGTTCATGTTGTCGAGGATCACACAGTCAGTTCACGATTGAAGATTGCCAGAAGTACTGTTAGGCAGAATCCTGTGCAGTTCCCTTGGGGAACACTGCAAAAAGATTAAGACTACAGAAGTAAGCTGTAATCCCAATTGGTAGCAGTCTGCACCGCCCTGATTTACCTGGTAGCTGTGGCTGAGCAGTCAGACTTCTCTCAAGAAGAGTAGGGCAGTATATACAATAGGGTTAAAAACACAGTAAAGCAAATAAACACTGACCAGAGCTTTGTGTCAAAAGTATATAATTATTTTTTTAAAAAACACACTTTAGGCAATACACTAGCACTCTAAATAAAAAGCAAGTTAAAACACAGTCAGGTAGAGTATACACACCTCCCTTAATCACAATTAGACAAGTCAGAATTAAAACGCCACGATTTGTTAAACAGATGTGAGCGCATAACCTGATGGCACTCTAATAGTTTGGTTAAAGGGAGAGAAAAAGGCAGAGCATAAAAATAAAACAGGTCCCAACACTTTTAGGAGTTCTCAGCAAGGGAATAAAGGCAGTATACACTGTAGAGCCAAAGTTCATAGGCCAGGCCCACTTAAAAGGGAGCAAAGCGAAATGTGCCCAGAATCACACTGTTCAAAAATGCACTAAAAGTCTTTGCAGAATGTTCAAAAGAGGTTTGGGCGATTCAGGAAGGAAAAGTTAGAAGGTCTGGGGCCAACCCAGTTGGCAAGCCAAGGATTTAAGGGTCACCTTGGGCAAACCGAAGAAAGGGAGGCCAGGCAGGGCACAATACCTTAAACAGAGAGGAAGCTCCAGCGGTGGCAGTTGTTCCTGGCAGTGGTTGCAGTTCGTTGTTTCGACCAGGGGAAGAGAGGATCTCATCGAGGAGGAAACTTGGGAGTCGTTGCACTGCACAGGGATGAAACCAGCCGCGGTCAAAGTGGTGAAGCTTGGCTATCCAGCCGCTGGGGTGCTTGGCACAGGCGATTCGACCAAGAGACGTCTTTGGAAGGCGAAAAGGGCGAACTGGTTGGTCCCACCATCTGACAAGAAGACTCGTCCGGCAGAAGATCTTCTCTTGTCGCCGGGAAAGTGGTGAGGTAGTTGCAGCAGGGCTTCACCGGTGGTGTCGTCGTTGCAGATGGCTCAGCTTCTTCCCTCTTTGGATTCTTCGGTCCCGTGGCGACTTCTCAAGTTCCAGTCCCAAAGGTCCTGCTTTTATGCAGAAAAACCCTCATTCATCATGCAACGACTGAACCGCCGGTGAAGCCCTGCTTCAGCGTCTCACCACTTTCCTCCACACGACAAGAGAAGATCTTCATCTGCAAGAGCCTTCTTCCCTTGAGCTGGTGGGGCAAACCAGTTTGCCAATCGCCTTCCCGGACCTGCCTTGGTCGAATCTCCCATACCCTGTACTCGGAGGCCGGATAGCCAGGCACCAGTCCACCCGGACCGCGATTTAAAAGGAGCGTACCTTTTATTCGTCCGGCAGCACCGCAGCTGGTTTCATCGCTGGGTAGTGCAGTAACTCAAGCCTTCCTCCACGACGAGAGCCTCTCTTCCTCTGCTGGATCACCTGAACTGCAGGAACTACCAGGAACAACCGCCACCGCTGGAGCCACTTCTTCATTTGAAGGTACATGGTTCTGCCAGGCCGCCCTTTCTTCGCGGTAGCACTAAAGGTGTTTTAAATCCTTTACCTACTTGTTGGGTTGGCCGCCTCTCTCTCTTAACATTGTCTATTCAATTTCTGCATCCACCTTTCCAAATTCGTTAACCAAAGACTTGACTGCAGCTACAAGAACATTTTGCTCCTGGGCCCTTGCCCTGTACCACTGACTGTTTTCTTCACTCCTGCCAGATTAAATGGGATGTGGACCATCCCCTGGGCGATGGTCCAGTGCCAAAGTTCCTGCACCTCTTTGGAGAGTGCCGGGGATCTGGTTCCCCCCTGCTTCCGGATGTAGAACATCGTGGTGGTGTTGTCTGTTGAAGACCCGTACCACCTTGCCCTTGGGGGACGGAAGGAATGACTTAATCCCAAAACACAGCCCACAGCTCCAACATGTTAGGAAAGATTCTCTTTACTGCACCTTTCCTTCCATCTTTATGGAGCCCCCAAACATTTTGCTTTTATTTTTCAATCGGCCCTGTACTTTTTTGCAGTGCAGTGAAGCATTAAGCTTCACTGTACTGGCCTTTGCTCACATGTTATGGGGAAACTGATATATCCTTAAAGCTATCAGTACTGGGAAACAGTGTTTCTCTTAGTCTTGTGACTATGTTGATACTTGTGGTTACTTTTGTATCACATGTGGTAACTTTTTATCATTGCACACAGAAGCTTACACTGCAGTGCAATGGGGTTCATTTTTGTTTTGCCCTAGACCAACACTCAAAGGATTTTTTGGTTACTCTAGAGGTGCTTAAAAGATGGGCTGGTGGCAGCAGTGACTTTTGCCCACTTTCTGGGGAATTTCCTTTTTGGCTTAACTGCGTTTGGCTACTTACTGTGGCTACTAGTCAAACATGGCTGTGCCACAAGGTTTTTCGCCCATTCTTTTTGCATCTTGTTTAGCCTTCTTCCTGGCATCAGAGGCCAGAAAGATCCTTATAAGGACTTTCAGTGCCCGGGAAAGCATCAGCTTTTTGCGGGCTACTGGAGGGCTTTGTGTGTTTGCAGTTAGGATGTGGGCTGGGTCAGTCTGACCATAATACACATCCTGGTTTCTGTGTGTCTGAGTGGTATGCATGAGTGTTCCTGCCAGTGGTCCTGATCGGACCACTGTGGGGTATGTGTGTGTGGGCTAGTTCTGCCATTGGCTAGTGGGAGCTTTGACTCCTACCTGGCTTTTAGGATAAGAAGAGGGCCCCTGCATGCATTTCTCGAAGAACCTGAAGGAGCCAAGAACCCGTCCAGCTGAGGCTGTAACCTGTCTGAAGGAGGCCTGGCAACCAACTTCTGCTGTAGTCCTGGTGGAGCCCAGTCTGTCTCGTGATCTCCAGTAGGCCTGCGAAGGTGCTACGACCCCAGGAGTGGAGGGAGCATCCATTCCCGAAGCCTACTCTGTGCCCAGCACAAAAACCGCCTTCGGAAGCGCCCGGGAATCATCCTGTGGCTGACCAGCTTCGTTTTTGGGCTGCCGGGTTATCTTCGTTGCCTTTCCGAGTTGGTACACCCCCAGCTGCCATTGCAATGACAACCTCTGCGAAATTTCAGCGTCCTAGCACCAAGGGGACCCGAGAAAGACCGGAAAGTCTGCCCGCGGCTACTGAGTCCTGCTGCATCGCTGTGCGCAGCGTGCACGGTCCGAAACCTGCTTTTCTGACCCGCCTCAAGTCCCTAGAAGGGTGCTGCATCGTTTGTTTCTGCATTCTTGCATCAAGAGTCCTTGCACCAGAAAAAGATCCTAACTGGAGAATCACTCGAACCTGCAACCCGTGAAAACCGCGGAATTTGGTGGAACAGCAAGACAAGAAACCATTCCTTTGTTCTGGAAAGTCGTGGGAAGATTCGGAGTGAGGGGGGTAAGTTACTGAGCTTTCAACATACCCCTACACTCCAATTATAAGTCAATGGACTTATAATATCCTTTATCCTAAAACTATTGGCTTTGCCCGTACTTGCCTTGGCAAGACTTCTGACTCTTGGAGGTAATTTTGGGCACTTGTCTATATTGAACCCTGGCTCTAAGAATCCATCACTGCACCCCAGAGACCCTACCTACATTTTGTCCTACCTCCTGAGTGCTGTGTCTTTGTATCCTGAACAACAGGGCACAGGGGCCCCAGGCAACTTAGGGTTGGACAATATTAGTTAGGGACCATCTCTGTGGACCTTTTTGTGTGCGATACTCCCCTATTGATTCCCTTGCATGAGTATTTTGATTAGTATTATGCACTTGAACCTGTGACTGTATATATGTATTTTAGTTTAGTCTCCCTGCTTGTATTCATGTTTCTTATAGTGTGTTGGGCCATAATTAAATAACTGTATTTTTATCCATCCAGTCTAAGAGTAATTTGTGACTCCCATTGTGTGAACTGGTGGTATCCAGGGACACTTCCTTTGGAACTCTAGGGTGTGTCCATGGGCAAGAGTGTCCAGCACCCAATGGTCTGATGGTCTTCCACACAGTGACGGAGTTCGCCAGCCAGCCTCCCACCGGGGGGCATGGGTGGGGGCCCCGACTCCACGGCCGGTTCAATCTTGTTTTGATGTTGAAGCACCACCTTGGGGGCCTTGCCGACGACGACGTCCACCTCTAGACTTGGCACGCCACCTGTATGTCTCCTGGGCCGACAAGCGGGAAGGCTGATGGTAGGACAAAGCACCTCCTCAAAATCCTTTAGACGAATTTAGGAATTTTCCTCCAGAAGTCCGCAAGGACGGCCGTCGCTGTTGAAGCGTGCATAAGGCACGAGCCATCTCAACTTGTCCACAGTCTAACAAATTGTCCCCGTCGAAGGGCATGTCCAACACATTCGACTGAACATCCAGGCGGAAATTAGTGGCCCTCAGCCAGCCTCGTCAACAAAGACAAATGCCTTTGCCCATTTGGCAGAATCCTGTGTCGGCAATGTCTGTGGCCAATGTAATGGCGCAGTCCGAAGCCACCTCGCCTTCTTGTAGGATCTCCAAAGTCTCTGCCCTCTTGTCGGGAAGGAATGCCAGGAGGGGGGGCCATCTTGAGCCAAAGTTCTCAGTCGTAACGTGCCACGATGGCAAGGGCGTGGGGTGGGGGGGGTGTGGGGGGGGGGGTGAGGAGGCCGCTGACGAGGAGGAGCCCAAAGACTTCTTCTTGGCTGCCGCCGAAATCAGAGTCTGGAGACGGCTGGGACCGTAAGCACTTGGGTTCAGAGCCCGGCACTCTGTATTTCTTCTCGTAGTAATCCCTCTTCGCCGGAACATCTCTGAAGCCCTGGAGATCATGGCGTGGTAAGGATCTGGCAGCCGGAGACAGGAGATCCACCCCCAGGCTGCCGCCGTCGTCCATACCAGTGCCCGTCGTCGCCGTGTCTTGTTCCGTGTCATCCCTCGGGGAGTGGTAGGGAGGTGAGGGGTGGAAGGGCAGAGGGTGTGAACTATCCTTCTCTTAGATGGTGGTTCCTCTGATGGTTCCGACGCTGCGGGGAGGGACGCTGGCGCAAGAGGCATTCTTGTCCGGATTTCCAAGCACAGGGTATGCAGAGCCATAAGAATGTCCGAGATATCCCCAGCTGGCAAAGGGGACGAGGGCGTTTGAGGCTTAGGTTGGCCCAGCGCGTTGTCACCTTCATCGAAGCATCTTCCCTTCTGGGGGACCGGGAGGTTGGTGAGGTCCTCCTCTGAGGAGACGTCCGTGCACTGGAGGGCTACCGTGCCCCCCTTCTCTGCGACCAAGGGAGACAGTTTCAGTGAAATGATAGCCATCATCTTGTCCGGAGTCTTTTCGATGGGCTGGAAAGACTATTCCCTCGTGGCAGACAGGGATGCTTTCGGGCCGTGCCCTGCGGATCCAAAACGGCGGCCTTCATGAGGGACACCGCCACTACTTTGATGGAAGTGTGGGCCTTCACCTGATGCACCTGGGCCTTCACGGTCTTGGCAGAGTCCCCAGCCTTCATCTTAGGGGGGAGGGTCGGGGCCCAGCTCCCCCTTGGCCATCTCTGCTGGGCCAGTCTGGGTCTTCTCCATGAGCTTGCCCGGATGGTCCAACTTCCTCTTCTTTGAAGAACCTGAGCGCTGGCTCGTGGTCTAAGGTGCTTGCCCTGGCCGCCGAGGAGCCCGTCGCAACGGCGCTCCCGGAAGCAGTGGACTCGCGGTGCTTAGCCTTACGTTGGGTCACTGTGGGAGGGGCGCCCTCAAAATGGTCTTAGAAGACTGCTCCGCTTTCTTCTTCTGGGCAGGGGAAGCATGCTGCCGGGACTCGCCCAGAGCAGGGGCCTTGGCCTGCAGCCTCTCGTTGAGGCGCTTGTGTCGATCGCTCCACGTGCACGGCACCATCTCCCGACAAGCCACACAGTCGTCCTCCAAATGCATCGGGTCCCAATGTGGCCAGTAGAGGCACATGGAATGTCCATCGTCCAAAAAGACATTCCGTAGGTTGCAGCCGGGTCAAACCTTGAAGAGAGGCGTCGAGTCCTTCTCCTCAGCCATGTCCACGCGGTGTAGGCCTTGAAGCTTCTGGAATCCTCCAAGAAGAAACTCAATGAAAATCCGCCCTTGAGGGGCGCTGAAAAATCCGAAAAACAGGTCCCTGTTAATCGGAAGGTTGAACGAAGGAGCTTGAGGCTCGATTGACCAAAAAAATAGAGCAAAACTATTAGAAAAATCACAAAACGCAGTAAAAGCTTGAGAGCTAAAGCACGAGGACACCAAACACTTGAACGTGCAGTAAAAATCTGAAGACGGCTACCAGAGGAAGGGCTTAGGTAGAAGGCAGTCATTGGCTGGGGGCAGTATGACCCAGAGACCAGTGATTGGTTGTTAGGAGAAAGACAGTTCAGAAGTGAAACAAACAGATATTTTCTTTACCGAGGATTCCCAGCCTGACGACGGGGAATATTCATAAGCATGTGAATCCATGCCAGACCCCATGCTGGAGAAGACCCAGACTATAGGGAGTGGATTCTTAGTAAGCTCCCCTTTCCCCTTCCGAGAAGTATTCGTGAAGTTCGAGAAAGAGGAAAGAAAAAATAAAGTTAAGAAAGCGAAAGAGAAGGAAGAAGAGAGGCTATAAAAACAAGAAAGAGACAAGGAGTGGCTAGAAGAAGCAAACAAGAAGAAATAGAAGCCCAAAGATTGAAAGCATGTACGTTACAAAGAAGGAGAGAGGAAGAGTAATTAAGGGAAATAAGGAGAAGGGAGGAAGAAATTAACAGAAGTAGGGGATTTAAAGATAATGAGATTGAATATGTATGTCGTAGAAGCATGATACCAATAGAGACGCAAGAGTGAACAGACGAAGAGAGAGGGTCACAACCGCCTCATGGAGGGTGGTGAGGCCCATTTAATATGCCGACACAAGAATAGGGCAGATATGGATTTTCAACAAAGTCAAGCGTGGATAAAAGGGTAAAATGGTTAGATCGAAAGGACCCTTTAAGAAAAACACCAGAACCAATACCATATACTGAACAACCACAAGCACGATAGCACAGTACCAGGGATGTGTCCCCGCCCTATGTCAGCAGACTAAGGGCAATGTCAGGGAGGAAACAAGCAGGCGATGATGCTGCCTGGAAGACGAGGAGTGTGGGTAGGTATGACAAAGGATCAGGGTTTTCACAGTTCCCTCTATTAAAGAAACGAGGGGGGGGCTGTCAACCACAATATATACCATGGCCCCAATGGATAAGGACGACTACGAAGAATTTGAAAACCCTCAAGGAAGGGGACGATTTAATGGTGCACCGCCTTTGATATGTTGGAATTGTGGAAAAATAGGACATGTGGCTAGAATATGCATGGAGGCATGCAGCAGAAGAATTGGCAAGCTTTAAGAGGGGAGACAGGATTTGCTCCACAATATGATACAGATTCGCAAGGATATTATGCCCAAGATCATACACAGAATCAGGCATATGCGCCACAACAGTTTCAGCAAGTGCCAATACAGACAACTGTCGCAACAGCAATTTCAACAAGTACCAATGCAGACAATCATTACAAGGAACGCAGCAGCAAACACCTAAGCAAAAACAACAGGCACAAACTCAACAAGGAACAAGTTACTTACCTGTAACGGTTGTTCTCCAACATGGGTCTGGCATGGATTCACATGCTCATGAATATTCCCCTTTCGTCAGCCCAGGAATCCTTGGTAAAAGAAAAAACAGTTTCACTCTCACTTACAAACTGTCTTTCTCCTTTAAACCAATCACTGAGCTCTGGGTCATACTGCCCCCCACCCAATGACTACCCTCTCACTAATCCCATCCTCCGGCAGCCATCTTCTGATTTGGAAAAGAATTTAAAGTGGCAGTATAACCAAGAAGAGACACAGAGGGTTTGGCAGGGGGGTTTGCATGTGATTCCATGCCAGACCTATGCTGGAACAGCTACAGGTAAGAAATGTGCTCCTTGGCCAGCATAGGGTCTGTCATGGATTCACATTCTCATGAATAAAGAATACATAGCAGTACATAAATACACAACCATGGGAGGTGGCAAGGCTCAAACAGAAGCAATTACTCGTACCTCCGGAACAGGCTCACCTGCAAGCGAACAGGTTGCGTAGCACTACTTGGCCGACCCTGGACTCCTCTCTGGAATCCCTGTCGAGGCAGTAGAACCTTGTGAAGTTGTGCGTAGACCTCCGTGTAGCAGCCTTCCAGATGTCCAGCAGGGGCACACCAGACAGGTACGCCTTCGTCACAGCGATCGCTCTGGTGGAATGGGCTCTTGGAACGGCTGAGCAGCGGTCGGTTTGCCAACCGGTGACAGTGCGGGATACTGCCAGAGAGCCACCTGGAAATGGAAGCCTTAGACAAAGCTTTCCCATGGTTCACAGGACCAAAGTTCACGAAATAAGTTGTGATGTCTTCTGGAAACTCTTTGTGCGTGCCACATAGAACTTCAGCGCACGCGCCACATCCAGCGAGTGCAGAGTCCTTTCAGCCGGCGACGAAAGTGTCAGAAAAAACCCAGGCAACACCCAAGGGTTGGTGGAATTCTGACCGAACATTGGGCATGAAGGAGGGGTGCGTCCGCAGCACCACCCTAGTGTCGTGAAAAGTCAGGTAAAGCTGCTTGCAGGACTGGGCCTGGATCTCACCTACCCTTCTGGCAGAGGTGATGGCCACGAGAAAAGCTGTTTTTCCTCGAAAGGAACGAGAGGGGCCTGATGCATAGGCTCGAAGGCAGCCCCCATGAGCCTAGTCAGCACCACGTTGAGTTCCAGGAGCCTTCACCGGCGGAAACTATCTGAACAGTCCTTTGAGGAACTCCTTGACTAGACGGTGGGACCAAAGAGAAGCCCGTCCTGGAGCCGTGGTGTAGCAGGAGACAGCCACCAGATGCACCTTGAGGGAGGCGTGTGCCAGCCCTGCCTTGGCCAACGACAACAAGTACAGAATAATCTGTGGGGCTGTGACCCTCAGAGGGTTGATCTTCTGCGTCCGGCACCACATCGCGAAACATTTCCACTTGTGACTGTAGCACTTCAGAGTCGACGACGCTCTGGCAAGGACCTCCCTACAGTCCGCTGGCAGTTCGTACCCTCTGAACTCTAAGGCTGCAGGAGCCAAGCCTTCAGGTTCAGCAATCCTGGGTCATGGTGCTGGATTGCGTCCCCTCCATGGTGAGCAGTTCTGCGACCACTGGCAGCTTGATTGGAGGTGACGTTTATAAGCTATAAAGCTCCTTGTACCAAATCTGTCTTGGCCACGCTGGGGCGATGACGATCATCCTGCACCGGCAGCATTTGAGTTAATTGATGACTCACAGTAGGAGAGGCAACTGAGGGAACGCGTACAGGAACAGGGCTTCCCACGGGAAGGAGAACCTGTCCCCATGCTCCTCGGCTGGTGGAACCTGCTGGCGAATCTACGGCATTTGGAGTTTGTTGCCGTCGCAAACAGGTCTATCTGGGGTCTGCCTCACCTGAGGAAGAGGCTGTTCACTCTCCCACTTGTGGCAAGAGCGTAGCTCCCTGCTGAGGGAGTCAGCAATGGTGTTCTTGACTTCCACCAGGTGAAAAGGAATGAGTAACATGCCCTGGGCGACGGCCTAGTACCACAAGTCCTGCACCTCTCTGGAGAGCGCTGGGGATCTGGTGCCCCCCTGCTTCCTGAAGTAGAACATTGTGGTGGTATTGTCCGTGAAGACCCTCGCCACCTTGCCCTTGAAGGACGGAAGGAACGACTTGAGGGCCCAGAACACTGCTTGCAATTCCAGGACATTGCCATGGAGATAACTCTCCTCCGGTCGCCACAGGCCTCTGGCGTAGAGATGTCTGGTGTGGGTTCCTCAGCCCTCCAGGGAAGCATCCGTGGTGACAGTCTCCGGGTATGAGGGGTCTGGAAGTCCGTACCCCCGGAAATGTTGGAGCACACGCCCCACAACTTAATCGCTCAATGGACCTCCTGTCTACGAAGCTTCCGGACACATGGGTCCACTGAGCGTGAAGGAACTCCTGAAGGGGTTGCATCTGCAACCTGCAGAGTCTGATCAGGCAAATGCAAGACATCATGCCAAGCAGCGATTTAAGGGTCCGCACCATGGCGATCTTCAATGCCAACAGCCGTTGCACTTTGCTTGCCGAATACGGCTGCTACTCTCTCCTCCGAGGGGGGCCACCAGGCAGGAGACCGTGTTGAGCCTGGACCCCAGGAACAGCACGTTTGTTCTGCAATGGAATCAAGCAGGATGTTGTAAAGTTCACAGAGAATCCCAGACCCGTCAGCAGCAAGACGGTCCAGTCCATGTGTTCGACTGCGATTTCCCTGGACTTGGCACGGATGAGCGAGATGTCGAGGTACGGGTACACATGTATCCCTTGTAGACATAGATGGGCTGCCACAGGTGCCAGGCACTTTGTAAACGCCCTGGGCGCTGACTTCAGTCCGAAGGGAAGGGCCTTGAATTGGTAGTGTTTTCCCTGTACAATGAAGCGCAGGAACTTCTGATGCTTCTCGTGAAGGGGGACGTGGAAGTAAGCGTCCTCTAGTACCAACGACTTAAGGAAGTCTCCTTCCTCCAGTTGGCCGAGCACGTGCTGCAACATGACCATCGTGAATTTTTGGGACTTGAGGTACTTGTTTGGGTGTCGCGAGTCGAGAATGGGCCTCCAGCCCCTGGTTGTCTTTTTTACCAAGAAGTATCTGGAGTAGACTCCGGAGCCCCGGGGTCACTTTGGAACCAGCTCTTACGCCCCTTTTCTTAGCATGGCCAGTACTTCCTGCAGGAGCCGAGGGATGTGCTGATCTGGGGTGCGTGGGTGGGGGTACAACGTCCTTGCCGGTTCAGCCTTGCTTTGGGACCTGCGTGCTGCCCTGGGAGTGACGACAGCGGCAGAAACCCCAGAAGCCTTGGAACGATCCCTGTAGGCCTACTGGGTCATGGAACGGGAAGGCTGGCAGTAAGAGGATGAACCCCCGCCTAAACCCTTCGACGATCTGCCGGATTTCCCTCCTGAGGCAGGAAAAGAAGGACGATGCTGCTGAAGCATGCCAAGGGCTAGGCCGTCTCCGCGTCAGTCTTGATGGCTTGCAACGATTAGTCGACGGCCTTCCCAAATAGATTGTCCCAGTCGAAAGGCATGTCCAGGACCCTCGCTTGAACTTCCTGCAGAAAGTTGGTGGCTTTCAAGCAGCCATGACAACGGAGGCAGACACTGTTCCCCATCTGTCGGAAGCCAATGTCCGCGACCACAGTGACAGCATGGTCCGATGCCACCTTGCCCTCCTAGAGAATTTCCAGCACCTCGACCCGCTTGTCGTCAGGCAGAAATTCCAGCAGCGGGCCATCTTATACCACAGCTCCCTGTCGTATCTGGCCAGGATCCCAAGAGCGTTCGCTGCTTTGACCGTTGTTGCCACAGAGTAGATCACTTTCCGACCCACAGCGTCCAAATTCTTCCCCTCGCTGTCCGGCGGAACGGAGGCTGAAGATGAGGGGTTTGAAGACTTCTTACTCGCAGCAGCCGAGATCCCAGAGTCCGGGGAGGGCTGCGACCGCAAGTACTTGGGGCAGACTCCGGCACCCTGTATTTCTTTTCCAGTCGGTCTCTTTTCGCAAGGGCTGAGGCGGGATTCCTCATCAGCGCCAGGCTCTCATCCCAAACGTCGTCCTGGAGAGGCACCGCCAGAATGGTCTTCCTCTTGGCCGCTCTGTGATGCTGGAAATGCATTGGAGGGACAGGGCCTTGTTCTGTATTCTTTTCATGTGTGTTCTGTATTGTTTTCTGCACAGGAGTCCATGTGGGGCGTCAGCAGGCGGACAGTCTTCGATGTGTGGTCGACAGCAATATCCCTTGACTTCGCCCGGATTAGCCAGTCGTCCAGGTAGGCATACACATGAATCCCTTGCAGTGGCAGATGGGCTGCCACCGGAACCAGGCAGTTGGTGAAGACTCTGGGCGCCGACTTCAGTCCAAAGGGGAAAGCCTTGAACTGGTAATGCTTCCCTTGAGCAACGAAGCGCAGAAACTTGCTTTGTCCTTTGTGTATGGGGACATGGAAGTACGTGTCCTCTAGATCCAATGACGACAGAAAGTCTCCTTCCTCCAGCTGGCCGAGCATGTGCTGCAGCGCGACCATCCTGAACTTCTGGGACATTATATACTGGTTGAGTCTTTTTTCTTACGAGAAAGTATCTTGAGTAAACTCCAGAGCCCCGGAGTTGCTTTGGAACCAGCTCTATCGCCCCTTTCTTTAATATGGCACGAACCTCCAGCAGCAGCTGAGGGATGTGTTGTTCCTGCCGAGCCACCCATCGATCGATGGAGATGGTCTCCCACACACTGATGAAGTTCACCAGCCAGCCCTCCCCACCGGGGTCCAGGGCTGGGGGCCCGACGTCTTGGCCAGTTCAGTCCTACTTGGCGGTCAGCACGCAGCCTTTAGAACCTGGACGACGGCGGCGGCCACCTCCAAATGCCGTGGAGAGACCCTGGTTGGCTTCCTGGGACGAGTAACAGGAGGGTTGGCGGTAAGCGGAGGAGACCAACCAAAACCCTTCGAAGACCTGCTAGACTTCCCTCCTGAGGAATGAAAGGACGGCCGGTGTTGCTGCAGGGTGCCCAAGGCACAGGCCATGTCCATGTCAGCCTTGATGACCTTGAGGGATTCATCGACGGCCTTCCCAAACAGATTGTCTCTGTCGAACGGCATGTTCAGAATCCTCATCTGGACCTCCTGTCTAAAGTTGGTGGCCTTGAGTCAGCCACGAGGTGAAGGCAAACCCTGTTTCCCATCTGGCAGAAACCTGTGTTCTCCATCTCCAGGGCCACTGTGATAGCGTGGTCCGACGTCACCTCGCCTTCCTTAAGAATCTCCAAAGCCTAGAAACGTTTGTCCTCGGCGAGGAAATCCGTGAGTGGAGCCATCTTGTACCAAAGTTCCCGGTCGGAGGCCCCCCTTTTTCTCCTCTGGACTGAGCTCGAACAGCTCTAACGCACAGGCGATCATGGAATGAAAGGATCCCACTTCGTCCGGTGACGCAGGATCTCCAATCCATGCATTGTCGTCCATGTCCATTCCCTTCCCCCTGGGGGAAGGAGGGGAGGTCAGGGACGGTTGGAATGGAGGTATAGGATGCCTCCTCCTTGCCAGTGGTTGTCCCGGCATCACCACTCGTGGTGCCGCCGGCAGCCTCCTCTGAATCTCCGACACCGGCGTGTGGAGGGTCGAGAGGATGTCCTGCGAGATGTCTCTCGGGGGCACCTGGAAATAGCGTCACTGTGCCCAGCGCCATGTTTTCCCAGTCGACGTCTGCCTCCCTCGCCTTCGAGAGTGCGGCAGCAACCGTCCCGAGGGAAGATGTCTTCATCAGGACTTCCTGGCCCTTAGTTGAAAGGATGGATGCCTTGTCCGGCTTGGCTTCCTCCGGTTTCTCCGCAGCTTCCCCGGGGTAGCTGACTTTCTCTTGGACGAAGAGCTGGAGATCGAGGCAGAAGGAGACGAACGCACCCTGACGGTCGTGTGACCCACTGACACGGTGACCCCGAGGGAAGCAGACTTGCGGTGCTTGGCCTTGTGTTGGTTCCCCAAGGATGGAGCACCCTCAAAGGACTTAGAAGCCCGCTCAAGTTGGCTGTATCCGGAAGAGGCATGCCCCTGTGAATCACCCAGGGTAGAGGCCCTGGTCTTGAGCCACGCCGCCAACCGCACGTGTCAATCCTTCATCGTACGCTTGGTGAAACCACAGCAGACCCCACAATCATCTTTATGCATCAGGGTGTAGACAATACGGGCAGTGGGAATGCTCGTCATCCGAAAAAAAAAATTCTGCAAATTGCAGATGGTGCACAGCTAGAAGAGGGAAGCTCCGTCCTTCTCCTTTGACGTGATCCGGCGCATTGTAGGCCTGAGAACCTCTGGAGCTTCCAAGAAGAAACTCTGCGATTTATGCCCTTGAGGGGCGATGAAAGATGCCGAAAAACAGGTCCCGGTTAATCGGAAAGATAAGCAATGGAGCACAAGGGCTCGACTGAACAGAAAACAGAAAAAAATGCAGAAAGCTCGACTAGCGAAACACAAGGACTACCAACACTTGAACGTGCAGTAAAAATCTGAAGATGGCTGCCTGAGGAAGGGGCTTAGGTAGAGGGCAGTCATTGGCTGGGGCAGTATGACCCAGAGCTCAGTGATTGGTTTATAGGAGAAAGAGTTTAGAAACAAAACCAAAACAGTTTTTTCTTTTACCGAGGATTCCCAGCCCGATGACAGGGAATATTCATGAGCATTTGAATCCATGCCTGACCCCTTGCCGGAGAAATTATATATATTTTAATATAACATTTTAACTGTAAGTGTTTCTTTGGACTATTGTTTTTACTGGGTTCATTGCACTGGGTACCTTTTTCTAAAGTCTAACTGGTGTTAAACTTCATAAGACTTTCTCTTGGTATTAGGGACCCAACTCTTAATATAGGCCTATACAACACAAGTCGGTAGAGTGTCTGAGCAGCCAGGCTTATTTTAGGAGGGAGTTATGAGCGCTGTAGGGCAGTTCAAAGAAATTAGTTCATACAGTGATCTAATAACAGAATTATATTACAATATATGTATTTATATATACACAAGGCACACAAGCAAATCTAAAATGCATCAACCGCTAATAACATCCAATTAGAAAAGGAATAAGATTGCAAAAGGAATAATGCCGGTGAGTAACCTTTCATATCCAGCACACAGATTGACTTCAGCGAAGGTCAGTAAAAGCACTTCTAAGCATCACCTTTGCAAAATTCAGGTAAAGGTTAGACACAGCTAGCAACTGGTAAGTAACAATGTACACTGTCAAGGAGGGATTTAGGCAGTCTATTTACTAAAAAACTATTCACCATTCAAATTTATGGAAGAACCAGCATTGCCAAAGCCAGTAGGATCAAGAAGATGGACCTTTGGCAAACCATCAAAGCCACAGTTAAATGGACAGCACCAGTTCTGATGAAAATCTTCAGAGGAAAGTTAAGTAACCAGTCAGTAGTTCTTGTAGAAAACACAGGACCTGAAGAGGAGCCTTCCTGATAGCACACAGGTTGCACAACCTGCACACTAGAGTTGAGGTCAACTCCCAATTGAAGAAAAAAGCACTCTCAAAGTAAAGGACCACCGAAAATGGCCTAAAGTAAGTGTAACCCAAGCCCCACAGTACCTGAAGAGAGAAGTTGAAAATGTAGTTGGTCGCCTTCTGGATGCAACGATGAAGACCCTGATTCCTGATCCTTGGTCGTGGTGACGAAAGGGGGGCCTTCAGTGGGCTTCTGTGGCAGCACTCAAGAGAGTGGGTTGGCAGCAAAGGATTCAACTCACTCCAGCGGCTGTTGGTGGTTTTGGTGCCTTTTTCTTAGCGCCAAGAAGAAACAAATATCACCAGTTGATTCTCTTAGATTACTTTGTCCTGAACTCTTCGTGAAGAATTTCTGCATCTGGGAGGGCCACACGGATGCCTTCAAAGTTTCAGCGGGATTCAATGTTCGCAAGAAGCTGGACTTGCAAATGGTCCAGGTACCCCAGGTTTTGTTGTTCTGCAGCCCAGGAAAGTCGCAGGACATCGGGGGATGCCATAAACTGAAGGTCTTGAGGCTAGTTGCTCCCACCAGCCCAAAGGAGGAATCTGTCCTTGGCGTAGCTTCCCCGTCGAGATAAAAACGGGATCAGCAAAGCTGTGGGGCTTCACCTGTACTCCTGCGGTTGTTGAAGGTTCTGCGTGCGTCTGTTAGTCTTCTGCTTCGGATTCCTTGTTCCAGTGGTAGACTGTAGTCCAAAAATCCTCACCTTATATGCTGGAAACCATTCATTCACACCTATGGAGCGATCAATCACCTGGGGTTTGGCTGTCCAGCAGGACAGCCAGCTGCCAATTTAGAGATGTTTTCAGCCAGGCACACCTACAAACCAAGGACAGAGAGGTTTCAGGACCCTCCCTCACTTCTTGCCTTGCCAGACACACTGGAGCCTGGGAGGGCTTCAGGGGTAACACCGGCCAAAGGCAAAAAACTCACAAAGGACCCAATCCTATATGAAATAAGAGCCCAGAAGGAACGGACAAGCGACAAATGGCGAACAAAGAAAACAGGGGCCATTTGGAGAAAATAGTCAACCATGGGTGCTGGAGCTGAGAAATCAGCCTGCTAGTAACTTGCACAAAAAGGTAGTAAAACTAACCACTGCCACCAGCCATTTAGGTGTGTTAATCATTCCAACAAAAAGTTACATGAGTAATGTGAGAAAGAGTTACAATGTAACTCCCCCCCGCCCCCAGCATCCCACATAAGTTGGTGTTTGCTCGACCCACAAAAGAAATGGCCCACAAAAGAAAAGAGAAGATAAGATATCTTACTACTCTTCGGAACTATAGTTCACACAAGAGAATGTAACATAGAAAAGCCCAAGGGACTCATCAGTGACACCGCAAAGAGGATGCTGGGTGTCACAAAGTCAAACAGGTACCTGTATTAACCTTTGGGGGTAAGCATAATCCACAAAAGCAGAGAAAAATGTGTGATTGGTAAAAAAGTTCCACTTACTCGGGAGATTAAAATCAAAAAGTCCAGAGTCCAGCAAAAGTGCTGGGGGCCTCAGGTTAAAGGGAATAAGCACAGAAACTGCAAATTCTCCCCAACACAGTGTACTTACCTACAGCTCACATCTTCCTCCTATGATAAGCCTGACTGCTCTGCCACTCTACCAAGGTAACTTGAGTAGTACCGACTTATACCAAGAGTTGGAGACCTGGTATGCCAAGAGATAGTTTTATGAAGTCTTCCCTCAAGTGGACTTTGGGAAAACTCCCCTAACAGGCAAGATGGCCTATTTCTTTCCTCATTCAATATATGGTCCATGTCCATTCCGGGCATGATCATCATGGCAGACGCTTTATCTCGGAAAGAAATAGCAAGCAGTCCCTTGTTTAGAAGCGAAAATATGTTCCCAAAGTCTAACTTTCTATACTTTGTAGCAGATTTCATCCAGACCATGAAGAAGGAAACTAAGAAGGTATTAGCGGATCTTCAAGAGACCATTTCTAAACATCACCTACAACACAAAGATGTTTTATTATTCCACTATCACAACCTTTTCCTACCCAGGTAACTGCAGAAAGAAATTCTGCCCATGTGCCATGATTCAGTGTTGGCAGGTCCTCGGGGCATATGGAACACAATGGACCTTCTTGACCGTCACTTTTGGTGGCCAGGGAGTGATCTGGATGATGGGGACTACATTTCAGCATGCACAGTCTGTTCACAGACCAAGACCCCCAAGACAACGACCTTATGTCCATTTGGCCCAACCTTCCTACCCACTCAACTCTAGCAACAAATTTCAACCGACTTTATAGTAGATCTTCCTCCATCCTCAGGACACACGACCATCATGGTCACCAGTGATTCTTAAACCAAAATGGGCCATTTTGTCTATGCCTCAAGTTCTAAGAGCAAGAACTGTGGCAAAATACTTCCTTTAGACCAATTTTGGTTGGCATGCCTTTTCTATAACTCAACTCAGACCGTGGTCCAACGTGCACCTCTCAATACTGGTCAATCGTGTGCAAGACTCTAGGAATACAGCAAGCCCTCAGTTCAGGTTATCACCAAAGACAACTGCCTTTGTTTTGTTTCCGCTTCACACGAAGATTGGAGGGATTTACCCCCATTAGCGAAGTTTTGCATAAAATAATATGATACATTACTCACCGTAATCTTATTTGTGATGCTTTTATCTGCTTAGATTCACAAGCTGTGCATAGGCCAACATCTAGTTGAAGCTGCAGTTTGTTTTTCGAAAGTCAAAAAGGGGCGTCGAACCAGGGATGCCAGTAATACTATCCCTAGTGTAACGTCCCCTGTACCCATGATCCCTCACGCGTGTAGGACCCTAAGATTGAATTTTTTTTGTGACATGAGGAGTAGCGGGAGAACAGAGCATCCAAGCATCCATGCGCCTTCTCTCAGAGGGGAGGAAGGGCGGGTGCATGTGACTCAGCCGTGGAGCAGACCCCCTTCTTCACCAGAGGAGCAGGAGCTCCCCCGGACCCTGCAGGAGCAGTGGTCTCCCTTTCCTGGATCCATCCTGAATTGCCCTCGAATTCGGCTGCTGTGTTTGCCCCTGCCACCATCAGCCACCACAAGGTTTTTACACTTCCAAGATGGCCGCCCGCCATGTCTCAAAGAACCCCAATGCCTAACAGAGCACAGCCGACTGTCCTCGCATCCGATTGGCCATTGAGCCACCTTAAGCAGCCTATGACCAGCCGGTAGGCGAAGCCGGCCCACTCCCAGCAAGGCCCAGGATAACAAGGCCAATACCTGTCTTCACCTGTCCCAGCCGTGGAGCAGACCCCCTCCTTCACCAGAGGAGCAGGAGCTCCCCCGGACCCTGCAGGAGCAGTGGTCTCCCTTTCCTGGATCCATCCTGAATTGCCCTCGAATTCGGCTGCTGTGTTTGCCCCTGCCACCATCAGCCACCGAAAGGTTTTTACACTTCCAAGATGGCCGCCCGCCATGTCTCAAAGAACCCCAATGCCTAACAGAGCACAGCCGACTGTCCTCGCATCCGATTGGCCATTGAGCCACCTTAAGCAGCCTATCACCAGCCGGTAGGCGAAGCCGGCCCACTCCCAGCAAGGCCCAGGAATACAAGGCCAATACCTGTCTTCACCTGTCCCAGCCGTGGAGCAGACCCCCTCCTTCACCAGAGGAGCAGGAGCTCCCCCGGACCCTGCAGGAGCAGTGGTCTCCCTTTCCTGGATCCATCCTGAATTGCCCTCGAATTCGGGTAAGCATCATTATTCCGTGCGAGATTCATTTTTTCTCGCTGCTAATTGCACCACTGACCCGCCGACCTGCAAGAATATTTACACAGCCTGCATGTTTTAAAATTGATGCCAACAGCTGCTGTGTTTGCCCCTGCCACCATCAGCCACCACGAGGTTTTTACACTTCCAAGATGGCCGCCCGCCATGTCTCAAGGAACCCCAGTGCCTAACAGAGCACAGCCGACTGTCCTCGCATCCGATTGGCCATTGAGCCACCTTAAGCAGCCTATCACCAGCCGGTAGGCGAAGCCGGCCCACTCCCAGCAAGGCCCAGGATAACAAGGCCAATACCTGTCTTCACCTGTCCCAGCCTTCCTCGCCATTCGCCCGGACCCCCTGCCGGATTCCAGACCAACCACAACGGTAAACGCCACTTCCCTTACGCAGCCCGTGGATAAATTGAACTGCTTTGATTCTCGAAAAGGCTTTTTTACCACAAACTTTCATAATGCCATTTTCGTGCACTCATGCCCGATTGTATGATGTATCTCTGCCCAAAGATACTTCGCACTGCATATATTGCTCCCCTTGCTCCTAATCCATGCACAGCATCAAGTGCAACTACACACATACCTCTGTCCTCCCCTCCTTCGCCCGTAGGTTTAGATTTGCAACGGTGCATCACTCTACTCTAAACACCACTTTACCATCATTTTTATGCTCTGCATGCTTGGCCGCACCTACCTCTCTACCCAACCTTTTCTACATGCTCTCCATTGAACCTCTGTATTGCCTTTACCACTAGCCTTACACTATGACACTCGCAAACTCTTGAACCTAGGTGGCTGTACCTATTGTTACCTCACCTTGCTATGGTCCCCCATGATCAATGTCTTGTGTGCTGCCCGAGATTATAGTCTATAGACCTGAACCTCTGCAGCCACCTATAGGATCCTGCTAAGATGCTACTGGCCTGCTATGCATACTCTCCAAGCTGCACTAGGTCAGCCCTCTCTGGGGTTATTTCTTTAATTTGACCCTGCCGCAGCAACCTAATTTTGTTGTGCATTAAGGTTGCTTACAGACCATTTCAATTGTGTTGTGCATTAAGGTTGCTTACAGACCATTTCAATTGTGTTGTGCATTAAGGTTGCTTACAGACCATTCAACTACAGGTTAAAATTGCATTTAGGGATATGTTTTTAGTCGCTAAAATGGAACTTAGAACCTTGCTATGTTTTTAGTTGCATTCTATAACTGCATACCTTTAGTGTAAAGCTGAATCTAGCTGTGACTCGATTTGCATGCCGCAACTCCCTATCTTCAGGTTAATAGCGAAAGCTATATCTAACTGTGCTGCTATCTGCGCACCTGACTTAGTCAGCTAGCATGTACTCTCCAAAACCAAACATACTAAGTATCACTGCACTAGATAGGACAGCTAAGCTACCTCTCTACGCTGCCTCACTCATCATATTAGTGGTATTATCACTCTCCTCCCTGACCATGCCTATTCCTCAACAAACCATTGGACCTATAGTAAACCAATATCAAGATGACACTACCACATACAGGGCCTGTAGTACCATAGACAGAAACCTCAAACTTCGTGCTCGCTTACCAAAATTGTACGAACTTCCAGCAAAGCAAATTGAACAAATCAACTTCCTAAAAATGAACATACTGCCGAAAACCACTGCAGAACACACTAGGAAAGCTCATATCCCTAAAAGACCCACACAAAAATGTTCCAAACCTACCATTATAGCAAGCACCATGCTCACTAAACATCACCTCAATGGTGCACTCATAAATGCTAGGTCCCTAGTCGCTCATGCTACAGAAATCTCAGATATTATTCTCGGTCACCACCTAGACTTCCTAGCCATATCAGAATCATGGCTTCATGATGCAGCGGGTCCCGCCCTCTCCTTAGCAGTTCCCGACAATTATACCATCATACGAGCTGACAGACACCTCCCGAGGCGGGGGTCTAGCCATTATTGCCAAGATCAGTCTCGACATAAGAGTCTCCACATCCCCCATCACAAAATCTTGTGAATGCCTCTCGGTCAAAATGGCCACCGCCAGCTCCCAAACATTAAACATTGTCCTGCTCTACAGACCCCCTGGTCCTATTGGAACCCTTGTTGAGGACCTCTCCACCACCTTGTCCAACAATTTGAAAAACACCTCCCAAACCATAGTGCTAGGAGACCTCAACCTAGGCTACAATGATATTAAAGACACCCAGTCCACAGCCACTGCTCTGATCCTAAAAGAGCTGGGATTTGCCCAAAGAGTCACCTGTCCCACTCATAATAAAGGTCGCATCCTTGACTGGATAGCTGATCACAACTGTGGAGTAACCATTACAGACACTGTTCCCCAGATCTGGACGGACCACTTTCTTCTTCTATTTACAGTAGATACTAACTCAGCCACAGCCAAGCCCACACCTGCCCCTCCTATACCCACGAGGAACAAAAAGCTAATAACCACAGAAAAATTGTTGCCAACCATACTACCCCAACTAAACTCGCTCCCAGCTAACACGGAGCCTGATATGCTAGTTGATAAATTCAATGAAACTATGAACTCAGCCCTTGATCACATAGCACCGCTCAAATTACGGACTAGTAAACCGAAAAAACATCTCAACTCATGGTTCACCCCCCACCTAAAAAATCCAAATGGAGACTTACTCCTACAGTTGAAAACAAACTAAACCTTGCAAAGATATCATCCCAATACAAAAAAGATATCCTACTAGCCAAACAGGAAACATACAATACCAGAATATCCCAATCTAAATCAAGTGTCAGAGAACTGTTCAGTATCTTGAAAGAGCTGGAAACACCCATCATTCCCCAAGAAAACTGCACCAAGGACAAAAAATGGTGCTCAGACATTCAATCTGCCCTTATCAACAAAGTAGTCAACTTACAAACCAAAATCGCCCTAAAAAAGCATCTCTCACACCTCAGGACGCCCTAACCCCAGCACCCTTACTTAAAGCTAAACAAATAACACGTTTCTGCTTCTCCAAGGTTTCTACCATTGAAGTCGAAAAAGTGATCCTGGGACTTAAACCGTCCAACTGTAAAGGTGACCAATGCCCTGCCCAATTAATTAAGGATGCTGCAAGAGAATTATCGCCATTCATAGCTAAACTCATCCTTCACTACCGGCATTGTACCGAAAAATCTTAAAGAGTCGTGGGTCTTGCCACTCCTAAAGAAGCAAACCCTCGACCCTGCCATTCCTACCAATTTTAGGCCTATCACGACTGTGCCCTTTCTTCTAAAAATTTTAGACAAAGTGGCATACATGTAAATACAAAATTTCCTTGAATCCAACCACCTGCTCGGGACCCGACAATCTGGATTCCATCCCCAGCATGGTACAGAGACTGCCCTTATCGATCTCAAGGCCCAAATTGATCAATGTAGGGACAATGGCCAAGCAGCCTTACTCCTCTTGCTAGACCTCTCAGCAGTGTTCGATTTAGTCGACCATACAGTCTTATGCAGCCACCTAGACTCTGCTGCTCACTTCTCTAAAGAGGCCATATTATGGATCAAATCCTTCCTGAATAACCGTACCATGAGAGCCTTCTCTCCATCAGCCTCAGCTGACCCGATCCCTATAACGTGCGGTGTACCCCAGGGATCTTGTGTATCACCTACCCTCTATAACATTTTCACAAAGCCGCTCTTTGACGAAATGGATGATCTGGGTATCGCCTACACCAACTATGCAGACGATACCCAGATCCTCCTTCCGCTTTCAGGAGATTACGTCGTGGATCTGGCTTTAGTGAATAAAATCTACAGCATCGTTCAGGCATGGATGGCCACACACGGCTTATGCCTGAACGACGACAAAACTGAGCTCATAATCCTAGGCACCCCGACATACATAACTAAACTCAACACTGACTATGCCAGCTTCATTATCGATGGGAACACTATCAAAGTAGCAAAGGAAGTCAAGACCCTAGGCTTTTACCTTGATGCCACCTTAAACTTTGGCAAACAAGTCAACTCCCTAGCCTCTTCCACAGCATATACTTGCAAACTCATTAGGGCCAGCAAGCAATTCCTCTCTACAGACAGCTGCATCACGCTTGCCAGAGCCCTTATTCTGTCCAAACTGGACTACTGTAATGGTCTTTACATTGGGGCGAACAAACAGACTATCCAAAAAATCCAGGTCCTACAGAATAATGCCTTGAGAGCCGCGCTTAAGATCAACAGGAAAAAGCATATCTCCTCTATAAGAAGAGAATATAAATGGCTATCCACTCAGGACAAAATCCAACTTAAAATTGCCTCCCTTACTCACAAGTGCCTCAATAACATGGCACCACCCTACCTCATGGACAGGCTACACTTAAGAACTTCACTTAGACCAACAAGAATGGTCAATGCAAATTGCCTCTATGTCCCTCGCTTTAAACGTGCCACTATTGGAGGACATAGCTTCGCAGTCAAAGCAGCACAGCTTTGGAACTCCCTACCACATGACATAAGCTAATGACATCTAACTAATCCGACCTGCTTGACCTGACTGTCCCTACTAGCTTTCCACCTGCATGCCCCAGTTCTGATACCACTTTCTGTATTTTACTCCATTGTATATTACTGCACCCATTCCACTGTATATCACCTCCACATTGTGAATATTCCTGTACTTTGATCACCTCCTGTCTCGACCTTGCTCCAGCCCTGCTCATTCTTGCTTATTGTATACTGCATTATGACCATGCACATGTACCTGTATATATTTTATTTATGGCAGAATGTATTATGTTTATGTAATTGTACCTGTAACAAAGCTGAGCATATTCTTGTCATGTGCGCCCTGATGCTCCAGGGCCTGGCGCGCCCTACAAATAATAAACTAACTAACTAACTCTAAGCAGATACAAAGATCAGAAATACGATTACGGTGAGTAATGTATCCCTTCTGAGGCTTGTGAGATCTGCTTAGATCACATGCTGTGCATAAATTAGCAAGCAGTGTTAGGAGGTGGGATATGAGAAGGTTCATGAGCGAACATATGTCTTAGAACCGCTTGGCCCACTTGACTATCTGTCTTCAAATGAGTGTCAATGCAGTAGTGCCGAGTAAAGGTGTGAATAGAGCTCCATGTAGCTGCTTTGTAAATGCTGTCAAGGGGTACATTTGCAATGAAAGCCAGAGTGGCTCCAGTACCTCTTGTAGAGTGGGCCCTTGGCGTGAAAGGCAGTGTTTTCCCTGAAAGGGAATAACACTGTTGGATACATCTGACTATCCACCTAGAGATGGCATTCTTAGAGATGCAATCACCTTCTCTGCCTGGAGCTATGGAGACGAACAGCTGATCTGTCTTGTTTAGCGGTCTGGTCTTCTGTACATAGTAAAGGACCGCCCTCCTCACATCTGGTGTGTGGAGTTTCACCTCAGCAGAGCTTTTGGGATTGGAGAAAGATTTCAAACACTTTCACCACGGCTGAGAGAAACGCACAACCAGATTTGCACAGTACCTTAAAACGGAGAGGGGGCTGTAGCTGAGGCAGACGTTCCTGGTAGTTCCTGCAGGCTCACCGTTCCTGAAGCGACTGTCGGACTGACACGAAGTAGGAAGAATGGAGGGTCCTGCACTGCCCAGGGAAGAAACCAGCAGCAGCGCCAAACAACAAATAAAAGGTGCGCGCCTTAAATCCCAAGCAGGGTCCGACCTTCCTGGCTATCCGGCCCACTGCAGCTCTGTACAGCAAATTCGACCAGAGGAGGGGTCCTGGCTTGAAGTTTGGGCGAACTGGTTGGTCCCACCTGCTCAAGGGAAGAAGTTTCCTGGAGGATCTTCTGTGTCTTCGGATTCAGAGATTCGGGCCTGCAGCAGGGCTTCACTGGGCGGTCCAGTTGTTGTAGGGGTCCTCTTCTTCCAGTTCCTCGTTTGTTCTTTCATTCCAGTGGCGACTCTGCTCTTCCAGTCCCAGAGACCTGCTTTTTTTGCAGTTTTCCCCCATCCATACAGCCTGGCTGTCAATCACACAGCAGGGTGGCTGTCCTGGCAAGGCCAGTCCCCTTAGCCAATCAGACAAGAGTGCGACTTGGCTTACCAAGGGAACCCATGGCAGGGGTCCTAAGATCTCTCCCTCACATCCTGCCTACCTAGACTATCAGGCGCCATAAGGAGGGCTTCTGTGCAGAAGCCCGCGAAAAGACAGCGAACAAAGGAGTCCTCCCCGGGTTGGCGCGCAGAGAAAAACACAAGAAAGACTAACAAAAAGAAATGGCGAATAAACCCAGCCGGAACCAAAATAAAACATATATGGTCAAGCAGGTTTAATGTTCGAGGCTAATATAATAGCCTAAAACATTACCACGCTATGCAAGATAACCGCAGTAGAAAAGTTAGTGTACATATCACTGCCACCAGCCAAGTCTTAATGTTAAGGGAGCGAAACAAGGCTCCAAGAGGCACAGACAAAAAAGGGGTAAGAGTTAATCCTTTCCAATACTCCATGTAAGATGGGGTGTACTGGGTCTGTGGTTTAAAGTGACTATATAAAGTTAATGGCAACTTTGTCTGTTTCTAGGGGACAGTAGTCAGCCCTAGAAAAATGGAGTCAGTGGGAAGTTTCAAAGACAAACCTGTGTCACTGCACTGAAGGTGCTGTGTAACACACAAGTGTTGCACATGGAGTAGGTGAGGCTCCAGTGCCCAGGATCACACAGAAAGTAGAAATACACATAGCAAAACACATGTAAGAGTGGGTAAAAAAAGGCTCACGCTCTTACCAGGTAAAAAAAATAAATCCTAGAAATCCAGCAAAGCTGCTGGGAGACTCTTTAGGTAAGGGAAATCAACCATTTATGAGAATTCTCCCCGACAAGTGCCCCCTTGTTTGTTTAGGTAAAACATTGCAGTTGTGCTGTCTGTTAGGTTCTGCACTGACTGGTCGGATAGGATGGGTTCGAATGCCTGAAGCGCTATGAAGACTGCCAGAAGTTCTGGCAGATTGATGTGGTTCTGAGCCACTGTGTTAAACCAGAGACTCTGAGCTGTGTGGTGAAGGTAGTGAGCTCCCCACCCTGCCAGGGAGGCGTCTTTTGCGACGACGGCCTGTACCTCTGGATCGTAGAAGGGTTTCCCCTTAGTCAGATTTTCACTTGTCCACCATCAAAGACTCTGTACTAGTGTTGGCGAACCGATCACTAGATCGTCCAACTGACCACTTGCTTGAGACCACTGTTTTGCCAACCATTCCTGCATGGGTGGCATGCGCAGGCGTGCGTGGGGAACCAGGTAAATTCAAGATGCCATCATGCCTAGCAAACGCGTAACTTTGCGCACCCTTATTTGGCGACCGGCCTGATATTGAGGAATTTGCAGCAACACATTTTGAATTGTTTCCTCTGATGGAAAGGCCAACCCTTCTTGGGTATTTAGGACAGATCATAAGAACTGTTTTGAGGTGTCTGGCACCAGGCTTGACTTTTTTTTCATTGATTGAGAAGCCCAATTGGAAGAGAAGGTCGATTGTTCTTTGGATGTTTAGTCTGCAAATTCGGGGGGACTCCCCTGTAATGAGCCAGTCGTCCAGATAAGGGTACACTGGGATTGCCTGAATACCCTTGGAGCCGAGGCTATTCCGAAGGGCAGCACTTTGAATTGCGAGTGCTGGTTGTCTATCTTGAAAGGCAAGAATCTTCTGTGCGCTGGGAACATTGAAACATGAAAAAAGGCATCTTTCATATCCAATGTTGCCATGTAATCCCCCCCTTTTTTTTAGTAGAGGGATTACTTCTTGTAGAGTAGTCATGCAGAATTTTTGTGGCTTGACATACTTGTTTGCAGGTTGCAAATCTAATACTGGGCTCATTGTCAGATCTTTTTTTGGCTCAAGGAAGTAGGTTGAATACCGCTGTTTACCTGGTTCAATGGGACGACTTCTACGGCGTCCTTTGCTAGCAGAACGGCGATCTCCTCGAGGAGGATCTTCCGATGTTCCAGCGAGTGTACCTACTGTCGTGGAGGATGGTTGTGGGGGGCCCTAGCAACTCTATGCAGTATCCTCCGAACACTGTGGACAGCACCCATCTGTCAGAAGTGATCCCCTCCCATGCGTGGGTGAAGATGGAAATGCGCCCCCTACTGGGGATGCATGGGAGGGGACCCGAAGCGGAACGTCACTGCTTGTTGGGTGGCATACCACTCCTGGCGGGGCTGCCTCTACCCCTAGTGCAGCCTCTGAGCTGCCCTCTGCGGAAGCCTTGTGAGGATTGGGATCGTTACCCCAAGAGGTACCCTGATTCTGGTCATAGTTTGAACCCCTTTGGGAACCCTGGCCCCGAAAGCGGCGAAAATGGTTGTTTCCCCTCTGTCCAGAGGGTTTATTGGTGAGCTGACCAAGAGATTTTAGGGTCTCGCACTCATCCTTTGCAGTCTTTAAAGCTTCCTCCACTGCCTTGCCGAATAGAACGTTCGGCGCCACAGGCATATCTATAAGGGTTGCTTGGGTTTCAGATTTGAACCCCGACTGCCTCAGCCAAGCGTGACGCTTAATCGCAGTGCCTTCGGCGATTAACCTTCCAGCATGATCTGCTGCATCAAAGTTTGTTTTTAGCATGCAGCCTGATACAGATCTTCCATCTGCTGCCATTTGAGCCAACTGACTCTTTAAGGGTTCGGGTGCAGAGGATACCAAAGTGGATACCTCTTCCCACGGATGGCAATTATAGGTTGCCAAAAGGGTGGCACTGTTGGCAATCCGTGCTTGATAGGCAGAATCGTACAGTCTTTTACTCTCCTTATCAGGCGGTGCTTCCGAAGAAGCAAGCAGTGTACCTACCCTTTTTCTGGTGGTTGTTACTACCAGGCAATCCGGTTTTAATTAGCCCCTAATGTACAGGGGATCGGAAGGTGCGACCCGGAACAGTTTCTCAACTCGTGGGTTACCCGCTCGAGTGAGATTAGGGGTTACCAGCGAGGGATCAATCCTACGCTGAATGGATTTTAACAGAGGGATAGCCCGAGCAATGGCTCTGGTCTCCTAGGATTTCTTCAGTGAAATCCATGTCTTCTTGGACACCCTGCGTGTCGATATGAAAACGGGCAGCTGCTTTAGCCAGTACCTCATTGAGGAGAGGTTGAATATCAACAGGCGAGTCATGTACTGGGGGGTCTTTAGGAATCAGGGAGTCCAACAAGTTACTTTCTTAACTGGTAACGTTCTTTCGATGGGATGGTCCGACGACGTATTCCATATCTATGACATGTAATCACCACAGCTGTGCTGCTTCGGAAACTTTTTTCGGCGTCTGCGTTGATGTCGATGCGCCGTCGTCGAGGACCTCCTCCGACGTCATCCGATGTGATAAGTAGGACGCATGACTCCCGTAGCCTCAGTTGTAGTTTGACATTAGTCAACTGCCAGTCAGACACAAAGCCTTGCGGGCAATCGCAAAAGAAATTCTGCAGCGGGGAAGGCAGGGTGGGAGCGATATGGAATACGTCGTCGGACCATCCCATCGAAAGAACGTTACCAGGTAAGAAAGTAACTTGTTCTTCGAGGGGATTGGGTCCTCCGACGTATTCCATATCTATGACAGACTCCCAAAGCAGTACCAGAGCAAGGAGGAGGGAAAGAATTTAGAATCAAAATTTAGAATAGCCAATCAAATAGCAGAGCAAAGGACCGCCTTGCCAAAGGTAAGATCCTGTCCTCGGATGGAATCGAGGGAATAGTGACGTACAAATGTATGTACTGAAGCCCAGGTGGTTGCATCACAGATGTTGCGAATAGGAACACCCCTCTGCAGGGCAGTAGATGCAGCCATACCCCTGGTAGAATGGGCCCGCAAGCCAGCCGAGATGGCCAAAATAATCCAGCGAGACAAAGTCTGTTTCGTCACAGCTTGCCCCAAACGCTTTCCAATAAAGAGTTGATAGTCCACTCTGACCCGGGACATGCGTGAAACATAAAAGCTTAAAGCTCTCCTAGGATCAAGCCTATGGAGCCTCTCCTCTTCCTTACCAGGATGCGGAGAAGGATAGAATGCCGGAAGAACAACCTTCTGGGCCAAATGAAATTCCGTCACTACATTCGGAAGAAAAGAAGGACGAACTCTAAGGACAACCCTGTCCTTGTGAAATACAGTGAAGGGTGGCTTAACTGAAAGTGCCTGTAACTCACTCACTCTGTGAGCGGAGGTAACCGCAACTAAAAACACAGTTTTCAGAGTTAACAGCCTCAAAGGGCAAGAATGTAAAGGCTCAAACGGAGCACCCATAAGAAACTTAAGAACAAGGTTGAAATCCCAACCGGGCACCAGGAAAGGTGACGGAGGGAACACATTAGTGAGCCCTTTCAGAAACTGTGAAATTAAAGGGATTTTAAAGTAAGAACACTCTTCAGACGAGCGCTTAAAGATGGACAGTGCCGCCAGGTAACCTTTAATGGTACCCACTTGCAAGCCCCTGCGGGCCAAAGAAAGTAAAAAGGACAGAACCATGGGGATGTCACATGCAAAAGGATCCACATTCTGAACTCTGCACCAGTCGCAGAGCTTACGCCAACGGTACAAAGACTTTGTTGCTGGCCTTTGGGCCGAAAGCAACACCTCCATCAAGTTTTCAGGGAGGTCCCAATCCTTATACCTCAACCTTTCATAAGCCAAGCGTGAAGGTTGAGGGATCTGACCTCTGGATGGAGAACCTGACTCCCCTCCCGTGAGAGCAGATCGTCTCGGTAGGGAAGACGACGTGGAGGGCAGATGGACAAGTCGAGAAGGACCGGGTACCACGTCCTCCGAGCCCACGCCGGAGCAATGAGGATCATCCGGGAACCGAACTTCCGTAACCTCCGCAGCACTTGCGGGATGACGGGGACTGGAGGAAACGCGTACAGCAGCGGGAATGACCACTCCACCACGAACGCATCTCCTAAGGTTCCTTTTGGAGGAAATTCCCGCGAGCAAAACCTTTCGCACTTCCGGTTGACACTGGAGGCGAAGAGATCCACTTGAGGGGTCCCCCAAAGGGCGAAGATCTCCAGGAGAATCTCCTGAGCCAACTGCCACTCCTGAGAGATTGTGCTCTGCCTGCTCAGAGCGTCCGCCATGACGTTTTCGTCTCCGGCCAGATGAACTGCCGAGATCGAAACTTCCTGCTGGATGGCCCAGAACTCGAGCTGCATTGCCTCCCTGCACAGAGGAAGTGACCCTGCCCCCCCTTTTTGTTGAGGTAGTACATAGCCACTGTGTTGTCCCTCAGGATCAGGACACTCTTTCCTCGCACAGTCGGCAGAAAAGACTTCAGGGCTAACCTGACGGCCCTCCGCTCCAACAGATTGATATGGAGTCTGGACTCCGACGGAGACCAACGACCGCTGACTGTCAGCCCGTTGGCATGAGCTACCCATCCCGTGATGGATGCATCCGTCACGATCGTCACCTCCGGCCAGGGAAGCCAAAATGGAGCCCCCTTCATAAAGTTGCCTACGACGGCCCACCACAGAAGGTCCCGGGCGACCGAGGGCGGCAACTGAACCGGGTCCGACATCCTGCCGGAGGACTGCAACCATTGCGTCTTGAGTGCCCACTGCAAAGATTTCATCCGCAGGCGAGCCTCTGGCACCAGAAGAATGCAGGATGCCATGAGGCCGAGCAACCTCAAGAACTCGAATGCTGGGAGCGTCTGGGCATGCTGAAACTTGTGCACCATCTGCTAAATGTGAAGAGCCCTCACCTGGGGAGGAAAACACTGCCCCAGGGAAGTGTTGAGCACTGCTCCGATGTACTGGAGCCGCTGTGTTGGCGTCAAATGGGACTTCTTTAAATTGAGGGAGAAACCCAGCCTGTGAAGGGAGTGGCAGGTGACAGACAGATGATCCAGGACTTGCTCGGGTGAGCTCCCCCTGATCAACCAATCGTCCAGGTAGGGGTAGACGTGAATCCCCCCCCTTGCCTGAGATGTGCTGCCACCACCACCATGAGCTTGGTGAAAACCCTCGGGCGGAGGTCAATCCGAACGGCAGGACCCGAAACTGAAAGTGCGAGTCGCCAACCGCGAACCTCAGGTACTTCTTGTGCTTGGGATGGATCGGCACATGGAAGTAAGCATCCTTCAGGTCGAGTGACACCAACCAGTCCTGAAGCTGAAGGGCCTGGAGGACTTGAGGGAGAGTAACCATCTTGAACTTGTCCTTCCTGAGGAGTTTGTTCAAACCGCGCAAGTCCTTTATGGGTCTCAATCCCCCGTCTTTCTTCGAAATCAAAAAATAAGGGGAATACCATCCCATGTTCCTCTCCGCTACAGGCACCAGTTCTATGGTGCCTTTCTCCAGAAGGGCTTGAATTTCCTGCGCAAGGAGCAGATCCGGACTCTCAAAGAGAGGCTCCCCGGTGGATTGTCGCGAGGCCTGTGCCGAAAAGGAAGACAGTAGCCGTGGGTTATGATCTCCAGAACCCACACATCTGAAGTAATGGTTCGCCACTCTACAAGATGCTGCACCAGCCTTCCCCCCAACCGGCGAACCATGGGACATGGCCACATGACTGAGTGGGAGCGGCTGCGGCGTTACCTGAGGGCAAAGAGGCAACTGCCCGAGCGGCCTTGGCACCACAGGTACCCTGTCGTCCACCTCTGGTACCCCTGCGTTGGCCTCTTTGACTGCCAGGTCCTCTCGCTTTACTGAAGGACGAGTAATAGCGAAAGGAAACACCCCTCCACTGTTGTCCCCTAGGACGAAAAGGCAGAGGTTGGCGAACTGCAGCGCCCAACGACTTCGCTGCAGCCTTTGAGGTCTGCAACCTCTCAAGGCTCTCGTCAGCCTTGCTGCCAAAAAGGTGTTCACCGTCAAAGGGCGTGTTGAGGAGCCGGGACTGCACATCAGGAGCAAACCCCGACTTCCGCAACCACGCAAACCTGCGTATCACGGTGCTCGCCACCATGGACCTACTGACGCATTCAGCTAAGTCCAAACCCGACTGAACGGACTCACACATGGCATCCTTACCATCCTGGACCATAGCAAGGAAACCATCCCGTTCGTCCCCTTCGGGAATATGTTCAGCCGCTAACGCAACACAGTTCCACAGAGTGTGTGTGAAACGAGACAAGGCACAAATGGAGTTGGCCGCCTGAAGCGCCATACCACCAGAAGAAAACACTTTCTTCGCCCAGCCATCAAAACGTTTGTCGTCCCCATCAGGAGGGATGGTAGGGTACGACGCCTGCTTTGCCGGGGCCCTGGCCGTCTGCACCACCAAACTCTCCGGAGTGGGGTGCCTGGTCAAGTAGCAGGGGCCGCTACTGGCTGGACGGTATTTTCGCGACAAGGATCTGCCCACCGCTGGGAGACTCTCCGGAGCAGTCCAAGCCGCCGCCACCCTTCTCTGTAAAGCCATATGGAACGGCAGTACCGGGTCAGTTGGGGGACCAACACCAAGGATGTCCGTTAGATCATCCTGCACAAACTCCCCTGGGGGAGCAGACCATCCCAAGTACTCACAAACCCTAGCCATAAGGTGCCGGTACGAGGAATCGGCATGAGAGCCAGGCTCAGGCCTTCAAAACTCCACCTCCGGAGAGGTGTCCAGTCCACTGGCATCATGCAGTGACTGCCTCAAATCGTCAAACTGACTATGGCCCGAGACAATATCATCTGGAACCGGACTAGGAACCAGGCCAGCAGAATCCTCATCCGCCTCTGAAATATATTCCAGGTGGCGAAAAGAAGGCACCCAAGAGTGCTTGCTCTTAACCAGAGCCTTCCTAGGGGGTACCCCCGTTCCACGGGGTACCTCCGACACGAAAGGCGTTGAGCGAATCGGCACCGGCGTTGAGAGAACAGTCATCGGCGCCGAGAGGATCGGCGTCGAGGAAATCGGCGTCGACGTTAGATGCAGCGCCGCCAGCATCGGCGGCGTCGACACAGCCCTCGGAGCCAGAGCATGTCCTTCGACAACATGAGCGTCGACGGCTTCGACGACTTCCTCGAAGCCAGAGCCTCGAGAAAGCCTGTCGACGCCGATGTCTTCCTCGAAGACCTCACAGGTGAACACGTCGAGGACCGGGACCTGGACCTGGAACGGGTACGTCGAGAACGAGTCCCCTTGTCCGAACGGGACCTCTCCCGTGACTCGTGCCGACCACTCTTGCGAGCGGTGTCTCTCGACCTCTCACGACCGACCCCACTCGGGGGCGCGGACGGCTTAGTACCCTGCGACTCGAGAATCGCCAGCATTTTCTTCCCGAAGGAAGCCCATTCCTCCGGCGTTGCACGGCTGGTGGGGTAAGCGACGTGCCGGGCAGAGTCCTCCAAAGAGGACCTGGAAGACGACCGGTGTCGGCGCTTCCGAAAATGCCTCGAAGAGGCTGAGGAGTGGCGAGACCGACTCCTAGAAGGAGACCCACGAGACTTCCGACAATGACGCGGAGAGTCACCTCTCGAATCATCCGTCGAAAGCCCCGCAGACTTCGACTTCCGGGGCTTGGACACCCGACCTACCGACAACTTCTTCTTACGTTCGCGTAAGGCTTTGGACGTGAGCGACTGGCAGTCGATACAGTCATCCGTTTCGTGGGCCTCCCCGAGGCACCAGAGGCAGGCGTCATGCGAGTCTGTCACCGACATCTTGGACCCACACTCCCCGCACTTCTTGAAGCCCAGACGCGGGGTCGAAGACGAAGTAGAAGACATCTTCACACGAAGGATTTTCACAAAAACGAACAGGTTCGAAGAACAGAACTCCAAAGAGTCGAGGCGTTAACCGAGATTCACGAAGCAACACGTTTGCGTAAAAAAACGGAACTGAGGCTACGGGCGTCGTGCGTCCTACTTATCACATCGGATGACGTCGGAGGAGGTCCTCGACGACGGCGCATCGACATCGACGCAGGACGCAGACGCCGAAAAAAGTTTCCGAAGCAGCACAGCTGTGGTGATTACATATCATAGATATGGAATACGTCGGAGGACCCAATCCCCTCAAAAAGATTGTAGGACTCAGCCTCATCCTCCTCCTGGTCCTCGTCATCCCCATAATAAGAGACCCCTACCTGGTCATCCACCAATTGTGGTTCAGTATCACCACAATATCAATCAGGGTTCGAGGGTTCAATCCTAAAGCAGTCTGTGACCAAGCCCTGAGACGTGGCCTCAGAGCAGAGTTTTTTAGCAGGGGGCTGAGAGGAACAAGGTAGTGCCTAAGACCCTGAAGGGGCAGAGGTAGCAGGGGTGTTGGAGTAACTATGAAAATAATTAGGGTCCTTTTCATAGAAGTCAGCCATAAATGACATCCTTCTCATTACCCTATCAATGTCAGCTGAGTTCCATTCTTTGGAGCTAGTAATCACAACAACATGTTCTGGTTCCTCATCAGTACCCATATCATGAGCAGTGGGAGGAATGAGTTTAACTTTAGTGGTAGGATCTGATACCTTGGACTTCCCTATTGACTTAGGGTCTTTTTGCCTCACCTTATGAACATGGTGTTCTGAGGATGACTTTTTATGTTGTTTATCCCCCTTCCCATGACTAGAGGAGTGTTTCCCCGTTTTTTAGGGGCGTCCAAGGGATTTGACGCCTCACGTCGAGATTGGGAGGTGGTATTCGAAGGACGTTAAATCTCGGGTGTAGACGCTACGCGTCTTGGCTGTGTAGGACAGAGGGCGGAATCGTCAGACGATCGGGCCTCAGGGACTATTGATAGTGCAACACCTTTGTCAAATGAAGACGGTTGGCCTTTGTCATGAGGGGAACGGGAACGGCCAGAGGACACAGATTCGTTGGACGGCTCTCTTGGTGTCTTCCGTTGCCGATCACTCGATACGCTTGTCGAGTCACGGCCGGGGCTGATGTGCTCAGTGGAGGTAGTATGTGTAGCGCTTTTGCCGCTGGGTGTTGTCCCCACAATGTGGCCGCCGGCCAGTCCTTCGGGGTCAGGGTCCTGCGCGTGGGTGTCCGAAGTCAAACCTCTGCCATCGCCGTCCAATTCGGCGGCGTTGCTGCCATCGCTGAATGTCCCCTTCACTACCATGGCCTCTAGCTGCTTGGCGTAGTGGGCCCAGCGTTTAGTTGAGCTGTCTTTAAGGGTTTTCGGCATGAAGAGCTTCCAAGCTCGACAGGTAGCCTCAGGGTGGTCTCGTGGGAGACATAGATTGCATGTATTGTGCAGATCTACCCAGAGAAAATTCCTGTTACAATTTGGGCATAACTTGAATGGAGTACTCTCCATATGTTATAAAATGGCAGCGGGAGTGTATATGTAGGAAAGAAAGGTGGGACAAAGCCTGTATGACCACCCCCCACTCTCCCTACTGTACAGGGCCGAGGCAAGAGGCCTTCAAGGCCCGAAGTCCGCGACAGCTGGTTTCCTCGATCTTCGGCGTAAAGTGGAAGTGAACGGGGACGTGTTTTAACGGTAATTGTAAGTATAAACGGCTAAAGCTGAGGGAGCTCCACAACATGAGTCTGACTAGTATGGCGGAAAAAAACAATCGGAGGGTCCTACATGCGTGAGGGATCATTGGTACAGGGGACGCACACTAGGGATAGTATTACTGGCATGCACTGTTTCGACGCCCCCTTTGAGTTTCAAAAAACAAACTAATACTCTGCAGCTTCCACTAGATGTCGCCCCAGAAAATGAATATGAATACACACACACACACACACACATACACACACACACACACACACACACACACACACACACACACACACACACACACACACACACACACTTTGGCTGCCCTTGCTGCATCTCGAGCCAACACCAAAAAACACGCTGACAGAAAAAACAAAGGAACCAATTTATCAGGCTGGGGATCAGATATGCTTCGCTGCTTGTTTTGTGTAAAAGACTGGTACCATCTAAGCTGTCGCCGCAATACTTTGATCTGTTTGATGTGTTAATGCCACTTGGTCCTGTGGCCTATTGCCTTAGGCTGCCAGCATCAGGATCTAGAATACATCCTGTATTCCACGTCTCTCCACACAAACACATTCCTGACAGTTTCCATCGATCTGTGAATCAAAATCCTCCTCTGGTAGACACACCTTTGGGTCTGAATAGGAGGTAGCAGGTCTGTGCAACTCTCAGTACTTTCGTGGCAGACTTCAGTATCTAGTTGACTGAAAAGGTTATGGACCTTCCGACCGCACCTGGGAACCATCTTCAGCAGTCAATGACCCACGTTTTGTCAGAAACTAACAGAATTCATCCATGGAAACCAGGTCCTTTGCCAGTATGAGAGGGACATATTGTCAGGACTTGAGGTCTAAGGTGGTCAATATGGTGCAAGCTGACGAGGTTCCATATTAGATGAAATTCCCTCCCAACATGGTGCCCTCGTTATAGCTATCTCGGATCCCTCTTTAACGCTCTAGTGTTTCTAACATGGCGGCATTCTCCCTGCTCGAAACAGAACTTCATTTATGCAATTAGCAAGGCACGTTGCTTCGCTCTCGTTCCCAGCGCTCCCCTGCGATTGATTTATATTCCTCTGATCATTTTGCGTTCTGCTTTCCGCTTTCCCGGTCTCCTCTTGCTCTTTCTCTGTTCCATGTTTCTTTTGTGGTATCCACTGCCTGGTGCCGTTTTCCCCTTCTTGCCTTTTCATTTCTTTCTGACCTTTCCTAGTCTTGTGTTTTCCTCATATTCCTTTCTCCCTGATGTTGCCTTCTTTTTCTCCATCCCAGTTTCCTAGTCCTTTCCCCTCTGGTTCAAGGAGTCTTCCTCCCTCTTGCCCGTTTCTGCTCTTTTCCCCCCATCTTCGCTACCGCTCCTCCTCTTCGTTGTGGTTTCCTTTAACCCGCTGGCATCAGCTTCCTCTTGCCGCTCGGATCCCCTCTACTTTATTCAGAAATATCCCTCGCCTAAAAGCAGACTGTGAATATTGTTTCAGAGAATTTTCACCTTCTGTGGCTGCATTTTGTTTTTCGTAGATGAAAAGGGGACGTCGACATGGCGTGTCTGTAACACTATCCCTATAGTGACGTGCGTTGTACCCACAATCCCTCACGCATCGAGGTCCCTCTGTTTGTATTTTTTCTGCCCTGAGGGAGCCTTCTATACGTGAGTGAGTACAGAAAAGAGAGATGTAGAGAGATGTCTATGTTCCTTCCATCCGAGCGGGGAGGAACGGTGGGCGCATGTGAATCTAAGCAGATACAACCATCAGAAATGCTTTTACGGTAAGTAATGCATTGTCTTCTGATGTTTGTTAATCTGCTTAGAATCACATGCTGTGCATAGACTAGTGAGCAGTACCCGGAGTTGGCGGTGGGTTATGAGAAGGAACAGTAGAGAAAAGATGTCTAAATACTACCTGTCCCACCTGGGAGTCAGATCTAGAGTGTGCATCTAGACAGTGTTTTGTAAAGGTGTGCACAGAACTCCAGGTAGCCACTTTACAGATGGACTCAAGGGGAACATTTGCAATGAATGCTATGGATGCCCCAGTGCCTCGAGTAGAATGTGCTCTTGGCTTGAAGGGTAGTTCTCTCTTAGCAAGAGTGTAACAGAGAGTGATGCATTGAACAATCCATCTAGATATAGTGGACTTTGAGACTGCATCTCCTTCTCTTCTTGCTGCCACCGAGACAAAGAACTGATTAGTCTTTCTCAGGGGCCTGGTTCTTTCCATGAAGAACATGACAGGTCTGCGTACATCCAGTGTATGCAGACTTTTTTCTTCCAAGTTGGAAGGGTTTTGAAAGAACGTTGGTAGTTCTATTGACTGGTTTACATGGAATTTCGAGATGAATTTCGGTGCAAACCTTGGGTGTGTGCGTAGAACCACCTTATCTTTGTGAACTGTTATGAAGGGGTCTAGAACAGAAAGAGAGTATGCAGAAAGTGCCGCCAGGTAGACTTTAATGGAATTGAACACTAGACCTGAATCCAATAAATGGGTTAAGTACAGAACAATATATGTGGGAGAGCAGTGAACCGGGTTGATGCTCTTTCCTCTACACCAGATGACAAATCTTCTCCACTTGCTAGAATAGCAGTGGCGAGTATTAGGTTTTCTGGCTTCCCTGAGGATGTCCAACCACTGGCACCAGCCATTTCAATTAGGAAAGGGTAACAAACATGTTACATGAGAATTTAGACACAGGAGTTACTAAGTAACCCCTCCAGCACTCTATTATAAGATAGGGTGTGCTGGGTCTAGCAAGTACAATGCTAAGTAAAGTCAATTTCACTTTACTGCTCTGAGAAACAGTAGTTTATCCCAGAGAAGGTATTTAAACCTTGGGAAGTCTAAAAGACTTCCCTGTGCCATTGCACGGAGTGTGCTGTGTGACACAATTGTAAAAGATGATGCCTATGGAGTTGGTTAGACTCCATAACCAAAACAGAAACAGAGGTAAAATTCATCCAAAAATACACGAGTGTGGGAAAAAGTCCTCAAAATACAGCAAAGTTGCTAGGGGTCTCTAAGGTGGAGGGAATTAGCACACTTTTGAGAATTCTCCCTAACACCTGCTTATACGGAGGCAGAGGAAACCAATCCTGTGCTAATGAAGGGTAGGCTGTAGGCGGTGTGCAGTTAAAAAGTCGAAAACATTATGTCGAAAGACAATGTAAAAAAAAAAAGTTGCCTTTTTTTCGAATGTTTTATTTTTTTGTTTTTTGGGGTTCCAGAAGTAAAAAAAGGGGGTAAAAAAAAAAAAAAGAAAAAAAAAGGTGGGTTGGGGGGAACCCCGCCATTTCGAACAAAAACAAACAAAAAAAGACATTTGGAAAAAAAAATGTAACTTTTTTTTTCGATGACATAATGTAATTCGAATTAATGACTATAAACCGCTGTAGGCCACATACCTGATTGACACAAGTCCCATCTTGGCACACGTGCCTCCAGCTGCTCACTGCCTTGGTGCGGTATCGGGCGAATGTCCGAAATGTATAGCACAGAGGCCATTTTGTCGAGCTGCCTTCCCACGTGCTGGGTCGTGTTGCTTGGCTCACTTGGTCCAGCTCCGTCCAGGACTCTTGAGTGTGGATTATGAGGCCTACCCTGTTCCTCAGTCCAAGACATGGAATGCGTTTCGCCCTTGGTGGATTTGCTGGTACAACTGCATATAGGCGCCTCCTCGAACATGTTGCCGGTATTAGGGCGTGGCCCCTCGGGTGAAGACCCGGTAAAAAAACCTTCTGGTCCCCCAGTACTGTCACCAGGAGGATCGACGTACCCCTCGGTCTGCCGGCCGGTAGCTGATTAAGCCTCGGTACTCGTGCTGGTATGAGAACCTGAGCTGTACTTCACGCGCAGGCGAGTCCTTGGGACTCCCTTGCGGGGTGCACTGGAAAAGAGTGGCCCTACCTTGGGACCCCGATGAAAGCGCGTCACACGTGGTACAAGCCTGCCCGACGTGGTCTGGGCCAAGGCAATGTAGGCAGAGGGCGTGGGGGTCTGAAGTTGGAAAGAGTCCGTCGCCGGATGGACAACTGCTGAACCCTGTAGAAGTCGACATGCGCCGGGGAGGAGCGTGATACCTGAATGATAAAAAGACAAAAAGACAGAAGAGAAGTAGTATCCGTACGTGGTATTACATGGACGAAGCAAAACCCATGAGCGTTGGTGAATTCGGCCCGTTCCCGTCGATGCAGAAAAGGGGACTGGGGTGTGGCGCACCCCTGCGCGCCTCTAACATTAAAGGGGAATAAGGTTTTTTTCTGGTGAAAAAGGTTCCGTCTCCCGTCCCTTGGAAGGGACGCCCATGCAATATGGAGGCAAGGGGACGGGACGTAAGAGTATTTTAGAGTATTTGGTACTCTATTTGGTATTAACTGGTAAAATGCAAAAGGGCACAAGACAAAAAGAAACTGTCAGAAAAGTATCTGCTGCCACCAGTTAGTCTTGGACACAGTGTTAGTAACCAGAAAAATACAAAAAAGCTTTGGGGAGACAAAATGTCCTGACTCCACTTCACTATAATGTGCTGTGTGCAGGAACAAAAAACAGACGTGTACTATGGAGAACAGTGTTCTCCTGTACTGATCATCATATGAACTGATCAGTGCCCCCACAACAGATTACCTTAGCAAGCCAGTGAAAACAAAGGACTTTACTGGCCTCCAAAAGTCAGAACATGTTAAAAACTGCAGCAAAAAGTTGGGCTTGCCATTGAGGACTAAGGAGGGAAAGCTGCATCTTTTATAATCAACAAGGAGTTGCCACTACAATGGGTCTTCGGTAGAAGTATCTCTGCAGACAAAGTCAAACAAGTAAGAAGGCTTATAAAAAAGGTTTAGCAGACTCCCAAATAAAGTAATGCCAAAAAGTTGAATTTCGACCAAAAACTTAGAAATGCTTGTAAAGAGGGCACACTAGGGAAAGGTTGGGTAATCAGTCAACCAAATATATCAGGCACACGACTCGGACTTTACTCGTAACAATGTCCATCAATACTATTTGCATCAAACACCTTTTCTAGACCCCACGAACCACATTACATGGTTAACGACATCTAGGAAAAAAACTTAATGTATTACCATATTGAAATAGGATCGTATTTTCACCCCTCTTGCCAAATCCCAAACAATTACATTTCCATCATGACCTGCAGAGAAGAGAAGTCTAGGATCAAATGGATGAGACTCCAGCACAAACACTTCATCTTCATGTCCCTGAAATAATAAAAGAAATGTAATCTTAATCGGTGGGCATTTCAATTAATATTAAGTAAATTGTCACAGGATTACATTCATCGTTAACTGAATTAAAGCAGTTTAACCTAAGTAAGCAATAGTGAATTACACGGTGATATAATAGACTGCAGCTCTTATGGTCTTTGAGGACTAGCATTGTTAGGCAAGATTGCATGCAGTACCAGTTGGGTGCACTACAATAACCTTGACCTCCTGGCAATAGAGACCCAACCTTTGGTACAAGTCTGAACTACACAGGTTGGTAGTGTGGCTGAGCAGCCAGGCTTATCTCAACAGGGGTCAATGTGAGCAGTAATGTTGTGACACAGTTTCACAGTAGCAGTTATTCAAATAAACACTTACACTCAAGGTTTATTGATAAACCAATGAATAATGTATTTCACAGTTGGTTGTATAAGCCTTCTTCCGAAGGGAGCAATATATGTAACACTTATAATCCACTTCAAAACACACTTTCTCTAAATCAGATTATACCCATTGGGGATGGCACACAGACACTTCCTACACCCTCATGTGACTTAAATAGCTAGGACACTGTGGACATTGATTTATCACTGTACATTTAGAGCAATACTGAGTTTGGTGTAAAAGATAATATAGAGGAATAAAAAAAAGGTTAACAAAAATTCACAAACAGGTATGTCCTTTTAAAACCTTCCAGTGCAGAGTAAATTAACCCTTTCCTGGGGGAAAGGCCAAAGCACAAAGTCAGACGTAAAGAGGAGTCTCTCGTGGAGCCAGGACAGCCAATTATAAATGCACAATGTCTAGATATGATATGATATGACATTTGTAACGCGCCTATACACAAGTGTTTCTAGGGGAGCTGAAGATCTTCTTCGTAGGTAGGTAAAAAGTATTGCACAATGTTTTTAGAACGGGTTGTAGAAAATAGGACACTTGAAGGGTCACAAGCTGGGAGGCTTGTGAGGGGCAAAGCTTTAGCAACTCTGCAAGGTAACCAAGACAGGTCTCAACTGAGAGCAAGTAAGGCTAAACAACAAGAGTTATGTTCTTAGACTTTACAGTTCCTCTGGTTAGAAGAAATGGTTCCATCTGGCCTCTGATCCTGTACAGCTCCGCAGAGCCTGTTCTTCCTGAGCCTCAGTTTTGGGGAAAAGAGGGAAAACGTCTTGGGACTCCTGCTCTGCAATGGGAAGGTCATCGGCAGCAATGGGCAAACTTCAATTCAGCGGTCCTTCAGGGTTTCAGCTCCTCATGTCTGACAGCAAATAGCAACATTGCGGTTCTCAAATACCACTGCAGACTTTCCTTGCTTCTGGGGTCCAGCACTCTGTTGAGGTGGCTCGGGTCCGACTTAAAAGCAACGCACACAATCTGGTATTCCTCTCCCTGGCACTTCGGTTCCAGCAGCAGTGGCAATACAGCCAGCTCTGAGAGGATGTCCAGACGGGCTAACTTAGGAGTGGATTGGTCTAACCAACTGTTAGGGAGAATTCTCAGAAATGTGCCAATTCCCTCCACCTTAGAGACCCCCAGCAACTTTGCTGGATTTTGAGGACTTGATTTTTTTTTTAACCTGGAGAGAGTCAGACTCTTTTTCCCACTCTCTCATGTATTTTAATGTGATTTCTGAACGTTGTGTTTCTTTTGGTTATGGAGTCTGACAAACTCCATAGGCATCGTCTTTTACATTGTGTCACACAGCACCTGCAGTGGCACAGGGAAGTGTTTCAGATTTCCCCAAAGGTTTAAATACCTTCTCTACGATAAACTACTGTTTCTCAGAGCAGTAAAGTGAAATTGACTTTACTTAGATTTGTAACTTTCTAGACCCAGCACACACTATCTTCCAATAGGGTGCTGGAGGGGTTACACCTAGTATCCCCTTTGTCTAGCTTCTCATGTAACAGTTTTATGTTCCTTTTTCTCACTGAATGGCTGGTGACAGTGGTTTCGTTTTAACTACTGTGGTGTATTTTTACTGTGGGCTGCATTTGCAGCTGCAGTAAAGCACCCAAGGGTGCCATTTTTGTCAAAAGGGCCCCAGTAGTCTTTTTTCGCCATTTCTTTGTTGTGGAAATGTCCTTCTTGAGATTTACTCTGCAGGCCGAATCCGTTTTGGTCCCATTGTTTGCTTTGCCTTTGGCGGGATTCACGAGTGAAGCCTGCCTCTGGCTCCAGGGTGTCTGGGATGGGCAGGAAGTGAGGGTGGTGCCCAGAACTCCCTGTGCTTAGTCTCCTAGGAGACCCAAATGCACTCTGTAGTGATTGGCTGGCTGCCTGTCCGGCAAGGACAGCCACCCTGTTGGGTGACTGACAGCTAGGCTGGAATGAATGGGATAGAACTGAATAAAAGGTGAGGCTTTTGGCTTGGAAGGCAGAGTCGACCACTGGACGAAGGAACCGAAGAAGAACTTTAAGAGGACGCCTGCTGCAACTCTTGGACCGTTGGTTTGCCCCGGTGAAGCCATGCTGCTGTGCTGAACCTCCAAATTCGTATCGACAGAGAAGCCCCTGCAAGGACGACTTATCCCCTTGAGTTGGTGGGACCAATCAACTCCAAAGTAAGCCACCTGGATATCCTTCTCAGAGCTGGTTGAATTTCCACAGAGTTGCTGCTGATATGATAAAGCATTTATAACGTGCCTATACACAAGTGTTTCAAGGCGCGACAAGGCAGGGAGAGGGAAGACAGACCGCGATCTTACTAGGCCAGGTGTTGTTCAGATCGCGCAAGGGTAAGGGGGAAGGTGCAGTACATGGGATAATAAAATAACGAGATGAATAAAAACGGCCAACTGGTGGCAAGTGCAGGGTGAGTGCAGACATAAGTGCTGTGGGGGCGGGGGGAACTGTAGGGATGCAGAAACCCGTTCCCAGGTGCAGGGGTTGCCAGGGAGGCAGTGCAGGCATGCAACAGGCAGGGCTTGGGTGCGAGGACAGAAGGGTGGCCAGGTAACCAGTGCAGTCTCTATATCAGCCAGGAATTCAGCAGGGGAGAGGAGGGGAGCTGGAAACCGAATAGCCAGGGAGAGGAACACCAGATTGTGTGGGTTGCTTTTAAGTTGGCCAAGTGCCCCAGGAAGATCCTCCAGACTCGCAGGAAGCAGGACTGACCGAGCATGAGCACCCTCCTCAACAGAATGCGGGACCCCAGAAGCAAGGGAAGTCTGTCTCAACAGCCAGGAACCGCAGTGTTGCTATTTGCAGTAGTCGCAAGGAGCTGAAACACCGAAGTGCCACTTGTTGGAAAGATTGCTGATTGCGAGCAGTGACCGTCCCATTGCAGTGCTGGAGTCCCCAGAAGTCCTTCCTCTTGTCCCCACGACTGAGGCCCAGGAACAGAGAGATCTGCAGAGCTGCACAGGAACAGAAGCAATCTGCTGCACTGATTCTTCAATACAAAAGGTACTGTAAAGTCAGAGAACTTACCTCTGATTGTAGAGTTGCTTGCATCTTCTACTGCTCACAAGTCTAATCAGCTTGTGGCCCTACATTTGATTCTTCTTTTCTTCAAAGACTTCTAAAACATTGTGCAAATACCATCTACTTACCTGAAGGAGGTGCTTCATCCTATATAAGACTTTTTGCCCATTGACTTTGGCCTAGCCTGTTATACTGAATGACTCTGCTTAGGGGACCCAAATGTATTTGCCTGCTTAAGAATATGTGTGGTCTCTTGTTTGTCCTAATAACCTTTTCCTTTTACCATCAAACAGTAAGATATTAATGTACCCAGCACCCTAGCTATTGAAGTCACCCGAGCGTGTAGGTTGTGTCTGTGGGCCATCCCAAAAGGGTGTTCCCTGATTTTAGAATATTAACAGTGTGTGTTTTGAAGTGTATTTGAGTGTTACGTTTATAAATGCCATATCATATCATATAATGCTCGCTTCTGAAGAAGGCTTACTCTAACAGACTGATAAATCAATTAATAATTGTTTATTCAAGAAACATTGTGTGTAAGTGTTTATTTGAATACTTGTCACTGTGAATCTCTTGTGTTACTCCCCTACAGCTCACATTGACCTCTCTTGAGATAATCCTGGCTGCTCAACACACTACCAAACTGTGTAATACAAGCTTATACCAAAGGTTGGGTTTCCTATTACCTGTAGTCAGTTGTTGTAGTGCACCCTAAGGGTACTGCATACAATTTTGCCTAAAACCAACTCAAAGGGAGAAGTCGTCCTTGCCAGGCTTGTCGAGTCGAATTCGGAGCTTCAGCACAGCAGCAAGGCTTCACCGGGCAAACCAACGGTCCAGGAGTTGCAGCAGGCATCTGTTCCAAGTTCTTCTTCGGATTCCTTCGTCTAGTAGTAGACTGCCTTCCAAGCCAAAAAGCCTTGCCTTTTATGCAGGTTTCTCCCATTAATTCCAGCCAGCACACCCACGAAGGTTCACTCAAAAAGGCTCTCCCCTGTCATGAGCCCCATTGAGCCAGAGCTTCAGGAGGAGCTGGAGCCCTCTGCCGGTGCAGGAGAAGCGTCCTCGACGGGAGGTTACTTTTTGGGCTTCAATTCATTGTAAGGTAGGCCACTGGTCTCTTACAAACTGCAATTGCAGCCTTACTTGCACAGTCAGTGCATTTTTCAATTTACCCCCACTACAATCTTGGTTGTGTGAATCAGATGCCAGATTACACACGCCGCTTCGTTCTACGTGACGATTCCAGATATAAATCATCCCAGTCTGCTGCCCACCATTGCCTACCACGAGGTTTAGGCAGTCCAAAATGGCCGTACACCATTACCGGTGCCCAGCCTCATCCTAACCTCCTCCTTGCTACAGGGACACGCTGCGATTGGTCATCTGTGCCTTTCGTAAAGCCTATCCGGAGCCGGCAGCCGGAGCCGGCACACCCACTAAGGCTCACTCAAAAAGGCTCTCCCCTGTCGTGAGCCTGTCAGGAGCCGAGCGCCAGGAGGCCTACTTCACCAACATTAACATTGCCCTCTTATCACTTGCTAGGACACTTCTGACTTTCTTCTGACATTGTACACCTTATATTCTCATCCCGTTTTGACCTCACGGTGAAACTCGTTCTGTAACATTGTACCGTAGCACGCGTCCTGTCTGCCACGATGATGCTGTTATGTCTTTACCCTCTTTCTAACTTTGCCGCGGTCACACTATTATACTGGCCTCTCTATTGTGCCCAATATCTAACGCCTTACAAAGTACCTCATTGCCACAGCAGGCACTTGGAGTGCTCTTTCTGTTTCTCCCAGCTATTCCAATTGCTTCTCTATCAACTATCATTCCCTTCTCACTAAGTCTGGAAAGAAGAAGTTTAAAAAGGATATCCTGGCCTCCAACCCAGGTCTCCCTATCGCTGACACCTACTCCAGCGCCTCTTCCAGACAGACCCTCACCGACATCCTCTTAGCCGGATCTATGGACCCCATACATGATCTTTGTGCTCTGTCCTGTCTCCTCCTCCCCATTAATGGTGGCACTCACTCGGAAGTCCTTATGGCTTCCTTTGACTCCTCTAGAGTCATCCTCAATGTCTACCTAAATGGCACTGTCATGGTCCAAGGTCCTCAGGCCAATCTCATCCTCTTCGATAGGAGGTTCCCTCGCCTCATCAACTTCAATTCATCTCCGGCTGTCCCCTCTTCTTTCCTCAACTACCTTGCCCACTCCTCCCTCTTCCTCTGCCCCACTTCACGCTACCTCTACCCCTCCGCAGGGCATACCTCTGATTTGTACCCCTCACCGGAAGGTCTTTAAGGCTGGCAGCCTCCTTCATCTTGCCACTCTCAACTCCCGCTCTGCTGTCAAACACTCCTCTGACATCTGCCACCTCTTGGAAGAACTTGACCTTGATGTCCTCAGTCTTACTGAGACATGGTTCACGGCTAGCTCTGTCTCAAGCTTTGATACTCGCCTCCCTGATGGCTACAAGATCCTCTCTGCACCCAGATCCACCCGGCCTGGAGGCGGTGGTGTAGCCCTGATCTTTCCTGAGTGGATTCCTGCCACTATCATTCCCACACAGACCTACTCCTCTTTCGAATGTCTTGTATGCAGGCTCTCTCTCGCCTAGCCATTCTCTTACTGTTGCTACTCTATACCGGCCCCCTGGTCAAATCACCACTTTCCTCTCTGATTGGACTGACCTCTCCTCCTCCCTCCAGGCCACTACCAATCCACTCCTCCTTGGTGACCTTAACATCCATCTCGATTGTCCCTGTCCCTCATCATTGCTTCTACGCGACCTCTGCAACTCCCTCGCTTGTTCTATCCTCTCCTCTGGCCCAACACACACTGCAGGTCACACACTTGATGTCTTGATCTCTACTGGCCTCCCCCTCTCTATCCCTCCGACTACTCCTCCTCCTCCTCCTCCTCCTCCTCCTCCTCTCTCCTGTAGTGACCACTGCCTCCTCTCCTCTCATCTCTCACTCTCACTCTCTTCCCACCAAGCCCACACCAACACTGCCACCCACCTTCTCGGACATCCAACCTATGAAGCGTGTGTGAATTGAGGCTTTCACTGCCACCTTCTCCTCCTCTGGCTGACTCACACCCTGACACAGCCCTTTCCCTTCTCTACTCTTCTATTTCCGATACTCTTGATCCTCTTGCCCCTATCATGAGGATCCGCTTGAAGTCCAAAGCCAAGTGCAATTCCTAGTTTGACTCAGACCTAGCTTTTTTTTCTCTTCATCCCCGGCATACGGAGGGCCGAAGCCCCCCCCCCCCCCATCTCCACGTGCTACAGGACATCGACCCGACTGAAAACAGAACACCCAGACGTGCTCCATGCTTTATTCCATCAGTCTTGCCCACCCGAGATCCTTCTCATCACTCCAGAGGACCCAGTGCCTGCACCATTCCACGTGTGCCCAGCCTCAAGCCTCAATTTGCCCATGAAATTTCGCCGGGCGTTGCAGTGCAAAATGACTGACTGCATGTTTATTTTCGGTTGCTAAGCAACTCAATACACATGGAGGAAGCCAGACAGCCCTCTGATTGGCTGCAACTCCCTAGATCACGAAGCCAGTACCAACGGAAGGCGCGAGCTGGCAGTGGACCTCTACACCAAGGACCTCGATATAAGGGCCTGTCCGTGTCGAACGTGCTGACTGCTCATGCATGCTCAAATCCGTGAGTACCAATTGCCCTACAATCTTTCCCCTGATCAACTTGCTCACTTCTCCTACATATAAGGTCGAATCAACGATTTATCTTCGCTTCAGAACATCCACGTGTTCCTCTTTGTCTCCAGCTCCAGCTGCATGTGCTGAAGCACCATCAAGCCCATACAAAATGCCCCCCGTCTCCATGGCTGCACTATCAACAACATGTGCAAGCCACATCACCGTTGCGGTCCCATGTCCCGATTCACTGCCTCGCCCAGCACGCCCCTCACCTCCTGCCTTATATGGAGGGGGAGAGGGCCGAGAGGCGAAACCGAGCTACAATTGCCATCTTCATGCTAACCAATGCTCTACCGCAAGGCGCTTTAGACTACGTACCCGTACTCTGCAAGCCAGTCAGATCACAGCCCACGAGCACCCGTAATACCAGGCTATGCTCACGCACCATGCAACCCCCCTCTATTTGCCAACAAGTCCAGACTCCTCCGCCCAACATCCAAGCCCACAGCCACTACAAGGACTGCCAATATAGCGGCCAAAGTATTTGACCCCACTTAAAAGTGTACTGCCTCCATACTGAATATGTCTCCACAGCTGTCCACCACCACTTAAAATGAGCCCCCCAGTGTAAAATCTGTGGTGTTCAAGACCCCACAGCACAACCACGCCCTCCACCTCACCCTCTCTCCCCATGAACCCCACCCCTGAACCCCCATCTGAAATGCGCCATGATTAACGCCAGGTCCATCAATGCTCATGCTCTAGACATCCACGCCCTCCTAACCACCCATGACCACGACTTGCTCATGATCTCAGAAACCTGGTTACATGAGGCATCCGGCCCGGCGCTCTCCCTCGCCCTACCCCCTGGCTATTCTATCACAAGGCAAGATCACCTCTCTAAAGGTGGAGGTGTAGCAATTATTGCCAGAGATTGCCTCTCCATCAGAAAGGTAGAGAAATCATTACACAACAACAGTGATGACCTCCAAGTCAAAATAACCCTCTCTCCCCACTGCACCATTACTGTGCACACAGTCTACCACCCTCCAGGCCTAACGGGGGACTTTCAAGCCTCTCTCATTCACCAACCTCAAAAAAACAGTCTAAAGCCATTCTCCTTGGGGATGCCAACCTAGGTCTCCTGTATAGTAAGGACTTAGCAGCCAAATTCCTTGACTCAGCCCTCAAGGCTCTGGGCTACAAGAACACCATCTTTAGCCCAACTCACACCCAGGGCAGAACTCTGGACTGGATCGCACAACATAACTGCCCACTCCTCATCACCGGAAACACTCCCACCCCATGGTGTGACCACCATATCATCACCTTTAGCATCCTCTATGACAGATTGCAGCCATGATGGAGGAATACAGGATGATCGGATGATCTCATCAAATTGGAGTTTAAGCACCGGGCCCATAATTGCATATTTTCTTTAAGTACACATGGAGGGATACAGTCTGGGCCAGGAGCTCTTGATTTATTTAGCTTTCCAAGCTAAATAAATGCAAGCATGTAATATCCTCTAGAGACCAGCCCTTCCGTTCCTCCACTGAATAGTGGTTGAACTTGCTCGTTGGTACTGAGAATCTTTCGGGTAATGCAAATTTATCCTTATAGAAATGTGTCCATGTTTCTGCGCTAATGTTAGAAGATTGGTCGACCATTTGTGAATGTTCATTACTGCTTAAAAGAGACCAAGTAGATCGCCTATCATTGGAACACTGTGATGCTATCATTGTTTGATTTGTTGAGTGATGAAGATAAATTCTATAGTTTTTTATATTATTGTAATATTTATTGATTACTTTTCTTTTTATAATTTGATATTCAGAATTAGGTAGTCCCATTTTGGTTAAGTGCACAATATCCTGATTTTTTTGTTTTTTTAAGATTTTAATTCTAGCAGCAAGTAAATCGACAGCTGGGGGCTTTTTCGTTTGATTTAAGCAAGACCAGGTATATAAGTGCTGTTGTAATGATGGTTGTATTTTGTAGTGTTATTATCGTCCCTTTGCTGGATGGGTCGCTACAATTCAGGCAATTCAATGTGAACATTTTAATGATTGAATTTAACTTTCTGCATTTTTTTACATTCCATCTTAATGATGCACCTGGTCGATCTTCCAAGATAAAATTGTACCAATGTTGGAATAGTTAATTGAATTTCTGTATATAGAATACAATGGTCACTCAATTCAATCACAGCAGTTTCTACTCCTGTACAGCTTGAAGATAATTCCACAGATACCGCAATATAGTCAATGCATGATTTTCTGTTACTTCTAGACCATGTATATACATTCTCTTTTGCAAGAAAGGGAAGCAAGACAATATTCCAGCGCCTAAAAAAGAGCTGAAAAAGTATCCCTCTCTTCCTATTCATCAGAGGTTGATTTTGAAAAGGCGTTTGTAATTCAATAAGGGGAGCTTGGAGACAGTTGGAATTAAAATTACCCCCTAAGATTACTTTTGCATTAGGCCATTTTGAAAAGACCTCATCGAACAGAACACATTCATTAAACAATGTGGTTATTGCGGTAACTAGAGGATTATAATACAATGATACTATTAAAACATGATCTGTTTTACATTTTCCTAGTTCAATCAGAATCGCAATATAGGAGTATGTTGTACGTGTCAGTACCAAGGTGAAAGCAAACCCTGTATTTACCAGGATGATGATTCCACCCGATGGTCTACCTTTCGAGAATCGCGTAGCAAGAGTAGAATACGAGGCAAACCCGGCAATTTCAAGTTGCTTGACAGCCATTGTTTCTTGACACAACACTATGTCCACAATTTCATGAAGGGCATACCTAGATACCCACATTTTTTGATTTTTTAGTCCGCATGGGTTCCATGACATTACTCGTAGAAGCTGTTTGTTACTATGAGTGTTCGATTTTTGTTGAGTCCTTCTGAGACCCCAATAGTACTGATAACCAAGTCCAGTCTTTGGAGACGGCAGAAATTGCAACTAACTGTGCCAAGACTGCAGCCTCCGAAGAATGAGACGTAATGGGTGTTACTGATTGGTTATTTGTGTTCACTACGATTGGCGGAACAGTTTCGTTGAAGATTTTTGCTTCTTCAATCGTCTGGATTTGGGTAATAGATAATTCTAGCATTTTTAGCTCTCTTCTATGGTTCCATATTAATTGAGCAATTATTGGGGATTGCAATTCAAATACCATCCTCTGATTTTTTCCAGAAGGAAGCTTAATCCAAATAATATCTCTGGATACCAGCGTTCTCAGAGCTGGAATCTTTTTAAAGGTCTGCAACATGAATGATCGATTTAGGTCTTGATCTCCATTTACTTCAGGTGCACTTATCCAACCCAAGATACTCGACATGGGTATACCATGCATGGATTGGTCCATAGAGTCAGCCGTTACCAGAGATTTTTTTAGTCATGGCCTCGCATTCAAAATTATTCATGGACTAATTTCTTTGAGTTGGGTGTTTCATATCATTTGAGGGAAAAGCAGGTACCACCGTGCACTTTGGAGTCTCATTATTTTCAGGATGCACTAGGGATAACTTTTGTGGCGAGTTGTGTCGTTGGTCAACAGTCAGCAGGGGGGTTAGTTTTGCACTCGGACTCTACAGATGGTTGACTTGAGTAAGATTCCTCTTGCACCTTCGGTGCCCGATTCCCGGGCTCTAAGGGAATTACCTGCTCTGGGTTTACTCGTTCAGTGGTTTTTTGTTGGGAATTGGTTTATAGAACGCTGAGAGCAAAGATTGTTGTGAGGAAGACAATGAAGCTGAAAATTCTTTTTGTTTGTCAATGATAGATTTTTCTATCGCCGACATATGCTTTTTTTCGTTAACGCTAACCAAATTTGATTGAGGCTGTAAAGCAAGTCAACTTTCAAGTGAAAGCGCCTCCACACTGATCCCCAAATCGATGTTTAGCTGGGCAGGGGGGTGTTTGTTTTTACCTCAGTTGGTAGTACTTTGCCATTAGCTTTTAACTCAGCATTCGAGTTTTGTTTTTGATTTTTTTTTTTGATTTTTTTCTTGTGTTTCTGATAGTTTCGCATTGCGTAGATTTAGTCAGTTCATTGCACGTATGTGCAATCTTTTTTGTTTGCGTGATATAAATTGTTTTTGTCCTCGAAGCTCAGAGGATTCCTCTAGTTGTGGGGGGTCCAGTTTTACGACTGCCCTTGTACTTTCCTCATTTATTATTTCAATCAAGTCAGATGGACTGTCAGGAGTTGCAGTAGGATGTTTGGTCTGACAGGGGTCTTTATTCGAATCCTTCGTTGAGGTTTCCAAATCATTTGGCTGGTTAAAGAAAAGTAACTGGTCAATTTTCTCTGCATGGTAAGATACCATTTGGCATAACTGAGCATGCGTGTAGATTTGGATACATTGTACGTTTCTTGGTGCTTTGACAGTCTGAGCGAAAGTCGAGGGAAATCCATAAATTGGGCCATTACTCCCTTTCTGGCCAAACTCCTGGAAAAACTGGTCATCTCTCAGCTCAACCTTCATTCTGACACGGTTTGCTGTCTCCTCCTGAACATCAGTGAGGATCTGCTTTCCAACCTTGACGCTAACATTCCCTCGGTCCTCATCCTACTCAATCACTCATCTGCCTTTGACACGGTCAACCATACCATCCTGGTCAACCGTCTCCGTGATAACCTCGGTATCACAGATCAGGCTATCGTCTGGCTGACCTCTTTCCTCTCTGACCGACCCTCCCAGGTCAAACTTCGGTCCTTCCTATCATCTATCGCCCTCTCTACATGTGGTGTTCCCCAGGGATCTAACCTCTCACCTTGGCTTTTCAACCTATACTTGGCAACTCTCGCCCACTGCATTGCCATTTTCTGTTCAAATTTCCAGTGCTACGCGGACGATACTCAACTCATCTTCAGGCTACCCTCGGCCACCTCCTCTCCTTCTCTCATCTCTGATTGCCTTACTGCCATTCAAGATTGGTGTTCCGCCAACAATCTCTGTCTGAACGCCAGCAAGACTGAAATCCTTCTCATCGGGACACCTTCTGCATCCTTTTCCTTCACTCTCTGGCCGGCCTCTCTTGGCCCTCCTCCTAACCCCACCAGCGACGGTAAGAACCTAGGGGTCATCTTTGATTCTACACTTTCCTTCTCTGCCCACATCTCTGAGTTCTCTAAAAAGTCAAACTTCCTACTGCACCTCCTCAGAGGTACTCTACCTTTCCTCTCTTTCCCCCAGAAGCTCATGGTCTCCCAAGCTCTGGTTCTCTCTAGGTTGGATTATTGTAACAGCCTCTTTCTAAAGCTACCTGCCTCTTCTCTCCACCCTCTGCAACTAATCCAGAACAGGACTGCCAGACTTGTCCTTGGCCTCAAGCCCTGGGATTGTATCTCTCCAGCTCTGAAATCTCTCCATTGGCTCCCAGTGGATGCAATGATTACATTTAAAACCCTCTGCATTGTCCACAAGGCTTTCTGGGGCCTGGGTCTAAAATATCTTCAGCTATCCCTCCGTAAATAACTCCCCTCTCGAGCTCTTCGCTCCTCCTCCTCTAACTCCCTCAGGGTCAGTCGTTTTTCAAAGAAACGAGCTGGGGTAGATCTCGGTCTTCGGCTGGGGCCTCCCTCTGGAACAGCCTCCCTGCCACTCTAAAACTTGAGGAAAACCATCTCAGGTTCCGGAAGCACCTCAAGACCTTCCTCTTTGCTTCTGCCTTCACCCCCTCCCTCCCCTGCTGATCTGCTCAATTGGCACCTTGCACTGGGACGCCCTCTGTCTCTGGTCCCAGCTCATCCTACCACCCTACTGCACTGCCTCCGGGCCACCCCTTGCACTGGGGTTTGTATCTGTACCAATACAGCCCCCCCTTTTTTTTCCCCTCCTGCACTTATCAGACCCAGCTGATCTGCTGCCTCAAACCTAGCACTTGCCACTTGGCTGCACTACCACTTTGTGCTGATTTAATTTATTTATTTTTGTTACGATTATTTATCCTGTTTCCCCTTTGCTCTGCACTTTCCACTTTCTCCCTCCCCTCCATGCACTTATCCCCCCCACCTCCCATGCACTTGCACATTCTCAATGTCACTGGGCCTAGTAAGATCGTTGTTTCGTTCTCCCCTGTTCCCCTCCCTTGCCTTGCCTTGTCGCGCTCTGAAACACCTGTGTATGAGCGAGATATAAATGAAATATCATATCATACCCTTGTGGGTTTTGTCTGCCTTATACATGAATGTGCCTAAATGTTTTTAGTCGCCTATACATGATTGCGCCAACAGTGATCTTAGTTGCCTTTTACATGAATGTGCCTAAATGTTTATTGTTGACTGCACATGATTGTGCCAACAGTGATCCTAGCTGCCTTTTACATGAATGTGCCAAAACAATAGTTTAATATGTGCCTGGGTAACTTAGCGCTACCCCTCCAAATGCTATTCTTACTCCTAACCAGCACAGCTTGGGCACTTATTCACACTGCCCAACCGCAGCACTCTAGTGCATATTCTTTTAACACTCCCATCGTCATGATGGCAATCTTAACAGTGTCATCTTGAACCAGCCAATACAACAGCTATTTCAATCACAAAGTCACACTGTGGGATGGCCCCCAACATGTGTTACTTTGCCTAACGATACACACACATCCACCAACCGTTACCTTAACTCCCCCGCCTTATGGTTGGAACACTTCGCAAAAAAACCTACACCGAATCAACCTTGTGCCTTGCACCTTAAGAACAACAGACTGGGCTCTAGATTTCCCCCGTACCATCACGTCGTACTCAGAAGCTTTGTACCATGACCAAATCATCATTTCCTAGTCATAGCCACTTGGAGCCCCCTACATCACTATCTAAGACTAACCTCTTATCACCCCCTCACCTAAAGATACACAGATTAAGGGTGCCCTTGTCAACACCAGGTCCCTCTCTGCACATGCATTGGACATTGCTGACCTTATCAAGACTCAAGACCTTGACTTTATCGCCATATCAGAGACATGACTACATGCAGCCTCCGGACCCCTACTCTCCCTTGCCGTACCCACAGACTATTCCATCACTAGATGTAACCGCAACACCTCACAATCTAGAGGGTGCGGAGTTGCATTCATTCACAGAAACTCTCTTGGCCTTAGAGTGATGCCTAACCTAAAGATCCAGTCAGCTGAGTTACTCTCGGTTAAGCTTCGACTCTCTCAACCAAACGGCCACCTTACATCTTCTCTATAGACCGCCCGGCCGTGCTACATCTTTTAGGGATGAGATTACATCTCTATTAGACAAATCTAAAACTAAATCACAAATCATCCTTCTGTGGAACCTCAACTTGGGTTTCCAAGATCTTAACGACCTCACTGCGACCAACATTGCTAATACTTTAACTGACCAGGGATTTACCCACCACATCCAAGATCCTACCCACATCAAAAGGGAGAACGCTTGATTGGTTAGCTGATTCCAATTGCAACATCAGTTTACAAACCAATTTACCTTGCGCTTGGGCAGATCATCATACTATTACTTTTAATATAGAAGCTGTCCACCGCCCTAAACCAACGATTGTGGCCGCCGTGCCCACCCGAAATAAAAAGGGACATAAGAGACAAATTACTCCTTCTTATCCTCCCTACCCTCAACAAAGTTACCGATTCCTGCTCCGACCCCCTTGTTCTTAGCGGATACATATAACCATGCCACGCTCACAGCACCAAACTCTATCGCCCCCATTAAACTTAGGAAATCCAAACCGCGCGCTCATCTCAACTCGTGGTTCACACCACAGCTCAGAGTGTTCTGAAAAGAAAAACGCATTGCTGAAACCCGGTGGAAAAGCCATCCTTCTGATGCCCACAAGGACAGCCTCATCTAAGCTGCCATCAACTACAAAGAAGCTATCTTCCAGGCTAAAAAAAGATATCTTTAACAATCGTTTTCCGCAAGCGGATTCAAACACCAAAGAACTGTTTAAGATTCTGAAGGAACTTGAATCACCTGCTACTCCTCCTGATACTTGTACTAAAGATAGGAAATGGTTTGCGAACATACAGAAAGCCCTCCTGGACAAAATTGTCACCCTCCAAACTAAAATCAAAGACCAGCAAAATTGCCTACAGACGGACAAGCCTCGAAACATTCCCTCAAGTGCCATACCTCAGGCCATTCCCAACATTAAACCTTTCACATTCTCCCCACTCACTATTGCTGAAGTGGAATGCATCATTAACAAAATTAAACCATCCAACTGTCAAGGTGACTCGTGCCCAGCCCCTAGTATCAAGGAATCCGCTCACGATCTAGCCCCATTCATTAGTGCTTTCATAAATTCATCCTTCAAAACAGGTATTGTCCCAGACAACTTAAAGGACGCTTGGGTTATCCCTCTGCTCAAAAAACCTTTCCTGGACCCCAGCATACCAACTAATTGCAGGCCCATCACTACTATCCCATTCATGCTCAAAATATTAGATCAAGCTGCCTACATTCAGATCCAGGACTATCTCGAGGTTAACAATCTCCTTGGTCTGAGACAATCTGGTTTCCGCCACAGGCATGGGACGGAAACTGCCCTTATTGACCTCAAAACACAGATTGAGGTACTGAAAGACAATGGGAAACTAGCCCTGCTATTACTACTAGATCTCTCAGCTGCTTTTGATTAGGTCAATCACATAATCCTTTGCCAGCATCTCATATCTGCCACCCATCGTTCAGACTCTGCCACTGCCTGGATCAGATCTTTCTTAAGCAACAGATCCATGCAGGTTATCTCCCCCATCAGCATCCACGGACCCTGCTCCCATTTACTGCGGCGTTCCTCAAGGCTCTTGTGAGTCACCCACACTCTATATGTGTTCACTAATCCATTATTCGATGCTCATGACACCCAGATACTCATCCCCATCACAGTGATTATGCAGTCGAGACCAAATCCTTGAACAACGTCTACATGGTTATTCAATCATGGATAGCGCAACACAAACTTTGCCTTAACGATGACAAGACGTAACTCCTCATTCTGGGTTCCCATCAACGTCTTAATAAACTTGACCAATCCTTCAAGTCATTCATCATCGATGGCAACGTCATCAAGGTTTCGAAGGATACCAAAACCCTAGGAATCTACCTTGACTCCACACTTTCTTTGTGCAGACAAACAAATACTGTCAGGTCAGCATCAGCTTATACATGCAAACTTATCACTGCCTGTAGACCATTCCAGACCACTCCCAACTGCATCATCCTGGCCAGAACACTTGTCATGTCCAAGATAGACTATTGCAGCGCCCTCTACTTAGGGACCACATGCAATCCAGTCCAACCTTAAACTGCAAGTCATCCAGAAAAATGCCATCAGAGCGGCATTAAACATACCAAGAAACCACCACATCTCCAACCACAGAAGCAATCTACACTGGCTTCCCGTTAAACGCAGAATCTCACTGAAATCACTTGCCTTAACTCACAAATGCCTGTCCAACCAGGCTCCCACACACTTAGCCAACCGTCTCACTACTCACACCTCTACCCGCCCCATGATAGCGGACCAAACCCATAGCATATCCCTTCCCAGATTCAAACTACAAAAAGCTGGCGGTTTGAGCTTCCCTGTCCTGGCCTCTAAGCTCTGGAATTCTCTCCCCAACGTTATTAGAGCTGAGCCATCCTTCCAATTATTCAAGAATAAAACCAAATTATGGCTCTCTGCACAAAACATTTTAAGATACTTGTCGCTCTACCACCGACACTGCATCGCTGTTATTCACTTTGCACTGTGCCACTGAGTAAGTGTTCTTAATGCCTGTATGATTCACTGTATATATCTCCTGTACCTAACCTATTGCTAACATTGTTTTTGCTAGCCTCCCCCACATGTGTGGCCCTAGTTTTTAAGCTAGCCATTTGTCTCCCCTGTCTGTACATGCTGTCGGCATACTACGTTGTACTTCCTCTTGTCATACTGTAGTCCTACCAGCATGTTGATTGTAAGCTGGTTGAGCGACTCACTGCTGTCTCTTGTATGTAACTAACTTTGCTCTCTAAGATTATGCGCCCAGATGCCTTTCGGCCTGGTGTGCTTTACAAATAAATAAAATACAAATAGCCTAGCTGTCAATCACAGCAGGTTGGCTGTCCTTGCCTGACAGCCAGCCGGCCAATCACCTTTGGGTGCATTCCTGTAACCAAGGGGATTAAGCACAGGGACTTTCGGGCACCTCCCTCACTTCCTGCCCCTGCCAGACATACTGGAGCCAGAGGCAGGAATCCCTCCAAAGACAAAATGAACAAAGGGACCAAACCTGGTTTGGCGCACAGAGTAAATCTCAAGAAGGACCTTTCCAACAAGAAATGGCGAAAAAAGAAGACCAGGGCCATTTTGACAAAATGGGCACCCATGGGTGCCTTACCGTGGCTGCGAACGCAGCCTGCGGTAAACACACGCAATGGCAGTAAACCACTGCCACCAACCATTCATTGTAGAAAGGGTAACATAAAAATGTTACATCAGAAACTAGACAAAGGGGATACCAAGTAACCCCTCCAGCACCTTATGGTAAGATAGTGTGTGCTGGGTCTAGAAAGTTACAAAATGTAAGTAAAGTCAATTTCACTTTACTGCTCTTGGAAACAGTTTCACCAAGTGAAGGTATTTAAACCTTTGGGAAATCAAAGAGGCTTCTCTGTGCCACTGCACTGAAGGGGCTGTGCGTCACAATGTAAAGATTATGTCTATGGAGTTTGTCAGACTCCAAAGTTAAAAGAAACACAGAAAATACATATAATTAGAAGTACACAGTCCCAACGTTTAGCAAAAGAGCCAGGGGTCTCTAAGGTGGGAGGAATTTAGCACTATACTGAACATTCTTCCTAACAGGCATGAAGACTCGTACCATACAAAACAAAAACAAACTGAAGAGGTACACAATTCCAAATTTCTAACAGCTACATTTCATTGATGAAAGGGAACATCTTCAACCATAAATATGAAAAACCAAACTTACCATTCATTTATTTTTGGGAGCTTGCATTAGTTTATAATTCGGTTTACATTTGCATACCATTCATAGATCAGAAAGCAGTGCTGGTCTCTTATTGTCAGTGTTTAGTTGGTACGGTTGCAAAACAATACTGTATTATTGCTTGACCTACTTGTGAGTCTGCTCTGTTATATGTATGTACAGAACAGTGCTTAGTGAATGTGTGAATGGGCAACTAAGGTGCTGCTTTGCATAATGTGTACAGGATAACATTAACTACAAATAGTAATGTCCCTGTGGCTCATAATTAATGTGCCACTGGTGTAGTGGTCAGTGGATTGTTGGACTGAGCATAGCACTCTTGAATGCAACATACTAATCAGTGTGCGTTATTTGTTTGCTAATGGGACAATCTTCTTGTCCTATTGCAATCAATATGAAAAATTGGTTTTGTATTCAATTAATGTAAAGCAGGAGGACTCTTGAAACATTGAGTGAATGTAAACTTGACTTAATACTTAGTGTGGGGCATAAAGCTGCCAAATCAAAGGACTGGTGTACATTGAATTTGGAAATACTCTAAGAAGTAAAGGTGAGTGTGAAAAAAACTGTTGTAGGAGTACTATCGGTTCATATGCCAATTGGGCCAGCTAAGCACCAACTCTTCTTAAAGAATGGATTGCTATAGAAACACCCTCACCGAGATGTGCAAGTACTTGTCAAATAGGGACAAAAGGTGATATAACAGACTGTTGGATCGTATTACGGTCCCTGCATCTAGCTACATCTGACACTGGTGATTGCATCCTTTTTTTTGTATTTTTTTTAATTAATTTATTTTCAAGATTTTCAATAAACAAAATATACATCACCAAAAGGTTAAACAGAGTATTAAACATAAAGCTCAGTGTTTCATAGGTACAGAAGCAAAAACAAAGTCCAAATCATGGATAAAAATTGAAACATTTCTGATAATACAAGACACATTTTGTATAATTCGCAAAATAAGATACCTAATCCAAAATAATTGAATAAAAAAAAATAAAAAATATAAATAATGATAAATAACGCAACATAGAACATTACAAAGACATAGAGACCACACACAGACTACATAAAACAGAACAAAAACAAAACAGGGGTGAATCCTCAACTGATACACATAAATAAATCGGATAGTCGGATCCAAGAGAAACAACTAATCCTCAGATACACATTCACCATATAGATCTGTAAATGGTTTCCAAAGATCTTGATACTTCTTTTTCTTTCCTTGTCTCACAAACCTCGCCCGCTTAAAGTTTGACAATACCAACAAATCATTAATCCAATTCTCCACTCTGGGCTTCTTCTTCGTCTTCCACACCATCAGTATTTGTTTCACTGCAACCACAAGTGCTTTATCAACCAATTGTCCATATTGACAAGCAACCGCACAACGCCCCCTACGCGACAACAGTAACACCTGCATAGGCATCCTGGGAAACCGTACGTACAAGATTGCCTCCAGCCTATCTAATATCCCCACCCAAAATTCTAACACCCAAGGACAATACCATAACATATGAATCAACGTTCCCTTCTCCTTCTCACACCCCCAACACAAGTCATCGGCAATCAATCCCAACTTATACATACGCAATGGAGTCCAATACAGATGCCCTTACACTTTCAATGAATCAATCTCAACCTGAGGTCCAACCTACTCCTATAACCTACATTCCACATAAAGTCCCACTCCTTTTACGTAATATCACAGCCCAACTCCTGTTTCCACCTCTCCAATGCTTTCCTGTCAGCATCAACATCCTTAGAACATATCAGCATCAAGCTGGTATAAGTGCATACCATTCGCGGCGATGACATAAGAATCTGACCACCCGCTGATACCACTTCCAAGGAACCTGACAGCATTGCCAACCTTTCACTCAATACAGCTTTCAACTTCACGAATCTATTCCGTTCTCTCCCTACCAAATGAAACGTCCTCTGCAACTCCTCGAATGATAATATACGCCCATCATGCACTACATTACTGATACATAAAATCCGTTTCGAGACCCAACTTCTCCAACAAAAGGATTTATTGGCAAACTGTAAATTCAGGTTAAGCCAAATAGACACTCCATTGTGGAAGTACAAGTTCCCTTGAAAGAGACTCAACCACCACACCAAATCCTCTTTAGACACCGCAATAGTCAGAAGTCTACTACCCCTCCCCGGCAGACATCCCATCGAGGTAACAGCATGCAACGGAAAACCATTCAATTTATACCTTTCAATAAGCACTCACAAGGGTCCTGGCCCATTCCCCACAAAAAAATACGCAGCTTTTGTCAAAATAAACCCTGTATAGTAGCGCTCCAAGACTGGGTACCCAAAACCCCCATTTTTAGTACAACGTGTCAAAATAAACTTAGAAATCTTAGGTCTCTTTTTATCTCCCCACAGAAAGTTCTGAAGAACACGGTCTATACTAGCCAGCATCTTTTTAGAAAATTTCAGAGGCAAAGATTGCACAACATAAAGTATCTTTGGTAAAAGAGTCATCTTAATAGCATTGACTTTAGCCCAAATCCCCATCGGTAATCTTTCCCATCTTCTAATATCCTTACTCAAGGCAGCCACCAATTTACCTACATTAAATTCCACCATTTTTTTGACATCCTTAGTCAGATAAACACCCAAATACTTCACATGCGACGTAGTCCATTTACACTGCCAATCCAAAAAGTAACCACGCACACAAGTACTAGCAATTGGAAACACCTCTGTTTTGTCCCAATTAATTTTATGTCCCGATAACCCACTCATCCTATCAAAGATATCTTTCAAGACCACACTACCTCGCTCACGATCCGCAAGAACCACCACCATGTTATCTGCATACGAAAGGACTAACTTCCACATTACCAAATGACAGGCCCCTAATTCTTCGTTCCCCACGTATATACGCCAAGAATGGCTCCAAAGCAAGATTGAACAAGTAGGGTGACAACGGGCATCCCTGCCTAGTTCCCAGCCCAAAAGCTTGACAAAACACCATTTAGCCAAATCCTAGCCTTGGCACCACCCTGAAGACAAATGATTATCCCTAGAAATGTATTCCCAAATCCCATCTGCCTCATTGCAAACTGCAAAAACCTCCAACTCACTATCAAACGCTTTCTCAGCATCCATAAAAATCAAGGCTGCATCCAATAGATCCTCCTGTTTCAAACTCATGACATTAACCAAAGTTCTGATACTATCATAACCAAATCTATCCCGCATAAACCCCACTTGGGATGTATGAATCAATTTCCCCATATATTTTTCCAATCCATTAGCCATGATTTTAGCAAATATCTTCACATCCACATTTAGTAATGAAATGGGACGATAATTGCTGCAATTCTTCCGATCCTTCCCCTCTTTCGGTAACAAGGTAATCATTGCTTCACACATCGACTGGCACAGATCACCCTCATGTATAAACAGATTCAACAACCTACATAAGATAGGAGCCAAATAAGTCTCAAATTTCCTGTAAAATTCCACAGGAATACCATCCATTCCTGGAGATTTACCCACAACGTCATCCACCTCAATGTTTGTTTCTAAATCTCCGCTTTCCTCCAACGACAACCTAGGAAGATCCAATTCCACAAAGAAATTTTCCAATTCCACCTGAGATGGGAACACATCCTCTGAATACAATTTCTCAAAATCCTTTAAAACATTTACAAATATCAATATTTTTCATTACCACATCACCATATTCATCAACAAGACTTTGTACAAAAGGTTTCTCCGTCATACCCTTCAACCTACTAGCAAGCATTTTCCCACTCTTATCTCCACATTCCCAGAATGTTTGTTTTGTATAGAAAATACCCATCTCAGTCAATAGGTCATTCTTACTAGCTAACAATCTCCGAGCCTGTAACATCTCTTTATCCGTAACCATCCCTGATTGCGCATATATCCGTTGCAAATCCGAAAGCCTATTTTCCATACATTTCAATTCATTCAAATGCTTAATCTTCGAATGGGCAAATTTACTTATAAATTCCCCTCTTAATACAGCCTTAAAACTATCCCACACCATCCTGAAGTCTGTCGACCCTTTATTCTCTTCAAAATATCTCTTCATAACTATCTGGATGCTTCCACAAATCTCCCTATCCTCCAAAACTCCAACTTTAAGACGCCACCTAATAAATGTAGGCACCTCCCGATCCATAACCACCTGCAAGTCCAGAAGAGCATGGTCTGAGATCTCTCTTTCTCTAATGTTCACAGCAATTGTTTTATCCACAATGAATCAGACACCAAAATATAATCTATCCTAGAAAACGTCTCATGCACTGGAGAATAGAATGTAAATTCCCTTGAAGAAGGATGTACTTCCCTCCAGATGTCAAATTCCTTACAAATACCAAAATTAGTGTATCTACATTGACTAGTTCGATCAATTTTATAATCTCTAACGCAATTAAAGTCCCCCCTAAAATAACCGTCTCACCATGCATTTCACTGAGTAAATGTGAAATGTCCTCAAAAAAGCTATTGTTCGGAGAACACTGCCCATATATACACCCTAATGTGATCTTCTTACCACAACACTGGATATCAACAAAAATCATTCGACCCTCTCCATCCATCACCACTTTATCAATACTGAATTGCAAACCTTTCCTAAATAGGATGCTGACTCCTCTCGATTTAGACAAATAACAATTAGAAAAATGTCTACGAAATCTAGAATTAAGTAAAAGATGATCATCCTCATCCATCAGGTGAGTCTCTTGCAAGAACACAACATCCGCCCTTGCTCTCCACAGTCTCGCCAAAACCTTCCTACGCTTACGCGGGCAATTCAAACCCTTAACATTCCAAGTCACTACTGACAGTGTACCCATCTCCCTATAGTAACCTACTCAAAAGACCAGACAATCCGAAACAGTATCACCATTAATTGAACTCCAAGCCAGCACTGAAACAAACAGTGATACATATACCTAAATTTCCAACAAACCGAGTTACCATATTATTCAATTGAGGATCTCCAGTGAAACAATTTACAAAGACAAACATACAAAACACAAACCATCAATAGACATAACCACATTAGTATCTGGATGAGACCTCCAGATTGCACATGAGTGCGCCCCCCACCCGCATATAGCACATTCCAACCCATCTCCTCCAGGATCCCAGCCCGTAAAATCAGTAACAGCAGCAAGTACCTTCTCATCAAACAAACCTTGTAACCTAGCTAACATATAAAACTCTCCAAGTGAACCCATAAAACCCTTCCAACATAGTGTATCCACAGAGGCAGAAATGTTACCTAAATGCTACATGTAACACAAAAGACTTATGCAGCTCCTGCAAATTCCGGAAAAAGTAAACGTTATCCATGCCCATATTGTTATACTGGAACACCTCCAAGGGCAGAAGTTAATTCCCATGGTGTTGTCGCAAAGGCAGAAATGCATGAGGGGCAACAAATATGGTATAGATGTCCGCTCACAACAAGGTGACTGGAGAGAGAATGAGTGAACGTGCGAAAGAGCACCAGAAGTGACAAAACATTGTTATTCCAAATCATCAGGACAGGTAGCGCCCCAATCCGTCCTCAACCCGAAGCAAAAAAAAAAATTAAAAAAATACATGCAATCCATGACAACCTCATCAAGGCCCCAGTAACTGCTGAAAAAGTGAAGCTTGGACCAAACCATATCAGGACTGTACTCCTACTGATTTGATTCTGACTCTCCCGGAAACTCAACCAGTAATAACATTGAGGACAAAAACACTGCGTACAGTATCCTTAATGAAGCAGGACTCGTGAATGTGAAGCATGCTCCATCCACGTCGTTCTCACTGTTTGATCACTGCAGTTGATGGATAGGGCAGGTGTAACATCGGTAATCATGCATAAACTACTCCAAAGCAAGGCAGCACACTCCCGTTTGAGGCACAATAGCAGATCACAAAGGCAGGCGGTTTTGGGAGTGAATTGAACGAAGTGCGCACCAAATAGTTTATTTTAAAGTAATGGCTCAGGTTGATTCAAGGAGAGCACACAGTATCTGTAGCCAGTCATTAGTTGAGCGTCACAATTACCGAATGCAGGGCTGGGGTATACAATTCAATGAAAGTATATGGTCATAGCTACAGGGACCCCAACCCCACAACCACATCTCACCTCAGAGCCGCATATGAAGTGGGAGACGTGACGGCCGCGTTGAAAAGTAAACGGACAGCTTATGGACACACAGCAGCACATCCGTCCATTGTCAGTATAACAGCTACAGCAACCGCTGCACTCATCACAAGGATTCCACTGCCGCACCCATACTCAGCTCGCCAAGCCAGAGAACGCATGAAGAATAACAATACGTTCCGACCTTGGCGAGTCATCCTCCTCATGTACGCCACGTACCCCACGTGGTAGCACGTTGCCTCTCAACGAGTAGGTCCTTTACTCCAGCATTTCGGTTAAAGAGTCCCGTGCAGTGAAATACAAATCAAAACAATTACAAGTTCCAACGGTATTTGCATTTGGTTAAGTTAAAATTTTAAACATTTAAACAAAATGAAAACCATGAAACTATCTTAAAAAAGAAAGTAAATGAATAAAACAAACAAAATGATGTCAGCAGTAATAAACCGCACTCCAAAAGGTTTATCTTTTCTTCTTTCCGTGAAATCCATTTCTCTGTGCGTTCCTCCATAGGTTCAACGTCCAGATCAGTGAGAAAGGCTTCTGCACTGCGAAAGTCAGTGAAGGAATGTGTCTCTCCAATTAAAACCACTCTCAATACTGCTGGGTAGAGCATATAGTATTTCAAATGCTTACTTCTAGCTTTATCATTGGCCACATTAAACGCTCTCCTGTTCTCCACAACGTCCTTACTAAGGTCTCCAAAGATCATAATTTATTACCTCCCCAGTTTAAGTCTTTCAGTTCACGAGCTCCTCTTAAGATTAATTCACGTACTGGAAACCTCAAAAATGTTACAATAAAATGCCTTGGTCTCTGTCCAACAGCAGGCTTGGGCCTCAAGGATCTGTGTGCCCTCTCAATTTCCAGCGGGGTTTTTGCATCAAATTTGAGCATCTTAAATAAAGCATTTTCCAGAAACTCTGCGGGACCATCCTTGTTCAATATTTTCTGGAAATCCTGCTATGCGCACATTATTTCTACGTGGGGAATGTTCTTGTTCAGAGCATTTCAAGTTCAATTTCTCTGTCAGAATCTGCAACTCTCTTATCTGTTCAGCCATCCTCCTTGAATCCTCATCCATTACAGTTAAGTGTGTCTCAACAGAGGTAACTTAAGTTCACCGTATTTCTCTTCTGAAGCAAACAGTTTTGCCTTGATTTCAGCAATATCAGCCGTCATTATGGTCAGCATGCCCAAAACTTTATCTTCTCTGCTTTCACCATCCACCTTGTCACCTTCTCCCTTCTGCCTCTTAGACGGTTGTAGTTTCTCAGGTGTTTTCTCAGCCATTTTAAAGAGAGATAAGCACAGGGCTCAGGAGCTCAGTCCTCAAGCTAACATTCCCTTAAACCACTATAACATTCCACCATGTGACTGTTGAGGTTGTGTACACAGCTAAAGCTGCAAAGTGAATTTTCAGGTAATTATACATAAGACCATAGTTCAAAAGTTAAAGTAAACATTTCAAGGATATCCTCCTCGGTGACGTGTGTTCGAATATATGTGTGCCCATGCACCCAATCGCTATTTATTAAAACAAGTTTGTGTCTTTGGTTTGCCTGCCTTGTGTAGAATATTCATAATTCATTGAGGCAAATTCAATTACGACCACTGAGGCAAAATCAATTACGACTTCACGAGGCAAGCTGCCAAATTAATCTTGTATAGATCAGGCATGTTATTTGCAGCTATTGCTGTATTCACAGATTTGGAGCTGGTTGAAGGTTTACTGAAGGTTCTAATGGAAGCTGCTGAGCAACAATATCACTAAGAAATGTTAGATATGAGGCAGTTCAGAAAGAGAGACAAAGGAAGTACAGAGGAGGAAGACGCAGAAGAGAAGGTGGGAGTTGGAAGGAGAAGAGTAGTGGAAGGAAGGCAGAGTAGTCAAAAGATACGGGAAGAGGAACATCAGGGTATACCCATGAAATGATTAGGGCTTGTGTGTCTGGAAGGTACAACCACACAATCCCTTAAAACAAACTCAAAAATAGCATTGGCCATACATGGTATGACCCAGAGGGAGGTTAGATAGAAAAGGTGGTTGTCTTTAGGTACTCATGAAAAGCAAAGAAGAGATTAGATAGAAAGGGTAAACCAGCAGTAGCTACCAGCCTGCAGAGTAGGGATGCCTAGTTGGGGAGGGGTTGGCTCTTTTAGGAAACAATTGAAAACCCTTGACTGTGTCTAGGAGTTGGTATGTTGTGGAGGCAATCTGTGACACTTTTTTCTGCCAGCCTATCAATCTCATAAGGGGATTTAAAATAAAGGTTTTGGTGGTAAGCAAACCACGATAGCCCCAGAAAACGCCAAACACTCAAGCGCAGCTCCCATAGGAAGTGTAGATGCCTGCTGCCCTAGGCCAGTTGCTGCCCTAAACCAAGTAAAACAAAACTATGGGAGACTGCTAGGGGGCGCGGAACAAGATGGCCGCATAAGCTGGGGGCTTGTCATCCCATGGGACACAAACACATTATATGAGGAAGAAACCCCACCATACACACTGCTGGAGGGCAGCGTTGAGACAAAGGTGCATAGAAACAGTAAAATAATTTTGGAGCCGCAAGCTGCACTCTCAGCGGATGCATAGAGAGGCCGCGACTGAGGAACCTGCTGCGCTGTGAAAGGGAGGCACGCGGCAAACGTTCCCTGGAGGCGGGAGGAGCGTATCGGAGGCTGTGCTAAGCAGCGGTTGGACCGGAGGTGGTGGAGGCACCGGTGAAGCGGAAGGTTTTCAGAGACCATATGAAGTTGTGCCACCCCCTCCTGGAGGAAGAGGGCTTGCCGCGCACTGCGGCCTGACAGGGAAGACAAGGGACTTGAGCCCCAAGCTAGAGGAGAGCAGAAACCGTAAGGTGAGGAGGCACAAGCACCCCCATCCCTCCCCTGAACCCCACTGAATTGCGCCAAAGGGAACTTGCAGAGTGAGAAAGAGCAACTCCTGGGAACATGGCAGAGAGGCCAGGAAGGAAGAACTATGAAGGTGCATTTGGACAACTAAAAAGAGTGCCCAGGGCGGGGGGGCTGTTTGGCAAAAACCTGTGCAGTTCCCTCTGGGACCACTGCAAAAGATTTAAGACTACAGGTGTTTGGCAGTAAACCCGCTTGGTAGCAGTCTGTACCAAACAGATTCACTTGGTAGCTGTGGCTGAGCAGTCAGACTTCTCTCAAGAAGAGTTAGGCAGTATACAAAGTATTCACAATAGATCAAAAGAACACAGAACAAGTAAACACTGACCAGAGCTTGGTGTAAAAGAGATATAATTATTTATTTAAAACCACATCTAGAAAAACACACTGGCACTAATAGTAAGCAATTCAAAAACACGGTCACTAAAAGATATACACTCCCTTAGAAGAAAATTAGACAAGTCTTAAGTAAAGCCCCACTTATTTTTAGACAGCGGTGAGCGCTTAACGCAGATGGTACTCTAATAATTTGTTTAAAAAGGGAGAGAAAAGCAGCGTATAATATGAAACAGATCCCAACACTTTCATAAAATCAAAACAAGAGAGGAAGGCAAGTAAAACCGTGAAGTTAGAGTTCAGTAGGCCGGATCCACTTTAAGAGGATCAGAACGAAATGTGTCCAAGGTCACACGGTTGAAGTGCACAAGAGTCTTGCAAAGGTTCAAAAAGAGTTGGACCAAAAGAAAGGGACCAGTTAGATGGTCAAGGCGGCCAGCCCAGTCCAGAAGGTTAAGGGATTATTATTACCTTGTAACAATCTTTAGAAAGGGAGGCCTGGCAGACACGGTACCTTAAAGTGGTGCGAATACTCCAGCGGGGGCAGTTGTTCCTGGCAGCGGATGCAAGTCGGTGCTTCGTCCGGGGGAAGAGAGGATCTCGTCGGGGAGGAAGACAGGAGTCCGATGCACTGCCAGGGAAGAAACCAGCCGCGGAGTTCTCAGGTAAAAGGAGCGGTCCTTTTATTCGCGTGTCCAATGGTAAGTGGCTATCCGGTTGCCGGGCTGCTTGGCACGGGCAATTCGACCACAAGAAGGCCTGGGACGCGAAGAGAAGAAGGTAAACTGGTTGTGCCCACCAGTCAGGGGGAAGAAGCCTCTCCAGTCGGGAGATCTTCTCTGTCGTCGGGAAGTGGTGAGTCGGTTCCGCAGGGCTCGACCGGTGGTGTCGTCGTGGTAGGTCGGCTCAGCTTCTCCCTCGTCGGATTCTCAGGTCCTGTGGCGACTTCTGAAGTTCCAGTCCCCAAAGCCCTGATTTTATGCAGCACACCCCCATTCACTCAGCCTAGCTGTCAATCAAACATGCTAAGTGGTGAGCCGGCCGGCTCACCACTTGGGCCAATCACACAAGAGAGTGACTTGAGTTACCAATGTAACTCAGTCCAGGGTGCCTAAACCCCCTCCCACACCTCCTGTGGTACCCAGACAGAGTGGCACCACTTTTGGAGGCTTCTGTGGAGAAGCCTGCCAAAAAGTGGAACAAAGGGCTCGACTTGGGTTGGAGTCACAGAAGAGAACACAAACGCCATTTTAGAATAGAGTCCTGGCAAAAAATACCAACCGGCGAATTAATATTAAATAAATAAACCGGCGATATGTTCGAGGCTATGAGAATTAAATAATTAAAGTTGGTAGCCTCGAACAATGGGAAAATCCCATAGGGATATATTTGCGGTCGAATATAAAAAGTAGTATCCACTGCCACCAGCCAAAACTCGATCAGGGGGGACAGAGACGTGCCCCCTCGACTAATAGACCCCGGGGCAATCGAATTGCCCCGGCCAATACGTCCACAATATGATGGTTTGTACTAGTTTCTGTTCATAATTTGGGACTAGTAAAGCCAATGGTGACTTTACATGCCCTGGGAGAAAGTAGTCAGTCCCAGGGTATGGAGTCTATGTTTGGGGGTCGCTACGACACCCCTGTGTCACTGCACGGAGGGTGCTGTGTAACACACATAGTAAAAACACATGAGACCCTATGGAGTAAAGGACCCCATAGCGCATAAAACACATTAACAGTCAAAGGAACACCATAAATCATGTCCAAGAGTGGGAGAAAAAGAGTCTCACTCTTGGCAGGAGAAATAAAACTCCAGAAATCCAACAAAGCTGCTGGGGGACTCACTAGGTTAGGAAATTCAGCCTAAACAGAGAATTCTCCCTAACAGGGGCAGCATAAAGAATGGGCAGGGAAGAAGCAACAGGCCTCCATTGAAGCAGTAAAGACACACAGATAGTGGTTGGAACACCCACAAGCCAACCCAAAAGAGACAGGCACCCTACGGGGGCTGGCTGGAAATGGGGAGGACAGAGCACTGTGGGGGAGTGAGGGGACCCTGGATTGAGGGGACCAGTTGCAGCATCCTAGAGGGGGTGCGGAATCCCCCTCCCCCTTTCTCCCAGCTGGGCCAAGTCATTGCACGGCGGGGAACAGTGAACAGCGACATCTGTGAGCTCGATAGGGAGGTCTGGGGTGTAGAACCACAGCCCACATGCAGGTTGCTAAAAGGACTGCTCGAGATACGAAAATGGGTTGTGCTAGGAAGAAAGAAGAAGGATCCCGGCCCAAGCTGAGCCAAAATATGTGATAGTGAAGCAGGGCGCTGTGGAGGGACCCTCTGACGGCACTGGCGAGCACAAAGGAGGGAAATCACAAGACAGTCTGGAGTTTCCCTGACGGAAGGCTCTGAGCAAAGGACTGCGTGAGCCCCTGTGGTAAACGGTGCAAAGTTGGTGGTGGCAGACGGTACCCTGGGGGGAGTGAGCATGCCCACGTAGGAGGAAGCCCCTGAGAGAGGAATACCACCCATAGAGCAAGGACTCTACGACTATACAAGCACGGAGGTGATATGGCAAAGAGAGGTACCCTAAAGCAAGACGTGCAGGGCATCCTACTGGAGATCAAAGCGTTCGGGACAGAGGTGCAGACCTCCCTGGGGGCCATCATGGACAGGCTCTCAAAGGTGGAGGATCGGGTCGAGACCCTAGAGAACAATCAAAAGTCGGCAGATATATCCAACATGGCCATGGAAACGAGAGTTAAGGAGTTGGAGCACAGAGAAAGGGAGGCCAGAACCAAGATTGATGATGTGGAGAATAGGGAGAGATTATTTAATCTACCGATATTGGGGCTCCCAAGCACAGACACTAAATCCCCAAAGGACTTGGAACTAACGCTTAAGACATACATTACTCACTAATAGCGTACATCGTGATAAAACAAGGGCTGGGGGGAGACGGAAAGAGAAATCTGCTTTGATAGGGTTCATATAGGCACCAGATCAGTGGGAAGACCATGCTCAGTGGTGGCAAAGTGCGACTACTACAGTGACAAAGAGGAGATCCTGAGGAAAGCCAGGGAAGTTGGTGAACTAGACTAGGAAGGAGCCTGCATTACCATTTTTCAAGAATTGTCATTTTACGCTTTGGAGCAGAGGATGAAATGTAGGTCCCTTACCCGATGGCTTTGTGAGGTGGAGTTGGGTATCAGTGGCAATTCCCCTTTGCGCTGTCCTCGGATTATGACGAGGAGCATTATGAACTACTACAGGGAGACAACGCAGCCCCGGTTCTACAAGAATTTCAAAAGGGGGGGGGCCTAAGCAGGACTACGAAGGTCAACGTAGGGTGCAGGAGTTTCAACAGTGCCTTTGCCCAACCGAGAGGCAGTAAAAGAGATGGCAGTGCAAGAAAGTCCAGAAAACCTCCGGCACCGCAGCCAAAGGGACACGGATGGAATAGTGCTTTGCCTTCCGGTTGGTGTGTTTTTCTGAGCAAGGGAGGAGGAGATGGGGGAACTGTGGTTAGGGTGAACCACACCATCCTAGTAGCCCAGAAATGTTCAGGAGTCTCAGGGAGGCTGGGCTCCAGACCCAAGCCATGCTTGTCTATCACAGGCCATTTGTGGTGAAAGTTCATACTTTGGTAGAACTGGAAGGGGGAATCACACACCATATGTTCAGAGGTTCGAACCATGGCTCACTTGAAGGGTCAGTGACAGGTACGGATTTTGTCAAGAAAGGTTATGGCTAGCCTGAAGGTAGCAGCACTAAATGTAAAAGGGTTTAACTCCCCCAAACAAGAGGTCCCTTACAGCAAATGCAACCTGTAAAGCTAATCTAGCAGTGTTATTTCTCCAAGAGACTCAGTATCGTAAAGGGGAGGAGAGGGCACTTAAGGGGTCAGAAGCAGGGCAAATGTACTGGGCCTCGCATGCAGTGTGAAAGAAGGAGGGAGTAGGTATAGTGTTGGCGAAGGGCAAACACCTAAAGGAGGTGCAATTTAGGAGGGGTTTTGGGGCCAGATCCGTAGGATTTGAGGGTAAATTGGAGGGGGAAATGATTACCCTAGCCTTGGTCTATGAACCAAACGCAAATCAGGTGAAATTCCTGAGAAAGGAATGTGCAGAGTTGGAGGACTGGGGGGAGGGAACTAGGATGGTTGGGGGAGACTTCAATATGATCCTGGACCCAAGTCGTGACTGGTGTTCGTCCAGGGGGATAAGGGAAAGACAAGTGTTAGGGAGAATTCTCAGAAATGTGCTAATTCCCTTCAACCTTAGAGACCCCCAGCTCTTTTGCTGGACTTTATGACTTAATTTTCATCCTGGAGAGACCGAGACATTTTTCCCACTCTCTCATGTATTTTTCTTTGATTTGAACACGGTTTCTTTTGGTTTTGGAGTCTGACAAACTCCATAGGCATCATCTTTTTACATTGTGACACACTGCACCTCCCTCACTTCCTGCCCCTGCTAGACATACTGGAGCCAAAGGCGGGGTTCACTCGTGAATGCCGCCAAAGACAAAACAATGAAAGGGACCAAACCTGGTTTGGCGCATTGAGTACATTTCAAGAAGGACCTTTCCAACAAGAAGTGGTGAAAAAAGACGACTGGGGCCATTTTGACAAAATGGGCACCTATGGGTGCTTTACTGCAGCTGCGAACGCAGCCCGCTTTAAAAAAAAAAACTCTCAATGTTAGTTAAAAGTAAACCACTGCCACCAGCTATTAATTGCAGAAAGGGTAAAATAGAAATGTTACAAGCAAAACTACACAAAGGGGATACGAAATAACCCCTCCAGCACCCTATTGTAAGATAGTGTGTGCTCGGTCTAGAAAGTTACAAATGTTAGTAAAGTAAATTTCACTTTACTGCTCTTGGAAACAGTAGTTTATCCAAGAGAAGGTATTTAAACCTTTGGGAAATCTGAAAGACATCCCTGTGTCACGGCAATGAAGGTGCCGTGTGTCACAATGTAAAAAGATGATGCCTATGGAGTTGGTCGGGCTCCATAACCAAAAGAAACAGAGTTAAAATCACAGTAAAATGCATGAGTGGGAAAAAGGTCTCACTCTCTCCAGATAAAAAATGTAAAAGTTCTAGAGTCCAGCAAATGTGCTGGGGATCTCGAAGGTAGAGAGGAAGGAACAAGTTACTTACCTGTAACTCTTGTTCTCCAGCATGGGTATGGCATGGATTCACATGCTCAGGAATATTCTCTGTCGTCAGGCTGGGAATCCTTGGTAAAGAAAAGAATCAGTTTCAGTTTTGTTTCTGAACTGTCTTTCTCCTAACAACCAATCACTGGTCTCTGGGTCATACTGCCCCAGCCAATGACTGCCCTCCACCCAAGCCCCTCCTCTGGCAGACATCTTCAGATTTGGTACCACGTAAAGTGGCAGTAGGACCAAGAAAAGAGCCGCAGAGCGGTAGGCGGGAGGGTTTTCATGTGAATCCCTGCCAGACCCATGCTGGAGAACAACAGTTACACGTAAGTAACTTGTTCCTTCTCCAGAATGGGGTCTGGCATGGATTCACATGCTCATGAATAAAGAATACATAGCAGTACACACATGCACAACCACGGGAGGTGGCAAGGCTCAACATTAAGCATCTCTTACCTCCTCACCAGGCACACCTTCAAGCAAACAAGTTGCGCAGCACTGCTTGGCCGACTCTGGACTCCTCCCTGGAATCCTGGTCGACGCAGTAGAATTTCGTGAGGTTGGTGTCGACCCCCACGTAGCAGCCCTGCAGATGTCCAGCAGGGGCAACGCCGTAGTTGCAACGATCGCTCTGGTCGAATGGGCTCTCGGACAGCCAGGCAACGGTCGGTTTGCCAACCGGTGACAATGTGTGATGCAGCCGGATAGCCACATGGAAATGGAAGCCTTGGAGAGTGCCTTCCCTTGGTTCACAGGGCCAAAATTTACAAACAGCTCAGACTTCTTCCAAAAACTCTTTGTGCAGTCCACGTAGAACTTCAGCGCCCTAGCCAAATCCAGCGAGTGCAAAGTCCTCTCAGCCGGCGGCGAAGGCGACGTGAAGAAAACAAGTAACACCAAGGGCTTGTTGAGATGGAAGTCTGACGGCACCTTGGGTATGAAGGAGGGGTGCGTCCGCAGCACCACCCTCGTCTTGTGGAATGTCAAGTACGGTGGTTTACAGGATAGGGCCTGAATCTCTCCCACTTGTCGCGCGGAGGCGATGGCCACAAGAAACGCTGTTTTCCACAATAAAAACTTCAGCGGCGCCGAATGCATAGGCTCGAACAGGGGCCCAATGAGCCTAGTCAGCACCACATTGAGCCCCCATGCCGGGGCCGGAGCCTTCACTGGAGGGAACGAGTAGAAAAGTCCTTTTATGAATTTTTTGACCAAGCGGTGGTACCATGACGACACCCGCCCCGGAGTTCTGGTGTAGCGGGAGATAGCTCCTAGATGAACCTTGATGGAAGCATGGGCCAACCGTGCCTTGACCAGCGACAGTAAATAGGGCAGCACCTGCAGCGCTGTAATCCGTAGAGGATCGAGTTTCTGTGGAAGGCACCAGATGGCGAACCTCTTCCACTTATGGCTGTAGCATTTCAGTGTAGAAGCCCTGGCCTTGGCAAGCACTTTCTTGCAGTTCCTCGGGAGATCGTATCCACCAAACTCTAGCACAGCAGGAGCCAGGCCTGCAGGTTCAGCGACCCTGGGTCGTGGTGCAAAATCGCACCTCCTTCCCTGGCGAGAAGATCTGCGTCCGCCGGATCTTGACTGGAGGGGACGCTGACATGTCCAGAAGGTCCGGGTACCAAATCTGCCTCAGCCACGCCAGTGCAAGAAGAATTATCCTGCACCGGGACCGTCTGAGTTGATTGAGGAGTCACAGCAGCAACAGCAACGGGGGAAACGCATAGAGGAACAGGCCGTCTCAGGGGAAGGAGAATGCATCCCCCATGCTCCCCAGATGGGGAAACCTGCTGGCGAACCTCCGGCACTTGGTGTTCGTCGCCGCAAACAGATCAATATGGGGATTGCCCCATCGTCGGAATAGAAGATCCACTTCGTCCCGCCGAAGCTCCGACTCGTGGCACGAGCGCAGCTCCCTGCTGAGAGAGTCGGCCATGGTGTTCTTCACTCCTGCCAAACGAAACAGGACGAGGAACATTTGAGCGACGGCCCATCGCCATAGGTCCTGCGCTTCTTTGAAGAGTGTCGTGGACCTGGTGCACCCCTGCTTCCGGATGTAAGACATTGTGGTGGTTTTGTCTGTGAAAATCTACACCACCATGCCCCTGAGGGAAGGAAGGAAAGACTTGAGGGCCCAAAACACGGCCCGTAGCTCCAGAACGTTGATGTAAAACTTCTCCTCCGGTAGCCACAGGCCTCTTATGTGTAGATGACCGGTGTGTGCACCCCATCCTTCCAGGGATGCGTCCGTCGTGACCGTCTCCTGGTGCGGGGGGCGGGGGGGCTGGAAATCCGTGCCCGCCGACAGACACCCCACCACTGAATCGCTCGACGGAAACACTGGTCGATGGTGATTTTGGCCTCGAAGCTTCCTGATACCTGGATGCAATGGGCATAGAGGAACTCCTGCAGGGGTCGCATCCGCATCCTGCATAGGCACACAAGGTAAATGTACAACAACATCATGCCAAGGAGGGACTTGATGGACCTCACCCTTGCGATCTTCAGGGTCAACAGCTGTTGTACCTTTCCCAGGATGGCCACAATTCTCTCCTCCGACGGGGACGCCAGGCACAACACCGCGTTGATCCAGGACCCCCAGAAACAGCGCGTCCTGCGATGGCACCAACCAGGACTTTGCAAAGTTTATCAAGCACCCCAGTTCTGTGAGTAGACAGACGGTCCCCGCCGTGTGCTCGAATGCGGTCTCCTTCGACTTCACTCGGATGAGCCAATCGTATAGGTAGGGGTGGACGTGGTTCCCCTGCAGGCGCATCCGCGCCGCCACTGGTGCCAGACACTTTGTGAAAACCCTTAGTGCCGACGTCAATCCGAAGGGATGGGCATTGAATTGGTAATGCTGCCCTTGGACCACGAAGCGCAGAAACTTGCGGTGTCCCTTGTGAATGGTGTTAGGGAGAATTCTCATTCTATGGCTAATTTCCCTTACCTATAGAGTCCCCCAGTAGCTTTGCTGGATTTGAAGGGTTTCTTTTTACCTGCTAAGAGTGAGACTCTTTTTCCCACTCTTAGGCATTTTTGCTGTGTGTTCTAGGATATTGTTTGTATTTAATGTTATGGGATTTTCTCAACCCCATAGAAACCATCTTTACTCACATGTGTTACACAGCACCCTCAGTGCAGTGACACAGGGCTGTCGTATCGGCCCCCAGACATAGACTCCATACTCTGGGACTGACTACTGTCTCCCAGGGCATGTAAAGTCCCAATTGACTTTACTAGTCAAATCCTATGAACTAAACCAGTACAACCCATTTTACTATGGAGGTACTGGAAAGGGTTAATAGTTTTTCCCTTATGTTCATTTTCGAGAGGGTACCGTACAGTCCCTCTCTCAAAGGTTTCTGGCTGGTGGCAGTGGTTACTACCAAAAATATTCGACTGCAAATACTTTCATATGGAATTTTCCAATTTTTTGAGGCTACCACTTTCTGACAGCGTCTAACATACCGCCGGTTCATTTTAATATTAACTTGACTCTGGTAGGTTTTATTTTCCAGAACTTTTATATAACTTCTTTCTTGTGTCTTTCTCGAAACTCCTAACACAGGTCGGGGATCCTTTGTTCGTCCTTTTGGCGGGCTTCTGCCGAGAAGCCCTCCTTTCGCCGCCACTGAGTCTGGGGTGGGTCCATTGTGTGGGAGGGGGGGGGGAGGGAGTAGGATCCATGGACAGGGTTGCCTCAGCAACCCAAGTGGCACTCTATCCTGATAGGCTGGAAGGTCTCCCGCCAAGATGACCACTCGACTGTGTGAGGGACAGCTAGGCTGTATGAATGGGGATCTTTTTGCATAAAAGCAGGGTCCTGAGGACTGGAAGAGCAAGATGTCGCCACTGGAACTAAGAAGCCGAAGAGGCGAGAAGCCAAAGACATCTGCAACGACTGAACCCCCGGTGAAGCCCTGTTGCAGCGTCTCACCACTTTTCTCCAGACGAGAGAAGATCTTCACCTGCAAGAGCCTGTGTGGTGCACCTATTTCTTACAACTGCCCTTTCCTTCCCTTTTTTAAACCTTGTGATATGCCATTTTGCTCAGTTTTCATTTAAGTATTGCCTATACTGATGCACGGTCTTGCTTAAACTGGTTCACAAACTTATGGGAAGTGTTGCTCGGGTGTGTAAGAAGGTATTTCTGAATAACTTAGAGCATCCCTTGTATGTGGTTTTCATTATGCCATTTTGCTCAGTTTTCACTCTGGTTCACTTGGTCTACAATTTAACTTGGGAGTGTGTATATTTTTCCTTTGACTTAATTTAACTTGCTTGATGACTGTGGTACATGTGTTTTATTAGAAGTGTATAAAATAAATATATAACTAGTTTTTAATACAAAGCTTTGGTCAGTGTTTCCTTATGCCATAGTATTGTAGGCCTATTGTGTAAACCCTGAATACTGCTCATCTCCCTCTTGAGATAAGTGACTTCTCAGCCACAGCTACCAACTAAATCGTTGTGGTACAGACTGATACCAAAGGCGATTTATTGCTCTCACCTGTAGTCTTAATCTTGTGTAGTGCTCCCTAAGGGAACTGCACAGGATTCTACCTAACAAATGGGGATGTGGAAATGGGCATCCTCCAGGTCCAGAGACGATAGGAAACCCCCCTTCTTCCAGTTGTCCCAGCACGTGCTGAAGGGTGATGTCTGGCACCTGATGTACTTGTTGAGGCGGCGGAGGTCTAGTAGAAGTTGTCCTCGTCGAATGGCATGTCCAACACCCTCGACTGTACATCCTGGCGGAAGCTAGTGGCCTATAACCAACCCCGCCGAATAAGGCAAACGCTGTTGCCCATCTGGCGGAAGCCTGTGTCAGCGATGTCGTGGCCACCGTGATGGCATGGTCCGATGCCACCTCGCCTTCTTGCAGAATCTCCAGCGCTTCCACTCTCTTGTCGTCGGGAAGGAAGTTGAGGAGGGGAGTGATTTTGAACCACAGCTCACTGTCATAACGGGCAACGATGGCTAAGGCATTGGCCGCATTGATCGTCATCGCAGCAGACGAGATGACCAGTTGCCCCATGGCGTCCAGCTTCTTTCCCTCGCCGTCTTGGGGGGGAAAGAGGACATTGACGCCGAAGATCCGGAGGACGTCTTTGCCGCTGCCGAGACCACCGAGTCCAGGGAGGGTTGGGATCTGAGACACTTGGGTGCAGAGTCCGGCTCCCTGTATTTCCTCTCGTACCGGTCCCTCCACGCCGGGGCTGAGGATGGGTTCTTTATGAGGGACAGCCCCTCGTCCCAAATGTCCTCTACCAGAGGGATAGAAAATACTGTCTTCCTCTCGGCCTCCCGGCGCCGGTACAGGAAGCCTTCCTTCTGCTCAGGAAGCCAGTTAAAACATCTCCCAGGCCCTAGCGATCATGGCGTGGAAGGAGCCAATCTCGCCGGGTGGCTAGGCCCTGGGCACCAGCGACGGGAGATCCCCCTCAGTCGTCCATACCCGTCGTCGTCGTATCCGGTTCAGTGCCGTCCCTTGGATGAGGGGATGGTGGTGAAGGGTGGCAAGGAGGTGGAAGATGGACGCTCCTTCTCTTGCCGGGAGGTTCCCCCGACGGCCCAGGTGCCACAGGATCCCCCTGCCAGCGACAGGGGCATCCTTGTCCGGATCTCTGAACACAAGGTGTGCACTGCCTGAAGGATGTCAGCCGACACATCCGCTGGCGGTGGTGGCTGCAACGGGGGCGATGGCAGTGGTGCCATGTCCTCTGGCTCCTCACCGCCCTGCTGCTCCTTGTCAGTATCCTCACCGCTCTCAACATCCGCTTTGCTGAGGTCCTTCCCATAGGACCTGGCCTCTACAAAACTTTTGTCCAGTACGGCCTTCAGAACAGAAAGCTCCTCCTCTGAGATGTCCAAGCCCTGCAGGACTACAGACCCCCCCCGAACCCCCCTCTCCTTCTGCTCGACCAGCGGGGACGGCCTAGGAAAGATGATCGGCATAGTCTTCACCAGTTTCTTCTCGATGAGTAGAAAAGACTCCCCCCCCCCCCCTCTGTGCAGGCAGTGAAACTCTCATTTTAGGGGCTGCCTCCTGCGAATCCGCATGCGCAGCCTTCGCTAGGGATGCCACCACTCCTTCAAGGGAAGATTTCGCCTGGTGAACCTTGGCCTTCACGATCTTGGACGCGCTTGAGGCCTTCACCGGTGGGGCAGGGTCAGCGCCCAGCTCCCCCTTGGCTTTCCCCATCGGAATCAACTGGGACTTTCAGATGTTTACCCGCATGGTCCAACTTCCTCTTTGTCGCCAACCTGAAGCGTTGCCTCGTAGTTTAAGCTGCCGGGACCCGTCCCAACGGCGCTCCCAGTGCTTTGCCTTATGTTGGGCCCCCGTCGCTGGGGCACTCTCAAAGGTCCCAAAACCGCTCAGATTTCCCCTTGCTGGGTGAGGCTCGGGGCTCACCTGCAGCCGGGATCTACGCCTGAAGCCACTCGAAGAGCTGCTTGCGACGGTCCTTCATGGTGCGGGGCACCATATCCTTGCAGAACACACAGGTCTCCTCCACGCGCGTTTGGTCGGAATGTAGGCAGAGTGCCCAGTGTCCAGGTAAAGGTTCCGTAGTCCACATCCAGGGCAGATCCTGAACAGAGGTGTCGAGTCTCCTTTATCTTCAAGCCATGTCCATGCGGGGTAGGCCTCAAAGAAACTTCTGGAATCCTCCAAGAATGGAAATCGATTACAAATCACCCTTGATGGGTGTAGAAAGTTCCAAAAAAACGGGTCCCCGTTAGTCGGATGATGGATCGATGGAGCTTGAGTAAACTCTTAGAAAAATGGCAAAATGCAGTAAAAGCTCACGAGCTATAGCACGAGGACTCCCAACACTTGAACATGAAGTAAAAATCTGAAAATGGATGCCAGATGAGGGGCTTGTGTGGAAGGCAGGCATTGGCTGGGGGCAGTATGACCCAGAGACCAGCGATTGGTTGTTAGGAGAAAGACCGCTCAGAAACTAAACTGAAACAGATTTTTTTTCTTTACAGAGGATTCCCAGCGTGACGAAGGGGAATATTCATGAGCATGTGAATCCATGTCAGACCCCATGCTGGAGAATAAGCACATTTCTGAGAATTCTCCCTAACAAACATTATGGCAACCTTTACACATGACCCTGTACCAAGACGACACATAGGCACAGGAATATCTGGGACATCTCCCCATACCCCAGATCTCAGATGAGGTGAGGTTGATCCTAGAGAGGGATATCTCACCTAAAGAAGTGAGGCAGGAAATAACCTGCCTCAAGTCGGGCAAGGCCCCAGGTGAAGGTGGGTACACCTCAGACTTTTACAAGCAGTTTCAGGAACTCCTGGCCGAGCCTCCGGCTCAGGTATTTAACGCTATCGAGGGACCCAGATGCTTGCTGCCCACATTCCTGGAGGCATTGATTGCGGTCATTCCCAAACCAGGAAAGGACAGGGATCAATGTTCCTCGTATCGCCCCATCTCACTGCTAAACACGGATGCCAAGATCTTCGGGATAATCTTGGTGTCCAGACAGGAAGTATATCTCCCCAAATTGGTTCACCCGGATCAAGCAGGCTTTGTCCGAAATAGGCTAGGATTGGATAACACGAGGAAAACTGCATGTCATGGCGGCGCCCGAGGTGCGACGTAAAGGGGCCCTAATGTTGGCACTCCACGCGGAGAAAGCGTTCAATCGAGTTAGCTGGATCTTCAGGAGGGTCCTGGATAAAATGGGTATGGGAACCAAATGGCTGGGTTGGGTCACGGCCCTATACTCTGCACCCAGGGCAAGAATAGTAGTTAATGGGGTACTGTCAAGGGGCTTGGAACTACAAAGGGGTACCAGCAAGGTATGCCTCCCATCACCCTACTGTACGTCCTGGTTATGGAGCCATGCGCACTGGCGGTGCGGGGGGGTGGGAGGGGCAATAGTATTAAAGGGGTTCAGATTGGGGATAGGAGCTACAAAATGAGCAAATGAGCATGTTAGCAGACGACGCCCTGCTCTATATCACAAATCCACAGGAGTCGCTCCCCCGCCTCCTGTTAGGCAGAATTGCATGCAGTACCCTCTGGGAACACCACACAATTAGGACTACAGGTGAAGCAAAAACCAACCTTTGGTATAAGTCTGTACCACACACTTGGTAGCGAGCTGAGCAGCCAGGCTCATTTCAAGAGGGAACGTGAGCAGTAAAGGAAGTTACACAGAAGTATCACAATTGTTCAAGTAGACGCTTACACTCAAGGTTTCTTGGTAAGAAATACTTAAACATTTATTTACACAATCATTTAGAAAACATTCACTAGTAGAAATCAACTCAATATTAAACACCAATATACTACATTACAAAACTCTTAGTTGTAGGGACAGTTTGAGCTCCCCTGAGAAAGGAGCCAAATGGCACTTCAGTACTTTAAAATAGGAATAAAAAGGCAGAGGTTTGTACAATGGATTAGAAAACACTTCTGTTAGATAACGCAAAGGTTCAATGTACCAGGAGGGTCAGTTCAATTCAATAGGCCAGGCCAAAGTCAATAGTCTAGTGTTCTTGTATAGGACAGCACAGTTCTGGTATAGATGCAGAAGTCTTTGTAAAAGTTTCTAGAAGTAGTTCACAAACTTTCACCACGAGAGTTAGGATCTCTCAACCGGATTGGACAGTACCTTAAAGTGAAGCAAAAAGATGTAGCTGAAGACGTTCGTTCCTGCAGTTCCTGCAGATATCGCTGTTCCTGAGCCTCAGTCGTGGGGACAAGTGGGAGGACGTCAGGGGACTCCTGCGCTGGATCGTCGTTGGAGCAAACAAAATGGAGTCACTTTGGTTTGGTAGCCGTTCCTTCAAGACACAAACTGGTTTCCTTCTACCTGGCTAAACCTTAACCAGCATTGAGAATGGTATCCAGGGGTCTTCTGAGCCGATTGGTCCCACCCACTCAAAGGAAGAAGCCGTCCCTGAAGGAGCTTCTCTGTCGAATGGCGATCTTTCCCATGCACTTGCACAATCTGAAAGACACCTGGCCTAGCAAGATCATTGTCTGTCTTCCCTTTGTTCCCCCTCCCTTTCCTCGTTGCACCTTGAAACACTTGTGTATAGGCGCGTTTTAAATGCCATATCATATCTGGCGATTCGGAGGTGCAGCAGGGCTTCACCATGCAAACCAATGGTCCAGCGGTTGCAGCAGCCGTCCTATTCCAGCTAGTCTTTGGTTCTTTCGTTCCAGTGGTCAACTCTGCCTTCCAGTCCCGGAGAGTCGCCTTTTAAACAGTTTTCTCCCATCCATTCATTCCAGCCTAGCTGCCACTCACCCAGCAGGGTGGCTCTCCTTGCCGAACAGTCAGCCAGCCAATCATGCCAGAGTGCATTTGGGTCTCCTAGGAGACCAAGCACTGGGAGTTTCGGGCACCTCCCTCACTTCCTGCCCACCCCAGACACTCAGTCCTGAAGCCCGCCAAAGGCTCACGAACAAAGGGACCAAACCTGGTTTGGCACGCAGAGTTAAACACCAGAAGGACCTTTTCACAAAGAAACGGCGAAAAAAGATGACCTGTGTCTGTTTAGACTACTAAGTAACCCCTCCAGCACTTTATAAGAAGATAGTGTGTGCTGGGTCTATGAATTTAATAAGACTAGTAAAGTAAATTTAACTTTACATTCTCTGGGGAACAGTAGTTCATCCCAGAGAAGGTATTTGAACCTTGGGAAGTCCAAAGGAAAACCCTGTGCCACTGCACTAAAGGTGCTGTGTGACAACAATAAAAAGATGATGCCTATGGAGTTATCTAAAACTCCATAATCAAAGAACACGAGAGTAAAACACATCAAAATACACGAGAAAGTGGGAAAAGAGGCCCACACTCTCTCCAGGGAAAGAAAAACAAGTCCTCAAAATCCAGCAAAGTTGCTGGGGGTCTCTAAGGTGAAGGGAATAAGCACATTTCTGATAATTCTCCCCAACACCTCCTACAAACATTGGAGTTTGGAGCAATGTTGGATTTTGAAATCAATATAGGAAAATCAGTGGTTTTCCCGATTGGGGAGTGGGACCAAGGCATAAAGGGGTATGTTAAAGATGTAGGCCTGCAGATGCAACTAAAGGGGTTTTGGTACTTACGGATAAATGTCACAAGGGATGCCGGGGAACTTTTGGCAGAAAATTATCTCACTGGGGAGCAGGGTGCAGGCTGATTTGCAACGTTGGGGTAAAATTAACCCTTCCTCAACTGTATCAAAATGACAATACTCCCCGAGTTTATGCATCTCTTCCAGATGCTGCCAACCATAGTTCTGATCTCCTACTTTAGGACGGTGTGTAGAGCTTTATTGCACACTGTGGGCAGGGGCAAGGCCAAGGGTGGCTTATAGCATCCTACTCCTGGTGCAGGAGGACAGGGGGGGTGGGATTCCCGGATCTTGAAACATACTACAAGGCAGAGCAGTTGCGAATAATGGTGGACCACCTGGACCCAGGAACGCAAAAGCAAATGGAAACCTCTATACTGGCACCAGTGACACTGGAGGAATGGATGTGGGTCCTGCAAAGGGAGATTCCTGAGCGAGTGCTGAAACACCTAGTGTAGAGGGGTTCTGGGCAGTGTGGAAGGAAGGCAATGCCACGCGCTTGCTTACTTCGTGGCCCTCAGAGCTTATTTGCATCTGGGCTCCCCCACCCCGAGAGACCGAATTACTGACCCGGGGCAGTTTCAATCCTGCTACACGGCGGGTCTAACCTGGGCAGGGCAGATGTGGGTAGATGGGGAATACCTATCTCTGGAGCGCTTGGAGGACTGTCTACAGGTGGGCAGCCTCTCTGTATTTCGTTACTTGCAATTTAAGGGGGTGTTGATGGAACGTAGATGGGGACCTAATTTGAGGTCGGCGCTCACTCCTTTGAGAAAGCACTGCTGTTGAACACTGATAGCAAAGGGCGCATTGCTAGGCCATATGTTGAACTTAGGAGTGGCGACGTGAGACCTATGCTACTGGCGCGAGCCAGATGGGGGGCGGACTTGGGACAGGACATCTCGGAAAGATTGTGGCTTAAGCTCTGGAGAGCAGTTAAGGGATCCACAGTGTTGCCACAATATAGGATGCAGACAATAAAGCTCCTACATCGTTGGCACTATCCCCCGCAACCCCCCCTCCCCGAGTACCCAAGAAAAAATGTACCCAGGAGCAGACTCAATGTTGAAAATGTAGGCAGCCGCATAGCACATACTATCATATGTGGTGGGAGTGCCCCTATATTCAGCAATACTGGCAGTCAGTCCTGGCTTGGCTGGAGGGTATGGATGGGCGGCAAAGGGAAATTTCCCCACTGAAACTACTGTTTGGAGTGGAGGATGAAGAACATGAGTGGGAGGGGCACATGATACGTACCCTGATGGTGGCCGCAAGAAGCTGCTTAGGCCAGGGCTTGAATCGAAGGACAGCCCCCACGGAAAGGGAGTGGGTTGCAAAATCGCGTGCTATACATGATAGGGAATATTTGACACATATGTTGGATGAGACCAAAACATACATTGAGGGGACATGGCTTGTTTTTTGAAAAGTATGGACACTGACTTGACTCGAGAGAGACACGAAGATGAACTGTTTAATGACAGACGAGCTGTACAATTGGCTTGTGGGTAGGGGTGGGAGGGGGATTTATAAATCGAAATTTTATGCATCACTAAAGGTTTAGTAGCAAAGTGGCTACAAGTTAAAATGAGTTACGTAAATGTCAATATAAACTTAAATTTAAAAATAAATGGAAGCTGTCACTTGGACTCAATGTTACCAACTGTAACGTTTTTTCGATTGGATGATCCTCCCACGTATTCCTCATCCTAGATATTCATATCGTCAGCTTTGCTGCTTCAGAAAAAAGGGCGCTGTGCTCAATCTCGTGGCGCAGATGTCCCCCGAGGGCTGCCGTAGAGTGTCGATGTTATCCGTAGTATAAATGGCTCGAGCTGTGCCCGTTGGCTTCAGTTCTGTTTTTTCGATATTTTAAATGAGATGACAAGGCCCCCTTAGACCGTAAGCTCTCAAGGAACATTGAGTGTAAAATACGTAAACTGTACGGAGGGGTAGGCTGGGAGAGTCGATGAGGAATACGTGGGAGGAACATCTGATGGAAAGAACATTACAGTTGGTAAGTAACTTGTCCTTCGAATGGATTGTGTCCTTCCACATATTACTCATCTTAGATAGACTCCCAAAGCAGTGAAAATTTGGAGGAGGGATTACTAATACATTTTACTCATGGACAGTATGCAGAACGGCCTTAGCAAAAAGACCCCCTTGGCATGAATTGGAGTCTAAACAATAGTGTTTCACAAAAGTGTGCATTGATGACCAGGTGGCGGCTGCACAAATATCTTGCACCGGGACACCACTCTGAAGAGCATCTAAGTCGCCATGCCCTTAGTAGAATGAGCTCTTAGCCCATCTTGAAGTTATTTACCCGCCATTCTGTAACATTCTCCAATTGCTAGAATTCTCCATCTGGATAAGGTCTGTTTCGTTACTGCCAGGCCCAATTTGTGGCCAGTGTATCCAATGAAAAGTTGGTCACTATGCTATAATTTTGCCAGTCTAGAAATGTAAAAACCGAGAGCCCTTTTTGGGTCCAGCCTGTGAAGCCTTTCTTCCTCCTTACTTGCACGAGGGGGAGGATAGAAAGATAGCAATGTGATCTTCTGAGACAAGTGAAAGTCAGATACTATTTTTGGTAGAAATGAAGGTTTGACTTTAAGTATAACCTTTGCGGGCTGATGTAATAGCCACTAGTAGGATTGTCTTCAAAGTGAGAAGCCTTAGCTGACAAGAATGCAAAGGCTCAAAAGGAATGCATGTAAGAAATGTTATTTCTAAATTTAGATCCCAAACGGGGACTTGAAAATGGACTGGAGGGTACACATTAGTGAGACCCTTTAAGAATTGAACAATCAGTGGAATTTTAAAGTAAGATACCTCTTCTGAGCGCCTAAAAATAGAAAGCGCAGCCAAGTATCCTTTTATTGTACCAAGCTGGAGGCCTTGATTGGCCTAATGTAATAGGAAAGAAAGTACCATAGGTGTACCACATAGAAAGGGATCCATATTCTTATCTTTGCACCAGTTACTGAACTTGTTCCAACGACACTGGTACAAAGATTTTGTTGCTGGCCTTCTGGCCGAAAGCAAAATCTCCATTACGTCGTCCGGGAGGACCCAATCCTTATATCTCAGCCTCTCAGAAACCACGACTGAAGGTGGAGTGTCTTGATCTCTGGATGGAGAACCCGACCTTCCTCTTGCGAGAGAAGATCCTCTCTTAGTGGAAGACATATTGGAGGGCAGATGGACATGTCCAGAAGGACCGGGAACCATGTCCTCCTGGCCCAATCCGGGGCAATTAGGATCCTAGTTTTCCTGAACTTTCTCAACCTCCTGATTACATGAGGAATCACAGGGACTGGAGGAAACGTGTATAGGTTTGGAATTTCCCAGTCCACTACGAACGCGTCTCCTAGAGCTCCTCTTGGAGGAAATTCCCTTGAGCAGTACAGTTCACACTTCCTGGTCGCAAACAGATCCACTTGTAGGGTTCCCCAAAGGGTGAAGCTCTATTGAAGTACTTCCTGAGCTAGTTCCCACTCGTGGGAGACAGCTCTGTCTGCTCAGAGCGCCTGCCGCCGTGCTCTACTCTCCGGCTATGTGAACTGCCGACAGAGAGATTCCTTCTTGTATTGCCCAGAACCAGAGCTGCATTGCCTCTCTGCACAGTGGTAGTAACCCTATGCCTCCTCTCTTGTTGAGGTAGTACATGGCCACTTTGTTGTCCTTCATTATCAGGACATTCTTTCCCCGTACAGAGGGCAGAAAAGCCTTCAGTGCTAGTGTGATTGCGTTCAGCTCCAAAAAGGTTGATGTGCAGTTTGGACTCCGATGGAGACCAACGACCGCTGATTGTCAGACCGTTGGTATGAGCTCCCCACCCTGTGAGTGAGGCATCCGTCACTACTGTTATCACCATGGTTGCCAAAAAGATTCTCCCTTGAGAATATTGTCCTTGCAAGCCCACCATAGCAGATCTTGTGCCACTGTGGCTGGAACTTGCAAAACATCTGACATATTCCCCGAAAATTGGGACCATTGAGTCCTGAGGGCCCATTGAAGGGATCTCATTCTCTATCTGGCTTCTGGCACCAGAAAAATGCAGGATGCCATCAGGCCGAGTGTTAGGCAAAGTTTGAATGCAGTACCCTTTGGGAACACTATAAACAACTATGACTACAGGTGTAGGCAAACCAACCTTTGGTATAAGCTTGTACTACACAGATTTGGTAGTGTGTTGAGCAGCCAGACTTATCTCCAGAGGGGAAATGAGAGATGTAGTGGAGTTACACAAAGATTCACAGTTTCAGGTATTCAAATAAACTCTTACACTAAAGGTTTCTTGCATAAACAATTAATGTATTTATCAGTCAGTTACAAAGCCTTCTTCAGAAGGGAGCAATAGAATAGTAACATACTTCAATACTGTACACTGAGTTTCTGAAACTAACAAGAACCTTTTGGGATGGCCCACAGAAACAACCTACACCCACACAGTTGACTTCAGTAACAAGGGTGCTGGGGACATTAATATCATACTGTTGGCATTAAGAACACTCTTTAAATGTTGGTAAAATGCAAAGGTTATTAGAACACAAGAGACCGCAAATATTCTTAACCCCTTAAGTGCCAAGGGCGAGGTATCTTGTCCTTGGGATTATCTCCCTGTTGCCAAGGACGAGGGGGGGGGGGCAATTGGGATTGACATTTGTTTGAATTCTGCATTCCTGAAACTTGTTCTCTCTCCTCCTATCTCTCTACATTGCATATTGTTGGTTAGAGGGTTGTGGAGGGGTAAATAGTAACCACACTGCTAATTGATTTGAATATACACCCAAAAGTATTATTTCTGTGCTGCATTGCTTTTGCTCATCATTATTCCTTGTGGTTAAAGAGATTGCTTAGTGTGACATCACCCCATTGGTGATTATTGTATACCCATTAAAAAATAGTGTGATTATATTGTGAAATACATAATAAATATTTTAACTTTGCAAACCAGCCTGCTCCCTGGTTCAGTGTGACAGAGGCGGTTCAAAGAGAGGGGTGTGATATAAGCGGTACATCGTTCAGAATAAAAGAACAGACGCAAATAATTAATTAAGGATTTCAGTTCTGCAATACACTCTAGGCATTAACTTAGGCGAAGTGCCGGATTGAAATCACTTACAGCTGCAATAGCAAGCACTTTGTTACATTTTATTGTGGGAGGAAAAAGGTGTTCAACATAATAAGGCTTACAAATATAAGACACGAAATTAAAATGCAAGCCAATGTTGAACTCCAACCCAGAAACAAGTGTTTCACAATAGCTAAGAGGTTGCCAACTGTTTTTATGAAGTATTAATGAGTTAGTAATGTCTCCCCATAGGTGTTGCCGGGATAAAGAGAGTAGCCAAGATTACAGTTCTAGTGTCACAACTAGTACTTAATACTTACATGTCTCTAACTGAAGGCAAAAGGCAGCCACTCAGCTGGAGAGTCAGAAGAACAAGTTACTTTCTTACCCGGTTACTTTCTTTCGATGGGATGTTCCGACGATGTATTCCACATCCATGACAGGTAATCAACACAGCTGTGCTGCTTCGGAAACATTTTCAGCGTCTGCGTCCTGTGTCGATGACGTCGATAGGCTGTCGTCGAGGGCCTCCGTCGAGCCGATGTTATAAGTAGGATGCACAACACCCATAGCCTCAGTTGTAGTTTTTTCCCAGAACGTGTGGCACCAATCTTCTGCCAGAATGACTACAGAAAGCCTTGCGGAAACGAAAGCTGCAATCGCATAAGGAATTCTGTAGAGGGGCAAGTAGGGAGGGAAGGATGTGGAATATGTAGTCGGAACATCCCATCGAAAGAATGTTACCAGGTAAGAAAGTAACTTTTTCTTCGAAGGGATTGGTTCCTCCGACGTATTCCACATCTATGACAGACTCCCAAAACAGTACCAACCTAAGGAGGTGGGAAAGAATTTAGAATTTTAGAATGCCCAATTAAATTGCAGAATAGAGAACCGCCTTGCCAAAGGCCAGATCTTGCCCATGGATAGAATCCAAGGAGTAGTGTTTGACAAAAGTATGGACAGAGGCCCATGTGGCTGCTTCACAAATGTTATGAATGGGAACACCCCTCTGCAGGGCAGTAGAAGCAGCCACACCCCTAGTAGAATGGGCCCGTAAGCCTACCGGAGGGTCCTTACCCGCCAAGCGGTAACATTCAGAAATTATCAAGATAGTCCATCTAGACAAAGTCTGTTTAGTAACAGCTTGTCCCAAACGCTTTCCAGCGTATCCAATAAAGAGATGATCGTCCACTCTGACCCGGGACATGCGTGAAATGTAGAAACTTAAAGCTCTCCTAGGATCCAACCTATGGAGCCTCTCCTCTTCCTTACCAGGATGCGGAGGAGGATAGAACGCCGGAAGAACCACCTTCTGGCTTAAATGAAATTCCGACACAACTTTCGGAAGAAAAGGACGAACCCCAAGGACAACCCTGTCCTTATGGAACACAACGTGAAGTGTGGCTTAACTGAAAGTGCCTGCAACTCACTCCCTCTGCGAGCAGGAGTGACCGCAACTAAAAATACAGTTTTCAAGGTCAACAGTCTCAAAGAGGAAAAATGTAAAGGCTCAAACGGAGCTCCCATGAGGAATTTTAGAACCAGGTTCAAATCCCAATCAGGCACCTGGAAAGATGACGGTGGAAACACATTAGTGAGCCCTTTGAGAAACTGGGAAATCAAAGGAATCTTAAAATAAGAACACTCCTCAGACGAGCACTTAAATCTAGACAGCGCCGCAAGGTAACCCTTAATGGGACCCACTTGCAGGCCTTTGTGGGCTAAAGAAAGCAAAAAAGAGAACCACAGGAAGGGCACATGGAAAAGGATCCACATTCTTAACCCTGCACCAGTCGCAGAACTTTCTCCAATTGCAACGGTACAGGGACTTTGTTGCGGGCCTTCTGGCTGAAAGCAACACCTCCATCACGTCTTCAGGATGATCCCAATCCTTATACCTCAACCGTTCAGAAGCCAAGCATGAAGGTTGAGGCACTTGACCTCTGGATGGAGAACCTGACCCCGCTCCCGTGAGAGCAGATCTTCTCGGTAGGGAAGACGGCGTAGAGGGAAGATGGACACGTCAAGAAGGTCCGGGTACCACGTTCTCCAGGCCCATGCCGGAGCAATGAGGATCATCCGGGACCTGAACCTCCGTAACCCCCGCAGCACTTGTGGAATGACGGGGACTGGAGGAAACTCGTACAGCAGTGGGAAGGACCACTCCACTACGAACGCGTCGCCTAAGGCTCCTCTTGGAGGAAATTCCTGCAAGCAGAATCTTTCGCACTTCCGGTTGGCACTGGTGGCGAAGAGATCCACTTGTGGGGTCCCCCAAAGGGCGAAGATCTCCAGGAGAATCTCCTGAACCAGCTCCCACTTGTGAGAGACCGAACTCTGCCTGCTCAGAGCGTCCGCCGCCTCGTTTTCGTTTCTGGCCAGATGAACTGCCGAGATCGAAATTTCCTGCTGGATGGCCCAGAACCAGAGCTGCATCGCCTCTCTGCAGAGGGAGAGACCCTGCCCCACCCTTTTTGTTGAGGTAGTGAATGGCCACTGTGTTGTCCGTCAGAATCAGGACATTCTTCCCCTGCAAAGACGGCAGAAAAGCCTTCAGGGCTAGCCTGATGGCCCTCCGCTCCAACAGATTGATATGGAGTCTGGACTCCGACGGAGACCAACGACCGCTGACTGTCAACTCGTTGGCATGAGCTCCCCATCCCGTGAGGGACGCGTCCGTCGCGATCGTTACCTCCAGCCAGGGTAGCCAAAATGGAGCCCACTTCATCAGATTGCCTTCGACGGCCCACCACAGACGATCCTGGGCGACCGAGGGCAGCACCTGAACGGGGTCCGACATCCTGCCGGAGGACTGCGACCACTGGAGCTTTAGAGCCCATTGCAGAGATCTCATCCGCAACCTGGCCTCTGGCACCAGAAGAATGCAGGATGCCATGAGGGCAAGCAACCTCAAGAACTCTAACGCCAGGAGAGTCTGGGCATGTTGAAACTTGTGTACCATCTGCAGAATGTGATGAGCCCTCACCTGGGGAGGCGCACACTGCCCCAGGGATGTGTCGAGCACTGCTCCGATGTACTGGAGCCGCTGGTTAGGTTTCAAGTAGGACTTCTTTAAGTTGAGGGAGAAGCCCAGCTTGTGAAGGGAGTGGCAGGTGACTGACAGACAGACGATTGAGTACTTGCTCGGGAGAGAGCGCCCTGATCAACCAATCGTCCAGGTAGGGGTAGACGTGGATCCCCCCCCTTTCCTGAGATACGCTGCCACCACCATGTTGAGCTTGGTGAAGACCCTCGGGGCGGAGGTCAATCCGAACAGCAGGACCCGAAACTGAAAATGCGAGTCACCACCTGCGAACTTCAGGTACTTCTTGTGCTTGGGATGAATCGGCACATGAAAGTAAGCGTCCTTGAGGTCTAGAGACACCAACCAGTCCTGAAGTTGAAGGGCCTGAAGGACTTGAGAAAGAGTAACCATCTTGAACGTGTCCTTTCTAAGGAGTTTGTTCAAACCGCGCAAGTCCATGATGGGTCTCAATCCCCTGTCTTTTTTCGGGATAAAAAAATATGGGGAATAACAACCCTTGTTCCTCTCCGCTACAAGCACCAGAGTTCTATGGCGCCTTTCTCCAGGAGGGATATGATTTCCTGCACAAGGAGCTGATCCGGACTCTTCAAAGAGATTCCCTGGTGGATTGTCGTGAGGCCTCTGCCGGAAAGGAAGACAGTAGCCATGGGCTATGATCTCCAGAACCCACACATCTGAAGTAATGGCACGCCATTCTACAAGATGCTGCGCCAGCCTTCCCCCAACCGGCGAACCATGGGACATGGCCTCATGACTGAGCTGAAGCGGCTGCGGCAGTGCCTGAGGGCAACTGCCCGAGCGGCCTTGGCACCTCGAGTACCTTGTTTTCCCCTTCTGGCACTCCTACTGTGGCCCCTTTGACTTGCAGCATCCCTCAATCTACCAAAGGAAGAGTAGTATCAAAAGGAGCCTCCCCTCCATTGCTGTCCCCTAGGACGAAAAGGCGGAGGTTGCCGAACTGCAGCGCTCAACGACTTCGCTGCAGCTTTGGAGGTCTGCAACCTCTCAAGGCTCTCGTCAGCCTTGCTGCCAAAAAGATGTTCACCATCCAAGGGCATGTTGAGAAGTCGGGCTTGTACATCAGGATCAAACCCTGACTTCCGCAACCACGCACATCTGCGCATTATGGTGCTCGCCGCCATGTACCAGCTGACACAATCTGCCATGTTAAGACAGAACTGAACGGATTGACACATGGCATCCTTGCCATCCTGAATGAGAGCAAGAAAACCATCCCGTCCCTCCTGGTTAGGCAGAATCCTGCGTAATGCCCTTAGGGACCACTACACACAATTAAGACTACAGGTGGCAATACAAGTTTTACCTTTGGTACAAGCCCATACTACTCAGTTATAGTGGTAGCAGTAGCAGAGCAGCCAGGCCTATCTCCAGAGTATATGAGCAGTAGCAGAGATTACACAAAGGGACCACAATTACTGTGACTCGAGCAAACGCTGACTCAAGGTTTCAGGTAAAAAATATAAGTACATTTATTTTTAAACCATCATTTATAAACACAACACTTATATTAACCTTTAAATAAAACCACACGTTAAATATACTACAACTAACCAATTCACTTTGTACAGTATGTTTCAAGGTAAGTACCGTGTGTTTAAATTAACAAAACACGATACCGCGGATACGGTTGCGATCACTTTTTGACAGTTCGGTCTACTCAATAAACGCGTATCCGCAACATGAAATGCTACCGGGCAAAAACACACTTAGCACCTGAGATACCCAGAGGGAGTTGGAGGCAAAAATCACAGGCAATATTTAGGTTAGGCAGAAAGTATCGAGAAACACTCAGAAACAGGAGTTCAAAAGTCAAAGGGTCGGAGCCAGGTTTAAGTGACACCGGAGACCTGTTGCCGAAGATCACACCGTTCGACAGTTCACGATTCAGCGTAGCCCAAAAGTACTTGAATATTGTCAATGTTCGGAAGCAAAAGTTATAAGAAGGAGGGAAGACAAGGACGAGCCTTGAAGATGAAGAAAAGGGATTCACCCAGTTTCCTCGAACACAGTACCTTATTCCCACAATGCAGCTGGTGCCCTGGCAGTAGTTCCTGTTGGTTTCCAGCAGACCCACGATTCCTGGAGCTTCGTTGTGAAGGAGGACGTCTGAAGGGGGTCTGCACCACGCAGGGATGAAGCCGGCAGTAGCTTCAACAAATAAAATATGCGCTCTTTAAAAACAGGAGAGGCTCAGCAGGTGGCTATCCGGACCACTACAGCAGTGTGCAGCTATTTCGACCACAGCGGAGACCTCTGGCTGAAGAAGCTGAGCTGGTCATTCCCACCAGGCTCAAGGAAAGAAGACTCCGGACTGGATCTCCTCTTAGTCATCGAAGGGTAGATAGCGCAGGACCGCAGCAGGGCTTCACCGGGACGGGATAGTTGCAGCATCCGTTGTTCTCTCTGCTTCTCTTCGGTTCCTTGTAGTTCCAGAGGCGACTGACTTCCAGCCCCAGAGTCCTGCCTTTTATGTGCAAAACCCCCATTAACACAGCCTGGCTGTCAATCACGCAGCAGGGGGGTTGTCCAGCCGGGACAACCACCTCAGCCAATCATGGCAAAGTGCGACTTGGGTTTCCTAGGGTACCCTGTGCAGGGGGTGAGTACATCCCTCCCTCACATTCAGCCCACCTAGACACCCAGGCGCCTTGAGCAGGGCTCCTCTGCAGAAGCCTGCCAAAAAGACAGTGAACAAAGAAGGCGAACCTAGTTTGCCGCGCAAAGTAAAACACAAGAAGGACTTTAACAAAAAGAAATGGTGAATAAACCCAACCGGAGCCAAAAGAAAGATGATTTGGTCAAGCGGGTTTATGTTCGCGGCTACTATAATAGCCAAAAACAGTACCACGTTTATCTAATATAATCGCGGTAGAAAGGTTAGGGCAGATACCACTGGCACCAGCCAAGTCTTAATGTTAAAAGAGTGAAACAATGCTCAGGGAGGTACAGACAGAAAAGGGGTACAGATTAGCCCTTTTCAGTACTCCATGTAAGATGGGGTGTACTGGTCTGTGGAAAAAATGACTGGTCTGTGGAAAAAATGACTATGTAAAGTAAATGGCAACTTTACCTTTCTCTGGGAGACAGTAGTCAGCCCCAGGGAAATGGAGTCAGAGGGCAGTCTTAAAGACAACCCTGGGTTACTAGACTGAGGGTGCGGTGTAACCCATACAAGAACAGGGGCACCTGGAGTGGTGTGCTCCAGTGGCCAAGATCACACAATGAGTAAAAACACATAGGCCAAAACAAATGTAAGCGTGGAAAAAGGATGTACACTCTTACCAGGTGGAAAAGATAAACTCCAGAAATCCAGCAAAGCTGCAGGGGGGCTCACTGGGTGAGGGACATTAGCCCTAGAAGGAGAATTCTCCCCAACACTCCCCTTCGGGAATATGCTCAGCCGCCAAAGACACACAATTCCACAGTGTGAGTGAAACGTGCTAAGGCACACACGGAGTCGGCTGCCTGTAAAGCCATTACCCCATAAGAAAACACCTTCGCCCAGCCAGCAAATGTTGGTTGTCCCTATCAGGAGGGATGGTAGGGTACGACGCCTGCTTTGCTGGGGCCGTAGCCGCATGCACCACCAAACACTCTAGAGTGGGGTGGGTAGTCAAGTAGCGGGGGTCGCTACTGGCTGGACGGTATTTTTTCGGCGATTTAAGACTTGCTCACTGCCGGGAGACTCTCCGGAGCAGTCCAAGCCGCTGCCACCCTTCTCTGTAAAGCCATATGAAATGGCAGCACCGGGTCAGTGGGTGGACCTTGGTCAAGGATATCTGTCAGGTCATCCTGCAGAAAATCCACTGGTGGCGCAGACCACCCCAAGTACTCTGTCACCCTCGACATGAGTCGCCTGTACAAAGTTTCAGCATGCGTACCAGGCTCAGGCCTGCCAAACACAACCTCTGGGGAGGGATCAAGACCACTGGCTTCGTGCAAAGACTGACGCAGGTCTTCCAACTGGCTATGACCAGATAACAGGTCTGGAACAAATCCCTGGAAGAGGGCACAGAAAAAGGCTAAAATACAGGCCTTACCGACTTCTTCAGGGCCTTCCTCGGAGTTTCCACCGACACAGGGTACCTATGGTATAGCCTCCACAAAAGGCGTCTAGGGCGTCGACTGATTCGGCGTCAACATCTAGCGTGGCGCTGATGGCTGCAACACAGGCCTTGAGGGCGGAGTCCCGAGCGTGTCCTTCAACGGCCTCTGCACCGATTACTTCCTCGGAGGCGGAGCCTCGAGAGAATCCCTCGACGGACATGGCGCCGATGGCGTCAACGTCTTCTTAGAAGACCTCACAGGATCCACCGGTCTCGAGGGCGTCGAGGACCGGGTTCTGGAGCGGGCATGGCTAGAGCGATCCACCTTGTCCGATCGGGACCGCGAAGGCTCCCGATGATCGCGCCAACCGCCTGAGCCCGAAGGCGTGCAAGCGGTGACCCTAGCACGTTCCCTGATAGCTTCTTTCAAAGGCGCGGACGGAATGGAGTCCTGCGATTGGAAAATCGCCATCATCTCCGTACGAAATGCATCCCCCATTCCGCAAGAGAAGAATGCTTGTTGGGATAAGCAACCCGCCGACGGGCCGAGTCCTCGGACGAGGACGGCGACTGGTGATGGCGCTTCCATGAGTGCCTCGAAGAGGCAGAGGAGTGGCGGGACCCACGCCAGTACCGAGACCCCATTGACTTACACCGACAACGCGGAGAGTTGCCTCTCAAATCGTCGGTTGAAAGCCCAGCAGATTTCGACTTTCGGGGATTGGACACCCTACCGACAGAAAGCTTCTTCCGCTCCAGCAAGGCCTTCGATGTTAACGACTGGCAATCGTCACAATCATCCATGGCGTGGTCCTCACCGAGGCACCAGAGGCAGGCGTCGTGTGGGTCCGTCAGCGACATCTTGGAACCGCAGTCCCGACACTTCTTGAAACCCGCCCACGGGGTAGAAGACAAAGACATGATATCTTCACAAACAAACAAGTTTGAAGAACCGATAGAAGTACTCAAAAGAACTGAGGCGCGCCGAGATCTCCGAAGCAAATACGTTCGTGGAAAAAGCAGAACTGAGGCTACGGGGGTCGTGCGTCCTACTTATAACACTGGTGACGCCGGCTCGACGGAGGCCCTCGACGACAGTGTATCAACATCATCGACGCCGAAATTTTTTCCGAAGCAGCACAGCTGTGGTGATTACCTGTCATAAATGTGGAATACGTCGGAGGAACCAATCCCTTCGAAGGATCTTACAGACAAGTCTCAAGCCCAGGTTCCACCAGCAAGCACGAGAGGAGAGGTGGCTGCAGTACAGGGACACAACCCATATGGAGTAATTTTGCACTCAAGTGAAGGGTGGAAAGGGGAATGCAATCATGACGCTAGAGCGCCATTTCAGAATACCAGCAATTGGATGCATGTCAAAGGACCCAGGGACGACTGCTCACAAAGGATGCAAAGAAAGCCTAAGTTTTGCAGGTGCAGAGATGTCAATATGGGAAAAATGGGTTTGGCTAGTCAGTTCCAGTCTCCGGTTGAAAACTCAGCATCAGAGGAAGACTGGCCAGTACCTTAGGATCCTAGACGATTAACTGTTTCAGACAACCCTTAACTGACAACGGTTCACAAGATGCAGGGAACAAAATTCAATTGGCTAAGCATGAGCTAAAAGCAGCTCCTGGGTATCTGGTATTAACCAGTGAGCAAGAGCTACCACTTGGGAATAAGGAGCTACTACATAGGGTTCCACAAATCTCTCTTCCCTCTGGAGAGCTATGATCCATCTCAGCTGTCTTTGGCATTTAATGACATAACTGACCGTTTGGCTCTGCTCAACCCATCTAAGCCTCAAACCCACCCTTCCGAGCCATGGTTCCCTTTACATCTAGCCGAGTTCTGCTTGCCACAGACAAACTGAAAGAAAGTGACACGTTGATTATTCTGCCTCAGGCAGAAGGTTCGTTAGGGCAGCAACAAGAGCTCATCAGCGAGCCATGTGTCAAATGTCCCTATTTCTCTGGTCAAATCACACACGTCCTCAATCAACCAAATTAATTGCATACAATTTCAAACTCTCTTTCAGTTAGGTCTTCTCCATCTAAACCTACATAATCTCTGTGACTAACGTTTTTACTGATAAAATAGCACTCATTCGGCAAACAATTTTGTCTTCCTCCGCAAGTCCCTCAGACTATCCGATGTCTCCAACTGCCCCTACTAGCCCAGTTTCATGGTCTACTTTCCTGTCTGTGTGCTCCAATATCATTCAGGCCACTCTTAAGCTTCAATCCACCTCTCCTCTTGACCTTATACATCTCTCTGTTCTGAAATTAATTATGCCTGACACTGCTACCTTGGTCACACCAGCTGTTAATCACTTCTAGCTCTATTCCTTCATCACTTAAACACTTCATGGTTATCCCACTTTAAAAAAAATGTTTCTCTGGATCCTTTGCTTCCTTACACCTATCGCCCAACTTCTCTACTGCCCTATCTGATGAAACCTATGCAATCTTTAGTCACTCCTATGCTCAGTTCCTTCCTTGAGAACTCCTTTTTTCAATCTGTTCCAGTCAGGTTTCAGGTCGGGATCGTGGCACCAACTTGGTTTTGGTTATCTGCCATGTACGATTTGCAAGGCTTGTGGATCTGCGTAGTAGGGGCACCCTGAGTTTATTAGATGCGTCAGATGCCTTTGACACCATAGACCATTCCATCTTGCTTCGCAGACTGGCTGCGGCAGCCATCTCCGGCTGGGTACTGGCCTGGTTAGGCTCTTTTCGTGCTGATCGTCCCAAACTCTCTCACTGCTTCCCTTTGTCTCATCTTCACGGTCTGTCACGTGTGGTGGTCCCCCAGAGATCTGCTCTCTCACCTATCCTTTATGATGTATATGTCAAACCTCTTGCAAAATGTATTCAGTCTTTTGCTGCTACATTTATGCTGATGCACATCGTGGTTCCTCTTAACCCAGACAGCCCTGCTGTGGCTGCCAATCTTAACTGCTTGAAATCTGCTTCGGACTGGATGTGCCAGAACTGGCTTAAGATTAATGGCGACAAATCGGAGGTGTTGATTGTCGGCTCGCCCTCTGCTGTTTCCCTTTGGCTTCCTGACTTCTGCAGCCAGTTTCACTGGTAAAAAAAACCTGGGAGTGAAAATAGCTACCTCCCTTTCCATGGAAGCACAGGTCCACTCGGTTTGTCAGCAAGGTAATTTCAAACTTAGAGTTTTGCGCAAAGTTCTACCTTTCCTTCCTTCTTTGTGTGCTCCGGTTGTGGCTTCCCTTATCCTGAGCAACTTGGACTATTGTAATGCATTATATATATCACAGCCTGCCTACTTGTTAGACAGGCTGCAAGTGCTACAAAATTCTGCGGCACAGGTTGTTTCTGGTGTATACATATGCGACCATATTGTTCCTGTGTTACGTAATCTCCATTGGCTACCTGTGGTTCGCTGCATTGTGTTTAAATCTCTGTTTAGTGCACCAAGCCTTTAATGTCTTGGGTGCAGACTACCTAATGTAAAAGAAATGCTGTTGATATGTCCCTTTCACAGCTACTATGCTCAGACTCTGAGTCAAGCACCCAGAGTGCATCGATCTAGAACTGGCGGACAAGCTTTCTCTGTTGCGCTATCCACCATTCAAAATTGGTGTGCCGCCAATGATCTTTGTCTGAATGCCAGCAAGACTGAGATCCTCCTCATCAGCACACCATCTCCATCCTTTTCCCTCACTCTCTGGCCGGCCTCCCTTGGCCGCCCTCCTACCCCCATCTGCGAGGCTAAGAACCTTGGCGTCATCTTTGACTCCACACTTTCCTTCTCGGCCCATATCCCTGATGTCTCTAAAAAGTCAAACTTCCGACTGCACCTTCTCAGAGGTATTCTGCCTTTCCTCTCCTTCCCCCAGAAGCTCATGGTATCCCAAGCTCTGGTTCTCTCTAGCTTGGACTATTGTAACAGACCCTTTCTAAATCTACCTGCCTCTACTCTCCGCCCTCTACAACTTATCCAGAACAGGACTGTGAGACTTGTCCTTGGCCTCAAGCCCTGGGATCGTATATCTCCAGCTTTGAAATCTCTCCATTGGTTCCCAGTGGATGCAAGGATTAAATTCAAAACCCTCTGCATTGTCCACAAGGCTTTCTGGGGCCTGGGTCCAAAATACCTTCAGCTATCCCTCCGCAAATACCTCCCCTCTCGAGCTCTTCGCTGCTCTACCAATAAACCCCTCAGGGTCAGTCGTTTTTCAAAAAAACGAGCTGGGGGTAGATCTCTATCTTCGGCTGGGGCCTCCCTCTGGAACAGCCTCCCTGCCACTCTAAAACTTGAGGAGAACCATCTCCGGTTCCAGAAGCACCTCAAAACCTTCATCTTTGCTTCTGCCTTCACTCCCCTTCTGATCTGCTCTCTTGGCACTGTGCACCTGGCCACCCTCTGTCCCTTGGGCCCAGGTACCTGCTCTCCCTGCACTGTCTCCTGGCCACCCCTTGCACTGGGGACTGTATCTGTACCCATACGCCCCCCCCATTTTTCCTCTTTTTCTGCAATTATTCAGACTTACCCAGTCTGCTGCCTTAAACACAGCACTTGCCGGCTGCACTACCACAGTTTGCCTCAATTTTCTATTTATTTTATTCATCTGTGCTCCTCGGCTTCTGCACTTTCCAGTCTCCCCCTTCCATGCACTTTCCCTTTTCCCTTTCCCATGCACTTGCGCTTTCTCAATGTCACTGGGCCTAGTAAGATCGTTTTTATGTTGTGCTGTGTTCTCCCTTGTTCCCCTCCCTTGCCTTGTCGCGCTCTGAAACACTTGTGTACGAACGCGATACAAATAAAATATATCACCTCTGGAACAAGCTCCCTCTGTTGATGGGAATGACGGCTGAACATCTGACTTTTCATCCCCATCTGAAGACAGTTCTATTTAACAAACTAAATTTCTTCTCTTTCAATCACTTTTGTTTCGGTTTCTCATTGGTTGTCCACTGTGCCATGTTGCCTTAGCGTGGAAGCCGTGCAATCTACATTTTTAGAACATAACTTCCACATAGGATGCAAACTTTAAATTTTGTCTGTTATTTTTGACCCCTTATGCTTTAAAACATCATACAGATGTGTCCTAATGCTCATTTATAGATCACCCCAAACAGAGATGAATTCAGGCAAGTATGGTTGTTCAGCAGCAGTTGGCTTGGGGAGACAAAAGGTAGCTCCTGGTAGCTGTTGGTGGTAAGATAACCAGGCACTTCTAATAAACAAGCAGGTGCTAAATGGCTCCCAGCTCTCTAATTTTGAACCCTGCAGGTGTGTTAGGGAGATGTATCATGTTTATGCTTCATCCCCCCCTCTCCTAGTGAGAGCCCCATCACTTTTTGCTGGACTTCTGGACCTTTTTCTTTAATCCTTAATGAGTGAAGCCTCTTTCCACCCATTTCTACGGGCTCTGTCTTTTGGAACGCTTTCTTTTGTATTTTACTGTCCTACAGGGAGTAGCCCTCAATACAATCCTCCATGGAGCTTGGGGTTCTCCCACCACACCACAAGCTCATAAGCGTATGCTCCAGCCCTGACTGCTGCCTTTCCCAATCATCCAAATAACTAAATCTATCATACCTGATTAACACTCCCAACCACTGCTCACCTCTGCCACGTACCGCTAAATGTCTTAGAAAAAACATATCCAGAAACAGCCCGATTTTTCCTTGCAAGTTGCTTCTTGAACTAGCCTAATTGTAAGTGCTAAATGTTAGTTCAAAGACACTAATCGTCCATTGACAAGCATGCACTCAGAGAACCATATGATCATAGGTTAAGATCTTCTCAGAAACAGCCTACCGCGGCCATCTAACTGTACAAGACTGTTTTACTACGCCCTGAACTGTTAGCCCTCCTCTTTTTCCCCTATTAGTATGTGGACCTCACTCCACCACCTGAGGAATACTCTAGGCACCTTACTCATTTTCAACTTTATAATGTTGTATGTTAGAATGCAACCGTACCCCTGCCAAGACGCTGCTAGCCTGACCAAGCGGACCATGACCAACTTTACCTCGCACAACTTTCCTACTCTCCATACAACGCATGCACTCACCCATGCACCCGACTGCCACTCTAGACTCCTTAGACTTAGAATACGCACTCTACCCCTGGTCATCACCTCCCATGCCACACACGTTACACACAGAAACTTCAGACTAAGAACTTGCACTTTTGTTAAGCCTAACACTCCACACCCGGGACCGCACATGAACTCTAGCATTACACTGCCCTTTAATACTATGCCCATTCTGAACACTACCAAACCCCATAACTCCATGGATAAAGTAGCCAAACTGCCACGTCCAACAAGAAACCACCTGGCCCCACACCTCAAAGTCGTCCTACTCAATGTCCGCTCCCTCAGCGCCCATGCTCTGGAAATCAACGACCTCATCTATAGCCAGGACCTAGATATACTAGCCATCACTGAAACATGGCTACATGAGGCATCTGGCTAAACCATAACCTTAGCCTTACCTGCAGGCTACTCTATTCTTAGACAGGATAAACCCTCTAAAATAGGAGGGTGGAGGGGGGGGGCTCGAATCCTTAAAGATGCCTGTCACCTTAGGCCTATACCCCACCCTTGGGAAGGTAATGCAGACATCCTATCAGCCAAGTTGTCACTCTCCCCAAAAAACACTATTAACATATATGTGATCTACCGGCCCCCAGTACATCCGACTGACCTCCAAGGTCAAATCACCCAGCTACTCAGCGAAAATATTGAAAAAACTACAAAAACCCTTCTCCTAGGTGACCTCAATTTAGGATTTAATGATCCCAATGATAAAGCCGCGATCGCATTCTTCAAGGACCAGGACTTTTCCCAGAAAATTAGGACGCCCACCCACTCCAAAGACAGACTTTTGGACTGGCTGCTTGACCACAATTGGGACTCCACCATCACCTCTAACACTGTCTACCCCTGGACAGACCACAGCTGTATACAATTTAGTATCCCCACAACTCCAAGTACTAAAACCACAACACATAAACCTGCCACTCTAGCAAGAAGTTCTAAAAAGTTAACTTCGGACAACATACGACCCTATCTTGACATCCCGAGCCTAGCACCGCCCTTCTTGCAAGACCCAAACATCCTAGTGGATATTTTTAAGAACACCCTTACTCACGCAGTCAACACCACTGCCCCACTAGAAGAAATTTTAAAAACTCATTCCACTCAAATTCCTGGTTCACAGAAGACCTCCAAACCCTACGCAATAACAAACGACAGGCACAAAAAAATTGGCAGGCTAACCCCTGCGACATCACTAAAGAATTGTTCAAAACTATAGCCAAAAAATACAAAGATGCCATCTTCAAGGCCAAATCCCAAGCCTACAACCGCCGAATAACCACTATAACTCTCAATCTAAAGAACTATTTACCATCTTTATCGAACACACCGCTCCTCCTATCTCCACTGATGAGATCATGAAAGATGAAGACTGGTGCATTAGCATACAAGCTGCCATGCTCAAAAAAATAGATCTTCAAAGTAAAATTCTTGACCACTACAACACACTACTGAAATCGAACCAGCCTACACAAACCATTCCCATGAACAAAACTTCAACTTCCTTAAAGTTGTTTTCAATGACATCTCAGAAGCAGAAGTCATTGACTTCCTTAAACACTTGAAGCCATCGCAATGTAAAGTCGATGTATGCCCCCCTAAAATCAACAAGGAGTGCGCTGAGTCACTTCATCCACTCATTACCGCCTTCATTAATGCCTCCTTTAAGACAGGAATTGTCCCTGACAGCCTTGAAGAGGCCTGGGTGTGCCCCTTCCTGAAAAAGCCTACACTAGACCCTGCACAGACCAACAACTACCGGCCTATAACAGTCCCATTCCTTCTCAAAATATTAGACAAGGCAGCTCACAGCCAAATCCAACTATACCTAAAAGCTCATTCCATTTTAGGAAATACAGTCGGGTTTCCATAAAGGACATCATTGAAACAGCACTACTGGATTTAAAAAATCTAATTACTCAAATCTTGGACAATGGTAAGCCCGCCCTCCTCCTCCTCCTCCTCCTAGACCTCTCAGTGGCGTTCGATCTTGGAGCATAAAACCCTCACCGCACACCTCACGCACTCAGCACATTTCTACGACAAAGCTGCTTCCTTGATCACTTCGTTCTTAGAGGAAATAGCTATGAAAGTTCTCAAACATAGCTAATGCAGCCCCCAACCATCATACACTGTGGTGTCCCACAGGGATCTTGTACTGCTCCCACGCTTTACAATCTCTTCACAAAGCCTCTTTTTGATAAACTTGATGCACTTGGCATCGCATATACAAATTATGCGGACGATACCCAGGTGCTCCTCCCTCGAACAGGCTCCTATTACCAAGACACCACAACCCTAAAACAAATCTACGCCACCATCCAAGCATGGATGGCCACTAATGGACTCTGCCTCAACGGGGATAAGACAGATTCTTATTCTTGGCCAAAAGACTACTCTAGCTAAGCTAGGCTGTCTTTATTCTAACTTCAACATTGACAACTGTATCATCCCAGTCCTATCATCTGTCAAAACTCTAGGTGTCTACATTGATGCAACACTGTCTATGAATAAGCAAGTCAGCGCTATTGTCTCTGCCTTAAGCACCAAATTCATCAATGCCATAATTGAAACATTCTTAACTAAGGAAAACTGCCTCTCAATAGCCAGAGCTACCATAGGTGCAAAGCTTGACTACCGCGACACACTTTTAGCAGGCACTTCCTTAAAAAACGTAAAAAACTTAAAATCACCCAAAATAACTCATTAAGCGCAGCCCTAAGCATTTAAAAAAGAGACCACATCTCACAAGTAAGACAGTCAGTGCGTGCACTGGCTCCCTGTCAAAGAACGCATAACATTCTAGATTCTCACAACCACATATAAATGCATCCAACGCACAGCACAGCCCTATCTTTCAGACACACTCCATAGATCAGTCTCCACGAGGCCTACCAGATTATGCTACACCAATCAACTCTCTATTCTGCAAATTAACAAAGCCAAAGCAGGAGTGATAGGCTTCCCTTATCTAGCCCCAAAGCTCTGGAATGCGCTCCCCACTGCCCTAAGAGCAGAAAATTCTCTCCATGCCTTCAGAAAAAACCTTAAAGCCACTCTCTAAAACGCCCACTACTACAATGTGTTACAAACTGTCCTATGCAATTGTTCAATAATCATGCCTGTATGTGTCTTTATGTGTAACTAAGTTTTTGATCACTCTCTGTAACAAGCGCCACGATGCCTTCGTGCTGCTGCGTGCTCAACAGATACGATTAAATAAATAAATAAAATGAAAGAAAGACAAAACCACAGGAATGGAGCACTGAAAAGGATCAACATTGTGCCCTCTGCACCAGTCGCAGAACTTACGGCAATGGTATAGGTTTTTTGGTGCAGGGCGTCAGGCCAATAGCAACACCTCCATCATGTCATCTGGGAGGTCCCAATCCTTATACATCAACCTTTCAGATACCAAGCGTGAAGGTTGAGAGCAGATCCTCTCGGTAGGGAAGCCGGCGTGGAGGGCAGATGGACATTTCTAGAAGGTCCGGGTACCACGCTCTCTTGGCCCCATCCGGAGCAATGACGATCATGTGGGAACCGAACCTCCGTAACACTTAAGGAATGATGGGGACTGGAGGAAACGCATACAGCAGCGGGAATGACCAATACACTACGAACGCGCCTCCTAAGGCTCCTCGGAGGAAATTCCCTTGAGCATAATCTCTCGCACTTCCGGTTGACACTGGTGGCGAAGAGATCCACTTGTAAGGTTCCCGAAATGGGGGGAAGATCTCCTGAAGGACTTCCTGAGCCAACTCCCACTAGTGAGGGATCGTGATCTGCCTGCTCAGAGCGTCCACCACTGCATTTTCGTCTCCGGCCAGATGAACTGATGAGATCGAAATTCCCTGCTGGATGGCCCAGAACCAGAGCTGCATTGCCTCTCTGCACAACGGGAGTGACCTTACCCCCTTCCCCCTTTTTTGTTTAGGTAATGCATTGCCTCTGTGTTGTCTGTCATGAACAGGACACTTTTCCCCCGCGCAGACGGCAGAAAAGCCTTCAGGGGCAGCCTCATGGCCCTCAGCTCTAACAGGTTGATGTGGAGTTTGGTCTCCGACGGAGACCAACGACCGCTGGCGGTCAAGTCGTTGGCATGAGCGCACCATCCTGTGAGGGAAGCATCCGTCACTACAGTCACCTCCGGCCATGGTTGCCAAAACGGCTCCCCATTCATCATGTTCCCCTCGTTGGCCCACCTTAGAAGATCCTGGGAGACCTTGAACGGGATCCGACATGTTGCCTAAGAACTGCGACCACTGCATCCCGAGGACCCAATTGCAGGGATCTCATCCTCAGCCGGGCCTCTGGCACCAGAAAAATGCAGGATGCCATGAGACCGAGCAACCTTAAGAATTCGAAATCCCGGAGACTCTGGGCATGTTGAAACTTGTCCACCATCTGCACAATGTGATGAGCCCTCACCTTGGGAGGCGAGCACTTCCCCAAGGACGTGTCCAACACAGCACCGATGTACTGGAGCTGTTGCGAAGGTGTCCGATGCGACTTCTTGAAATTGAGGGAGAAGCCCAGCCTGTGGAGGGAGCGGCAGGTGAGACCGAGGTGATCCAATGCTTGCTCGGGAGAGCACACCCGGATCTGCCAGTCGTCCAGATAGGGGTAGACGTGAATCCCCACCCCATCGCCTGAGGTATGCTGCCACCACCACCATTAGCTTTGTGAAGTCCCTCGGGGCGGAGGTCAATCCGAATGGCAGGACGCAAAACTGAAAGTGCGAGTCTCCAGCCGCAAACCTCAGGTACTTTCATGTGCCGATTCATCCCAAGCACAGAAAGTAATCATCCTTTTGGTCCAGAGACACCAACCAATCCTGAAGTTGAAGGACCTGGAGGACTTGAGAAAGAGTGACCATCTTGAACTTGTCCTTCCTGAGAACTTTGTTCAATCAACGCAAGTTCAGGATGGGTCTCAATCCCCAGTCTTTCTTTGGGATAAAAAAAGGGGAATACCATCCTTTGTTCCTCTCCGCTACAGGCACCAGTTCTATAGCGCCTTTCTCGAGGAGGGTTAAGATTTGCTGCGCAAGGAGCGGATCTGGAAGCTTCAAAGAGTTTCCCCAGTGGATTGTCGCGAGGCCGCTGTAGGAAGGGAAGGCAGTAGACGTGGGCTATGGTATCCAGAACCCACACATTTGAAGTAATGGATTGCCACACTTCCAAGATGCTGAGACAGTCTGCCCCAACCATGGGACTTGGCCTCATGACTGTTTGGAAGCGGCTGCGGCAGTGCCTGAAGGCAAAGAGGCAGCTGCCTGAGCGGCTTTGGCACCTCTAATTCCCCGACCACCACAGGTACTTTTTCGCTGGCCCCTTTGACTGGCGGCCCCTCATTCTACCAAAGGAGGAGTAGTAGCGAAAAAGAACCTCCCCTCCACTGCTGTCCCCCAGGACGAAAAGAAGGAGGTTGACGCACAGCTGCGCTTAAAGGTTTTGCCGCAACTTCGAGGTCTGCAACCTCTCAAGGCTCTCATCAGCCTTGTTGCCAAACAAATGTGAGCCATCAAAGGGCATGTTCAGAAGACTGCTTTGCACATCCGGAGCAAAACGAGACTTCCGCAACCACACAAATCTGCGTACAACGGTGCTTGCAGCCATGGACCGGCTAACACGGTCTGCCGTATCCAAACCCGACTGAAGGGATTCGCACATAGCATCCTTGCCGTCTTGCACGAAAGCCAGGAGGCCATCCCTTTTTACCCCCTCAGGAATATGCTCAGTCGCTAAAGTAACAGTTCCACAGTGTGCGAGAACCTTGCTAAGGCACAAGTGGAGTTGGCCGATTTCAATGCCATGCTCCCCGCAGATAATACCTTCTGAGCCCAACCGTCGAAGAGTTTGTCGTCCATATCAGGAGGGATGGTAGGGTACACCGCCAGCCTCAAGGTGGCCGTGGCCGCCTGAACCACCAAACTCTCGGGACTGGGGGGAGTGGATAAATAGCTGGGGTCGCTAACGGAAGGGCGGTACTGTTTTGTCAAAGATTTATTACCAGCCGGAAGAGATTCTGGTGACTGCAAAGCAGCTGCCACCCTTTTCTGCAAGGTGAGATGAAACAGTGACATCGAGTCAGAGGACGGACCTTGATCTAAGATGTCTGTTAGATCATCCTGCACAAAGTCTTCAGGAGGACTGGATTAGCCCAGATATTCCGAGACCCTAGCCATGGGCCTCCTGTATGAAGACTCTGCATGAGCCCCAGGCTCATGCCTACCAAATTCCACTTCCGGAGAAGTGTCCAACCCACTGGCATCATGAAGGGTTTGCCTCAACTCCAACTGACTGTCTCCAGAAGAAATTGGAGCCATATCAAGTTCACCAGCGTCCTCAAAATCAGACCTTTCTTCCTCTTCATATATGTCATCCAGAGGGAGCTGAAACCCTGGCCTGCGGACAGAAGATGGCCTGGAGTCCAATACTGGCCTGGCAGACTTCACAGGAGCCTTCCTAGGAGGATCCACCACATCGGGGTACTCCAATGGCAAATTTTGGGTAAAAATCCCCAAAAGCGTCTAAGGCGCTGAAGGCTACGACGCAAGAGCGTTCACAACCTCGGCGTCTTGAGCGCCAAAGGCTTTGGCGTCGACAACACAGCAAAGCGTCGACGTCGGAGTCAGACGGTCACAGCACCGACCGAGTCGACGTCCGCTTCGAACCCTCAGTAGGTTGCAGCGGACTCGCTGGGGACCAGGACCGAGACCTAGAAGCACATCTCTTGAGACACTCTGAAACCTTGTCCGAACGGGACCTCAAAGGTTCCCGATGTGAGTCGCGTCATGGAACAAAGCCCGAAGGCGTGCGAGCCACGGTACGAGACGGATCCTGGCCGGCTTCGTTAGAAGGCGCAACCAGACCCGTGCCCTGCGATTGAAATATCGGTAACATTGGCTCCTCGAAGGCAGCCCATTCCTCCGGAGTCGAGGACTTTGTCTGGCATGCCACTTTCCTCGCCGCTCCATCCTCCGAGGAGTATGAGGAAGGCGACCGGTGACGGCGCTTCCGTGAATGCCGCGATGAGGAAGAAGAATGGCAGGAACCACTCCGGGACCGAGAACCCCAGGCCTCCTCCCGACCCGGAGAGTCGCCCCGAGTCGTCGGTGGACACCCTTTGGATCCCAACTTGGATTTACAGGACTTACTGGGCTTAGAACCCCTACCTACCCGGAGCTTCCCCTCCCGCAAGGCCTTGGCAGTTCTCAGCCAAGCATCACAAACAAATGCGATGCGGGTCAGTGATCGACATTTTCCACTTGCAGTCCCAGCAGGTCTTGAAGCCAGCCACAGAGTCAAAGGGGTCGAAGAAAAAGTCATCTCAACAATGAAAGACACGAGGCGCGCCGGGTTTCACGAAGTAACAAGTTTGCGGAAGAAATTAAACTGAGACTACGGGCGCCGTGCGTCCTATTTATAACATCTGGTGACGTCGCCCTCGACAGAGACCTTGGAGGGACATCGACCCAACATCATCGACGCAGGACGCCCTCTGCTGAAAAAGGTTTTGAAGTGCACAGCTGTGGACATTACATGTCAAAGATGTGGAATACGTTGGAGGACACAATCCATTCAAAACTTAGTATATCTCCTACAACTTTATATAGTCAGAGATTGGCACAAAACACCTTTAGTGGAGTGCCAAAGGGATACTTAGAATCCCCTTCTCTCTGCTCCTGTGACTTTTATGTCACATAGACAATCTCCTAGTTATGGCTGGTGGCAGTGGACGTGTCCTACCAACTATTGTGTTATTTTACTCCCGCTGACTGTCAGCACAATAGGGGCACCTGAGTACCAAGTTTGCAGACTCTCCAAGAATCACATTTTTCGCCATTACTAGTGTGGTTGTTCTTAGTCAGCACTTCTTCTACCATTCTGGTGGAGTAGACCTGTGCGTTTTGCCTTTGGCGGGAGCCCTTGGGTGTGCCTGCCTAGGCTCCAGAGTTTCTGGGCAGGCAATTCGTGGGGGAGGAGTTTTCCACCCTCCTGTCCTTTGTCTGCCAGAGTGCCTGAATAGAACCAGCTCCCAGAGGGGTCGGGCTGTCCTGATTGGACAGCCACCAGCCCCTTTCTGTAAACTAATGAGATTACAGAGGAGTGAGTGCTGGAACTGTATAAAAGGTGAGGATAATGGAGTGAAAAGCAAGTCGACCACTGGAAGCTGAATTAACCCGTAGAAGACGACCAGGGACACCGGCAGACCCTTTGCAACACTGTGAAGCGAACACAGTTGTCGTGACCCCATTTTCTGTGCGACAGAGGAACACCGAAGAGGACGACTCCTTTGCTTTGACTGGTGGGAACAACCAGTCCTAAGACTAACTTTGTTTTGAGCCATCTCCCAAGGTCCTGTGAGTTTCCCCCAAGCCGAGAAACCCCAATACCAGAAGACCTGCTACCCATTCCAAGTGCATCGTCGAAAAAAGGCTGAACTCTTCTAAATCTTTGCTCAGCCATTAAGGGCACTCCAGAGATCCGATCCAACTCGCCCAGACCCCCTCAGAAGAGTGTGGGACTGTGAGAAGCGAGGAAGACTGACCGGGCAAATCGTGTCCTTTGTTGGTGCTACAGAAAAGGCGACAAATCCACAGAGTGAACCAAGAAGTTGCTAAAAGCCGTGCCAGAGGTCCTCCCTCGAAACTGCTGCCAAGAGATCCCATCCATTGTCCTGCCTTTCATTATCAGACCGAGGAATTCGGAGGTCGGGTCAAGCAACGTCAAATCGAAGAGAATCCAGCCACCATTTTGTCTTATAACCTAAAGTACTGTGGGGATAAAGGTACTGTTACCTTGATCAGTAAAGTCGCTCAAGAGCGTTGGAGTGTACCCAGAAGGGTTCAGGGTACCCCCCTTTACCTACGACTCAAGCTGCTGCTCGTGTCCCTTTAGCGAGTCCTCAACAGGGTCTCCACTGTTGGTGAGGCTTCTTGCATCTTGCTTCCTAGAGACTAGAAAGTATCCAAGGGACATTTTGACTTCTGCTGCTTTACAAGACTGAGCCTCTTCGAAATGCCTTAATAGCTAGGGTTGCATTTTGGACTTTAAAAGACTTGCTATGCGAAGAAACTGCCTGTAGAACCTGAAGCTCTGCTAGTATAACACTAACCAACTATTTTCCTTCCCAAACGTCACTATCTTCTATGTGTATGCAGAGTAAATGTCTTTACTGTATTTCTGCTAAGATTTGCGAGTGTGTTATTATCAGTAATACAATAGAACTGTCATTACTGTCAAGCTCTGTAACAAATGTAACCGCAAGCAACTACAAACTAAGCAGTGGCCGTCGAAAAGTATCTTAAAGTATTCTTAAGTGTTTTGGTTGAATATACATTTATGTGCAAGTGTTTCTTTGGAATTGAATTGCTAACTAAGATTCAGTGTAATAACCTACAGCTCACATCTTCCTATTCAGATAAGCTTGACCTGCTTCCACACTGCCAGGGTTCCAGCAGTAGTACAGACTGATACTAAGAGTTGGGGATCTACAAACCACTGGGATAGTTAACTGAAGTCTTGCTATCAAGTAGGACCCCCCTAACAAGATGCAACAGCAAGGGACATTTTTGGAGTGATCCACATAACTGATCAAGTGGGGCTCAAGAGCTGCAGAGCAGACAAGGGCATGGGCACCAGCAGACATCTCAGTTTAACAGGAGCAAGAGCAGTGCCACTAAGCAGGTTGTCCATTAAACGAGTCAGCAGTACGCAATATGATGTGACCACCAACCAAAACATAGCTCGAGTGCTCCCTCCAACAGCAGAATGCTCCCACTTTAAGGTAAAACCCTTTCTGTATTGCAAATCCGATTTGCAAAGGCAAAGTTGCAAATATAAACCTTGGAATTACCTTAAACACTCATCTGTTAACTGTAATCTATATTTCTGACTGTGTTATTCAGTTCTACTATTTCAATCAGTCAACAATTCCATAATAAACTCAACTGGCAACGATCATGTGTAGAATATCTTACCATAAGGACATGAATAAGTTCCCCAGTGCAGGAATTCCAAACTTTTAGTGTCATTGTGTTAACAGCTGTTATGACAGTCTTGTCATGCCGGTCCCATGCCACCATAGTCACTTTCAATTTAGTAATTTTATCTTCTCCTCCTTGCAGATTATGCCTGAGAACACACAGTGATTGCTTTGTGTCAAATACCATAAACGGGAATACACAGAGCTTGACGTTTCATTACACTATGGTTACACTGCATTATTAAAGACCAAAAGAGGACAAGTTGACTTACCTTCAATTAAATGTATCTGATGCGTACATTCAGCCCCACAGATAAGGTGTGTAACAGGCCTTTTTACGCACGGAAATCTTGTTAATACAGCCCTTTTAATTCTTTCTTGTGTATAATTACACAGGCCATTTATGGCAGCACCCCCACAAATCATGGAGCTCACTGGTGACTGCCTGGCCAGCAGCAGCTTGCAAATCCAAGCTTTGTTTTAGCAATCCACACAGTTCCATGAAAGAAGCAAATGAAAAAAGCCCTGGCCTGTTATTGTTTTAACACTCATCTGTTAATGATTCTATCAAGATAATACTCTGAGTAATGTAAAGGGAATTTGTGTTTTGTTCACTTTGTACAACTGCCTGCAATTTGTAGGTTACAGTGTTATTAAAGCATCTTGAATCATGACCATGCTTTTCACATTGCTTTAGGACACATGTATTGTGTAAAATGAAAATGGTCTTGAACAAGGGCTGCATTCCTGCTTAATTTTCCTCGGTCTTAATCCACTTTAATAGAGGCAGCGCAGTTGCAGCAGCATGGGCATTTCATACTTGGTTTTCTTTTCATCACAGAAGCACATCAATTGCATTCAATGGCTTGGGGTTCTTTATCTCTTGAGGTTTTTAGGAGAGCCTCCCAGCAAGCAGTTGTTGCTTTTGTGAAAAGGAAAATCTTTTTGGTGTTCGATATGAAGATGTGTTTTTTTATTTAGTCTTAAGATTGAATGTGTTTGTGTGCATGAAAGGGTACTTACTATACATAGTTTGTTTTCTTAGAGGGAAACAAATAGCTAGGCATGTGGTCTGAACTTTAGCTCCCTTTCTGACCACCCACTGCAAGAAGGTATAATGGATACAGGTAGAAGCAGTTCTGTATATATTTTCAGTGGCACAGATTGTACTGGTACTTCTCAACAGGACTGCTATATATTCAGGCAAAGTAGCCCAATTTATCAACGGAGCTGCTATACGCATGTCATGGCACAATGCCAAATATTCACAGCAAGGCTGATTGCATCATGCCCACATTTCTTATCAGAACTATGTTTTGGGACAGTACCTGAATTTCTTAACAGAGATGCTGTTAAGAAAGCATGAACATGTGTTGGCATTTTCTGCAGCGAGCTAAAGTACTGAGCAAGAACATTGTCCAAGCTCTTCCCACCAACCTCAGACAGTGTGAGAAGATGTAATTACTTTCATATACTCAATCCCTTCTACTTGGTCTTGCGCTTTTCAAAACATCTGTTTCTCCCATGTCCAATTACTGAGTCCCACTGCCGAAAATCTATTTCAAAGCCTCATTATGAATCTCCTCACTGATGTGGGATAGTCCAAACAGTCTTGGAGCTTTTGACAAGCCATTTATGTCAGGCATGCCTCTAACCCTATGTGCCTTTCAGTGTCAACAGCCCGTAGGGAAAGGCAGCTCAGTGGGTCAATAACCCTGCTGCAGAGATTATTGTGTAACCTGTCTGCATCTGAGAAATGCATTTAAGATGCAGGTAACATTCAATTGTAACAGAGTTGACTTAAACTCCGACTCATCAACAGGACTACTAATTATTTAGGGGTTCAGAACACACACATTGCATCTGGGATGCTCTACTTGTAATGGCTCAGAACACACAACTCATCAGGGCGGCTATACCTGTGATTGCTCAGAATACACAACTCTTTAGGGCTGCTATGCTTGTAATGGCCCAGAACACAGCTCATCAGGGCTGTTATACCTGTGATGTCTCAATTTCTTTTCAATCAAGTATGCTCAAGTATGCTAATACTGCTATACCTGTAATGGTTCAGAAGTAGAACACGCACATCCCACGAGGACCGCTATACTTGTAATGGTTCAGTATAGACATCTCATTTGGGCTGCTATACTTGTAATGGCTCAGAAAAGCACATCCCATGAGGACTGATGGACCGATACTTGTAATGGCCCAGAACAGACGTCTCATCTGGGCTGCAATACCTGTAAGGGGTGAAAAGAGGAAAGGACGAGAAGGATGGTGGGAGAGTGGCTAAAGGAGGGTCAGCAAAGACAGATGGAGAGGGAAGAGGAGGAGTGTGGGTGGAGAGGGTGGACAGGGTGTCCTGGGTTTTTGAAATGAAGTGAGAGGCAAGGGCATTGTAAAGAGCCTGGGAGGCAACAGGAGGGGTAGAGACTGCAGCAGGGTTGGCCAGCTCCTTGCAGATTTTAAAGAGTTTGGCTGAATTGTTAGATGCCGCAGAGATACGAGCTTGAATATGGACTCTCTTCTTGGTGAGGACAGAGAGTCGGTATTGCCTTTGTAGCAGGCGACAGGCCAGTTTGTCAGAGGATGAACAGGAACTCCTCCATTTCCTCTCAGCTGCCCTACACTTACGTTTAAGTTTAGTTAGGTCAAAGTCAAACCAGGAATTGCACTTGGCTTTGGACTTCAAACGGATCCTCATGACAGGGGCAAGAGCATCAAGCATATCAGAAATTGAAGAGTAGAGCAGAGACAGGGCTGTATCAGGATGAGAGACAGCCAGGGGTAGGGGGGGTGGGCTGAGAGAAAGTGGCGGCAAAAGCATCAACTGACACACGCTTCAGAAATTGAAGAGTAGAGCAGAGACAGGGCTGTATCAGGATGAGAGACAGCCAGGGGTAGGGGGGGTGGGCTGAGAGAAAGTGGCGGCAAAAGCATCAACTGACACACGCTTCATGGGCCGGATGTCCGAGAAGGTAGGTGGAAGTGTTGGGGTAGGCTTGGCTTGGGGGGGAATAGAGGGAGAGATGAGATGAGAGGAGGGAGTGATCGCTCCAGGAGAGAGGAGTGGTCAGAGGGATGGAGAGGGGGAGGTCAGAGGAGATCAAGACATTGAGTGTGTGCCCTGCAGAGTGAGTCGGGCCAGAGGGGAGGATGGACAGGGAGAGGGAGTCGCAGAGGTCACAGAAGAGTACAGGAGGAGCAAGGAGAGTCTAAATGTATATTTAGATCACCGAGGAGGAGGAGTTGAGTGATAGAGGCCAGGAGGGAGGAGGAGAGGTCTGCCCACTCAGAGAAATGAGGTGATTTGACCAGGAGGCCGGTAGATGGTAACTACAGTAAGAGAATGGGTAGGCGAGAGATACAGCCTACAGACAAGGCATTCAAAAGAGAAGTAGGTCTGAGTGGGAATGATAGAGGCAGGAATCCACTCAGGAAAGATCAGGGCTACCCCCCCACCGGACCGGGAGGATCTGGGTGCTGAGAGGATCTTGTAGCCATCAGGGAGGAGAGTGTCAAAGCTCGTAACAGAGCTGGCCGTGAACCATGTCTCAGTAAGACCAAGGACATCAAGGTCTAGTTCTTCAAGGAGGTGGCAGATGTCGGAAGAGTGTTTGACGGCAGAGCGAGAGTTGAGAGTGGCAATATGAAGAAGGTTGCCAGCCTTAAAGACCTTCCGGGGAGGGGTACAGATCAGAGGTACGCCCTGCGGAGGAGAAAGAGCCCTAGGAGGGGCAGAGGAGGAGAGAGAGGGCAAGGTAGCCAAGGGGGGAGAGGAGGGGACAGCAGGAGATGAGAGGAAATTAATGAGGTGAGGGAAGCGCCTATCAAAGAGGAGGAGATTGGCCTGAGGGCCTTGGACCATGACAGTGCCATTTAGGTAGACCTTAATGATGACTTTAGAGGAGTAGAAGGAAGCCATGAGAACTTCCCAGCGAGTGCCACCATTAATGGGAGAGGAGGAGATAGGGCAGAGCACAGAGACCATATGAGGAGTCCATAGATCTGGCGAAGGAACAACAAAGAGGTTGTCGGTAAGGGTCTGTCTGGCGGAAGCATTGGAGTAGGTGTCGGGGATAGGAAGACCAGGATTTCAATAGCTTTAATAGCTAGGGTGCTGGGGACATTAATATCTACTGTTGCATTCAGAACATTCTTAGGAATTGGTCAAAGGAAAAGGTTATTCGAACAAACAAGAGAACACAAATATTGTTAAGCAGGCAAATACTTTTGGATCCCCTAAGCAAAGTCAGTCAATGTAATAGGTTAAGCCAAAGTCAATGGGCAAGAGTTTACATGAGCTGAAGCACTTCTGGCAGGTGTAAAGACTGGAGAAGGGGGGGGGGGGGGGGTCAGGGCGGGGTCTGTACATCTGCCCTCAATATGGTAGAGGAGAGGCACAGAAGACCCCAGCCAAGATTCGCTATTACGGTAGCAATGGACGAGCAATCAAGGACTAGCTTCTCAGCAGGTAATGCGGGCTGGTTCTCAAGTACAGTGTAGTCCCCAAGCACCCACAAAGGAATGTCCGCCCACTATATTATTTAAAACGGTTCCACGTCTTAAAATTGCAGCAAAAATGGCTGAGATTACAAAATATCGCTGTAAAAATGTGTTTTTTTACGCCACAATCATGTAAGAGATGCAGAGGACACCTCTGCAACCCCCAGACGCATTATACCATTTAAGGGGAGCGGGAGACACCCCCGCACCTTCAGTGCAGTGGCACAGGGAAATCTTCCAGAGTTCCCAAAGGTTTAAATACCTCACTGAATGGCTGATGGCAGTGGTTTATTTTAAACTACTGTGGTGTGCATATACCGCGGGCTGCGTTTGCAGCTGCAGTAAAGCACCCAAGGGTGCCATTTTCTTCAAAATGACCCGGTCGTTTCTTTGTGGAAAGGTCCTTCTTGAGATTTACCCTTTGTTTGCTTTGCTTTTGGTGGGATTCACGAGTGAAGCCCGCCTCTGGCTCCAGGGTGTCTGGTGGGGGCAGAAAGTGAGGGAGGTGCCAGAAACTCCCTGTGCTTAGTCTCCTAGGAGACCCAAATGCACTCTGTAGTATTTGACCGGCTGTCTGTCTGGCAAGGACAGCCACCCTGCTGGGTGACTGACATCTAGGCTGGAATGAATGGGATAGAACTGAATAAAAGGCGAGGCTTTTGGCTTGGAAGGCAGTGTCGACCACTGGACGAAAGAACCGAAGAACTTGAAGAGGATGCCTGCTGCAACTCCTGGACCCTTTGTTTGCCCGGTGAAGCCCTGCTGCTGTGCTGAAACTCCAAATTCCTATTGACAGAGAAGCCCCTGCAAGGACGACTTCTCCCCTTGAGTTGGTGGAACCAATCAACTCCAAAGTAGGCCTCCTGGACATCTTCTCTGACCTGGTTGAATTTCCACAGAGTTGCTGCTGGAAACCGAATAGCCAGTGCGGAACACCAGATTGTTTGTGTTACTTTTACGTTGGCCAAGAGCTCCAGGAAGATACTCTGTACTCCCAGGATGCAGGACTGACCGAGCCTGTGCCCCAACAGAGTGAGGAACCCCAGAAGCAAGGAAAGTCCATCTCGACAGCCAGGAACCGCAGTGTTGCTATTTGCGGTAGTCGTGCTGAGCTGAAACACTGAAGTACCAGATTGCTGATTGCGAGCGGTGAACGTCCTGTTGCAGTGCAGGAGTTCTCAGAACTCCTCCCTCTTGTCCCCACAACTGAGGCCCAGGAATAGTTAGATCTGTAGAGCTGCACAGGAACAGGAGTCATCTGCTGCACTTTTTCTTCAATTCCTAACGGTACTGTAAAGTCTGAGAGAACTCACCCCTTATTGTAGAGTTGCTTGCATCTTCTACTACTCACAAGCCTAAACAACTTGTGGCCCTACATTGATTCTTCTTTTCTTCTAAGACTTCTAAAACATTGTGCAAAGACTTTCTACTTACCTACCAGAAGTGCTTCAGCTCATATAGACTTGCCCATTGACCTTGGCTTAACCTATTGTATTGAATGACTCTGCTTAGTGACCCCTAAAGTATTTGCCTGATTAAGAATATTTGTGATCTCTTGTTTGTTCCAATAACCTTTTCCTTTGACCAATTCCTAAGAATGTTCTAAATGCAACAGTAAGATATTAATGTCCCCAGCACCCTAGTAATTGAAGTCACCTCAGGGTGTAGGTTGTGACTGTGGGCCATCCCAAAAGGGTCTTCACTGCTTTAGAAACCAAGAGTGGGTAGTTTGAGTGTATTTGTGTGCATTTGTGTGTTGCTTTTATATAGCTCCCTTCTGAAGAAGGCTTATTCTAACTGAATGATAAATTAATAATTGTTTATTCAAGAAACCTTGTGGGCAAGTGCTCATTTGAATACTTGTCACTGTGAATCTTTGTGCAACTCCCCTACAGCTCACATTGACCCCTCTTGAGATAAGCCTGGCTGCTCAACAGGCTACCAACCTGTGTAGTACAGGTTTATACCAAAGGTTGGGTTACTATTTGCCAGGGGGTCAGGGTTGTAGTGCACCCAAAGGGTACTGCATACAATCTTGCCTAACAAGAAGAAAAAAGGTTAGACATTTTCTCAGTACATGTGAGGACAACTAAATCTTCCAATGAAATCTACATAAGCCTTTCCCAGCAGTGAAAGTATACACCAAGCTACCATCTATGAGAGACAAAAAGTATCAAAGGCAATAGACTAGAAGAGTATTCAGGGCGCCAGGACAGCCAAAGTCATTTGGGACACAATCTATGGAATTGATGCACTTATTAGATCAAAGTCTTGCACAGAGTTAGAGAGTCTTTACAAACATCACTTGTAGGGTCACAAGTTGTTAAGCCTATGAGAATCGAGTTGAAATCAACTCGAAAGGTAATCCAATGCAATTTCCAAATGAAAATAGCACGGCTAAAAGGAAATAAGGCATTTACACCCAAGCCTAAACATTACCTCTGGTTTGAAGAAGAGTGGTCCAGCTGGATTCTGGCTTGCTACAGTGGTGCAGACCCTTGATCTTGAGCCTCAGTTGTGGGGACAAGAGGGAGGACATCTGGAGAACTGCAGCGCTACTTGAGAGGTTGTTGGCAGCAACAGGCTCTTTTCATTTCAGCGGCACTTCGCGGTTTCAGCACTACGCAAAAAGCACTATTGCGACTCTTGGACATCGGCTGGACTATTTGATCCCTCGGGCCTGCTTCTGCATGGTCCTTAGTAGTCTCCTGGAGCTTCTAGCTGGATTTGTTGTGCGGCAGACGTTGCACTTAACTACGGACACTCTACCACTGGCATTGGGCTCTCACAGCAATGAAGAAGCATAGCCATTCGGGGATGGTGGTCCAGTGGTGTTCGTCTCGGGGTTAGTTGGTCCCACTAACCCAAGCGGAGAAGCTTTTCCGTCCGTAGCTTCTTTGTCAAGGTGAAAAAGGAGTTCAGCTCAGCTGGGCTTCACCGGGCAATTCAAAGGTACAGGAGGTTGCAGCAAGCTCCTTTAACGGTTTCTTCGTCAGGTGTTTCTCAAAGTGCTCGACTCTGCCCGTAGTCCCAAAAACCTCGCCTTTTAAGCAGGTTTCTTCCATTCATGCACAGCCTAGGATGTCAATCACATAGCAGGGTGGATGTCCTGAAAGGACACAGCCAGCCAGCAAATCGGGACTAGTTGCATTCAGGCATTCATAGAGACAAAGTTGTTAGGCAAGATTGTATGTAGTAACCCTGTGGGAGACTACACCAGCCTTGTCCTCTTGGCAATAGGTAACCTAACCGTTGGTTTAAGTCTGTACTACACAAGTTGGTAGAGTGACTGAGCAGCCAGGCTCATCTCAAGAGGGGTCAATGTGAGCTGTAGGGTTGTATCAGAGATTCACAGTGAAAGGTATTCAAACAACACTTATACTCAAGGTTTCTTGATACAATAATTATTAATTTAACAGTCAGTTTTAAAATAAGCCTTCTTAAGAAGGGAGCAATATGCAACACTTAAAATACACTTCAAAACAACAAACTCCTTCAGTTTAATAAAGTATATACCCTTTTGGGGTGGCACACAGATACCCGCTACAACCTGAGGTGACTTCAAGGGTTAGGACACGGTGGACATTAATATGTCACTTTTCACATTTAAATTATAATAATGAAGTTGTGGCAAAAAGGAAAAGGTTAGGGAAGAAACAATGGTTAACAAGTTTCTCAAACGATGCAGTGTAGGTTAACCCTTTTCCAGTTATACAAGTAAGGTATGTATGACTTTTTGGAGGGACAGTTAAACACAAAGTCAGAGGGTAAGAAGAGTCTTCAGGGAGCCAGGACATCCAATGTCAATTGAGCGAAGTCTAGGAGAGCCGAGGCACTTCTTGTAGATTAGCACAAAAGTCTTGCACAATGTTAAAGCGAGTTTTGTTGTAAAAAGAATCACTCTTGGGCCAAAAGATGGGATGCTTGTGAAGGGCAAAGCTGCAAGCAACTCTGCAAAGGGCAGCAAATCCAAGTCTCCAGTGAGAGCAAGCAAGCCACACACACACAAGAGGCAAGTACCCCTAGTTTTGAGAGTAGCTCGAGTCTGAAGAAAAAGGTTCCAGCTTACTTCTGCTCCTGTTGTAGTCCTGCAGAGCCTGTTGTTCCTGGGCCTCAGTCATGGGGACAAGAGGGAGGACATCGTGGGGACAAGAGGGAGGACGTCGTGGGGACTCCTGCACTACGGTTTGAAGGTCGGCAACAGCAATGGGTGCAATTCAGATAAGCAGCCCTTCGCGGTTTCAGCGACTCGCAAATAGCACCACTGCGGTTCTTGGAAACCTTGTGAACTTTCCTTGCTTCTGGGGTCCAGCAATGTTGAGGTGGCTCAGGCTTGGTTAGTCCTGCTTCGAGGGAGTCCAGAGGATAATCCTGGAGCTCGGGTCTGACTTAAGGGTGATGCACTCGATTGTGGTGTTCCTGTTCCCTGGCACTCGGTTCCTGCCGCAGCGAAGAACTACAGCCAGCAGAGAGGAGGGTGGGGGCGGAGGGATTCCAGTCAAATTTTTGGGGCCGATTGGTACCACCAGCACAAGGGGAGAAGTTGTCCTTTCCGAGCTTCTCTAGTCGATTAGAAATTGGGAGCTTCAGCACTGCAGCAGTGCTTCACTGGGCAAACCAGCAGTCAAGGAGGGTGCAGCTGGCTTCTCTTCGTTTATCTTGGGTTCCTTCGTCCAGTGGTCCGACTGTGTTCCTTGCAAAAGACCTTGCCTTTTATGCAAGTCTCTCCCATTCACTCGCAGTCTAGCTGCCACTCACCCAGCAGGGTGGCTGTCCTCCAAGGAAAGCCAGCCAGCCAATCACCTTTGGGTGCATTCCTGTAACCAAGTAGACTAAGCACTGGGAGTTTCGGGAACCTCCCTCGTTTCCTGCCCTGCCAGACACGCTGGAAACAGAGGCGGGCTTCACCAGTGAATCCCGCCTAAGACAAAACAAACAAAGGGACCAAACCTGGTTTGGCACGCAGAATAAATCCCAAGGATCTTCCCAACATGAAATGGCGGAAAAAGAAGATCAGGCGATTTTGACAAAATGGGCACCCATGGGTGAAATACTGGAGCTGCGAATGCAGCCTGCGGTAAAAACGCATAATTGTAGGAAAAAGTAAACCACTGCCACCAGCCATTAATTGTAGAAAGGGTAACATAAAAATATTACATGAGAAGGTAGACAAAGAGGATACTAAGTAACCCCTGCAGCACTATATAAGATAGTGTGTGCTGGGTCTACAAAGAGAAAAAAGGTTAGTAAACTCAATTTCACATTACTACTCTTGGAAACAGTAGTTTATCCAAGAGAAGGTATTTAAACCTTATCGGAAATCCAAAGGATTTCACTGTGACACTGCACTGAGGGTGCTGTGCGTCACAATGTAAAACGTTGATGCCTATGGAGTTTGTCAGACTCCAAAACCAAAAGAAAAACAGGGTTCAAATCAAAGAAAAATGCATGAGAGTGGGCAAAAGGTCTCAATCTCTCCAGGATAAAAATGTAAAGTCCAAAAGTCCCGCAAAAGAGCTGGGTGTCTCCAAGGTAGAAGGGAATTAACACAAATTAGAATTTTCCCTAACAAAAGGAAGGGAGTTTCGGGACCCTCGATCACATCCTGTCCTTCCAGACACACTGGAGCCAGCGGCAGGCTTCAGGGCCGACGCCCGCCAAAGGCAAGACAAACGAAGAGCTCAAACAAAACGCAGAGTAAAACCCAAGAAAGATCTCACAAACAGAAAATGGGGAAAGAAGAAGACAGGGACCATTTTGACAAAATGGTCACCCACGGGTGCTTTACTGCAGCCGAGGGTTCAGCCTGCGGTAGAAAAGCACAATGGTAGGCAAAAGTAAGCCACTGCCACCAACCATTTAAAGTAGAGAGGGTAGCATACAAATGTCACATGACAGAGTAAGATCAGGGGCTACTAGGTAAACCCCCCCAACCCTCCCCATCGCAGCACGCCACATAAAATGGTGTGTGTGCTGCACCTACAAAGAGAAAAAGGTAAGTAAAGTCAATTTCATTTTACTATTCTTGGGAGCTGTAGTTCACACAAGAAAAGGTGGTTAAACCTTATGAGAAATCGAAAAAGGATTTCTCTGCGACACTGCACTGAAGGTGCTGTGTGTCACCATATAAAAAGCAGATGCCTATAGAGTTTGTCAGACTCCAAAAAACAATGAAAATACAAAATCAGGTACAAACACGAGAGAGTGAGCAAAAGGTCTCACTTACTCCAGGGGTAAAATTAAAAAAGTCCTAAATCCAGCAAACAAAGTGGGGGTCTCTAGGGTGGGAGGAATTTAGCACTAACGTGAACATTCTTCCTAACAGAGCCCACCATTTTAGTAAAATGGTAGCCCTTCTGTTCATTACTGAGGCTGAATTAACAGCCTGTGAGTAAAAATGACAGTCAATATAAGGTAAAACCACTTCCACCAGCCATTCAAGCAAACTTGCAATTGTAACAAAAATGTTACAGGTAAGTAAGAAACGGGATACATTGTACCCCTCCCTGGCACAGCCCCCCAGCACTGCACATAAGGTGGGTTGTGCTGGCTCACTCCTACAAATAGTAAAGGGGATGAAAACCCCTCTTTACTACTTGGGAACAGTAGTTCACACAAGTACATGAAAGAGAAATGAACAGGGGAGCCCACAGGGGCAACCCAGCCTAAGCCCAAAAGTTGTAGGAAACTACAACTTCAACCATACACTATGGAGAGACTTAAAAAAGTCAGTCATAAAAAGAGTGAAAGACTAAGTGAGAGGGGGGAAAAAAGATTCCCCTTCACCTAGGGACAAGGTAAAATAGTTACCAAGTCCAAGCAAAACGTTCTGGGGTTGAGACAGGTCAGGAAGATTTCAGGTGCAAAGATCACTTTGTGTCGGAAGTTGGTCGCGTTGCACAGCAAACTGTTCCGGTAAGCTTCCAAAAGACAACAAATTAATCTGCAGACTTCTGCAGTGCAGACCCTTCAAGACACCTCATGGGATTGAAGGATTATTTCAACATAGATCACCACAGCCAGGTAGTGGAGGGCGAAGGTCCAGCGACGAAAACAAAAGCAGCCTCAGAACAGTTTCGAGTTGGGGAGATTGATCATTTTTATGCTTCTTCCCCTCTCCTAGTGAGACCCCCAGTACGCTTTGCAGGACTTCTGGACCTTTTTCTTTCTATCCTGAATGAGGGGAGCCTTTTTCCCCTCATTCATTCTTATTGGCTCAGACATTTGGAACCCTGTTCTCAGTGTATTAACTTTCTTATGGAGTCTGTTTTCCTCTATATCTCTTTAAAGGCATCTGTGTTTAACTTTTGCAGTACACAGCACCCTCTGTGCAATGTTGCTGGGACCCCTTTGTGTTCTCCAAGATTCATTTACTATCCTCTAGTAACTACAGTTGGATAAGGAAAAAGTTACTTACCTGTAACTGTTGTTCTCCAGCATGGGTCTGGCATGGATTCACATGCTCATGAATATTCCCCATCGTCAGGCTGGGAATCCTCGGTAAAGAAAAAAATCAGTATCAGTTTCGTTTCTGATCTGTCTTTCTTAGTAGTAACCAATCACTGGTCTCTGGGTCATACTGCCCCGGGCCAATGACTGCCCTCTACCTAAGCCCCACACCTGGCAGCCATCCTCAGATTTGGTAGCACGTAAAGTGGCAGTATGACCAAGTGAAGAGCCGCAGAGGGGAAGGGAGGGAGGGAGGGTTCGCATGTGAATCCATGCCAGACCCATGCTGGAGAACAACAGTTACAGGTAAGTCTTGTTCCTTCTCCAGCATGGGGTCTGGCATGGATTCACATGCTCATGAATATAAGAAAACATAGCAGTATACACATGCACAACCACGGGAGGTGGCAAGGCTCAACATTAAGCATTACATAAAACTCAACATTAAGCATCTCTTACCTCCTCACCAGGCTCACCTTAAGTGAAAAGGTTGCGCAGCACTGCCTGGCCGACTCTGGACTCCTCCCTGGAATCCCGGTCGACGCAGTAGAATCTTGTGAAGGTGCGATTCGACCTCCACGTAGCAGCCCTGCAGATGTCCAGCAGGGGCACATCAGACAAGAACGCCGTGATAGCAGCGATCGCTCTGGTTGAATGGGCTCTCAGACGGCCGGGCAACGGTCGGTTTGCCAAACGATAACAGTGCATGATGCAGCCGGAGAGCCATCTGGAAATGGAAGCCTTCGAGAGAGCCTTCCCTTGGTTCACAGGTCTAAAGTTCACAAACAGCTGTGATGTCTTCCGAAAACTCTTTGTTCGGTCCACGTAGAACTTCAGCGCTCTAGCTACATCCAGTGAGTGCAAAGTTCTCTTGGACGGACAAAGGCAATGGGAAAAAAACTGGTAACACCAAGGGCTCGTTGAGATGGAAGTCCAACGGCACCTTGGGCATGAAGGAGGGGTGCGTCCTCAGCACCTCCCTCGTCTTGTGGAAAGTCAAGTATGGAGACTTGCAGGAAAGGGCCTGAATCTTCCCCACGCGTCGTGCAGAGGTGATGGCCACAAGGAACGCTATCTTCCATGACAGGAACTTCAACGGAGCCGAATGCAAAGGCTCGAATGGCGGGCCCACGAGCCTGGTCAGCACCACGTTGAGCTCCCACGCCGGGGCTGGAGCCTTCACCGGCGGGAACGATCGTAACAGTCCTTTCATAAACTCCTTCACCAGGCGATGAGACCACAAGGACGACCGTCCTGCAGTTCTGGTGTATCGGGAAATCGCTGCCAGATGTATCTTGATGGAAGCGTGGGCTAGTCCAGCTTTGGCCAGCGACAGTAAGTACGGTAGCACTTGGGGGGCTGTAATCCGTAGAGGGTTAATCTTCTGTGCATGGCACCAGACAGAGAACCTCTTCCACTTGTGTCCGTAGCACTTGAGTTGAGGACGCCCTGGCCTTTGCAAGAACCTCCCTGCAGTCAGCCGGGATATCGTACCCTCCAAACTCTAGTGCTGCAGGAGCCAGGCCTGCAAGTTCAGCGACTCCGGGTCGTGATGAAGAATGGCGCCTCCTTCTCTGGAGAGAAGATCTGCGTCTGTCGACAGTTTGAATGGCGGGGACGCCGACAAGCCCAGAAGGTCCGGGACCCATATCTGCCTCGGCCACTTCGGTGCAACGAGGATCATCCTGCACCGGGACCTCTTGAGTTGGTTGATGAGCCTGAGCAGCAACGGCGGGAACGCATACAGGAACAGGCTGTACCAGGGGAACGAGAAAGCATTGCCCATGCTCCTCGGCTGGGGGAACCTGCTGGCGAACGTCTGGCACTCGGAGTTCGTCGCCGTCGCAAACAGCTCGATTTGGGGTTTGCCCCATCGCCGGAGAGATGATCCACTTGATCCTGGCGTAGTTCCCACTCGTGGCACAAGCGCAGCTCTTTGAGTGAGTCGGCGATGGTGTTTTTCATCCCTGCTAGATGAAGGCACCAGGGACATCCCCTGGGCAACGGCCCAGTGCTACAGTTCCTGGGCTTCCTTGGACAGGGCTGGGGCTATGGTTCCTCCCTGCTTCCGGATGTAGAACATCGTGGTGGTGTTGTCAGTGAAGATCCTCACCACCTTGCCCTTGAGGGATGGGAGGAATGACTTGAGAGCCCAGAACACTGCTCGGAGCTCCACTATGTTGATGTGGAGCGGCCTCTCCTCCGGGAGCCACAGGCCTCTCGCATGAAGATCTCCGGTGTGCGATCCCCACCCCTCCAGGGAGGCATCCGTCGTCACCGTCACCTGGTATGCTGGGGTCTGAAAGTCCGTGCCTGCGGTGAGATGCGCGTGGGTGCCCCACCATCGAATTGCATGGCGGAACGGTTCGTTGAGCGAGATCTTGTCCTCGAAGCTGTCTGTCGCTTGCGTCCAACGGGCATCGAGGAACTTCTGCAGAGGTCGCATCCGAAGTCTGCACAGGTGCACCAGATAGATGTAAGAGGACCTCATCCCGAGAAGGGACTTGATGGACTTTACTCTGGCCACGTGGCCAGCAGACACTGTACCTTGCCCAGAATGGCCTGCGTTCTTTCCTCCGACGGCGAGGCCAACTGCGCTTCTGTATCAAACTTGGCTCCCAGAAACAGCGCAACCTGCGACGGGACCAGGTGGGATTTGGGGAAGTTGATGGAGAATCCCAGGTCCGTGAGCAGCCAGACGGTCTTTGCTGTGTGTTCTACGGCAAGTTCCCTTGTCCCTACACGGACGAGCCAGTCGTCCAGGCAGGGGTAGACGTGGAATGGGAGGGCCTTGAACTGGCAGGGCCTTGAAATGGTAGTGCCGCCCTTGGACTACGAACCTGAGAAACTTTCGGGTGTCCTTTTAGGATGAGGATGTGAAAGTACGCATCCTCCAAATCCAACGACGATAGGAAGCCGCCTTCCTCCAGCTGGACCAGCACCTGCTGGAGGGTGACCATCCGGAACTTCTGTGCCTGGACGCAAGTCCAGGATGGGACGCCAACCTCCTGTCTTCTTTCTGACGAGGAAGTATCTTGAGTACACTCCGGAACCCCAGAGCCTCTTTGGGACGAGCTCGATGGCTCCTTTCTTGAGCATCGCCCTTACCTCTAACAGTAGTTAAGGGACATGGTTCTCCTTCCTGGCCGCGGGAGGAATTCGGGGGCACTTTTTTAGAAATTCCAGAGTGCGCCCGTGGGCCAGGGCATCCAGCACCCAACAATCGGTGGAGATGGACTTCCACACGCTGACGAACTTTGTCAGCCGGCCTCCCACCGGGGTGCTTCGGTGGGGACCCTACGCGATGGCCGGTTCAGTCTTGCTTAGAAGCAGCCTTGCCGCCCTGGCCTCCCTGGCCTCCCTTGCGACGACGGCGAGATCCCCCGGACTTGCCTAGTCCCCTGTAGGCTTCTTGCGAAGAGGAGCGGGTCATCCGACGGTAGGCCGAGGAGCTGCCGCCGAATCCTTTGGAGGCACCTTGCTTGCCTCCGGAGTTCCAAAAGGGCGGCCGCCGTTGCTGCAGAACTCACAAGGCCTGAGCCGTCTCTGTGTCGGTCTTGATGGCCTGCAGCGACTCATCCACAGTCTTTCCAAACAGATTGTTCCCACCGAAGGGCATGTCCAAAGCCTTGGCTTGTACGTCCTGGCGGAAATCCGTCGCCTTGAGCCACCCCCGCCATCGAAGGCAAATGCTGTTGCCCAACTGGCAACAAACGGTGTCGGCAATGTTCGTGGCCACAGTTATGGCGTGGTCCAATGCCACCTGATCCCTCCTGTAGGATCGCCAGGGCCTCTGCCTTCTTGTCGTCCGGGAGGAAGTCCAACAGGGGGCCGATCTTGTACCACAATTCCCTGTCGTAGCAGGCCACAATCGCTAGGGCATTGGCCGCCTTAATTGTCGTCGCCGCTGATGAGATGACTCGTCGTCCCACGGCGTCCGGTGGGGAAGAAGTAGAGGAGGAAGCCGATGCCCCCCCCCCCCCGCTTTCTTCTTGTCCGCTGCTGAGACGACCGAATCCGGGTTCGGCTGCGCCCTAAGGCACAACGGGGCAGCGTCGGGGACCCGGTACTACTTCTCGTACCGGTCCCTCTTGGCAGGTGTCGTGGACAGGTTCTTGATGAGGGCAAGCCCCTCATCCATGATGTCATCCAGCAATGGCACCGCGAGGAAAGTCTTCCTCTTGGCCTTGCGCCGTTGGTAGAGGAAGCCTTCTTTCTTCTCCTCAGAGTATGAATCTGAAAGGTTTAAATACATTCAACTTAGGCACTGGATCACTAACCCGCTAGTAAGAAAAGCAGCCAGCAGACCCCCCATAGGCCTAGAACTAACCGCGATAGAAGGTCAACGTGCCCATAATGTAGCTACGTGCTATCGTTTTACAGAAATAGCCCCGGAGGAGGAACTGCCGTACATGGTATCTTGGGGGAAAGAGCTGGGGAAAGAGATTTCTCCTGAGTCATGGCAGAGAATCTGGGCCAGAGCACACAAGTCCTCCAGATGCACGACGGTGAGGGAATGCTCACTCAAAATATGCTACAGATGGTGTTTCACACCGCAGAGACTGCATGCTATGAATGTTGACTACCCTGACACTTGTTGGCACGGGTGCGGGGCAAAAGGGGACCTAGGTCACATGTGGTGGCACTGTCCGACCATTCAATCTTTCTGGTTGGAGATTCGCTCCAAAATTAAATACATCTGCAGATCCCTCCTCCCCTTGAACCCAATAGTGATGGTCTTGGGAGATTCCCCTGAGGACGGATCATACCCGCAATCTGGCCCTAGAGCGCAGCTCATCACTCAACTACTGATGGCAGCCCGCCTTACACGCGCGCGCTTTTGGAAAGAGCCTGAGGGCCCCTGTATTTGGATTTGGATTTGGTTTATTTATAAAGCGCAACCAGGCCCAGGGGCATACGGGTGCGTGAGTTTTTGAACATGTTACATAGGAGTACAATTACGTTAGAAGCAGTAGGCAACAGTTACAATAGTTGTGGTTACGAAAAAATACATACATTAATGTACAGGCATACATGTTACAATTTCAGGCAGTGGGCCAAAGGTGCGACAGACAGTAATATTATCTACAATATGTACAATGGGAGGTGAAAGTCTAAGCTTAAGGATGTTAAACTGACGATGTATCCCGGTCGTGAAGCCAGCGTTTGGTGTTACGTTTAAAAAGGTTGAAGGAGGTTATAGACCTGATTGGAGCAGGTAGTGTGTTCCAGAGCTTTGAGGCTTGTACAGGGAAGCTGACTCCTCCCGAATTATGGAGTTTGAACCTCGGTATGGACATGGTGTTAATTTGAGCTGTTCTGAGTGGTCTTGAGGATGTGTGTGGGGTAAATTGATTAGAGATGTAAGATGGTGCGAGGTTAGTCCTGGCTTTGTGGGTAAGGGCAAGAACTTTGAGGGATATTCTGTGCTCTATTGGGAGCCAGTGCAGGTTACGTCTAGTCTCAGAGATATGCAACTTCTTAGGGATGTTGAGGGCTGCCCTAATGGCGTTATTTTGCGTTACTTGTAGTTTGTGAATATTTTTGCGGCTAGTGCCTAAATAAAGGGCATTACAATAGTCTACTTTGGACAAGACTAACGTACTAGCGAGAGTAATGCAGTTAGGTGTCGAGATAAACGGCCTGCATGCGGTAATGAGTTTGCATGTGTAGGCGGCTGATGACACTAGTGCATTGGTTTGTTTAGTGAAGCATAATGTGGCATCGAGGTAGATACCAAGGGTTTTAGTATTGTTGGAGACAAGGATGGGGTTACCATCAATAGTGAACGATTTGAAGGCAGTATTTAGCTTTTTTAGCTTAGCGTGCGAGCCAAGGATAATCAACTCAGTTTGTTCGTCATTGAGACAATGTCCATGGTATGCCATCCACGCTTGTATTACTGCGTATATTTCATTGAGGGTTTTGCTATCATTTTCGTAGTCGCCCGTGATAGGAATGAGTATCTGGGTGTCATCCGCATAATTTGTGTACGTGACACCCAGATAATCAAGGATATCGAAAAGGGGCTTCGTAAATACATTATAGAGCGTTGGGGACACGCAAGAGCCTTGCGGGACCCCACAAGGGACTGGTGAAGGTTCAGCCGAGTCAATAGGAGAAAAGACCCTCATAGTTCTGTTCGCCAAAAAGGAGCTGATCCAGGAAGTCGCTGCATCGGAGAAGTGAGCTGCAGATTTCAAGTGGTGGCAAAGCGTTTGGTGGTTGACCAAGTCGAAAGCTGCCGGCAGATCGAGCAATAAGAGCAGTGCTAGTTTGCCATTATCTTTTAAAATTTGAATTTGTGTGGTGAGATCTATTAGGGCAGTTTCCGTGCCATGTCTAGGTCGGAAGCCAGATTGCCTTAGTCCCAACAGATTGTTTGTTTCTAGATACGGCTGTATTTGCAGATAGGCTGCTCTATCTAGTATCTTTAGTTAAAAAGGTACAGTTGTTATCGGCCTGTAGTTAGACGGGTTGGCTGGGTCAAGGGTGGGTTTTTTGATTAGTGGAATGACCCAGGAGTCTTTCAAGTTATCAGGCACTACTCCCATTTTGAAGGAGGCGTTGATAAGGTTGGTAATAAATGGTGCCAACTCATGTGCTGCTGCTTTGATAATCGGAGCAGGGCAAGTGTCGCCTTGGCAATTAGATGGTTTGAGTTTTCTAATGATATTTACTACTTCCCAGGTTGAGAGGGGTGAGAAACTGAATGGTTTACAGGTTGGCTCAAAGGTAGGTGACTTGTTGGGCGGTTGTTTGTGTTCAGGGTCGGCAAGTAAGAGGTCTTTTTTCGCATTGATTTTAGATTGTAAGCAGGCTATTTTGTTTAGAAGTGCCTTCTGGATGTTACTGCACCAAAGTGCATCTGTGACACATTTATCAATGGGGGCAATAGGGGATTCTAATTCTTTTAGAATCTTAAAAAGTTCTTTTGTGTTAGATTCCGCTTGTTCAATCCTTTTATTGTAAATGTCCTTTTTGGCAAGTATGATAGCTTCTTTATAGCTCGAAGTTTCTAGAGTTAGTTCATTTTTATGGTTTACTGAGGGGCACTTTTTCCAGTGTGCTTCTGCAGTTCTCTTAGATTTACGTAGTTCTCGGAGGTGCGGCGTGAACCAAGTGTTCAGGTGCCGTTGTGGTTTAGGTTTCCGCAACTTTAAGGGGGCTATGGTATTCAAGGCTTTCAGGTCAGGTCAACAAGTTTATTCGGATTAAAGAAAAAATCCATCAAACACAAAACAAAAATATCACACAAAAAGCATTTACAATCAATAAACCATATACTTAAATAGTACAACAGAGAGACTCCTAGGGAACGAGAAAGATGAAACAAAGGCCCCCATCACCCTCTGGATGACTCCCCTTGCCTGGGCTTGGTCCCCAAAAATCCTGTCCGGTCACGGCCCAGGGGAGTGAGGTTTGCCCCAGACAGGGGGTAGGACCTCCTGACTGGCCTCATGGGCGATATCAAGCCTAAATAAGGGTATGGGCTGATTAGAATTCCGCTCCCTGGTGTCCCTCTCGACCCCTCCCATTGACCCAAGACCCTGCTCGCCTGTCTCCAATCCCTAAAGGCCAATTCCACTATGTCCTTCGGGCTCTTGCCCACACTGGCCAGTCTCCGACAGCCTACCAAGGATTCCCTAGACACAAAGGAACATCCTCTCACGGAGCGTAACCAATGTACACTTTTGTTCACAAGAGATTCCTTGGACTCCCACGTGTTCTTTTCCATTTTTGGTACACCGTGAAGATACACTGTAGCTCGACCATTCTGGTCATGAACAGGAAGCTGAGATGGGCCGACTCTGTGCCGTGGACCAAAAACAGTCTTGCCCTCCTGATTAGGGCTTTTTAGGGCTACTAGGCTTGGGGCGAGTTCCACCAACCCACCAAGCTCATTATGCTCGGTGCCGCCTGCCCTGAGAGATTTTCCAATGACTGAATGTGCAGACTCAGACACCAGGCTGGGGCAAGAAGGTGTTGGAGCTACAGTCTCGGGACACAAGGGGGCTAGGTCCTTGGGGTGTACCGGAGGGGAGTCAGAGAAACCCTTACATACAATCGGAATGGTAATGGGCTCCCCCTCCCTTTGCTCCCTCCCCTTAATGGCTATTAGCGATTTAAGCAGATTTCTAATGACAGCCAACTCAGCCAATACTTGGTTACATTTACACCCCCCCAGTGACAAAACCTCCTCGGTTGGGGGGTTAATAACCGGCCCTACAGCCGGGGAGGTTTCACATTTCGGTTGCAAGGACACCCTAGGAGGAGATAGGTGGAAAGAGGGGCTAGCCAACGGGCACAATGTGGACATAGATACACTCCCGAAACTTCTGTTAACCAGGGAGAGATTGCATACAGGGTCGTCGTTGATAAATGAACTGCCCCCCGCAATTGGGCCAGCCAGAGCGAAGCTAGAGAATGACTTTCCCGGGCTGGCACAAATGATAGAGCATGGTGACAAAGTGGAAGCCACGATGTTGCAAGCAGGAATGGGATTTATTGAGGGATGACAGCTAGCTAGTACTCCGATTCCTGCAATGTCTCTCTCCTTAGACTCCGGCATCTCTAATCCGGGGCCAAGATTACCGGAGACAGATGGCACTTTGGGGAGACTGAGGCTCAAGGTGGGGGCAAGGGGAGAGAGCACATCTGCAGTAGATGGACGGGACAACAGGCCTGGATGATTTCCTCCGTTGGGGCCTATGATAGCCTGATCCTCCTGGGGCTTAGGGGTGCAGTCTCCTCCTGCGCAGGGTTCCGACATACTGCCATAGTTAGTAGGTATTGGACCTTCCCTGGTCCCTTGTCCGTCGGCTATACTGTCCCCCTGTGAAAGTCGACAGCCCCCATCTTCCAGCACTAGTGGGGGTTCATGGGAACATGGGAGGGGCTCAACCCCATGAATTAGGACAGAGATTTGCACATCCGGGATTGGCGCTTTAGCTAGCACTTCCTTTTGTCTCTGGGAGCCAAACCTCTTCACAGCCAGAACTTTTCGCTTGGATTTGGGGCCACTCGCTTGGCGGGCGAGAAGAACCTCTGAGCAAAATGAAGGGAGGGGGAAGGGCGAGAGAGCTGGTGAAGGAGGGAGGGGCTTCCTTGGTGGGCCTTGAACTTTCAGATTTCTTAGGGACTTGAGGAGTGGCATTGCAAGTTCAGTAGGTCCACCCCAGTAAATCTGCCCTCTGCCCTCTGCCTCTGCCCTTTTATCCAAGACACACAGGCAAACAGGTAAACAGCTCCTCGTACAGTCCCTCGCCTGCACTTACTTCGCCCTCTTCTCCCAGATGGATCCAGGCCGAGCCTCCCTTTTCACCGCCAAAACACTGTGTCCTTTTACCGCCTCAGGGATAGAGTCCAGAGGGTGCACCTCCCCGGGTCCGCGAACACCCTCCGCGGGACGCCAACACCCGCGCCCTTGTCCCCCGCGGGCTTCACCCTGGCGGGCCGAGAGGCGTCGGGAAAAGTAGTGGAGGGGGCGTGGCTCGAAAGTATGGAGGCCCTCCTGGGCCAAAACACCCTCCGCGGGACGCCAACACCCGCGCCCTTGTCCCCCGCGGGCTTTCAGTATTGCCTGATTGTAAATGTCTACTAGGACTGTGGGGTCAGAAGTGCCCACGTTGTCAAGAAGGGGAAGTAATAGCAGTAGAAGTTTGTCTGGTGTGATGTCCTTCTTATTTCTAGTGCGGGTAGCTGGAGCGACGATAGGAGCAGGGTGTTGTGTGTTGGCTTTGATAGAGAAGGTTATTTTATGATGATCAGTCCAGATACATTGGTCATTGGAAAGAAGATCGATCGAGCAGTTGAGGTTGGTGAGCCAGTCCAATGTCCTTCCTTTAATGTGAGTGGGCTCATCCAAATCCAAATCCACTGATCAAATGCCTTCTCCAGCCCTGAGAATCTCAGTACAAACAAGGGACATGGTTGACCTAGCACAAGAACAACACCCGGACTATGGGGGGGAGCAGGTGGTAAATGATTTTTTTTTTCTCCTTTCCTCCTTTTCTTCTTCTACATACAACTGCAGCAATACATCCCCAAGAGTAACAATGATGTCACAAATTAACTATAATGATCAAAATGAAATGTCAACCCACTGTTCAATTAATTGGTCTCAGCGCTATTCGTTGAGTTCTAGGCAGGTGAATATTGATATACTGTTGAACTGCATTCAAATATCCTTGCCACTTTTAATACTGTTAAAGATTTCAATGTGAATTGATGTTTCAATAAAAAAGATTTTGACCAAACAAAAAAGAAAAAGCTTGGATGCCCTGGCAAATCATGGCGTGGAAGGAGCCAATCTTGTCGTGGGCGAACCCCCGAGGAATCGGAGACGGGAGGCCAGTCCTGTCACCGCCATCATCCGTCCCCGTGGTGGCCATGTCCGTTCCCGTGCCGTCCCTCGGGATCGGGGAAGGCGACAAAGGCTGAGAAGGCTGTGTGTGCTGAAGGGGCACTGGATGAACTTTCCTCCTCTTTTTCGAAGGGCTTCCCAATGGACCCGGTACAGCTGGGTCGTCCATCGGGGGTAGGGGCAGTCTCGTCCTTATCTCCGTGCATAAGGCCTGGATTGCCGTCAAAATGGCTGCCGAGTTGTCCTGAGGCTCGGGTTGCGACGGGCGTGCCGGGAGCGACGGTTGTTCCTCCACAGGAACCTCGTCGTCGTTGCCACCCTCGCTCTCGTCATCCCCCTCCTCGGGATTCCTCCCGTGGGGCTGAGCCTCTTCCAAATTCTCAGCCAGTTCCTCCTCGGAGGTTGTGTCCGTGCCAGTAACGGTCACCACCCCCCTTCTTTCTCGATGGGCTTAAAAGAGGATTCCTGCTGCGGAGGCAGGGAAACTCTAGGCCCCAAGGTGGACTCCACTGGGATAGCCTCCACAGGCTTCGCCAGGGCCGGAGCAACTCCCTCGATAGAGGCCTTAGCTGGGTGGATCAAGGCCTTCGCCGCCTTGGGCGCGCTTGAGGCCTTCACCTTAGGGGGAGGGTCACCGCCTCGCTCCCCCTCGGCTGGTTCCTCCGAGATTGACCGGGGCCTCTCCAGAAGCTTAGCCAGGTTCTCGGATGTCCTCTTCCCCGAGCCAGAGCGTTGGCTCGCGGTTGATGGCGTCGGTGAGGGTTCGTCCTGCCTGGCAACCGAGGAGCCTGACCGTTTGGCGCTCCCGGTGCCCGCGGACTCGCGGTGCTTTGCCTTCTGTTGGGCCCCCGTCGCCGGGGCGCCCTCACAGGACTTAGAAGACCGCTCAGATGACTTCTCACCTGCTGGACTCTTGGCTTCCAACCAGTTGGAAAAACGGGTCCAGCGATCCCTCATCCTCCGATCGTCATGTTAAAGCAAAACGCACAGTCCTTCTCCACATGCGTTTTGTCTTCGTGGAGGCAGTAAAGGCATTTTGAATGCTCGTCCTCCTTGAACACATTTTGTAGGTTGCATCCAGGGCAGATACTGAACAGTTTGCCGTGAGTCGAGCTTTCCTTCTCCTGGGCCATGTTCTTCTCGTCCACGAGGTAGGCCTCAGAAACTTCTGGAATCCTCCAAGAAGCGTAACTCGATGAAAACTTCACCCTTGAGAGGCGTAGATAAATCCGAAACGGGTCCCCGTTGATCGGAAGTAGAAATGGTGGAGCTTGAGGCTCTGTTAAACCGAAAAAATTTGATAAATCTCTTTGAAAAAGCGTAAAACGCAGTAAAAGCTCGAGAGCTATAGCACGAGGACTCCCAACACTTGAACGTGCGGTAAAAATCTGAGGATGGCTGCCAGGGGCGGGGCTTAGGGAGAGGGCAGTCATTAGATGGGGGCAGTTATGACCCAAAGACCAGTGATTGGTTACTACCAAGAAAGACAGATCAGAAACAAAACTGATACTGATTTTTTTCTTTACCGAGGATTCCCAGCCTGACAGGGAATATTTATGAGCATGTGAATCCATGCCAGACCCCATGCTGGAGAAAGGGATACCTGCTATCCTTCCTAAAACTTTATACTATGAGAGATTAGCACACACCACCTTATGTGTAGTGCTAAGGGGATACCTAGTATCCCCCTCCTCTCGACTTCTGTGACTTTTTAGTCACATAGACAACCCTATAGTTACGGCTGGTGGCAGTGGACGTGTTCTACCAACTATTGTGCTATTTTTTACCACAGACTGTATTCACAGTCTCGGCCAGTGCACAACAGGATCACCTATGTTCTAGCATGGTGGCTCCTTTCTTTTTTCACCATTTCTATCGTAGTAGTTCTTAGTTAGCCCTTCTACAATTCAGGGAGGGGGAGGTCTGTGCGTGTGTTTGGTCTTCTTTGGCGGCAACCCTTGGGTGTCCACGCCTAGGCTCCAGTGTGTCTGGGCAGACAGGAAGGGTGGGTATGGGGGCTGTGTTATTCACTCCCCTGCCCTTTGTCTGCAAGAGTGCCCGAATGGAACCGGTTCCATTGAGGGGTTGGCTGTCCTGATTGGACAGCCATCCGCCCCTTTCTGTAAAATGCTTGGAGAGTTTGCAGAGGAGTGTGTGGGAAAACTGACTAAAAGGTGATGTTCCTGAGGTGAAAGGCAAGTCGACCATTGGAACAGAAGAACCGAAGCTGAAGACTACCGAGAGACGCCTGCAGACCCTTCCAATCACTTTGAAGCAACCACGGCTGTCCTGACCCTGTTTTGTAATTGGCAGAGGAGATCCAAAGAGGACTCCTTCCCTTTGGCTGGTGGGGCCAACCAGTCCTGAGACGAATTACAAATTGAGCCATCTCTCTCTAGAGTTGCAGACCACTGTTAGGCAAGATTGTATGCAGTACCCTTTGGGTGCACAACAACAACCCTGACCTCCTGGCAAAAGGAACCAAACCTTTGGCATAAGTCTGTACTACACAGGCTGGTAGCGTGTTGAGCATCCAGGTTCATGTCAAGAGGGATCAATGAGAATTGTAGGGGAGTTGCACAGATTCACAGTGACAAGTATTCAAATAAACTCTTACACACAAGGTTTCTTGCTTAACAATTATTAATATATTTAACAGTCAGAGTAAGCCTTCTTCAGAAGGGAGCAATATAAAACACACAAATATACTTAAAAATACACACTTAGTCTTCTAAATCAGTAAGTATCCGTTTGGGATGGCCCACAGACACTACCTACACCCTCAGGTGACTTCAATAATTAGACTGCTCGGGACATTAATATGTTTAGAATCAGACTTAGAAGTAGGCCAAAGGAAAGAGTGTGGAAAAAAGGGTCTCTCTCTCTCCGGGTTAAAAAGTCCTTAAAATCCAGCAAAGTGACTGGAGGTCTCTAAGGTAGAGAGGAATTAGCACATTTCTGAGAATTCTCCCTAAAAACCATGAACACCAGGAGACCTCAAACCCATTTTCAGTGCAACGTCTTTGCAAGGCCAAATCCGTCCAGAACTTTGTTGAGCTCCAGTTGGGCCTCCAGAGGCACGATCTGACACATCCAAGTCCCCTCATCAAAGTGCAGGACTTCAGAAGCGTAACATATCGACTGGGCGTATACAGTCCTTTGTTGGTGCTGAGAAAAAGGCACCAAAACTGCAGACTGACCAAGGAGACTGAAGAAATCCGTGCCAAGGGTCCTCTCTCTCGAGACTGCTGCTGGGACATCCCATTCAGAGTCCTTCCTTTCGTCACCAGGCCGAGGAATCAGGAGACCAGATCCGTTGCTGCTGCACAGAGGGGAATTCAGTTACGAGCATTTCTTCTAACCTAAGGTGCTGTGGGGTGAAAGGTATCACTTACCTTGAACCGTGAAGTCGCTCCAGAGTGACTGAAGGCGTAAAGAGGTGTCCACCCTACCGTTGACCCAAGCTGGCCAGCTTGTGTTCCTTTAGTGAGTCCTATTGCAGGGTCTCCCCCATTGTATTGTAAAGTAACTTATCCTAGACACAAAGTATCCAGAGTAACTTTTGCTGTTCTGCTACTTCGTGTGACTTTGGATCCACTGGTATAGTTAGGGATTGGACTCTTAAAGCGTTAGCCTGAAAAATGTCCCTAGAACGTTAAGCTCTGCTGCTGTGTGATTAACCAACCTTTTTACTTACTAAAAGACTTTAGCTTACGTGGTTTGCTAACTTAATACAATTACCATATATATGTGAAGAAAGGAACAAGTTACTTAACTGTAACTGGTGTTCTCCAGCATGGGTCTGGCATGCATTCACATGCTCATGAATATTCCCCGTCAGGCTGGAAATGCTCGCTAAAAGAAAAATCAGTTTCAGTTTCGTTTCTGAACTGTCTTTCTCCCATAAACCAATCACTGAGCTCTGGGTCATATTGCTGCCGCCAATAACTGCCCTCTACCGAAGTCCCTCCTGTGGCAGCCATCTTCTGATATGTTAAGCACGTAAAGTGGCAGTATGACCAAGAAGAGCCACAGAGGGGACGGCCGGAGGTTTCGCATGTGAATCCATGCCAATCCCATGCTGGAGAACCATAGTTACTGGTAAGTTACTTGTCCCTTCTCCAGCATGGGGTCTGGCATGGATTCACATGCTCATGAATAAAGAATACATAGCAGTACAACATTACACGACCATGGGAGGTGGCAAGGCTCAACAGAAGCAATTACTCTTGCCTCTGGAACAGGCTCACCTCAAGCGAACAGGTTGCGTAGCACTACATGGCCGTCCCTGGACTCCCCCATTGAATCCCTGTCGACGCAGTAGAATCTTGTGAAGGTGTGCATAGACCTCCACGTAGCAGCCCTGCAGAAGTCCAGCAGGGGAACACCAAACAAGAACGCCGTCGTCACATCCATCGCTCTGGTGGAATGGGATCTCGAACGGCCGGGCAGCAGTCGGTTTGCCAACCAATGACAGTGTGCGATACAGCCGGAGAGCCATCTGGAGATGGAAGCTTTGGACAAGGCCTTCCCATGGTTCACAGGACCAAAGTTCACAGATAGTTGGTATGTCTTCCAGAAACTCTTTGTGTCACATCCAGCGGGTGCAAAGTCCTTTCAGCCGACAACAAAGGTTTCGGAAGAAAATAGGCAACACCAACGGCTTGTTGAGGTGGAATTCCAACGGAACCTTTGGCATGAAGGAGCGGTGCGTCTGCAGCACCACCCTTGTGTCGAGAAAAGTCAAACACGGCTGTTTGCAGGATAGGGCCTGAATCTCACCCACCCTCCTGGCAGAGGTGATGGCCACAGGGAAAGCCGTTTTCCATAATAGGAACGAGAGGGGTCTGATGCAAAGGCTCGAAGGCCCCCCCCCCCCATGAGCCTCGTCAGTACCACATTGAGTTCCACACCAGGGTAGGCACCTTCAGCGGCGGGAAGGATCGAAACAGTCCTTTGAGGAACTCCTTGATGAAACGTTGGGACCAAACAAGACCCTCCTGGAGACCTGGTGTAGCGGGAGACAGCTGCCAGATGCACCTTGATAGAGGTGTGCGTCAGCCCCGCCTTAGCCAAGGACAATAAGTACAGAAGAATCTGTGGGTCCGTGACCCTCAGAGGATTGATCTTCTGCACCCAGCACCACGTAGGGAAACGCTTCCACTTGTGTCTGTAGCACTTAAGAGTCGACGACGCCCTGGACCTGGCAAGGACCTCCCAGCAGTCCGCTGCCAACTCGTACCCTCCGAACTCAGCTGCAGGGGCCAAGCCGTCAGGTTCAGCGATCCTGGGTCGTGATGCAGGATTGCACCTCCTTCTCTGGTCAGCAGATCCGTGACCACTGGCAGCTTGACTGGAGGTGACCTTGACAGGCTGAGAAGGTCTGGGTTCCAGATCTGCCTCGGCCACTAGGATCATCCTGCATCAGCTCTGTTTGAGTTGATGACTCGTAGCAGGAGAGGCAACGGAGGGAACACGTATAGGAACATGCCTTACCACGGAAGGAGAACGAGTCCCCCATGCTTCACGGCTGGTGGAACCTGCTGGCGAACTTCTGGCATTTGGAGTTTGTCGCTGTCGCAAACAGATCAATCTGGGGTCTGCCCTAATTGCTGAAGAGGCGGTCCACTTGATCATGTCGAAGTTCCCACTCGTGGCAGGAGCGCAGTTCCCTGCCGAGGGAGTCTGGGATGGTGGTCATGACTCCCGCCAGGTGAAAGGGCATGAGAAAAATTTCTTGGGTGACGGGCCAGTGCCACAAAGCCTGCGCCTCTCTGGAGAGCGCCGGGGATCTGGTGCCCCCTGCTTCCTGATGTAGAACATTGTGGTATTGTCCGTGAAGACCCTCACCACTTTGTCCTTGATGGACGGACGGAACGACTTGAGGGCCCAGAATACTGCCTGCAGTTCCATCCAGGATATTGATGTGGAGATTCCTCTCCTCCAGCAGCCAGAAGCCTCTGGCATGGAGACTTCTGGTTTGGGAGGACAGCGTCCGTGGTGACAAGTCTTCTGGTATGGGGGCTCTGAAAACCTGTGCCCCCGGCGACGTTAAAGCATACGCCCCACCACCTTATCGCTCAACGGAACTCCTCGCCAAGAGCAATCTTGCCTGCAAAGCTTCCGGGCATCTGGATCCAGCGAGCATCCAGGAACTCCTGAATGGGCCAGAGCCGCATCCTGCAGTGCCGGATCAGTTAGATGGACAACGACATCATGCCGAGCAGCGACTTGATGGTCTGCACTGCAGCACTCTACAGTGTCAACAGCCGTTGCACCTTGCCCAGCAGGGCCGCTATCTGCTCCTCCGAGGAAGCCGCCAGGCAGGAGACTGTGTTGAGTTTGGCCCACCAGGAACAGTGCGTTCTGCGATGGTATCAAGCAGGACTTTGGATAGTTGACTGAGAACCCTAGAACCGTCAGCAGCCAGATGGTCCTCTCCGTGTGGTCGACGGCCAGTTCCGTTGACTTGGCCTGGATGAGCCAGTCGTTGAGGTACGTGTTCACGTGAATCCCCTGTAGATGCAGATGGGCCGCCACTGGTGCCAGGTACTTAGTAATTACCCTGGGCACCGACTTCAGTCCGAGGGGGAGGGCCTTGAAAGGATGGGGCCTTCCCTGCACTACAAAGCGCAGGAACTTCCTATACTTCTCGTAAATGGAGACATCGGCGTCCTCCAGATCCAGTGACGTCAGGAAGTCCTTCTTCCAGTTGGCCGAGCACGTGCTGCAACGTGACCTTCCTGAATGTCTAGGACTTCAGGTATTTGATGAGACGCCGCAGGTCTAGAATGGGCCTCCAGCCCCCGGTCTTATTCTTTACCAAGAAGTATCTTGAGTAGACTCTGGCGCCCCAGTGTCGCTTTGGAACCAGCTCTATCACCCCTTTCCTTATTTTGTATTTTATTGAATTTATATAGCCCTTTACTCCAAAGTGCTTTACATGAGAACAAGTAAACATACAGCAAGCATAAGATGACAATTGAACTACAGCCTGATGACAGAAGAAGAACTTACAATATTACAGCGGAGAGAAGGGTGTAGGAGGTGGGAGGTGAACAAGGGAGTGGTAGGTGGAAGAGAAGTTAAGGACGGGGAAAGAGCAGGAATGTGAGGGAAGAAGGTAGGTGAAAGTGAGACAAGAATCAAGCGGGGGAGGGGAGGAAGGGGAAAGAAGGGATGGAGAGGGTTAGGAAGAGAAGGAGTATGAGGTGAGGGTAAAGGGGAAGGGAGGGGGTAGAGAAGGAGGGGTCTTATGACCCCTTACGGGTCTTGTGACCCGTACCTCCTGCTGGAGCTGACCGACATCCTGCTCCTGCCAGAGGATCAGCAGACATTTTTGCTGAAATTCTAGAGTGTGTCCGTGGGCGCGAGTGTCCTGCACCCATCAGTCAGTGGAGATCTTCTTCCACCCGTTGACAAAACCCACAAGCCTGCCTCTCACCGGGGTGCATGCGTGGGGGCCTGACGTCCTGGCCGGTTCAATCTTGCTTCAGGGCCTGCATGCCAGCTTGGGCGCGACGACTACATCGGCCACCTCCACCGAAAGCCTTGGAACGGCCTCTGTAGGCCTCCTGGGTCGTGGTCTGGGAGGGTTGGCGGTACGAAGAGGATCCCCTGCCGAAACATTGATGATCTGCCGGACTTCCCACAGAGGCACGAAAGGAAGGGTGCTGTTGTTGAAGAGTGCCCAGGGCACAGGCTGTTTCCGTGTCAGTCTTAATGCCCTGCAATGACTTGTCGACGGCCTTCCCAAAGAGGTTGTCCCCATCGAAGGGCATGTCCGGCATCCTCATCTGGATCACCTGACGGAAGTTTGTGGTTTTCATCCAGCCACAACGACAAAGGCAGACACCGGTTCCTGTATGCCGGAACACTGTGTCCGCGAAGTCCAGGGCAAGATTGATGGCATGGTCTGAAGCAACCTCCCCCTCCTGGAGGATGGAAATATCAGCAGCTGGGCCATTTTATACCACAGCTCCTAGCCAAGATTGCAAGTGAGTTTTCCACCTTGACTGTTGATGCTGCCAAGTAGATCACCTTTCTTCCCATGGCATCCAACTTCTTCCCCTCGCTCTCCGGAGAAACTGAGGACGACAAGGGGTTAGACGACTTCTTTCTCGCTGCTGCCGAAACCACTAGGTCCAGGGAAGGCTTGCTGTCCCCCTTGGCGTTTCTGCCGGTGTCCCCCACGTCCTCCAGGACCGTGTGTGTGTATACAGACACCTGGTCCTCCTCGTCCAAGGAATAAAATATATGGGCCCCGGAGTACGGTTTAGGCCTCACCTCACCTTGCATCCTGAGGGGTAGGGTTCGGGTTTAGGGATGGATTCCTCTTCTCGGGTGTCCTCTCCAACAGCTTGGCCGAGGCCTCCCGCCTCGAGGCTAGGGACACCCTGTGCATTGGTGGGGATACCTTGACTGGGTCAGCACCCTTAGCTTTCGAGAGGGCATCCGCCACCAATTCGATCGTTGACATCACCTGACCATCCCATCGAAAGAACGTTACCAGGTATGAGAGTAACTTGTTCTTCGAGGGGATTGGGTCCTCCGACGTATTCCATATCTATGACAGAAGCCCAAAGCAGTACCAACGTAAGGAGGTGGGAAAAGAATTTAGAATATACAAATTTAGAATGCCCAATCAAATTGTAGAGTAAAGGACTGCCTTGCCAAAGGCCAGATCCTGCCCATGGATAGAATCAAGGGAGTAGTGACGTACAAAAGTTTGGACCGAAGCACAAGTGGCTGCATCACAGATGTTACGAATAGGAACACCCCTCTGCAGGGCAGCAGAGGCAGCCATACCCCTAGTCGAATGGGCCCGTAAGCCTACAGGAGGATCCTTACCCGCCAGGCGGCAACATTCAGAAATTGCCAAGATAATCCATCTAGACAAAGTCTGCTTAGTCACAGCTCGTCCCAAACGCTTTCCAGCATAACCAATAAAGAGCTGAACGTCCACTCTGACCCGGGACATGCGTGAAATGTAGAAACAAAGCTCTCCTAGGATCTAACCTATGGCGCCTCTCCTCGTCCTTACCAGGATGCGGAGGAGGATAAAATACTGGAAGAACAACCTTCTGACTCAAATGAAATTCCGACACCACCTTCGGAAGAAAGGAAGGACGAAGTCAAAGGACAACCCTGTCCTTATGAAACACAGTGAAGGGTGGGCAAAACTGAAAGTGCCTGTAACTCACTCACTCTGTGAGCGGAAGTGATCGCAACTAAAAATACAGTTTTAAGGGTTAACAGTCTCAAAGGACAAGAATGCAAAGGCTCAAACGGAGCACCCATTAGAAACTTGAAAACAAGGTTCAAATCCCAACCGGGCACCTGGAAAGGTGACGGAGGGAACACATTAGTGAGCCCTTTTGGAAACTGAGAAATTAAAGGAATTTTAAAATAAGAACACTCCTCAGACGAGTGCTTAAATATGGACAGCACCGCCAGGTAACCTTTTAACAGTACCCACTTGCAAGCCCTTCTGGGCTTAAGAAAGCAAAAAAGACAGAACCACAGGAATGTCACATGAAAACGGATCCACATTCTTAACCCTGCACCAGTCGCAGAACTTTCTCCAACGGCAACGGTACAGGGACTTTGTCGCCGGCCGTCTGGCCGAAAGCAACACCTCCATCACGTCTTCAGGGAGGTCGCAATCCTTATACCTCAACCTTTCAGAAGCCAAGCCTGAAGGTTGAGGGATCTGACCTCTGGATGGAGAACCTGAACCCCCTCCCGTGAGAGCAGATCGTTTTGGTAGGGAAGACGATGTGGAGGGCAGATGGACAAGTCGAGAAGGTCCGGGTACCACGTCCTCCTGGCACATGCCGGAGCAATGAGGATCATCCGGGAACCGAACCTCCGTAACCTCCGCAGCACTTGCGGGATGACGGGGACTGGAGGAAACGCGTACAGCAGTGGGAACGACCACTCTACTACGCACGCGTCTCCTAAGGCTCCTCTTGGAGGAAATTCCCGCAAGCAAAACCTCTCTCACTTCTGGTTGACACGGGAGGCGAAGAGATCCACTTGAGGGGTCCCCCAAAGGGCGAAGATCTCCATGAGAATCTCCTGAGCCAACTCCCACTCGTGAGGGATCGCACTCTGCCTTCTGAGAGCGTCCGCCGTCTCATTTTCGTCTCCGGTCAGATGAACTGTCGAGATCGAAATTTCCTGCTGGATGGCCCAGAACCAAAGCTGCACCGCCTCCCGGCACAGAGGAAGTGACCCTGCACCCTCCTTTTTGGTGAGGTAGTGCATGGCCACTGTGTTGTCCATCAGGATCAGGACATTCTTTCCTCGCACAGACGGCAGAAAAGCCTTCAGGGCAAGCCTGACGGCCCTCAGCTCCAACAGATATGGAGTCTGGGCTCCGACGGAGACCAACGACCGCTGACTGTCAGCTCGTTGGCATGGGCTCCCCATCCCGTGAGGGATGCGTTCGTCACAATCGTCACCTCTGGCCAGGGTAGCCACAACAGAGCCCCCTTCATCAGATTGCCTTTGTCGGCCCACCACAGAAGGTCCTGAGCGACCGAGGGCGGCACCTGAACAGGGTCCGACAACCTGCTGGAGGACTGTTACCACTGCATCTTGAGAGCCGACTGCAAAGATCTCATCCGCAGTCAGGCCGCTGGCACCAGAAGAATGCAGGCTGCCATGAGGCCGAGCAGCCTCAAGAACTTGAAAGCCGGGAGACTCTGGGCATGTCAAAACTTGTGTACCATCTGCTGAATGTGAAGAGCCCTCACCTGGGGCGGAAAACACTGCCCTAGGAACGTGTCGAGCACTGCTCAGATGTACTGGAACCGCTGAGTTGGCGTCAAGTGAGACTAAATTGAGGGAGAAGCCCAGCTTGTGAAGGGAGTGGCAGGTACCGGACAGATGATCCAGGACTTGCTCAGGAGAGCGCTCCCTGATCAACCAATCGTCCAGGTAGGGGTAGACATGAATCCCCCCTTTCCTGAGATGAGCTGCCACCACCACGAGCTTGGTGAAGACCCTCGGGGCGGAGGTCAATCCGAACGGCAGGACCCAAAACTGAAAATGCGAGTCGCCAACCGCAAACCTCAGGTTTTTCTTGTGCTTTGGATGGATCGGCACATGAAAATAAGTTTCCTTGAGGTCGAGAGACACCAACCAGTCCTGATTTTGAAGGGCCTGGAGGACTTGAGAAAGAGTAACCATCTTGAACTTGTCGTTCCCGAGGAGCTTGTTCAAACCGCGTAAGTCCATGATGGGTCTCAATCCCCCGTCTTTCTTCGAAATCAAAAAATAAGGGGAATACCATCCCTTGTTCCTCTCCGCTACAGGCACCAGTTCTATGGCGCCTTTCTCCAGCAGGGATTGAATTTCCTGCGCAAGGAACGGATCCGGACTCTTCAAAGAGGTGGATTGTCGTGAGGCCTCTGCCAGAAAGGAAGACAGTAGCCGTGGGCTATGATCTCCAGAACCCACGCATCTGAAGTAATGGCACGCCATTCTACGAGATGCTGCGCCAGCCTTCCCCCAACCGGAGAAGCATGGGCCTCATGACTGAGCTGAAGCGGCTGAGGCAGTGCCTGAGGGCAAAGAGGCAACGGCTTGCGTGGCCTTGGCACCTCGAGTACCTTGTTTTCCACCTCTGGCACTCCTACGGTTGCACCTTTGACTTGCAGATCCTCTCGATTTACCAAAGGACAAGTAATATCAAAAGGAACCTCCCCTCCATTGCTGTCCCCTAGGACGAAAAGGCGGAGGTTGGCGAACTGCAGCGCCCAACGATTTTGCTGCAGCTTTGGAGGTCTGCAACCTCTCAAGACTCTCGTCAGCCTTGCTGCCAAAAATATGGTCACCATCAAAGGTCATGTTGAGGAGCCGGACTTGCACATTCGGAGAAAACCCTGACTTCCGCAACCACGCAAACCTGCGCATTACAGTGCTCGCCGCCATGGACCGGCTGACGCAATCAACCATGTCCAGACCCGACTGAATGGATTCACACATGCCATCCTTGCCATCCTGCACGATAGCAAGGAAACAATCCCGTTCTTCCCCTTCGGGAATATGATCAGTCGTTAGGGAAATACAGTTCCACAGAGTGTGCGTGAAACGAGACAAGGCACAAACAGAGTTGGCAGCCTGAAGCGCCATACCGCCCAGAAGAAAATACCTGCTTCGCCCAGCCGTCAAAACGTTTGTCGTCCCTATCAGGAGGGATGGTAGGGTACGACGCCTGCTTTGCTGGGGCCGTAGCCGCCTACACCACCAAACTCTCCGGAGTAGGGTGCGTGGTCAAGTACCAAGGGTCGCCATTGGCTGGGTGATATTTCCTCGGCAAGGACTTGCTCACTGCCGGGAGACTATCCGGAGCAGTCCAAGCCGCAGCCACCCTTCTCTGCAAAGCCATATGGAATGGCAGCACCGGGTCAGTTGGAGGACCTTGGTCAAGGATATCAGTCAGGTCATCCTGCTGAAAATCCCCAGGGGGGGGAGGGGCAGACCAACCCATGCATTAAGTGACTCTCGACATGAGGCGCCGATATCAAGATTCGGCATGCGTGCCAGGCTCCGGCCTACCAAACTCCACCTCCGGAGAGGTGTCAAGACTACTAGCGTCGTGCAGCGACTGACGCAGGTCCTCAAGTTGACTGTGACCGGAAACAATGTCAACAGGAACCAATGCACGAACCTCACCTTCCTCAGACCCCTCATCCACCTCAGAATATAATTTAGAGGCTGGAAAGAGGGTACAGAAAAAGGGACAAAGACATGTTTAGCCTTAGCCATCGCCTTTCTTGGGGGTGCCACGGGGTACCTCCGATAAGGCTGCCTCGAAAGGCGTTGAGAGCGTCAACGGAATGGGTGTCGACGTCGAGCGTGGCACCGACAGCGTCGACACAGGCCTCGAGGGTGGAGCCCCGAGCATGTGTCTCAACAGCCTAGGCGTCGATGGCGTCGACGATTTTCTCGGGGCCTCGAGAGAGTCCGTCGACGACCTCAGCGCCGCCGGCGTTGATGTCTTCTTCGAAGACTTCACAGAGTCTCGTGATCTCGATGGTGTCGAGGACCGGGACCTGGAACGGGCATGCCTAGAGCGACCATCCTTGTCCGACCGGGACCTCGAAGGCGCCCGGTGGTCGCGACGACTGCTCGAGCCCAAGGCGGATGAGCAGTGTCTCTAGCGCGGCCTCGACCGACGTCCTCAGACGGTGCGGCCAGACCAGAGCCCTGCGATTGAAAAATCGCCAACATCTCCTTTCAGAATGAATCCCATTCTTCCGGAGTGGACATGCTACCCGCCTACGGGCGGAGTCCTCGTAAGAGGACAGGGAAGGCGACCTGTGACGGCGCTTCCTGGAGTGCCTCGAAGAGGCAGAGGAATGGCGGGACCGACTCCCAGACCGAGAACCCCCAGACTCACGATGACGATGCAGAGAGTCGCCCCTTGAATCATCCGTCGAAAGACCAGGGGAACGCGACTTCCGGGGCTTGGCCACCTTACCGATCGACAGCGTCTTCTTACGCTCCAGCAAGGCCTTCGAAGTGAGCGATTGGCAGTCGACACAGTCGTCCGTATCATGGTCCTCCCCCAGGCACCAGAGGCAAGCGTTGTGCGTATCCGTCAGGGACATCTTGGACCCGCACACCCGACACTTCTTAAACCCCGACCGCGGGGTGGAAGAAGCTGAAGACATCATATTCGATAGCAATTGAAGAAACAGGTTCGAAGAACCGAAAGAACAGGATTCAGTAGAATCGAGGCGCACCAAGATCTCCAAAGCAAACACGTTCGCTGAAAAAACTGATCTGAGGCTATAGGCGTCGTGCGTCCTACTTATAACATCCGGTTACGTCGGCTCGACAGAGGCCCTCGAGGACGGCGTATCGACGTCATCGACGCAGGACGCAGACACCGAAAGATTTTCCAAAGCAGCACAGCTGTGGTGATTACGGTCATAGATATGGAATACGTCGGGAGGACCCAATCCCCTCGGAACTAGGTTTCTCTTTTATTCTTTACATTTTGTAACTTTAACATTGCAAACATCTTACAATGCAGTGCAATGTGGATACTTTTGAATAATATTATATGTGCGTAAAGACAAGCTGGTGGCAACAATTCTATTTTTACCAAGTTTGTTTTTTCAAGTGTGCACATTCACGTTTACGACATCTGGCTACTGTGGCTAGTACCCTAAAATAGGTAAAGCATGTATTCTAAACATTGTGAATTTTTCAGACTATAAATTAAGCATATGTCTGAAAAATTCACAATGTTTAGAGTACATACTTTACCCAATTAGATCTAGGTATATGTGTCACAATTTAATCGTCGCTTTTATACTGTTTTTTTACACTTAGATCATGTGCATTTATAGCTAGCAAATGTTTTGCTTTTTAACTATGTGATATTATTGAATAAAATGTCTATTTTGGATAATGAACCAGTATTAATATGTTTGGATTACTAGGACTGCTGATATATTGCTTTCTACCTCTGAAGTACTATATGTGTAATGACATGCATTACTTACTGTAAAAGCATTTCTGATGATTGTATCTGCTTAGATTCACATGCTGTGCATATGGTCCGACATCCAGTGGTAAGCGCGGAGTATTGCATCTTGTCTTTCGGAGGACCGAAAGGGGACGTCGGCATAGGCGTTTCTGAAACACTATCCCTATCGTGACGTGTGTAATACCCAAAATATCTCACACACCAAGGTCACTCCGATTGTATTTTTTCTGCCATGAGGGAGCCCAAGGCTATAGTGAGTGAGTACATGAAGAGAGAAAGTAGTAAGACGTCTATGTTCCTTCCACCCCGAGCGGGGAGGCAGGGAGGGCGCATGTGAATCTAAGCAGATACAATCATCAGAAATGCTTTTACGGTAAGTAATGCATGTCTTCTGATGCTTGTTAATCTGCTTAGAATGACATGCTGTGCATAGACTAGCGAGCAGTACCCGGAGGTGGAGGTGGGTTGTGAGAAGGAACAGTAGAAAAAAGATGTCTTAGTACTGCTTGTCCCACCTGAGACTCAGACCTAGAATGAGTGTCTAGGCAATAGTGTTTTGTAAAGGTGAGTACAGAACTCCAGGTTGCCGCCTTGCAAATGGATTCTAGGGAACATTTGCAATGAATGCTATGGATGCCCCAGTGCCTCCAGTAGAATGTGCTCTAGGCTTGAAGGGCAGTTCTCTCTTTGCAAGAGAGAAACATAGTGTGATGCATTTGACAAGCCACCTTGATATTGCTGATTTAGAGACAGGGTCCCCTTCTCTACCAGCTGCCACTGAAACAAAAAATGGTTTAGTTTTTCTCAGTGGTTTAGTTCTATCCATGTAGAACATGACTGCCCTGCACACATCTAGTGTGTGAAGGCTTCTTTCGGCCATGTTAGTAGGTCTCTGAAAGAACGTGGGTAGTTCGATTGACTGGTTCACATGGAACTTCAAAAAATAATTTCGGCGCAAATCTGAGATGAGTGCGCAGAACTACTTTATCTTTGTGGACTGTAACAAAGGGGTCCAAGACCGAGAGGGCCTGTAGTTCGCTAACTCTTCTGATAGAAGTGATAGCTACTAGAAAGGCTGTCTTGTAAGTAAGGTCTTTCAGACTAGCTTTATGCATAGGCTCAAAAGGGGGTCCCATGAGCCTAGTTAAAACCACATTTAGATCCCACCCAGGGGCTGGGTGAGTGATGGGGGGATACATTCTTTTAACCCCTTCTATAAAGGCTTTAATCACAGGTATTTTCCACCACAACACCTTCTGCTGTGACGAGCTGTAGGCTGACAAAGCCGCTAGGTGAACCTTTAAGGAATTGAAGACTAACCCAGAGTCCAACAGATGGGTTAGATGTAACACAATGTGTGAAGGCGAACAATCGGTGGGATTGACGCCTTTGGAACTGCACCAAATGACAAAACGTTTCCATTTGCTGGCATAGCAATAACGTGTGTTAGGCTTTCTTGTCTCCCTCAGTATGGCCATGCATCTTTGAGGGAGTTGCAGATGTCCAAACTCTATGATTTCAGGAGCCAGGCTGCTAAGTTCAGAGTTTGTGGGCATGGGTGCAGTGTCTCCCCCCTGTCCTGAGACAACATGTTGTACGGGCAGGGCAGCTTGACTGGTGGGGAGAGGGACATTTCCATCAGGTGCGCGAACCAGGGTTGGCGGGCCCACATGGGAGCCACCAGAATCATGGTGACTGGTTCCTGGTGCATCTTGTGCACTATCTTGTTCAGAAGGGGAGTCGGGGGGGAAAAGCGTAAACAAATTTCCCCGACCAAGTTATCCAGAGACCGTTCCCCTTAGATCGGTTCTGGGGGTACCTGGAGGCGTAATCTGGGCATTGGGCGTTCTCCTGAGTAGCAAATAGGTCGATCTCTGGAAACCCCCATTCTGCAAAGACGTTGGATACAATGTCTTCGTGCAGATGCCATTCGAATTCTTCTGGCAGAGGAAAATCTCTGCTGAGTACGTCTGCCAGAAGATTGAGTTCCCCTGGAACATGTTGGGATATCAGGAACATCTTGTGTTTGAGAGCACATATCCAGATGTTTTGGGACAGCTTGGATAGCACTGGAGAGTGAGTGCCCCCCTGCTTTTTCAGATAATACATTGCTGTTGTGCTGTCGGTTAGGACCAGCACCGTCTTCTCTTGCAGTTGCTCCTGAAAGGCCTTCAATGCTTTGAACACTGCTAGTAGCTCCAGTAGGTTTATATAGTTGGACGCTACCTGAGGGGACCACACTCCGTGCGCTGTCTGTTGAAGCAGGTGAGCCCCCCACCCTGTGAGAGATGAGTCAGTCGTGAGAGTGGCTTCCACTGCAGGGGTGGTGAAGGTTTTCCCCTTCAAGAGGTTCTCCCTCGACCACCACTGCAGAGAGAGAACGAGGGCTGGCGAGACAACTAACAGATCTTCCTATTGTCCGCTGGCTTGACACCACTGGCTGTTGAGCCACTTCTGTATGGGACGCATGCGCAGCCGCGCGTGGGGGACCAAGTATATGCATTACGCCATCATCCCTAGCAAACGCATAGCTTTGCGTACCGTCACCTTCCGACTGGCTACATACTGAGGAACTTGAGAGAGCATGTTCTGAACCCTCTCGCTGGAAGGGAAGACTAGACTGTCTTCTGTGCGAATTAGAGCCCCCAGGAACTGTTTTACTTGGCTGGGGACCAAGTTGGATTTCTTTTCGTTGATAGAAAATCCTAGGCTGAACAGTAGGTCTACTGTCTTTTGGGGGTTCGAAAAACAAACGTCTCGAACAAGTCCCCCGTGATGAGCCAATCGTCGAGGTAAGGGTAAACTGGAACTGAAAGTCTGCGCAGGTGTGCTGCTGCCACTGCCAGGACCTTGGTAAACACCCGTGGCGCCGAGGCTATGCCGAAGGGGAGTACCTTGAACTGGTAGTTTTTGTCCTGAATCATGAACCTTAGGAATTTTCTGTGCGCTGGCAGCATTGAAATATTAAAGTATGCATCTTTCATATCCAATGTTGTCATGAAGTCCCCTTGTTTTAGCAATGGGATCACCTCTTGAAGTGTTACCATGCGAAACTTCTGGGGCTTTATGAACTTGTTCGCTGGGCCCAGGTCTAGAACAGGACGCATGGTGAGATCCTTTTTGGTACAAGGAAGTATATTGAATAAATACCCTTGTTTACCTGAAGAATCGGGACAGCTATGGCGTCCTTTCCCAGCAGCGCCTCCACCTCTTGGACCAGGATCTGCAGATGTTCCGGTGAAAGACGATGTTTCGGCGGTCTGAACTGTGGGGGTCGGGCGAATTCCACGCAATAACCGTGGACGACCGTCTTTAATACCCACTGGTCTGAAGTTATCCCCTCCCATGCCTTGAGGAAAGATGTTAATCGCCCCCCGACCTGGGAGACATGGGAGGGGACCTGAACTTGGTCATTTCTGACCCGAGGTTGACACACCTCTGGAATTGGAGCCTTTGCCTCTATTCTTTCCGCGCTTCTGACCCCTCTGGGGGTAGTAAGTGGGGCTTGCAGCCGGTTGACTTGCGTTGAAGTTGCCTGTGCCGATATTATTTTGAGCGGCGCGGGCTTGTCCTCGAAAGGACCGCAGAGAATTGCTACCCCTCTGTGAAGAGGGTTTTTGGGAAATTTGGTGCAGCGACTTAGCTCCTTCTTGGCTGTCTCCAACGCATCGTCTACCGCCTTCCCGAAGAGGTTGGCCTCTTCTATGGGTTTATTGATGATGGATGCCTGGGTCTCAGGCCTGAAACCCGACGTGCGCAGCCACGCGTGTCTCTTTAGGAGAGTACCCTGTGCGAGAGACCTGCCTGCTGTCTCTGCGGAGTCCAGGGTATTCGTTACAACATTTTGATTGGCAAGTTTACCCTCCGAGACAATGGCGAGAAGCTTGGCTCTGGTTGGTTCTGGAACCTCCTGGAGGCCTTCCTGGAGTAGGTTCAATTGGGGGTCGACATAGCTTGCCAGTAATGTTGTGTTATTGGCAATCCGGACGGTATAAGCAGCCGCCGACGTGACCCGTTTGCCTAAGGCATACAACCTTTTGGACTCCTTGTCCGGGGGTGACTCTCCCGTGGCAAGGGGAACCCCTGCTCTCTTGCGAGTGTTGGTCACCACCAGCGAGTCTGGGATTGCGTGCCCTTTGATGTAAAGCGGGTCGGTGGGGGAGGGGCGGAAGAGTTTTTCGACCCTTGGGTTCACAGCCCTCGACTGAGCGGGTGTGAGTAAAGAAGGGGCCAGCCGTCTCATTACAGAGCTCAAGAAAGGGATAGACTGGCTAGCCGGAGGCTTGTCAATAATGTTTTCCGCGAAATCCTGTTCAGGCAATTCCTCAATCGTGGCAATTTTAAAGAATTCCACTGCTTTTTTCAACGTGTTGTTGAAAGCCATTTGATCATCCACCGGGGGAGCCTGCCTAACCAGTGTGAATGGGGGAGAGTCGAGGCAAACAATATCAGAATTGTGATCGTCCTGCTGGGTGTCCTCCCAGTTGTCCGTTGCGCCTTGATCTTCCCCATAATTGTCCAGAAAAGAAGTCTCTTCTTCCTCTGTATAGATGTCTCTATACGTGCCCCTCTGGACATCTTCTTGATAATCAACATAGTGTTGAACATCTAGGTGTTGGGCAACTTGTGTATGAGGGTTAGGGTCTACCCGAGCTTTTTTCCGCGGAGGTTGATCAGAAGCACCAAAAACCTGCTGCAGCCGATCCATATACCCCTCAAATTGCTCAGTGGTCCACTTGGATGACCCAAATGGACCCAGCTGAGCAGGAACCGGGTCCTCCGCCCTAAGGCGTTCAGAGGATCTCCTCAGGGTGCTTGAGAGGGGCACCTGGCTCTCTTCGTAAGAGTCCTCAGGATCGTCTTCCAAAACCGTGGAAACCCTTTCAGCGGATTGGCCCATAACTGTGGGTGAAACCGGTACTAGGCCCACCGCCGTAGCAATCCTGTTGATGCTCTTACTGATAGTTACCGAATCTTCGGGGGACAACGCCTCCGATGATGGCTTCCCGGGTAGAGGCCTACTCGTAGTTTTCGGCCCTGCACGGGCCTTGGAAACCTTGGAAGTCGAAGTTTCTTGTTCAGAAACTTCGGCGTGTGTAGTTTGGGGAGTAGCGCCTTTGTTAAGTTTATTAAGCCCAGTCGTCATGCGCTGCTGCGGATGTGGAGAAGGCTTCGGATCAGGTCACTCTCGGCTGGTGTCGTGGCAGGGGAGGGAGGCTCCACGTGTGACATACGTATGCGGCCCACCGCTTCAACCGGCGCTCCTTAGGGGATTAGGTTTAGGAGTTTATACGCCGAACACCGCTTTAGTGCTCTAGGGGGAGACAAGCATACACAAAGTGTGCTCGTCTTTCCACGGATAACTGACCCTTCACAGAGGGCAGAATCTAAATGGAGTCCTTTCCATAGCAGAAGGGAAGGGTGACCAGACCAAAAAGGAAAGAAGTGGAAAAGAGGAAAGACATCATAGCAGTATGTCAAACCGAGAGCCCACTCTCCCTACTGTGTAGGCCGGCCAGAAGGCCCGACCACGTGGAGGTCCGAACGCCGGATCTTGGGTGCCGGAATCCACACCCGTAGACGGTTCCCCCGTAGTCTTTGTCGAAGATGTTATTGATAGACAAAGTGAATTAACGGGGATTAAACCGACAATTCGGTAAGATAAACAATGTTTCATGAAGAGCTCCGCTATAGGGCGACCAGTTATCTGGGTGGAAAAAACAATCTGAGGGACCTCGGTGCGTGAGGGATTTTGGGTACTACACACGTCACGATAGGGATAGTGTTTCAGATACGCCTATGCCGACGTCCCCTTTCGGTCCCCCGAAAGACAAGATGCAATACTCTGCGGTTACCACTGGATGTCGGACCATATGCACAGCATGTGATTCTAAGCAGATTAACAAGCATCAGAAATTCAATTACAGTTGCTTTTCAGTTCAAAGACTAAGGGAAGCAATAACTAACTTATTTTAGGATAACCCAGTTATACTCGAGGTAAGTAAAACCTATACACTTTTTACAGGATCTATAAGCATTTTAAAGGCAGGTATAAATGTAAGACTGTCTAAAACAGACCAAGGAAAGCAAAACCCAGTGTTAGACATTGCGAATGACTCAGTTATTCTAGGTAGGTAAAACCTAAAGCAGACTTATTCTGGACAGGCGAATAGCAAGTTGGGTAAAGGAAGACCCACTTGGGAAACTTGCACACATTTTCTGAAAGAAATAGTTAAGTGAAGCCAACAGCATTACTTTTGGCGAAAAGGAACAACCAGTTCACAGGTGAGTAAAATAACCTATCTAATTTTCAGAATGGCAGAACATTCCTAAGATAAATAATACTGTTCAATCTCGGAGTTCCAGTTACCGACAAACTCTTTAACAAGTAAGTAACTTTTAAACACTTATTCTCTTTTCTAGGCAAAAAGCTCAATCCTTTAAAGTTGTTAGGCAAGATTGTATTGTCATGATGCCTACCCCCGGGCATCCGGATCAAGCCCATCAGCCCCGGGAGCAGGCATCCAGATATTTAATAAAACCCCAGCAGCCCCGACTGGGGGCTGTCTGGGTTCAGTCCTGGCACCTTAGGCGCCAGGCTCATAATAGTAATCAGTCCTGGCGCCATACGCGCCAGGCTCATAGACTATACTCACCTCATGCAGACCATGCTGCAAATGAATCCAAGCCAACGTGAGGCCTGGATGGGACTATTTTACTACAGGGACTATTTTTTACTCGGGTGTGGTTCTAGGGACTTCTTACCTGGAACTACTTTGGAGACTATTTAAACCACACCCGAACAGCAGCACATGCTTCGCGTTATTCTGCATCCAGCAGCGTAACGCTCACCATGCCTGCAGTCAGCATCCAGTCTTCAGCCACGCCCGTCTCGAATCCAGAGCCCCTAGCAATAGAAGAAAGAAGAAGGAAAGGTTAGAAAACAGATATTTCAATCCTTACCTGAATTCCGGATCCATCACGTCTTCGAACTGAAAAAGACATTAGTCTACACGCGTCACATCGCCAGCTGCAGCGCCGCGCCATACTCACCAGTCCTGACGGCATTTTTCGAACCGGCGCAGCCTCCATAATTTTCTCCGCCGAATTCCACCATCTAGGGGACAAAAGAAACATAAGGTGAGCGAGAGAGCCAACAAATACAACCTCTCCACCATAGACTTACCTGATTAAAAACCGGAGGCATTATTCTGTAACAAACCACAACTTCTTACGCCGCACCAGTAAGGAGAGAAAAAACAGCAATTTAAACACACGCATCTTTGGCCGGACAGTGTTGGGTAATACAGACTCTTACCTGAACACCATCAGCTGCCACAAGACAATCTTCCCTTGGACCCAGCTGCAACACAAGAAACGAATGTACAAGAGTGAACATCGGACATATTGAACTCTTAACTTTATACTTACGGGTTCTCACCTGGAACCTCGGAGTCAATATTCATCCGGAACTCTTCCAACGCCTTCAAACCAGTGAAGTAACTGGTATCTACGCGCCCCTGCAATTCACGCAGGATGGAGAGCTCATCATTTACAAATATAAGGAGAATACTTCTACGGGTCAAGCAGTCTGTCATCTCTGCACTACGCTACACGGAGGAGGTCGCAGCTGTCCGGGTCCGATCGACGCCCCTGTGGGAGCCAGGTGAGCGTACCATGTATGCAGTACCCTTTGGGTGCACAACAATAACCGTGACCTCCTGATATAAGTCTGAACTACACAGATTGGTAGGGTGGGTGAGCAGCCAGGCTTATCTCAAGAGGGGTCAATGTGAGCAGTAATGTTGTGACACAGAGTTTCACAATACAGATATCCAAATAAACACTTGTACTCAAGGTTTCTTAATAAAACAATTATTAAGTTGTCAGTTATATAAGCCTTCTTCAGAAAGGCAGCAAAACATGTAACACTTAAATATACTTCAAAACACTCAGTTTCTCTAAACCAGATATCCATTGGGGATGGCACACAGACTCTTCCTACACCCTCAGGTGACTTACATCAATGTCCACAATGTCCTAGCAATTTATCACTGGTACATTTTAGAGCAATACTGAGTTTGGTGAAAAAGATAGAATAGAGGAATAAAACAAAAAAACAGGTAAGTACTTTTAGAAACCTTCCAAAGCAGAGTAAATTAACTCTTTCCTGGGGGAAGTCCAAAGCACAAAGTCAGAGGTAATGAGTAGTCTCTCAGGGAGCCTGGACAGCCAATGTTAATTGCACAATGTCAAGGGGAGCTGAAGATCTTCTTTGCAGGTAGGTAAAAGGTCTTGCACAATGTTTTTAGAAATGTTTGTAGAAAAATAGAACACTTGAAGGGCCACAAGCTGTGAGGCTTGTGAGGGGTAAAGCTTTTAGCAACTCTGCAAGGTAACCCAGACAGGTTTCAACCGAGAGCAAGTAAGGCTACACAACAAGAGTTAAGTTCTCTTAGCCTTTACAGTACCTCTGGCTAGAAGAAATGGTTCCAGCTGGCTTCTGTTCGTGTAGAGGTCTGCAGATCCTGTTGTTCCTGAGCCTCAGTCGTGGGGACAAGAGGGAGGACGTCTGGGGACTCCTGCTCTGCAATGGGAAGGTCAGCGGCAGCAATGGGCAAAGTTCGATTCAGCGGTTCTTCAGTGTTTCAGCTCCTCGCGTCTGACAGTAAATAGCAACACTGCGGTTCTCGGACACCACTTCAGACTTTCTTCGCATCTGGGGTCCAGCACTCTGTTGAGGTGACTTAGGCTTGGTCAGTCCCGCATCAGGGAAGTCCAGAGGATCTTCCTAGCTCGGCTCTGACTTAAGAGCAAAGCGCACACAATCTGGTGTTACTCTCCTTGGCTCTTCGGTTCAAGCAGCAATTGCAGTGGAAATACAAGCAGCTTCAAGGGTATGCCCAGACGGGCTTACTTTGGAGTTGACTGGTCCCACCAACTCAAAAGGGAGAAGTCATCGTTGCAGGGCTTCTCTAGTCGAGGCGAATTCGGAGCTTCAGCCCAGCAGCAGGGCTTCACCGGGCAAACCAACAGTCCAGGAGCTGCAGCGGGCGTCTCTTCCAAGTTCTTCTACAGATTCCTTCGTCCAGTGGTACACTCTGCCTTCCAAGCCAAAAAGCCTCGCTTTTTATGCAGATTTCTCCCATTCATTCCAGCCTAGCTGTCAATCACCCAGCAGGATGGCGGTCCTTGCTGGACAGCCAGCCGACCAATCACCTTTGGGTGCACTCCTGTAACCAAGGGGATTAAGCACAGAGTTTCGGCCACCTCCCTCATTTCCTGCCCCTGCCAGACATACTAGTGCCAGAGGCGGGCTTCACTCGTGAATCCCGCTAAAGACAAAATGAACAAAGAGACCAAGCCTGGTTTGGCACGCAGAGTAAATCTCAAGAATGACCTTCCTGACAAGAAATGGCAAAAAAAAAAGACGACTGGGGCCATTTTGACAAAATGAGCACCCATGGGTGCCTTACCGTGGCTGCGAACGCAGCCCGCGGTAAAAACACACAATGGTAGTAAAAAGTAAACCACTGCCACAGCCATTAATTGTAGGGAACCGCAACATAAAAATGTTACCCGAGAAACTAGACAAAGGGGATACTAAGTAACTCCTACAGCACCCTATTGTAAGATAGTGTGCGCTGGGTCGAGAAATCTACAAATAGTAAGTAAAGTCAATTTCACTTCACTGTTCTTGGAAACAGTTTCACCAAGATAAGGTATTTCAACCTTGGGGAAATCCAATAGACTTCCTTGTGCCACTGCACTGAAGGTGCTGTGTGTCACAAGGTAAAGATTATGCCTAAGGAGTTTGTCAGAATCCAAAGTTAAAAAGAACACAGAAATTAAATCACATTAAGATTACATAAGAGATGAAATGTCCTTAAATCCAGCAAAAGAGCTGGGGGTCTCTAAGGTATAAGGGAATTAGCACATTTCTGAAAATTCTCCCTAACAAGAAGCCCCCAGGGCAACCCAGCAACAATAGGCACCTGTTGCCAAATAGTTGTCTAAGAGGATAAATTTTAAAAGACACTAAGAAGAGCCTTAAAAGGACACCCATAAAAAGAGTAAAAGATTCTGTGAGTGTGGGAAAAGGTTCCCACTCACAGATGTATAACTAAAAATAATCCACCAGTAAAATCAAAAAGATCTGGGGTTGACATAGGTCAGGACGATTTATCATTACTATGAAAATCGTACCTTACACAGGCTTGCGCAGTCTGTGCGTGGGCCAAGAAGTAGGTGCGACTGTCTAGTCCCACTCCACATCTGTGGGGCATGAGTCAAACCAATAGTTGTCCCTGATTGGGGAACAACTGGCTGTTTGAACGGTACAGATTGTTCCGTTGGTGGGCTTGGACTTGTTTCCGGACTTGTTTTTGGATAAGAGGACGACTCCTGCAGCCATTTCTTGAGATCAGCATTTGAGCCAAGAATCCCTCATAGAAGAACAGCCGTCTGAAGATCCTAAGACTCGTGAAGGGGCCGGACATCCCTTCCTGCATCTGGCCGGGTGAAGCCTGGCAGCGGAAAGGTTTCCGAAGAGCAGCTGTGATGCGAAAACAATATCTAAGATGAGGAATCCATGAGAGGAAGGCGTCCATTAGAAATTCCAGTGTACATTAACAAATATTGTGGTCATGTAAATCAGACTCAGATTACATGCATGTCAAAAAGATTAGTTTTTTATTTTTATTTTGATTTAGCTGAAACAAATCAGCCTTTCAAAAATTAAAAATGTACAACATATTAAGAACATTCATAAAATAAACATGTATACTTTACAGATTTAAAAGATTGAGATTAAACAGTATTTATGATACAAAAAAAGGAAAGATATTTTGTCAAGATAAAGGAAGAAAAAGCTAAAAAAATACAAACCAAGAGAATTTAATCGATTGGTTTCTATAATGGGCTATTCACATTATTGGCCCTCATGATTGCATTGTAATAATTCCCCTTAATCGCCAACATTTCATATTTTCAAAAATGTTAGTACAATATCAAATTAAAAATGAGCGCTATACAGCCCTTACCCTGTAGTACGTGTGGCCATATCCAATAAAATGCTTTTCCACTCTCTTTTCTTAAATTGCCAGATGCGTGCTGTCCCATCACGGCTTCCACTCACAAATCTGCAATGGCAAATCCAAGTTGTAACTATTTGCTACGAGTCAGCAGTTTCATACTAAAAACTATTATCATGAGTTACCCATGTATAGAATTATGCCACAATAAACTAGCAGAGTGCATGACTGCAATCAGGATGGGCTAACGGTGATTCGCAAATATCATAAAACAAGTCTCTTTCCTGTTTGAACAGTATATGTTGAATTTTAACCCAGTTTTCAACATCTTAGATGGCAATAAGGACAAAGCTCTGAAAGGCTGGTCATCCGGCCAGATGTATCACTTTCGCTCACCTAAGGGCATGAAGAGATGCACTGAACAAACGTATAAACCAAAGAAAATGGGAGAGCAGGTCTAAGATCACAGGCAATCTAAAAACAAATTACTTACCAATAAGGCCGAATTTCATGTTTTCTTTTACATTTTCCTGTTGGTTTCGTGGCTTTTTGCCCCTATTGTTATGGTCAGAGTGTTTTACTAAATCCCACTGCACCCCTTATCCATGTGTTGGCTTATGTTAAAATGGATTTCTGGAATCTGGCCTGGTGAACAGATTTTAGGAGGCCACCTCTGCCAACTGCAACAGCCTCTACTTAGGTGCCAACGAAGCGATAATCAATAAACTGCAAGTACTTCAAAATAATGCGTTACAGGCAGCGCTAAACATTCCCAGGCCTGAGCACATTTCTGCCACTAGAACCACATGCAAATGGCTCACCATCCAACATAAAATTGATCTAAAAACACTCTGCCTCACCTACAAAGCTCTCAACTACCTAGCACCCCCCTACCTGACTAACACATGTACCATGAAATCCTCCATCAGAACCACGAGATCTTCCAATACCTTATGTCTCACAGTACCTAGATTTACCTCTAAAAGAGCCGGAGGCTCAAGCTTTACTGTCCTCGCTTCCCAACTTTCGAACACCCTGCCACTGAATATTAAATCATCAAAATCCTTCCAGTCGTTCAGGAAACTTGCCATTGGGTGGCTTCTGACAAAAAGTCAACCTTGAAGCTAGACCTAGCTATAAACTGTACTTATTGTTTATGCCTCACTTATGTCATTATTGGGTGCCATCACCCCCACTGCCTATATTTCCTGTATATAACTGTTTTCAAATGGTTCTATTATCACTGCTTATTACCATGTACTGTGCCTTGTAACCTGTACTAAGTGCCCTTATACTCCCGGGTCTGGAGCTCTATAGAAATAAAATAAACCTCAGTTATGGTGAACAGAGAGCTCTGAGAATTTAGCCAAAGCTCAATCAGGGTATCAAAGGAGAGCAGTAAATGTTCAGTCTAAATGGGAAGTGTGAAAGGGGTCAGCGGCCATCAATGAGTCCACACATAATAGCACACAATAATTCAAATTAGACAGTCGTAAAAAAAAAAACTGCTATATAGCAGGTAGTACTATCACACAATACTCCATAATACAGGGTTCGAAATGGAGTACAGGGTTCGAAACTGAGGGCAGCTGAGAGCTATTTAGCTTCTGCTTGTGGCCTAAAAGAACCTGGTTAAATTGACACCAACAGCTCCAGGAGCTACCTTTGGCTCCCCAGGGCAACCGATGTCAAACAAACCCGCTTATGTGACTGTGTGCATTTCAAACAATTTATATACAAGCATTTTATATACCTACAAGACTTGCAAACTTCCACTAACCATTTCTTGAGAGAAATTGTTAGGACAGTTTTTCTGAAGTCCAACTAAGGGTTTAGTAAAAGCATTCAACTGAGGCAGTACAAGACTCCACTCTTAGTATAAGGCTGTACCACCTGAGTACATGGTAGCGTAGACAGGGCAGCCAGGCTTATTTTAGGAGCGAGAGAGGGCTGTAGAATCAGTACAAATGAAATTGTAATACAAATGGTCCAAAGAAACACTGAAACACTATGTATGTGAAAATAAAGGAGTTATTTAAATACAAGTAGGCCCAGATAAATCTAGGGGTAAATAAGCACTAACATTATATGAATTTATATGATATCACAATTATAAAAGACAACACTATACTTGAAGGTACACAGACCAAAGTATAAACCTTATTGGAAATACCGAACAGTAGTTCTAGGGAAGTCAAAACCTTTTCATACACATTCAGTATAGGTCACACCTATTCTTGGGGAGTAAAAACCAATGGTTACTTTCACAATTACATTCAGTAATGCAAGGGCAGTAGACCATACCAGTTGTACAGTGACTCTGTACAAATCACAAACCATCAACTGGAAAATATATTTTTTGTGAATAGTGGAACACTTATTCAAGGTACAGTAAAAACCTATAACTACTTTTGTGATAACACAGTTATACTAGGTGAGTAAAACCAAAAGGATGTAATATTCAATAACAGGTGCTTTTGAGAGCAGTGAACCACAGATAGAGATATGCAGTAACTGTTGTAACTTATTTTTGGGAAGGCACACAGCTAACTCAAGGTAAGTAAAACCCATATACTTTTTAAATCTCACAAGCAGTCCAGGTTAGATCTTTCCCAGCTACAAAGATAACTGAAGTATGACTTATCAGGAACAGTTAGAACCACATACTCTAGGTTAAATAGCACAGGGAAAGTAAAACCCAATGGTACACTTTACTGAATGACTCACGTTATTCTAGGTAGGCAACAACCTAATGCAGACTTATTCTGTACAGGCTAGCAGTAAGTCAGGGGAAGCAAGACCCAGTTGGGGGACACTCAAACAATTATCCTCAAGGACTAATCTGGTGATACCAACAGTTGGAGGACACTCATACAATTACCCTGCAGGAATAATCTGGTGAAACCAACACTTTACTTTTGGGAAGAGGCACAACCTAATCACAGGAGAGTAATATACCTTCACATCTACTTTCTATTTGACTGACAGTTTCTAAGGAAGAAAAGATGTTAAATATACTTTTAAGAATAGTGCATCACACATCCTAGGTAAGTAAGAACTTGTGTAACTGTTCACTCTTAAGTTACACTTACCAACCAACTGTTTACAAGTAAGTAACTTTTAAACACTTATTTTCTTTTCTAGGCAAAAGTCCCAATCCCTTAAAAGTCTTTCCCTTATTCTTGGAGCATGAGTGTTCTCAGTGGCAGAAGGGGGTCACTAGGTTCTAGTGACCAACAGGCAGTGTCAGGATAGGTTCTTTAGTAGCAAAAGTCAGAGTTCCTTAGGAAAACTGGGCAAACAAGTGAGTACTTTACTTTAGAGTTAGAAGAGGGTCCAGGGGCTTGGCAGAAGACACCCTAGCAGGATTCTAGCAGTGGGACTGGGTGCACTGGATGAGAGGCCACCCCATTACAGAAAACACCCCACAGTTACACAGCAATCCTAACCGATTTAAGGTAAGTACATACCCAAGCCAACACAGTACGTCAACATTGAAGATTTTGCAGCAGGACTACTTCAGGATCTGCAGCCAAAAACCTGGTTAGTGCATTCCTTGTCGTGGTGACTGAAAACAAGACCTCAGAAGGAACTTTGCAGCAGGGATCGATGAAGAAGGCTCTAGACAAAGTTTCCCTAGTGGCTGAATGCGGTTCTGAGGATTTGGCACCTTTTCAAGGAGCACAGAAGACAGAAAATCGCAGTTGAATTCTCGTTGTTGCAAAGGTCCAGCAGTCTATTGGGGTGTAGGATGGCTCGAAATGCAGGTCTTCTTGTGTCTAGTGGGTCTCACACGGCTCTGGGTCGTCTTTCTCGGAGTCCCCAGGTCAATTGGAAGGAAGAGCTATGGCAGGCTCTCTGGTTGCTGGAAATCGTTTCAGCCGCTTTTCCTTCATCCTCTTCGGTTTCGGTTCCAGTGGTCGACTTTTCTTCAGCTTCCAGGTTCGCAGTTTTTATCAGCAACTACAGCACAACCTATGCATTCTCTCCCAGCATTTTACAAGAAGGGGCGGTCTGGTTGTCCAATCAGGACAGCCAGCCCCCCCCCCCACTGGGATTTGTCCTCATTCAAGTAAGGTGGAAGACAAAGGACTGGAGATTTGGAATCCTGCCTCACTTCCTGCCCTCACAGAGAGACTGGAGCCTTGGAGGGGAGTCCAGGGGACTCCCGCCGAAGATAAAAAAATCACACAAAGGAATTTCCTGTCCTGGATGTCAGGGGAAGGAACAAGAAAGGACAAGAAACACTAAAATGGTGAAAAAAGAAGACAGGGGACATTTTGGTAAAATGAGCTCCCTTGGGTGCCTGTACTGCAGCTGTGAACACAACCCGCGGTAAAGGTGCACCAAATTAATACAAGTTATCACTGCCACCAACCATTGAAGGTAAGCTTGTACCTGCAACAGAATTGTTACAGTTTTGGTGTCAAAGGGGATACATTGTAGCTCACCAGCACTCCACATAGGTGTGGTGTGCTGGCTTCACAGAATAAAATGTAAAAGAGATCCAAAGATACTTTCTACCCTTAGGAACTGTAGTTCTCTCAAGGTTAGCAAAAGAAAGTTAAAAGGTGAGCCCCTAGGGCAACCCATCAACAACAGGCACTTATTGCCAATAAGTTGTTAAAGAGGATAACTTTAAAAAGACACTACGGAGAGTAAAAGAAAATTACACCCAATAAAGCGAGGGTGCATCCCTGGGAGCATGCATTGCCATGACTCTGCCCTCCGGCGCCACACCTCAGTCCCCATAGACATGTGGACAATAGATTAACATTGCCTAATGACGCTGGCTTCATTAGGGGGGGGGGGGGCTGGTGGGACGTATGGAGGAAAGGGGACCAAGGACTAAGAGTATGTTAGTCACTACGGTGAATTACTTCTTACTCTTAAATCCTGTCCCCTTTCCTCTATACTTCATGGAGGATTATAACGGAGTGTAGCCCCAGGGTGGAGAGGAGACCCTCCTTCAGCAAACAGGTTTCTAAGAACCACCTGTCCGAAAGCCGCGTCTGATCTAGAACTGGCATCCAGACAGTAGTGCTTGCAGAAAGCACAAGGGGTGACCCATGTGGCCACCCTGCTTATGACTTGCCAGGGGTCATGCCTCTGGAAAGCGATGACTATTGCCTTTACTCTGACCGTGTGGGCGTGCATGTTCGTAGGCAATGACTTATGCTGTCCCTAGTTAGCTTCTTTGATGGCCGAGACCATCCAACGGGCTATGAAGGCCTGTGAGGCCCGATACCCCGGTCTTGATCTGCCGAAGGTGACAAAAAGTGCGTCCGACTTGTGGAAGCCCTTGGTTCTGTCCAAGTAGAATTTCAGGGCACGCCTGACATCAAGGCAGTGCAGAACTCTGTGCCTCGTCTTTGGGCACAACAAAAAAAGTAGGTAGCACTATTTCTTCGTTCAGATGGAATGCGTAAAGCACCTTGGGCAAGAATGCTGGGTGTGTCCGCAGGACTACTTTATCCCTGAGAAATGTAGTATATGGCTCTGAGGCGGCCAGCGCCTGGATTTCGCTGATTCTGCGAGCCGAGGAGAGGCCGACTACCAAGGCCGTCTTAACGGTGACCAGCCTGATGTCAGCAGACACCACTGGTTCAAATGGTTTGTGCGCCAGGGCACCCAGAACTATGTTGAGGTCCCACATGGGGTGTGGCCTCTTGATGAGCAGGTAGAGTCTGGCAAGTCCCATCAAATGTTCCTGACAATCTGGGTGGAAGAGAAAAAGATCTCAGAGTTTCTGTAAGCCCCAATGGCTGCCAAGTAAGTGCGGCAAGTGTCCACCTGCACGCCTGAGTGGGCGAGGTGCGCCGAGAAGGAGAGCACGTCTTCTAAGGTACATGCAAGGGGGTTGATCCCCTTAGAGTCCGCCCAGTGCCAGAACCTGGTCCACATGCTCTTATAGTGGGCCCTGGTAGACTTGCTCCTGGAGCCCTGTATGATCTCTAGATTACCCTGGGAAAGGGTGAGGTGACCTAGCGTGATCTGTTCAGGAACCATATTCTCAACAATTCAGAATACCAAAATAAACTTATTTGTTGGAAGAGGTATATGGATGACATTTTGATTATCTAGCACGGCACCAGTTCTTCTTTTGATGATTTCGTGACATTTGCCAATTGTAACAAGTTTGACATTGCTCTGTCTGGGCACTCCAGTCCTACCACAATCACTTTTCTAGACTTGGATATTTTTGTAGAACACAACTTACTGCAAACTAGGACTTTCAGAAAACCGACTGCAGTCAATGCCATCCTGCACGCCAGGAGCAGTCACCAAAGAGCAACCATCCTTAACATCCATAGGGGTGAATTTTACAGGGCACAAAGAAACTGTTCCAAAACCGAGGACTATGAAGCAGAATGTATTCAATTGAGCAACCGCTTCAAGCAGAGAGGCTATCCGCAAACTACAGTGCACAAAGCATTACGAAAATACTCCTAAAATAATAGTGCAGAATTATTGATTTCGAAATCTGCTCCTCAAACTACAGCATCTAATCAAAGGAGACCAATTTCAATCATCACGTAGTTTTCAAGAGACTTGTCTACCTTATACATACTTGCATTCTAACATTGGCATTGACTGCATTTGAATAAAGATCTTGCTCCATATATCACGGAAAAGCCCAAGTTCACTTTTACCAATACTTTTCGGAACAAACTCAGCCCTTCCTTCTCTGACCCAATTGACACCAGAATTTCCTCTACATGGTTGAATCAACCTGTTAGTTTCAATAAATGTGGTAATTGCACCCAATGCCAATATGCACATTACAACTGTCAAGAATTTGCTGACACTAGTGGGACACTAATTCAAATCAAAGACTTCATCAATTGCAAATCCATATATGTGTTTGTCACAAACTATATATAGGTAGCACTATAAGACAATTGAGAGTTTGCATCAGAGAACATCTCTCCAGTCTCAATAAAATTGACACCAACTTGCCCCTGGCGATGCACTGGCAACCCCAACAACAAATGAACAAAGCAGACATTTGCTTTATAGGTTTGATCACATGCCTCAGACTTAGACAATTGGAATCGAAGCTCATTTGCCACTTTCGCTGTACTGACATAAGCCTTAATACAGACCATGAAATACATGTAGTTTTATAATTAATTTTGTATCAGACCTCCAATCACAAGTCCAGTTACTCTGTACATATTTCTTGGTATTTGTACGGTTAGTTCCCTTTTTGGTATTTACTGATATTGCTCTAGACTACTGAAATAGACCTAACTAATCCTTATTTTTGACAGCCTCTCCCTCCTGTCTCCATACATGTACATTTACAAAGATTTATTTCTAATCTGATTATTTGTAACATTGCTGCAGGCATTATCCATATCAGTGTTTTTTGTGAATTTGAATCAGCATTATAGGAACATCTCATTTGGCCACAATCATCTACTACATGATTCTGTGACCACATTATAACTACATATTGACATGCTCATATTATCCATATTAACCGTCAATAATTAATCATCCCCAATTAGCATTAAAATAGTAACCTTGTGGACTCTGCACTGTCTCGTGCCTAATGTACAATGTATACTTAAACAAACGTGCGTAATCTTTAGGTTTGTTTACTTAGATTGACCCGCGATCTCTGTTGTGCGCATGACGTTGCCCGCACCAACGTGTGTGTGACATCATGCGTACTACCGGAGCGTGACGTCACAATTGCATCCGGCGCTGTGATTTAGTGCCTGCCGCCTCCATCCACAACACAGACGGAAACGGCGCGCATACTACTTTGTGATGGGGATTCGGCCACAGAATTTGCAGCATAGTATTTTACTGCCTAAACAGGTACGATGGCCAGTTATTCCTCCATATTTCTACTTCTTAGCACCACTAACCGTATACCATTATGCAATCATGTACACCTCTACCTATGACTGCCTATTTTAATTAATTTCCAGACCCATGCTTTGATGACAAGACCACACAACTCACAATATTGATCTCCTGAATATATACTATCAGGGTAAGTCATTTGCCCCCCTACCCTGAACCGCTCGCTCTGTTCTTAGCCTTATCCAATGCCATTATCAATTATTCCCTTGTTTCTTTTATTCTACATAGATTGACAGTTCTATGCTTTGACCCAGATTATACTCTACAAGAGGCCATTTTGCTTACCAGGACTCATGGTATGTGACATTTAATATGTCACACACTCCATATACTTGGTCCCTACCTTATCTTTTCCTACCCACCTACTCGATAGATTGTAGTCGCATTACTAATTGGTGACCTTACCTTCACAATCTTTTTGGCTCACGGGCCTTTATAGACTCACGGTACGTGACAATATGTCCCAATTGTGACGGATACTATTTCCTATATAAATATTTTTATTTTAACTGATCCTACTCTAATTTATTTTCTTTTCTCTCTACATATTCTTTAGCTTATATTTGTAAATGTTTTTGAATTATGTGTAAAGTTTATATTTAAACACACAATTTTCACACACGCCGTGCACATGAGATGTTCCCATATGCATGCTACTTGGAATGCTCTAACTAGGCATCAATTGTTCGCCGTACTCTTTTTCACTTTGTACCTTTCATTCTATATGATGTTTTTTATGCCATGATTACTCCATCACAAGTGATGACATTCATTGCCCAACTAAACCATGGTATGGTTTCTAATTTAATGATACTTTTGTCTTTTTGATTCCTAATAATTTCTTACCAATGGCATGATGAATTTATTTCATAATTTATATGTTTCATTTTTCATGATATGATGATCTTATTTCACAATCTCTTACACCCCTATGATGAGTTTAATTTACTTTACCATGCTTTACTTTTTCAATACTCTAATATTTTTGTTTCTATATACTATTCAATTATTTGTACATGTGCAGCCTTGATAACGACCCAGAGGGTCGAAACACGTGTCGGCTGGTGTATTATCAAGAATCAAAATAAATATAAAAAGACTTCACTTGTCACAGTCCAAGATTCAATTTGAACAAACGTACGTCTTTCAAGACCTTTTCGAATACATATTGATTTCAACACGTGGGATTCTCGTGTCAAACTTAACTTCAATTCTCTATTCAGTCATTGTGTCCTGGTACCTACTAGGGGCACCAGTTGAAGTATTTGACACAGCATAGCCCACCCTTAACATATTCTTTGTATATGATAAACCTTTGGCGGCACTAACTAGTGCACCATCTACCATAACTACCCCCAATTTCAATTTTAGACTGTTCAGGAACCATGCTGTGAGGGCTAGTTTCTGTGGCACAGGGTGGATGACCCTGCCCCCCCTGCTGCGCCAGAAGATGTGCTGGGCCAGTCGGGAAGCGAATAGGCAGCATCTCCGAGAGGCTGAACAGCTCCGAGAACCATGGCCTGGCCGGCCACCACGGTGCTATTAGAATGATGCTGAGGTGGTGAGATTCCTTGAAGCCAGGCCACTAAGTTCAATGTCTGCGGGCATGGGTGAAGCTTCTCCCCTCTGTCTTGCGACATGCTGTACGGGCAAGGCAGTTTGACTGGAGGAGATAGGGACATCGCCATCAGATGAGCGAACCAGGGTTGGAGGGGCCACCAGTATCATCGTGACTGGTTCCTGGTGCATCTTGTGCACAATCTTTTTGAGAAAGGGAGTCGGGGGGCAGGAGGAGGGGTAGACAAGGCTGTAGCGTAGACAAATCTCCCTGACCATGTTGTCCAGAGTCCATTCCCCTTGAACATTTCTGGGGTACCTGGAGGCGTAATCTTGGCATGGAGCGTTCTCCAGAGTTGCAAACAGATCCATCTCTGGGAAGCCCCATTCTGCGAAAACGTTGGAGACGATGTCTTCATGTAATTGTCATTCATACTCCCTGGGCAACGGAAAGTCTCTGCTGAGCACGTCTGCCAGAAGATTGAGTTCCCCTGGAACATGTCGTGATGGTAGGTACAGGTTGCGTTTGAGAGCCCACTTCCAAATGTTCTGGGGCAGTCCTGGAGAAGGAGTGTCCCCTTATTTGTTCAGAAAGTACGTGGCCATGGTGCTGTCTGTGAGGATCAGGATCGTCTTCCCCTGCAGTTGCGTCTGGAAAGCATTTAGTGCTTTGAACACTGCCAACAGTTCCAACAGGTTTATGTGGATGGATGCTATGTCTGACGACCAAACTCTGTGCGCTGTTTGTTGAAGCAGGTGAGCTCACCACCCTGTAAGAGATGCATCTGTGGTTAGAGTGGCTTCCACTGCGGGGGTGGTTAAGGATTTCCCTTTCAAGAGATTCTCCCTCAACCACCACCGCAGCGAGAGAACGAGGGCCGGCGAGACGACCACTAGACCGTCCCACTGTCCGCTCGCCTGACAACTGGCTGTTGAGTCACTCTTGCATTGGGCGCAGGCGCGAGTGAGGAACCAAGTAGATACATGACACCATCATTCCTAGCAGTCACATAGCCTTGCGTACAGTCACCTCTCGACTGGCTATATACTGAGGGATCTGAAACATGTTTTGGACCCTCTCAGAGGGGAAGACGAGGCCGTCCTTTGTTCGAATTAAAGCCCCTAGGAACCGTTTGACCTGACTGGGGTCTAGGCTGGATTTCTTCTCGTTGATGGAGAATCCCAGACTGAATAAAAGATCTATCGTCTTTTGGGTATTTGACAGACATGTTTCGTAAGAGTCCCCTGTTACGAGCTAATCGTCGAGGTAAGGATAGACTGGGATGGATTGCCTGCGCAGATGTGCTGCTGCCATTGCTAGTACTTTTGTAAATACCCTTGGTGCAGATGTGATGCCGAAGGGTAGTACCTTTGATAATGTTTGTCTTGTATCATAAATCTGAGGTATTTTCTGTGGCTGGCAACATTGAAATATTAAAATATGCATCTTTCATATCCAGTGTTGCCATGTAATCATCCCCCTGTAATAGCAGTGGGATTAATTCCTGCAGTGTGACCATACTGAACTTTTGTGGCTTTACAAACTTGTTTGCTGGGCGCAGATCTAGAAAAGGGCGCATTGTTAGATCCTTTTTGGGTACAAGGAAGTACAATGAATAAATACCTTCTTTTACCTGTACCAGAGGTCCGATTTCTATGGCTCCTTTCTCCTGTAGTGTTTCTACTTCCTGCAGAAGAATGCAAAGATGGTCTGGTGTCAGTCGTCTTGCTCGTGGAGGTCTGAATGCTGGGGACCGGTTGAACTCTATACAGTACCCGTGGGCCACGGTCTTTAGCACCCACTGGTCTGTAGTTATCTCCTCCCATGCCTGAATAAACGACATTAGCCGGCCCCAGACCGGGAAGGCATGAGAGGGGACCCGAATCTTCGGGTCATTTTGAACGTAAGGTCGGGGAGCCTGTGGGGGTAGATATCCGGCCTCTGCCTTTGCGGCGGCGTTTACCCCTTTGGGGATACGGGGTGGTGTATCCACTATTTCCCTGTATAGAATTCCAATTGTTTCCCGATGAGTATTGTTGAGGGATGCGTTGGCCACGAAAAAGCCATTTGGACCCAGATCCTTTTCTTGTAGAGGGTCTTTGTGTAATCTGGTCCAGTGTTTTTAAGGTGTTATGTTCCTTTTTTGCAGTTTCTAGGGCCTCATCTATCGCCTTCCCAAACACGTTGGATTCTTCCACGTGTTTATTAGCGACGCTCTAGTCTCTGGTTTAAATCCATAGTTCTGTAGCCAAGCATGTCTTTTTAGAAGTGTACCCTGAGCCAGGGATCGACCGGCCGTTTCTGCGGAATCCAAAGTATTCTTAAGAATGCTCTGGTTCACCTGTCTGCCTTCAGAGATCGTGTTGAGGAGACGAGTACATAGGGGTTCGGGAACCTCCTGTATGCCTTCCTGTAGTAAAGCCCACTGGGCATCGGCATAGCTGGCCAACAAGGCCAGCGCGGCCGCAACCGTGATCCTTTTTCCAAGGCCGTAAAGTCGTTTACCTTCCTTATCAGGGGCTGCCTCGCCAGTTGACAAAGGGACCCCTGCCCGCTTTCGCATAAGAGTCACCACCAGGGAGTCTGTGGTGGAATGACCTCTGCTATAAAGAGGGTCTGATGGAGAAGGGCAAAAGAGTTTTTCTATTCGCGGGTTGACACCTCTTGTGAGAGCAGGTGTCGAGAAGGATGGCGCTAGACGTTTGAGATTGAATTGAGGGGAATGGCCTAGATGTTCTCCACAAAGTCAGCTTTGGGGACCGCCTCATCCGTAGCAATCTTAAAATGATCAGCTGCTTTACGGAACAAGTTAATTACCTGTAACTGATGTTCTCCAGCATGATGTTCTCCAGAATATGCCCCGTCGTCAGGCTGTGAATCCTCGGTAAAGAAAAAATCAGTTTCAGTTTTGTTTCTGAACTGTCTTTCTACTAGTAACCAATCACTGGTCTTTGGGTCATACTGCCCCCAGCCAATGACCGCCCTCTACCTAAGCCCCTCACCTGGCAGCCATCTTCAGATTTGGTAGCACGTAAAGTGGCAGTAGGACCAAGAGAAGAGCCGCAGAGGGGTAGGCGGGAGGGTTCGTATGTGAATCCATGCCAGACTCATGCTGTAGAACAACAGTTGGGGGAAAGTAACTTGTTCCTTCTCCAGCATGGGGTCTGGCATGGATTCACATGCTCATGAATACAGGAATACATAGCAGTACCCACATGCACAACCACGGGAGGTGGCAAGGCTCAACATTAAGCCCCTCAACAACTCAACATTAAGCATCTCTTACCTCCTCACCAGGCTCACCTTCAAGCGAACAGGTTGCGCAGCACTGCCTGGCCGACTCCTCCCTGGAATTCCAGTCGACGCAGTAAAATCTTGTGAAGGTGTGCGTCGACCTCCATGTAGCAGCCCTGCAGATGTCCAGCAGGGGCACACCAGACCGGAACGCCGTAGTAGCAGCGATGGCTCTGGTTGAATGGGCTCTCGGACGGCCGGGCAACCGGCGGTTTTCCAACCGGCGACAGTGCATGATGCAGACGGAGAGCCATCTGGAAATGGAAGCCTTCGAGAGGGTCTTCCCTTGGTTCACAGGGCCAAAGTTCATAAACAGCTGTGACGTCTTCTGAAAACTCTTTGTGCGGGCCACGTAGAACTTCAGTGCTCTAGCCACATCCAGCGAGTTCAAAGTCGTCTCAGCCGATGACGAAGGCGACGGGAAGAAAACAGGTAACACCAAGGGCTCGTTGAGATGGAAGTCCGACGGCACCTTGGGCATGAAAGAGGGGTGCGTCCTCAGCACTACCCTCGTCTTGTGAAATGTCAGATATGGAAGCTTACAGGAAAGGGCCTGGATCTCTCCCACTCGTCGTACGGAGGTGATGGCCACAAGAAAAGCTGTCTTCCACGATAGGAACTTCAGCTGTGCCGAATGCAGGGGCTCCAATGGCGGACCCATGAGCCTGGTCAGCCCACATTGAGCTCTCACGCCGGGGCCGGAGCCTTCACCGGCAGGAGTGAGCGGAATAGTCCTTTCATTAACTCCTTTACCAGGCGGTTTGACCACAACGACGACCGTCCTGGGGTTCTGGTGTAGCGGGAGATAGCTGCCAGATGGATTTTGATGGAGGCATGTGCCAGCCCCGCCTTGGCCAGTGACAGCAAGTACGGCAGCACCTGAGGGGCCGTGATCCGTAGAGGGTTGATCGTCTGTGCACAGCACCAGACAGAGAACCTCTTCCAGTTATGTCCATAGCACTTAAGAGACGAGGATGCCCTGGCCGATATCGTAGCCTCCCAAATCTAGTGCTGCAGGAGCCAGGCCTGCAGGTTCAGCGATCCCAGGTCGTGATGTAGGATGGTGCCTCCTTCCCTGGCGAGCAGATCCGCGTCCGTCGGCAGTTTGACTGGGGGGGATGCTGACATGTCCAGAGGTCCGGGAACCATATCTGCCTCGGCCACGTCAGTGCGACGAGGATCATCCTGCACCGGGACCAGCTTGAGTTGACTGAGGAGTCACAGAAGCGATGGGAACGCATACAGTAACAGGCCGTCCCAGGGGAAGGAGAATGCATCGCCCATGCTCCCCGGCTGGGGAAACCTGCTGGCGTACCTCCGGCACTTGGTGTTCATCGCCATCAGATCGATCTGGGGATTGCCCCACCGTCGGAATAGGAGATCCACTTGATCCTGCCGAAGTTCCCACTCGTAGCAAGAGCAAAGCTCCCTGCTGAGCGAGTCGGCGACTGTTTTTCACCCCTGCCAGGTGAAAAGGTATTAGGAACATCCCCTGGGCGACTTCCCAGTGCCACAGGTCCTGCGCTTCCTTGGATAGAGCTGGGGATCTGGTGCCTCCCTGTTTCCGGATGTAGAACATTGTGGTGGTGTTGTCGGTGAAGATCCATACCACTTTGCCCTTGAGGGACGGAAGGAAAGACCTGAGGGCCCAGAACACGGCCCGGAGCTCCAGGACGATGATGTGCAGGGACCTCTCCTCCGGGAGCCAAAGGCCTCTTGCGTGGAGATCTCTGGTGTGCGCTCCCCATCCCACCAGGGAGGGGTCTGTCGTCACAGTTTCCTGGAGCGCTGGGGTCTGGAAGTCTATGCCCGGCGTGCGAGGCCCACGGGTGCCCCACCACCGGATTGCTTGACGGAAGGTCTCGTTGAGGGGGATCTTTTCTTCGAAGCTTCCCGCCTCTTGCATCCAACGGGCGTCGAGAAACTTCTGCAGTGGCCGCATCCACAACCTGCACATGCGCACGAGGTAGATGCACAATGACATCATGCCAAGCAGGGACTTGATGGACCTCACCCTGACTACTTCCATGGTCACCAGCCGTTGTACCTTGCCTAGGATGGCCCTCGTCCGTCCTTTCCTACGACGGTGAAGCCAACCATGAAACTGTGTCGAGTCTGGCTCCCAGGAACAGGGCGTCCTGGTTCCAAGTGGGATTTCGCAAAGTTGATCGAGAATCCCAGTTCCGTGAGCAGGCGGACGCTCTTCGATGTGTGGTCGACGGCGAGTTCTCTTGACTTTGCTTGGATAAGCCAATCGTCCGGGTAGGGGTATACGTGGATCCCCTGCAGGTGCAGCCACGCCGCCACCGGTACTAGGCACTGGGTAAAGACCCTTGGAGCTGACTTCAACCCGAAGGGCAGGGTCTTGAACTGGTAGTGCCGCCCTTAGACAACGAAACGTAGGAACTTTCACTGTCCTTTGTGTATGGGGATATGGAAGTAAGCATCCTCCAAGTCCAACGACGATAGGAAGTTGCCTTCCTCCAGCTGTCCCAGCGCGTGCTGAAGGGTAACCATCCGGAACTTCTGGGCCTTGATGTATTTGTTGAGGCGTCGAAGGTCTAGGATGGGCCGCCAGCCGCTGGTGGTCTTTCGGACGAGGAAGTACCGCAAGTATACTCCGGAGCCTCTTTGGGATGAGCACTATCGTGCCCTTTCTCAGAATGGCTCGTACCTCCAGAAGCAGCTGTGGAACGTGGTTTTCTTTCCTGGCCACAGGTGGGAAATGAGGGCACCTCCTTTGGAACTCCAGAGTGTGCCCGTGGGCCAGGGCATCCAGCACCCAACGGTCGGTGGAGATGGACTCCCACACGCCAACAAAGTTCACCAGTCGGCCTCCCACCGGGGTGCTCAAGTGGGGGTCCAATGCCATGGCTGGTTCAGTCCTGTTTCGCCAAGGCCTTGCCACCCTGGGCTCCTTGGGGATGACTATCCACCGGTCTTGCTGCAGCCTCTGTAAGCTTCCTGCGACGAGGAACGGGCAGCTTGGCGGTACGATGAACTGCCGCCGAATCCTTTGGAGGCACCTTGAGACTTGCCTCCGGAGGTCCGAAAGGACAGCCGTCGCTGAAGGAGTGCCCAAGGCCGGGCCGTCTCGGTGTCCGCCTTGATGGCCAACAGCGACTCATCCGCCACTTTTCCGAACAGGTTGTTTCCGTCGAAAGGCATGTCCAGTACCCTGGTCTGCACGTCCTGAGGGAAGTCGGTGGCCCTGAGCCAACTCCGCCGGCGCATGCAAACACTGTTGCCCATCTGACGAAATACAGTATCAGCAATGTCCGTAGCTACCGTGGGGGCATGATCCGACGCCATCTCACCTTCTTGCAGTATTTCCAGGGCTTCCGCCCTCTTGTCTGGGAGGAAGTCCAGGATAGGGGCTGTAGAGGAGGTCCCAAATAAAACCTGCACTCCAGTCGCCCATTTTGAAGTGCCAGGAACGTTCACACCGAAATATGCGACGTATGATGAGCAAATAAACCAGCAGAGAGGCGCAGTAGGGCCCTGGCCAGTGCCCATCAGAAGAAGAGCACCTATTGACGTACCAATACCAAGAAAACCATGGACAGTAAGGTATCCATTAAGAAAACCCTACCACCAAATGAAACGAAATGAAGATTGCCTAAGTACAGTCCCGGAAGAAACCAAAAAGGTCTTAATGGAAGACGAATGGTGACATCACGAGGACTCGGACAGACTAACAGATGGAAGAAATGACGACCCGAGAATGACGAAAAGAGACTAAACGCCATGAATAAGGATATTGTGAACTTAAAAAGTAAAAGTAAAATAACGTTGTCAAAATGGAAGAAGTTAAAGCTGTAAGCAAGATGAAGATATTCTACCAGTTTACACCTGTAAATATGCTTGGAACCGCAAGAAAGCTAAGAAAACAGTGCAGCGTGCTATGCTTAATAGAAGAGTAGTGCGGCAAGCACCATTATACATAATGTACCTCAAACGAAACACAGTATTATAAGTATATTTACACTTTGCACAAGAAGCAGAATCAACCCAGGTTGCTAAAGGCCAAACGAGAAAAGATTCATATTTAGCAAAACGAGAAGCGACGGCTGAAACGAAACTCAGCAGAGGCAACTCATTCCAGGAAAACCAAGGTCATACCAATAGAAGAGGCGAACAGTAGCTACATCTAATTGAAGCTAAGAACAGAATATCCTGCCTCTGAAAGGTCGAGATAAGAAAACAAAGGCAGGTGGCGGGTGAAATGATAATCAAATACACAAATTGAGGGAAAAGAGACACATTCACGGTGTCGGAATCACGTGACCAGACGAGCAAGAAGAAGCGAGGGCTCACACCTACGCTTGGCACCTGACCAGGCAGAGATATCAGAACTTTTCCAGACAGAAGATGCAGTCTTGAGGCCAACCACGGTGAAATAATTGACACATGGCTACTAAAGTGATGATTGATCGTAACCACAATCGGAGGAAGGCCGGGTAACTAAGGTGCACCCTGCACCTGGGCAACCATTCTGTGTGCTGCTAAGCAAAGTGGAAAAGTATGCATGGGGTTGGTGCCAATCCAATCAAAATGGACCAAATAATCTAGGGTCCTGTAGTTAGTAGAACCAATGAGTATGTACTTTTAGTGACATCTACAGTAGTCATTTTTGAAGGAAGGGTTTAGACGCCCACCTGACCGCGTTTACTCAATCCCCTCATTCCGTTACCATATACAGATATAGTACCTATAGTAAAGTTACCTTTTCCTAACCAATAGAATTGCATTTTAACTTTTGAGTGTTACACGTCAATGATGACGATTTAGGAGTATAAATGTTACAACTTGTAAGAAGTTCGTTGGAGTTGAAGCGAGAAGGACGATTGCATCATTCTGTTATCCATAACTCCCTATTTCTTTTGTACTCGTCATTAAACGGACTCCCTTTGCCAAACCACGGAGTTGTCCTTATTGATTGGTGTTGGAGTAATAAATCTTCACCCCCATCCATCTCATGGGTGCAGCTATCTTGTCTTAAAGTGCTTCTGAGCAAACCTCGGCTCCATGGGCCAGCCGGGGGTCTCGGAGTACAGAGCGATCTTGAACCACAGCTCCCTATCATAGCGGGCCACGATCGCGATGGCGTTGGCCGCCTTGATGGTCGTCGCTGCCGACGAGATGACTCAACGTCCCATGGCATCTAGCTCCTTTCCCTCGCTGTCCGGGGGGGAAGTGGAGGATGACAACGTCGCCCCTGACGCTTTCTTCTTGGCTGCTGCAGAGACGGAATCCGGGGTCGGTTGCGCCCTGAAACACAAAGGAGCAGAGTCTGGGACCCAGCATTTCTTCTCGTACCGGTCTCTTCACAAGGGCCGTGGACGGGTTTTTCAAAAGGGACAGCCCTTCGTCCCATATGTCGTACAACAGCAGGACCGAGAGTACTGTTTTGCTTTTGGCTTCCAGTCGTTGGTAAAGAAATCCCCCTTTCTTCTTTCCTGGGGGCACAGCTGGAAAAGCTCTGAGGCCCTAGCAATCATGGCGTGAAAGGAGCCAATCTCGTCGGGGAGGTGGTGGGAGGGTCACCGCATCGCCCCCCCCCCCCCTTGGCTTTCTCAGTCGGGATCGACCAGGGCTTATCCCGAAGCTTACCTGGGTTCTCAGACTTCCTTTTCACCGAGCCGGAGCGTTGGCTCGTGGATGACGGCGTCAGTGACATCGCGCCCTGCCTGGCAGCCAAAGAGCCCGAACCAACGGCACTCCCGGTACCCGCGGAGCTTTGCCTTTTGTTGGGCCCCCGTCGCCGGAGAAGACCGCTCGGACTTCTCACCTGCTGCTGGGCTCTTTGCCTCCAGCCAGTCAGAAAGTCGTTTACGATGGTCCTTCTTGGTCCGGGCAGACATGTTCTTGCAGAACGCACAGTCGTCCTCCACGTGAGACTTGTCGGCGTGTAGGCAGTAGAGGCACCGGGGGTGCTCGTCCTCCTTAAAGACGTTCTGCAGTCCACATCCTGGGCAGTTGCTAAACAGTTTGGATCCAGTAGGCGTCAAATCTCCTTTGTCCTGGGCCATGTACAACTCAGGGTAAGCCTCAAAGTTCTTCCGGAATCCTCCAAGAAGTGAAATTTGATGAAAATGCGCCCTTGAGGGGTGCAGAAATTTCCAAAACGGGTCCCGGTTGATCGGAAGAGGAATCGGTGGAGCTTGAGGCTCGAATTGACCAATAAAATAAGAGTAAACACCTTGAAAAAACGCAATACGCAGTAAAAGTTTGAGAGCTAAACACTTCAATGTGCGGTAAAAATCTGAAGATGGGTGCCAGAGGAGGGGTTTAGGAAGAGGGCAGTCATTGGCTGGGGGCAGTATGACCCAGAGACCAGTGATTGGTTACTAGTAGAAAGACGGTTCAGAAACGAAACACTGATTTTTTCTTTACCGAGGATTCCCAGCCTGACGACGGGGAATATTCATCAGCATGTGAATCCATGCCAGACTCCATGCTGGAGAAGGAACAAGTTACTTACCTGTAACTGTTGTTCTCCAGCATTGGTCTGGCATCGATTCACATGCTCATGAATATTCCCCGTCGTCAGGCTGGGAAACCTCGGTATAGAAAAAAATCAGTATCAGTTTCGTTTCTGATCTGTCTTTCTTAGTAGTAACCAATCACTCGTCTCTGGGTCATACTGCCCCTAGCCAATGACTGCCCTCTCCCTAAGCCCCGCCTCCGGCAGCCATCCTCAGATTTCGTAGCACGTAAAGTGGCTGTATGACCAAGTGAAGAGCCGCAGAGGGGTAGGCGGGAGGGTTCGCATGTGAATCCATGCCAGACCCATGCTGGAGAACAACAGTTACAGGTAAGTAACTTGTTCCTTCTCCAGCATGGGGTCTGGCATGGATTCACATGCTCATGAATGAGAGAATACATAGCAGTACACACATGCACAACCACGGGAGGTGGCAAAGCTCAACATTAAGCAACTCTTACCTCCTCACCAGGCTCACCTTAGGCGAACAGGTTGCGCAGCACTGCTTGGCCGACCCTGGAGTCCCGATCGACGCAGTAGAATCTTGTGAAGGTGTGCGTCGACCTCCACGTCGCAGCCCTGCAGATGTCCAGCATGGGGACACCAGACAGGAACGCCGTGGTAGCAGCGATCGCTCTGGTCGAATGGGCTCTCGGACGGCCGGGCAGCTGTCGGTTTGCCAACTGGTGACAGTGCATGATGCAGCCGGAGAGCCATCTGGAAATGGAAGTCTTCGAGAGAGACTTCCCTTGATTCACAGTCCCAAAGTTCACAAACAGTTGTGACGTCTTCCGAAAACTCTTCGTGCGGTCCACGTAGAACTTCAGCGCTCTAGCTACATCCAGCGAGTGCAAAGTCCTCTCAGCCGGCGACAAAGGCAACAGGAAGAAAACTGGCAACACCAAGGGCTCGTTGAGGTGGAAGTCCGACGGCACCTTGGGCATAACGGATGGGTGTGTCCTCAGCACCACCCTCGTGTCATGAAAAGTCAAGTATTGAGGCTTGCAAGATAGGGCCTGGATCTCTCCCACTCGTCGTGCGGAGGTGATGGCCACGAGGAAAGCGGTCTTCCACGACAGGAACTTCAAAGGTGCCGAATGCATAGGCTCGAATGGGGCCCCCATGAGCTTGGTCAGCACCACATTAAGCTCCCATGCCGGGGCAGGAGCCTTCACCGGCGGGAATGATCGGAATAGTCCCTTCATAAATTCCTTCACCAGGCGATGAGACCACAAGGACGCCCGTCCCGTCGTCCTGGTATATCGGGAGATTGCAGCCAGATGTATATTGATGGAGGCGTGAGCCAGTCCAGCTTTGGCCAGCGACAGTAGGTATGGCAGTACTTGAGGGGCCGTAATCCGCAGAGGGTTAATCTTTTGTGCACGGCACCAGACAGAGAACCTCTTCCATTTATGTCCGTAGCACTTGAGAGTTGAGGACGCCCTGGCCTTTGCAAGAACCTCTCTGCAGTCGGCCGGGATGTCGTACCCTCCAAACTCTAGTGCTGCAGGAGCCAGGCCTGCAAGTTCAGCGACTCCGGGTTGTGGTGAAGAATGGCGCCTCCTTCTCTGGAGAGAAAGTCTGCGTCCGTTGGCAGCTTCACTGGTGGGGACGTTGACAAGTCCAGAAGGTCTGGGAACCAGATCTGCCTCGGCCACGCCGGTGCGACGAGGATCATCCTGCACCGGGACCTCTTGAGCTGGTTGATGAGCCGGAGCAGCAACGGCAGTGGAGGGAACGCATAAAGAAATAGGCCGTCCCAGGGGAACGGGAAAGCATCGCCCATGCTCCTCGGCTGGGGGAACCTGCTGGCGAACCTCCGGCACTTGGAATTCGTCGCCGTCGCGAAGAGATCGATTTGGGGTTCGCCCCATCGTCAGAAGAGTCGATCCACTTGATCCTGGTGTAGTTCCCACTCGTGGCACGAGCGCAGCTCCCTACTGAGTGAGTCGGCGATCGTGTTTTTTATTCCTGCCAGATGAAGAGGCACCAGAAACATCCCTTGGGCGACGCCCAATGCCACAGATCCTGGGCTTCCTTGGATAGGGCCGGGGACCTGGTTCTGCCCTGCTTCCGGATGTAGAACATCGTGGTGGTGTTGTCGGTGAAGATCCTCACCACCTTGCCCTTGAGGGACGGAAGAAAGGACCTGAGGTCCCAGAACACCGCGCGGAGTGCCAAGATGTTGATGTGGAGAGACTTCTCCGGGAGCCAAAGGCCTCTCAAGTGAAGATCTCCGAAGTGTGCTCCCCAACCTTCCAGGGAGGCGTCCGTCGTCACCTGGTGAGCTGGGGTCTGAAAGTCCGTGCCCGCCGACAGATGGGAGCGGGTACCCCACCACCGGATCGCCTGACGGAACGTCTCGTTGAGAGGGATCCTGTCCTCGAAGCTGCCTGTCAACTGGATCCAGCGGGCGTCGAGGAACTCCTGTAAGGGTCTCATCCAAAGCCTGCAAAGGCGCACCAGATAAATGCAGGAGGACATCATCCCGAGGAGGGACTTGATAGATCTTACCCTGGCCATGTCCGTGGCCAGCAGATGCTGCACTTTGCCCAGAATGGTCCTGGTCCTTTCCTGCGACGGCGAGGCCAGCCGCGCCACTGTGTCGAGCTTGGCTCCCAGAAACAGGGCGAATTGCGACGGAACCAGGTGGGGTTTTGGAAAGATGGAGAATCCCAGGTCCGTGAGCAGCTGGACGGTCTTCGCAGTGTGCTCCACGGCGAGCTCCCTTGTCCTTGCCCGGATGAGCCAGTCGTCCAGGTAGGGGTAGACGTGGATCCCCTGTAGGCGCAGCCGCGCCGCCACCAGTGCGAGGCACTTGGTGAACAGCCTGGGTGCCGACTTCAATCCGAACAGGAGGGCTTTGAACTGGTAGTGCCGCCCTTGGACCACGAACCTGAGGAACTTTTGGTGTCTTTTTAGAATGGGGATGTGGAAGTACGCGTCCTCCAAGTCCAATGATGACAGGAAATCGCCCTCCTCCAGCTGTCCCAGCACGTGCTGGAGGGTGACCATACGGAACTTCTGTGCCTTGATGTACTTGTTCAGTCATCGTAGGTCCAGGATGGGGCGCCATCCTCCTGTCTTCTTTTTTACGAGGAAGTACCTTGAGTAAACTCCGGAGCCCTGAAGCCTCTTTGGGACGAGCTCGATGGCACCCTTCTTGAGCATCGCCCTTACTTCCAACAGTAGTCGAGGGACGTGATTTTCCTTCCTGGCCACGGGTGGAACGCGAGGGTACTTCTTCTGAAACTCGAGGGCGTGCCCTTGGGCCAGGGCGTCCAGCACCCAACGGTCGGTGGAGATGGACTCCCACACGCTGACGAACCTCGCCAGCCGGCCTCCCACCGGGGTGCTTCGGCGGGGGCCCGACCCCACGGTTGGTTCAATCTTGTTTGGAGGCAGCCTTGCCTCCTTGACCTCCCTGTCGACGACGACGGGCACCACCTGACTTGCCGCGTCCCCTGTAGGCTTCCTGGGACGAAGATCTTGCAGCTTGGCGGTACGTGGAGGAGCCACTGCCGGATCCCTTGGAGGCACCTTGTTTGCCTCCGGAGCTCCGAAAGGACGGCTGTCGTTGTTGGAGCACTCCCAGTGCCCGGGCAGTCTCTGTCTGTCTTGATGGCCTGAAGGGACTCATCAACCGCCTTCCCAAACAGGTTGTTCCCGTCGAAGGGCATGTCCAAAACCTTGGTTTGTACGTCCTGGCGGAAATCCATGGCCTTGAGCCATCCTCTTCGTCTCAAGCAAACGCTGTTGCCCAACTGACGGAAACCAGTGTCGGCGATGTCCGTTGCCACCGTGATGGCGTGGTCCGAAGCAATCTCCCCCTCCTGTAGGATTTCAAGGGCCTCAGCCCTTTTGGCGTCGGGAAGGAAGTCAAACAGAGGGGCGATTTTGAACCACAACTCCCTGTCGTAGCGGGCTACGATAGCCAGGGCGTTGGCCGCCTTGATAGTCGTCGCTGCAGATGAGATGATCCGTCGTCCCATCGTGTCCAACTTCCTGCCCTCGCCGTCCGGCGGGGAAGTTGATGTCGAGGCTGATGCCCCCCCTCAGCTTTCTTCTTTGCTGCCGCCGAGACGACCGAATCCGGGGTAGGTTGTGCCAGAAGGCACAAGGGGGCAGCGTCGGGGTCCCGGTACTTCTTCTCGTACCGGTCCCTCTTTGCCGGCGCCGTGGCAGGGTTCTTGAGGAGGGCGAGCCCCTCATCCCAGATGTCATCAAGAAGCAGTACGGCGAGGACCGTCTTCCTTTTACCCTCGCGCCGTTGGTAAAGGAACCCTTCTTTCTTCTTTTCTTCTGGGCAGAGCTGAAAAGGCTTGGATGCCCTGGAAATCATGGCATAAAAGGATCCAATCTCGTTGGGCGCGGACGCCCGAGCAGGGGGCGATGGGGGACACGTCCCGTCGTCGCCTCCGTCGTCATCTGTACCTGTCGTAGCCGTGTCCGTGCCTGTATCATCCCCGTGGGTAGTAGACCGGGGGGAAGGCAGAGCAGGCCGCAGAGGTGGGAGAGGTGGCATAGGATGCATCCTCCTCCTCTTATGCGGTGGACTCTCCGAAGGTCCTGGCTCCGGTTCCCCCGTCGGGTCTGGCTCGGGTACCTCCGTCGGGGGACGGGGCAACCATGTCCTTATCTCCGAGCATAAGGACTGAATCGCTGACAAAATGGCCGCCGAGGTGTCCTGCGGCGCCGGAAACGACGGGCGCGAGGGCTCTTGAGGAGCCTCGTCGGCGACACCGTCGCTCTCGTCGTCGCCCTCGTCGGGATCCCTCCCTATGGGCTGGGCCTCTTCCGCGACTTTGATGAGCTCTTCTTCAGAGGTCGTGTCCGTATCCACGATGGCCACACGCCCCTCCCCCACCTTTTCCAACGAGGACTTAGTGGGGGTCTTCTCAATGGGCCTGAAAGACAACTCCCTCCTCGGTGGCAGGGAGACTCTGGGTCCTGAGGGCGCCTCCACTGGTGTAGCCTCCACAGGTGAGCCAGGGCCGTGGCGACATCCTCAATCGAGGTCTTAGCAGGGTGAATTAAGGCCATCGTCACCTTCTGGACGCCTGGGGCCTTCACCTTGGGGGGAGGGTCCGAGCCCCGCTCCCCCTCTGCCGGAATCTTCGAGATCTCTAAAAGCTTCGCCGTGTTCTCGGACTTCCTCTTACCCGAGCCAGAGCGCTGGCTCGTGGTTGATGGCGCCGGGGAGGATGTGCCCTGCCTGGCAGCCAAGGCACCTGACCGTTTGGCGCTCCCGGTGCCCGCGGACTCGCGGTGCTTACCCTTTTGTTGGGCCCCCGTCGCCAGGGCACCCTCAAAGGACTTAGAAGACCGCTCTGACTCGTGTCAAAGGCAGCAGAGAGGTCGAGGAGAAGAACAGAGGAATGCTTGTAACAGGCAGAGCAGAGAGAGTTGAGAACATAAATGAGAGCAGTTTCAGTGGAGTGTAGAGCACGGAAGCCAGATTGGATGGGGGTGGGACGTTAGAAATTCTTTGGAGGTGTAGGTAGAGAGATGAGAATAGACAATGGTGGTAGCACATCTGGAAAATTCACTCCCCACACTTGCAGGGGAGCTCGAGTCTTTTGGGAAGGTGGCCAGTCTCAAAATCAATATGCAAAAATTGAAAATACTAAATCTATCCGTCCTTCCAGAGCAGATGGAGCGGATTTGGTCTTGGACCCAGCGTAAAATGGCACAGGAGGGGATCTCGTACCTGGCAGTAACTATCACCAAGACACGCTGGAAACTGTACAGAGCCAACTACCCACAGATTTAGCAGAAAACCAAATCAGACCTGCAGAAGTTGAGTACTCTTACAGTCTCATGGCTAGGGAGGATGACAGCAAAGAAAAAAGGTTGTATTGCTGAGGATTCTATATTCCTTCCAGGCACTTCCAATCCCACTGTCCAAATCCTTTAGATCCCTGCACAAAATGATCTTGGTGTATATATGGCAGATTAACCCCCTCGCATTGGGGAGTACCCTGCCGGCACTACGAAACCAAGGGGGCCTGGGACTTCTGCATTTTCAGGAGTACTATGAGGCAGCACAACTTCAGGTGGTGCAGGAATGGTTCTCGGGGGAGGAGGGGCACCCATAAAACGTGGCCAGGTAGGACAGGGCTGTGGCAGGAACACCCATGGCAGGGATTTTATGGCTTGAAAAACTCAAAACCACAAAATGTCCATATTAGTAAAATTGTAGGCCTAGTAGCGGATATCTGGGACTCTGTTGGTGCAGGGACCTTTATCCACTAACCCAGCCCCTTTCACCCCCCTCTTCAACAACCCGCAATTCTCACTGGGTTTGGATCAGGGGTCCTTTCGGGCATGGAGGAAAGCAGGGTGCCTGAAGCTGCGGCACATGAGGCAAGATCAGGAAATGATGTTTGAGACCTGCAAACACAACATGGGGATACGAGAGGAAGAACGGCTTAGCTATTATCAGTTGAGGCATTAGTCAGACCCACATATTAGGACCGCTGCGAGCAGACAGCTGACCCCTTTTAGAAGTTCATTATATCTCAGTCAGGGTCATCCCTTCACAAATATCTAATGGGCAGCCCATCTCCTGCACAGTGGCGGTAAATGAAAAGATGAGACTGCATTGGGCAGCGCAATCTCACAGGATAGGTGGGAGTACCTGTAAGGTAATAAACCTAAGCTAATGTTCTCCATCCAGCTCAGGGAAATGCGGTATAAAATGATGCTACAGTGGCAATATAGACCAGTAAGACTCCATTAAATGTACCCAGGGGTCCCGTCGAGGTGTTGGAAGGTCTGTAAAAACAGATTGGGCTCACACTTGGTGGGACTGTTCAGTTCTCCAACCTTTTTGGCAATGGGTAAAGACTCAGATGAAGGGGATCTTCCCATGTTGTGAAGAACTAGACAGGATATGTATGGGTGGTTTGTGGTGCAACAAACTTGACCAAGGGACAATTAAGGGGTTATATATCATTCTCTTAATAGCGGTATGGCTCGTGATAGCACAGAAATGGAAGCAGAGACATGCGCTGACAGAGTAGGAGTAGTTTCTGAAAGAATGGAGCTTTGTGGCCATGGAGTCGGCAACGTATAACCTGCAAGGGGGATCAGGATGCGTTCCAGCGGGATTGGGGCCAAGTGCTGTTGTATCTTCAAAGTGACTATAACGTACAGTGCTGTCCCAACAGACTGTGGACATTGGACATAGTATACGGTAATGATGACCACTGTGAAAATATTGAAATCATTTATCAGTCACTCTGGTGGCGGGCGGGGCAAGGACTTGGAGGATACATGGGGGGCTGTGTTGTAATTTTACTTACTATGCAAAATGTATAAAAACACATTTAAAAAAAGGAAAAATAATCCACAAATCAAGCAAAACGTACTTGGGGTCTCAAAGGTGAGAGTTTTAGCATACATATGAACATCTAACCCAACAAGTAGTCAAACAAAAACAAAAACTGACATGATGCAGACATTCAGATGCTCATTTGTCAGGAAACTACTATAGAAAAACTGAAACATGAATTTGCTGTGCTTACCGATTACTCGTATTGGAAAATTGAATGCTGTCAACCTTGTCCTACAAAGAAAATCCATTATTAGCTTAACAATTTAACCAAAACAGTAAAAATAATTCAAATAGATTCATAGATTAAATGTTACGGAACATCATTTACAGTATGAAACTCCAACTCCGATATCTTCTCAGGCTGACCTGATCCAAAGAAATAAACCCTAATGATGTGATCTGTGCTCCCTGTTGCCAACAACATTCCACCTAAGGAGAGTAAAAACAGAGAATTAGGTTACGGAATAATATTCTCTCTGCTTAAGCGTAACAGATCATTTTGAATGAAGAACATTATTCACCAATAATATCTTTGCAGCTTGCATCAGTTTTAAGGCCATTTACCCGGGCTATTATAACTTGCTTACTAAAGCAAGTTAGGCGTTGGTAGGACAAAATCAGTAATGGGATCCATATATGGCAACATATACACATTAACCAGAATGCTCCTTCTAGGTTACTCCCTTGTCAGAAGGTTCATTTTCATGTGTGGGTGGGATATATTACTCACCGTAATCCTATTTCTGATGCTTGTATCTGCTTAGATTCACATGATTTTCATAGGCCGACATCTAGTGGAAGCTGCATAGTATTGCACATTAAGTTTTTCGAATCAGCCCAAGGTAATACACTGGTAAGCATAGCACACTTACCCACTTGGGGTTATGAAACCCCAATAGATGTACTGAGAAAATAGATTTAAAGAGACTACAAACACAGTTTCTCTATTTATTTGTAGGGAGAATATGTAAGCTGGGTGACTATTGAAAGACCCAAAGAGAGAGAGAGAGAGAGAGAGAAGAAAAACATTGGTAAGAACGCCAGTATGTAAAACAAACATTTAAGTTCTTGCTCAATGGATAGAGAAAAAGTGAGTTATGATTCCCCATTTCTATATTTCCCCTTTTAGAGTGCCTTAAGGGTATAAGATGATTGAAGAAAGAAAGAGAGACAAACTCATCTAGCAACAAGACGGAGACTCAGACGCAAATCATTATGTTACCTTTTCTAACCAAAAACCTTGACTAGCTATGTCGGGGCTAAGTCCTGAAGAAAGCGGATACACGGACAGAGATCCAGCTGAAACCAGTCAACCAAAGTAGTGGTTCAGGGGGATTACCAGAACCCCCGAGACTTACAGATAGTTGGCAAGCTCGGTGAAAATACATCACTCTTTTTAGCAGATTAACTCTGAAAACATTCTTTGTGGAAGTAGAAATACACAAGGAAAATTTTGCTTTTTTAATTTTATAAGACACACAAGGAGGAAGGATAAAAAAATGAATTTCACTTCCTACAGTGTGCGATAGTTTTTAGTTGCTAGTAAAGTAGTGGGAGAGGGAAGGGTTTGTCTCATTTCTATCACCTAACCTAACACCAGCGCTGTCTAGGGAGACTGCATCTAACTGAGGGACAGTTAGTCTCTTTTGTACAGGAATATTTAGTGAGCGATAGGCTACTATAGATGTAGAAGCTATGAATAACTAACTTAAAGAATTTCTGTTTGTATTGTGTGAAAAAGTACAGGGCTGCAGGCAGAGATTGCTGCGCCTAGATGTGTGTGGTATTTAAAAGTAAAAAAAAGTAAACCACTTCCACCCGCCATTTAAAGTACTGGGGCAACAAACATGTTTTACATGAGAAAGTAGTAAAAGGGTCTACTTAGGTAACACCCCAGCCCTCCACATAAAATGGGGTGTGCTGGATCTACAAAGATAAAAAGGTCAAAAAGGGCAATTTTGTTAGGAAAGATTTCATAAATTGTATGCAATTTTCATTCCATGTGTCAACCCCCAAACATTTTGCTGCTGTTTAGACACCATTAACTGACGTTGCCAGAGAAGCACAGCCTTCAGCTGCACTCCTCTGGGCTTTCGCTCACTTTTTATGGCGAAACTGACATGCCCTTAAAACAGTCAGTAATGAGAGACTTTTTCTCCCCTTAGTCCTTTCCTCATGTTGCAGCTTTTGTGCAACATGTAACAAGTGTGGAATGTATCTTACCATACAGCACACTTGGGTCTCTAGTCATTTCCAAAGGCCCTAGAAACTCTCACTGGACTTTTTATGAACTGTGCAGATATGTCATGGACAGGACTGGTGGCAGCTATCGTTTTGCATTATTTTGAACCCTTTTCTACCGTGTTAACCGCGTGTCGCAGCCTGGCCCCAAAATGGCCATGCCACAAGGTTCTTTGTCCTGTCCTTTGGCCATCTTGCTCCTTCACCTTCCCCAGGTCGAGCCGACCCGGGTCAGTCCTTATTTGGTCATGCACTTTCCCGCAAATCCCAATGCTTTTGCAGGCTTCTGCATGCCTTGTGTGCGCCTCCAGGATGTGGGCTGGAATGTCTGATCCCAATACACATCCTGGGTGGCAGAGAGTCTGGAGTGCCCTGAATGCCTGGGACCACCGTGGTCCGTGATTGGTCCACATATGGAGTGTGTGTTTGTGAGCAGATCTCCCATTGGGTCCTCTCCGTTTTAGTGCAAAGGGAACTTTGGATAAGAGGAGGTTGAAAACACCACTACCAGGTCGATCTCCTGAGTTCACACCGAACAAAGGATAGGAGCCAAGTATCCTGCAACACGAAGCAGAGTCGAGGAACCGCTGGTGACCCGCTGGAAGGTTTGGCACCCTGAGCCCGCTGTCCAGTGGGACCCCTCTGCATCTGGTCATCCTAGAAGGTCTGCAAAGACGCTTCGACCCATTGGAATAGTGGGACCAACTATTCTCGGCACCTTCATCAAACCCTGCAAGTAAGCTTTCTCGGAAGTGTCCCTGTGCCAACCAGTGGGCTGACCAGTTTACCCAGTTGCTTTGCTGTCACCGCCGCTGTTTCGAGGAGGCCCTCGAAAACTTGGTATGCTGCTAGCACTGTACACAGCACCCTCACACCGAAGTCTGAAGTGAGACGAGTGCACCAGGACCGGAGTAAACACGGTTACCGTGTTGCCCTGCAGCGGCAACGACCTATGCAAGTTCGCTGCATTTGTGACCCTCTTGCCCCTGAAGCCTGCTGCAGTGAAACTGGGACGATTCCTCCACCCGGAGCGGAGAAATCGCCACTGTCCCGTTTGGGAATCTTCGCTGTATCTCTGGAACTGAAAGGTGCAGAGACGCCCTTATTGCCGCATTTGAACCAGTGAAGTGGACTGAACTGGCGAAGTTTGGGTCTGCTTGCGTTGGGGACTGGTGAGTACTCCTTACCCCAACCGGTGGCCCCTAGCGCAAGAGCCCATTTTTATGCACGAGTGGCCCATGGGGGCCCCTCTCCTTTCCACAGCTATTGCGAAATAGCGACTCCATCCCTCTCTCGAACTGCCTCAAGTGAAGGGCCTTCTTGAATAGTGGGAACTTGTTCTGCATCGCCTCATCCATCTTTCTGAGCTGCTAGAGACCTTTGAAGAGACCCTATCCTGCCCATTGGCACAAGTGCGTGCATGTATTATTGAGCACAAGGCTCCTATCTTCGTAGGGTTTGGACTGCCTCTTAGTTAGGTGTATTATTGATGTTGAACTGGGCCTAAAGATTGCCTGCACTGCCCGTTTCCTTCCCATCTAGGTTGTCGACATATTTCGTGCATTTAACCCTTTAGACCCCAATGGTGTGTGTGTGTGTGTATATATATATATATATATATATATATATATATATATATATATATATATATATATATATATGGGATACATTACTCACCGTAATCGTATTTCTGATGCTTGTATCTGCTTAGATTCACATGCTGTGCATAGGCCGACATCTAGTGGAAGCTGCGGAGTATTACAGTTTGTTTTTCGAAAGTCGAAAATGGGCGTCGACACAGGCGTGCCAGTAATACTATCCCTAGTGTGACGTCCACTGTACCCAAGATCCCTCACGCGTGTAGGATCCTCAGATTGTATTTTTTCTGACATGAGGAAGCATGAGGAGTAGCGTGAGTACAGATAATCCAAGCAGATAGACAGAAAAGGTAAGACTACAAGCAATCATGCGCCTTCTCTCGGAGGGGAGGAAGGGTGGGTCGCATGTGAATCTAAGCAGATACAAGCATCAGAAATACGATTACGGTGAGTAATGTATCCCTTCTGAGGCTTGTGGAATCTGCTTAGATCACATGCTGTGCATAGATTAGCGAGCAGTACCAGAAGAAGGAGGTGGGATGTGAGAAGGGTCATGAGCAAACAGGTGTCTTAGAACCGCTTGTCCCACTTGTGTATCTGTCTTGGAATGAGTGTCAATGCAGTAATGCTGAGTAAAAGTGTGAATAGAGCTCCAAGTAGCCGCTTTGCAAATGGTGTCGAGGGGAACATTTGCAATGAAAGCCAGAGTGGCACCAATGCCTCTAGTAGAGTGGGCCCTTGGCGTAAAAGGCAGAGTCTTGTCAGAAAGAGAGTAACACAGCTGTATACAGTTGATAATCCACTTCGAGATAGCGCCCTTAGAGACGCGATCCCCCTCTCTGCCTGTAGCTACGGAGACAAACAGTTGATCTGTTTTCCTTAGCGGTCTGGTTTTATTTACATAGTATAGGACCGCCCTACGCACATCTAGGGTGTGTAGTTTCACCTCAGCCGAGCTTTGCGGGTTCTGGAAGAAAGCCGGAAGCTCGATGGACTGGTTTACATGGAACTTGGATATGAATTTAGGTGAGAACCTAGGGTGTGTGCGTAAAACCAGTTTGTCCTTGTGGATAGTAAAGAAAGGATCCTGCACTGACAGAGCCTGAATTTCACTGACCCTTCTTATGGAGGTAATGGCTACTAAGAAGGCCGTTTTATAAGTCAGGTGTTTGAGACTACTTTTATGCATGGGTTCGAATGGGGGTCCCATGAGCTTAGCTAGCACCACGTTGAGGTCCCATCCTGGCGGTGGGTTCGAAATAGGAGGGTGAAGTCTCTTTACTCCTTCCATGAAGGCTTTAACCACTGGTACTTTCCACCACGAGACCTTGTTATGGGATGTGGTGTAAGCCGAGAGGGCTGCCAGGTGTACTTTCAGCGAGTTAAAAACCAACCCTGCATCCAGCAGGTGGAGCATGTATGTCACAACGTTGGAAGGAGTGCAATCAACCGGGTTGATTTGTTTATTCTGGCACCAGATAACGAATCTTTTCCACTTATCAAAGTAACAGTGCCTTGTATTTGGTTTCCTGGACTCCTTTAGAATGTCCATACACCTCTGTGGTAATTTGAGATGTCCAAACTCTATGACTTCAGGAGCCATGCTGCTAGGTTCATAGAGTTGGGTTCCTGATGCACTGTTTGACCCTGTTGCTGGGACAGTAGGTTGTACCAGGCTGGGAGTCTGATGGGTTCGCACACCGCCATCCTGCGTAGGTGTGGAAACCATGGTTGTCTCGCCCACATGGGAGCAACTAGGATGAGCGTCATAGATTCCTTGTTCATCTTGTACACCACCTTCCTGATGAGAGGAGTTGGTGGAAAAGCGTACGCAAACATCCCTGACCAGTTCATCCACAGGGCATTCCCTTGGGAGTCCGGCTGGGGGAACCTGGATGCAAATCCTGGGCATTGTTTGTTTTCGCTTGTGGCGAATAGGTCTATAGTGGGGAAACCCCACTGAGAGAAGAGATCTTCTACTACGTCTCTGTGAAGGACCCATTCGTGTTCTTCTGGGAGGGAGTTTCTGCTTAGAGCATCCGCTAGGGAATTGAGCTCCCCTGGAACATGTTGCGATGACAGGAAGATGTTCCGTCTGAGTGCCCATATCCATATTTTCTGGGCAAGCTTGGACAGATTTGGCGAACGAGTCCCCCCTTGCTTGTTCAGATAGAACATGGCTGTCGTGCTGTCCGTCCTGATCTGCACCGACAAGTTCAGTAGATGGGGCTCGAACGCCCTTAGCGCTCGGAATACTGCCAGAAGCTCTAGCAGATTGATGTGGTTCTTGGCTACTGAGTGAGACCAGAGACCCTGAGCTGTGTGGTGGAGATGGTGAGCTCCCCACCCAGTCAGGCATGCATCTGTAGTCACCACGGCTTGTACTTCGGGATCGTAAAAGGGTTTCCCCTTTGCGAGATTCTCTCTTGTCCACCAGTGTAGGCTCTGTACGAGTGTTGGCGAAACGACCACTAGATCGTCCCAATGACCACTTGCCTGAGACCACTGTTTCGCCAACCATTCCTGCATGGGACGCATGCGCAGACGCGCGTGGGGGACCAGGTAAATGCATGACGCCATCATGCCCAGTAACCGCATAGCTTTGCGTACTGTTATCTGTTGACCTGACTGATAATGCGGAATTTGCAGAAGTATATTCCGAATTCTCTCTTCCGAAGGGAAGGTCAATCCTTTCTGAGTATCTAGGATAGCTCCTAGAAACTGTTTTGAGGTGCTTGGCACCAGACTTGACTTTTTCTCGTTGATGGAGAAGCCTAATTCGTGGAGGAGGTCGATAGTCCTCTGAATGTTTGACCTGCAAATTCCTGGGGTTTCCCCCGTTATGAGCCAGTCGTCCAGATAAGGGTACACCGGGATTGCTTCCCTGCGTAGGTGTGCAGCCGCCACCGCCAGTACCTTGGTGAATACCCTTGGTGCTGAAGCTATCCCGAAGGGCAGTACCTTGAATTGGTAGTGGCGACTGTCCACCTTGAAGCGCAAGTACTTTTTGTGCGCTGGGAGCATGGAAATATGAAAATAAGCATCTTTCATATCCAAGGTTGCCATGTAATCCCCCTTTTTTAGGAGGGGGATTACCTCTTGTAGCGTGGTCATACGGAATTTTTGGGGCTTGACATATTTGTTGGCAGGCCGTAAGTCCAATACTGGGCGCATTGTCAAATCTTTCTTTGGCACAAGGAAGTAAGTTGAATAGATACCCTTGTTTACCTGGTGTCCTGGGACGAGTTCTATCGCGTCCTTTTCTAGCAGAATGGCGATCTCCTCGAGAAGGATCCTTTGATGCTCTAGGGAGTGCACTCTTTGTCGTGGAGGATGATTCCGGGGACGCTGCAGTAGTTCTATACAATATCCTGCGGATACTGTTGACAGCACCCATCTGTCTGAGGTGATCCCTTCCCAAGCCTGGGTGAAGGTGGAAATGCGTCCCCCTACTGGGGTTGCGTGGCAAGGGACCCTGAACTGAGCGTCACTGTTTTGGTGGAGGCGTGCCCCCGCCCTTGTTGGGGCTGCCTCTGCCTCTTCCACGACCTCTCTTGTTACCCCTGCCGTAACTCTGGGTAGACTGCTGGTTGTTATTCCATTGTGTACCTTGTCCCTGGGCATAGTTGCCTCTTTGTGAATTTTGGCCGCGTGGGCGACGAAAATTATTGTTCCCCCTCTGGTTAGGGGGTTTGTTGGTAAGCTGGCCAAGGGATTTGAGAGTCTCATATTCATCTTTGGCATTTTTAAGTGCGTCTTCGACCGCTTTCCCAAACAATAGGTCGGGTTCCACTGGCTTGTCTATTAAAGAAGCCTGGGTTTCTGTCTTGAATCCCGACTGCCGTAACCACGCATGTCTCTTGATAACAGTACCTTCTGCTATCAATCTCCCTGCGTTGTCAGCGGCGTCGAAAGTTGCTTTTAAAATGCAACCAGACACGGCTCTCCCCTCTGCCGAGATCCGAGCCAGCTGGCCCTTTAACGGTTCTGGAGCAGAGGCAATGAGCGCCGCGACTTCTTCCCATTGATGGCAATTGTAACTAGCCAACAGGGTGGTGGAATTCGCAATCCTTGCTTGGTAGGCGGACGTTGAGGCTACCTTTCTGCCAAACCCGTAAAGTTTTTTGCTCTCCTTGTCGGGAGGAGCTTCTGATGAAGATAAGGGCGTGCCAGCCCTCTTTCTAGTGTTGGTCACCACTAGGGAATCTGGTTTAAGATGTCCCTTTATATACAGAGGGTCAGACTGGGCTGCCCGGAAAATCTTTTCAATTCTGGGGTTGACAGCTCTGGTGAGGTTAGGATTCACCAGGGAAGGATCTATTCTTCGTTGGATGGATTTGAGGATAGGGATGGTCTGAGCGACCGGTCTTCTCTCTCCTACAAACTCCTCCGCGAAGTCCCTTTCTTCCTGTACACCGTGGGTGTCGATGTGGAAGTGTTCCGCTGCTCGAGCGAGAACCTCGTTAAGGAGGGGCTGGTTATCAACTGGAGAGTCAGTAACTGGGGCTTCGCTTTGTACTGGGGAATCTACTCTGTAAATTTCCTGCTCATCTTCTCCCTCCTCCAGGTCCTCATCCTCTGCATAGTAATCTGTCCCGGTTTGTTCTTCCATAAATGCAAACTCCTGGTCCTCTTCAGGGAAAACTTGTCCCTGATAACTGGGGAGTGGAGTAGAATATGGAGTGGAGTAAGGCTGAACCTTGAAGGGTTCAGGTCTTTCGACCCGGGGCTCTTTACTTAGCGGGATAGGATCGGAGGAGCCTGAGGGTGTGGCCCCTTGAGGGTTATATGAAAGAAAGTGTTCTGGGTTCTTATCATAAAAATCAGCCAAGGAAGACATCCTAGACATAACCCTGTCTATGTCTTCACTGGACCATTCCCTGGAACAGGGTATTACTTTAGCAGGTGATTTATTTTCAAGGGTAGACTTGTGTTTGCTTGTCTGCTTAGGCTTTACAGGGGTGGAAGGCTGTGCTTTCCGCTGTTTCCCCCCTTCTCCGTGCGTGGAAAAATGTTTTCCCTGTCCCTTGGGGGCCCCAGAGACTTTCGACGCCTGGCGTCGAGGGTCTGGAGAGGTATCTGTGTGCTTCGGGCGTGGGGCCTCACTGATGTTAACCGCGGTCTCGGTATCTTGGAGCGCGGCCTGGGGGTGGAAGTCGTCTTCGTCTCCCGACGATCGAACTTCCGTTAGTGTGTGTAGCGAGGCACTCTTGGCAAGAGTGGATGATTGCCTTGCGTCGTGAGGCGATCTCGATCGAGAGCGCCCAGAGGACACCGAGTCGGACCGTTCTTTTTGTGCCTCTTTCCGGGAAGTCGACGTCGTCGAGGTCCGGTTGGTCTTAGTGTGTTTAGTGTGTGTTAGGTGTGTAGCGCTTGCGTCGCCGGGGGTCTTCCCCATAGCCGCCTTGCCGGACGACCTTCCGAGGTCGGGGACCTGCGCTCGTCGGCTGTCTTTCGACGCCGTAATGCCCTCGCCGTCCGAAAGTACGGCGTCGCTGCCATCGCTGAAGGCGCCCTCCGCTGCCATGGCCTCCTGCCTGGCGTGGTGGGCCCAACGCTTTGTCGAACGGTCCTTAAGTGTCTTAGGTTTAAACCTACTACACGCTCTGCAGTTCGCTTCGGGGTGATCCCTCGGCAAGCAGAGATTGCACGTGGCGTGCCTGTCGACCCAAGGGTATTTGCGATTGCACTTGGGGCAGAATTGAAAAGGGGTACCCTCCATACGCACCTTAAGGCAGCGGGCTGCTAAGTGTAGGAATATATATAAATGTAACTATATATCAAGAGTGAAGAGTATGCACCACCCCCCACTCTCCCTACTTGTAAGGGCCGAGGCCAGCGGCCTACTAGGCCCGGGCCGAGGCCAGCGGCCTACCGAGGTTGAGGGTCGACGTTGGGGTGGGGAAGGGAATGAATAAGAATTAAAATTATAATAACAGCAAAAGTATGGCTAAGGCCAGGGAACTCCGCAAGATGCTTCCGACCAGTATGGCGGAAAAAAACAATCTGAGGATCCTACACGCGTGAGGGATCTTGGGTACAGTGGACGTCACACTAGGGATAGTATTACTGGCACGCCTGTGTCGACGCCCATTTTCGACTTTCGAAAAACAAACTGTAATACTCCGCAGCTTCCACTAGATGTCGGCCTATGCACAGCATGTGATCTAAGCAGATTCCACAAGCCTCAGAAATATATATATATAGTATTGAGTGTGATGTATTGGTTTACGTAGTGTTACTGGGATTCTTTTACTATGGTCCATGTTGCAAAGGCCTTGTAATAAATGTGTCTATATTTTTGATATAATCCCAGTCTGGAGTAATTTGTAAGTGTCCTCGCTCTGTGTGCTCATTGAGGTCCTTCAGTCACCCTCGCCCCTCCTGAGACTTAGTCTTGACCACCTGCCATAGTTACCCTGATATTGGTCTGGCTTGTCCAGAGGTTACCCTGTTCCAGGAAACTAGGATGGCCTTCTGAACCTCTGCCCCTCCAGGTCAGAGTTCAGAAATCCTTCTTAACACATTTCAACTTACTATTCTTGGGAACGGTAATTCATCCAAGAAAAGGTATTTAAAGCTTAAGAGAAATCCAAAGGACTTCTCAGTGACACTGCACTGAAGGGGCTGTGTGTCACTATACAAAAAGCAGATGCCTATGGAGTTTGTCAAACTCCAAAATCAGTGAAAACAAAATCCAAATCAGGGAAAAACACTTGAGTGTGAAAAAGGTTGCAGTCAATCAGGAGTTAAAATTAAAAAGTCCTAAGTCAAGCAAAAGAGCTGCGGGTCGCCAAGATTGAAGGGAATTAGCAGACTGCAGGGGCGTACCCCGCTCAACATACTATACAGAATAGCGAGCATGGGGTTGCGGGGGAAACAGCTGCAGCTGCCTGAAAAAATAAAATAAATTGAAAAAAAAAAGAAAAAAGGCCCCTGCGACACTGGTTCCAGATCACAGAAGTTAAAGGGAACTGGCGCCACAGGTACACAGCGCGTCTTCAAAGGTTAAGTAGGTTGTGGTTATGTTGGGGGTGTGTCGTGGTTGTGGTGTACGTTTGTAGGGGTTTGCAATGCATGTTTGCATAGGAAATGTATGAACCTTTTGTGGTGCGTACATTTCTCATGCAAACTTTTCCATCGCAGACTTTTCCGTGACAAAAAAAATCACGCAGATCCATATAAACCTTGGGACAGCCTGAAAGACTTCCCTGTGCCACTGCACTGAGGGTGCTGTGTTAGACAAATGAAACGATGTTGCCTCATGGAGTGGGTTAGACTCCATAACCAAAGAAAACATAAGAGTAAAAACACATTCAAAATACATGAGAGAGTGGGGAAAAGGGTCACACTCTCCAGGTAAAAAAATCAAGTCCTCAAAATCCAGAAAAGGTGCTGGGAGTCTGTAGGGTGAAGGGAATTAGCAAGTTTTTGAGAATTCTCCCTAACAGTCTCCTCAAGACTTTACCATGGGCCATTTGCCTGAAGCCCGACTCCACTATGTCAACAGCCGTGTCGATCATATGGTCGGAGGTCCCCTCACCATCCAATATGATTGCTTTGGCCTCCTCTTGCAGATCCGCAGATAAGTGCTTGGTCAGTTTGGACATACGGAGCCACAGCTCACGGTCTAGCCGTGCAGTCATGGCAACAGCGTTTCCAGCTCTAATGGTTAGAGAGGCCGACGATGATACCTTCCGGCCCATAGCTTCAAATTTACGCCCTTCTTTGTCAGGTGGAGCTGAAAGCGGCGATGATGGATTAGCCAATCTTTTCCTGGCTGCAACTGTTATGACAGAATCCGGTTTGGTATGCCCACTTAGGCATAATGGTGCAGTGTCCGGTGCCTTATACTTCTCCGGTCTTCAAACAAGGGCCGGTGTGGACAATGGCGTAGCCAAGTTCTTCGCTCCAGTGCCCCATATTGTGTCCAAAAGGGGAATAGTAGTGACTGTCCTTTTACGTTTGTCTGTATGTACATAGAGGACTGATCATTGGGTGGTGATCGCTAGATCATTGGGTGGTGAAGCGTCTCCTGGAGAATCCTCCTTCGGTTTTTCTACAACGTAATTGTCCCACTTGCTCTGCGTGTCTGGCTCCTGGGTAATCTCCCCTTCTTCAGGGTCTGAAAAATCCCTGAAAGGATCTTCCTGCCAGTCGGAAACGGATGCTGTGAATGGAATCATCGTGGGGTACCTTGTGGGTGGTCTTGGTGTAGGTGAGGATCTAGGAGGGGAGACCCTTGTCGGTGAAGCACCGAGCGCCCTGCTTCTGGACCTGCGGGGAGGTTCCAGTGAGCTTGCTCTATTCTGAGGTCTGCTCCTGTTAGGAGAGCTCCTTGGAGAGTTATGGGGTGGTGAAAACTGCCTTCGAGGAGATCTTTCCATCGGTGTAGAGGAATGATGCCTTTGTCTCGGACGCCTATTAAATTCATCAATTATCCTCTGCATTGAAAGCATGAGTTCTGGATCATATGGGTCTGTGGGCTCCTCTGGTGTGGGATGTCACGGAGGACTGTTCTCCTTGTGAGGATCGGTTGCTCAGGAATGAGTCTGAAATCCTCCTGTAGGATGATTTTAGGAAGTTCTGCCATTTCTTTTAAGGGAGACAGTTGGGATCCTATTGGCAGATTGAAGGCTTCCAGTGTATGGGGGTCTGTGTCCATTGGTTTGAACAGCTTGCTTTCCTTGGAAGGCGTGTTTGAGATATCCGTGGACGGTGCCTTGGACTTATTCTTTTCCGTCGACGAGTAGTCAACTGTCGTTGACTGTGCTTTCGTCGACGGTGGTTTGGGTGGCGTCGACAAGGACTTCATGAACGACGAAGGTTTAGTGGACAGGTGGTGCTCCTTCTCCATCGACGATAGCTTAGTTGACGAGTGGTGAGATTCTTCCGTCGATGATTGCTTAGATGTGGTCGATTTCGACGACGATGACTTAGTCTAGGACGAGGAGGTTTGGAGCATTGTCGTTGATGTCTTGGGTTTCGTCAACGGCTTCCTCGTCGACTGGCCTGCATCGCCGGTGCTGCTCGTAGACTGGGTTTTGATGACGACCCCCTACCCCCCCGGCCCTCCTGGAATTTTCGAAAAACGTCTTACCTTTGGAGGAGGTTTTCTCAGTGTGCTTTTTCTTTTGGCCTCCAGAACCAATGGAAGGTTTCAATTCTGCCTTTTTCTTGCTCCTATGTGAAGGGGAGGAGCTTCTTTCCACAGGGGAGGCCCTTCTATTTGAAGTTTGCCTCTCTGAAGGCTTCATAGATAGTACAGGGGCTGACTTAGATGACTCTTCATCAGAAGAGTGTCCTCTAGATTCCAAATGTAGAAGGAGTCTTCTATGCCTGTCCTGGAGAGTTTTGTTAGAAAAAGTCTTACCAATATCACATTTGTGAATGTCATGTGGATAGAGACAGTATATGCACTGCTCACGAGGGTCTTTCATGTAGACCAGTTTCTTCTTGCATCTCACACAGTCCCTGAAAAGGGAAGGTTTCTTGGTAGTAGGTTCCTCTGACATGGTGTGAAGAGAGAATTCACTCAAATTTCGAGTGAAAACAAGTGTATTCTGAACCCAGAAACACTGTGCAGGGAGCATTTGATCAGATCATTAAGGTAAAGCTGTTTTCTGAGATTTTTTTTTAGTTAACAGCAAAGAAAAATCAAAAAGATCAGAGAGCTGAGGATTCCCTCTAGTCTGTTAGACTGCAGTGAAAGATCTGAAGATGGCTGCCTGGGGCAGAGCTTAAACCCTGCCACCTCATTGGTTAGTGCCATAAAGGAACAAAGTGAGGTGGAGGGACTACACAATTAAGTGGCTCATAGGCTTTAATGGGCAATCTACATTGTGTTTTCTATGGAAATAATGTATATATATTTAATTTTTAAAAATTCTTTAAATCACTGAGGATTCTCAGTCTGACGATGGGGAATATTCGAGCATCTGAATCTATTAAAGAGCCAATGCTGGAGAAGCTCAGAAACTCTACCCACCCTCCCTTTTCCGACACAAACACTTTTGCGCACCAAAAAAGACAACAGACAAAAACCAAAGTTGTTTACCTGACATGTCCCAGCACAAACGTCAGGCAAAGTAAGGCAATTGACCAGGATCACACACACACCCGACGGCCCTTTCCCTTCCCCACGGGGATAAATAGCAGAGCATGAGAGCACAATACAAGCAAGGCAGACAGCACGACGAGACAGCTATCCAGGCAAGGCAGTTCAAGCAGAGGAGAAAGGCAGCAAGAACCTAAAGGTTGACGAAGAGAGAAGCAACCTTGTCCTTTCCGACCCAGACCCACAAGACCTTCGTGGAAGGAATCGTAAGACCGCGAACAATAGCCCAAATGTGTTGCAGCAGATGTCAACGGTACACAGAGTGCCTATGCTGATAAGTAGGAAATGGGGAGACGCCTGCTACCATGGTACCGGCCTTGACTCCAGATATTCTGAAAAGCCAAGCGATTTATCACAGCCAGTGATTCGAAGGGGAACCGATAAAGAAACCGAACTGTGTTGAATGAAAGTCACAAACAGGAAAGTTAAAAAAAAAAACTGTAAATTGTTAAGGGAAGACCAGCTGCAGAGGGGTCTAGCACCACGTGGGTGCTCACTCGAGAGACTGTTGATCCCACGTTGAATGAAACTATTGATACCAGAAGGCCCTATGGGACCCACTAGGAAAAGGTCAAAGTGGTCATACAAGGGTCTAGCAAAATCCCTGTACAGTCAAAAGTCTTTGACCGACAAACCATTGAGAACGCAAGGGAAGTGAATCCCGCATCAGAAGAAAGTAAAAGGAATTGTGAAATGGCAAGAGTGAACCCAACGGAGGGATGCTAATAAAAAGAGGGGCAAAGTCTAAAGTCCCAAGGAACAGTGTGTTGACAAATGTGAACCCGACCAGAGGGATGTCTATGGTTAACTGTTTAAAAAGACATTAAGATTTGTGAGTGCCAAAAGAGAAACTGATTTGTGAAAAGCCATAGTGAACCAGATGGAGGAAGGCAAACAGTCGAGAAGGGTCTGAGCCCGGAAGAGGGGGATTCAGGGTGAAGGCATCACCCAACATACATTTGAAAGGAACTTTTTGTTTGTTACTTTAGGAGGCCATCAGGTCCTCGGAGGCAAGAGACATTTTGTGAAAAGAGACAACCACCGACGGCCCAGACATCTAAAGCGAAATGGTCGCCTCGTGCTGGAAAAGCTCAAGCATGTGCTGTGCTCAGGAGTCCCACCATGTCCCGGCCTCAAAACGTGGAGAAGGGAGAACCCTGGCTACCGCATCCCGACTTTATTTGTGAACACTTCTTTCTTTTTGGTAACCCTATCCCACACTCTTTTTGTTATTTAGTTGTATGGATTGGCAATTTGTTTTGTACATCTTATGTTATATTTATTTCTAAAGCGCACGTACACCCGGAGGTATCTTGGCACCAAGTGACGCAGAAAAGCAGCAATAGTTTAGGAGAACCTAATAAAGATAGGTCTTTAAGGCATGGTGAAAGGACAAATGGTTGTCAACCACACAAAGCGACAGTGGGAGACTGTTCCAGGTTTTGGCTGCAATAACAGAAAAGGCACGTCCGCCAGTACGAGAGAGTCTGACTCGAGGGATGAAAATCAGAAGAGCAGACAGAGCGCAAAGGGCGAGAATTTAGTTTGGATATATTCTGCACCCTGCTTGTAGAAGGCACGGTGCACAATGCACATAGATTTAAAAAGAAGTCGCTTCTCGATAGGCAGCCAGTGCAGTTGCCTAGCGAGCGGGGTTCTGTGGGCTCGAAAAGGTGGTTGAATGAAAGCCCAGAGAGCAGCATTTTGAAGCAGCTGGAGGCGGTTGATAAGGTAGCCTGGTTGACCCAAGTAGAGGGAATTACAATAGTCAGTGGTGCTCAGCACTAAGGCAGCTACCACAGGGGCCTGATATTTTGTCGGAACAAAAACGGAGCACCTTACGCAGATTGAACTGTCCAGACCTGCATACGGCGCCCACTTTGGGTGCCATGGATAAAGAGGCCTAGAGTGCCACGCCAAGATTTTTTACTGTAGCAGCCGGTGTGGGGCAGGTGCCTAAAGAAACGGGCCAAAACTCTGGGGTCCAAAAGAAAAGAGGGCAGGAGGTGCCAACACCTCTGTCTTGGACCAGTTGAGCTTCAACCAGTTTGCAGGCATCCAGGAGCCGATATCTTCCAGACAGCTCCTAAACCGAGTCCGGGGCGGAAGCCAGATTGAAAGGGATCAAAGAACCCAGAAGATTCAAGAAATGGAGAATAGGGGAGATCAAGGCCTCGAGAACCTTCATAGAGAAGGGAAGCAAGGAAATAGGTTGAAAGTTAGTCATTACCTCAGAATCAAGGGATGGCCTTCAGGGAAGTAGCAGCAAGTAAGTGCCTTCGCCATTCCCTATTTTGTAACTGGTCCTTTTTTGACTAAAGAGTGCACGAAAACTAAGGTCCATAAAGTAATGGAATCAACTAAGTCAGTTTACGATCTGAGGAGCGGCTTTAAAAGGTGGCGCTCTGTCACAAACCTAATTTTTGGATGCTTTGGCAGAGGTTAGTTTGGCATAAGAGTTGCCACTGCCTATGTCCCCTGTGGACACAGGCGATACTGGAGCAGCAACTAATGACAATAGTATGTTATCCCTGGATGAGCCTGCCAGCACTGAAGTGCTTGTTTCACAAAAAGTGACTCACTCAGTTTCTAGGGTTATTACAGACTACTTTTCATCCATACAGAAGGGAGTCTCACATGATCAACAGCAACCTGGTGCATCAGGGCTCGGTTTATGGGTGGAATTGGCCACACAAATCGATTATTCCCACCCTTCGCGGGCCAAGCAGAGGGAAACACTGCCCCTGGAACCTGCAGGGGGGGGGGGGGCAGAAAGACAGCTTGGTGGTTGGTTCTTCACAAGGCACTAATGCCTTCTTTTCAAACACTCCCCTGGATATTCTTGGAAGCACTGGACTCAGACTCAGATTCTTGTCAAAGATCATACACATCCACGCCAGCTCCTGCTCAGCACAAGAGACTTTCACTTTTGATCAAAAATATTGATAAAGTAGTATGTGACTCATTAATGCAAGAAACAAATCAAATTTTCAAGTGCATTATTACATTTATTTGTAGATCTACAACAGAAGTTAAATCCCAGGGGTCCCTTCTGTATTTGATATTGGTAAAATTAACTGAGATTAAAATTCTGCCTGCTCTTGATGTTTGTGCACTTGTCCACTCAGGAAATTTAGTCTCTCCTGGTTTGGGACAAGCAATACATTGCCTATGTATGGTAGAGGCAGCTTTAACAACTTCAAAGAAGGTGCCTGTGACTACCCTGCCACCTTCACTAGCACAGGGGAAAGTAGTTGCTGCCCCCGCAGTGCAACCCGGCCTCCACAAGAAGTGTTTGGAAAAGTCAAAAAGACCGTATTTCATAAAGAAAACAAAAAACAAAACATTTCTAAAACAAATATGTTAGGTAGAGTTTGTATGCAGTACCCTTTGGGACCACCACACACAACTAAGACTACAGGTGTAAGCAAAACCAACATTTGGTATAAGTCTGTACTACACAGCTTTTGGTAGCAGAGCAAAGCAGCCAGGCTTATCTCAAGAGGGAATGTGAGCTTGTAATGAGGTTACACAAAGGTCTACAATAACAAGTATTCAAATGGAATTACACTGAAGATTTCTTGGTAAAACTCTTATTAATTTATTTCAGTCAGTTAGAAAACATTCAATAGAAGGAGGCAATATATATTGCACACAAATATACTTCAGTATTAGATACTATAAGATTCTGAGGCATTTAACTACTTTGAAGGAGGAGCAAAATGGCATAGGTTAATAAAACAAAGGTTACAAGTATTCTTAGACAGTGCAAATATTTTGAGTTTACCAGAGGAATTGATTCAATGCAATAGGTTAGGCCAAAGTCAATGGGCTAAAGTCTTGTATAGGCTAAAGCAGTTCTGGTAGTTAACGGAAAAGTCTTTGCCAAAGTTCTCAGAAGTAGTTTAGAAAAGAAAGAATCATGTTGGGTCACAAGCTGATTAGGCCTGCAAGTTGGGAAAGTTTCAACTACTTTCACGCGAGAGGCAAGTACTCTGTCTCGTTTCAAAGTACCTTTACAATTGAAGAAAAAGATGCAGCTGAAGACTTCTGTTCCTGGCAGTTCCTACAGATCTCGCTGTTCCTGGGCCTCAGTCGTGGGGACAAGAGGGAGGTCGTCGGAGGGACACCTGCACCGCACGGGGTCTGGTCCAAAAGCTGGCAAATGACACTTCTTCGATTCCGGTAGCTGTACACAAGCACACAAACTGGTGTCCCTCTCCTTGGTTATTCGGTTTCCTGCAACACTCTGAGGAAAATACAACCAGCTCCATGAATGGTATCCAGGTGGCTTAGTGTTGAGTTGATTGGTTCCACCAACTCAAAGGGAGAAGTCGTCCTTGCAGGGCTTCTCTGTTTAGATGAATTTACGATTCGAACCTGCAGCAGGGCTTCACTGGGCAAACCAATGGTCCAGGAGTTGCAGCAGCCGTCCTTTTCAAGCTCGTCTTCGGTTCTTTCGTTCCAGTGGTTGACTCCGCCTTCCAAGCCAAGAGACTTGCAATTAATCCAGTTTCCTCCCATTCATTCCAGCTTAGCTGTAACTCGCACAGCAGGGTGGCTGTCCTTGCCGGACAGTCAGCCAGCCAATCACGCCAGAGTGCATTTGTGTCTTAGGAGACTAAGCACAGGGCGTTTCGGGCACCTGCCTCACTACCTGCCCACCCCAGACACTCTGGCGCCAGAGGCAGTCTTCAGTCCTGAAGCCTGTCAAAGGCGATGGAACCAAGGGACCAAACCTGGTTTGGCACACAGAGAAACTCTAGAAAGACCTTTCCAAAAAGAAATGGCAAAAAAAGAAGACCGGGACCTGTTTAAACAAAGGGGACTCAGACGCCATCTTGAAAAACATGGCTCCCGCGATTTAACGCTACCGGTGTTCACAGTCGGGAAAAATCATGGTAGTTTGTTGTAAAACCACTACCACCAGCCATTTTGAGAGGAAAGGGTAGAATTTAACTCCTACATGAGTATCTAGACACGGGATACTAAGTAACCCCTCCAGCACTCTATTGTAAGATAGGGTGTGCTGGGTCTAGGAATTTAAAAAGACTAGCAAAGTCAATTTAACTTTACATTCTCTGGGAAACAGTAATTTATGCCAGAGAAGGTATTTAAACCTTGGGAAAGCCTAAAAGGCTTCCCTGTGCCACTGCACTGAGGGTGCTGTGTGACACACATGAAAGGATGATGCCTATGGAGTTGTCTAAAACTCCATAATGAAAGAACACAAGAGTAAAAGACACATCAAAATACATTAGAGAGTGGGAAAAAAGGCTCACACTCTCCAGGTAAAAAAATCAAGTCCTCAAAATACAGCAAAGTTGCTGGGGTCTCTAAGGTGAAGGGAATTAGCACATTCTTGAGAATGATCTCTAAAACACAATAACACTAGCACACAGTCCTTTTTTAAAGTGTTATCTGTGCCTAACAGTTCTGTGGTCGAACCTATGCCCCCTGTTCCTCACAAGCAGTCCCAGAAGCAGTTGGCACTTGTTATTCGTGATGCAAATGATTCTCTGGCTTGTATTGGGGCACAGTCAGAAAAGGGAGATGTGGCAGGACCAGTAATGGAGTTAGAAGGAAGGTCTCTGTCCAGACTATGTGGCCTACTCATAAGCAAACACAATGCTCCGTGAATGTGCTTTGTCCTATGGCCATAAATGCTCCTCAAGTTTTGGAGGGCCCACCTTAATTTAGAAATGACTGGATGTTATCCCGTGGATATTAATACACATACTCACAATTCAGGGTGGAATGGAGGAGGAACAAGTGGCCTATTGCGGGGGGGCTAGAAGTGTGGACTTTTGGGATTCCCAGGGGGCGGGTCACCGCTGTGCTCTCCAAACAATCCAATAAGTTTTAAAACTAAAGTTCTGGATAAGACAGACAATAAGTCTAAGGGTCCAACAGGGTGGCAAATTCGGGTGGACAACCCCAAATACCTCAGATTAGGTCAGTTGTGCTGAATTACACATGTATATTGTAACTACTGTCTGAAGTTCCCTCGCTGTGGGCTATTTCTTCAAGGGACTTGGATCGAGTGGACTTCACTCAGGACAGGACCGACATGGCCGTCGTGGACATTCACTCCAGGATTGTCTTCCACCTAGTCCTGTGGAAGGCCACTGAACGACGTCAGTTTTGTTATGAATTTTCTCTGGTTACCCAAACCTCTAGATTACCTAGTAAACAAGAGCAGCACGTATATGGCTTAAGGTGGAACTTTGATTTACAGATACAGGTCCCCCAGGATCTGACGGATCAGAGACAAGTGAACTGGATTAGTGAAGACAGTCAAGGTGCGGTAGATTCTGATAACTGGTCCTGAGTGGCTGCCCCCCTAAACAACTCTTCTTCCCGTTGGTCTAACTAGCGATACTAATGATTTGAACACTAACCTATTTCAGGATCATTCCTTGGGAACATTTTTAAAGGGGTTTTCAATAATATTACTCCAAGAGACCTGCTTAATTGAGTGTCCCGTGCTCGACAGTTATAGCACCTATGCACAACCTGCTGTGAAGGGCCTTAGTGGGAAGGCCTGCTTGGGGCTTACTTTCACCATTCAAAAGACAGCAGGCATCTCCCCAGACTACTTGGTATTCTCAGACAAGGACTTCTTGGCCGTGCAGGTTTCGATCTTGCTTAGGAGCATCTCCAGAAAACGACTTGTTTTAAACGTGTACTGACATTGACGGGTCTGCCCCATTGAAACCATACTTGCCAACGTATCTATTTGTATTATGAATTACCTAGAAAATGTCGACTGTGGCTTTGTTTAGTTGGGGGTCTTAATTCCTGATGTATGGAAATAGATTTGGTGTGTGGCAACTTGAGCAGCAACATGGGTGATAGGGCCCAGAATACTAAGCTCATCTATTGCAAATAGTCACTCTGCATGAAGGAACTGGTGCTGTATCGGCTCAATGGGGCAGTATTAGGTGACATCCCAGGTCAACCTACATGGTTAGTTGGGGGGTGGAAGAGAGGGCAGAACGATCCACCCTAGGTTATATGTTTGTTAATGAAGCATTGTTTGGCTGTTTTAATACATTTTCTGTTAAATCATGCAAATGGAGTGATCATGAAATGCTAGTTGCTACCTTTGGACTCCCCATGGAAGACAATTATTTTAAATAGGCGTGTGGCTAACCGGGGGTGGGGGGGGGGGGGTTAACTGTATTTGGTGGACTGAGCACAAAGTGGGGGAATTTAATAAAAATGACACCATGCAAACCACAACGTGAGTGGACATTTGATGTGCTCAATTTACTCAACTTTGGGACCTTTATCGATGGTCATTTGAAGGTTTAGCAGAGTGCCCAGCTTTGCTAGGATTAATCCTGCACACTCTTTCAACCACAGGGTTCTTTTGGAGAAACGTAAATGGAGGTCTAAAATTATAGGCATTAAAATGATGTATGGGGGCGATACAGAGCCATTACTGAAAACGAAACCAGTCTACCGCAACTGGATTTGAAATAACCAAGGTCACTTAATGCAGAGGGATGCCGAAGTTATGTTATGCTTGCTTTGCAAAAGTGATACTTTTGGAGAATCTTGAACAATTGTGGAAGATCACATACTGACCTGTTGAATCCATTAGCGAAGCCCTCTGGTTTTCATACTTCTCCACAGTGTTTGGGTCCTAATATGATATTAATGCTAGATTGGCTACTCTAGAAGCAATTCAGACTAATTAGTGGGACTTTGTCCTCAAACATTCAACAGTCGATAAAGTAATTTCGATATGACATGATTATTTATAACGCGCTTAATACCCAGAGGTTTCTAAGTGCGGACCAGGGGATCGAACCTGTGTTGCTCCGTGTCGTTTTGCCTCCAAGGCGAGCACATTGCCCCTGTGGTATCCTCCCGAGACCTTAGTACATGAGTAGTAGTCACTCTACAGCTTGCGGTATAACAAGTTCACAAATGTTTAAGCACAACCCCGTAATGTGGCCCTGGATATTAGTGATATACTTTCGGCACATTATTTCTGCCAAAGTACTTCCTCAGTCGTGCCATACAGCCTATGTTCTCCCAATTTTTTAAAAAAGGTAATCTTATTAAGCCAAAGAACTATAGACCTATTGCAATTTTAGACGCCGATAGCAAGGATTTTGGTGTCTTCCTATTGCAGCATCTAATGGCTTGGCCCTGGGCAAAAGGGAGGTTACAAAAATGGCAAACTGGGTTTTGCAAAAGACATTGCACTACACTGAATGGCTTTCGTTTACACTATGCACAGAAATTGATTGTGAACAGAAAAGCCACGTCTCTATTTATTGTGCATTTTGACATGACTGCAGCCTTTAACAAAGTGAATAGGAATCTCCTGTGGACGGAATTAGCTAATTGGGGCATCCCCTGGGGCTTACTGAGTCCTATTATTGCCTTATACTCTGATTCTAATGTTCGAGTAGTTAATAATCAGGGCAGGCTGACACAGGAGATTCCAACCTCCTCCAGGGTTAGAAAGGGGTGCATTCTTGCCCTTTGTCTTTTTAATTTGTACGTCTCAGACATTAGAGATTCATTAGATTAGGCGGCACTCGCCTCACCTAAAATAAACTAAATCTTTTTGGCTCTCTTACGCGGACAATGTTTTATTATTTGTCCTAACCGCAGTGGGACTTCAGAGGCTGATTTCCACATTTAATAGCTATGCAAATACAAACCTTTTTCAGATAAACGCAAAGAAAACCAAGGTCATGCAATGCACAACTAAAAAGGTTAACTACGAGATATGCTTTTCATTGTGGAGGGGAGGATTTGGACTTGGTGCCACTTCACTTGGGATTTCCTATTTATAGTAATTCAACTAAGGACGTTATTTGGGACTATTTTTGCAATAAGCTAAAGGGGTTGAGCAACCAACTTGTCAATATTGACAGGAAATGTGGCCACTTTTCTATAGTGGCCCACCTAAAATGTTACAAGGGAAAAATCCAAATATGCCACGCCCTATCAGGCCCCAGAAATTGCCAAGAACCATTTGTCTAGTCTTACCAGAACTCCATACGCCCACAGACTAGCTCACCACAATTTCAAACGCGCCAAGGCAGGAGGGTCAAGCTTCCCAGTCATTGCAGCAAAACAATGGAATTCTCGCCCACATGCTCTTAGGGTGGAGGAGTCTTTCTGGGCTTTCCGTAGAGCCCTCAAAACTTGGTTGATTGCTTAAATCCTGTACACCCTGGCCTAGTATCCCCCTGGGATCCCATGTTCTGTATACTCTGCATGCAACTGTTAGCACAGTTTTTCTGAAGTCCAACTAAGGGCTTAGTAAAACCATTCAGCTGAGGCAGTAGAAGACTTCACTCTTAATATAAGGCTGTACCGCCTGAGTGCAGGGTAGCGTAGACAAAGCAGCCAGGCTTATTTTAGGAGGGAGAGAGGGCTATAGAATCAGTACAAATGAAATTGTAATACAAATGGTCCAAAGAAACACTGAAACACTATGTATTGTCAAAATAAAGGATTTATTTAAATACAGGTAGGCCCAGATAAATCTAAGGGTAATTAACAACTATCACACGTTATATGTAATCACAATTATAAAAACAACACTATGCTTGAAGGTGCACAGACCAAAGCATAAACCTCATTTCAAACACCTAACAGTAGTTCTAGGGAAGTCAAACCTTTCCATACACATTCAGTATAGGTCACACATAGTCTTGGGAAGTAAAAAACAATGGTTACTTTCAAATTACATTCAGTAATTCAAGGGCAGTAGACCCTACCAGTTGTACAGTGACGATCAGTAACAAAATCACATAATAAGTCAACTGGACAGAATACGTTTTGTGAATAGTGGAACACTTATTCTAGGTACACTAGAAACCTATAACTACTTTTGTGATAACACACAGTTATACTAGGTGAGTAAAACCTAAGGCTTTTGAGATCAGTAAAACACATTGAGATAAGCAGTAACTTTTGTAACTTATTTTTGGATGGCACACAGCTAACTCAAGGTACGTAAAATCCACCTACTTTTTCAATCTCCCAATGAAGTCTAAGTTAGATCTTTCCCAGCAATACAAGTTAAAATTATGTATGACTTTTGAGGGACAGTTAGAACCAAAGTCAATGAGTTAGATAGCACAGGGAAAGTAAACCCTAATGTTACACTTTACTGAATGACTGTTATTCTAGGTAGGCAACAACCTAATACAGACTTATTCTGGACAGGCTAACAGCAAGTCAGGGGAAGTAAGACCCAGTTGGGGAACATTCATACAATTATCTTAACAGGACTATTCTGGCAAAACCAACAGTTGGGGGACACTACTACAATTATCCCAACAGGAATAATCTGGTGAAATCAACACATTACTTTTGGGAAGAGGCACAACCTAATCACAGGTGAGTAATATACGTTCACATCTACTCGGTTAGAATGGCAAAACGGTTTCTAAGGAAAGAAAGATATTAACCATACTTTTCAGAAAAGTGCATCACACATCCACGGTAAGTAAGAACTTTTATAACTGTTCACTCTTACCAACCAACTATTTACAAGTAAGTAACTTTAAAACACTTATTTTCTTTTCAATGCAAAAAAAACAATCCCTTAAAAGTCTTTCCCTTATTCTTGGAGCATGAGTGTTTTCAGTGGCAGTAGGGGGGGTCACTAGGATCTAGTGACCAACAGACTGTCAGAATAGGTTCTTAAGTAGCAAAAGTCAGAGTTCCTTAAGAAGACTGGGAAAACAGGCGAGTATATTACTTCTAGAGTTAGAAGAGGGTCCAGGGGCTTCACAGAAGATATCCTAGCAGGATTCTGGCAGTGGGAATGGATGCACTGGATGAGAGGTCTCCATCACAGAAAATCTGACACAACTACACAGGGATCCTAAGAGACTTAAGGTAAGTACATAACCAAGTCAACACAGTACCTTCGCATTGAAGATTGCAGCCAGAGGACTTCAGGATCTGCAGTCAAAAACCCGGTCAGTGGATTCCTTGCCATGGTGACTAAAAACGGGACCTTGGAAGGGACTGCAGCAGGGATCAACAAAGAAGGCTCTCTGCAAGGTTTTCCTGAGGGCTGGGTGCGCTTCTGTGGATTTGGTGCCTTTTACAGGAGCACAGAAGAAGACAGAAAATCCTGGCTAAATTCTCATTGTTACAAAGGTCCAGCACTCTGGTGAGGGACTTTTTCAGACTCGATTCATGTCTCTGGAGATACACCAGGATGCCCACAAAGCTTCAGCGAGATTCGGAATTCAGAAGACCGGGCACCGCCCAATGGCTCGAGGTCCCAGGGTATTGGGGTATTGCAGCCCGCAAGGTCGCAGAAACGCGTGGGATGGCTCAAAACACTGGTCTTCTTGAGTCTAGTGGGCCTCACCAGGCTCTGGGTCGTCGTTGTCGGAGTTCCCAGGTCGATTGGAAGAAAGGGCTACTGCAGGCTCTGGTTAAACAGCAGGCTCTCCGGTCGCAGAAAATAATTTCAGCTGCTTTTCCTTCATCATCCTCTTCGGTTTCAGTGGTCGACGTGTCTTCAGCTTCCAGGTTTGCAGTATTTAAAAAGAACTACAGCACAACCTCCGCATTCTCTCCCTTCATTTTACAAAAAGGGGCAATCTGGTTGTCCAATCAGGACAGCCAGCCCCCCCACTGGGATTTGTCCCCATTCAGGGAAGGAGGAAGACCAAGGGATGTGGAGTTTTGGACTCCTCCCTCACTTCCTGCCTTCACAGACAGAACGAAGCCTGGGTGGGGAGTCAAGGGGACTCCCACTGAAGATAAAAATCATACAAAGGAATTTCCCACCCTGAATGTCAGGGGAAGGAACAAGAAAGGACAAGAAACACTAAAATGGAGAAAAAAAAAAAAAGAAGGCGGGCGTGGTAAAATGAGCACCCTTAGGAGCTTTTACTGCAGCTGTGAACAAAGCCTGCGGAAAAGGTGCACCAAATTAATACAAGGCATCACTGTCACTGGCCATTGAAGGCAAGCTTGTCCCTGCAACAGAATTGTTACAGTGTATCCCCTTTCACACTAAAACTATCTCCCCAGCACTCTACATAAGGTGGGATGTGCTTGTTTCATAAAATAAAATGTAAAGGATCCAAATATCCTTTCTACCCTTGGGAACTGTAGCTGTCTCAAGGTTAGCCAGAGAAAGTTAAAAGGGGAGCCCCTACGGCAACCCAGCATCAGGTACTTATTGCCAAAAAGGTGTTAAAGAGGACAACTTTAAAAAGACACTATGGCGAGTTAAAGAAATTACACCCATAAAAAGTGTCAAAGATTCTGTGACTGTGGAAAAAGGTTCCCACTCACTGAGGTTTAAGGAAAAATAATCCACCAGCAAAGCAAACATTTCTGGGGTTGACCCAGGTCAGGAAGATTTACCATTTCTATGAAAATCCTACCTAACGGTAACTGTTTATCCACCTGTATATGCCTGCTCATTGCCTTTGGGCCATATGTAACGTGACTCTCCTAACAGCGCCTGGATACCTACGGGTTTGTGCACGCTTTACAAATGAAAAAATAAGTTAAATAAATTAAATAGTCCTGAAGGGTATTTATGGGGTAGAATTGTTTGATTTTTCCCAATCTAAAAATACTGTTGCTTATTGAAGCCAAGTTAGGAAGACTATTAAAACTTCTTAAAGCCCTCCCAGTGGCCACCATTCAATATGAACTGGGGTTGATATCCCTCTGGTGCAATGGAATGTGGAGTTTCCCCAATTATCTTGGGCAACATTTTGACAGCTTCCCCAGGAACCCTGTATGACGATTTGAACATATGATATGGCATTTGTAACACACATATACACAAGTGTTTCAAAGCGCGACGAGGCAAGGAAGGGGGAACAGAGGGATGACAGATACAACGATCATACTAGGCCAAGTGACATTGAGATCACGCAAGTGCCAGCGGAAAGGGGAGGGGGCAGTGCTGTACATGAGATCAAAACAACAACAAGTGCGGCCAGCAGGTGGATGGTGCAAGGGTAAGTGCAGACAGCAGGTGTCCAAAAGTGCAGGTAGGGGGACTGTAGGGTTACAGATACAGACCCAAGTGCAAGGGTTGCCGGGAAGCAGTGTGGGTATGCAACTGGGCGGGTAAGGACCTGGACCCAAAAATCAGACGGTAGCCAGGTGACCAGTGCAGTCCTGGTGACCAGTGCAGTATCAGACAGGAAATCAGCAGGGGAGAGGAAGAGAGAAGGCAGAAGCAAAGAGGGAGGTCTTGAGGTGCTTCCAGAACCGGAGATGGTTCTCATCAAGTTTCAGAGAGCCAGGGAGGCTGCTCCAGAGGCAGGCCCCAGTCAAAGAAAGATCTACCACCAACTCGTTGCTTGGAGAAGCGACTGATCAGGAGTTGGATGTTGAGGAGCGAAGAGCTTGAGTAGGAAGGTATTTACGAAGATGGGAGTGCTTTTTCAATCTGAATCTGGAATGGGCATGGCAATGACTCAAATTTTACGCTGCGTGTGATAAGTTATTGATTGATATTGTATCTAACCGAGTAGAACGGATGTTAAAATCGGCCTAATCACACCAATTTGCTTTTGGAACGATGGGACTGGCAAGCAACAACGGACAAAATGCACAGCTTCGTTTCTTTAGCTCATTTGGCCAAGGAAAGGATCATAAGAACCTTTGAGTTCTTGCTCCATTTCTTTGAATCTATCCTGGAAAGGAAGCGCAAGGATCTTTGAGATTCAGGTGGAACTGCAATAGGACTATTGAGATCTCATGCAAATATAAGATAACATCATCTGAAGACATTGTTTGCAGATATTGTAAAGAACAAATTGAGACTTTATATCATTTGATTCTTGAATTTCCTATGGTTCAAACAACTTGTCTCAGATGTTTCGATCACTTTATTTTACAATAAGGCCTTTGATGATAGATTGTTTCTGGAAAAGATGCACAAAAGGTATTTTAACATCAGATGTGGTTGACGTGGTGGGGTTCATTGGTATTTTGAAATTGGATATATTAGATTTTATTTATATGATCTTTTAATAATTTTAAATTGTTATAAAAGCATAGTACTGAATTGGCTTTTAATATGTATTGATCGTTCTCTTAAATCAAATTCTTATCCCTCCTTTTGTCTTTTTGGTTTTCTTCATGCGGTTGGATTGGAAGTTCTTTTTGTGGATGTAATGTATTGTATATTTTTTGTAATGTATTTCTTAACTTTGTTAAAGGTTTTAATTGAACCAACAACAATAAAATAAAATTAAAAAAATTAATAGAGGCTGTTTTACAGCCTGAAAGGTCCTCCAGCAACATTGCCCAGCTCCAAGAAGCAGTGTGCAGCTGACTGCACACTTAGCCAGAGTCTGGCACGAGAGATGTAGATTTGGACTAGACCGTGCCAATATCGGACACACACACAGACACCCCTCCTTAGCTCGCACAAGCCACAGCTTTCTCCGGGAAAAGGATTTCCATACAAGATATTTCCTGACCTGAGAAGGCAGGAAGAAGGGCAATGAACAATATGGCCAAATAACGAGCAGAAAACCTTATGAAATGGCTTTCTTAGTAGACCTTGGACGTAAATGAAAATGTTCACAAGTAAAAATAACACAAAAGCAGAAGAAATCACAGTTTGCACCAGCTTGTCTTACACACATTGTAAAAGTAGCCAAAAACACAAGGCATGTGTGGTCGTTTTTGCATACATTAACCTCATCCTCTACTACTGATGTGGAGTCGGTAATTTCTGCTGAGAAATGGTCATGCTTCAGAAAGGATAAATACCACTTGCCTGAGCGTTTTAAAGTGCTAAAAGGCACTGAACCAAAGCGAACTCTGGGCATGCAACCCCTATGGTCCTGTACAGATATTATAGCTACCATTGGGAAACTAAACAAGTTGTGATGCGATTCAGAAAGTTCTGTAATGGTATTGGCTAGTACCATGGCATTGGGGTTGTTGGGGTCATTGAGGACCAGGTTGAGGTCACCTAGAAGGATAATTTTAGACTCGGGTTTGACATGGTTAGTAAGAAGTAGTGTGATCATTTCTTCTAGTGCGGATACAGAACCAGGTGGACAGTAAAGGATATGTACGGTCAAGGTGGTTTTGGAGGAGGGGTATTTTTACTGTGAGGAGTTCTCCTCAGAAGGGTAGCTGGGTGAATCTCTGATGCCCGGTTGTTTTTTGACGTGCTACACTCCCTCCTCTGGTAGTTTCCCAGTCTGTCCTTAAGATGAAAGTTGTCGGGAATGGCTAGTGACAGAGGAGGCCCAGCTGCCGCGTGCAACCAAGTTTGGGAAACTGCTAGGAGATATAGATTGTTGGTGAGGATAAGGTCAGCAATGTCCAGTGCATGGGCATCGAGTGATCTCGCATTGATGAGTGCACACTTGAGGGGTTGGCACTTAGATTGTGATGAGTCCAATTTGAAATGAACCAAAGCTGGTTTGTGGGTAGTATTGGGTAGTCGGTCAGGACTGAGCGTGCGGCTGCACATCTCTGCAATGTTTGTCTTTGGAAGTTTTGTAATTGGGTAGCTTTTTGTGCATCCTATGAGGATTTTTTGTCATGATCTGTGTTTAGGTGGGAGTCTGGGGTCATTGTTTCTCTCGATCCGAGTCTGAGGTTCCTTATGCCAAGTGGGCAAGGGATGTTGGGAGTAGGCCGGGATGCAAATTTCGTTATCCATTCAATAGGTGAAAGAGTAGCGCTAGTAGTTGATAGTCCTTGTAGAGTGACGGGAGTACATGGGCTTTGGAGATAAAGGCGGGGCAGCAGTAGATGGTGATGACTACGAGGGTGGTATTGATGTGGTTATGCACAAGGTAGATGCAGTAAGTCCAGGCTAATCCAGGGCTGGGGTACTCAAGCTGAGGCCTGGGTAAGTCGGGGGAGGTGGATACACCTAGTTGGGTTGCCGACTTGCCAGGGTAGGGGGTCCAGTTCATGGTCAGCCAATTTGAAGGAGGCAAGTGTGTCGGGCAGGGAGCACGAGAGGGAGCGTGGAACTAGGCAACTTAGCTAGTAGGTGTACACGTGAGTAAGGGCGCCAGGGAGAGGGGATTCTCGCATGGATCGAAAAAGTAGAGCATGCAGTACAACAAAGATAAATACAGGTCTTAGATACAGGTATGTTAAGTGCTGCGAGCCTCAATAATAGCCTGAGAGTGTGGATACCCGCCGCTAAGCGTTGGGTATGTCCGGTAAAGCAGAAGAAATACAGTTGTACAATAAAATCATGGTGATAATAAAAAGGTATCTGCATAAAGCTTGGCAGTGGCAATTAACAGGCTATGGGTGCAGTATTATGCAAGCTGCCTGCTATATACTGTGATGACAAGGCAGTAACAAGTTACAGTAGTTAACGGGTAATGTAGGCAATAGTTAGCAGACATATTTAAAACACAGTGGAATACAAAGCTAGCTAGATCGCTGTAGCGGGGCACGGGCTTCTTACCATACATAGTGAGTGCCCTCAGGGTACAGTACATGGTCTAGTCGTGGGTCAGGCCGGCTTAGATGGTGGGCAGGAATTCAGTGTCTATGGTCCAAACTGGCAGATTTTAGCGAGTAGAGTTGGGCTGGAAGAATAGCGCAGATAATGTCCAAGTGTGGCGAATAGGCCAGGGAGTAGCGCCCTGCTGCCCTTGCGGCACCGACTTGTGCTAGGGGCCTAAGGCGTAGGGGCACGCTTCCACCTTCTGGAGCCCCCGATAGGCTATAAGGCCTTGGGTGTACTGGTTGCCATGCAACCTGACTAAACAAAATAACCAAGGCTCTTAGGTGTGGTGGCCAGCTTGGGTAAAGCAAGGGACTCTCAGACTGCAGAGTTGCAATTCCACATGGTATTGGGCAGCGGGGGAGGCAGAGCGGGAGTCTCAACCCAAATAGCCAGCTTCAGGCACAGGCAATCTGGGTGCAGTTGGCCTGATCAACTGTTTGCGCTTTCGTATCGGCGGCTTCAGTTGAGGTATAGCTGCTCCTGCAGCTATGGCTTTTTCGGGGCTCCTGCCCTTACAAAGAGGGACTCCCCCCAATGCAATGAATGTTAACCCTTTCCCAGCAATACAAGAAAGGTATGTATGACTTTTTGGAGGGACAGTTAAACACAAAGCCAGACGGTAAGAAGAGTCTGCAGGGAGCCAGGACAGCCAATGTTAATGTCATTTGAGCAAAGTCTAGGGGAGTGGAGGCACTTCTTGAAGATAGGTAAATGTCTTGCGCAACGTTAGATTTTTTTAAAAAAAATTTTAATAAAGAAATCACTGTAAGGCCACATTCTACAATTAATGGCTGGTGGCAGTGGTTTACTTTTTCCTACCTTTGTGTGTTTTTACCGCAGTATAACACCCATGGGTGGCCATTTTGTCAAAATGACCCCGTCTTCTTTTTTCGCCATTTCGTGTTGGAAAGGTGCTTCTTGAGATTTACTCTGCGTGCCAAACCAGGTTTGGTCCCTTAGTTAGTATTGTCTTTGGCGTGCTTCAGTGCTGAAACCCGCCTCTGGCTCCCGCGTGTCTGGCAGGGCAGGAAGCAAGGGAGGCGCCTGAAATGGCCTGTGCTTAGTCTCATTGGTTACAGGAATTCCCCCAAAGGTGATTGACCAGCTGGCAGTCCTTGGAGGGCAGCCACCCTGCTGTGTGCTAGGCTGTCAATTAATGGGAACATCTTGCATAAAAGGTGAAATCTTTTGCAAGGAAGGCAGAGTCAACCAATGGACGAAGGAACCGAAGAAAAACTGGAAGAGAAGCTTGCTGCACCGTCCTGGACCATTGGTTTGCCCAGTGAAGCACTGCTGCGGTGCTGAAACTCCAAATTTTGTATCGACTAGAGAAGCCCGTAAAAGACAACTTCTTCCCTTGGGTTGGTGGGACCAACTGACTCCCAAGACGAACTTGACTGGAACCCCTCTCCTTGCTGGCTGTACTTCTTCGCTGGTGCTGGAACCGAGTGCCAGGGGACAGGAACCCCAGGAACGAGTGAATCCTCTTTAAGTCAGACCAAAGCTCCAGGAAGATCCGAAGGAGCCTCCCGAAGCAGGGTGACCCAAGCCTGTGCCACCTTGAGAGAGTGCTGGACCCCAGAATCAAGGGGAGCACACAAGGTGTCCAAGAACCATGGTGGTGCTATTTGCTAGTAGCTGAAACCGTGAAGTGCCGCTGATTTGAATTAAGCCCATTGCCGCCGACGCCCTTCGAAATGCAGGAGTCCTACAGACGTCCCTGTTGTCCCCGCGGCTGAGGCCCAGGAACCCAGGAACTGCAACCATAACAGAAGCCAGCTGGACCCTTTTCTTCAGACCTAAGGTACTAACTAGTGGTACTTACCTCTTGTGTGTAGCTTGCTTGCTCTAATTGGAGACTTACAGTAGCTGCCTTTTGCAGTGTCGCTTGCATCTTTGCTTTTCACATGCATTCCAGCGTGTGACCCTACAGTGATTCTTTCCTACAAACTCTCCATTTAAGGTTGTGCAAGACTTTTGTGCCATCTGCCAGAAGTGTCTCAGCTCCCCTAGACATTTTCAATTGACATTGGCTTCCCTGGCTCCCTGCAGACTCTTTTGACCCTTTGACTCTGTGTTCATCCGTCCCGCATAGGTGGTACATAAGTTACTTGTATTGCTGGGAAAGTGTTAACCTATGCTTTATTGGGGGATTGTGAAAGTACTTACCGGTTCAGAGAAACTTGCTAACCTTTGTTTCCTTCCCCCAACCTTATCCCATGACTTCAGTACTGCATTAAGTGTAAAAGTGATATATCAATGTCGAGAGAGAGAGAAAGACAGAGACAGAAAGAGACCCCCAAAAGGCCATCTGCTTACTCAACTGAAAACATGTATTTTTGAAGTGTTTTTATCGTTGCATCTGGCCCTTTCTAAAGAAAGCTTATTTTAAAACTGGTAAATTAATAAAAATTAATAAATAATTATTTTAATGAGACACCTTGAGTATAAGTGTTATTTCAATACTTTTCACTGTGAATCTCCATGTTACATCTCTAGAGCTCACACTGACCCCTCTTGAGATAAGTCTGGCTGCTCAGTCACTCTAAAAAAAACGAAGACCGGGCCATTTTGACACAATGGTCCCTCCTGGGAGCTATACTGCAGCTGAAGATTCAGCCTGCGGTAGAAAAGCACAATGGTAGGAAAATTAAACCACTGCCACCAGCCATTTAAAGTAGTGAGGGTAGCATAAAAATGTTACATGAGCAGGTAGGAAAAGGGGCTACTAAGTAAACCCCCAGCACTCCACATAGGATGAGGTGTGCTGGACCTACAAAGAGAAAAGGTAACTAACATCAATTTCACTTTAATGTTCTTGGGAACTGTAGTTCACCCGAGAAAAGGTATTTAAACCTCATGAGAAATCTAAAAGGATTTCTCTGTGTCAGTGCACTGAAGGTGCTGTGAGTCACCATACAAAAAGTAGATGCTTATTGAGTTTATCAGACTCCAAAAGCAAAGGAAACACTATTCCAAATCAGATCCAAATACATGAGAGTGTGAGAAAAAAGGGCTCACTCACTACACGGTTAAAAACAGTCCTAAAGTTCAGAAAAAGAGCTGTGGGGTCTCTAAGGTTGAAGGGAATTAGCAAAGAAATTCGAATTCTCCCTAAGAGTATGCTTCGGTTGTCGAAGGGCCTTCAAGATCAATGCCAAAACGACACTGATCTCGCCAAGGGTTCTCAATGTTTTTGCGAGGCCGAAACCAATCCCAGGCTCTTGGGCGCACGAGAACTGAGTGACTCCCAACACCCTGCCAGCTTTGTTGGGCACGTTGGGCTCGCTAGTCTATCTTGTGACCTCTCAAGGAGGAACCAGGGAAGAGTCCCACTTTTCCAGAGACATCTATTTTTTGAAAGAATTCCCCCGTATTTTTCTGCCAAAGTGTATTTGGAAGGTGAACAAACTTGTCTGTCGGGCAAATATACATTTCAGAGCTTCTTTTTCAAGGAAGAGGACTAGTGTCTGGATTTGCTCCTCGAATGTGATCTTTATCTAGGTTTATATTTTATTTCTACAGTGACCTGTCGACCATGTCAGCTTTTCTGCTGGAACACAGTTGCTTCAATGGGGCGGTGCTGGGCAATTTCAAAGCTAAATGCTATGAGCCAATTTCAATGCCTTTGATGTCCCAGTTTGGTATGAACAGCAAATGGCCATGGCGTAATCGGAACAGGGGCAGCAGAGACAATCCTTGTGAGAGTCCGTCAGTGACATCATAGTGTAGCAGTCTTACAATTTTTTTTAAACCCGATTTAGGCTATCGACATATTGGATATTTGAGGTCTTTGAGTACGCCAGTAAAGATTTCTCTGAGGCATTAAAGATCGTTCCCGAGAAGCGTGCTAAGCATGCAGAAAAGTAAAACAGACTACACGGCGCATAATGCAAGTTATTTGTACAGACAACTGCGTCATGTCCGGCCTCAAGGATAGAGCAATGAGGGATCTCTACACCAATGCCACATCGCACCCCATGCTGTCGAAAGTTAGAGATTTTTTACTGCAGGAAACTAGATCTAAGAGGAGCAGTCCGTGGAAGGACACAATCCATAAGGAACTAAAATTACAGCAGCCATCGGTCTAATCTCCAAAATAACAATGTAGGGTGCTAAAATGCTATAAAAGGATTGCAGTGAGAAGGGGACTTCCGTTGATGCCGTTCTGTCCACACAACTAAGTCATAGATTCAGGAAAAACCAAAGGGGGTTGGGGGAGGGAGGACCGATTAGGGCTCCAATAAAAAGGGACAGCAGAACCCCTCAAACAATGATGGAATTTGGCTTTAACCCAAGAACCCAGGTACCCATGGCAAGGAAAGGATGGCTGCAAGCGTGGACTTTATACTCTACCGGATATCTCTCCCTGTGCAAGCTTTGGAGTGGGGCCAGTGTACATTACTGAATTGATTTTAAGGCCCAGCCTTTCAATTCTCTAGGAAGCTAGTATCTGTCTCAGACGACATTCCGGCCTCTACATTATCCATCCAAAGGGTACCAAAGGAGCAGTAATTGCAAAAGGGGCAAGACTTCGGGCCCGATTCATGGAAGTGTTTATAATGGCGCAATCCCAGAGGAAAAAGTTACATGAATCAGGCCCTTAGTGTTTTATCCATAACTGACACCCAATAAACAGATGGCTTGAATGTGCAAGATTATTTTCTCTCTTTTATATGCCCCGTCTCCATGGCACCAGTACAAAACGTGGATCTCCATATTGAGAAAACTGGAGGTTGTCTGTGTTTCTCTTGCATGTGAATGAAAGTCATGGAGGAAAAACAATTGGAGGCAGGTATTGATTGCAAGGAGTGTTGTGGGCAGCAGACACATTACACAAGGGCCCACACCCCCAATCTGTTAGGCAGAATTGCATGCAGTACCCTCTGGGACCACCATACACAATTAGGACTACAGGTGTAAGCAAGACCAACCTTTGGTATCAGTCGGTACCACAAAGTTTGTTGGTAGTGAGCTGAGCAGCCAGGCTTATCTCAAGAGTGAATGTGAGCAGTACAAGTAATTACACAGAGGTCTTTCAATCACAGTAGTTCAAGTAGACACTTATACTCAAGGTTTCTTGGTAAAACACGTATTAATTTATTACACAATCATTTAGAAAACATTTCACTAGAAGGGGGCAACTTATTATTATATACCAATACACTACAATTTAAAACTCTAAGCTTTAGAGACAGTTTGAGCTCCCCTGAAATAGAAGCCAAATGGCAGTTCAATTACTTAGCAGTGAGCAAAAAGGACAAAAGTAAGTAGAATAGATTAAATATACTTTCTAGGCAGTGCAAATAGTGTTAGTTCACCAGAAGAGTTCAATTCAAGTCAATAGGCCAGGCCAAAGTGAATGGGCTAGTGTTCTGGATAGGAAAAAGCAGTTCTGGTATCAAACAGTAAAGTCTTTGCAAAGGTTCTCGGAAGTAGTTTAGGCCAAAAAGAATCATTTGTGGGGTCACAAGCTGATTAGGCTTGCAAGTTGGGAAAGTTTCACGAACTTTCACTGCGAGAGTGGCGTTCTCCCAATCGGGTTGGCACAGTACCTTTATATGAAGAAACAAATGTTGCTGAAGTCGTGGTTCCTGGTTGTTCTTGCAGATCTCGCTGTTCCTGGCCCTCAGTCGTGGGGACAAGCGGGAGGACGTCGGGGGAATCCTGCACTGCACAGGATCTTTGAAGAAAGCAAACAAAATGGAGTCACTTCAGTTCCAGTAGCTGTAGATTCAAGAACACAAACTGGTGTCCCTCTCCCTGGTTAATCCTAACCAGCATTGAGAATGGTATCCAGGTGTCTTATGAGTTGATTGGTCCCACCAACTCAAAGGAAGAAGCCATCCTTGAAGGAGCTTCTCCGTCGAATGGAGTTTGGCAATTCAGACCTGCAGCAGGGCTTCACCGGGGAAAAACAACGGTCCAGGAGTTGCAGCAGCCATCCTCTTCCAGCTCGTCTTCGGTTCTTTTGTTCCAGTGGTCGACTCTGCTTTCCATTCCAAGACACTCACCTTTTAAACAGTTCTCTCCCTTTCATTCCAGCCTAGCTCTCCCTGACCCAGCAGGGTGGCTGTCCTTGCTGGACAGTCAGCCAGCCAATCACTCCAGAGTGCATTTGGATCTCCTAGGAGACTAAGCACAGGGCGTTTCGGGCACCTCCCTCACTTCCTGCCCACCCCAGACACTCGGACGCCAAGGGCGGACTTCAGTCCTGAAGCCCGCCAAAGGCACACGAATAAAGGGACCAAACCTGGTTTGGCACGCAGAAAAACACTAGAAGGACTTTTCCAAAAAGAAATGGTGAAAAAAGAAGGCCGGGGCCTGTATAAACAAAGGGGCTTAAGGGGCTTAAGGCACATCTTGAAAAACATGGCTCCCATGATTTTTAGCTCCCGGAGTTCGCGGTCGGGAAAAATCATGGTAGTTCGTTGTAAAACCTCTGCCCGAGCCTTTTTAATAGGAAAGCGTAGCATTTGACTGCTACATGAGTATTTAGACACAGGGGATACTATGTAACCCCTCCAGCACTTCGATTGTAAGATGGTGTGTGGTGGGTCTATGAATTTGGAAAGACTAGTAAAGTCAATTTCACTGTACATGCTCTGATCTCAGAGAAGGTATTTAAACCTTTGGGAAGTCTAAAAGACCTCACTGTGTCACTGCACTGAGGGTGCTGTGTAACATGAAAAGATGATGCCTATGCAGTTATCTAAAACTCCATAATCAAAGAACACAAGTGTAAAACAAACATCAAAATACGTGAGTGGGGAAAAAAGGCTCACTCTTTCCAGGTAAATAAATCAAGTCCTCAAAATCCAGCAGAGTTGCTGGGGGTCTCCAAGGTGAAGGGAATTAGCACATTTATGAGTATTCTCCCTAAGACAGTCCACACCCAAATTAGTTTCATAAACAAGTAGTAGTAATCCAAGCCAAGTACTAGATGGTTAACTATGCACAGCTTACAACTCAAACAGTACACAGATTTCAGACAAAGACAGCGGATGGAAGCAAGGGTGCAGGAGAAAGTGTGTGAGTAGATGTCCACACTTGCATTGAGGATTTCTTTTAAAGGTCTGATGTAAAGATCAGTCATCCCGTTACCTTTCTGTGGAAGCATCCCAAAATTAGGACAGTAATGTACATACAGGTAGGTTTCAATTTTCCATTTTGATTTGCACCACTAATGGTACAGAGCAAGGAAACACATAGCCCAATCTACTTGAAAAAGAAAAATCACTTGATAAAGGGTAGAAGTATGCACCACGAGACGATCTGCGTTAGGGAGAATTTCCATTTTCTGTGCCAATTCCCTTCAACCTGAGAGACCCCCAGCACTTTTGCTGGACTCTGGGAAATAGATCCATTCACTCAGGAGACCAGATCAAAACATTCCAATCACTCATTTTTTTTGCTCTGACGTGGGAACCCTGTTTTACTGCTTTTGTCATTTATTTTTACTTCAATGGAGACATATATAAAGCAAGAGACAAGAGTCAGCAGCTACCCCTGTTTAAAGACAATGGTCAAGGTTGCAGCAGAGAACTAGATTTAGCAAATACTAGTCATAAGCCATGGTCAGAAAAATGTATATATAATATGTATTATTGGAACACACATTTAACAGTTAGTAGGCCACTAAATCACACTGGGCCTTAAAAGAGACATACATTAGCCATACTATTTAGAGATGATAGTACACCAGTATTGACAATATTGGTGTACTATCATCTCTAAATAGTACTGAATATTTGCACAAAAAGTATTACTACTAACCCTCGCTACAATGCAGAGTCTTGCATATTTTTGTATACATTTGCCCTATTGGGCTAATGTAGGTCTTTTAAGGCCCAGTGTGATTTAGTGGCCTACTAACTTTTAAATGTGTGTTCCAATAATAAATATTATATATACTTTTTTCTGACCATGGCTTATGACTAGTATTTGCTAAACCTAGTTCTCTGCTGCAACCTTGACCTTGGTCTTTAAACAGGGGTAGCTGCTGACTCTTGTCTCTTGCTTTATATATGACACCCTCTTGAGTCAGGCCCCCCCGTAAACAAAAAAAAAAAAAAAGAGGGTCCCCCTTCCTGCCCCCCCCCTCTTTCTGATTCAATTGAGTCATACTTTCCTCCATGTATTTCACTACAGGCATATAATAGATTTTTGCAGCACACAGATCTATGTTCAGTGCTGCTGGAGAGTCCCCTGGGGTTCCAGTTTTACTTCTTTCTATTTTTCCATTAAAACACATGTCAAGGGTAGCAAGATTATTTTTCTTGCCTTTTCTTTTGTGGGATCAGCGCACACCACCTTATGTGGGGTGCTGAGGGGCTACAGTGTAACCCCTTTCCCACTGCTCCTGTATCTTTTTAGTTACAGCAATAAACAAATGTAAAGAGCTGGAAGTGGATACATTTTTCTACCATTCATGTGCAACTCACTCGCAAGCAGTTTCCGCAGCTGCAGTGAAGCACCCATGGGTGACCTTTTTTCGCCGTTTTAGTTTTGTGCGTTTGTTCTTGGCCCTTCATCTACCATTCCAGGTGGGTCTTCGGGTTTTTCCTTCAGCGGAATTCGTTTGTGAAGCCCGCCAATGCTCTAGTGTATCTGCTGAGGCAGGAAGTGAAGGAGAAGCCCAAAACTTTGCTGGCCTTTTTCTGAGGGTATGCCTGGCTGTCCTGGAAGGACAGCCACCCCCAGGTGATTGGCAGCTCCATAGGACTGAATGAATGGGTTACTGCATAGAAGGCAAGGCTTTTGGGACAGAAAGTTAGTCAACCACAGGAACTGAAGATCCGAAGAAGACGACGACGACCAGAGACCCCTGCAGCACCTACAGCACCCGCAGAAGCACTGCTGTGGTACTGACCCCATTTTCACATCAACAGGGAAGCACTGCCAAGGACAACTTCCTCCTTTGGGTTGATTGGCACAACTAGCCTCAAGACCACCTTCAATTTAAGCTGTGCCCCGATGTCCTGCGACTTTCGTGGGCTGCAGAACCCAAATACTCTGGGTACGTCGACCATCTTGGAGCGCATCATCATGCTGTGATCGAATCTTGCTGGAATTCTAAAGAATCCGTGTGGACCTGCAGAAACAAGAATCCTCTCCCCAGACTCCCCTCACCAGAGTGCAGGACTTAGTAATTAGGAAGATTCCAACTGGCGGAGATCATCTGCTCATGGTGCTGATCAACTGGCGGAGATCATCTGCTCATGGTGCTGATAAAAAGGTGCCAAAACCGCAAACCAACACAGGAGTACGAAGAAACCTTTGCTGGCAAGTCCCTTTCTCGACTACTGCTGCAGGGTCCCATCCAGAGTCGCTTCTTTCGTCACCACGACGAAGGAACATGAGACTGGGTCTGCATCTGTGCATTGTGAAGACGCCCAGCTGCATCATCTTCATCACTCTCTAGGACTGTGGGGCTCCTGGTAAACTTAACGTGAGCCATTTGTGTTGCTCCTTTGTTCTTGGAGTGCTGTTTCTGCTGTTTGGGTGTTCATCCAAAGTCAGTCACACAAGCCTAATAGCCTCAGCACTTACAGGGAGGCTTCTCCGAAGTCACTGTGCCCTTTTTGAATCCAACTAATGTATTTACATGTACAGAGAAGATCAGAACTGCTGTATACCCATTGACTTTGGTATTGCTCATTTCTCTCCAAAACCTAACCTGAAGAACGCTTTTCTAGTTAGGGAAAGACTGCTTAAGCCTTACAAGTTTTGAATAATAAGTGGTACAGCGTTACTTGCTAATGTTGGTTTCTACCATTATTTAACTACCTACAAGAAGGAATTGCTAAGTTATTTCAATAAGTGCTTTCTTACTTACCTATTGAAGTCATTCATGACTGGTTGCAGGAGTATATTGTGATTTACTCACATGCTTCATTTCATCCTATTATGTGTGTGTTTAATGTTATTAATTGAAACTGCATTTCTATTGATACCCATTGTCTTGTGTATATATAAAATAAGTATTTTGGGTATAGCTTAACGTGTGTACGTTTCTCTTTGTATGTTCTGATTTCTCTGTACTGCTTTACAGCTCACATTCCTCCTCCGAAGAGTAGCCTGGCCGCTCTGCCATTCTACCAACCTTGGGTAGTACAGGCCTATATTAGACATTGGGTCCTTGAAACGAAAAGAAGTCTTAAAGAGTCCAACCCTAAGTGGACTATAGAAAAACGTACTTAACAGTCTGAGGTAAATATTCTTGCAATTTTGAAGGGGACTAATCGTACAACTAAACTATTTATCATGAATTGTATAAATAAATACTCCTTAAGCGTTCAACACAAGTGCATGCCCATACGTAGATTTTATTTTTGAAAATATAGAATATAAATGTAAAAACAATCTGATTATGGCATGCAAATCTACGATGTTTCCTCGCAGCAATTTGCTACAGGCCTACTATTTATTCCTTCTTTCTTTTTTTTTTTAACATTTCAACCCATAAAATGCAGGTGAGATCCTGCACAGCCCCCTTGTTTCCCCCACCTTTTTAAATAGCACTGACCCCCTAAAATCTAAATTTGCAGTCAAAAGTGGTAAAAAAAACATGAAACATTTGCCTCAAACAAACTGGCCTGCGAGGAAATGGGCTAGGTCCAGGGCATGCATGCATTAGAATAAGATCTGTGTGCTTACCAGCACTGTAAGATGAGCAGATCATTTGGACTCCAGGTCGAGGGCGTTCTGTAAATTTCATTGGCCGGGGACTAGAACAATACAAACATGAAAAATCATCATCTCATGACGTCCTCTTTTAAAGAATGAGATTACGTTAATGGTGAAAGCACGATAAACACATAAAACAAAAGGGTTACAAATGCGTTTCACATCTTGCTCAGATGGGAGTTTTTCAGAGAAAACTGAAATATAAGATCGATCCGTGTTAGTTTTTCTACTCAACAATTGAAGCATAACGAAAGTCATGCAACTAGAGGAACACATTAAAGTTACTCACTGTAGTGACTGAGTACTCATAGTCCTTAGTCCCCTTTCCTCCATACTTGTGGGCGTCCCCCAACATGGGGACAGTCCCAGAACCTTTGGCAGCGAAAAATGAACTATCCCTTTAAATTTAGCATAGCGTGCGGTGGCGGGCCCCAGGTGTGGGAACACCACTGAGGCCCTGCTCTCCGGCGCCTCACCTCAGTCCTCTTTTTACACATCAGACACTTGAAAACCTGGCCAAGCTGACAATTTTAACACCTAGCATACAAGCGGGGGAAGGTGGGTGAGACGTTTGGAGGAAAGGTGACTTAGGTCTACGAGTACTCCGGTCACTACAGTAGTGAGTTACTTGAATTACTATACTTTCATCACTTTACTATACTATAAAGGCTATACTCTTCTGGAGAGGGGTGTGCGCTAGCAAAGAAGCACCCAGACAACAGTAGTGCTGTGGTATAAAAGTAAAAGAAATATCAAATCAAGGTTCTATACAAATAAATAAGTGTTTAATCATATTGAAAATAGAAACACCCTCATAAAAACAGTAAAATCCCATCCCAGTAAAAGAAAACCCCAGTAAATACCCAGAGTTTTCCAAGCACGGACTCGGGGATCGAACCTGTGTTGCTTCATGTCGTTTTGCTTCCAAGGCGAGCACGTTGCCACTGAGCTATCCTCCCCTCTAGGTACCTTAAAACTACACCTGGGGACATAACCCTCATCAGTGCCTTGAACTACAGGGGGACTTTAATATCTGGTTTCATGTGCCCAACAACTGCATGATCCAACCCCTAGTTGACAGTCTGGAGGCTTGCAACCTTTCCCAGCATACCACATGTCCCACCCACACTGGCGGCCACACCCTCGATGCAATCTTCAGCTCCACCAACCTGGTCCCTGTATCCAGTCCCAAGAACCTCAGCTGGACAGACCACTCAGCCATTACTTTCTCTGTCTGCACGCCGCCCCCACAGTCAAAGCACACCCTGCCTCCACACAACTACAAATGCTGGAACAAAGTCACTATCCTACCTAACCTGGCTGAAGCCCTGCTACACACTCTACCAGCACGCCCAGCTTCAGATAGACCCTTACCAATCGAATCCTTTGACTCCCGACTTAAAGAATCAATACTTCCTCTCGCCCTCTCCAACCCTGCTGCCACCCGCATAGGACACTCCCCCAAATGGTTAACGCCTCACAAGGTTTTCAAAAGCCAAAAATCACTCTCTCAAATGCAAATGGCGTGCATCCAAAACCCCTCAAAGCAAGTCTGTGTTTGCCCTCCATCACCATAACTACAAATCTGAGATCCAAAAAAGCTTACAATAAAATAATCTTGTACTGCCGCAGCAGCAGCAAAGAGCTCCACAGGATAATCAACGAATTTGTAAAGCCTGCATGCACCATTGCCCCGACCACGTCCACGCAAATGCTCTGCGACTCCCTCTACCAACACTTCCACAACAGCACTGGACAGGATGGCCAGCCTTAATGCCAACCTTTCCATCCTCACGGCCTGCCCAACACCCGCTCTGAGATTCTACTGTTCTGACCCCCGTAATGCCATAATTCAACTCTTTCAACCCCATCTCGAGCGAGGAGTTCCTGAAACTACTGTTCAGCAGCAGACCCTCCGGGTCACCCCCCCCCCCCCGCCCTGGACCCTTGTCCTGCCTCTCTCAAAGAAATCTTCTCTTCCACCTGCGCAGAACAAGCAAGGTCCTTACTCAACAACCACCTCACCTCTGGCATCTCTCCAGAACCTTTCAAAGTAGCGCTTGTCAAACCCCTTCTGAAAAAAGCGTCTCGCGACCCCCTCCAGCCAATGAATTACAGGCCCATGTCCAACACCTGATTCCTGGCAAAACTCATCGACCGGTCTGCATACTCTCAGCTCAACCATTTTGCAGAATCCAACAACCTACTGGATCGGGCTCAATCAGGGTTCTGACCGCGCCATGGAAGAGAAACCACTCTGATCGCGATCCGGGATAACCTCAAAGTCTTGGCAGATTCTGATGGATGTGCAGCCTTTGACACCATTAACCACTCAATCCTCTTCGACCAACTCCATGCCCTAGGAATCAGAGACTCTGCACTCAACTGGATTACTTCGTTCCTCAACAACAGGAAACAAATCCCCTTCCTTCCCCCTTTTCTCTCGACCACTCGCCCCGTGAACACTGGTGTACACCAAGGAGCTTGCCTCTCAGCTCTACTTGACCACCCTGCCAGGGATCATCCATGCACACAACCTCACCTGCTATAACTACGCTGACGATACCCAAATTATCCGAAGATGCCCCAAAACAAGCTTCTATCCACAACCCAACCTAGCAACTTGCCTCAGAGACATAGACCTATGGAATGCAAGAAACACTTCCTTCTGAACCCTGGAAAAACAGAACATGGTGTAAAGCAACGTAGCTCTACTCCCGCAACCACTCCCATGGCCCCTCTCCCTCGGCACTCCCCCGCCTACCTCCAACATAGTCAAAAACCTTGGCTGCACAATGGACTCAGGCCTAACCCTGTCCCACCAGTTCAATGATGTATCCATATCGTGTCACTACCACCTCAGACTCCTGAGACGCATCTTCCTTTACCTCACCTATCCCAACAGACTGGCTGCTATTATGTCCATTGTCATATCCAGACTGTACAATGCAAACTCCATTTATCTGGGTGCATCAACCTCCTAACTTAAACTCTAAAGAGCGCAAAACGCTGCCGCCGGACTCCTCCTTGCACTGCGACGAAGGGATCACATCTCGCCTGTTCGGCGCACCCTTCACTGGCTCCCTATTGGACGAAGGGCCACATTTAAAATTCTAAAATTCTATGCATCACCCACTGAGCAGTACACAAGACCGGCCTGACATATCTACAAGAAAAGATTATGCCCTACCTCCTAGCACAACCCAAGGTCTAGCACAGCCCTCCTGCAGGTGATTCCTGCCTCCAATTCAGCCAGGATTGGAGGGACCGCCTTCTCTAGCATGGCACCAACACTGTGGAACTCACTGCCTCCCCACATTCGACACAACTAGGACTACAAGGGCCTTCCGTAAAGCACGAGGAGTAGCGTGAGTACAGAGTATCCAAGCAGGTAAGATAGATAAGACTATACACATCCATGCACCTTCTCCGAGAGGGGAGGAAGGGCGGGCGCATGTGAATCTAAGCAGATAAAAAGATCAGAAATGCGATTACGGCGAGTAATGTATCCTTTCTGAGGCTTGTGTAATCTGCTTCGATCACATGCTGTGCATAGATTAGAGAGCAGTGTTAGAAGAAGGTGGGATGTGAGAAAGGTCATGAGCGAACAAATGTCTTAGAACTGCTTGTCCCATTTCAGTAACTGTCTTCAAATGAGTGTCAATGCAGTAGTGCCGAATAAAGGTGTGAATAGAGCTCCATGTAGCTGCTTTGCAAATGCGGTCAAGGGGTACATTTGCAATGAAAGTCAGAGTGGCTCCAGTACCTCTTGTAGAGTGGGCCCTTGGCGTAAAAGGCAGTGTTTCATCTGAAAAGAAATAGCACAGTTGGATACATCCGACTATCCACCTAGAGATGGCATTCTTAGATATGCGATCTCCTTCTCTGCCTGGGGCTATGGAGACGAACAGCTGATGTTAATGTTAAAGGATATTTGTACCGTGCACTATTACCACCGGAGTGGTCCCCTGCACACTCTGAAAGAGGAGGGGAGGTCGAGTTAGTGTGGGGGAAGCGGGAAAAGTGGAAGAGAGCAGTGATGTGCTGTTGGCGGCCTCAGCCCGGTGGGTCTGTTGGCTGGGCATGGGGTGTTTGCAGCCATTAGTCGTCATGTACTGTTGTGTGAGTCTAGGTGTGAATTTTGTTTTGTTCTTGCAATGTAGTGAAGTTTGTGCGGTTTGTTATGCTGTAGGTTTTTGGTTGCGTTTGGTCTGGAGTTTGAGAGGTGTATGCAGAGAGTGAAATTGTTAGTGGAGTTGGTTAGTTGGCATTTCTATCCTGAATTGAGGGGCGGGGCTTGCGTAGTGTCCCCTGATGCGCCTCTGTCCGGATCTGGGCCCGTCTGGCATTCAAGGTCCCTTTCTCATCTGGCCCCCACCTCTATCAGGCTCTCTCATAGTCCCACCTGTCCTCCCATCATACTCCTATGGCCAGTGCACCCGTCAATGTCAACAACTCAGATAGTGTGGTGGTTGTCAATTTCTCTACAAATCCACAACACTGTGGTACCTGGTGGTAACTAAGGGCAGGTAAGATGTTGAGTGGGGTTGGCTGGGGTAGTTGACTTGGTCTCCATGTGCGTCGCCTGCGTTATCGTCTGTCCGTAGTCAACCATCCAGGTGCTGTGGGAGCTTCCCAGTCAGTTCTGGGGTTGTCCGTGTCCTTTCCCGTTTAGTCATCCTTTTTCTTTGTTTCGGTTTTCAGTTTGAGTCTGTGGTGTTGAAGAGCCAGGTTTTTAGTGATTTTCTGAATTTTAGGTGATCTTCTGTGTTTCTTATTTCTTTTGGGATGTTGTTCCAGGTCTTTGCGGCTAAGTGATAGAAGGAGGTGCCTCCAAGTTTTTTCTTAAGATATGGTTTAAGTTCCAGGCGGATTTCCTTGCTTGATCTGGAGGGGTCTTGTTGGTTTGTAGATTGTTATTTTCTTTTGTAGGAGTTCTGCTCCTTGTCCGCTGATTGCCCTGTGCGTTATGCACATTGTTTTGAAGGTGATGCAATGTTTTACAGGGAGCCAGTGTAGTGTTTTTAGGGCAGGAGTGATGTGGTCTCTTCTGGATAGTTTGAGTAGTCTTGCTGCTGCATTTTGGATCCGTTGTAGTTTCTTCAGGAGGTATTCTGGTATTCCGAGGTAGAGGCTGTTTGCATAGTCGATTCTCGACATGATGAGGGCAATGATAGTGAGTGTTTTGTGCGTGAAGGAGAGGAAAGGTAGAATTCTTCTGTCTTTCTTAGCGGTCTGGTCTTGTCTACATAGTAGAGGACCGCCATCCTCACATCTAGTGTGTGGAGTTTCACCTCAGCAGAGCTTTTGGGTTCTTGGCAGAAGGCCGGTAGCTCAATAGACTGGTTAACATGGAATTTGGAAATGAACTTCGGTGAGAACCTAGGGTGAGTGCGTAAAACCAGTTTGTCCTTATGAATAGTAAAGAAAGGATCCTGCACTGACGGAGCTTGAATTTCACTGACCCTTCTTATGGAGGCGATGGCTACTAAGAAGGCAGTTTTAGAAGTCAGGAATTTCAGACTACATTTGTGCATGGGCTCAAAGGGAGGTCCCATGAGCTTAGCAAGTACCAGAAATTAAGGTCACAACCTGGTGTATGGTTAGAAATTGGAGGGTGGAGTCTTTTTACCCCCTCCATAAATGCTTGGAGAACTGGCACCTTCCACCATGACACCTTGTTATGGGAAGTGGTGTCGGCTGATAAAGCTTCCAGGTGTACTTTAAGTGAGTTAAACACTAACCCTGCATCCAGTAGGTGGAGCATATAGGTGACCACACTAGAAAGAGTACAATCAACGGGGTCGATTTGCTTATTCTGGCACCAAATTACAAATCATTTCCATTTATACTAGTAACAGTGCCTCGTGTTTGGTTTTCTTGACTCCTTCAAGATATCCATTCATCTTTGAGGTAAACTGAGATGTCCAAACTCTACTTCAGGAGCCATGCTGCCAAGTTCATTGAGTTGGGTTGAGGATGCACTGTTAGGCCCTCGTGCTGGGAGAGTAGGTTGTACTGGCACGGGAGTTTGATGGGTTGCACACCGCGAGCTTGCGTAGGTGTGGATACCATGGTTGTCTCGCCCACATAGGAGCTACCAGGATGAGTGTCATTGGTTCCCTGTGGATCTTGTTCACCACCTTCCTCATAAGAGGGGTTGGTGGAAAAGCGTAGGCAAATATCCATGACCAAGTCATCCATAGGGCGTCCCCCTGGGAGCCTTGCTGGGGTAACCTGGATACGAAGTCTGGGCATTGCCTGTTTTCGCTTGTGGCGAATGGGTCTATAGTGGGGAAACCCCACTGAGAGAAGAAGTCTCCTACGACCTCTTCGTGTAGTCGCCACTCGTGTTCTTCTGGGAGGGGATCTCTTCTCAGAGCATCTGCTAGCGCGTTTAGTTCCCCTGGAACATGTTGGGATGACAGGTAAATCTTCAGTTTGAGTGCCCATTTCCAAATTTTCTGGGCAAGCTTGGACAGATTGGGAGAACGAGTGCCCCCTTGTTTGTTGAAGTAAAACATTGCAGTCGTGCTGTCTGCTAGGGTCTGTACTGACTGGTTGGATAGGAGGGGTTTGAATGCTCGAACTGCTATGAAGACTTCCAGAAGTTCTAGCAGATTGATGTGGTTCTGAGCCACTGTGTGCGACCAGAGACTCTGAGCTGTGTGGTGAAGGTAGTGAGCTCCCCACCCTGCCAGGGAGGAGTCTGTTGTGACAACACCCTGTACCTCTGGATCGTAGAAAGGTTTCCCCTTAGTCAGATTTTCTCTTGTCCACCAGCGAAGACTCTGTACTAGTGTTGGCGAAACGACCACTTGATCGTCCGACCAACCACTTGCTTGAGGCCACTGTTTCGCCAACCATTCCTGCATGGGTCGCATGCGCAGGCACGCGTGGGGAACCAGGTAAATGCAAGATGCCATCATGCCTAGCAAACGCATAGCTTTGCGCACCCTTATTTGGCGACCGGCCTGATATTGAGGAATTTGCAGCAACAAATTTTGAATTCTTTCCTCTGATGGAAAGGCCAATACCTCTTGAGTACTTAGGACAGTTCCTAAGAACTGTTTTGAGGTGTTTGGCACCAGGCTTGACTTTTTCTTGTTGATTGAGAAGCCCAACTGGAAGAGGAGGTTGATTGTTCTTTGGATGTTTAGTCTGCAAATTAGGGGGGTGTTAGGATGTATAAGATATGTTAAATGAAAAGTAATTTGAAATGTTTTATGATATTGAGATGAGACATGTTGTCCACGTTCAGTGTATAATCAGAATGTTCCCATGTCATCATTTGCCTGTGTGTCTGGAACGTGGATCCTCAACTTCCAGAGGTGCCAGGTTCCAAGGGAGAGAAAGCAGAGAAGACCGGCTGCTGTGGACGGTTGTCGAGTCCCTCTCGGGGGTCGTGCTGTAATACTTAAATAAACGACTTCTTTGCGGCACACTACAAGGTTTCTGGTGGTTTCCCTAATCATAACAGCTGGCGACGAGGATAATGGATTTTTCAGACGACCCCCGGCCCGATCCTAGCGAGCAAGGCTACGGATCATAAATTAACTGTGAGCGGCCACGCATTGACATTTTCTCGAGAGCCACATGAGGAGAACTGTTTTTAATACAGGTACCGGCAATGTTTACATTCATTTAACATTTTCTGCGGAGCGGTGGAAAAGTGGCCAGCGCGCAGTGTTTATGTTTGAAGCTGGAACAACTGCGCGTGTATCCCAACGTGGCGCTGTTGCTCGATTCTACGCGCACTGCTGATGTTCCGAGGCAGGACCCAGTGACGCGACTTCAGCGGAATTACTTCTACCAGCCCTAAGCCAGCGATTGAAAAGCGGACCTTACGGCGTGACGAGCGCCGTGTTTGACACGTCAACACGCAGCAATAGGAGAGTGCACACAGGGCGTGTTGGCCATATTTGATGTATGCAAATCAAGATTACTTTCGGCACAGCGGAATGTTCATCGCCGCATTGTGAGCCGGCTAGCAGTGGTTGGTAACCAGCCGGACGTCGGGCGATCTTGCACGCTCTAACGGACTTTGCGAGCCTCGCAAAACGGCCAAACGGCAGACGATTTCACATACTCTAACATCTCTGGTGAGTTTGCAAATGATATACATTTAATATACAGGTGTGTTTGAGGGATGTATGTCGATTAAATCAATCGTACCACAACTTAGTGACTGCAGCCACTGACATCACGCAGGGTCATGGCAAACGTACCGGCTCCAGTGTTTTTCCTACCACTACCTGGGGAACCCAGAGTACGATGGGTAGACTGGAAAGAAGGCTTCCACAAGTATGCGTTAGCAGTTTTTGGTCCCAACTATTCTAATGAGCGTAAAGAAGCTTTGTTGTTTCATTGACTTGGGACAGCAGGTCAGGAAGTTCTGAGAAAATTACCAGAACCCATAGATATGCCAGATGCAGGCCCATATGAGAAGGCATTAGCCAAATTGGACAAACATTATAAAGTAGAGGAAAACATTATTCTCGAGAGGTACAAATTTCCCACCAGGGGCCAGAAGAATGGAGAGAGTATAGAAGATTTTATTACGGCTCTGAGGGGATTGGCGGTGAAATGTAGATTCAATCACTGTCAGGAAGAACATATACGTGATCAATTAATGATCAAATGCAACAATGATAACATTAGAAAAGAGCTATGGAAGGAGAAAGACCCCACTTTGGATAGAGCTATAGAGATTGCAAAGATGGTGGAACACACCGATAAATGTATAAAGTTACTCCAAGCAGACAATCATTCAAACAATGAGAAACCCAAGTTGGAGGAAAGTGAGGGTGCAGTTCAGAAAGTATCAAAGGTTGCTCAGAGGATGAGTTCAGGACTCCCAAAGCGACAGATGCAGTTTGGGAAAAGAGGCGAGGATCGACAAGAGAGTAAACCACCAGTTGGGAAAGGTTGGAATCGTCAATGGTCAGCTAAAGACAACAGAAATTTTACCAGAGAGTCTAATTCCTCCAGAGGCTTTAGAGAAGCTATGACAAACAGACTCCACGACAAGGAGATGCTTCCGGTGTGGGAGTTTCTCACATGTGGCATCTGACAAGGATTGTTTCGCAGTGCACATTATATGCAATAATTGTGGCATGAGGGGCCACATTGCCAAATGTTGTAAAAACTTTAATTCCGGGGGCGTGGCTTGGCGCCATGGTGAACGGTCGGGTCCGGTGAGAGCTCCCGGCCGCGAGCGAGTATTACCTAAAATGCCCCAGTAAACAGCAAGACTAGGCGAAGGAAAGTGTTACCCTGCAAAGCCCGGAGGCTCGGGCTGCTCATGCTTTAATTTCAGCAGTTCGAAGTGGGGATTGTGTCGGGCCCGTCTTCTCCCAGTAGGAGACTCCGAGGTGCGCGGCGAGCCAAGATGGCGGACAGTGGCCCGACATAACGAAAGCACCTCCGATGTACGAGCGGATTTGGAACTAAGGGAGCCTCCCCCTCCGAAGCACACAACCGTGGACCCTCCCGGAAGAGCCTGACTGGTAGCACTGCCTGCACCACCTGATAGCGGAGACGTGAGCCGAGCCCGGCCCGAGGATCATCGGCGCGGGATCTCCCCTCCGCCGGAGTTCCCGAGAGCCGGGGTACAAGTCCTGCTGAGCCCCGCGACACCCACAGCCACCCACCCCTCGGGGGGCTGCCGGGAGGAGTGGCGACGAGCGAGGGGCCCGCACGATACTCCGCCGAACACGGAAACAAGCTGAAGTCCCCCCCCCTCCCGCGGCGGACCCAAATCTCCCGCCACCCCTGCATAGTTGGGCCCGCGCCCGCCCCCCTATAGCTGTTGGCCGTCGTCGGGAGACCCGGAGGAGCAGCGGGCAACCGGAGGGCCGATTAAACCCTACAACTTCCCCGGACGAACTCTGTGACGCGGGTCCCGGCTTTCCTCCGGCCTTCCTCCGGCCTTCCTCCGGGGACTTGCCGACACTCCTTCCGCCCCAGACCTGCACGGAGCAGCTCAGCAGGCGGAGAGCCCAGCCGGCCCCATCAAACGCAGGGGAAAAGAAGGTGGCCCCCCCCCATCCGACGGCCTGGTGGGTTCGAGGCGGGAAGACCCTCGCAGCCCTGAACTGTGGAAAAGAGACTGAAAGGCTCAGCCTGCCGACCTCCCGGGGGCGTGGAGCCCGAAGAACGCTCCTGGAGGAAGGTAAGGCGGCACCTGCCGCAACTGCAGGGCTTTCCCTGCCCCTCCGGCCTATCCTAGCACCCCAGGGATGACCAAACCAGCCACCTAGACGCAGTCCTTCCGAGGATCGGCTCCGAAACTTGAACTGGCTGGCCTGTAGAGGCGGCGTAAGGGGGGCCCGGAGAGAGGCCCAGGTGCTCTATAACAGACACTCTACCCCCGAGTGGGTCGGGCCCCGGAGTATTCCACAAGAAACAATGTCCAGAAATCCGAAAGTGTCCAAACAAACAGACATCGCGACACTGCTGTCCACTAACACGGGTGAAAAGAACAAGAAAGGAGACCGCAGTGACATGGGGGGAACCGTTCAAGAACCCAACGGGGGGTCCACAGCCCAAGCGGTGACTAAAGCCGACCTACAGGAGCTCCTCTCCGCCATAACCAAGGAATACCAGAAAGGGACGGAGGAACTGAAAGACAGAATTGCGTCCCTGGATGGGAGAGTGGGCGAGATCGAAACCAGAACAACAGAAATAGAAACCACCCTGTGCGAACAGAACTTTGAGATCGGGGAGGGGGCCGATAGACTCTCCGCTCTCGAGGCCAGATGTGAGTCCCTCGAGAACAAACAAGAAGAGGCTGAAAATAGGTCTCGACGTAACAATATCCGCCTGAGGGGAATCCCGAGTTCGGTCTCCGACGAGGAGCTCAACTCCTATGTCAACGACTTATTTCGCTTCATTATAACGCTTCCAGACGGAGCCCCTCTGGAACTGGATAGGGTCCACAGAGTCAGAGCTAGACAAAACGCAAATTTGGCGCCTGATGTCTTAGCAAGAATCCACTTCTATAGAGTAAAGGAAGAAATTATGCGAGAAGCCAGAAGTTCCGCCCGAATTCTCTTCCGGGACGCCGAAATATCCCTATACCAGGACCTAGCGGCGACCACCCTCACGAAAAGGAAGGCTCTTAAGCCACTAACCGAGTGGCTGCGCGAACGAAAAACAACATACCGTTGGGGCTTTCCCACCTCTTTACTCTTCACCTGGGAGGGCAGATCTTGGTCTATCCCTTCCCCCAAAGAGGCCGAGAGGTTCATGAATCCGGAAAGCGAAGAGGGGCCTCCCCCTAACGCTGCCGAGGTCCCCGGAGGTACCCGCGGGGAATCCACCAGAGCCTGGACCAAGGTACCTAGCCGCCGTAGACCCCGTGGTCCCGTGGGCAAATTCAAAAGGGACAACAACCGCTAAAGGGGCAGCCTAGAATACGGAAAACACAAGCTCCCCCCTGACCGAGCTCTCTGCCCCTCTGACGGGGGAGCCGAGCCTCCTCGAGATGCCTACAGTGCTCAAATCAGTTAAACTTATCCTGAACATTTACTGGCCAAAGGAAGAGGCAAAGTTTGCCTCCATGCCGAATTCACATACCGGTCCGGCCGTATGCCCCGTTGGTTGAAGGCTGGCCCGGAAACCTTGTTATGGTTTGATGGGTGGGGGGTGGGGGGTTGGGGGGGGACGAGGGGCGGAGGACAGCATTGTAAAGAGGAAAGAACGGAGAATTTGGCCACGCAGGAACAAGGAACAAGAGAGCTTCAAGGAACAATCTGAACCGACTTACACGAAATCCAAAAGATGGGCTCGCTAGACAAAACCCTAACCATCACAACCTGGAACGTGCAGGGGCTTAATGCACCCAGAAAGCGAAAAGCAGTGGAACACAAACTAGACCAACTAGCAGCTGATATTGTCTGCAGTCAGGAAACCCATCTCATTGCGGACGACCAAAGCCGACTAAGATTTTGGCACTATCCAAAACGTTATTTCGCCTCAGCCACACAGAAAAAGAGAGGCGTAGCTATCCTACTAAAAAGAGATCTCCCACTAACACAGATCACCATCAAAAGAGACCCCGAGGGCAGATTCCTACTCCTGAAAGGTCTCCTAGTGGAGCTACCGATCACCCTGGTGGCCGCTTATGCACCAAACAAAGAACAAGACCAATTCCTCCTTAGCCTCCTTCCAATCATCACATCCTTCGCAGAAGGCTGCCTAATAATCGGAGGGGACCTCAACCTCCCCCCGGATCCGACAATGGATAAGACGCTTCCAGCCTCAAGGGAGGACTTCTGCAAATCCCTCGCCCTGGCGAAATTCTTGCGGGAAACCGAAACAATAGACATATGGAGATTCCACAACCAAGGGGATAGGGACTACACCTTCTTTTCGCACGTGCACAAAGGCTATTCACGCATCGACCTCTTGCTCGCCACGAATAACCTGGCCCCCTGCGTGGAGAGGATTCAAATCGGACCGATCGCAATATCGGACCATGCTCCAGTCACGATGGTGGTGTCTATCCACGGGGCCCCGGAACCTGCCCAGAGGCAATGGAAACTGCAAGATTATATCCTGACAGATAGATCGGCTAGCTCGGACCTCGCTGAGGCAATTCGGAATTACTTCTCTGAGAACACAACCCCCGACTCCTCAACAGCCATGGTGTGGGATGCCATGAAACCGGTGATTCGAGGGGTCGCCATGGACCTAACAGCCAGACTCAAGCGCCAAAACCTACTCAAGCAACAAAAGCTCGAGCAAAAACTCACAGCCCTGGAAGACAAACTCAAGGCCTGTTACAAGAAAACAACGCACCAAGAACTTAAAAAAACGAAAAGAGAGCTCGAGATCCACCTGGCGGACCGAGCCGCCAAAGCATTAACTTATACCAAACAATACTATTACCTGAACAGTAACAAAGCGAACAGACTCTTAGCATACAAACTGAAAAAGCTTCAGACCAGGAACCATATCCAATCACTGCAAGACAGGAACGGCACCTTACTCCACCGGGACCCCGAAAAACTCGGGTTAATGGTGCAACACCACGAGGAAATCATGGCAGGGCCCCCGACAGCCACCACAGCCATCACCCAATTCTTGACCCCAGTACCAAAGAAACAGCCACCTCCATCCCTAGTGAACTTAGAGGGCCCTATCTCAGAGGAGGAAGTTAGCGAGACGATCCGCCACCTGAAGAACACAACACCTGGCCCGGATGGGTTTTCAGCAAAATTCTACAAAAAATTCGCTCACCTGCTAGTCCCACAGCTGGCAAACCTATTCAACTCATTCCTGTCCACCGGCCTCACGTCCCCCTCCATGAACGAGTCAATAACAGTGCTGATCCCTAAACCAGGAAAGGACCAAACACAATGTTCATCGTACAGGCCCATTTCGCTCCTAAACAACGACGCGAAAATATTTGCAAAAATCTTAGCAAATAGGCTATCCCCTTTCCTCCCGGAGCTCATTCACCCGGACCAGACCGGATTCATCCTGGGCCGAGGTACCCAAGACAACATTCGCAGAACCATCAACATCATCGAATCGGCGAACAGACTGGGCACAAAATTGGCAGTCCTCTCCTTAGATGCGCATAAAGCTTTCGACATGCTCGACTGGGGCTATATTAGGAACATACTAGAGCACTTCGGCTTTGGCCCGAACTTCGCAAAATGGGTTCTGGCCATCTACCAAAAACCCTCTACAAACCTTCGCCTCAACGGGACTAAATCCAGCAGAATAAACATAACTAGAGGCACGAGACAGGGATGTCCTCTTTCCCCACTTATATTTGCCCTATCTATGGAACCATTCGCTGAAAGGGTCCGCCGAAACGCATCAATATCAGGCCTAACGCACAAGAAAGAATCCTACAAAATTGCGCTTTACGCGGACGATGTGCTCCTCACACTCACCAGCCCGGAAGAGTCAATAAGAGCCCTATGGCAAACGCTCGAAGAATTCCGAGCAGCATCGGGATTCACAATAAACATTTCCAAATCCACCGCACTGGGCATAAACATCCCAAGAAAGACCAAGGCTTATCTCGAAGAGGGGTTCCAAATTCCTTGGGCCGGAAGCAGCTTCAACTACCTGGGGGTGCAGATACCCAATAAAACTGAGAAGCTGTACAAGTCCAACTTCCCGACACTCTTCAGAGACCTGAGAAAGGACATCGACCGCTGGAAAAAACAGGAAATCTCCTGGTTTGGCCGAACGACTGCGATAAAAATGAATCTCACGCCACGGCTGCTATATCACGCCCAAGCCCTGCCGGTGTCGATCCGGGAAAAGGCCCTGCAGAAACTGCAAAGAGAGGTGCTGAATCTAGTCTGGGAAGGAAAGAAATCCCGCATCCCAAAGCGCATAATGCTCCGAAGCACCGCCCTGGGCGGCCTAGGGGTCCCAGACGTGTCAAGGTACTGCCTTGCAGCCCAACTAGCCCCGGCCTTTGCCTGGAAGCTTCCAACCAACCGACCCCGGTGGTTAACTCTGGAGGAGGATTGGTGTCAGACCCCACTGGAATCCTTGCCCCACTCCAGGGAGCCCAAGGGGGCCAGGGACCTGGGCCCCCTATCAGCAACAAGAAACACAGTCGCCAGCTGGAGGGCGGCTGCACGCCGGTGGAAATGCAGGAGCACAATGGGTCCACTTACGCCAATTTGGAACAACCCCGACTTCTCCCCCGGAATCACACCAAACCAGTTCACGGAGTGGCGAGCCGGCGGCTTAGAAACTATCTCTGATTTCTTCGAAAACGGCCTCCCCCTGAACTTCGAAGAGTGTAAAGCAAAGTTCAAGATCCAGGAAACAGAAAGGTTCCGCTACTCCCAGCTGAGGCACTGGCTGTCGCATCCTCAGGTTAGGAAACTAAGCAGCAGGGAGCTAACAGCATTGGAACACTCCCTCTTGACAACCCCCCCTAAGGGGAAAATATCAGCCCTGTACAAAATTCTAGACAGAACAGATCCCGAAAAAAAAGAACCATACATGGTGAAATGGGAAGAGGACATAGGGAGACCAATTGAGCTGGAGGAATGGCAGCACATCTGGTCCCGTGCTCTGAAAAGCTCGAAATGTGTGACGAACAAAGAAAGTGCGTTTAAAGTTTGCTACAGATGGTACAGAACCCCGTCATTCCTCAACAAATGCAACCCGGCTATCCCAGCGCAATGCTGGAGGGGGTGCCCGGACCGCGGAACTCTATTTCACCTCTTGTGGTCATGCCCCAAAGCCACCCTATTTTGGGAAAACATCCTGGAACAAATCAAGACAATCACCGGACTCAACATCCCCTGGGACCCAGGGATTGTGCTACTGGGGTCGACAGGAGATGGCCAATTCCCTCTAACCGGCAACCTGGCGGACCTATGTTCCCATCTCCTAACAGCCGCCAAGATCTCTATCGCCAGACTCTGGAAAAACCCGGAGGGTCCATCCACACAGATGTGGTGGTCTAAGTGCTGGGAAATCGCCGCAGCGGAGAAAGTCACATCCATTAGGTCAGGCAATAAACCCAAATTCGAACGCACATGGGCGCCCTTTCTGGACTATGGGCGGCAATTCCCTGGGGTGGCAAGGCAGCCACCTAACTTACGCTGGATGGAAACCCAAGACTGAAAAAGAAAGCACAGCTCCAAGCCAGACAGGCAACTGAGCTCCTCCAGTTCTCCGAAGTGCCACGAACGACCAATCGAGTTCCCCTGACTTGGAAGACCCGACACTAAAGCACCCTGGCGTAATCTAGCGAAGCCCCACCTCGAACCCTTGAAATAGTCTCCTTGGCGAAATAGACAGTAACCTGTTCTTGTTTGAAAACAGCTCCCTGCGAAAATTGCTCCTTGTCTCTTGCCCCCCCTTTCTTCCCCCCATCCTGTTGTAGTTGCTACTGTTATTATTTCTTTTGTCCTTATTATTGAAGAGAACGCAAGACTAGCTAAGACTAAAGCATGCAAAGTAATGTTCTCCTAGCTATATGTTCTAACAAGTCGACATACATGCAATGATCTTAACCTCTACATGACTTGTTATGTTGAAAACAATAAAAATAATTTTGGAAAAAAAAAAAAAAAAAAAAACTTTAATTCCAATTCAAGTCAAGTTTTTGACGTTAGTGTGAATAATGAGGATGATGATTGTATCGAAAGTGGTAGAGAAGTGGTGTTTATGGTGAATGCCATTGATGGGAAAGTGAAGAAGAAAAAGCCTTACGCCATAGTATTGGTTAATGGGATACAAATATCGATGCTTATGGATAGTGGGGCGGATTATACATTAATAGGGGTGCAGGTGTGGAAAGAGAGATTCAATTGCTGTACCTTATGGGAAAATAAAATCAAGGCGAATGCATATGGTGATATGCCCATAGAAATTATAGGATGTTTTGACGCTGATCTGCAGTTTAAGGATAGGAAAGCCACTACCACTATTTATGTTGCCAGCAAAGGGGGAGAGTTACTGTCGTGGAGTGATCAACCTGAGCTAAAAATTAGACTTGAAGCAAGTCATCCTGAACAGGTTTTAACAGTAAGTGGTGAGAAATTGAATGAAGAGGAACATAAGCTTGGATGTTTGAAAGGGTTTGTTCATAAAATACGATTAAAAAAAGGGGCAGTTCCTAAGATCGCGAAGTTGCGCACTATTCCTCTGGCACTCAAGGAGGGTGTAGAAAATGAATTAAAGAGAATGGAGAATGAGGGAGTTATTGAGAGAATTGATTCCTCGGAATGGGTGAGTCCCATCGTGGTAGTCAGAAAACCCTCTGGATCTTTGAGGATATGCATTGACTTAAGACATCTCAATAGTATGGTGGTGGCAGATAGATTTCCATTACCCAGAATAGATGACTTGCTTGTAGGCGTCTCTGGATCCAAAATATTTTCAATTTTAGATCTCAAATCTGCTTATCACCAGATTGAGTTGCATCCTGATTCTAGAGATCTTACAGCATTTATCACTCCCAGCCGTCTATTTAGATGTGTACGCATGCCGTTTGGCTTAGTGTCTGCTGCAAGTGTATTTCAGAGCATCATGTACAGGTTACTTGGTGGAGAAAAAGGGGTGATGTACTACCAAGAAGATGTTTTTGTGTGTGGCAGTGATGAGGTGGAGCATGATAGACAATTAAAAAGGGTGTTAGATATATTAGGAGAAGCTGGTCTCACGATACCATCAGAAAAGTGTACATTTAGAGCAAGTAAAGTTGTTTATTTAGGTCATGAGATCACTGCTGAGGGAGTCAAACCCAAAGAGGAGGCTATTGAAGCCATAAGGAAGACGGAAGATCCCAAATCAAAAGCAGATGTGTTGTCGTTTTTGGGGCTAGTTGAATTCTATGGCAAATTCATTAAGGGTTTGTCAGACATGTCAAGACATATGAGAAGGCTCACTCGCAAAGGTGTGATGTTTAAGTGGAGTGATGACTGTAAGAAGGAGTTTGAAATGATAAAAAAGTCCATAATCAATGCTCCTATTCTAAAGACATTTGAAGAAGGGAAACGCACATTACTTTTTGTAGATGCTAGTGATTATGGCATAGGTGCGGTTCTTATGCAAGAAGATTCAGAGGGTCTGCACACTGTAGCATTTGCCTCAAGGTCACTTAAAGATCCTGAAAGTAGATACTCTGTGGTTGAGCAAGAAGCTCTTGCTTGCATCTGGGGAGTTGAAAAGTTCAAAAGGTTCCTGTGGGGGAGGGAATTTGTGATCTGTACTGATCATAAACCATTGGTTGGTATTTTTACCAAAGGTGGGCTGGAAGGAGTATCGAGACGTATTATGAAGTGGGTCACAGCTCTTCAAGGTCTGCAATTTACCATGATTCACATTAGTGGTGAAGTCAATGTAGTGGCGGATGCCTTATCAAGGTCTGTTCATAGAGAAGGGCATATCAGTATGGACCAATCACGCCTCATAGTGTAACGGGATTAACCCCCTTTGAGATTTTGAGAGGTAGGAAACCGAATTCACATTTATGCCCAGGGTGGATGGGAAAATCCAAGATGGTTGGTGTGGATTTGGAAACCGTGAGAAGTAGAATGTTTGAATCGGGAGTTAAATCTAAAGAACGATATGATCAGAGAAATTGCTGTAGGGAATTTAAGATTAACGAGGGTGATTGGATCAAGATCAAATTGCCTACTAAGGTTCGCAAAGGAACATCTTTGTATTCTGAACCTAAACAAGTGGTGAAAGATTTAGGCTCCTCAGTATTGGTCAGAGGAGGAGGTATCTGGAACAAGGAGAGAGTAGCAATTGTTAAGTTTGTCAATGGAAGGGAGTGATGGATCTGCTGAAGAGGGTTATGTATACTGCTATTAGTATACTGTTTCTCTATAGGTATCATCTTGAGAAAACAGTCATGACAAGTTACTTTTCAAAATTCTACTTTAGTTCACGTCATGTCCTGTGTATGTATTTCAGGCCAACTTCAGGCATTGTTTTAAATTGTTAGTTCAAGGAAAGGAAGGAGGTGTTAGGATGTATAAGATATGTTAAATGAAAAGTAATTTGTAATGTTTTATGATATTGAGACATGTTGTCCACGTTCACTGTATAATCAGAATGTTCCCATGTCATCATTTGCCTGTGTGTCTGGAACGTGGATCCTCAACTTCCAGAGGTGCCAGGTTCCAAGGGAGAGAAAGCAGAGAAGACAGGCTGCTGTGGACGGTTGTCGAGTCCCTCCCGGGGGTCGTGCTGTAATACTTAAATAAACGACTTCTTTGCGGCACACTACAAGGTTTCTGGTGGTTTCCCTAATCATAACAGGGGGACTGTTAGGGAGAATTCTCTGTTTAGGCTGAATTTCCCTACCTAGTGAGTCCCCCAGCAGCTTTGCTGGATTTCTGGGGTTTCTTTTTTTCTCCTGCCAAGAGTGAGACTCTTTTACCCTCACTCTTGGACATATTGAAGTGTGTTTTCTTGGTTAAACCTGGTGTTGAATGGGCTATGGGGTCTTTTACTCCATAGGGCCTCATGTATTTTTGTGATGTGGGTTACACAGCACCCTCTGTGCCGTGACCCAGGGGTGTCCTAGGGACTCCCCAACATAGACTCCATACCCTGGGACTGACTACTGTCTCCCAGGGCATGTAAAGTCACCAAAGACTTTGCTAGTCTTGAATCCTGAACAGAACCAGTACAAACCATCATATTGTGGACGTACTGGCTGGGGCAATTCGATTGCCCCAGGGTCTGTTAGTCGAGGGGGCACGTCTCCGTCCCCCCTGATCGAGTTTTGGCTGGTGGCAGTGGAAACTACTTTTTATATTCGACCGCGAATATTTCCCTATGGGATTTCCCATTGTTTTAGGCTAACACATTTAATTATTTATTTACGGTAGCCTTAAACATACCGCCGGTTTATATATTTATTATTATAACTCCGGTTGGGACTTTTTGCCAAAACTTGATTCTAAAATGGCGTTGGCGTTCGCCTCTGTAACTCTGACCCAAAGTGGAGCCCTTTGTTCCACTTTTGGCGGGCTTCTCCACAGAAGCCCTCCAAAGTGGTGCCACTCTGTCTGGGGTACTTAGGAGGGGTGGAGGGGGAGTTAGGCACCCTGGACTGAGTTACCTTGGTAACTCAAGTCGCACTCCGTCCTGATTGGCCCAAGTGGTGAGCCGGCCGGCTCACCACTTAGCATGTTTGAGTGACAGCTAGGCTGGGTGAATGGGGGTTTGCTGCATAAAAGCAGGGCTTTGGGGACTGGAACTTCAGAAGTCGCCACAGGACCAAGAATCCGACGAGGGAAGAGCTGAGCCGACCTGCTTCGACGACACCACCCGGTGGAGCCCTGCTGAACCGTCTCACCACTTTTCCCGACGACCGAGGAGAACTCTTAACGGAGTGGCTCCTTCCCTTGACTGGTGGGGACAACCAGTTTTCGCCTTCTTTTCGCTTCTCGAGGTATCTCGTGGCCGCCTTGCCAGTGCCAAGCACCCCGGCAACCGGAACCCCACCACCTTTTACCCCAACCACGAAAGTCGGTACAACCCTTTAACCGGAGGACTCCGCGGCTGGTTTCTTCCCGGGCAGTGCAACGACCTTCTTCTTCTGCTCTTCAGCGAGAACTTCTTCTCCCCTGACCGACGTCGAGCCTTGCTGCCACTGCCTGGAACAACTGCCACCGCTGGAGGATCCTTTCCACTTAAGGTACCGTGTTCCGTCTGGCTTCCCTTGCCACCGACTGTACGGGGTAGATTTAGCCCCCGGCTTTCGAACCTGGGAGTGCCTGGGACACCCTGGCTAAACTTTTTAAGCCACTCTAAACTCTTTCTAACTCTTTGCAAGACTTTGAATCCTTAACAACAGTGTGATCTTGGGCACATTTTCGCTCCGGCTACTCTAAGAGTGGGCCCTGCCTAGTGACTTTTGCTCACCTGTGACTTTGTGCTTCTTTGAGTCTATTGCAAGTGTTCTGGACCTTAGAGTGGTGTGTTTAACCCATTCCTGTTTCTTTTTACCCCTTTCTTGAACCTACTAGAGTGTCATCTAACGTTAAGCGCTCACCTCTGTTTTAATTATGTGGTGTTAACTTAGAGTTGTCTAGATAGGAGTAAGGGTTGGAACTGCTTTCATTATAACTGTGTTTGAAGTGTTTTTACTATATTTTGCTAGAGTGATTTCAACTTATGTGTGTTTTATAAATAAATAACTATATACTTTTGAAACCAAGCTCTGGTCAGTGTTTGCTTGTGCTATTGTGTCTGAGTACATATTGTGTATACTTTGCATACTGCCTAACTCTTCTTGAGGGAGGTCTGACTGCTCAGCCACAGCTACCAGGTAAATCTGGGTGGTGCGGACTGCTACCAAGTGGGTTTACTGCTATACCTGTAGTCTTAAATCTTTTGCAGTGTTCCCCAAGGGAACTGCACAGGTTTCTGCCTAACAGGGACTCTCCTGTAATAAGCCAGTCGTCCAGATAAGGGTACACTGTGATTGCCTCCCTGCATAGGTGCGCCGCCACCACTGCCAGTACCTTGGTGAATACCCTTGGAGCCGAGGCTATTCCAAAGGGCAGCACCTTGCATTGGTAGTGCTGGTTGTCCATCTTGAAATGCAAGAATCTTCTGTGCGCTGGAACATTGTAATATGAAAATAGGCATCTTTCATTTCCAATGTTGTCATGTAGTTCCCCCTTTTTAGTAGAGGGATTACTTCTTGTAGAGTAGTCATGCAGAATTTTTGTGGCTTGACATACTTGTTTGCAGGTCGCTAATCTAATACTGGGCGCATTGCCAAATTTGTTTTGGCACAAGGAAGTAGGTTGAATAAATACCCCCCGTTTACCTGGTTGACTGGGACGACTTCTATGGCGTCCTTTGCTAGCAGTACGGCGATCTTCTGATGTTCCAGCGAGTGTACCTTCTGTCATGGAGGATGGTCGTGGGGGTGCCTTAGCAACTCTCTGCAGTATCCTTCGAACACTGGACAGCACCCATATGTCCGAAGTGATCCCCTCCCATGCGTGGGTGAAGGTGGAAATGTGCCCCCTACTGGGGACGCATGGAAGGGGATCTGAAGCGGAACGTCACTGCTTGTTGGGTGGTGTACCACCTCTGGCGGGGCTGCCTCTACCCCTAGTGCGGCCCATGCGCTGCCCTCTGGGGAAGCCCTGTGAGGATTCGGATCGATTGTTACCTCATGAGGTTCCCCGATTCTGGCAATAGTTTGAACCCCTTTGGGAACAGTGGCCCCGAAAGCGGCGAAAATGGTTGTTGCTCCTCTGTCCAGATGGTTTATTGGCGAGTTGACCTAGAGATTTTAGGTTCTCGTATTCATCCTGTGCAGTCTTTAAAGCTTCCTCCACTGCATTGCCGAATAGAAGGTTCGGCTCCACAGGCATATCTATAAGGGTTGCTTGGGTTTCAGGTTTGAACCCTGACTGCCTCAGCCAAGCATGACGCTTAATCACAGTGCCTTCAGCGATTAAGCTTCCAGCATTATCTGCTGCATTAAAGTTTGTTTTTAGCATGCAGCCTGATAACAGATCTTCCATCTGCTGCCAGTTGAGCCAAGTGACTCGTTAAAGGTTCGGGTGCGGAGGATATCAAAGCAGATACCTCTTCCCACTGATAGCAATTGTAGCTGGCCAAAAGGGTAGCACTGTTGGCAATCCTTGCTTGATAGGCAGAGGTGGAGGCAACCTTTCTACCCAAAGCGTACAGTCTTTTACTCTCCTTATCAGGAGGTGTTTCCAAGAAGCAAGCAGAGTACCTGCCCTCTTTCTGTTGGTTGTTACTACCAGGGAATCAGGTTTTAATTGGCCCCTAACGTACAGGGGAATCGGAGGGTGCGGTCCGGAACAATACTCAACTCGTGGGTTAACCACTCGAGTGAGATTATGGGTTACCAGCAAGGGATCAATCCTACACTGAATGGATTTTAACAGAGGGATAGCCTGAGTAAAGAATGGCTCTCTTGTTTCCTAGGATTTCTTCCGCAAAATCCATGTCTTCTTGGACACCTTGTGTGTAGATATGAAAATAGGTAGCTTCGTTAGCCAGTACCTCACTGAGGAGAGATTGATTATCAACAGGTGAGTCATGTACCAGGGGGTTTGTTTGTTTATTTATTTAGTAATGCGCTCCAAGCCCGTGGGCAGCTGGGCGCAACAGTACAAGTAGACTCGAAACTTAGTTACAATGCCTGGCACAGGCTATTACAAAACAGTGGTAACTTACAACAAATGAAACCGGTGATACAGTACATATAGGATCAGGATAGGTAAGCGCAGAAGAATATCATTTTAACAAATATATAATGTGGTCAGTTGGTTAAGGGTGACTATCGTTACATATCGTTGTTGTGTAGCCATAAGAGCGTTAGATCTAAATCTAGTGTAGGGTAGTGGGCGTCTAAGGTCAGGTAGGAGTGTGTTCCATGATTGTGCAGCTCTGACTGGGAAGCTAGATCCACCCACCGTGGTAAGTTTGAATCTGGGGACGAAGGTGTTGGCAGATCTCGGTCAATCGGTTAGAGGGTCTCCAGTTAATTGTTTCAGCTAGGTAGGAGGGTGCTTGATTGTTAAGGCATTTGGATGTGAGAGAAATAGTTTTGAGAAGGATTATGTCCTTTATCTTTAGCCAGTGGGCCTCAGTCCGGTATTTGGAAATATGCTCTCTGCGTGGGATGTTCAAAGCTGCTCTTACAGCGTTATTTTGTAATCTCTGGAGTTTGTCAATAACCGACTTATTTGCACCCGAGTATAAAGCGTTGCAATAGTCCAGTCTGGACATGACAAGGGCATTGGCCAAGGTGAGGCAGCTAACACTGGACAGGAAGGGTCTGGCAGCACGGATAAGTTTACACGTGTAAGTGGTTGTAGAGGCGAGGGAGTTCACTTGCTTTTTGAGGGTGAGAGCTGAGTCGAGGTAGAAACCTAGCGTTTTAACCTCTCGCATAACCTTGATGGTATTGTTGTCGATGTTAAATGAGGCATAGTCCGGGGTGAGTTTAGGTTATGGTCTGATCCGAGGAGCAGGATTTCCGTTTTATCGTCGTTCAGGCAGAGGCCATGGGTGGCCATCCATGCCTGAATGAGGATGTAAATTTTATTCACCAAAGCCAGGTCCACTCCATAGTTGCCTGAAAGGGGTATGAGGATCTGGGTGTCATCTGCATAATTTGTGTAGGTGACGCCTAGTCTGTCCAACTTGTCGAACAATGGCTTGGTGAAAATGTTGTACATGGTGGGTGAGACACAGGAGCCCTGTGGGACTTCACATGTAATTTGGATGGGATCGGCACAGGTGGAGGTGGAAAATACTCATGGTCCGGTTGGCTAGAAAGGATTGGACCCATGCTATAGCTTCTCCTATGAAATTGGCAGCAAGCTTAAGGTGGTTGCATAAGACTGCATGATCCACCAAATCAAAAGCTGCTGACAAGTCCAGTAGGAGTAGCAACGCTAGTTTCCCACTATCCTTGAATTCCTCCATTTTAGTTTTAAGATCTAACAAGGCTGTATCAGTGCCATGGAGAGGGCGGAAGCCCGATTGGCGCGAGCCTAGTAGATGGTTAGCTTCTAGGTAGTCTTGAATTTGGAGATAGGCTACTCTGTCGATAATTTTTAGTAGGAAAGGTGCAGTGGTGATGGGCCTATAGTTGGTCGGGATGGATGGATCAAGGGTTTGTTTTTTTAAGAAGGGGGAGGACCCAGGATTCTTTTAGGTTGGCTGGCACTGTGTTGGATTTGAAGGAGGAGTTAATGAGCTTCGAGATGAATGGGGCTTAATCTCTGGCTGCGTCCTTTATTATTTGAGCTGGGCAGCTGTCGCCCTTGCAGTTGGAAGGCTTCAGTGAGAGGATAACCTTTTCAGTGTCGATGATGGAGATAGGTTTGAAGCTAAAAGGGGGGACAATGTCGATGATGGAGATAGGTTTGAAGCTAAAAGGGGGGGATAGTATTGGGTTCAGTCACTAGAGGTGCTTGTTGATCAGTAGGAGAGAGGGCGTCCTTTCTATTAGTTATTTTAAGTTGAAGGGTGGAAATTTTATTCGATAGGGCATTCTGTATATTGGTGCACCATATCTTGTCCTTGGGGACCGTGTCAGTTGGTTGGATGGGAGATTCCATTTCCCGGAGGATGGCAAAAAGTTCCTTGGTATTAGATTTGGCAATGGTAATTCTGTCATTGAATACGTTTTTTTTGTATTGATAATTTCTGACTTGTAATATTTGGTGAATTGGGTTAAATTAGCTTTGTTGCCGTCGGTAGGCGAGTTACGCCAGATAGTTTGGAGTTTACGTTTCTGCTTCCTAAGGTCCTTAAGTTGGGGGGTGAACCAAGCATTGAGGTGGACTTCTTGTTTGGCTTTGCATAGTTTTGGAGGTGCAATAGTATCTAGTGCGTGGGACATAGCTTTATTAAAGGTGTCTACTAGGGTGTCTGGGTCAGTATTGTCCTTCAGGCCATTGATAGTAGGCAGGAGGAGGGGGATACATTTTTCTGTAGTGATATCTTTTTTGCTTCTGGTGGGGAGAGGTGGTATCATTTTGATAATTTTAGGGCTGAGGAGGTCAAGTGTGGCAGTGAAATGGATTAGATAGTGGTCGGTCCATGGTTGAGGGGTGATGTCAGAGATGACTATGTTGCAATTAAGTTCAGATACCCAGTCAAGGGTTCTACCTTTAGCATGTGTAGGGGAGAGGACTTTTTGGGTAAGGCCGTGGTCATTTAGGATGGCTGTTATAGCAAGGGCATTTTTGTTGTCTGTCTCATTGAAGCCGATGTTAAAGTCGCCCAGCAACAGCGTTTGCGAATGATTTTGGGTATTGTTCGCTATGAGGGTGGTAAGATCATCTTCGAAGGTTCCCAAGGGACCTGGGGGCCTATAGATCAGGTGAATGTTTAGCGTGCGGTTATTGGAGAGTTGCAATTTTGCTGAGAGTACTTCGCAGGAAGCACAGGGAGGTGAGGTGGTGAGCACGATAGGCAAAGTGGTTTTAGCGATGGTGGGTAGGCCACCGCCTTTAGCATTCGGTCGGTCTACTCTGTGGATCTGGTAATTGTCAGGTACGGCTAACATCAAGGAAGGTCCTGCTGCCTCGTGAAGCCAGGTTTCTGTTACGGCAAGGCGGTCAATGCTGCTGTTTAGTATGTCAGCAATTTCAGTTGCAAGGGCTACCATGGATCTGGCATTGATAAGGGATCCAGTGAGAGATGAGGTATTCTTGGGAATAGGATGGCTTGCAGATTTGTCTGTGTACTTGTTTTGACTCAGGTGTTTCTTTTTGTGAAAGTGAATGGGATTTGGGGTCGGGGTTAAGCGTGTCGTGGCTTGAGTTTGCTTATCCAAGTGTGTCTGTATTGTTGCGGATCTAACAGTATGGTTTGTGCTATTTCTTTTGGGTTCATATATACAAGGTAGTCTTGCCCTAAGTCTCAAGTTTGTCTGTAGGGGGGCTAAAGTTGTAGGTGACAAAGGCCATGATTATAGTTAGAAGGGTCAGGGAGGCCAGGTTTCTGCACATGGTAGTTGGTGTAGTTAACTGGTACCGTGTACTTCCCTTACTTCGCTATGATGTCTGGCTAGGGTGAGGCAATGCAAATTGCGGGTGGCTGGTTATAACCGGGGGTTCACCTAGTGATATGGGGCATGATATTCAAGAATCACTTAGGAATCCTCATTTAGGAATCGGGGAGTCAAGATTGTAGGCTTCAGCCTCATCCTCCTCCTGGTCCTCATCAATCCCATAATAAGAGACCCATGTCTGGTCATCGACCAATTGTGATTCTGTTTCATCACAATATGAATCAGGGTGGTAGGGTTCAACCCTAAAGGAGTCTGTGACCAAGCCCTGAGTCGGGGCGTCAGAGCGGAGTTTCTTAGCAGGGGGCTGAGTGGAACTAGGAATTGCCTTACACCCCGAAGGGGCAGAGGTAGCAGGGGTGTTGGAGTAACTATGAAAATAATTAGGGTCCTTTTCATAGAAGTCAGCCATAAATTACATCTTTCTCATTACCCTATCAATGTCAGCTGAGTTCCATTCTTTGGAGCTAGGAATCACAACATGTTCTGGTTCCTCATCAGTGCCCATATCATGAGCAGTGGGAGGAATGAGTTTAACCTTAGTGGTAGGATTTGATACCTTGGACTTCTCTATTGATTTAGGGTCTGCTTCTCCTTATGAACATTGTGTTCTGAAGATAAATATGTTGTTTATTCCCCTTCCCATGACTAGAGGAGTGTTTCCCACTTTTTTTTTTTAGGGGCCTCTGAGGGATTTGACGCCTCGCGTCGAGATTCGGAGGTGGTATTCGAGGAAGGACGTTGAATCTCGGGTGTAGACGCTACGTGTCTTGGCTGTGTAGGATAGAGGGCGGAATCGTCAGACGGTCGGGCCTCGGGGACTATTGATAGTGCGACACCTTTGTCAACCGAAGGCGGTTGGCCTTTGTCATGAGGCGAACGGGAACGCCCAGAGGACACAGATTCGTTGGACGGCTCTTGGTTGCTTATTACTCAACACGTGTGTCGAGTCGCAGCCGGGGCAGATGTGCTTAGTGGAGGTAGTATGTGTAGCGCTTTTGCCGCCAGGTGTTGTCCCCACAACGTGGCCGCCGGCCAGTCCTTCGGGGTCGGGGGCCTGCGCGTGGGAGTCTGAAGTCACCCCTCTGCGCTCGCTGTCCATTTCGACAGCGTTGCTGCCATCGCTGAATGTCCCCTACACTTCTATGGCCTCTAGCTGCCTGGCGTAGTGGGCCCAGCGTTTTGTTGAGTGGTCTTTAAGGGTTTTCGGCTTGAAGAGCTTGCAAGCTCGACAGGTAGCCTCGGGATGGTCTCGTGGGAGACACAGATTGCACGTATTGTGCTCGTCTACCCAGGGAACCTTCCTGTTACACTTTGGACAGAATTTGAATGGAGTATTCTCCATATGTTACAAAATGGCAGCGGGCAGGTATATGTAGGAAAACAGGTGGGAAGAAGCCTGTATGACCACCCACACTCTTCCTACTGTACAGGGCCGAGGACAGAGGCCTTCCAAGGCACGAAGTCCATCGTGGCAATCCTCAACAGTTGTCTTCGTCTATCTTCGGCGTATGGTGTGAAGTGAAAGGGGAAGTATTTAACGGTAATTGTAACTAAGGGCCAAGGGAACTCCGCAACATGCATCCGACTAGTATGGCGGAATAAAACAATCTCAGGGTCCTACACGCGTGAGGGATCATGGGTACAGGGGACGTCACACTAGGGATAGTATTACTGGCACGCCCTGGTTCGACACCCCTTTGACTTTTGAAAAACAAACTAATACTCTGCAATTTCCACTAGATGTCGGCCTATGCACAGCATGTGATCTAAGCAGATTCCACAAGCCTCAGAAAAAATGTATATATATTTTTTTTCCCTCTTTGGCACCCGCTTCCACAGCAAACCCAGTGGACTCAGACTGATGAGGCGCCATAAACAATTTAGAAGACCACTCCTCGGGTGAGGCATGACCCTGCACGGGGCAGGGGATCAGGGGCCTTCACGTTAAGCTATGCTGCCAGCCTTCTATGTCTGTTCTTCGATTTCTTGGGGAAACCAATGCATAACTTGCACTCTACTTCCTTGTGGTCCGGGTGCAGGCAGTAGAGGCATTGCAGTTGCTTGTCCTCCACAAACATTTCCATAGCCCGCATTTGGTGCAGGACCTTAAAAGGGACCTTCCCACCTTCATGGTGCAGAATAATCAAGGCCTAAAATAAGCAGTGTCGCAGAGCAATGTGCTATGCAATTCTGTAGGTTTGCTAATTAAATTGGCACTTGTGCAGCAAAGTTAGCTAGAAGGTATCCTGTTCAATTAAAGCAAAGCTCACCCTGCATTCTTCTATTGCCTTCAGAGCTCACTACACCCTCTTTTCTCTGTTCACTGCAAGTTCAAAGGGGCTAATGGAGAGAGCGCAGCAGCAATCATCCCCTTCACTCATGTGACAAATGGCCTGTGTGAGAGTGCTACGCACATTTTATTGTTCAAATAATTGCAAACCAGAAATAAAATCGGGATAATACTGTTATTAAGCTAACTGTATCCTGTCTGCCAAAGACCAGTATGCGTTTGTTTTTTTTTTTTAACAAAAAGGCTTTCAATTGTTTTTCTAAAAAATGCAATAGGTTCCATAATGCATAATTACAGTATTGCTACTGTAAAACACTGTATGGTCTCCAAGCTTTACAGTGAAGTGTATCCAAATCTCAGTGTCAACTAGATTTCATTTTGTTGGGAAAGATGCATCATATCGACGAGAGGACACTTTTGAAAATGTAAATGACCACGCGGCCAAATGCTTTGATGGTAAACCAAGTCCTGTGGCCTGCTGGTTACATACAGCTTGCAACTGGTGCTCAACCCATGAGCTGATCCCATACTCCTTGACATTCTATCTTACCATGTTGGTTTATACCCTCTACCCTTAAAAGTGAGATGGATGCAAACTACAATACTCTGCCTAGTTTGCCCAGTTCTCTGCCTACTACACCATCCGCTCTGCTTAGCCTTTCACATAATGAATACACAAAGCTAACTTGATATTTACTTAAAGTAGCGATCAATAGTTTCATCCAGGCTGTACATCTACAGACCTACTGCAAAAATGTACAGTGTAGCGGGCCTCCAGAGCTCACTTTGTTCTAGGATTAGGATTGCATTATATATTTGCACCTGCAGTAGAGAGCCGATCAAACTGTTTTGAGAGCCTTTTTATCATACCCATTTATTTGTACCCATTCATGCAGCTAACCTTTTTACAGACTCATATCCAGGGCTCGCAAAGCATTTTTGCCCACTCGCAAAGTCGAGAAGATTTTAAGAAGGGCCAGTACTATTTGCAGGTGATGTTGGAAACCTTTATTTAAACTTTACTTTGTTTGCAGTAAATATCAAATAAACGTTTCACTGTGCATGGCTGGCCTCTGGGAGGCAGCATTGTGTCAAACTAAAGTGGGTTTGTGGTGTCATGCACCATTTTACAGAAAGAATTTGCAAGGCCTGACTTATCTCACTAACGTCTTACTTCGGCGGCATACAAAACTGCTGTATTGTTGCTCATTTTATATCTTGGGTTCAAGTATCATCTGGTGGCATTAAAAACATTAGTACAAAATTGCTAATCAAATGGGTTTGTTTCCTAATCAAGAAAAATGTAATTAGTAAACTCTAATCAATTTTTGAAAACTAATTTATGCCTTGATAAACCTGGACTGCTCATCCATCAGGGTTTGAAACTGAGGGGAGCTGAGCGGCATTTAGCTCCTGCTTGTAGCAAAAAGCCGTTTTAGCTTAACCGCAACAGCTACCAGGAGCTACCTTTGGCTCCCCAGGTCAACAGATGCTGAACAAATACACCCATGTGAATTTAACCGTGTGCATTTGGGCAATCTAAAAATAGACATTAGGACACATCTGTATACCATTTAAAGCATGAGGTCATAAATAATGGACAAAACAACATGCTAGCATCTTATTTGAATGTTACGTTTGCTGTACAATATGTAAATCTCCTCGGTCCCCAGTTGTAGCTCCTGGTTAATGTTGGATACCCACAAGCTGCTTTTAGCGCCCGCTTACCCTTTCGAGCCCAATACACATACCTCGATTGGGTTTTGACAACCCTCTCAGAGTTCCCTGTTATCTGTAACTATGGTGGCCTCATAAAATCTGTCCACCAGGCCATATTTTAGAAATCCATCTTAAAGCACTGCACGCATAAAATTCAAACCTTTAGCGCAAGTCTTTAGTGCTAAAAATGACGAGAGGACACTGATTCTGCAGCTGAAAAAACACTACTGTGGTAGCAGCATGCACAGAGCTTCAAATTACCAGAACATTCTAGGGCCTGTGACCACGAGTTCCATTAGCAGATGGTACACAGGAGGACCTGGGCTCTGGAAGCCGGGGACAGGAATATACATTAAAAAAAAAACAGGTGAGAAAAATTGCAAGACAAAATGTGGTGACAGCATATGCCCCTCTAAATCTGAAGGCGCAATGCTAATGTTGTGGTGTCCCCTGAAAGGGACACTTACAATATGGAGGGAAGGGGCATAGGAGTAGTAGTGCTAACAAAACAATAAAATTCCCTTTTCTCCATATTTTGAGACTTGATCCACTTCTGTGGGTCTGAACTTGTGCTACAAAAAATTACTTTCATGCTTTGCTCACTAAGCCACTCTTCCCAGTCCAAGATTACATAAATGATTACCCTTTAAATTGATCTCAATTTTAAAACCATAATCAGACCAGTTTTTTTCTCACAGTTGCGCTCAAAGACAGACCTTAAGTCATAACAATTCATTGCATCTTAAAGAAACTCTCTAATTTGGGGCGTATTTTAATGTCAGAGCACCTTTACTGCAAATTTGAAAAGGTTGGGCTGCATGAGTACCACCAAATCTAGAGCATCAGCTATGAAGTGAAATCATGTTTAAAGCGGGTAGACAACATGCCATTTCCTGAACCTTTCCACTGATCTTTACCGTAATTTTCCAGCGTTCAAAATAATTATTGAAGGATGCCGTCCCTGCAAACAAAAGGTTGTCAAGCTAAATGAATAATACCACATTGCAGTTCACCAGTTTTAACAAAAGGCCATCTATAACAGGCAGCCAATGTGGCGCAAGCGAAGAGATTTTCCTTTATGAAAATAAAGTCCCTATGAGTTAACTTAAAGTAAAAAATGGAAGCCCCTCTCTAATCTTCCAAACTTGTAAATGGATACCAACAAACCTACTCTAACACGATTAAGATTAAAATGAATACAAAAAGGTGCATCTCTAGCATGACAAACCGGTGGCCACATTGCATGCATATACTCTTGTAATTTAAGTATGAAATACTATAAATGGTGAATTCGAAGCTTGACCTGGGATCTTGACTCGCTCAAAGAAACGTTTGGGGAAATAATTGACTGATCTGGTAATCAACCTTTCTAAATAAGTATTGTCAAAATATGAAACTTCTGTCCTTAATAAAGGATTATCGTTTGCTCCGAGTATTGGAACTGATTTTGTCAATTTTCAGATAGATGTCTTTACATTTCTGGGAAAACAAACTAAAAACTAAAAAAAAATGTTTTGCTAAGTCCAAACTTTCAAACCAAAGCCAAAACTGGAGCCCCCCCCTGTACATATACAATTGGGGATATCGCTACTATTGACACTTTAGTTTATCTAAACCAAGAGACCAGTTCAACTTCACAAAATGTTTACAGTGACTTGGAAATCAATACACATCTTGAATTGAAAGAGGTAAATCTAAATTCACTCCCCAATTTACAGCAGATAATGTCATTGAGACTTTTCACACAGCTTTCACGAATGATATTCATTCTTATTTGGACAAGAATAACGAGGTCAATAAAAGATCTAATCTTACTTCTAATGAATTTAAAGCCCTACAAAAACTTGCTGAAGATGATAGTATTGTCATCAAAGAGGCAGACAAGGGGGGAATATTGTGATTCTTAATACACATGATTACATAACAATGGGTTTGAAACATCTCCACACTCCTGACTGCTACAAGTCCTTAACAGCTAATCCTACCAAACATGTGGTAGCGGATCTAACGAGGTTAACTGATGTATGGTATGTTAAAGGGTATTTGACAGACGATGAAAAAAGATTTTTATTAATAACTGAACCAACTTTACCTACCCTTTACTTTCTACCCAAAATACATAAGCCCTACACACTCTACTTCCATAAGTCAGACCAATAATGAGTGGTATCAATTGGGCCACTGAGGGGTTGTCCAAATATCTTGATGAGGCTCTTAAACCTTTTGTTGTCAAAATGAGTTTATACATTCGAGATGGTACTCATCTACTTCAGTGTTTAAAGACGATTTGTTGGGAACCTGACTATTTGCTAGAGACTATTGATGTGGTATCACTTTACAGTAGAATAGAGCACAATCTTGCAGTGCAAACAATTGATTATACTTTTAGTAACACTTCTGCTTCATATATCTCATGTTGAAAGATTTTTTGAAATTTGTATTATCCAACAATGTCTGTATCTTTAATGACCAATACTTCTTACAATTGAAAGGAGTAGCTCGGTTTGCCCCATCTCTAGCTAACCTCTTCATGTACTATTATGAAGAGACGCACATTCTTAATCAGCAAACGTTCAATTCCAATTTAATGGTTTGACAACGCTTTGATGATATTTTCATTGTCTGGAATGGAACACAGGAATCCTTTTCCAAGTTTTTTTTAAGTACACCAATACAAATTCATTTGGCATCAGCTTTACTGGCAACTCCAATTCCAGTGAAATAGATTTTCTGGATTTACACATTTTCATCGAGGATGGCTGTGTCCAAACGCAAACTTAACGAAAACCTACGGAAGTGAATTCTATTCTTTCAGCTCGAAGTAATCATCAACGTTCCACCATTAACAATGTACCGGCTGGAGAGTTTCATAGACCCAATTGCAGTCGCCCTAGTGACTTTAACAGGGAATGTAATATCCTCAACCAACGATTTCTCAATCGAGGATATCAATCCAACATCATCAATAAAGCATGCGCTAAATTCACAAATACTATGCAATCTGATCTCTTGGTTGACCAAATTAAGTCAAAGGCTCCACCTCAATAAATGTATCTTATTACTCAGTTTTCTAATGACTCTTCGATGTTATACAGATTGATCCAAAAACATTGGCACATCTTGAGACTTTATAAAGACCTCAAACCATTTTTGACAGTAAAACCCAAGTTTACCTTTACTAGAACACCCATGATAAAACAGAAAGTAAGCCCATCTTATTTTCAAAACAAAGTCTCTAGTTCTGAGACTGATTGGCTGCAGAAACCAGTGGGTTTTTACAAATGTGGGAATTGTAACCAATCCCGATGGGCTTATGAGAAGTGTAAATCTTTAATTGACAATTTCGGCACGGAAAATATCATATCAGATTTCATTAATTGCAAAAGTAGCTTTGTAGGCTATTCCATAATTTGTGTCTGAGGCAAATTATATATTGGCAGTACTACCATTTGCAAATTAAGAATTAGGATAAGAGAACACCTTGCAAGTCTCAAAACGTGCGAACCTAAATCTCCTTTAGCCTTACATTGGCAATTGGAACATCAGCACAACAAAGCTGATCTTCGATTCATTGGACTCATGAAAGTGCAAAGGGGTGAAAAAAGGAGGAAATTTTCAACTGAAACTTAGGCAAATGGAGGCCAAATTAATTTGTTTTATACGATGTACTACCGGAGGTTTGAACATGGAGCATGAGATGAATGTGTTTATAATATCCGATTCGTGATACTTGCGGGCAAGCAGATTTATCCTGCGCCTATCTTCACCAACAAACAAGTCTGTTTTCCTGGGGGCCTTCAGAAATGAAATTCAGTAGATTGACATTATGTCCGAGCTAGTCCTTCATGGATGGAACCTCACATGGTTCCCTCATTTAATACTTATTGCTCACGATTCTATTTCACTAACAGGAATGTGAACTATCTTCATGGGTATCTCATTTTACATTTGGCAACATTTCTGATACTGGTCTATAATATTCAATTTTCATTGATCCTACTTCTCAATTTTCTCCATATTTTCAATATATGTCACTAGTTTGTGTTCTATTGAGTCTTAATTGATCTGTCTGTTCAACGGACTGATTGTAAATGTTTTAGATTTGCGTGATATTTTGTTTGCTGCCAACTTAGTAATTTTGCTCTGAAACTGGTACTAATTGTCCAGTGGTCAGACCATTTGTGATTATGTTTATTCATCTGCTTCATAACCACCTTTTGTAGTCATAATTGGCAGGTCTTCTTTCTTGGACTTCACACGCACATGATTCATTATTAGGCCACATTATTCGCATTTCAATAGATTTCTGTTTATCACAATGGCCGCTTTTGTTTACTCTGACGTCATACGTTCATGCGTATGACGCCATGACGCCGCTATACGTCACTTCCGTTACGTTCACGGATGCAAAAGCAAGTAGATTGGAGCCGCGCTGCTCTTGCCTGATTGCAAGTTGGGATTTGTCCCTTTGTTACTTGTGTTTTCCCGATTGTAGGGGTAAGAAACTTTTGGTTGATAGAATGTAGTGACATTTTAGCTTTTACAGCCCCCAACCAACAGTGCCTAGCAGTGGATTGATAAAGCATTTCATCTTTTAAATCCATATCCTTTGGACTTTTTTGCAGGCTATATACGGTCATCTGCCAAACCGGCGCATTTGTTATTTAGCGGCTTTTGTCACTGGCACCATCGCCGTGCTGCGATCTCTACTCATTCATTGATTCTCAGGTATGAACTCCCAATGTCCATATTCTTTATCATGACATCTTGCACTCATTGCAAACCAGGTTGTTTATGGGAACCATTTTTTCTTTTCCCTATGGGACATTTGGCGTATTTTGTAATTGGTTCATTGAGATTATCAGTATTTTACTTGGCGACAACTAATCAGTGAGAGTTAATCCTGTTCTTCAGGTATTTTACCTATGCTTTATTCAGTTCTTACTTAAATCTTCCTTTCACATCTGGTCATTTAACTACTCTCCATAGTATGCTACTGATCATAATTTTCCTTGTTCTCACAGGACCTTAATGTTTGAAGAAATCACCACATTTTTGGGTAAGACAGATTTAGGAAACTAATCCTATCTCAATCAGAATTACTTTTTAGACGGATCATGGAGTTTTACAACTCCTTCACAGGGTGCCTTATAACTAATCTTTAGTTGTGTGTTACACATTGGTTGGTCAGACCTCTTCCTTTCACCAGGTGGTCTTTGTTAGGAGGTTTGTTGGTGAAACCTGGTGGTGGGTTCTTCCAGCCCGCTTGTAACACCCGAATAAATGTATCCTATCTTTGCGGGTTTAATAATTTTTTACCTTACTAATGTATTAGTTTACATTTGCATTAGAGGGCTAAAGTCTTCTTTTGAACTATTGCTTTAGACCTGGGTGTCATGCTATTTTTCAATAATGACATTTTTCATTCATACGATTCATTCCTGCAAATTCTGAACAAATTTAACTAACTGTTTTCCCTGCCCTCAACCTGAAAAGTGGTATGTTTTTTTGATTTTTCATTGTATCTGTTCATCCAATTGCATATTCATTTTAAGTATCATTTACCTATGTGATTCTCCAATTTTATTTTGCTTAATTTGCTTTGGCAGAACAACTATCTTACTGTGGTTTTATACTTAATGTGGGTACTTTTTCTGTTTTCATACCATACTTTGTATACAACATGTCTGACTATTCAGCCTTGAAAACGACCAGTGTGTCGAAACACATGTCGGCTGTTCGCAACTTGAAATAAAAAAAAAGCGTATTTTTCACAATTCAGTGATTGACATTGATCTTGCTTTACTACTACTGATGCCAAGCTCATCACCATCCCGTACCCTCAATTCCTAATTTAAGTATGGTTTACAAGTGAAGCAGAGGTTTGGGACTAAATATTAATACCAATGCTATTAACAGTCTTTATCTAGGACTCAAAATGTAGTTATTTCCCATCTATAAACAAATATATCTACCTCTGAAAAGTGAAAATCTGAGTCAACCCCTTTGGTGTTCAAACCTGCAACAGCAGGACACAGGCAACAAGCAATTGCCTGGAAGAAGCAATTAACTCACTGAGCTATCTTCAAGAGAACGCTGCTATATACCTGCCCAGTTGGAGGCTACAGAACTTCATAGACTTATGAAATGGACACCCCAATGCCAACAAGTATAAATTATCGTCATCAGCATGCCTTCACCTCTCCATGTGTCACTCCTGCCAGGGCACATAGTTATTAGGGCATACAGTTTAAAAAACCCATAACCTTTAGAGTTATATTGTACACAAATTCCATATAACTGAAACAACTGTAGACAGCAAAAGAATTATTAAACCTATTGTTCGGAGTCAGGAATTCATTTTTATTAGGAAAGGTTAAATGAAATTCATGGGGCTGTTAATTTACACATTTTTCTAAACATAGTTTAAGAAGCATATGGTAAACAATTAAGTCATATTTCGTATGGTGGGTAAATTAATAGATGCCACAAACAAAACAATTTTAATTCATGCATAAAAATAAATACAAGGGTTACTAACTTTATTTTAAGCGTTCCAGCATCCCACTGCCAAAAACATATTGTGCCATCTGCCCCAGTGGAAGACAGGAATCTTTTTGAGGCGCTACATAATGGTGAAAACTGAAAAACAAAATCAGTAAAAAAGCCTTTATCACATGCTAGCATTTCAAAGAATTATGGCATATGTAGCATCTTATGTGTACATATACAGATGTTCACTGTCCTCCTTAAAAACAAGGCATAGTAAATAACTAATAAAAAAAATTGCAAATACTCATTTAGAATTGTTTTTTTTACAACGCGCTTAATACCGAAGAGGTTTCTAAGCACGGACCCAGGATTCAAGCCTGTGTTGCTCTGCGTCTTGCTTCTAAGGCAAGCGCGTTGACACTGAGCTACATTACCCGGGACAATAAAGTGGAGGTTCTCTTGTACCAGTAGCCCTTTATCCCAGCCACTGCACCGGACCACCTCTTGCACAGCAAAGATGGAGATTGGAGCACAAGGACCACCCAGGCTCCATTCAAGGTTTGTGAGGTAGAAGTTGGGATTTTAACAAAGGGGTTCCTAAAAAGACAAGTTTTTGCAGTGGACATGGGGAGTGGTTTTGGTTTAGGGCATGGGCACCTACCACACTCTCGGCATGGGCCCGGCCTAAAGTAGCCCCTGTGCCTCGAGTAGTGTGGGCTCTTGATGTAAAAGGTAAAGTCTTCTTCAAAAGTGAGCAGCAAAGCTGGATGCATTTGACTATTCATCTGGAAATCCCGTTTTTAGAAATATGCTCTCCCGCTATGCCAGTTGCTATGGAAACAAAGTTTCTGTTTTCGTTAGTGGCTTAGTTTGTTTATGTAGTACAAGACTGCTCTCCCTACATCTAGGGTATGAAGGCTTTTTTCTGCTGAGTTTGAAGGATGTTGGGAAAAAGTAGGAAGTTCAATAGATTAACATGGAACTTTAATATGAATCTTTGTTGAAAATCTACGCCGTGTTCTAAAAACCACCATGTCTTTGTGAATGATAATGAATGGATCTTGGACTGAAAGAGCTTGCAGTTCACCGACTCGTCTTATCAAAGTGATAGCCACTAGAAAAGCAATCTTATAAGTTAAGTGCTTCAGAGAGGCTTTGTGCATAGGTTCAAAGGATGGACCCCTGAGTTTTGCGAATACAACATTGAGATCCCAACCCTGTGGTAGATTTGAAATGGGAGGATATAGTCTTTTTACTCCTTCCATGAATGCCTTGATAACTGGTACTTTCCACCATGATATTTTGTTTTGAGAAGTAGCATAAGCAGACAGAGCTGCCAAGTGTACTTTGATGGAATCAAAGACCAGACCCCTAAGTATGTAAAGCATATGTGTGATGGAGAACAGTCAATTGGATTTATGTTGCATGACCTTCACCAAATGACCAAAGATTTCTCCTTGTTAAAATAACATTGTCTTGTGTTTAGCTTTTATGCTTAAGTATGTTCATACACCTTTGAGGAAGATTTAAATGTCCAAATACTGACTTCAGGAGCCAAGCTGCCAAGTTCAGTGCTTGAGGGTATGGATGGAATGTCATCCCCTTGTGTTCGGACAGCATTTTGGATGGGCACGGAAGCTTGATTGGCTTGCACATTGCTAGTTTGAGTAGGTGTGGAAACAATGGTTGTCGAGCCCACATTGGAGCCATTAGAATTAGTGTGACTTGTTGGTGCATCTTGTGCACTGCTGTGTTCAGGAATGGTGTCGGTGGAAAAGCGTAAGCAAATTTCCCTGGACAACTCATCCACAGGGTGATCCTGGTTGGGGAAACCTGGATGCGAAGTCTGGGCATTGTGCGTTTTGCTTTGTTGTGAACAAATCTAGAGGTGGATGTCCCCAAAGGGTGAAGATATTGGTTAAAATATCTTTGTGAATTTGCCACCCGTGTTCTGCAGGCAGTTGTAGACTTCTGCTCAGTGTGTCTGCTACTGAATTGTGTTCCCCTGGAACATGTTGCGACACTAGGCAAATGTTTCATTTGAGAGACCACTTCCAAATCTTTTCGGCCAACCTAGAGAGAGTGTTTCCCACCCTGCTTGTTCAGATAGAACATGGCAGTAGTACCATCTGTGAGGAACAGAACTGTTTGCCCTCTAGTAGGTTTATGTGGTTCTTTGCCATTTGTGTCCACACGCCGTGTGCAATATGAAGGTAATGAGCTCCCCATACCGAGAATGAGGCGTCCTGTTGTGAGAGTGGCCTGCATTGGTGGGTTGCAAAAAGGTTTTCCTTTTAACATTTTGCCTTTTGTCCACCAGCGTAGAACTTGTACTAAGGTTAGTGAAACAACCATTAGATCGTCCCACTGACCGCTTGCCCGAGACCATTGTTTCGCTAGCCAGTCTTGCATCGGGCGCATGTGAAGCCGCGAATGTGGAACAAGATGAATGCATGAAGCCATCATCCCAAGAGGCACATTGCCTGGAGCACGGTTATCCGACGACTGGCAATGTACTGAGCACTTGAAATAGCATGTTTTGTACTCTCGTTTGAGGGAAAACAGCTCTTCTTAAGTCTAATTGCTCCCAGGAATTTGTTTTCTTGACTGCGGACGAGACACAACTTTCTGGTTGATGGAGACTCCTAAATCGAACAAATTGATAGTTTTTTGGGTGTTTTTGCAAATGTGTTGCATTTCCCCTGTTATGAGCCAGTCGGATAGATAAGGGTACACTGGGATGGATTTTCTGCATAGGTGCGCTGCGACTACTACTACTGCTACTGCTACCGCTAGTACCTTCGTGAACACCCTTGGCACTGATGAAATGCTGAAGGGAAGGACTTGGAATTGGTAGTGTTTGTTTGAAATCTTGAAGTGCAGGTATTTTCTGTGTGCTGGCAACATTGATATAGGAAAGTATGCATCTTTCAATTGGGGAGTCAGCAATAGGCTAAATATCAGGATCGTCATAGTCATAGAACTGGTCTTGGCTATATTGGTCATCTTTTGAGATTTGATCACCTTGATGAGAATGGTCAATGTTCAGGTCATCTGAAGTGCCCAGACTGTGTCTAACAAACGCTCGGTTTGTGGATGTGCTAGGTTAAGAGATGTCTAGTCTCTGTACCTTAGAAGGTTGTTCCCCACTTACTCCCAGGCTACCCTGGGGTTATTTTAGTACCTTGTGGGTGTATGAATTCCTTTGTGTGCCTGTCCATAAAATTGACAAAGCATGAAATTCTTGTCATTTTTTCAAATTTTTCTGTGGATCTTGGAAATGGGTTGGTCTCTGAGGGCGAGTTCTGGGCGAGAGGCATGTTTATCCAGCTGTAAAGCATCTGATGTGTCCTGAGAGGGTGTATGGTGTTTCTCTTGAGACTTTTCTTCGGGCCGCGAAATACTGGAAGATTGATGTTTTGCCTTTCAAAAGTGTTCTTGGGACATGTTTTTATATTAACTGTTGCATTATTGATGGGCCAGAACTGTGAGTCGAGGATTTCTGTTCGATGTGTGTTCTTCAGAGCGAGATAGGAGAGCCTTTTTTTGGAGCAGTGTCGGTAACGGGCCTACTCTGCGCTTGTTTGGGAGTTTTGTCTTGAGGTGAATGCGAGGACTCAGAGGCCAATGGGCGTTTGGACTTTTTTCTCCCTCAACACTGCATGGCCATGTTTTACAGACTAGGTGGTCGGTGTACGGCTCAGGGTTATGCGTTTAGGGTGGTGATGGATGTGTGCTCTTGCCGTCGGGGGTCGTCTCCATCACAGAGCCACCAGCCTGCTTTCCGGAGTCTCCGGATTCGGGGGCCAGCAAATGGAGATCCACAGAAACCTGATGGTCTTCGGCGTCACTTTGTGCCCGTAGCTGGCTTCATCAGACTCCTTCTGTGCCTGCAATGTCAATGGACATCTGGGCCTGCATGGTGTGGGCGGGCCACCGCTTCATGCAGCAATCTTTTAAAGTTTTGGGCTTGAAGAGTATACAAGACTTGCAGAGCTTTTTGGTGTGTTCTCGCGGAAGACAGGGATTGCACACTCATGTGTGCCGTTCCAGGGGTACTTGCGATTGCAAGAGGGACAACATTTAAACTGAGTGTTTTCCATATTCAAATGGGAAGGCAGCACGACAAATAGTGGGAAGTGGTGAAAAGGAAATATGCATTCTCTGAATAAGAATACATGTCCACCCCCCACTCTCCCTACTGTGATGGGTCGGAGGCCAGTAAGGCCTGTGTAGGCCGAAGTCAATGTTTGTCGACAGTCTAGGATCAGTCTTCGACGCTGGTAGCCAGAGCCGTCCATCGCCGAAGGTTTCTGGATAGCGATAGGCGATCAAAGGATGGAATGGCAGATATAGCTGTAAACTTTGTAATATAAAAAGGCGTATAGTCAGGAATCTATGATAAGACTATGATGGTGGAAAGAAACTATTTAAGGGACCTCAAGCATCAAGGACCATGGGAACAGTAGATATCACACTAGGGACCGTATTACAAACACACCCAGTCGACGTCCCTTTTCGAATTTTGAAAACAAGCCATGCAATACTCTGCGACCACAACTACGTTTCTGCCTATGCATAGCATGTGATTTAAGCAGAACAAGCCTGAGAAATATGTATATACAATGTATTCCTATTGTTTTAACATTTATTCCAGCTATAAGTGCATTTGGAAATATTGCCAACAATGATTCATACGGGTCTTGTTGATGGCTGGTGGTAAAATAACAGTTATAAAATACTTTCAATTTCTGTAAATCTAGAATTACAACTATGTGCTTTTTGTGCAGTTATTGCTTAATATTGATTGTACTGATGATCCAAAATGATTGTTGCTTGTAAACTATTTGATCAACAAAAGGTTGTACTTTCAACAGCATATGCAACATTATATTAGCATACCAATTCACTCCAGTATCATTAATAAAGCCTGGAGGTCCATTTGTAGTACTGTTACCTATCCTAAAAGTATGTTGTTTTTCAGCTGTATTAAGGTTTTAACTTGTATTAGTTGTTTTGGGAATTATTTGTTGTAATTTTGAAAGTTTACTTTTACCTTTTGATGTCTGATATAACTTTTATTGGTATATCTATTAGTGGTTATTGACCAGCATAATTAAATGCAGTCTGTTGTATTTTTTTATACATGGAATGTGAGCTGTGATTTTTTTTGCACAACCATAGTTGGTATAATTGGTATAAATAAACCAGTACCTATTCCCACTCTTGAAAAAGCCATGTAACTCAATTTCTATCTGTAAACACTTTAGATTCTAGCTCTACTAATTATTTATGTATTGTTACTGCATATGCTGGAGATTTCAGAAACTTAACATACTACATAAATGTCTTTTGAAAGTTCAAATCATAAAGTAACTATTTGTGGCACTTCTTTCATGTTATCAAATTTAATTGCAATATGCTCAATGCATAAATTGCTAGCATGATTTTTAAAATCTTCGACACCAACATTTCATTTTTAAATTACGTTGGCGCTTACAGAAACATTTAAACCACCATCATGGCGATCTGTTTTAGAAAATGTATGCTGTAAGCTTTTGGTAGCATTTACTTGCATCTTTTAGCTAAAGCAGACTGTTCTTTGCCTACTGAAGTGGAGGTGGGAACAGCAGTGGTTAGTCAGCGGGCCCTGGCAGTCACTGAAGGTGGCTGCTGTCTTCTTCCTTCAGGCTTCTTCAAATTCTTCTGATCCAGTGGTTGACTCAGTTTCTGCGCCAGGACCGCGGAATGTATGCAGCCACACTGGCTGGGTCCAGCCCAACAATCATTTCCCATGCAGCATTCAAAACTTGGGGATGGCTGTCCAATGGAGACAGCCAGCCACCCAGTCCGAACTGGTTTCTCTCAGGCACTCTGCAGGACAAAAGGCTGGGGGGATTTGGTTGACTCTCCCCATTTCCTGCCCGGCTAGTCACTCAGACACTTTGCAGGCTTTCCAGGGGAAGCCTGGCAAAGACAAAGGAATTAGAGGAACCTTCCCCCAACCAGGTAGGTCGAAGACGACCTAAGAAAGGGCAAGCCATCTTGTTCAAGACTTTAAAAAGTACAGCCACCATTTTGGGTCAATGGTGACCCTTGTGTCCCCCTACTACAGCTGTGATGACAGCCTGCGATCAAAGTTCACAAATAGACATGTAAAAGTACACTGCCACCAGCCTGAACAGAGGCCCTTGGCACAGTAACCAAAGAGTTCTTGGAGAAGTGAAAAGACACAAGGTTTTCCCTCAGCACTCCACATAAGGAAAAAAGTACAGGTAGGATTAAAAGTATCCCCCCTTCCGTGGTAACAAGGTGTTATCCAAAGGCAAATAGGAAAACATTACATGCAGATGCCAGAAAAGATAGAAAGTGTGAGGTACTTTTTTCTTAAATCCAATTGGTATTGGACTCTACATGACTTATATGCCTTGGTTTTAGCGCCCCAACTTCCAATATAGGTCTGTACTGCCAAAAGTTGGTACAGTGGCAGAGCAGCCAGGTGTATCTTAGGAGGGGGAATGTAAGCTGTATATAAGAAAAAAGGAACCAAAAACAAACATAGATCCAAAAAAACACACTTGTAGTTATAAAAAAGAATGATTTATTTTACATATACACATGGCAGTTATAAACTGAAGCAATGTTGTATCAACTAGCAACAAACATACATTTAGAAAAGCAATGAAGTAAAGCAGGAGAGTACATTTGTTCTATACTTTTCTTATCCACACAGTGTGACTTCAGTTAAGGTCAGTAAAAGTACTTATTTTAAATTAATTCTGCATTATTCAAGCATAGGTAGGTTCAAGAATACAAAGAGCAACAATCGCAGGTAAGCAATACTTTTAGCAATTCTTATAAGGTGTAGGCAGTCTTTTCCCTAACATCCACAAGCATCAGAAAAGAGTGTTCCCATCTGAGCAAAAATAATGAGAGTGGTAAAAAGTCCCACTCACTCAGGAGAGTAAAGCAAAAAATCCCAGAAGTCCAGCTATAGTGCTGGGGTTTGCTCAGAATGAGGGGAATTGGCACAAGAAATGAATATTGTTTGTTTATTAATTTGCAGGGCACACCAAACCTGGAGGTAAATGGGCACAACAAATACATAAAGCTTAGGTTACATAGTAAGGCACGTTACAGGAGGATACAGGTTAAACAGAAAGTAATACATCAGTACAGTACATAGATTCAGACAGCGCATATTAGTAGATCAGATGTCAATAGATTGTAGGCAGCAGTATGCTAGAAGGGCGGGTGGAGGTTTTTCTTACTATTCTCTCCGTTAAGTAAGGGGGAGCTGCATTATTTAGGCACTTGAAGGAGAGGGACACTGTTTTGGGCAGGATTCTGTCATTTATATTCAGCCAATGGTTTTCTCCTCTGAAGTCTGAGACATGTTCTCTGTTCGGTATGTTCAGGGCAGTTCTTAGTGCATTGTTCTGTAAGATTTGGATTTTACCTAGGATATACTTGTTAGCACCTAGGTATAGGGCGTTACAGTAATCCAATTTTGAGTATTAAGGCATTTGCAAGGATACTGCAGCTGGCCTTGGATAGAAATGGCCTACAGGGCCGGGTAAGCTTACACGTGTAGGCAGATGAGGAAGCCAAGGAGTTTACCTGTTTGCCAAGGGTTAGAGTCGAGTCAAGGTGGAATCCAAGAGTTTTCACATCTTTCATTACCTCGATAGTATTTCCATCGATATTGAAGGCGGAATAGTTCTTGTTCCGTTTTTTTAGGTTTGCAGTAGAACCCAGGATCAGGACCTCAGTTTTGTCGTCATTCAGGCAGAGGCCATAGGTTGCCATCCATGCCTGAATGAGGAGGTACATTTTATTTACCAAAGCTAGGTCATCAACATAATTGCCCGAAAGGGGAATGAGGATCTGGGTGTCATCTGCATAGTTAGTGTAGGTGACACCCAGCCTGTCCAATTTGTCAAACAGAGGCTATGTAAATGTATTGTACATGGTTGGCGATACACACGATCCTTGTGGGACGCCACATTTAGTCAGGATAGGGTCTGCAGATGTCAAAGGAGAGAAAACACATTGTTCTGTTACTTAAGAAGGATTGGACACATGTAATTGCATCTCTAGAGAAGTGGGCAGCCAAGGCCAAGTGTCTGCACAGCACTTTGTGGTCCACCAAGTCAAAGGCAGCCGAGAGGTCAAGGAAGGGTAGCATGGCAGTTTTCCCTTTGTCCTTGAGCTCATGAATTTGTGTTTTTAGGTCGATTACGGCCGTTTCCGTGCCATGTTGTGGTCTGAAGCCGGATTGGCATGAGCCTAGGAAGTGATTAGCCTCAAGGTAGGTCTGTATTTGCGGGTATGCTACTCTAGCGATGATTTTGAGCAGGAAAGGCACTGTGGTAATCGGCCTGTAGTTGGTTGGGATGGAGGGGTTTAAAGTCTCTTTTTAATAGTGGTAGAACCCAGGACTCTTAGGTTGCTTGGTACAGAGTTTGTCGCGAACAATGCGTTGATTAATTTGGAAATGAATGGTGCGAGGTCTCACGCTGCCTCTTTAATAATTTGGGCAGGGCAGTTGTCGCACTGGCAGTTGGAAGGTTTCAGAGACGAGATCATTTTTTCAGTTTCGAGGATGGATACTTTGGTGAATCTGAAAGGTTCTGAGGTGCTGGGGGAGTCGGAGTGGATGGTCGGATGCGACTCAAGAGTGGACAGGGAGGCTTTTTTATTTGCAATCTTATTTTGGAGTAATGTTATTTTGTTAGTTAGAGCATTCTGTATGCTTGCGCACCAATGTTTATCCTTGGGAGCATGGTCTGTAGGGGGAATTGGAGATTCCATGTCACGTATTATCGCAAATAATTCTTTATTATTGGAACTGGCATTTGAAATTCTTTCATTGTACAGGACTTTTGTTGTGCAAATGATTTCCTTTTTGTAGTAATTAGCAAAGTTGGTTAGGAGCAACTTATTTTCAATCTGTGGGAGTGTGTCTCCATAGAGTTTCTTGTTTGTTTATTTATATAGCGCGCCTGAACCAGAGGTATCTGGGCACTTTAGGTAAAGGATGTGGTTACATGATACAATAATACAATTGTAAACGGCAAAGTACAGATAATGAGTACAGTGACATAAGAACAAATGAGTGGCAAAGATAGGCGGGGAGCATAAGAAGAATGTGATGCGAGATGGGGAGGGATGTCTAAATAAGTGAGGGGGAATACAGAGTGGTGTCATGTGTAAGATCAGTAGAGGGAGCTGTTGTTCAGTAACCATGTGATGACGTGACTTCTGAATTTTTCAAAGGTTTGAATGGTTTTAATGTCCTGTGGAAGAGTGTTCCATAGTTGGGCGGCTAGAACCGGGAAACTAGTACCACCCGCTCTTTTTCGGTTGTACCTAGGCACTACCAGGCAAGATGTGTTAGTAGATCTTGTGATTCTGGTAGACCATTTCATAGTGAAATTTTTCTTGCATAGAGAGCCAATTGTGGAACCTTCTGGTTTCTAAAATGTGCTCTCTTCTAGGTATCTTCAGTGCAGCTCGGAGCGCATTATTTTGCAGAACCTGCAGCTTGTTGATAATGGATTTATTAGCGCCTAGGTATACACCCTTGCAGTAGTCCAGTTCCTGTATAAGTGCTCTGCCAATGTGATGCAGCTATTCGGGGACAGTAGGGGTCTGCAAGCCCTGATTAGTTTGCCTGTGTAGGCAGTGGATGAGGCAGTCATATTAACCTGTTTGGTTAGATTGGTGTTTCCATCAAAGTAGAAACCCAGGGTTTTTACAGCTTTAGCATTGGGTATGTTGTTCCCATCGATGAGGATGCTATTGTAGTTGGGACTAAGTTTCTGAAGGTTATTGGGTGAGCCGACTAGGAGCAACTCTGTCTTATCAGTCAGGCAGAGGCCATGGGTGGCCATCCATGCCTAAATGATATTGTAGACTTTGCTGATCCGACAGACGTCGGTGTCTTAAGCGCCAGACAATAGTAGGAGTATCTGGGTGTCATCTGCATAGTTAGTGTAGGTGACACCCAGATGGTCCAATGTGTCGAATAGAGGCTTTGTAAAGATATTGTACAAAGTGGGCTATACGCAGGAGCCTTGTGGGACACCAAAGGTAATGGGGATCGGATTGGCTGCAGCTGTGGGTGAGAAGACCCGCCTAGTTCTGTTCTCGAGGAAAGATTGAATCCACATGACGGCCCACATGACAGCAGAGTTAGAGAAGTGTGCTGCCAATGACAGGTGGTTGCATAAGATTTTATGGACACCCAGATCAAAGGCAGCTGATAAGTCTAAGAGAAGTAGGATGGCAACTCTGACTTTGTCTTGTATTTCATCAATTTGGCTTTTGAGGTCAACATGGGCCGTTTCCATTCCGTGTAGGGATCTGAAACCAGATTGACGAGTTGCTAGTAGTTGATTATTCTCTAGATAGTCTTCAATTTGCAAGTAAGCAACTATCTAAGATTTTCAGTAAAAAAAAAAAGGGACTGTGGTTATTGGTCTATAATTGGTTGGTATAGATGGATCTAATGTTTGTTTCTTGAGTAATGGGAGAACCCAAGATTGTTTCAGGTTACTTGGGACGGAGTTGCAAGTGAATTAAGCATTTATTAGTTTGGTAATAAAAGATAATCTCTCGCTGCATCTTTTACGATCAGAACTCGGCAACTGTCGCCTTTACAGTTGGAAGGATTTAGTGATGCTATAATTTTTTGTACCTCAGATACGGATACATTGTTGAATTTGAATCCTGAATTGAGGTATGTGATTGAAGGTGGGATTAGGCCAGTAGGATTGTCAAAAGTAAGTTGGAGACGTTTATCAGCAATTTTAACTTGGGAGCCCTGTGATTTTGTTAGAAAGCATTTTGGATGCTAGTGCACCAAGGTTTATCTTTGGTGCAGGTATCTGCCGGTGGACTATGGTTTTCCAATTCTCTTAAGATGTTAAATAATTCTTTAGAGCTGGAACCTGCCTGGTTTATTCTGACGTTGAAGGTTCATTTTTTGGTGCGAAGTATCTCGCTTTTATATGTGGCAGTGATATTGGTTAGGTTAATTTTTTTTCCTGTAGAGGGGGTTATTTTCCAAAGTGTCTCGAGTTTTCTTTGTTCTGTACGTAATAGTTTAAGTTCAGGGGTGAACCAGGAGTTCAAGTGTGCTCTTGGTTTGCCTTTGCACAGTTTTAGCGGGACAATGGTGTCTATAGCTTTGGTCAGAGTTATTGGAAGTGTCAACCAGCAGATTCAGGTCATTTGTGGCAGGTAATGCATTACGTATGGGGGTTACCAGAGGTATTACGGCCTCGGCTGTGATGTTGCATTTGTTCCTAGTCAGACAAGAAGGTGCAGTAGCGGATTTCTTGGGCTCTAGGTTGTTGACATCAATTTCTAGGGATAGGAGATAATGATCAGTCCAAACGAGTAGCGAGGAATCCTTGAGGGTAATGTTACAGTTGAGGTCTGCCACCCAATCAAGCGTCCTACCTTTCGCATGAGTAGTTTGGGTGCTCATTTGTGTGAAGCCTTGTTCTGCTAGTGCATTGGCTAGGGAGGTAGCTGGAGGGTAATTGGGGTCGTTATAGCCTAGGTTGAAGTCACTTAGGATAATGTTTTGCGCAATGGGTTTAGTGATCTCCGCTACTAGTGACGTAATGTCTTCGATCCGGGAGGACCTGGAGGCCTATATATTAGGTGGTTAGTGACTGTTTTTAGGGGATGTTTGGAGCTTGACTGAGAGGAGTTCACAGGCCGTCAGAGGAGAAGAGGTGGCTAATCTCATATCTAGGGTAGATTTAAAGATGATGGCTAATCCTCCTCCTCGCGCGTTACGACCGTCAGCTCTGAAAATGGACTAGTTATCGGGGATAGCCAGAGCTAAGGATGGACCAGCTGCGTCATGCAACCAAGTTTCTGTCACAGCTAGAAAGTCAAAGTTGTTGGTCTGAATGACTTCTGCGATTTCAAAGTTCTTTTTTGTAATCTCAAGTTTTTGAGATGTGGTGTGAACCAGGCATTAAGGTGTGCTCGCGGTTTGCTTCTGCAAATTTTAACGGGTGCAATAGTGTCTAGAGCCCTAGACATGGTGTTGTAAGCTTCGACCAAGATGTTATGGTCAGAAGTATTTGGGAGTGAGTTGAGCAATGAATGGTAGGATGTGTGGTAGTAGTCTTTCCGGTGTGATTTTTTTTTTTTTTACTTCTAGTAGGAAGGGGTGGTGCCATATCATTATCTTTGATCAGTTGTTTGGGTGTGGCTAAGGAAAAGGCAATGTGATGGTGATCAGTTCAGTGTTGAGGAGTAACCCTTGTGATGGAGGTTTCGCAGTTCTGGTCCGCAACCCAGTCTAGGGTCCTGCCTTTGACGTGGGTAGGTGAGGATACTCTTTGTGTTAGTCCGTGTTCTGATAAGATATTGGCTACTGCCTCAGCATTTTCATCCGCAGGGTCATTGACACGGAGGTTGAAATCACTCAGTAGTACGTGAAAAATGACAATGCATTACTTACCGTAAAAGCATTTCTGATGGTTGTATCTGCTTAGATTCACATGCTGTGCATAGGTCCGACATCCAGTGGTCACTGCGGAGTATTGCATTTTGTTTTTCGTAGTCGAAAAGGGGACGTCGACAACGCGTGTCTGTAACATTATCCCTATAGTGACGTGCGTTGTACCGACGATCCCTCACGCGTCTGCCCTGAGGGAGCCTTCTATACGTGAGTGAGTACAGAAAAGAGAGAGAGATGTAGAAAGATATCTATGTTCCTTCCATCCGAGCGGGGAGGAAGGGTGGGCGCATGTGAATCTAAGCAGATACAACCATCAGAAATGCTTTTACGGTAAGTAATGCATTGTCTTCTGATGTTTGTTAATCTGCTTAGAATCACATGCTGTGCATAGACTAGCGAGCAGTAGCCGGAGTTGGCGGTGGGTTATAAGAAGGAACAGTAGAGAAAAGATGTCTTAATACTGCCTGTCCCACCTGGGAGTCGGATCTAGAGTGTGCATCTAGACAGTAGTGTTTTGTAAAGGTTGCACAGAACTCCAGGTAGCCCCTTTGAAGATGGACTCAAGGGGAACATTTGCAATGAATGCTATGGCTGCCCCAGTGCCTCGAGTAGAATGTGCTCTTGGCTTGAAGGGTAGTTCTCTCTTAGCAAGAGTGTAACAGAGTGATGCATTGAACAATCCATCTAGATATAGTGGACTTTGAGACTGCATCTCCTTCTCTTCCTGCTGCCACCGAGACAAAGAACTGATTAGTCTTTCTCAGTGGCCTGGTTCTTTCCATGTAGAACATGACAGCTCTGCGTACATCCAGTGTATGCAGACTTTTTTCTCCCAAGTTGGAAGGGTTTTGAAAGAACGTTGGTAGTTCTATTGACTGGTTTACGTGGAATTTCGAGATGAATTTCGGTGCAAACCTTGGGTGTGTGCGTAGAACCACCTTATCCTTGGTAACTGTTACGAAGGGGTCTAGAACAGAAAGAGCCTGTAGTTCACTTACTCTCCTAATGGAGGTGATAGCTATTAGGAAAGCAGTCTTAAGAGTGAGGTCTTTAAGAGTTGCCTTGTGCATGGGTTCAAATGGCAAGCCCATGAGTTTGGTAAGTACCACATTTAAGTCCCATCCGGGAGCTGGGTTAGCTATCGGCGGGTGTATTCTCTTTACCCCTTCCATGAAGGCCTTGATAACTGGGATCTTCCACCACGACACTAAGTTGGAAAGTGGTGTATGCAGAAAGTGCCGCCAGGTGGACTTTAATGGAATTGAGCGCTAGACCTGAATCCAATAAATGGGTCAGGTACAGAACAATGTGTGTGGGAGAGCAGTCAACCGGGTTGATGCTCTTTCCTCTACACCAGATGACAAATCTTCTCTACTTGCTAGAATAGCAGTGGCGAGTAATAGGTTTTCGGGCTTCCCAGAGGATGTCCATACATCTCTGCGGGAGTTGTAGATGCCCAAATTCTATGATCTCAGGAGCCAGGCTGCTAAGTTCATGTTCTGAGGGCATGGATGCAGAGTCCTGCCCTTGTCCTGTGACAGCATGTTGTGTGGGCAGGGAAGTTTCACTGGGGGAGATAGAGACATCTCCATCAAGTGAGCAAACCCACAACGGGGCCACTAGTATCATGGTGACTTGTTCCTGGTGCATCTTGTGCACAACTCTGTTGAGAAGGCGAGTCGGGGGGGGGGGGGGGGACAGAGTAAACAAATTTCCCTGACCATTGAATCGCCAGACCGTTCCCCTTGGACTGGTTCTGGGGGTACCTGGAGGCGTAACTTTGGCATTGTGAGTTCTCCAGAGTTGCGAACAGGTCTATTTCAGGGAATCCCCATTACGTGAAGACGTCTAAGACGATGTCTTCGTGCAATCGCCATTCGTACTCTTCAGGCAGGGGGAAGTCTCTGCTGAGTTCGTCTGCTAGCAGATTGAGTTCCCCTGGTACGTGTTGTGACAGTAGGAACATGTGTCTGAGAGCCCACTTCCAAATATTCTGGGACAGCTTGGACAGTCCTGGAGAGTGTGTGCCCCCCCTGCTTGTTGATGTAGTACATGGCTGTGGTGCTGTCCGTAAGGACCATCACTGTCTTCCCTTGTAGGTGTTCTTGGAAGGGTTTTAGTGCTTTCAACACCTCCAGTAGGTTTAGGTGCTTGGATGCTACGCTCGGAGTCCACACTCCGTGAGCAGTCTGATGGGATAGGTGAGCCCCCCCCCATCCTGTGAGGGATGCGTCCGTGGTTAGAGTGGCCTCCACCGCGGGTGTGGCAAAGGGTTTCCCCATTTTCAGGTTTTCCTTTGACCACCACCGTAGCGAGAGAACCAAGGCCTGCGAGACCACCACTAGATTGTCCCATTGTCCGCTGGCCTGACACCACTGGCTGTTGAGCCACTCTTGCATTGGGCGCATGCGCAGGCGCGTGTGAGGTACCAAATAAATACACAACGCCATCATTCCTAGCAAGCGCATCGCTTTGCGCACCGTCACCTCTCGACCTGACACATATTGGGGGATCTGAAACAGCATGTTTTGGACCCTCTCGTTAGAGGGGAAGACGAGGCCGTCCTTTGTTCGAATTAGAGCCCCTAGGAATTGTTTGACTTGGCTGGGGTCTAAGCTGGACTTCTTCTCGTTGATGCAGAAGCCCAGTTGGAACAAAAGGTCTACAGTCTTTTGGGTGTTTGAGAAGCATGTCTCGTAAGAATCCCGTGTTATGAGCCAGTCGTCGAGGTAAGGGTATACTGGGATGGATAACCTGCGCAGATGGGCCGCTGCCACTGCCAGTACTTTCGTGAATACCCTTGGTGCAGATGCTATGCCGAAGGGTAGCACTCTGAACTGGTAGTGTTTGCCCTCTATCATGAACCTGAGGTATTTTCTGTGCGCTGGCAACATTAAAATATGAAAGTATGCATCTTTCATGTCCAGTGTTGTCATGTAATCTCCCTGTGATAGCAGTGGGATCACTTCCTGTAAGGTCACCATATGAAACTTTTGGGGTTTGACAAACTTGTTCGCTGGGCGCAGATCTAATACAGGGCGCATGGTTAGATCCTTTTTGGGTGCAAGGAAGTACACTGAATAAATACCTACCGTTACCTGAGATAGAGGCACAACCTCTATGGCTCCTTTTTCCAGCAGTTGGTCCACTCCTTGGAGAAGGATGGTGAGGTGTTCTGGTGTCATGCGGCGTCCCCTCGGGGGTCTGTATGTTGGGGAACTAATGAACTCTATGCAGTAGCTGCGGGCTACGGTGGAAAGTACCCAGCGGTCTGATGTTATTCCCTCCCATGCTGGAAGAAAGGATGTAATCTGGCCCCCGACCGGCGTTGCATGGGAGGGGACGCGAATCTTCGCGTCTCTTGGTGGTGTTGGTGGCTTGGGAGCCTCTGGGGGTGGAACCCCGGCCTCTCCCTTTGCCACGGCGTTGACCCCTCTGATTGTACTGGCCACCATTTCCTTGGTAGTTGCTGGCAGAATTCTGTTGGTTTTGTTGCTGGCTTTGGCCACGAAAAAAAAACGCTCATTACCAAATCCCCGCCTGTTAGGGGGTTTAGAAATTTGGTCTAAGGTCTTTATTGTGTCAAATTCTTTCTTCGCGTTCTCCAGCGCGTCATCCACTGCTTTCCCAAAGAGGTTGGACTCCTCTATGGGCTTATTAATAAGGGACGCTTGTGTTTCTGCCTTAAACCCGGAATTGCGAAGCCAGACGTGACGCTTCAGCAAAATTCCTTGTACCAAAGTGCGGCCAGCCGTCTCTGCTGCATCGAGGGTATTCTTGACGATGCTTTGGTTGATCAGAGAGACCTCGTTAACTGTAGCCAGCAAACAAGTTTTTAGGGGTTCGGGATCTTCTTCAATGTCCCGTTTAAGCTTTCCCCATTGAGCATCAGCGTAGCTTGCCAATAGTGTGTTATTATTGGCAATTCTGGTAGAAAATGCTGCAGAGGTGGTGATTCTCTTGGCTAGGGCATAAAGCTTCTTCCCCTCTTTATCTGGGGGTGCCTCGCTGGTAGATAGTGGGACTTCGGCCCTTTTCCTGGTGTTGGTGACGACCAGGGAGTCCGGGAACGAGTGACCCTTAATATATAATGGGTCTGATTGAGAGGGAGAAAACAGTTTCTCAATCCTCGGATTGACCCCTCTCACCAGTGCAGGAGTGGAAAGAAAAGGGGTAATACGTCTCTTAACTGAGGCGAGGATGGGGATAATTTGGCTAGTGGGGGGTTTTTCCTTGAGAATCCTCTCCACAAAATCGGTGTCTGGGGTGACCTCCCCAGTTTCAATTTCAAAATGTGCTGCTGCCTTCTTCAGCAGTGCATTGAAGGTGGGTTGATCATCAACAGGCGAAGGGTTCCTGACTGGTGTAGTTTCAGTAGACCTGATGACTATACTGCTACTGCCTGTGTCTGTAGACCTAGCTGGTGACTGCCAGGGATTTGGGTCACCCTCGCCTGTGTCCTCCTGGAATACCTCCTCACCTAGGTTAGTGTCCTCGTGAAAACCTTCCTCTTCTTGTTGGTCTTCAACATAGGTGAACTCATCTTCCTCCTGGAAGAAGGTGTCTTCCTCAGTGAGATTGTAAGAGTATATGTCCTCCTTTATGGGGCTATAAAACTTCTGGTATTTAGCCCTTGGACTCTCCAGGGGTGCCTCCCTTGGTCTCTTGGGTGCCCTGTCTTCTGGGATGGACATGAACCTGTCTAGTTTATCCATACAGGTCTGGAACCTTTCAAAGGTCCACTAAGGCCGGCCAGGACGGTCTGGGAATGAAAAAGGAGTTTCTTCCTCCTGTAGTTGTCTGGTTCTGTCCCATAACGTCGAAGAAAGTGAGCCTTCGCCTTCTGAGTAGCCTTCTCGCTGGCTAGGGCCTTCCGTCGGCGTCGGGAACTCGCCTGATCTGTTTTCCGGCGCTTTCGGCGTCTCTTTAGCCTTGTGCGCGATTTTCGGCGTCTCACTCGCCGTACGTCTCTGGTCGTCCTTAGATGCTATGCGCGCGAGGCTTTCGGCGATCATTCTCTCTTCCGAGGGATCGGTCGCCGTCGCGCTATGTAACGCCGAGTCTTTGCTCGTCGAGTCCTTGCTCGTCAAGTCCTTGCTGGCAACGTGAGCGCTCTTACGATGCGCGTCGCCGGAGGTTTTGGTGTTAGCGCCCTTATTTTTAGAATGCCCAGTCGCCTGTCGCGGAGGCGGTGGCGGGGAGGGCTGACGACCCTTACGGTCGGCGGAAGACGCCGGTGGGCCCGGCACCCCCGTTGGCGCTATGGCTGCCTTCATCTTCGACGAATGCCTGCCGGGGGGTATGTGCTTTGGTGTTTTTCCGTGTGTGTCCTTGTCGCCGGGGTGTTCATCCCCAAAAGCTGGCCGTGAGCCGGGCTTGTCGGGGCCGGACGAGGAGCGTGACTGCTCCTTTGAGAGGTCTACAACCTCCGTTACGGGGGCCGTGTATTCACTGTCCTCGTCACATTCGGCGGCAGCGGGCGAGGAATCGGGCCTAGACATGGCATAGGCCACCCACCTTTTGACCCTGCGGTCTTTTAGAGTTTTGGGCTTTAGTAATTTACAGGCCGCACAGCCGTCCTCCTGGTGATCGAGGGGTAAGCAACGGTTGCACCGTTTGTGCTCATCCTTCCAGGTATATTTACCCTTGCAAAGCGGGCAAAACCTAAATGGCGTCCTCTCCATAGCTGAGGGCAAGAAGTGGGACTACGACATCGAAAGAGAGGGAGGGGAAAGAGAAAGGCATCCTTAAAAGAGAAAGAAAGACCACACAACCCCACTCTTCCTACTGTGTATGGCCGGCGAGCCCAGGCCACGTGTTCGGCAGCGCCGAAGGATCCCCTCCGCTCGTCCTTCCGTCGAAGATCTTGCTCGGCAGAGAAACAGCTCTGCGTCGAGGGAGGGATGTACGTTATTGATATTAATAACAAACGACCAAAGGTCGAAGAAAGTATTTGGCAATGTCTCTCGAGGAGCTCTGCATAAAGGCGACCAGTAGCTGGGCGGAAAAAAACAATCTGAGGGACCTCGACGCGTGAGGGATCCTGGGTACAATGCACGTCACTATAGGGATAGTGTTACAGACACGCCTTGTCGACGTCCCCTTTTCGACTACGAAAAACAAAATGCAATACTCCGCAGTGACCACTGGATGTCGGACCTATGCACAGCATGTGATTCTAAGCCGATTAACAAACATCAGAACTTGTGTTATTCGCCAAAATACTGGATATATCCTCCTCAATGGTGCAGATTAGACTCGGAGGTCTGTAGAGTAGGTGGATAGAGTGCGGCAGTTAGACATAGGGAGTTTGGCAATGAGCAGTTTGCAGGATTTGATAGGGGGTGACAGTGATAGTCTTATGGCAAGGTCAGATTTAGATAGGAGGGCTAATCCGCCTCCTATGGCATTAGTTCTGTCTGCTCTGTATATTTGGTAATGTTCGGGTACTGCTAGCGTAAGGGCTGGGCCAGCTGCATCATGCAGCCATGAATCACAGCTAGGATGTCAAGGTCCGCCGTAGAGATGGTATCTGCTATTTCGGTGGCATGTGACGCAATCGACCAGGCGTTGATCAAAGCGCCGGAGATTGTAGTCAAGTTATTAGGATCCTGTGATCTGTTGAGGAGGGATTTATGTGGTGTGGTGTGGATTTTAGCCATTTGAGGCAAACAGGGCGCTGAGATCAAGGTTTCATATGGGTTTTATGTGTCTTGGCTGGCTGTAGGTCTGAGCCTGGAGATCTTTTTTTTCTGTTTATGGCTGAGCGTTATGATCTTGCTGCTACACGGCTCATATAGGCGAGGTAGTCTGGCCCGGAGTCTGCTGTTTCGGGCTACTAGTGGGCAAGGTATATACCTGATGTGGGTCATAGTGGAGTCTAAGATCTGCAAGATGATAAATACTAAGGTCAGAGAAAGTAGGGACAGCTGGATATTCTTGGGGGGCACAATTTCACAATTACTCAGTTACTCAGGATACTTGTTGTAGTTAATAGGGAACAGTAGGGGTTGGGTCTAGAGCTGGGCATCTGACTAGGTGGTCAATACAATAGGCTTACGAGTCTAGGCGAGTATAAACCAGGCTAAGCTAGTGTACATCAGGCATACGCTCATATAGAGGAGTATAGTTTAGGCTGATGATATACAGGTAGTAAACAGGCCTGAACTAGTAAGGTTCGGATAGTGGGTAATCAAGAGTAGGTTCATGCAGTAGGGTTATCAGCAAGCCAAGACTAGTGCAATTAAACAATAAGTAAAGGATATTGCTAGGAATAATCATGTGAAGTCGAGTGACCTACAGAGAGGCACACTGCTAAATTAGAAATACATAAGCAGAGTGGCGCAATGTGGACTGTACGCTGTGCATTATGCACATCAGTTAGCTTGAATGAGATCAGGTACATACATAGCAATTTATAGATGCAAAAAGTGGTATGACACAATAACATGCGGATTGATCGTATACAAGGGTCATCACGTTACCTTAAGTAATACAGAAGCGTGAAGAGCACATTAGAGAAATGAAGGCATAGGAGCTGTACGTGATCCATTGGGTCACGGTGAATTGGGTGAGGCATATGCAGACAGTGATTTAATTGAGAGCAGATACATAGGATGAGCATAGTCAGTGTCGGAATAGGCATCCAAGAGAGTCTAGGCACAGTAGGTGTATGATGCTGTATCCCAAAGTTCGGGCTGAGACAGTTCCAATGTGGTAGTAAAGGTGTCCAAGTGGGTTTCTAGATATTTAGCCAACTTGGCTAATACAAACTTGGCGATCTTGGCTGGTAAATGGTCGTGCTCTGCTCGGGAGGCACAGTGCGGTACGGGGAGTGGGCACGGTAGTGACACTTTGCTGGGTTGCGCGCAATGCTAGATCTATGGAGGGGGCAGAGGGTGGTGCGGTAGGTTATAGAGGGGCACGCTGTGTGCAGAACCGTGTTGGAAACAATTGCATTTACATGCCGTGCATGAAGCTCGTGGCACACTGTTTCAATGCAGCATAGGTTAATCAAGTGTCAAGCAGCACTCACCTTGGAGGGTATGTAGGGGTCAGGGCGGCACAGTGTGGCAAACAGGAGGCAAAACAGGGTCTTATCCTCTGCCTTTGCAGCAGGACGGCTGCTGCCTTACGGATACGCTTATTGGCTTATAAGCTAAGCATATTTTAGCAACCGAGGTACACAGCCTCGTTTTCACGCTGCGTTGTGCCGGCCATCTTGGGAAAGGCTGAGGCTCGGCTGCAATGTGGCAGGCTATTGCAAACAGTGGACAAAGATTAACGGCATCCAATGAATTGAGGTAACCAGTTTATTTCACCTCAGTGGCTAAAGCTGGAAGATGATAGGGCATCAGTGTAGAAATGTGGAAAAAGGGTCCCACTCAGGAGAATCAGTTAAAGGGCTGGGGGACTCACAGGTTGAGAGAATTTCACTCAAGAAGGAACATTTACAATGCCAAATTTGATCAAATCATCCTTTAAGCGGCGTAATTTAACAACTTGTTTATAAGAAGGTGTGAGCACCTCATGGTATCAAAAGGAGAGTCACAAACAAAAGATGCAAGTTCAACAGCTTTATTTATAACTTTGCAAGGGGCTGGAAACTACCCAACTGGCCCTAAATCGAAAGTGGGAGTAAACTCAACCATAATGTAATGGTAAAACAGTCCAAGTCAGTACAGTCGAAACAAAAAGGTTCTAAACCGAACACCTGTCCAAATTCTATTACAGAAAGGTGCAAGGGAAATGTACAGAAAATGAAAAAGATGGTGTTCACAACACAAGGATCAGGATGGCTAAGAGTATGAAACAATGATGAATCCCTTCCCCACGATTTTACCTTGGTACAATGGGATTCGGGGTATAAGGACTTAAGCAGCACTGTTTTCCCAGGGAGGCACACTATGGCTTACTGGGGCAAGTCCACAGAATGTACAGGCTTCTTTCATAATCAAATGTTAGTTCTGACTATGCCCGACCACTTCGACAAACATTACCTTCACTTTCTCCCGATGCTTTCTGGTACTTGTAGTTGCAAGATTATGGGCTTCTCTCCATCGGGATCAAACCACTTCCTCATTCAGGCTCAGACCTTCAATACCTTTTCCACAGTTCACACAACAACCAAAAATGTGATGGCTGGAAGGTTTTGTAAGAATTTGAACCACTGGCACTGCTCTGGGCAACCTTCCACACTACTGTTTAGCACATCTGCGCCATTGCAAAAGGGGTCCAGCCATATGTAATTCAGTCAGGTACTGCCACCAATGGTAACAGCCCAGCCTGAACTGCTAGGCCAGGTCACCACCGCACGGGAACACAAGCAACCCCAGACATGTTTTAACCTTCCTTGTTTGGCCTCCTCAGGGAGGTGCATCATGGTTCCCTATGGCGCAGCGAGCAATGGACTACATGCTCTGCAAGGTGAACTCTTTCTGTGCAGAGGCTGACTTCTGTGTGCCTGGCACTGCGAGCATCATTGGGCTCTTGCCGGCGTCGCTACATGGCGCTTCCTGGAGGAGGCGGGGCGAGAGGGACACGTGACCCGGTCACGTGACTACGGGCCGCTTTAAAGGAGGAAGGCTGCCACCCGCACTGTGTGGTACGTGCTCTGCAAGGTGAACTCTTTCTGTGCAGAGGCTGACTTCTGTGTGCCTGGCACTGCGAGCATCATTGGGCTCTTGCCGGCGTCGCTACATCGCGCTTCCTGGAGGAGTCGGGGCAAGAGGGACACGTGACCCGGTCACGTGACTACAGGCCGCTTCAAAGGAGGAAGGCTACCACCCTTGTGGCGTTAAGCCCGGTAGGAAAGCCCAGGGACTGTTAAGCGACTGTTTGGCGCACTGGGGCTGCACCAAAAAGGTAAACAAATTCAAAAGCTACTCCATTAATTGGTATAAGCATCTGTCTTTGTTTAAGGCCCATAATGAGATTACGGAGTTCACCTCTTGAGGAAGATATGGCTGGACAGGATGGGTCCTATCTGGATGCTGGGAGCGAGGCTGGGCAGGGGGCATCTAGTAATCTCGACCCTGCTATAGCTCAGCCGGTATGTGCTACGAACTACACTCTCAGTAATACAGAGAGTCAGCAAACCCCTGAGGGGTCGTTCCCAAACCTCCATATCCAGAAAGGTTGGAAACGAGGGCTGGAGTATACCCTGACGACACGAAAGATTCAGAGCAGAATTAATGACCACTTCTGCAGAAAAAGAAACAAGAGTGCCAACGACCTGGTTGACATTATTGATTCCATCTGGCAGCCACCCTCCCACGATAATACGAATTTGGAAAATACTCCATCAATAGAGAGTGAAGAAAATAATCAAACGCCCGTAAATACCAATCAAGATAATAGGGCGAGCTCGCCAATCAACCAAGACCAATTGGAAGATCCAACAGCAATCTTTCCCGAAAGATCTCCTCCACCAGGAGAAAGTCCCTTGGCAGCTTTGAGCTTTGTTCTAAATTCCTTGGTCTCGGTATTTGACCTTCTTAAAACTGAGGTACAGACACAAGCGGGTCTCCTCTTGGAGATGTCACATGAAATCTCGAAGAATTAATCAGCACTGGTTGCCACCAACAACATCATGAATGCAATTTTGATTCCAATTCTGAAAGAAACCCAAATTGAGGGTGTCAAACAAGGGTTAGACATTGCCCAAATCCATAATCTACTGAAAGAGGGAGCAAAAAGCAGTGTTACAACTCAAGAACTCTTAAAGAAGCTCCCTTCGGAAATACAAAACTCCCAAAACCAGAATGAGATTCCAACAGGGGAGGGTGAAAAAGATTGCTTTGACGACACCCCGCTTTCAGACTCTATTCTGGAAGAATTTCGAAGACTGGCAAATGTCGACATTGACATCATTGAAGACACTGGCGATAGCGCCCAAAAAACTGATGGAGATAATACACAAGATCAACTGACCGGCAGTGGGAGCCAGAGCCCAGAAGAACCTTTGAAAACCAAAAGCAAAAAGTGGCAAAAAACAGACAGGAGTGGAGGACGCATCCTCCTCTATGGAGACCACCAGAGCGACAAGAGAGACCCAAAGCAAAGTTTCACCTGGGCCCAAATTAAATGAGAACCTGTTAGCAAAAATCCCAGAAATTGTCACACAAATCTTTCTGAAACTAGGCGAGGAGCAGAACAGTCTTTAGACAAAGGGGTCTCGGATTAATTTCCTGGAACACCAGAGGGCCGAGTTTCCTGAGGAAAAAGCAGCTAAAAAATAATCTTTTACAACAGAATGACATCATGCTGTTTCAGGAAACATGGCTGGTTAACCCCATTGAAATAGAAGGCTTCACAATACAAAATCTTAAGGCCGCACAAAAACTGAAAGGGAGACCAGCAGGAGGCCTCTTAATAGCAACCAAAAATTCTACTGTCAAAGAAATCGTTCCACTATGCAACAACATGGTGGGCATTCAAGCCTGCAAAGCAGAGATAGGACCCAAGGATTTTCGGCTTACCCTAATTCTGGTTAATGTCTACTGGAACCCTGCTAGGTCAAAACTCCAAGACTTCATAGAATCCCTACACCTCCTACTGTCAACGGCTAAGAGCAAATATGAGGGAGCACAGATCATCATTGCAGGGGACCTGAATACTGACTGTATTAATTCAGGGAATGTGAGGTCTGGCCAAACTAAACAAAGTACTATACGGAAAGGGAAGCAATGGTGGGATTTTTTCCAGTCATGGGACCTGGACATGATGAATGAAAAAAGTAGGTCTGTGGAAGTGGCTGGACCAACCTGGAGTCAAGGGGCTCTGCAATCAACCTTAGACTACATCTTCATTTCATCATCTCTTACCCTACTTTGTCCCAGTCTTACTCTGGATTGGGAAGGGGGGAGTGACCACGCCAGGCTGGATCTCCTCGTCCCCAAAATTCAGAGAGCCCCCAACCCATATATCACACAGGAATTGGAGGGTCAGAAAGGTAGATTGAAAGTGGTTAAATACAGAAATGGGGGAAATAAGTTAAACTTCTGGAGGCAGTTCCTCCTGTTATATGGGCAAATGAAATGCACCCAGAAAAATTTGGGAAATTTGTGTGGTCCACCTGCCAGCCAAGTGAAGGAAAGACTGCAGGGAAGCAGATGCACCTTCATAATTTCGATGAGGAAACATTCCACAAGAAGAGAATACTGCGCCAAACCTTACGCCATATAAGACAAAATAAAACAGAAGACCAGCCCAGCTGTATACAAAAGCTCAAAAAGGCTAAACAAACGTATCGGAATTGGTCAAAGAACCACAAGCATCAAAAACATCAAGAAGACGGGGAGAGAATGCTTTTCCTCCTCAATGCAAATAATTGCAGGAACTTTTGGGCGGCATTAAACCAACTGGAAACCGGCCAAAATAGCTCACTCTGCAATTTAGTCCCCGAGCACAAGTGGGTGGAATATTTGTCCGAAAACTTTGAAGCAACTGAACTCAGAGATCATCCTCACCCAAACGTAACCTGGTCGCTGACATTCTCCGAGGAAGAAATTGAGGACCTTATTACATCCTCCTCTGTCTCTAAGGCAGCCGGTCCGAATGGCCTCACTTATCAGGTGCTTAAAAACCGACCAAAGTTGTGGGCAAAATTACTCTTCCATTTATTTCAAGAAATTCTAAAGAATAAAGTCTTCCCACCATCATGGAAAAGAGCACTTATTATTCCATTTTTTAAGGGGGGGGTGACAGGCAAAACCCAGCGTGTTATCGACCCATCGCCCTTTTGGACATAGACAGCAAAATCTTTATGAGACAAATACTGAAAGAACTTACTCTATGGGTAGACATCCTTCCCCCTCAGCAGACAGGTTTCAGGAAAGGCCTTTCTACCAGTCTTAATGGACTAATCCTGGACCTGTTGAGCGAAAGCTCAAATGAGAAAGAAGGTTCTCCACTATACGGGGCGTGGGTCGACTTATCAAAAGCGTTCGACCTTGTAGACAGATCCCTCCTCTGGCAGAAACTAAATAATTGGGGGATTCCGGCACCCCTTCTTGCAATGCTTATAGAACTCCACAAGAACATTACCATCAGAGTGAGATTGGACGAACCAGGCAATCTATCTGAAACAATCAAAGTCCTGAAGGGAGTACGACAAGGTTGCTTGGGTGCACCATTATACTTTAATTTGTTTCTTTCAGACATTGGAGACATCCTAGCATATGCATCATTAATCTGCCCGAGAATTAATAGAAGAAAACTCCATTGGTTAGCCTACGCAGATGACTTGGTGCTACTGGATGGTTCAACGATAGGGTTACAACAACTCCTATTCAAACTTAACGAGTATGCCAAACTGAACAGTCTCATAATTAATCCATCTAAATCTAAGGTCCTCATTTTTACACATGCAAAAAAAAGGGTGACCTCAAGAAACTGGGTTTTGGACAGCAAAGCAATCCCACAGGTGGACGAGTTAACATACCTGGTATATGAAATTCTTGGCCACCCTACCTTAAACAAGGTGATACACTCCATTCTGGGGAAGAAATCAAAATTAATTGCACAAATGAAAAATCTGAATGGAAGATTCTGCAAATTTTCTATAATTCCGCTCAAGAAGTTCTACATAGGCAAAGTTGTCCCGGTCCTTCTCTACGGCCTTGAGGCAAAGCCTCTTTTGTGGAACTATGATTGGAGCAAAGTTGAGGGCTCTTTGTGGATATCTTATCTTCATCTCCCATCGTGCACTCATCTCGCTAGTCTGAGATTTGAGTTGGGTCTGACCTCTCTGAATTGCCGAGCAGAGTGGAAGCTACTGTCCCTCTATCGTAACATAATTACAGCCAATGTATCCACCGTTTTCTTCGACGTAAATCAACATCTAAAAAAGTCAAAAATCAAAAAAACTCCTCGGCTTGGAAGAAAAGATTGCCTGCATTTTACATAGGCTGGAAGTAACAACAGAAACTCTCACACAAAATCCTAAGAAAGTCAAAAAAATATTAGAAACGGAGGACTGGATTAAAACGATCGAGGGAATCAGAAGGCTTAACCCCCCCAAACCTATTCCTGACAGCGGACAGAAAGCTCGGCACCATCCCGCGCTACCTGAAAAATTCCCGGACCAAAGAATCAGAAACAATTTCCTCAGACTCAGACTGAATATAGCCCACACGGGTGAAATACTGGACCAAAGAAACCAGGGTGAGAAGGCAATAAGCTTTTGCAAGATCTGTGCCTCTCCGAATTTACAATCCCTCAAACACCTGCTGCTGGAGTGCGAAGGCACATGGGCGATCAGGGTATCTTCACTGGGGAGATTTGTAACTAGAGAGGAGAGCCTAGTTCAGGACGCATTTTGGGATAGACTGATCTCTGGCCAAGAAGTCATGCTAACTGCTGAGATAGTAAGCTTCTCCAAAATGTTTACTATCTTAAGGAACTATCAACAGACTAGTCATGTTCTTGAACTCTCCAGTCAAGGGGATCAGTCTGTCTAGTCAAATCCCTGGTTTCTGAGCCTGTATTTTGCCTTGTTATTTTATTTTGTCACTTTACTCCTTCGCTTTCTGTACTCTTAAATATGCAGGAAACAACTGCTTTTTGTATGAAATTGGAACTTTTAATATTCTTTCTTTGTAAAGGTTTTCTCATAAACCAAAAACAAATAAAAATAAAAAAAAAAGACTCACGTCTGGGCATACCTTCTCTCACAGAGTGAGACAAACTACAACCAAAAAAGTGATGGGTGGAAGGTTTTGAATGAATCTGAACCACTGGCACAACTCTGGGCAACCTTCTGTCATGGCTTAGCAGGAGAAGAACAGTGGTCTGGAGGGTTGCCCAGAGCAATGCCAGAGGTTAAGATTCATTCTAAACCTTCCAGCCATCACCTCCTTGTTTTAGCTTTGTCACCCTGCGTGGGACGGTGTTAGCAAGATTGTATACAGTACACTTTGGGTGCACAACAATAACCTTGACCTCCTGGCAATAGGGACCCATCCTTTGGTATAAGTCTGAACTACACACGTTGGTAGTGTGATCGAGCAGCCACGTTTATCTCAAGAGGGGTCAATGTGAGCAGTAATGTTGTGACACAGAGTTTCACAGTACAGTTATCCAAATAAACACTTACACTCAAGGTTTCTTGATAAAAAAAAATTACTAATTTATTTCACAGTCAGTTATATAAGCCTTCTTCAGAAAGGGAGCAAAACATGTAACACTTAAATATACTTCAGAACACACTCTTAGTTTCTCTAAATCAAATGACACCCATTGGGGGTGGCACACAGACACTTCCTACACCCTCAGGTGACTTAAATAGCTAGGAAACTGTGGACATGGATTTATCACTGGTACATTCAGAGCAATACTGAGTTAGGTGAAAAAGATAGAATAGAGGAATAAAACAAAAGGTTAACAAATGATTTATAAACTAGTAAGTACTTTTAAACACCTTCCAAAGCACAAAGTCAGAGTTAAAGAGAAGTCTCTTGGGGAGCCAGGACAGCCAATGTTAAATGCACAATGTCAAGGGGGACTGGAGATCTTTGCAGGCAGGTAAAAAGTCTTGCACAATGTTTGTAGAAAGGTTTGTAAGAAATAGAACACTTTAAGGGTCACAAGCTGGGAGGCTTGTGAAGGCAAAGCTTTAGCAACTCCGCAATGTAACCAAGACATGTCTCAACTGAGAGCAAGTAAGGCTACACAACAAGAGGTAAGTTCTCTTAGCCTTAACAGTACCTCTGGTCAGAAGAAATGGTTCGAGCTGGCTTCTGTTCCTGTACAGCTCTGCAAATCCTGTTGTCTCTGAGCCTCAGTTGTGAGGACAAAAGGGGGGATGTCTGGGTACTCCTGCTCTGCAATGAGACGGTCAGCAGCAGCAGTGGGCAAATTTCAATTCAGCGGTCCTTCTGTGTTTTAGCACCTCGCGTCTGACAGCAAATAGCAACACTGCGGTTCTCGGATACCACTTCAGACTGTCCATGCTTCTGGGGTCCAGCACTCTGTTGAGGTGGCTCAGGCACGGTCAGTCCTGCATCAGGGAAGTCCGGACGATCTTCCTAGCACTAGGGTCAGACCTAAAAGCAACGCACACAATCTGGTGTTCCTCACCCTGGCTCTTCGGTTCCAGCAGCAACTGCAGTGGAATTACAGCCAACTTCGAGAGGATGTCCAGACGGGCTTACTTTGGAGTTGATTGGTCCCACCAACTCGAAGGGAGAAGTCGTCCTTGGAGGGCTTCTCTAGTTGATGCGAATTCGGAGCTTCAGCACAGCAGCAGGTCTTCACTGGGCAAATCAAAGGTCCAGGAGTTGCAGCAGGCGTCTCTTCCAGGTTCTTCTTCGGATTCCTTAGTCTAGTGGTCGACTCTGCCTTCCAGCCAAAAAAAACTTGCCTTTTATGCAGGTTTCTCCCATTCATTCCAGCCAATCGCACAGCCGGGTGGCTGTCTTTGCCGGACAGCAAGCCGGCCTTTTGGTGCATTCCTGTAACCAAGGGGATTAAGCACAGGGAGTTTCGGGCACCTCTCTCACTTACCGCCCCTGCCAGACTTACTGGTGCCAGAGGCGGGCTTCACTCGTGAATCCCGCCAAAGACAAAACTAAAAAGATACCAACCTGGTTTGGCGCCCAGAGTAAATCTCAAGAAGGACCTTCCTGACAAGAAATGGCGAAAAAGGAAGACCAGGCCATTTTGACGAAATGGGCATCCATGGGTGCCTTACTGTGGCTGCGAACGCAGCTTGCGGTAAAAACGCACAATGGCAGTAAAACGTAAACCACTGCTACCAGCCATTAATTGTAGGAAGGGAAACAACATTGTTACATGAGAAACTAGACAAAGAGAATACTAAGTAACCCCTCCAGCACCCAGTGTGCTGGGTCTAGAAAGTTAGGTAAGTAAAGTCAATTTCACTTCACTGCTCTTAGAAACAGTAGTTTCACCAAGAGAAGGTATCTAAACCTTTGGCAAATCTAAGAGACTTCCCTGTGCCACTGCATTGAAGGTGCTGTGGGACACAATGTAAAGATGATGCCTATGGAGTTTGTCAGACTCCAAAGTTAAAAAGAACACAGAAATTAAAATTGCATTAAAATTATATGAGAGATAAAAAGTCCTAGTCCAGAAAAAAAGAGCTGGGGGTCTCTAAGGTAGAAGGGAATGAACACATTTCGGAGAATTCTCCCCAACAGACTGGTATGCCCAGATGTGGGTCCCTGTGTCTGCTGGGCCTAGAGACCCACGCTACTCCTCACTGATGAGGCCCAACAGGGCCAAAACATGTTTGGGGATGCTTGTGGTCTCATGCAGAAGGGATGTAACCTAGCTTCTATAATGGCTTGGAAGGCGAAGAACAATGGTCTGGGGGTTGCCCAGAGCAATGCAAGAGGTGAAGATTCATTCTAAACCTTGCAGCCATGACCTCTGTTTTTGCACAGTTCACACAAGCCTCCCTCAGTCAGGCTTGCAATGCGTTTCTCCAGATCACACAAGCTCCCTTCGATCGGGTGCAAGCTTCAATCCACAGTATTTTCCATTTCCAACAATCCCTTTTGCCTCAGGACTTTGAATAGTCAGGCATGTTACTACAGAGACTTTCGATTGTGCTGTATCCAACAGCGGGACCACTGTGTACATTGCATCATACTGTCTCTTTAAAGCGTTGATCCGTCTTTATTTGCGGTTGCCTTATTACGTGCAACCTTGACTTGATACAGTTACTTTCAAGCAAAAACCACCAGGCGTTTGTTCTTCTCTTTTGTTAACTCACCGGCTGTGTTTTAATATTGTTTGCGTGTTCGAGTTAAAGGTTCCTTTACTCATAGCTTTATTGAGCCTCCCCAATTCAATCATTCACCGGGATGGAAGCAGGTTTCTCATCAAGGTACCCCAGAAGGAGGACTTCCAGCTTGGGTTATCAGCTGCGTGATGCAAGTGTGGTTCTTTTGCCCGACTTTCTTGAGACTTCTCGACAGCTCGTAAATTCCTCTGGCTTGCTGCCCTCCAATCTCGCATTCGCAACAGCTCCTGAAGTCCGGTCCCTTCACGCTCCTACCCTCGCTCAGAGTACCTGTGTGCTCTGCCTTTTACACCAGGTGAGGAAGTTAACATGTTTCAGGTGGGGATGATTGAAAAGGGAGGCCTGACCTTGCCTGGCCTAATTACTGGGACAGAGCCATTGAAGTGATCTTCATGACTGTTTCTGATCTTCCTCTGCCCAGTAGTAGTGATAGAGTAGGAAGGGTAGGGATCATGGGAGTTGTAGTGTCCTACAAAGTAGGTTGGGATAGGAGTAGGGAAAGGCATCAAGAAAAGGGGGGGATACCATGTCTTACTAGTGGGTGTTCCACATCCACTCGCCGAGGACCACTTACCGAGGTGGTCTTTCCTCGCTTGTGCACCCCCAGGAGCTGGATCCAAAAGCGATGACCCTCCCCAGGCCACCTGAGCAATGTATCCCCAGGATTTAGGTAGTGAAACACTAACTAGTTTTCCAAAAATGCCTCCCCAATGAGACTTAGGATATTAGGAATACAGAATGCTTTCAGAAAGACAATGCAGATAGTACCTCAAACTGCAGACTTCATTCAAAGATCACATAAACCATACCCATTTAGCTTCACAGATTGAAAGTTGAATGAAACTTAACAGAAGGAAATTCTTGCTGGTCTTGACGTTTACTTCTGAAAGTATTGGCATCTTTCAGATGCACCAATTTACAAAGTAACACCGTGACCACTTGGGGATTAAATACCTTTGTCAGTCAGCTATCATTCCTGGTTTGGGATGTTTTTCCTTTTTACAATTGTCTCTCTGCTGTCGTCACAGAATCAATAGCACATTGGTCAATGACTTGGCATTTTGGTTGACTTTTGGGTGAATGAGATCTTTTTAGCCTAACTCAGCTGCTCAACATTTTTTTGGGCCACTAGTCACCCGAAAGTCTAACTGTGCAGGGGGAATTTCATGGATGTGCACAGGACAAGCTGATGGAAGTAAACTGAGTTTCACATTTTTCCACTGCTCTACCAGGAGCCATCTATTTTATTGCGATAATTCAATTTTGAGTATTATGTACACAAAATGGCTGCTCCTTGTGATACGAGCCCAGTCTTTCGTACTACTTAGCATTTTGGCAGTCTTCCTGCCCTCAGATGGTGCAAACTCCTTAATAAGGTAGTCTGCTACGTGGTTACCCCAAGCAAAGAAATGGCCAGAAGCAAAAGGGCCATGAGTAGAAAGTACAAAGCTGCAACAAGCCTACTTCACAAAACCAATGTGAAGTGATACAATTACTATCGGGTTACGACGGGGTACCTAAAGAGCTCCCCAGCCTAGGAGACAAATGGGCTACTACACAGGCATATACTAAAAAAGTGTTTCAGGGGAACTTCAGAAAAAAGGCGGTTTAACAATACAAATAAGTCAGAGATCCCAGAATGCCAAAGTGGAAAAAAAAAAATCAAAGTTTACAGCTGCCTTAAATGGGACCGCATAACTCTGCTGGAAAACACTGAAAGAAACAGCAGTACTAAGATTTTCTAAGCAATATATGTTCATGCTGAATTGTGAATTTTTTTAAAGGCTGGACTTGTTCAGATTTCACTTGTTGTAGATTTGTAGTGCTTGATGCTTTTAACTTCACATCGTCCCACTATACATTTTTAAAAATAGGAATTGCAATATTGTAGGCGAAAACCAGCCATTACATATTTGAGTTTAGTATATCCAAGCCTCACAAAAACACTTCGGAATCGTTTGTAAAAAAAATGTTTACCTGTAGCGATGTGATGGATGCACTGTGGCCCTGCAAGACAGCCAGGGGGGCGCAGGTTCGCAGGCACCATACTCTAATGGTTTTGTCACAGCTCCCTGCAGCAATCATTGTGTTCTCATAATTCACTGCCATATCCGAAATCTCAGCTGCATGACCTCTTAAAGTGGCCAGTAATCGTCCATCATCTGTTGACCAGATTTTTACCAGGCAATCATCTGAACCCTAGAAACACAAATTGATTTTTACAATTTGTTTAGCTGCTAATGGAAGAAAGAAATGTGACATGTAATCCTTTTTTCCGAACAGTAAGAGGTTTTCCTGGAGACAAACATTTCAAAAAATGTGTTTGAGAAAGGCTACTCGAGAGTAAAACCAAAGCAGAGGTCAACTGGAGAAGAGGGCATATTAGGGAAAATACAGGTATGCCTTAAAGACGGTCTAGCAAAATTGGGAAAACCTTTTTTATCATAGCCTTAGAACACACAGATGGATAAAGCAGGATGTAACAAATAAAATATTGACCTCCCAGAAAATAGTCTCACTTGAAATTCTCACATTGTTCCGGAAACAAATTGTAGTAGGTTCTAGTAATGAACACCAATTTAGCTACATTCCTTTTAAAGGAAAATGAAATGTACAGATTTAATTTATTAATAAATATCGCAGGGAAAGCAATGCATTTTTGGCACAAAAACACTTACAGAATTTACCATTGATAATAGAGCGGAGGACATGGGTGTTTTCCTAAAGTCCTACTGATAGTTAGGCTGTAGTAAGTTGTGCCAGTGATTTGTAGATCTCCAACTTTAGTATTAGTCTGTACTTACTCAGGACCCTAGTAGATTAACAGAGCAGTCAGGCTTATCGTAAGAGGAAGATGTGAGCTGTAGGCAAGCACACTGAACCTTAGTTTGACATGCACATCAAAGACACTTTACACTTATAATTTATATATTTATAATATACACACTAGAATCACTTTAAATACTTTAGACGTTTACACTAGAACACTTCGGAATACTTGAGAATACACTTCAAAGGACACTTTCACTTGTCTGTTTGTTCGCAGTTACATTTGTAGCAACGGGAGAAAGGGAAAAGACAATGTTATCATATTATCAGTTCCCCACGACTGTGGCCCAGGAACAGTGAGAGCTGCACAAGGAGCAGGAGTCATCTCCTGTACTTTTTCTTCAATACAAAAAGGTACTGTAAAGTCTGAGAGACCTTACCTCTTATTGTAGAGTTGCTTGCATCTTATACTACTCACAAGTCTAAACAGCTTGTGGCCCTACGTTGATTCTTTTCCTCAAAGGCTTCTAAAACATTATGCAAAGACTTTTCTACTTACCTACCAGAAGTGCTTCAGCTCATCTAGACTTTTGCTTAACCGGTTATACTGAATGACTGCTTGGGGGATCCAAAAGTATTTGCCTGCTTAAGAATATTTGTGATCTCTTGTTTGTTCTAATAACCATTACCTCTGACCAATTCCTAAGAATGTTCTAAATGCAACAGTAAGATATTAATGTCCCCAGCACCCTAGCTATTGAAGTCATCTGAGGGTGTAGGTTGTGACTGTGGGCCATCCCAAAAGGGTTTTTACTGCTTTAGAAACTAAGAGTGTGTAGTTTCAAGAGTGTATCTGTGGGTTGCTTTCATATTGCTACCTTCTGACGAAGGCTTATTCTAACTGAATGATAAATTAATAATTGTTTATTCAAGAAACCTTGTGTAAGTGTTTATTTGAATACTTGTCGCTGTGACTCTAACTCCCCTACAGCTCACTTTGACCCCTCATGAGAGAAGCCTGGCTGCTCAACACGCAACCAACCTGTGTAGTTCAGACTTACACCAAAGGTTAGGTTCCTATTGCCAGGTCAAGGTTGTTGAAGTGCACCCAAAGGGTACTGCATACAATCTTGCCCAACATACTTCTCTTACCGAACCCTGGATAAAAATGGTTCCAGGTGAATCACGTACAGCACCGGGGATAACAGGCATCCCTGTTAAGTTCCCCTGTACACCCAGATTCCCTGTGTAAGATTACCATTAATTGCGAGCCGTAATATCGGCGACCAATATTTGCCTTGACCATTCGCAAAAATCTCAGACCAATCACTATAGCTTCCATAGTGTGGAACAAAAAAGTCCACTCCACCAGGTCAAACGCTTTTTCAGCATCTAAAGTTATTACCGTCATGGAAAGGCCGGATTTATTTGCCTTCTCAATCAGATGACTCGCCCATCTTATATTATCAAATGTTTGCCTCCCCATAACAAAGCCAGACTGATCCGGATGGATAAGTTTCGGTATCAATTTTTCCAAAATTGTTGCTAATATTTTAGTTTACATTTTTGCATCAATATTGATGAGCTATGGCTTTGTACGACCCACATTGAGTTTGGTCTGTCTGGTTTAGGAAATAACACTACCTTTGCCTCCTCCATAGTCTGGAACGGGATGTATCACACAATTACGGAGTTAGAGAGGTCTTTACCGGAATCAATTTGTCATTATACATTTAAAAAGAAGTGCCGGAAAACCATCCGGTCCAGGAGCCTTATTAACTGGTAAAGACAATGTAGCGGCCCTTCCTTCCTCGGGGGGTAATCTGCCCTTCTGGTTCTTCCCTTTCTCCTACATCAATTTTATTCAACTGCCTGGGGAGTCAGTATTATATGGTGCAGAATTAATTTTATATTGTTGTGTTATAGTTTTAAACTGGACTTTTCACACATTACCTATCAACAATAAAATAATGTTAAAATGGAGAAAAATTGACAAAAAGAGATAGACAAATGTATACATAGTACAATCAATTCTTCTACACAGTCTTAACAATCCAAGACACTTCAAAAAACGAAACCGCTTAAGTTCGATAATTATAAGTATTTAAAATCCTTATCCAGCAATCCTCTTCCCCGCATATTAAAATTGTTCCCAATTTCTCTTCTCACACACTAGAAGACAGGGCGAGCAAGAAATGCAAAGGTTATTCAAGGATTCATCATCCAAATTACAGAACCGACATAATTGTAAACCCCTTGGCACCCTCCCCCCGAATTCCAAGTACCTCCACTGTGGGACAAGGATTTAATTTCAACCATAAGATTTTGCAATATAATTCTCTAGATGGGTGCTTTCTTAAATAAGGAGACCGTATATTAAAAATGTTTAACGTCCAAGAGAAATGATCACTGAAGCAGCTGTAGGCCAACAATTGTGACCTCACCTGAATCCATGCATATCTACAGAGCTTTAGCTTAATTTTATCCAGATTTGCAGTTAGCTCCTCAGTTGATGACTCGCTTTTACTAAGCAAATCTCTACAGGGTTGAGCCCAACGCTCCAGCACTCTACAGAGCCCTTGACCAAACATATTGTTGAGACAGAAAGCATGATGCAGGTGGGGGAACCAATATGTTTGCATAAAGTTATAGGAGTCCCCAGGAAATAAAAGTCTGTACTGAGAGTTGCCCCAATTCATGAAGTATACCCACCAAAGGGACAGACTTCGGCAGGGAGGCAACCCTTCTCCACATTAATGCCTCCAGTTCTGGCCAAAATATACCTGCATCAATTGTCTGGGCACCGAAAATTATTTGAGGGATACTTTGTTTGCCCATACAATTTTATTAACGGGAGCACTGAGAATCTCACAAAGTTATGATCAAGTAGCGTCAATTGGATCGCTGCTGTCAAAAGATGCTGTACGGAGATCTCTCCTCAACCACAAGATCCCCTTCGAGGAGTAGATGACGGGACCCTTGGTACTTAAACCAATTTACTACTTCCATATTTTGACCACTCAGCGTCCAATAAAATGTTTCCATTTTGAGCACTCCCCATTTAACAACTTAACCTTTGTTTTAAGAGCATTCAGATCAAATTTGCCCAAAAAATCTGCGATACGCTGTGGGGCACGCTGCAAACCAATTAGCGTCATATCACAGATGACCATGTCATCTGCATAGTTCAGGTAGTGTACTTTTACATGCCCTAGCACTGGGGGATTTGTCCTTACCATCTTCCAACAAGACAAGTCCATAATATAAAAAATGTAACGCAATGGTGCAAGTACACATGTTAGGTAAGAATTGGTGAAGTCACACTGTGAGACTACTCAACACTTATCTGGTTTGTATTATGTAAAACACTGTTAGGCAAGATTGTGTGCAGTACCCTCCATTTGGGAGACTACAGCAACCTTGCCCTCCTGGCAATAAGAACCCAACCTTTGGTACAAGTCAGTACTACACCCAGGCTCACTTCAAGAGGGGTCAATGTGAGCAGTAGTGTTTTTACACAAAGGTAGATAGTGACAAGTATTCAAATAAAATCTTACACTCAAAGTTTCTTGATTAAACAATTATTAATTTAACAATCAGTTCAATAAGCCTTCTTCAGAAGGGGCAATGTATAAGCAACACACAAATACACTTCAAAATACACACTCTTAGTTTGTCTATATCCGCAAGTACCCATTTGGGATGGCACGCAGAGGTTTCCTACACCCGTAGGGGACTTAAATAACTAGGACACTGTGGACATTAATATATCACTAGTACATTTAGAGCAATACTGAGTTTGGTGTCAAAGAAAAGGGTTTACGAATAAAACAAAGGTTAAACAAATATTCTGAAGCAGGTAAGTACTCTTTAACCCTCCAGTCCAAAGTAAATTAACCCTTTCCTGGAGGAAAGGTAAAGCACAACCTCGGAGGTAAGAAGAGTCTTTCAGGGAGCCAGGCCAGCCAATGTTAATTGAACACAAGTTTAGGTGAGCTGAAACACTTCGTGCAGGTAAGTAAAAGTCTTCCACAATGTTTTAGAAGTCTGTAGAAAAGGTAGAATCACTGTAGGGCTACAAGCTGGGAGGTTTGTGAGGGGAAAGCTGCAAGCAACTCTGCAAAAGCAACCAAGACAAGTCTCAACTGAGAACAAGTAAGGCTACACAACAAGAGGTAAGTCCTCTTAGTTTTACAGTCTCTTTGTTTAGAATAAATGGTTCCAGCTGGCTTCTGTTCCTGTGTAGCTCTGCAGATCCTGTTCCTGGGCCTCAGTCGTGGGGACAAGAGGGAGGACGTCTGGGGACTCCTGCACCACAATGGGAGGGTCAGCGGCAGCAAAGGGCAAACTTCAATTCAGCTCCCCGCGTCTCAAGCAAATAGCACCACTATGGTCTCTCGGATACCACGTTGGACTTTCCTCGCATCTTGGGTCCAGCACTCTGTTAAGGAGGCTCAGGCATGGTCAGTCCTGCTTCCTGCGAGTACGAAGGATCTTCCTGGATCTCGGGTCTGACTTAAAAGCGATGCACTCTATCTGGTGTTCCTCTCCCTGGCATTTCGGTTCCAGCATCAGCAGCAATGGAATTAAAGCCAGCTCCAAGAGGATGGCCAGACGAGTACACTTTGGGGTTGATTGGTCCCACCAACCCAAGGGGAGAAGTCGTCCTTGCAGGTCTTGTCGAGGCGAATTCGGAGCTTCAGCACAGCAGCAGGGCTTCACCAGGAAAACCAACAGTCCAGGAGTTGCAGCAAGCGTCCCTTCCATGTTCTTCTTCGGATTTCTTTGTCCAGTAGTTGACTGCCTTCCAAGACAAAAAGCCTTGCGTTGTATGCAGATTTCTACCATTCATTCCAACCTAGCTGTCAATCACAGCAGGGTGGATGTCCTCCAATGACAGCCCTCCAGCCAATCACCCTTGGGTGCATTCCTGTAACCAAGGAGACTAAGCAGAGGGAGTTTCGGGCACCTTCCTCACTTCCTGCACCTGCCAGACACGCTGGAGCCAGAGGTGGCCTTCACTCGTGAATCCCGCCAAAGACAAAACAAGGAAAGGGACCAAACCTGGTTTGGCACGCAGAGTAAATCTCAAGAAGGACCTTTCCAACAAGAATAGGCGAAAACAGAAGACCAGAGCCATTTTGACAAAGTGGGCACCCATGGATGCCTTACTCCAGCTGCAATTGCAGCCCGTGGTAAAAACACACAATGGTAGTAAAAAGTAAACCACTGCCGCCAGCCATTAATTGTAGAAAGGGTAACATAAAAATGTTACATGAGAAACTAGACAAAGGGGATACGAAGTAACCCCCTCCTCCCCCCAGCACCCTATTTTAAGATAGGGTGTGCTGGGTCTAGAAAATTACAAAATGTAAGTAAAGTCAACTTCAGTTCACTGCTCTGGAAACAGTAGTTTAACCGAGAGAAGGTATTTAAACCTTTGGGAAATCTTAAGAGACTTCCCTGTGGTACTGTACTGAAGGTGCTGTGTGTCACAATGTAAAGATTATGCCCATGTAGCTTGTCAGACTCAAAGTCAAAAGAAACAGTCCAAATCACAGAAAAATACGAGAGAGTGGTTAAAAGGTCTCACTCTCTCCAGGTTAGAAATTAAAAGTCCTAAAGACCAGCAAAAGAGGTGGGGGTCTCTAAGGTAGAAGGGAATTAGCACATTTCGGAGAATTCTCCGTAACACCCACCTTTTGGTAAAGGTCTGTACTAAAAAAGTTGGTAGTGTAACTGAGCAGCCAGGCCGACCTCAAGAGGGGTAAATGTGAGGTGTAGAGCTATACAAATGAAATCAGTCAATACAAGTAACACACTCAAGGTTTCAGTTATAAATAGTTATTTATTTAATGAACATACATTTTTAAATCAGCATTCTTTAAAATGGCAATTCGTTGTAACAAAGTAAATCTACTTTAAAATGACTTTTCAGAATCAAAATAAGTTAGCGGATAATCTTTGTATATGCTTCTTACACAATTCCTACAGCCTGAGGCGACTTCAATCACAAGGACAGTAATGGCATTTATATATCTCACTAGTATACGTTGCAGATTCTGAGGTTGTATAAAGGAAAGGTTAGGGAAGGAAAAAAGTTACAGTTTCTCAGTATATGCGAGGACAACTAAATCTTCCAATGAAATCCAGATAAGCCTTGCCCAGCAGTACAAGTATACAACAAGCTACCACCTATAAGGGACAACTGTATCAAAGTTAATGGACTAGAAGAGTCTTCAGGGGGCCTGGCCAGCCAAAGTCATTTGGGACACAGTCTATGGATCTGATGCACTTCTTAGATCAAAATCTTGCACACAGAGAGCCTTAGAAAAATCCCTTGTAGGGTCACAAGCTGTTAAGCCTGTGAGAAGAGAGTTGGAAAAAGTAAGCCAATGCAATTCCCAAGTGAGAAGGGCGCAGCTAAAGGCAATAAGGCATGTACCCCAAGCCTAAACTGTACCTCTGGTTTGAAGAGTGTTCCAGCTGGATTCAGTCTTGCTACAGCAGTGCAGACCCTTGTTCCTGAGCCTCGGTCATTGGGACAAGAGGGAGGACGCCTGGAGGGCTCCTGCGGCAGTACTTTGGAGGTCGTCAGCAGCCACGGCCTCTTTTGGCACTTTGCAGCTTCAGCGCTTAGCTAACAGCACTGTTGCAGATCGCAGACACCGGTTGGACTCTCTTCGCTGCCTTGGTCCTGCACTCTGGTGAGGGGACTCTGGATCTGGAGGTCCTGCTTCTTGAGGGTCCTTGGCATCTCCTGGAGCTTCTAGCCGGATTCATTCTGCGGTAGACGTTGCACTCTACTACGAACACTTGACCCCTGACATTGGGCTCTTACAGCAAAGAAGAAGCACAGCCAGTCGGCGATGGTGGTCCAGTGGAGTTCTCTTAGGGTTATAGTTGATCGCACAACCCAAGGGGAGAAGTCGTTCCGTCCGGAGCTTCTCTGTCGAGGTAAAAAAGGAGTTCAGCACAGCAGCAGGGTTTCACCTGGCAATTCAAAGGTCCTGGAGGTTGCAGCAAGCTTCGTTCACGGTTTCTTCGTTGGGTGTTTCTACCAGTGGTCGACTGTAGTTCCCAAAACCCTCGCCTTTTAAGAAATTTTCCCATTCATGCACAGCCTAGGCTGTCAATCACACAGCAGGGTGGCTGTCCTCAAAGGACAGCCAGCCAATCAGGATTAGTTGCATTCAGGAATCCCTAGAGACAAAGGACAGTGGAGTTTCGGGACCCTCCCTCGCATCCAGTCTTTCCAGATACACTGGAGCCAGGGGCGGGCTTCAGGACTCAAGCCTGCCAAAGACAAGACAAAGAAAGGGCTCAAACCTGTTTCAACGCACAGAGTAAAACCCAAGAAAGACCTCACAAACAGAAAATGGCGAAAAAAGAAGATGGGGGGGCCCTTTTGACGAGATTGCCACCCATGGGTGATGTACTGCAGCTGAAGGTAAAGTCTGCGGCAGAAAAAGCACAATGGTAGAAAAAAAAAGTAAACCACTGCCACCAGCCATTCCAGCCCTTTAATGTAGTGAGGGTAACATTAAAATGGTACACAAGAGAGTCGGATAAATGGCTACTAGGTGACCTCCCCCTACCCCCCCCCCCCCTGAGCACTCCACATATGGAGTTTGTCAGACTCAAAAACAGTGAAAACACAAAATCCAAATCAGGTAAAAACACATGAGTGAGAAAAAGGTCTTGCTCAATACAAGGTTAAAATTAAAAAGTCCTAAGTCCGGCAAAAGAGCTGGTGGTCTCCAAGGTTGAAGGGAATTAGCACAGAAATAAGAATTCTCCCTAACACCGCACCCCTGCTGAAGTCCTCTATTGGTTTCAATCCAAAAACGAGAAGGTCCCGTAAAAATCCCATCTTATCTTTATTTTTGTCTCTCGATGGAGCGCTTCAAGGATATTAATTAGAGGACAGGGACAGCCTTTCCGTGAATACCTGTAATATGTCTTCCAATGAGGAGCTAACTATGCCCCGATCATTGTTGATAAGAACGCTGGTCCTTACTTCCTCCTTCATCCTCACTTGCCGTGCCAACATATGGTCCACCTTATTAGCCCTAATACTGTTGTATTAAATATAATAAAGAATTCTCAGCATGCCTAGTCTGCAACATATCTAATTGTCCCTTGAGAAGCCTAAATTCTTTTCTTAAAGTTACTCCCCTGCTAGTTTCCATTTTGCCCATAACCCCCCCCTTCAGTCGTAATTCCAGGTCTTTCTGTAATAAAGCCGGTTGTTTTTCTCTTAGGGCTTTCTTTACAATTAACTCACCCCTCATGGTCGCTTTAAACGAGTCCCACACAGTTGTTTCCTGTATTCCCGGGATCCTATTCATTTCAAAATATTCCCCAATTTTACTGTCTCAGCACACATGATCGGGCCTCAGTAAATGATCTGGGAATTTCCTGTGCCACACCCCAGACCCTTCCATTTCTTGACGTATATCTATTGTTATGATTGCATGGTCAGATAAATTAATAGGACATATGTCCATTTTCTGTACCTGGCCTAACAAAGTAGCTGACACCGAAATATAATCAATCCTAGAAAATGAACGATGAATACAGGAGTAAAATGTGTATCCTTTCATTCCCCTCCGAGTCTCTTTCCATAAATCCACCATAGCCAATTGAGAGATGCATGATTTTAAACTTTGCGTCGGGCCCCTCTGAGATGAATGTCCACCTACACTCCTATCTACCGAAGGATCCCACGCCATGTTAAAATCCCCGTTAAGATTCCAAGATGGCCGCTGTATTGGGAACACTGAGAAGGTGCTCCCCAACCCCTACCACCTCAGAAATAGAAAACATTAAGCTAAATCCCCTCCCCAGGCAAGATTTGGCACTCGTTATGATGCAGATGAAGAATTCTACCTCTGGAGCCAAAACCGGGAGCCAGAAGCAGCAAGTACCGCAACGAGAGGTGTGCAGTCACGGAAGAGAACAGGCTGGTGAACTGCGGTGGAGCGGCGACCGCAGTGTGCATGGGTCGAGGAGAAGGCAAGTGTGCAGCGGAGAACAGCATTTTGACCATCCCTGAAGGGAGCCAAGAACCTGCAAAGAGAAGTCCCAGCAGCCCAAGTGTTTCCGCAGGAGAGCCGGGGTCGCTGAGAAAGCAAGTACGGATCGGGAGAGAGAGCGCCGGATGGAGCGGCCCGGAAGACAAGAGGCAGGGAGGAGGAGCAGGCCTGCTGGTTATGGAGGTGCGGCATGTAGCAGGAAGAATGAAGAGTCCCCTTCAGAAGTGCAGCGGAACGACAGTGATCTTGGCAGGCGGAGCAGCAGGAAGAGTAGCGGCAGTCGCTCCCAGCAGATAGCAGGAACAGTGTTAGGCAGAATTGCATGCACTACGCTCTGGGACCACCACATACAATTAGGACTACAGTTGTAAGCAAAACCAACCTTTGGTACAAGTATGTGCTACACAGTTTGTGGTAGCGAGCTGAGCAGCCAGGCGTATCTCAAGAGGTAACGTGAGCAGTAAATCAAGTTACACAGAGGTCTTAAAATCACAGTCGTTCAAGTAGACACTTCTATTCAATGTTTCTTGGTAAAACACTTATACATTTATTACACAATCACTTAGAAAACATTCACTAGAAGGAGGCAACTTATTATACAGAACTATACTTCAAAAACCAATATGTTTCTGAACAATTTAAGCTCCCCTGAAATAGGAGCCAAAGGGCATTTCAGTCACTTTGAATGGGAAGGCAAAGGCACAAGTTAATAGAATAGATCACAAATACTTTCTTAGGCAGTGCAAATAGTTTCAGTTCACTAGAGGACTCAATTCAGTTCAAGAGGCTTAGGCCAAAGTCAATGGGCTAGTGTCTTGGATAGGAAAGAGTAATTCTTGTAGTAAACGGTAAAGTCTTTGCCAAAGTTCTCAGAAGTAGTTTGTACGAAAAAGAACCATTTGTTGGTTCACAAGCGGATTAGGCCTGCAAGTTGGGAAAGTTCAGCGAACTTTCACTGCAAGAGGCAAGTTCTCTCAATCGGGTTGGCACAGTACCTTAAAATGAAGAACAAGATGCAGCTGAAGATTTTGGTTCCGGGCAGTTTCTGCAGATCTCGCTGTTCCCGAGCCTCAGTCGTGGGGACAAGAGGGAGGGCGTCGGGGGACTCCTGCACTGCACGGGATAGTCGGAAAACGTTGACAAAATGGAGTCACTTCAGTTCCAGTAGCTGTAATTCAAGCACACAAGCTTGTGTCCCTCTCCCTGGTTAATCCTAACCATCCTTGAGAATGGTATCCAGGTGGCTTACGAGTTGATTGGTCCCACCAACTCAAAGGAAGAAGTCGTCCTTGAAGGGGCATCTCTGTCGAGATGAACTTGGTAATTCGGACCTGGGCTTCACCGGGCAAACCAACGGTCCAGTGGTTGCAGCAGCCGTCCTCTTCCAGCTCGTCTTCGGTTCTTTCGTTCCAGTGGTCGACTCTGCTTTCCAGTCTACGAGACTCGCCCTTTAAACAGTTTTCTCCATTTCATTCCAGCCTAGCTGCCACTAACCCAGAGGGGTGGCTGTCCTTGCCGGACAGTCAGCCAGCTAAACATGTCAGAGTGCATTTGAGTCTCCTAGGAGACTAAGCACAGGGAGTTTCGGGCACCTCCCTCACTTCCTGCCCACCCCAGACACTCAGACGCGCGAGGCGGTCTTCAGTCCTGAAGCCCGTCAAAGGCATACGAACAAAGGGACCGAACCTGGTTTGGCACGCAGAGAGAAACCCTAGAAGGGCCTTTCCAAAAAGCAATGGTGAAAAAAAGAAGACCGGGACCCGTTTAAACAAAGGGGCTTAAGGCGCCATATTGAAAAACATGGCTCCCGCGATTTTTTGCTACCGGTGTTCACGTTTGGGAAAAATCATAGTAGTGTGTTGTAAAACCACTGCCACCAGCCATTTCGATAGGAAAGGGTAGCATTTGACTGCTACATTAGTGTCTAGACGCAGGGGATACTAGGTAACCCCTCCAGCACTCTATAGGAAGATAGGGTGTGCTGTGTCTAGGAATTTAAAAAAACTAGTAAAGTCAATTTAACCTTACATTCTCTGGGAAACAGTAGTTTATCCCAGATGAGGTATATAAACCTAAAGACATCCCTGTGTCACTGCACTGAAGGTGCTGTGTAACACATGAAAAGATGATGCCTATGGAGTTATCTAAAACTCCATAATCAAAGAACACAAGAGTAAAACACACATCAAAATACAAGAGTGGGAAAAAAGGCTCGCACTTTCCAGGTAAAAAAAATCAAGTCCTCAAAATCCAGCAAAGTTGCTGGAGGTCTCTAAGGTGAAGAGAATTAGCAGATTTATGAGAATTCTCCCTAACAAGCGGGTCCATGAGAAGACATCCCAACCGGGAGAGAGAAGGAGCGCGGCGTGGAAGAAGGGAAAGAGCCGAGAAACAGGACAAGGAACCCGCAAGTAACAGTGAGCCGTGTCCCGTTCCTCTCCCGCCGCTAACGCATTCAACCCCTCACTCCTCCACTAAGCTGGGGACCGGAGTAGAATGTCTGAGGGAGGAAAAGTAGAAGGGGGGGAGGGGCACGACACCACACAACAGGACCAAAACAGAACCGCAGGCATCCCCATTAACATAAGCAGACATAAGCAGACCTTCAGGGTTCAAACAAAGTAAGGCAGAAGGGCCAAAGGGGGCCTGAGACTATAAAAAAGGGGGCCAACCAACAGAAGCCGCGCAGTCCACCAACAATCATAATCAGGCAGCTGGAGCTGCATGGGGCTAATTGAAGGATAAAAGGCCCTGGAGAAGTAAAAAGGGAAGGACTAGAGGATCAGATCCAAAGGCCTCCTTTCTCACCAACAGGGCTGCATCAGGGGGAATCAGAGTAAGAAGTGAATCAGAGAAGCCTGGGGACAAAAGCGATAAACCAGCAGCACTAACTACTCAACGGCCCATCCCTCCTGGAAGGGACTGGGAGGCAGCTACCCAGGAGATACCTGGAGAAAGAAAATAGGCAAAAGCAGTAGGAACAACCCTGGAGACAGCTATACCCCCATCACTGGATCAACAGAGCAAGCTAACAACATAAGAGGGGGAGTAAAGGCAAGAGTCACAAAGAAGAGGATAGCATAAAACTAGAATCAGCAAATGGGGACAGGCGGCATCCAGACAGACAACAACTGACACCCAGGCAAAAGAGATGTCAAAAAGTAGGTGGAAGGCGGTCCAGACCCGGGTGAAAGGAACCAAAAAGGGCGGAAAGGGGACGATCCAGAAAATGTGGAGGAAAGATGGCAGAGCCACGACGGACAGCGATCCAGGAGCGGACAGGATCGAAGTGGAAACCCACCACAAGGAGGACCAAGAGGAGAAAGGGGTCACTCAAAAATTCATGGAACAGTGCTTCCTAGACTTCGGGGACAGAATGGCGAGCATGATGCAAACACAATTAGACAAAATGAAAGAGGACCTAACGGGAACAATAAAGGAAGGACTGAGTTACATGCACTAGAAGCGAGAGTAGATACAAAAGAAAAAGCCCTGCAGGAACTGGCGGATGATAACCACAAGGTGGAGGACATGATGGAACACCTTGCCAGCGCATAATTTGGAGATCCAAACCGAAGATCTCAAAAACAGGTCAAGGAGGGCAAACATTAGGGTCAAGGCAATCCCGGAAACAATGGGGGACGGGGAGCTACGACAGGCAGCAAAACAGATTTTTCGCGACCCTGATCGGAGTACCAGATAATGAAGAATTCCTCGTGGATAGGTTACATGGAATAGGACCAAAGAGGTTGAAGCCGGGAGCTTGGCTAAGGGATGCCCTGGTGGCTATGCATGAGTACTCCCAAAAAGAGAGCATCTTGGCGGCAGCGAGAAGATCGGGGGTCCTTGAAATCAACAGGGCTACAGTACAACTGTACCAAGGTCTCTCCCAAATTACACTAACTAAAAGAAGGCTGATGCGCACGATAGCACAAGAACTAACAAAGCGAGGTATCAGATATAAGTGGACCTTCCCTTTCCGAATTTTACTCTAAGTGGACAACAGGCAACGAAGAATTACCTCTGTGGAAGAAGGAGCAGACATGTTAGTTATTTTTGGTTTTGTTTACAGATTTTTCTACGCAAACATCTGCAACGTTATGAGAGTACTGTTTTTTATTATTGTAGGGTTAGGGGCCACTGTCAGTGGGGTGGGTCGGACTGGGGCTGGATTGTTGGTGGTGTGGGTGGGAATGGGCCGTCTGGGGAGATATTTTGGTGGGCTGGGACACAATTGCAGGGGAAAGCCACAAATTGACCCCCATGCCAGCAGAACATTGGTGTTTACCTGGGAGTGGATGTCTCCCATGTGGGTTGACCTTCTGCAAGCCCAGGCTGCACATATGGCTGTGATAAGTTACAGATGTCACCTGTGGGGAGTAATGGGGATCCTGCTGGGGCTCCCCGGGTTTGCCGCTGCACTTGGGGATGGTGAACCCACATGGGTGATGGGTGCCCAAGGCCAGGTATCTGATCCCCAACCATCCTGGTATTCTGGCTGGCCTGTGTTACAGCTTCTCCCTCCGGGAAAGGACATGGAATGTCCCGGGCCTCCAGGGAACCACCGCTGGGCTTGGGGACGTTCAACTCACACTGGGAGTCAGCCGCCCAAGGCCAGGGACATCAGCTCCGACCATCCTGGAGCACGGACTGGGCTGCCATACAGAATTTACCTTGGGGGAGGCAAGGGGACCCTGCCAGGGCTCCCTGGAGCTGCTGCTGTGCTTGGGGACGGTATACCCACATGGTAAATAGTTGTCCAAGACCAGGGACATCACCTTCAACCGTCCTGGAGTTCCGGCTGGGCTGCATTACAGCTTTTCCCTTTGAGGAGGTATTGGCACACTGCAGTGACTCCCTGGTGGGGAAAAGCTGCAACACAGGCCAGCGAGAACTCCAGGACAGTTGGAGGTGATGTCCCCGGCCTTGGACATCTGTTTACTGTTAGGCAAGGTTTGTATGCAGTACCCTCTGGGAACACTACAAACAACTCTGACTACAGGTATAGGAAACCCAACCTTTGGTATAAGCTTGTACTACACAGTTTTGGTAGCGCGTTGAGAAACCAGGCTTATCTCAAGAGGGGTCAATGTGAGCTGTAGTGGAGTTACACAGAGATTTACAGTTACAAGTATTCCAATACACTCTTACACTCAAGGTTTCTTGAATAAAGAATTATTAATTTATAAGTCAGTTAGAATAAGCCTTCTTCAGAAAGGAGCAATACAACAGTAACACTAAAATACACTTCACGAAATATACACTCTTAATATCTCTAAATCAGTAGATACCCTTTTGGGATGGCCCACAGACACTACCTACACCCTCAGGTGACTTCAATTGCTAGGGTGCTGGGGACATTAATATATCACTGATGCATTCAGAATCATGGAGTAAGATGTCAAAGGAAAAGATTTAGAATGTACAAGAGACCACAAATATTCTCTAACAGGCAAATACTTTTGTATTTCCCCAGAAAGAGACAATAGGCTAAGCCAAAGTCAATGGGCCAAAGTCTTACATGGGATGAAGCACCTCTGGTAGGTAAATGGAAATGTCTTTGCACAACGTTTTAGAAGTCTTTCACGAAAAGAAGAATCAAATGTTGGGCCACAAGCTGATTAGACTTGTGAGTAGTAGAAGATGCAAGCAACTCTACAGCAAGAGGCAAGTTCTCTCAGACTTTGTACAGTACCTTTAAAGATTAAGAAAAGATGCAGCAGATGACTCCTGTTCCTGTGCAGCTCTGCAGGTCTCACTGTTCCTGGGCCTCAGTCGTGGGGACAAGAGGGAGGACGTCGGGGGAATCCTGCAATACACTGGGACAGTCAAAACTCGCAACCAGCAAACTTCACTTACAGTGGCTGTTCAGTGATTCAGCTCCTTGTGTCTACCGCAAATAGCAACACTGCAGTTCGTGGCTATCGAGATGGACTTTCCTTGCTTCTGGGGTCCCGCCCTCTGTTGAGGGGGCTTATGCTCAGTGAGACCTGCTTCCTGGGAGTCCAGAGGATTCTTCCTGGAGCTCTTGGCCAGTGTAAAAGCAACGCACACAAACTGGTGTTCCTCTTCCTGGCTATACGGTTCCCAGCAGCACTCTGTGGAAATTCAACCAGCACCGAGATGGATGTCCAGGTGGCTTACTTTGGAGTTGATTGGTCCCACCAACTTAAGGGTAGAAGTCGTCCTTGCAGAGGATTCCTCTGTGGATGAGAACTTGATGTTTCGGCACTGCAGCAGGGTTTCACTGTGCAAACCAACGGTCCAGGAGTTGCAGCAGGCGTCCTCTTCAAGTTCTTCTTCGGTTCCTTCGTCCAGTGGTCGACTCTGCCTTCCAAGCCAAAAGACTTGCCTTTTATTCAGTTCCCTCCCATTCATTCCAGCCTAGCTGTCAGTCACCCAGCAGGGTGGCTGTCCTTGCCGGACAGTCAGCCGGCCAATCACCACAGAGTGCATTTGGGTCTCCTAGGAGACTAAGCACTGGGAGTTTCGGGCACCTCCCTCACTTCCTGCCTACCCCAGACACCCTGGAGCCAGAGGCAGGCTTCACTTGTGAATCCCGCCAAAGGCAAAGCGAACAGTGGGACCAAACCTGGTGTGGCACGCAGAGTAAATCTCAAAAAGGACTTTTCCCCAAAGAAATGGCGAAAAAAGAAGACCGGGCCATTTTGACAAAAATGGCACCCTTGGCTGCTTTACTGCAGTGGCAAACGCAGCCTGCGGTAAGTGCACACCTTGGTAGTTAAAAACAAAACCACTGCCACCAGCCATTCAATGAGAAAATGGTAACAAAATGTTACATGAGAAGCTAGACAAAGGGGATACTAGGTAACCATTCCAGCATCCTATTTTAAGATAGTGTGTGCTGGGTCTAGAAAGTTACAAATGTAAGTAAAGTCAATTTCACTTTACTGCTCTTGGAAACAGTAGTTTAACCAAGAAAAGTATTTAAACCTTTGGGAAATCTGAACGACTTCCCTGTGTCATTGCACTGAAGGTGCTGTGTGACACAATATAAAAGATGATGCCTATGAAGTTTGTCAGTCTCCACAACTAAAAGAAACAGTGCACAAAATCACATTAAAATACATGAGAGAGTGGGAAAAAGGGTCAAGCTCTCTCCAGGTAAAAGAAATCAAGTCCTCAAAATCCAGCAAAGTTGCTGGGGGTCTCTAAGGTGGAGGGAATTATCACATTTCTGAGAATTCTCTCCAACACTTACCATGTGGGTGTACCGTCGCCAAGCACAGCTGCAGCTGCAGGGAGCCCCGGCAGGGTCCACTTCCCTCCCTCAAGGGAAATTCGGCATTGCAGCCTACCCCACGCTCCAGGATGGTCGGCGCCGATGTCCTTGTCTGGCTGTCTCCCATGTGGTTTCACCAGCCCAAAAACCAGCAACGGTTTCAGGGAGCTCTAGCAGGGTCTCAGACCTTTCCCAGAGGGAGAAGCTGTTACGCAGGCCAGCCAGAGTTACAGGGCGTTAGGGGGTGAGATCCTTGGCCTTGGGCAGTTGACTAACATTTGGGTTGTACGTCTCCATGCCCAGCGTTGGTTCCAGGGAGAGCCAGGACATTCCCAGTCCTTCCACGGAGGGGGAAGCTGTAACGCAGGCCAGCCAGAGCTCCAGAAAAGTCAGCGGTAATGTCCCTGGCCTTGAACACCAGTCTCCCATGTGGGTCTTTGGCGGGGCTTGTTGGTAATAAAATCTGTGCCGCTTCGTGCATGTCAGACCTCTGTGGATGCCCACAGGTGTCCTCTTTTCAGAAATGCATGGGGTTCCCAGTTTTCCTTGGTGGCTTGGACACCCTAGGCCGAAATCTGTATTGTGTGCGCTTGAGCAAAATTCCTGAAATTCTGCTGTGCCAAAAGACTTGGGGTTACCAGTGTTTTCGATTTTTCCCTTTGCACCCAGGTAGGTGCATCCACCCGTCAGGTACCATTTTCGGTACGACACGTGTTGTGTTTGCGTGGTTTTCATAACATTTTGACCCATTTGCTGCTGCTTTTTGTCACACAACCCTTTAATTTCCCCAAATGTGACCTACAGCTAGTTGCTACTTTAGGCCCTACACTTTTGTAACCTTCACAAGTCATCTACCCTTCAAAAGGTCTGCCTGTGCTCTTTCAAAAAATGTATGCTTGCCCTTCCTCCCTGCATTTGTTTTCCTTCTTTACACATGCCAAGTACGTCTGTTCAGGCCGTAAGCATAAAACTCCTGTGTACTATGGCTCCGTTTTTTGGCTTGTGGTACTGCTTGTTTTGTTAAACATCACAAAAAATGTGTGATTTCCTAACTGCAAGAGTCGGGGGAATGTAGCGGAGCAATGTTTTTCTCAAAATTCATAAAAGCCATTGCCGTACCAGGCCTACCATGTCCACCACATACCGTTTTTTCTGTCATTTTCCCGCTTTTTCCCAAACTATGGACATTTTCCCCTGCATAGTTGTTGCCTGTCTTGCGCAAATCACCCCTTCCTAAACTTGGAATTTTGTCTACTTTTCAGAAATGTATGCCTCTGTCATCCCACTCAGCTTTCCTACCCTTTTCTTCCATTTGGTCCTAGCATGTTCTATTGGAGAAAAAAAATGCCAAAATGGCCTACCTCTCACAAAACGGTTGATAACCATATATAAAAAAAAAAATCTCGTTTCCACTCAATCTGTTCTTGAAAGCCAAGAAAATGGGGAATTCAGCACAGCAAATCATTTGTTCCTAGCTCTTACAAGGAAAAAACATAGGCTTCTTTGTACATCATTTTATTGGCATTTTTTGAAAAAACCCAAAATGTTCTCCCTTTTTGGTTATTTTCTCTGACCCCCCTACAGCAAACTAGGATTTCTGGGTGCCATTAGGACCGCCTACATGTTGGCCGAGATATCTCATGTAACACAAACGTTACAAGACATTGAATGGCGACATACCATAATCACCAAAGAAATGCCTTGGCATGGTGGGGGGGAGAGGGGGGGGGTTGGTTACCATGGCAGTTAAGGGGCTAAACACATTTCTCAGCACTTACAGAAATGAACTATTTTCTGTAAATACTGCTGCCAGATTTATGTCCTTTAGCTAAATTGGCCAAACCAGGCTTGCATTCCATGTATATTATTCCTTCACCCAATGAAGTTAAAACTGAAATTCTTTTTTTCCTCCCTATGACAAAGAACTGTACAGTGCGTTTCTCTTAGCTACTCATTTCACTTGGTACCATCTGATAGGAAGTCCATAGGACTTTGAAAGCCAATGCGTTGTACCATCTATGCATAATATTTACAGCTAATTCAAGAAAAGTTATAAAAACATGCATTCGGTGTAAATGTAGAACGTGACTAACATGGTGTCAAAACTTTCTTTCCATTAAAGAATAGAAACTATATACATTTGCCACATTAGCTTTCCTCACAAAGATTTAGACTACATATATCTCACTCAATACTACTCAACAGCACAACTTGATTAAATTTACTTTAATAGTATTAAATGTTCTTGAACATGGTAGATTGGTGGAAAAAAAAAGCACACACACACACACACACACACACACACACACACACACACACACACACACACACACACACACACACACACACACACACACACACACACACACACACACACACACACACACACACACACACACACACACACACACACACACACTTACGGTAAATATCCTCCTGCCAGTCCGATCAAACGTCACGCAGTAGACTGACGATAGGTGCCCTAGAATCCGCTTGTGCATTTTCATATGTTGATACACTGGTGTCGGAATAAGATGTTCGGATCTGTATTTTCCGTTCAGTTTTCTTGCGAAAAGTGTGTTTGCTGTCAAGGTATAAACAAAAGAAAATACAATTGTCAAAATACAACCTCAATCTAAGGCAGTGAAAGTGTAAAGGAAATGTTACTCACCATAGTGTCTACTGTACTCCTCGTAAAAAGATCCCTTTTCTTCATACTTTCTTTGGGGAGTTCCCCGCCGAGCCATAGCAAGCCCCTGTGTGCTTCCCCTTTAAGAATTCGATAAGTGAAGGCAGGCTGCATATGCTTAGTGCAGCCACACCCTAGGAGAGACATGGCATTTACAGTTCCAGCTTCCTAGATGGAGGGTTGGGTCAAATTCATATGTAGCCTGCTTTTGATACCTGACAAACTTCACACGAGGTATCCTGCCATCTCAGATAAATGCTGTGGAGAAACGTGGTCTGAGAGGGAGATCCCTTACCTAGGCGCAGGTATTGACCAAAACTGACAGTTCATTGAAAGGAATTACTGGACACAATCAGTGATTCTGTGGCTGGTGAATGTGTGAAATGCGGTATCTGGTATTTCCATCAAATTCCTATCCATCGAATGCTTATCCATCAAATTTTATTCATTGAAATAATTTCGATGGCTAATTAGGGTTAGGGCCAGAGTTGGGGATTGCGTGGGGGTTAGGGGGGACCCCCCCCGCCCCAATATACAATAAACACTAAAATGTTACAAGGAGCTGGACAGTGCTGAAATTTCAGCACTGGACAGCTCTATGTAACGTTTTAACATGAAAATTAAATGCATCAAAACGCTATCTTTTACATTTAATAGTACATATCCATCGAAACTTGCCCATTCCTATATTCGATGGACAAGTTTCGATGGATATGTACTTTTAATGTAAATCAATGCATTTCTTTTCGTTGGATTTAATTCAATGGATGGTCTTCTCGATGCTTCATTTTCGATGAAGACAATAAACCGTGAAATGCGACAAAGCAGGGGCAGACTCACTGCACGTGTTTTGGAATTGCCAGATAATGCGGTTACGAAAAGAGATAACTAATGTAGTGCACAATGCCCCCCCCCGTACTTTCTCCCCCAAAATACCTGGTAGGTGACATTGGCAACGTTCCTATACTGGTACGCGGATTGTTCAACATGGGCTGCAATGTTGCTAAAAAAATGCATCTTGAAGCAGTGTTAATCCAAAACTGTGCGGCTCATGGAACTGACTGACATATGTTAATGAGAGGGATGAGAGATGCGTCTACGGTCACAGCAACATGCAGGTCGAAAGATATGGGGGCCATTTTGAGATTACCTCACCTGTACAGAGCGGGACGATGAACTGCATTAATACAGGTCCGTGATGGACTGATATACGGAACACCAAGGAGGCAAGGATGAGATTGCGAGGGAGAGCAGGCGAGATGGCGAGTAGCTGAGCAGAGGCTCAAGAGAACGGGACGCTGAGATGCGACATGGCTGCAAGCTGAAGCAGGTGAAAGCATGGCGAGGGAGTCATGTGTCAAAGCCAAAAATGGTTTGTCACAAGAAGCCAGAAAGCGGGTTAATCTCTCCCAGATTGCTTATTTACCTAGGACAGCAAGGCCCCCAACAACAACTGAGGAGGGGGGAGAGTTTGGGGGGGAAAGAGACCCTGACCTCGGGTGAAGGGAAAGTGAAGGACGTGTTGTTAGAATACAACTGATTAGTTCGAAGTGATACGAGAGGCAAGTTTGTAAAGATGCAAGTGATTACAAAGTTGCAAGCAGAAGATACGCGTACAAAAAGAGACGCATTAAAAGAAAGCTTCAAATGGTTCTTGAAGTGTGACGAAACAAAACAGAGTGGTCCTGCGGAATGCTGCATTGCCGAAAGTCTCAGTGAAATGTAAAAGCTACAATAAGTAACACTAAATTAAAAAGCAAGTGGAATAAGTAAATGAAAGTGGAAGGCTACGAAGGAGAAAGACGAGTCAAGTAAGATCCAGACGGGGATCAAAAGAAACAGAATTGTGCAAATAGATTTTAATAGAGGCAATTGAAACTTGTGGTGCTAGAAGACACCGTTGGCGAAGGAACTTGTCGTGGTGCTAAGAAAGCACGTTTGAAAATGGACCAACAGGAAAAGAGGAATACATGATTAACCAGAATGCAACAGTGTCGGGATTGGTCAGGCATAGGATTGAAGAAGGCTATGCCATTTCCAAAGTCTTGGACGTAAAGCATGTAAACAAAGCAAAAAGAAAGGGGAAGGTAACCCTGTGCGTCAAGAAAGGGGAAATGATGAAAAGCAAAATTAATAAAAAAGTGTTACTTTCAGGAATTATTGAAACAGAAATGGGTTATACTAAAAATATTGAATCAGACGAGGGAAGTCTGAGAAGAGAACAGTGTTAAGACCGAAGTGGGTTTTGCTAAAAAGGAGTGCATCAGGCGAGGGAAGCCTGAGAGAATTATGTGAACGAGGTCGAATAATAACTATTGAACTGCCTTTTTGTGAACTGTTTGAAACAAACAATTTTTTTAGATCGAGCAACTTGAGCTTGGGGCAGGGAGCTAAGAAGAAGCTCCATGGTCATCCTGATATTCTTTTGAGATACTTGTATACTTTACCCAATACCCTACACATTGTTAAGTTAGAAAGTGAGGGCAAGCATAGGTTTGACACAGACTCTTTATTTTGACAAACAGACTTTTGGACTATTCCTTTTATTTTAATGGTCGAGAATACTCCCATTTAGAAATCGGACAAGTTAAGCATTCTAAAAAAACCAACATCCTTGTGTCGGTCTACCTCCGAGCACCATGCCTTTCTCACACAGCCCAGACAATTACCCAGAAAACCCTTTGCAAGGCCCTCTTTCTTTGGGACGAATTTAAGGCAAATTCATTATGTTCATAATTTCACCAAAGCTAAGTGTTGTATTCTTTGTAATTTGATGGCGTCCCTGCATTGCACGTGGGGATTCTTAGAATGTGTGAGATTCGTAGAATGTTTGAGTATGAATGGGATTCGCGATGGTTAGGGGGAGAGAGAGTGGAGACCTGAAGGAGGAGGGCTGCAGCGCAGGGCGCCGGGCTGTTTCCATTTAAGTAAATAAATTTGAGTTTACTTACTGCACGCCTCAGTTGGATGCCTCATTTTGGCGACGAGGATCCGGCGCCCTGAGAACCCACGAAGCAACGGAGGCAGGAGAGCAGCCGCTCCGAACGAACGCTCGCTTCGCGTTTCTTTGTGCTGATTGTGCCGACTGAGAAAAAGAATTGGGCACAGCTAGTCGGTAGAGGTGTGTACAGGAACGGATGCCTATGTTTTAACCTGTACAGAGTTTTCAGACTCCGTTGTAATCTCTCAAAAGCTGTTGAGGTGCTTTTGAGTAAAGAACCCTACATATAAATCGTGATCACATGACACGATTCTGAAGGATGCCAGGAAGTCAGGCGGAGATAGAAGGGACAAGTTGATCCCTTCACACTCGTCCCAGTAGAAATTTTTAAAAAAACTTTTTTCCTCAGCATTGTTCTCCATGACTGATCTCATATATGGAAATGAGGATAAGACAACTTGAACAGTGAAGCACCACCTCTGGCAAAACATTTTTTTACTGAAAAGCAGTGCAGTTGGGCAGTGAAGGCTCACGCTTAGTTGGCATTATTTACATTTTGCATTGGATTCAAGACATACTGTTGTAGCCATGCAACCACCAGCGAGCTTCCTCCCCACACCAGGCCAACCCGTGGTTGCTTGGTCTGAGTGGAAAGAATTCTGGTTGAATTACATACAAGCTGTTGAACAAGGACTCACATCCCATAAAAAGAAGTTATTGCTGCTTCATGCATTGGGGCTGGAAGGCCAAAGGAAGTTCAGAGAATTGCCAGAGTTACCGGGTGATGAGGCTGGCGATGCCGATGAGCATGGAAGAGCCATAAGGCAGTTAGACAAATACTATGCTCCAGAGACAAATGTTGCCATAAACAGGTATAATTTCTATCGAAGAATACAAAAGGAGCATGAGTCGATTGAAGACTATGTGTCGGCATTGAGAGTTTTGTCACGTACATGTCGTTTTGGTAATGGTATCACCTTGGATGAACTGATCAGAGACCAAATCATCATCCATGCGAAGGACAGTTTGGTCAAGGACAGGTTATGGATGGTAGGTAACCCCTCACTGCCAGAAACCATTGCCATAGCTAAACATGTAGAACACAGTCAGCTGTGCTCTAAGGAAATGAAAAGCAAAAAACAAGAGGATGCTCATAATATGCAGCAACAAAGCAGTAAAATTGCATCAGAAGCAGAACAAAAAAATATGGTCAACACGTTAAGAATCAAGGATAGAATAGACAGCTCTGCTGTCAGAAGTAACAGGCCTAGAGGATTTGAAAACAAAGGAGGGAAAAATTGGATGAAGAACGAATCCAGGTCGTTGAACACACAGCCTAGAGAAGGTGAGAGATGCTACAATTGTGGCAGGTTTGGCCATTACGCATACGCTAAGCAGTGCCCAGCCTTGGGGCAGAAGTGCGGAAATTGTGGAATTAAAGGCCATTTTGCTGTCAACTGCAGACGAAAAAGTTTCAACTATTCAAGATGAGGAAGAGGAATCAGATGAAGAAAGAATGTTTATGATTTGTGCACCACCAGGAGGAGAATTCAAATGCCCAAGTTGTGTCGTGATATTTGATAATTGGAAACTGAAAGTGAAGGTGGACAGCTGTTCACCATGGACGATCATTACTAAGAAAACTTGGCACAATTTGGTAGCACATGGTCTCAAGAACGACGTAAAGGCATCTGACAAAGAATCCTGGTGGTTTTGAAGGGTCGATGATTAAGATTATTGGTTGGTTCTCATGCATCATTCAATTCAAAGACAGGCGGGCACAAGTGAAGGTTTATGTGGCTGAAAAGGGAGTAAATATAATTGGCTGGAGGGATTAAGCTGGATTAAGAATCAGATTGGATCCCAATGAGGATGAGCAGATTCTAATTGTGAACAGCAGTTAAGATCAAGTAAGAAGAAGTGGAAGCCAAGGGAAGTTGGGCTTACTAAAACAATTTTCTCACAGAATTTGTCTAAAGAGAGGAGCGGTGCCAATTAAACACTTGAAGTCTAGACCTATTCCTTTTGCCATAACAGATAAGGTTGAGCAGGAGCTGACAAGGTTAGAGTCAGAAGGAGTCATAGAAAAGATTGAGTCTTCGGAGTGGGTGAGCCCCATTGTGGTTGCACTTAAGAAGAATGGTAAACTGAGAATCTGTGTGGATTTGAGGGATGTCAATAAGATCATAGTAGATACTTTCCCTCTTCCAATAATATCTGAGATGTTGAACCGTATTGGGTCTGCAGATTTGTTTTCTACACTTGATCTTTCAAGTGCGTATCATCAGATATCCCTCATGGAAGACTGTAGAGACATCACTGCATTTATTACTCCACAAGGGTTATACAGATATAGACGGATGCCTTTTGGGTTGGCGTCCGCTGCAGCAGTATTTCAAAGAGTAATAATGCATGTTCTAAAAGGATTAGAAGGAACGCTTGTATATCAAGATGACAATTGTATTTGGCAAGGGCCCTGTAGAACATGATAAAAGGCTGAAAGAGGTGTTGAGATTGGAGAGTATGGGGTTGAAAATTGAACTGAGCAAATGTAAGTTTGGTGTGAGTGAAGTGGAGTATTTAGGCCACACAGTAAATGGAAAAGGATACAAACCAAAAGGGGATGCCATGAAGGCAATTAGGGACTCGCCTAATCCCAGTAACAAAGATGAGCTTAGATCGTTGCTAGGGTTATGCGAGTATTATAACAGATTTGTAAAAAATGTTGCTAGTGTGACAGAGCCATTGAGACAGCTGTTAAAGAAAGATGTCAAATTTGTATGGAGTGACAAATGTAATGCAGCAGTGAGTTGCATAAAGGATGAAATTTGTAATTCTGCAGAATTAGGAGGATCTGTGTTCGGGAATCTGACCAAGGTCACGGTGGATGCCAGTGGAAATGGAGTGGGTGCAGTTTTGTCCCAAAGCCGTAGACAATGATCCATCAGAGTGAGAAGCCGAGGAGGTGACGAGAGGACTCAGCATCAAGCCGTCTGGTGAAAAGGAAATGTATTATGGCACCAGGGGGCACATGGGAGGTTTGTACCATTCTGGTTAGTCAATGGGTCTTGTAGGACACGCACTAGTTAACTCTGGGATGCTAAAGGGGCTCAATCCGCTGGAAGCCAAACTCAGGTGTTTTGGGGGGGAGGGGTTGTGCTAGAGACAGGTTAAGCCTGTCCAGAGCAGAGGGAGGGGGCTTGGTGGTGGTCTGGGAGGGAAGAAAGGGGGGCTGGGATGAGGGATGAAAGGGACACCCTGCCACGGAAATAAGCTCCAAACAGGTTTGAAATTGGGCCATGGGATGAATCTCTGCATTATCACCCTAAATGTTAGAGGACTTAACTCCCCCATCAAGTGGAAAAAAGTGGAACAGTATTTAGGGAAGGGGAAACCAGAGATCGTAGCTCTTCAAGAAACGCAAATTCAAAAGCTGGTATAAACACAGGATAAAACTCAAAGGGTAATGCCACTTATTTCAATCTAATGCCCAAGGGAAAAAGGGAGAGGTGCTAATAGCTATCCAGGATTTACCAGGCTTGTGTGTAGTAACCGTCGAGAATGACGGCAAGGGTAGATAGCTGGTGGTTTCGTTCTGCTGGGAAAGAAGTACATACACTATAACAACTTTTTACGCACTTAACACAGGTCAGGACAGGTTCGTAAGGGGAGCCGTAACAAGACTTGAAAGCTTCACTGGTGGGGGACCCACGTATTGACAGGAGCACAAGGGTATTCCACAACCAGAGGAGTCCCCCCTCCTCCCACCCCCCTCCCAGGAGTTGAAGGAGCGAATGGCCCAGCTGCCACTGGTGGACTGTTGGAGGGAATGGAAGAGGGGAATGGGGGGGGGCAGGCTACACATTCTACTCCCATGTCCATAGAACGTTTTCAAGAATAGATTATGCCTGGGTATCTATAAAATATTTGGGGGAGGTGGAGTTTGGGGCAATAATGCTTTCGAACCATGCACCCTTAATGCTGGTGTTGGAAGGGGGGGAGGGGAAGGGAGTCGGGGGTTATTTGTGAGAAGTTACGGTACAAGATGGACGAGTTCTTTAAATGTAATGCTATAGAGGGGGTGCAGGATCAAACGGTGTGGGACGCCTTCAAGGCCGCCATGAGAGAGGAACTTATAGCAAAGAAACAGTGTCGTCTCCAGGAGGCATAGGAAACCAGCCTTGAGAATATAATGGGAAGAATGGGTGATAAAGCTGGGAGTGCGCTGCAGAACGGATACCGGCTAATTGGGGGTCAATTAGACATGCTGCAAACCAGGACTGCATAAAGGGCCTTAATTTACATCCAACAGAGGTAAACTATGTGAAGGCGAACAAGATGGACCAGCCCCTGGCTTGGCAGGTAAGAAAGAGGCGTTGAGGACGATTCTCAGAATTAAAAGGGGCACGGGGGAAGTTAGCACTGTCCTACCAGATATTTGAGGAGTTCACCGAATATTACACTGTCCGCTTCCTAAGATCACACCACAGGAAAGGGAAGATCTGGACAGGGATATTTCATCTCATTTGATAAGAAGGGCTATAACCGCCTTGCCACTGGGGAAAGCACTGGAACGGGACTGATTCCCGGCAATCTTTTACAAGACCTTCCGAGAGGCGTTGAACCCCCAGGTTGGTCGTGCTGTACAATTTGTTTGGGAGGACTGGCGAATTACTCCGTCCATGAAGGAAGCTAAGGTAGTGTTATTTCCGAAACCAAGTAAAGATGCAACACTGTGTGGCTCATACCGTCCTATAGTACTCATTAATTTAGATGCAACAATGTACACCAAAGTGCTGGCATCACAACTGGACAAACTCCTTCCCAAGGTGATGAACCCGGACTAGTCAGCCCTTATTATACAAAGACAGACCTTTGATAACATTAGGTGAGTGTGTCATTTAGTGGAGAAAGTTGACAAATCCAGGACCTCTGTGTTGATGCTGGAATTAGACGCGGAGAAAGTATTCGACCGTGTATAGTGGTCATTCCTCTTCCGCATGATGGAGTCCATGGGTTTCAGGTCCAAGCTCCTCATTAATTGGAGCCAATTACCATGAGCCTCTCCTTCGACTGGCTGGGAATCACAGTTTCCAGGGGCAACAAGCAAGGATGCCTGCTCGCACCGCTGTTGTATGAGATCCATTTAGAGCAGCTATTGACAAGAATCAGAAAGACCAGGGATTATAGGGGGGGGGGGGGAGAATCACTTTTGGGGGCAAAAAGCAAAAAGTTAAGGCCTTTGCTGATGATCTGCTCCTCCTAATTACGGGCCCAGTTGGGACGCTTCTGGCAATTGCAAGGGAATTGGAGTGCTTCGGGGCAGTGACAGGGCTAAAAGTTAACTTGTAAGTCAGAACTGCTGAGCTTGCTTGACCACCGCCTCTGTGGTCCTGTGCCCTACAAGTGGGGCGAACACCATGTGAAATATTTGGGGGTACAAATTACTAACTTGCTGGAATCCCTCTACCAGGTGAGCTACGTACAATTGTTGGAAAAGGTGCGTAAACAATTAGTCCATTGGGGCCCTCTGTTCATTTCGTTGCAAGGGAGGATTAATGTTCTAAAAATTGTGAGACTGCCCAAGATATTATACTACTTCGTGGCCCTCCCGTTACCAGTTCCCCGAGGGTTCATCAGAAACCTCCAAAAGGCAAGTAGGGGCATTCATTTGGAAACGGAAGAAACCTGGGGCATCCATGAATTTACTTATGGCTCCAAAAAGCGGGGGGCTGGGTGCGCCATATTTTCCACTATTACTTAGTGGCTCAGATCAGAGTGGTCCAGGAATGGTTCACAGACAACCGTAAAAACAATCTGGTGCCAGATGGATAGGGCGGTGGTGGGTAGGCCACTAGAGGAAGTGCTTTGGCAGCCTAAGGAGGATAGATGCAAATATATGTATTTAAGCCAGATGGCCACGTTGGTGGCGGACTCTCGGGATGCTCCGAGTCAGCAAGTGACCCTGACTTCCCTCCCATCTCAGCTAACGTCATTGTTCAGGAGCCCTCAGTTCACGCCAGGCAGAAAAAGGAAGCGTTCGCTAGATGGGAAAAGGTGGGGTGCCATAAGTTATGGGATATGTTTAAGGGGTGGGGGCGGGGGGGGTTAAATCCTTTGACCAATGTAAGCGGGATTTTGAGCTAGGGGATTGAGAGGCTCCGATATTCACAGCTGAGGCACTGGCTCATGAATCCAGAGATCAAACATGCAGCCACTAGGGAACTTGCCCCCTTTGGTAAGTAGTTTACAACCAACACTGGTAACAAACGGGGAACATTATATAAAATAGTAGCTGAGGAACCAAAGACGCTGGGTTGGGCATACATGACAGTGAGAGGTGCGGTGGGTCGTTGATGGGAGGAGAGGTGGGCTCAGCTGTGGACAAATATACCCAGGCTCACGCGGGCCATTCAGATTCAAGAGATGTGGGTTAAGCCAATGATTCATTGGCAACTCACACCCGCAAAACTGCATAGGTACTACCCACATACATCTGCGATGTGCTGGAAGGGATACTGGAAGCATATCTGGTGGGAATGCTTGGTGATACAGCCTTTTTGGGCATGGTAGGAACAGCAATAATAGAAGATCTTTGGTCTTCATAAAATGGGTAATGTGGGGGGAGGATATGCTGAAATGCGCCCCATCTGAGCACAAATGGATAGGCAAGGCTTGGAACTTCATTGTGCTCCAATGGGTGATATTCGATTCAGGGGAAGAGTTGTGGGGGGAAAGTTTGCTGTATTTGACAAAAAGCAAATAAAATGTATTGGTAAAAGACAAAGTATTCAGGAAGATTGTGTTTCCAGGCTACTTTTTTTCTTTTTTTTTTTCTTATGGCTTTAACTTGACCAGTTTCTTTTTTTTTTATTGCCTCAGTGAATAAGTTGTAACATTATTGCAGGGATGGTGTGTAATTTTGCATCTATCCTCTGACAAAAAAATTGAATAGAAAAAAAACAGTTATGGTTACTATTTATAAAAATGTATAAAAAAGTTCTAATCCTATACATTAGTAACTTAAAGTAAAAACGTATACAAAGGCAAAGTCTACAAACTTTGGTTATGGCAAAGGTTCACAATCGAAATTTACCAATTCCAAAATACAAATTCCATTACACTACAAAATGATAACTCGCACTACTTCCACCATCAGTCTTCAGTTTTGAAAAATGCAGGTAACCAAATGAAACTTTGCATTTCAATCTTAAATCAAAAAAAGACTGAACGTGAATCCTATAAAAGCATGTGCACAACTGTCTTATTCACTTTAGCAGCGAATGTCATGCATTTGTGCCTTGCAATTTAAGATCGAAAAGGTCTAGTTTTGTCGAGTAGCAAATGCTAAAATCCTTGGTAAAGGTCAAAATAATCCTGGTAGCAGGTTACTTTAATGAAAATAAAACTGGTGGAGACAAGTAAAAGAAAAATGATTTTATCCAATGGATGAACAGTTCTGAAAACAGGAAGAAATTATATGTATACTGTGCACAAACCTTTAATGCAAGCAGGTAAAGGAAATATTTTTGCATACCACCTTTTACTGCTTGAAAAATATTAAATTACGTTTTGATGCCAACATTTGCTTACCAATACTTGGTGGACTGCCAAAATTCACTGGTGACTCTGGAGGCCTCCCACAATGTAATGCTGCAAGAGCGGATCCCTTCCAAACCACATGTTTGCAACCTATTAAAACAAGGTATGAAAATCACCACAAGCCGCTCAAAGTACATGGCAGTAGTATACAAAAGTGGCCCATAACCAGATAAGCGATGCACAAGCCACTTTTACAACAAAAAAAAAAATAGCAAATATGTCCACGAAAAAATATTCTACCCCTTGCTTTCATCCATACAGCTACAGTGGTACCAGAAGGGCAGTTGGTAAGGCATAGTGGGGCAGTGTAGCGATTCACTTATGACCATGGGGTCGGCCCCCTTAGCACCATACTGCAAATCTACAAGAGTCAGGCTACACAGGTAGCCTTATATGGGGCCGAACTTTGGGGCACGTGCAATATTAGCACGTTACAGATGGCGAAACATACATTGTTAAAAACATATTAGGATAGTCTGTGAACGCACCAGTTTATTCAGAATTGGACTTGCAGAGTATTGTTTTTATTGGTAAATGCTGCCTATTTTCTTGTGGATACGATTGTGGACAAATTGCAATTTGGATAAGTATAGAAGCACTGTAAAAGAAGTTTCATCTAAGGCAAACTTATTGTTGCTTTCGGCAATAAAGAAGGCGCTCTCCGCCTTGGGGTTGGGGAATTACTGGTTCTAGTCGGAGTCAATTCCCCATCAACGCAAAGTTCCAGATCAAAAAGATCCTTGAGAGAAGCTGGGAGGCTGCAATCTGCATAAAAATAGAAAACTCAGCCGAGGTTATTGTATGCTATCGAAGATGAAACCAGGTTTTGAATGTTATTTAGCTAGAATGCGCACGCCTTTCATGAGAATCCTCTATACAAAGCTTTGCATTGGCATATTGCCACTTGCAGGCTTGCAGCACAAATAGAACCCGCACAAACCAGCAGTGTCTCCTTTTTGCCTGAAGCATGCCGAAAGCACAACGCACTTTATTTTGTCAAGGATCACGTCACATCAGAAAGAAATATCCGATTCCTTTGTTCAAACAATTCCATGTAAGAGGGTCGAATGAGGCTCTTTACCTATGCCAGTAGGGGATTGAACTAACACACTGCATGGGGAACTTTCTTTACCGAGCCTGGAGGAAAAGATGGAAGTTTATCACTCTTGGCTGAATGAGGTTCCAGTTTTGCACAATGTACCATGTGTTTTACGATTATATTAACTGTTTTTAACGGATCCGCTCAGCTTATTTTAAAGGGATGGTCTAGTAAAAAATTTTATTTCAAAAATAGATAGGCCAGATTTTTGTAAAAAAAATAAATAGCACTTACCGAGATTCAGCTGCAGCTTTCCTGCTCTGGTCTCCGGTCCGCCTCCTCCGAGTCCCGGCACTAATGAAGGGAAAGCCACCCAGCGGTAGACTTTGTTTACTACAGCTGGCTGGCTTTTCCTTCATTAGTGCCGCAAAAGCAAAAGCCAGCACAGGAGGGCCTCCATTTCACAAAATGGCTGCGCCCCTGTGCTTGCTTTTTCGAATTTTGAGCTTGAATAGCTCAAAATTGTACATAGGAAGGTTTAAAACGGAGGATGCTAGTATTTTTTTTATGTGGCCTATCTATTTTTGAAATAAAAATATTTACTAGACCATCCCTTTAATATGTCACTAATTGTTGTTTTTGATGAATTTTACATGCGACTTCTGATCATGTCAAATCGAAATAAAGTTAATTATGATTATGAGAAGGACAATGTCACAGGTAGGCAGCTCCAATAGCAAAAATGCATCTTTTAATGTGTGAATAAAGATTTGAAAATATGTAACAATACCTCAAATAAAATCTCCCATTGGTAATGGAAACATTCACCTCTATAGCACCACTCTTGACAGTTCTGCAAAACATGTATTGTGTTTCCAGAAGTACATAATCGATTACAACCACTTAAAATCAGTACTTGTAAATCCGAATACATTCACCAGCAAGCACACTATTTTAGTTTGTGTTGGAATGTAAAGAGGCAGAGTTGTAAAATTAGTGAATGGGACACGATAAAAGCACATTTGAGTCATTCTTACTTTTCTTTGTCCGCAGCAAAGACTGACTTCCAGCCCCCAATAACGTCTGCACACCGGGAACACTTGGTGGAATTTCCTGTTCTAGAAGCGGACCTAATCGATGGCATATTTGCAGCAGGTGATCAGGTGCCAAATGTCGGTAATAATTAACCTAAATTGAAACAAAGCAGTAAGTAAGATAGTGAATAATTAGCGCGATGTAGTTGGAAGCAACCAAAATATTCTTACATGCTCAGTTCCACATTATTTCCCACCCATGGTCAGACACTTATTAACCACTTTAGTGGCCATGACTTTATTATTAAACCGTTATAAAATAACTTGCTCCACCCCGATCAGAGTGCTCTAACTGCAGCAAGTTCAAAAAACCTATTACTGCCAATACTTTCAAGGTGGTGATTCCTGCCAGGCAATAGCTCCAAGCCATTTCCTCCTCACCCGAGCTTAACAAGTTTGCACGTTTTTTAAAGTAAGTCATTCTCTTCCCTTGAACTACAGGACAAGATATAAACAGATGTTCCAATGACTCAATTACCTTTCTCCAAACAAAACCTGCACTCAGCTAACTGGGGCGTCAAAAGACCATATCTCACCTGCACTTGCCTAGTTAGGACCAGGTTCCATTGGAATCTTGGGAAGCTCTGCCTAACCTAGTCAGAATAAATTGCCAGTTATGGGGCCAGTACCCCTGCTCTTTTATAGTCCAAGGCCAAATGTTTTAGGGATTCATACCAATGCATTTCATCCATGGTTGTGGCCCAATCATTTTCATAGAGGGCCTGCTTCACTCTCCTCGAATTCTCTTCTAGGTCAGTCCAATATAAGCTGACATTCCCAGGCAGGGTGGTTCAAAGGCTGGCGAATTCAGAAACACATCTGTCCCCATTCTCATCCATGATATTCTTTAAATCACTAAAAAGAGACTCCCTTACTGGAAACATGTTATGGAAAAGAGAAAAACTTCCAGTGAACCCTACATCTTAAAGAGTACAGTCCAAGCTCCTTTCTAACCGCAACTCGAGGAGCAGGGCCAAGTCACCTAGGTCTCGCCCCCAAATTAGTCCCTCCAAGTATGGCAGAGTATCTAAAATCCAGGACGCATGAACCTCTATACCGTATAAAATTGCGGGGACTATTTGCCCCCCTAATAAAATATAAGAATGGGGACCATAGAGAACTTACCAAACATAGCATCCACTCTGCTCAACTGGTTCGAAAGAACTGTCACACGGATTTACAACCATTTGTTCATTTGCGTTGTTTGCAATTTAGCTGTGATTGGAAAGCCAAGGTAAATAAAAGGTTCAGCTCTCTCTAAGCTGTCCATAACGACTCGCCAAGTAAATGCAGAGGTCTTATTTCTTTTTGGTGCAATGCATGACCTTGGTTTTCAGGGAGTTAACCATGAGAAAATGTGCCTGTGCTTAAACCTGTAAAAAACCGTAAGCAAGTGTTGCAGACCCATCTGTGTGCAGTCAAACAATAGATAGTCATCTGCGTATGCCAACCATATCAATTTCAGATCATGGATTGAATTGGTGGCAAATTCAGACACACTCCTTATGTCTGACATGTAGCGGTTGAACAGGCAGGGTGCCAATACGCAACTTTGCCCAACTCCTCTAAAAGGTGGACACATTTTGTGATCATGACCCGTTTTGGTTCAACTTATCTTCACGTTGGACCCCCCTCGTGCAGACCAATTATTAGATCCAGTAACCCATGAGGAATTCCCCATTTTCCCTATTTTGCCCACAAAAGGCTGCGGTATTAGAGGTCAATAGTAGCCACAAATACCGTTTCATATTTCCCAAACCAGACAGGGCTCAGGAAAGAATTTAACAGGAACCCATTTAAAGATGTCCCCAAAAACTTTCTAAAACCAGTCTGCCACTTTTGGATATTAACCAAACCACTTTGACAGCCCTCTAGTATAGCTGTCGGTCCAAAGTTTTTTGGCTCAGAGCAGACACCTTTCTTGAATATGGGTACAATCTATGCTGTGGACCAGGATTTAGCTAACAATAAGAATCCACCACGTGATTAAACAGGACGGAAAAAGTCGATACCCACAGAAGGTGATTTCCCTTAAACAAGACCGTTTTGGGCCAGAGGCTCTAGGAGGTACTGATCTTCATAATTGTTTCTTCAATGTGGTCCTTCTCCACCCTCAACTTCAAACCTCCCTCTTTGGGTGAGACCAAAACACATTAATACTTTCCCTGCACCACGGGTAATGCACGTAGCTCCTGATAGTGTGTGTGTGTGTGACACAGGCCTTCTCAGATACTGCGTTAATCTGCGAGATTGCTTTCAAGGTTTTAGAATCAATGACCAGAAAATATGCAAGTTTTTATTTTGCAAGACCTGAAGCATGGATTGCGCATCACAGCGACCTCAAGGCTCTACTTCCCCCACAGCCAGTTCTTGTAGTTCTGTTTCAATTTTTTGATTCTACAACAAAATTCCAGTTGGGAGAGCCCAACCGGTTTTCGTACGCGTGCAGATGTTTCTTCACTGTACCTCGATTTACACCTTTCACAGCAACAGCACTAAATTCCATGAGATCCTCCAAAATGCCCCCATATTTTTAAACAGTGTCTCTCATATAACCAGGCGCGGAGTGGCGCTGGAGAGTGGTCTACTGGAAGTCTTTTTTTTCAGATCTCAACATCGCCATGACCTGGTTAAACCAAGATTTAGGTTAGTGAAGGCTGGTGGGCGCAGTTTCTGTGTACAAGGTTCTAATCTCTGGAACCGGTTGCCTCTGAACCTTAGAGCTGTCGAGACTAGAGCTCAGTTTAAAAAAAAAAAAAAGTTTTAGTCGCTACTTTTCAATTTGCCTCCTGATTAAGTGGTTTTATTTTTTATTTTAGGAGTCTCTTAGCTGATCTTGGAGTTCTCCGTCCCGGTTTTGCCTCCTCGCGCCTCTTCTAATGATATTTGTGCCTCTTGTTTGTCTTGTGGATTTTCTGGGCGTGCCCTAAGGCCCATGGGCGTGTGGCGTGATATTATAGGAATTTTAAATAAATTGGTGGCTGCTCTTGTGGAGCACAGCATTTCTGCAGGCAGCTTGCTACTTGACCATAAAGTCATCAAACCCACACGAGGTGGAGAGTGGTCTGCTGTGCTCCGCTGGGGGAGGTCAGTTAACTGAGTTACACTATATTGATATATGCTTAAGAAGCGCAACTAAGATTCCAAGATGGCGGCCACGAGGGGCAGACATGTGTGAACGTCGCTCCGTATTCGCCCCCCCCCCAGGTCGCGGCAAAGAAAATAGCCAATAAAGCAGATTGGCGATAACTAACGGAGCCCTCGAGGCGAGCAGCACACTGGTGGCCCAGAAATTGGAGAAGCCCCCTACCCAGATCTCGGCAACTGGTGCCGGAGCAGACGAGGTGACGGCAGGCGTCACCTCACAGGGCAGCCCGCCGAAACAGATGTGCGCGAGAGCGGGCAGTGCAAGCAAGGAACGAAGGCGACACTAGGGCCCACATCCTTTGGTGATACCCCCCCCACCTCTCGATCCGCTGGGTGAAGAGGTGCAGGTAGAGGGGCACGCACCCGCCGCCACAACAACCCGCTGTTCACCTGAAGATGGCGGGGCATGGGTCAAACACCGACCAGGCCAGGCGGAACCCCCTCAGAGGAAGAGGGCCGCAGGCCATAGAAGGAGGAATAGCACGGCATAGGGGACACGATAACAGCAGTGAAGAGGAGGGGGATCTCCGATCACCTCTACCCGGTCGGCGGAGCCCGATCAGCGCCCCACAGGGGAGCCAGGAAGGCCAAGATACCAAGAGAAGGTGGCCAGACGCAGGATCCATCAGGAAAAGCAGTACAGGACCTACGACACCGGCAGGACGAAAGAGGGAGCGGCCAGAGGAGTTACGGCTGATAGCGCAAAGAAGGTCACACAGGGTAAGGAGCCATCCCCATCCCCCAACAGCCGGTGCTAAGCACAGACGACTCAGAGAGACATGGCCTCCATACGGAGCACACAGCCGGCCCAGCCCCCACCACAGATGCTTCCAGGCCCACAGCAGCAGACGGAAGTGAAGGGGGACCCTGAGGGGGAGAATGGCACGCAGGTATAGGAGACCCAGGCAGTCGTGACAACTAACCCCTTCCCCCCCCTCTCCCACCAACAATCTGGGAGACAACGCAAAATGTACCCAAAGAGCAGTGGAGTGGGGGCCCGCAATACCCTCCCCAGGGGGCAAATAAATTAGCAAACCAGCGCCACACAACCGCACGAAGCGGGGAGAACACTAGGGGGCGAGGCAGGGGGCCCCTTCCCCACCGGGATTCATACAAGCAGCCCCACCCACTCCAGGCTGAGAGGGAACCAGTCCACGAGAGAGACCCAGGGGCAGGCACAGGCCCACAAGACCCCCCCAGCTCAAACTCTCTCACAAGCTCATCACCACAGGGAAGACCCCCCCCGAACTAAGCAGCAGATCTCCCCCATAACCAGTCCATAGCAGGCACAGGACGGGCAGTACCACGACGGGCCCCCCCAACATCTACCATAGAAGGGAATATCGGTTCATAGCCCTGGTCGGGGCGTGAAGGGGAGGACAAAGCTGCCGAAAGGCCTGACCTACTTCCTCCCAAGCGACAACAGAGTCTGCTAATTACCACCCAGGGCCACTCACACGCAGAGAAAAAGGCAGCAAGAACCAGAGCTCACCATATTGGGGGTGCCCCCCAAGGGACCACATGATGGGGAAGACAAACAGACCAAACAGAACACACCCTGGCGCCAGACCTCCCCACCCCCTACCAGGGCCTTGCATGAAATCACATAGGCGAAGGGCCTGGCAGCCACAAGAGGAATGGCATACATAACTAAATCAAGGGGGAAATCGTCACAAGCCTCCACGCAATCCCAGACACCTAGACAATAACCTAACCTGGTGCACAGAATAGGCCACCCACCCTAGGAGAAAGGGACAAGATGAGCACCACGCAGATCAGGACCAAGGCACAACCAGAATAAACCTGGCCATGAAAGAACATGCAGGCCTGGTTCAAAGAGCTCAAAGAGCAGCTCATGACCACAGTCCACACCCAATTTGACATAGAGGGAAGAAATGAAACAGGTGGTCCAGGAAATGAAAGCAGACATGGCATCCCTTGGGGAAAGAACGGACACGCTGGAGGGTGTGGTGCAGAACTTGGGACAACGAGGGGGGGGCAAAACAGCGAGGTTCAGGAATGCATAGCCCGCTGGGCCTACAACCTAGAACTTCAATGTGAGGACCTCTAAAACCGCTCACGGAGGTCGAACATAAGAATCAAAAATATGGTAGTACAACAAGGGGACCCTACTTGTGGTCATGAAGACATGGAAAGTAACGCAACTACGAGTTTATTTGTACACCACTGAAAAGGATTTTTCTACAAATTTTTTTTCTTCTTTTAGACACTTGTAAAAATCACTTTCGGTGACTATAATCTCGTAAATAAAATAAAAACTATATATATGGAGAGGAGGACACGGAAATCCAAATAGACAGGATTCACCGGGTGGGCCCACGAAGAGCAGGCGAACCAGGAGCACGCCCTAGGGACGTCCTGGTGGCGCTTACCTCATACACACAAAAGGAACAAATCCTCCGCCGTGCCAGAACAATGAACCACATACGGATGAATGGGTTGATACACAATTATTCCAAGACCTGGCGCAGTCGACATTGCAAAAGAGGAGGGAGATGGCCCCGGTAATCAGAGTATAAGTAGCCAAACAGATCAAATACAAATGGACATTCCCTTTTGGTCTACTCTTTACATGGGAAGGTAAACAACAAAGAATCACCACCCATGAAGAAGGGTTACAAATTATGAATATACAAGACCAAGACAGCTTCCTGGAGCAAGACTGGGCAAGGCCTGAGCAGCAACACATCCCCTGGGAATGGAAAACAGTATACAGCAGATCATGACCACCAGCCAAGATAAAATAAGTTGGCCACAAGGAAGGGCCCGAACAGCGAATCACAGCTAGAAACAGAATAACCTGCCGGAGGGCGCCCCCACAAAAACAGACAAGGTTAGGATACAGCCAACAAACATCACGAAGAGCGGCCGGGGCAGGAGGACCAACCAGTGCCACCTCATGGAATCAGAGTGGGTTTTAGGAACCCCAACAAAGTTATCCCCGAGTTTAACGTGGGCATGGTGCACAAGGCGGTACACCTGAGCAACCATAGGATCCAGAGCCCACTTCAGGACAGTTCAAGGGGGGGGGACCGCACAAGTTGACGGATGCACAGAGGAGGGAAGAACTGATAGTGAAAATGGAAGAAGGGGGAGGGAGGGATGAAGGTGATACGGCTCAACAGGGAGCAAAAAGTCTGACACGACAGATGCTATAACAGAGTATCGACGCAATGGAAGGAACATGGATAACAAGGGATCAAAAGCCATGAACGTCATTTCCTACAACGTAAGAGGAATGAACACTCCCATCAAAAGGAAGAAATTGGAACGCCAAGCGTGGAAATTCTAAGCAGACATCCTGCTACACCAGGAAACCCATGTAAGGAGGAGAGACAGGGCACAAATCGGAATCAGGGTGGCATCCCAAGTATATCAGGCAAACGCAGTTGAGAAGAGAGCTGGGGTCCTCATAGCACTAGAAGAGAGACTACATGCCCAGGTACATAAATCGCTTGCAGAAGAAGGGCGATACCTCTTTCTCAATGTAATCATCGAATGGACATCACTCACATTGGCCTCTGTTTATGCACTCAATACAGGGCAAGATATCTGCCTGAGAAATACTCTAAGGATATTGGAAGATCGCCTGGGTCCCACATAAAGACAGGAGCAACACTGCTAGGGCCGGTGCCACTGCCCCATCGAGGAAGGCCTTTGAAACATTGGCACTGCGGGATGTTTGGCCTGCAAAAAAGGGGGAGACTTCTATGTACATAACTCCCAATCCAGAATTGACTATTTATGGGCCTCCACAGGGCTAATCGGGAAGGTAGCAGCTATAACACTAGGTCCGATTTCCCCCTCAGACCCGCCCCGATAACAGCGCAATTTGACATTAATCAACAGAGGGATCTGGTTGTGGAGGTTCCCGGAGGATATCATCCACAATGACATTCAGGCAGACCTCATCAGGGAAAAGATAGAACGCTACTTTGAAGAAAATGAAGGGCGGAGGGAGTATGGGGGGTGGTGGTTCTTAAGAGTGCCACAGGGGGTGGTATGGGATGCGTTTAGGGCGAGGGGAACTGATAGCACTGAAGGCACACAGGGATAAGCAAATAAGGAGATATGAGGAGGACCTAGCAAGAGAATTGAAAGAAGCAGAGAGTGATCTAGTGAAAAACCCAAGCAAAAAACAAAATTGGCCCTGAAATATAGAAGGGCAGCTAAGCCTACTGGAGACAAGGAAAGCAGAAATGGCCTGAAACACAGGTATAACATCAGCGCGAATAAAGCAGATAAGCTACTGGCAAGGCAACTTTGAGCAAAGGGGCGCAAGACCACTATACAACAGCTGAAAGACAAGGGCCAGATGCAAACGACGAATGGGGACATGGGCGAAGTGATGAGGGCATATTATCAACTCTTGTATCAATCAGACTCACCCACAGAAGACAAGCAAAGGACATACTTGAGCAATATACGTCTCCCCCAGATATCAGCCTCGGACAAGGAGGTCCTGGAAATAGACATTAAAGAAGAGGAGATCCTCCGATCGATAATAAACCTCCCGAAAAACAAAGCACCAGGACCGGATGGATACTCGGATGCCTTTTATAAAATAATTTAGGGAGCTCCTAGCCCCGAAACTGACAAAACTATACAACACCTTTAAAAAGGTACAAGGAAATATTACGAACTCCATGAATGAAGCCAAGCTGATAGTCTTCCCCAAACCAGGGAAAGACCAAACGCTCCCAGGGTCATACTGTCCAATTGCCTTGATCAATCTGGATGCTAAAATATACACAAAGATTCTGGCTACAAGACTTACCCACCTGCTCCCGGTGTTAATAGGACCCGATCAGTCAGGCTTCATTCTGACCAGACAGACCACAGATAATACTCGCAGGGTATGCCACCTCAGAAAAAGTTGGATTCACTCAAACCCCAGCCATACTGGTCTCCCTGGATGCGGAGAAAGCATTTGACCGGGTGGATTGGTCCCTGCTCTTCCGCACCCTAGAGGGAATGGGATTCGGCCCCAACTTCCTACAAATGGTCAGAGCAAAGTATAGATCCCTGTTGCTGCGAGTATTAATTAACAACACTGTTTCAAAGCCGATTCCCTTAACCAGGGGCACGAAACAGGGCTGCCCGTTCTGTTACTATATGCACCATTCATTGAACCCTTCCTGATCAGACTCAGGAGGGCGGAACACGTAAAAGGCATAACGATGACCGGAGTGGAGCATAAAACGTAAAACCATGGCTTTCACAGATGACAAGTTACTTACCTTATCTGGTAACGTTCTTTCGATGGGATGTTCCTCCGACGTATTCCACATCTATGAAGGTATCGCCCACAGCTGTGCTGCTTCGGAACATTTTCGGCAGAGGGCGTTCTGCGTCGATGAGGTCGATACGTTGTTCCTCGAGGGCCTCCGTCGAGGCTCGACGTCACCGGATGTTATATATAGGACGCACTGCGCCCTTAGCCTCAGTTGTAGTTTTTTACCAGATCGTGTGGCACCAATCTCGTGCCAGTATGACTGCAGAAATGTAAGCTGCAATCGCATAAGAAATTCTGTAGAGGAGCATGCTGGGAGGGTTCGATGTGTAATACGTCGGAGGAACATCCCATCGAAAGAACGTTACCAGGTAAGAAAGTAACTTGTTCTTCGAAGGGATTGGTTCCTTCGACGTATTCCACATCTATGACAGACTCCTAAAGCAGTACCAACGTATGGAGGTGGGAAAAGAATGTACAAATTTAGAATTTTAGAATGCCCAATCAAATTGCAGAATAGAGGACTGCCTGACCAAAGGCCAAATCCTGCCCATGGATGGAGTTCAAGGAATAGTGTCTCACAAAAGTATGGACAGAGGCCCAGGTGGCTGCTTCGCAAATATTGCAAATTGGAACGCCCCTCTGTAGAGCAGTGGAGGCAGCCACACCCCTAGTAGAGTGAGCCCGTAAGCCTACTGGAGGGTCCTTTCCCGCCAAACGGTAACACTCTGAGATCGTCAAAATGATCCATCTGGACATGGTCTGCTTGGCAACAGCCTGACCCAAACACCTTCCAGCATAACCAACAAAGAGCTGATCGTCCACTCTGACCCGGGACATCCGTGAGAGATAGAAACTCAAAGCTCTCCTAGGATCCAACCTATGGAGCCTCTCCTCTTCCTTACCAGGATGTAGAGGAGGATAAAACGCTGGAAGAATTACCTTCTGGCTCAAATGGAATTCCGACACAACCTTCGGAAGAAAAGAAGACCGCACCCTAAGGTCAACCCTGTCCTTATGGAACACAGTGAAGGGTGGTTTGGCGGAAAGTGCCTGCAACTCACTCTGCGTGCGGAAGTAACCGCAACTAAAATACAGTCTTAAAGGACAACAGTCGCAACGGACAAGAATGTAAGGACTCAAACGGTGCTCCCATCAAGAACTTTAAAACCAAATTCAAATCCCATCCCGGCACCTGGAAAGGTGACGGTGGAAACACATTAGTTAACCCCTTTAGAAACTGTGAAATCAAAGGAATCTTAAAATAAGAACATTCCTCAGACGAGCGCTTATATATAGACAGCGCCGCCAGGTAACCCTTAATGGTACCCACTTGCAGTCCCTTGTAGGCGAAGGAAAGCAAAGAAAACAAAACCAAAGGAATGGAACCTTGGAAAGGATCCACATTCTGTACCCTGCACCAGTCGCAGAACTTTCTCCAATGGTAACGGTACAGGGATTTCGTTGCGCGCCGTCTGGCCAAAAGAAACACCTCCATCACGTCTTCGGGGCAGTCCCAATCCTTATACCTCAACCTTTCAGATACCAAGCATGAAGGCTGAGAGACTTGACCTCTGGATGGAGAACCCACGCCCCCTCCCATGAGCAGATCGTCTCGGTAGGGAAGACGGCGTGAAGGGCAGATTAACATGTCTAGAAGGTCCGGGTACCACGCTCTCCTGGCCTATGCCGGTGCAATGAGGATCATTCGGGAACCAAATCTCCGTAACCTCCTCAACACTTGCGGAATGACGGGGACTGGAGGAAACACGTACAGCAGTGGGAAGGACCACTCCACTACAAACGCGTCCCCAAAGCTCCTCTTAGAGGAAATTCCCGCAAGCAGAATCTTTCGCACTTCCGGTTGACACTGGTGGCAAAGAGATCCACTTGCGGGGTCCCCCAAAGGGCGAAGATCTCCAAGAGAACTTCCTGACCCAGCTCCCACTCGTGATACCATGCTATGCCTACTCGGAGCGTCCGCCGCCGTGTTTCTGTCTCCTGCCAGATGAACTGCCGAGATAGAAATGTCCTGCTGGATGGCCCAGAACCAGAGCTGCATTGCCTCCCTGCACAACGGGAGTGACCCTGCCGCCCCTTTTTTGTTGAGGTAGTGCATGGCCACTGTATTGTCCCTCATAATCAGGACATTCTTCCCCTGCACAGACGGCAGAAAAGCCTTCAGGGCTGACAGCCCCCAGCTCTAACAGATTGATGTGGAGTCTGGACTCCGACGGAGACCAACGGCCGCTGGCTGTCAACTCGTTAACATGAGCTCCCCAACCCGTGAGGGACGCGTCCGTCATGATCATCACCTCCGGCCACGGTAGCCAAAACGGAGCTCCCTTCATCAGATTTCCTTCAGCGGCCCACCACAGCAGATCCTGGGTGACCGAGGGCAGAATCTGAACGGGATCCGACATCCTGCCGGAGAACTGCAACCACTGTATCTTGAGAGCCCACTGCAGAGATCTCATCCACAGCCTAACCTCTGGCACCAGGAAAATGCAGGATGCCATGAGGCCGAGCAACCTCAAGAACTCGAACGTCGGGAGACTCTGGGCACGTTGAAATTGGTCTACCATCTGCAGAATTTGATGAGCCCTCACCTGTGGAGGCGAACACAGCCCCAGGGATGTGTCGAGCACAGCTTCAATGTATTGGAGCCGCTGGGTAGGTGTCAAATGGGACTTCTTTAAATTGAGGGAGAAGTCCAGCTTGTGAACGGAGTGGCAGGTGATGGACAGATGATCCAGGGCTTGCTCGGGAGACCACGCCCTGATCAGCCAATCGTCCAGGTAGGGGTAGACGTGAATCCCCCTTTCCTGAGATATGCTGCCACCATCAGCTTGGTGAAGACCCTCGGGCTGAGGTCAATCCGAACGGCAGGACCCGAAACTGAAAATGCGAGTCGCCAACCGCGAACCGCAAGTACTTCCTGTGCTTGGGATGAATCGGCACATGAAAGTAAGCATCCTTGAGGTCGAGAGACACCAACCAATCCTGACGTTGAAGGGCCTGGAGGTCTTGAGAAAGAGTAACCATCTTGAACTTGTCCTACCTGAGGGGCTTGTTGGGTCTCAATCCCCAGTCTTTTTTTTTTTTTTTTTTTTTTTTTATCCCGAAAGAGTAATACCATCCCGTGTTCCTCTCTGCTACAGGCACCAGTACTATGGCGCCTTTCTCCAGCAGGGATAGGATTTCCTGCGCAAAGAGCGGACCCGGACGCTTCAAAAGAGAGCTTCCCCGGTGGATTGTCGCGAGGCCTCTGTCGTAAGGGAAGACAGTAGCCATGAGCTATGATCTCCAGAACCCACACATCTGAAGTAATGGCTCGCCATTTTCCAAGATGCTGCGGAAGTCTGCCCCCAACCGGCAAACCATGGGACATGGCCTCATGACTGAGCGGACGCGGCAGTGCCTGGAGGGCAAAGAAGCAACTGCCCGAGCAGCTTTGGCACCTCAAGTACCTTGCTTTCCACCTCTGGTACTCCTACGGTGGCCCCTTTGACTGGCAGCTCCTCTCGATCAACCAAAGGTAGAGTAGTACCGAAGGGAACCTCCCCTCCATTACTGTCCCCTAGGACGAAAAGGCGGAGGTTGACGGACTGCAGCGCTCAAAGACTTTGTTGCAGCTTTGGAGGTCTGCAACCTCTCAAGGCTCTCGTCAGCCTTGCTGCCAAACAGATGGACACCATCAAAGGGCATGTTGAGAAGCCAGGATTGCACGTCAGGAGCAAACCCCGACTTCTGCAACCAGGCCTCACAGACTTACTGAGAGCCTTTCTCAGAGGTTCCACAGCCCTCTGAGGCACCTCTCGCAAATCCTCCACAAACGGCGAAGGAATCGGCGTCTACATCGACAGAGGCGCCGACGACAACCTCTTCGAGGGTGGAGCCCGAGAGTGTCCCTCGACGGACACAGCAGCGATGGCGTGAACGCCTTCCTCAAAGACTTCACAGGATCCGCCGGTCTCAATGGCGTCGAGGACCGGGACCTGGATCTGGCACGGCTACGGTGATCTTCCTTGTCCGATCGGGACTTCGATGGCTCCAGATGATCGTGCAGACCGCCAGAGCCCGAAGGCGTGCGACCGGTGGACTGAGCCCATTCCCTGCTGGCTTCTTTCGAAGGTGTGGACGGAACTGTGCCTTGCGATTCGAAAATCACCATCTGCTGGCGGAATGCGTCCCATTCTGACGGCGACGAAGACTTGGTGGGACAAGTCAACCGTCTCGCAGAGTCCTTCCTAGAATGCCTCGAAGAGGTAGAGGAATGACAGGAACCACTCCGGGACTGGGACCCCGTGGACTTTCGGCAACGCGGAGACTCGCCCCTCGAGTCGTCAGTCGAAAGGCCAGCAGATTTTGACTTATGGGGCTTAGACACCCTACCTACCTTTCATTTCTTCTTACATTCCCGCAAGGCCTTAGATGTCAGGGACTGGCAGTCATCGCAGTAGTCGGTGGCGTGGCTTTCGCCGAGGCACCAGACCCAGATATTGTGCGGGTCCATGATGGACATTTTCGACCCGCAGTCCCAACATTTCTTAAAGCCAGACTTTGGGGTCGCAGAAGAAGACATCGCTATCGAAGAGTAAGAATCGAGCGCGCCGAGATTCCAAAGCAAACATGGAACATGGAAATGAGGCTACGGGCGCCGTGCGTCCTATATATAACATCCGGTGACGTAGACCCTCAAGGAACAACGTATCGACGCAGGACGCCCTCTGCGAAAATGTTCCAAAGCAGCACAGCTGTGGTCATTACCTGTCATAGATGTGGAATACGTTGCGGACATAATCCCCTCAAAATGGTAATATCACTCACGGCCCCAGAGACCTCCCTTCCAGGGCTCCTGCAAGAACTAACCCAATTCGGAGCAGTTTCTGACCTCAAGATAAACAAGCAAAAGTCGGAAATACTGAACCCAACGGCGGACCCCCAAGTAGTGGACACTGTAGCGGTAGAGACACAACTACACAAAGCCCAGGATGAACTACAGTACCTAGGGGTTAAATTAACACCTACAATGGGCCAAATCTACTGGGCTAACTACCAAAATATATTAGTGAAAGTGAAAAAGGACCTCGAGAAGTGGAACCCCCTGAATATTTCCTGATGGGGCAGGTTGACGGTAGTAAAAATGTCGATCCTACCTAAGATCTTGTACTATTTCCAGACGCTCCCGGTGGCGATCCCAAGAACATTCTTCAAGGCCCTTAATAAATTGGTGACAACCTTCATATGGAAAAGCAAACCGCACAGGCTTGCAATGTCTACCCTAATGGCAAGAAGAGAACGGTGGGGGGGGGGGTTGGGGGGGGGGGGGAGGCGCTTGTCAGTACCTCATTTCTGGAAATATGAAGCGGCACAACTGAGGGTCATCAAGGAATGGGTGGCACAGACGCCCACTCAAATATGGGCACTGCAGGACCAGGCGTCGGGGGACCCTTCATCTACCCTACTAAGGTTACCGAAGCAACCACGACACCCAAATGTCAAAGTGAGCGAAGTGCTAGTGGCAGGGCTGAGAGCGTGGGATTCAGCATTAAAAAGAGGCGTGTTAACGACGCTCCCGGCCCCGCTCACCCTGCTATTTGGCAACCCGGACTTCAAGCCAGGTCTGAATCAGAGCTCATATCGGAGCTGGAAATAAGCAGGTTACACAAAACTGAGGGACATGTACACAGAACAGGAACCCATGACACTCCAGGAGTGCAAAAGTGACGTCGGGATAAAAGATAAAGAATATAAATACATGCATCTAAAGCATTGGGTCTCCTTCCCCCATCAACAAGGAAGCAGCTACAAGGCAACTAACCCCATTTGATACCTACATAACGACAGACTCTGGCTCCAAGAAACTGGTCTCGAACATCTCCAAACTTCTAAATGACCAGGGGGGGGGGGGGGGGAGACATTAAATGGGTGTACATGAAGAGATGGGAGAAGACTCTGGGTGAACCGATAGCAAGACAACAATGGGCCTCGACATGGAACAGAATCCCGAAACTGACCCATTCCACCCAAGTCAGAGAGATGTGGCTGAAAGTGCCAATACAGTGGCACTACACCAGAAAGACTACAAGTAATGCTCCCAACCACGAGCGACAAATGTTGGAGGATGCCAGGACAAAGGGGACTGGAGACACATTTGGTAGAGCTGCCCACGCCTTCAGCAGTTTTGGCGAGAGGTCAAACAGCAAACAAATAAGAGGCTTCACAGGCCAGGAACGATACCGAATTCGGTATGGCAAGCAGGTCTGTGGCCTCCGGGCCAAAAGGAATACTCTAAGGCACAGCAGAGGGGAGCAATGACCCTGATCATAGCTGCGTGGCTGACAATAGCCCAGCACGGGAAGCAGAAGGACCCGCCCACACAGACTGACTGGCTACACAAGGTATGGACATGTATCGTATTAGAGTGGATGACATACAAACTGCAGGGAAGGCGAGAAGCGTTCCACAAAGAATGGGGAACCATTATAGCCCATTTACAAAGTGACTTTATGATTCAATGTTGTCCCTACAACATACGAATACTACACATTTTGTGAAGGATAAAGTGTCGGGCGCAACAGAACTCAGATTATCACCAGAGGGGTGAAAGAAAGAGAATACTTCCAGTGTTTATGTTAATGTTGTTTATGGAAATACCAATAAAAAAAAGGAAGAAAAAAATCTTCACTAAAAAAAAAAAAAAAAAAAAAAAAATCTAGCCACCCCGATCCTACCCTATTTTGTCTGGGGAGGCGAAGCATATAACCGGAATAACTCCTGCAGAGTCAGCTGTTTAGGACCAGCGGAGTGCAGGTGGTTTATTTTCGCATTCATTCGCATACTATATTCCCCAACATTGTAGCACAAGACACTGGGGTGGGACCTTAATACAAAACCATGAAATCTGCAAAGCCACGTAGAAATGGCCTGCGAAGCGGTACCACCACTGCAGGAAAATTCCCCAGGAGTCTCTGCAAACGATCAGGGATTGCTAAAATAGAGCCTAAATCTAGAAGGGGGAACAAAGATACTTTGAGTGGGAACGAGAATGACAAAATGGCTTAACAGCCAAAACATTTATGAAATGCATCGCCTAAAACCGTGACGACAGGAAAGGAACTGACCCCTCGCCCCCAAGTGGATTCGACAATCAACAGTGAGAGCAATGCCCTACAACACTCCTTTACAATTGATAATGGCGGATCACTATTGAACCTGTGTCTAGATTTCAGACGGAAATCACTGGGGCATGACCCAGAGGATTACAACAGCATAATAGGCACACATTTGTCGGCAAGTCCTAATCTTGCAGCATTCAACTCCAGTGTAGAGATTTTTTGCGAAGAAGACACTCTGGATGATGACTGATCAACAATAACTAGGAATGAACTCTCACCAGTAACAAGATCACAAAACAGCTACTGATGTAATTTTATGTCAAAATTGAAGCGCTCTAATTCAGCAGCAGAACAGCAAGAAGTTAAAAGGTATAATTGCAAATGTTGTAGACTCGATCCTAGAAAATAGTGAGATACCAAGCATTGACCCAGATACACTGGTGGGAAAGAAGGCTCCGACTGCAACAATAAATGTGAAGGGGTGAAATCGTCCAGTCTTATGTAATGGCAGCGTGAAATAATGAGCTGAGAAATAACGCTATTGACTTACAACAAAATGCTTCCCTGAAGTCTATAATATTGCCACTGAGTGACTCATTAACAATTGTTGTGGAGAACAACGAAGATGCAATGGAAGTACTCTGCAATTAAATTTGAATTATGAGAAGCCTGCAAAAAATACTAAAAACGCAAGGAACGTCAAACTCCTAAGAATCCCATATGAAGACCCAAGCGGCTAGAGCTTTCAAAAGTGACATTTGGAGAAAATTACTCTAGGAACAGAGAGCGGATGGGTCTTGTTCCTTCTTGTCAAAATTCTGTAATAACAAAAGACTTGGGTAATGGTACCGTCAGGCAATTCGAACTACGAGGGCCTCTAGATAAATGTCTAGCGAAACAGCTAATGGATAAAGAGAAAGACCTAGCTAGCATCAGGGGCCTAACCTTGTACCCTAAGATGGAGAACAACTGTGTAAACCGATAAACTTAACACTGCACCACGGTTACCACTAACATGTTATACTAATGAAAAGACAAAAAGGAAAGGAATTATAAAATCTGGTCAGATACTCCTTTTGACAGTAGGTCTTTTTTTCTGTTCTGAGCACTTTAAAAAACTAGAGAAATTGTTGCTCGAGGTGCAGAGTCCATTCCTTAAAATAGATCTAGTTTGCTTGACCTGGACGAAAATTCCATGGATATCTGCAATTGGCAATAGCCATCTAGTACGCATAGAATTGCAGAAATGGAACAGCATAGCAAAGTGGGCCCTGATTGAACGTTCCTCACCAACGATCACATCATTGCTATGTACCCATGCAGAAGCACTGTAAGAATTAGGTTTCAAACTGTGTGCCATACTAACTAACCCTATGATCCTGAATCACGATCCAAAACAAAGATACATGAGTATCCCAGATATGGAACCCATGGGAAGAACTGATACAAAATCTAGGGGGTTCACAAAAGGGCTTTAGCACAATCGGCACAATTAAATAAGATACAGCTATTATGTTGGAATATCCAAGGTTTCAATAGTTTTATGGGCACAGTGATAAGAAATATTTTTTTTGAATACAGCATTCTGTTCCTACAGGAGACCTTGCTGTGCGACCCACTAATTTTGGATGGCTTCAGGGTATTCCAAAAAAAATGGCTGTTAAAGGGCTCATGGGAAGACCCTCAGGAGGGCTTTTAATTATGATAAGGAATTCTGAGCAGGTGGAATTTGAAATTCACAGTGATACAAGATATGGGTCATTAGCTGTAGTGGTGAAAGTAAAGGGGATATGCCAAAAGCAACCTCTTTTTTTTAGTAAATATTTACTGTAACCCATTACAAGTAGAGGTGGATACCTTGTGTGAAAAATGTGGGGAAAGATATAAAACCTTCTCTTGTGATCATGCAGGTGCCCACAATATAATAGCTGAGATCTAAATTCAGATTTACCTTCCGCATTTCCTCTCACAAGCATGCAAGGTCGCACTAAAAATTAGAAAATGAGATGTGGAAGGTAACGCCTGGGCAGAGTAGTTTGCCAGTTGGATCCTAAGATTCTTAAACAGGGACATATTGGGAGACATTCCACCGAGGCCAACTTGGAGATCTGATAAGGCGGCTGCTCATTTGGATTAAATAGTAACATCATCAGCAATATTTGATATATGTGAAGAGATGATTGTTGAGGAGTATGATTTGAGTGATCATATGCAGCTGTCGGTTAAAATGAAGGTTCATATACAAGGGATAGTTGGCTGCAATACGAGTGGACTAATAGTTAATCCAGCTGGTAATAGAATCTCGAAATATATAGGTAATTTGAATGGCTTCAATAACCGAGTACAACAATTCCTCCAAGGCTCTACAGAAAGACAAAGTGTTGACTGTTCGACTCCTTGTTCTTTTAAAGCCTTCCATGACAAACTTAAGAGGACACCGGGTGGGAATAAAACAGGGGAATGTCAGAGGTCTAATCCCTTTGATATAGCGATAAAAGAAAAAAAAAAAAAGAAAGAGCTCAGAAGAGATATCGACACCTAAAAAGGGAGAAGGGCAAAAGAGCAAGTATATGTAGCTAGTATTAAGTCCCTCAAACAAGGATTTAAACATTGACTAAGGAACTATAAAGCAAATTTAGTCCAGAAGGATGGATGGCACATGCTAGAAATAATTACAAAAAAATTACTCTAGGAAATTTTAGGATTTGATGAGTTCATTGCACAAAACACATAGTTGCTTCCAGAGTAACCCTATAACAGAGAGAGTGTAGACATTTTGAAAAGGTGTATAGGCAACTGGATTGCTTATTCAAGACCATAATGATCGATCATATGTGGGGATTGAATGTGGATGTGGAGGATATTAAGATTCTGATTAAGAGGGCCTCCAATTTGAGAGCGGCTGGGCCAAATGGGCTTTTGAATGCACTCTTCAAATTAGCCCCGTATTCCCCTCCCCCCCCCCCCCCCCGAGTTGTGTGCTAGAATATTATTCATGCTGTTCAAAGCCGTGCTGAAAGATGGCAAGACGCCACACTCCTGGCATAGGGCCATTATTGTCCCAATATAAAGGAAGGGGAATAGATTAAGCCCCATGAATTATCGACCTACATCCCTTATATATAGCGATTGTAAGATATTTGTGGGGCTGGTCCTAAAAGATTTTAAGAAGTGGGCTTCAACAGGTTTCTGTAGTGGGATGGGTATGGACCTTAATGGATTGGTGGTAGGATGGATGAGAGAGGAGGCCCTTAGACCAGGAAATCTGCCCCTATATCTAGCAGCCATCGACTTTATGCAAGCTTTTGACTGAGTCAATCGGACCTGTGGTTCAAGCTAAGGGATTGGAAGATCTCTGAGCTCTTGCTAGCTATTTTGATTCACCTCCATGTTCAGACAACACTGCAAGCGAGATTGAATAGGAGGGGAGAATTGACAAAGTCCTTTCTAGCATATAGGGGCCTTCGCCAGGGCTGTGTATTGGCAACATTCTTATTCTCATTCTTATTTATACCTGTCTGACTTGGGGGAGTTCCTGGCGAGGACCTTATTTTCACCACCAAGCCTATTAAGCTTGATAATACCACATCTGACCTATGCAGATGATGTGATTTTGATGGATAGGACTCAGGTGGGCTTGCAGAGACAATTGGAATACTCCCGATTGAACGAATTATGCATTAAAAAAAAAATAAAGAAGGTTATAAGATTTATGCATAATAGGAAAAGATAAATGGGCTTCAGTTGGTTTATGGGAGAGCTAGAGTTGATACCCTCCACATCTATAATTTACCTGGCCTTCCATCTAAACGTAGAGGATAACAGTGACGTTTTGATGAAGGGCTTACTGATGAAAGCTGTCCAAGCAGGTGCACAGATGAGGAAAATAAGATGCAAATATTGTAGATTCTCCATGCAACCTCTATTATTCTATTATAAAAGCAAGGTCATACCAGGACTTTTATATGATGTGGAGATGAAGCGATAAACTGTGCTTCCTCCCATATGACAAGATCGAATCCAGAATATGGAAGCAGGCTTAAGGACTGCCGGAGTGTGTGCCTATCACCTCGTTAAGGTTTGAATTAGGTCTGACCTCACTTAAATGCTTGGTGGACCAAATAATTATATCATTATACAGAAAATGCTTAGTGCCCTTGAAAGAACCACTATATGCGGATTTGGCAAATGTTCTACAATCAGGGCGACATAAGGCTGCTGTTAAGCTGAGGACGACAGTGGAAGACATTCTAGCCAATCTAGATTTGACAACTGAAGGGAGGGGTCCCAGAATGAAGCCATAATGGCCCTACTAAGAACAGACTGGAGGGCCACAATGTCAGCCATGAGACAATATAAAATTGTATTATATAGTCTGTCACCCTTGGATAAGCCATTAGGGATAATTCCCAAATGCGTACTGGGCTATGCAGTTTCTTCCATATCGACTGAACCTTCTCCCCACTGGGGAGATTTGTCGGATTAGATCACAAAGCAAGGAAAAGGAATTAGGTTGCACCCTATGCAATACCCAACAGTAGTACAAAATAGAGAACCCATTATGTTATTCTGCACGGCACAAACAAAAATTACAACTCCATATTTAGGGCACTTTATATACAATCCTGAAGTGCTAAATGCTGACCTCTTTGCACGAATCGCCAGTGGAGAGGAAATACTAGCTACGATCGCAGTATTAAAAATAATACAAGAAGCAACTGTGATAAAGCTAGGATAGCACTTAATGATGTCTTTTTAAATTTGCTTTTAATCTTTAGTATGGAATAGCATTTTTTATATCTCTTAAAAAGAAAGACGTCACATAAAATATGAATTCTTGTTCCGAAGATCTGATACATTTTATATAATGTCTTCACGTTTGACTTTGATGAATTAGGGGATTTCGACGAAGCTGATGAATTCGATACTGTTTTAGTATATGTAAACGGAATTAATTTGAAGATTTTTACTATGTATGTACATTATTGTGCAAGGTTGTCTTGGTGCAACTAGAATCACAAAATAACAAAATAAAATAACCAGTCTTTGGAGGCAGAGCCAAAAGAACATGCGAGTGACATTTACACATGACACCCTACCAGTGTTCCAAAGCACTCTGTTGCCAGCCGAGTTAAACCTTTGCGCCACAGCCATACACTCAGAAACACCATCATTCCCCATCACAGTGTCAAAAGAGGTTGATAAGGTGCAATGGTCACTGTATTCAGTTTGTACAATGTGGAGGAATTTGTATTTTTCAAAGAGCCGATTCCCTACAAAAATGCAGTCTAGAATAGATGAAGAAACACCATTAAACCACGTACAGTTAGCCGGATTATCTCCTAGGATGGACCCACTCAACGGAGACACCATGGCCCCCCACAGCTTTTCCACATCATTTAGCGGGGGAGCCGTTTTCCTGTCTTTTTAAGGGTGCAATTCCCACTCTGGATCAGAAAGGGGGCAAGTTGCATTTAAATCCCCAGAGAAGATTACATGACCCCCGGAAAAATTATCATGCCACTCATTTACACTGAATAAGAGTTGGTCAAAACAGTCTAAATTACCAATGCTGATGTGCCGGTATACATTCAATATGAAAAGGTCTGGCAAATGCATGGAAAAAAATTCTCACATGGGTTGGAAGAGCACCAAAACAGACACCTGTAGATTTATATAATCAACATCTCCCTGCAAGATCGAACACGAGTTAAAAAGGCCCCCAAAAGGACGATCCAATATACCATGCTTCGCCACTTGAAAACTAGTAACAAACCCATCCAAGGACTAAATGTTAAGGAGCCAGGTTTCCTTGTGGGAATTTTCAATAGAAGCCACACAGCCTGATTATTTAACAAATAAATGTGGTCTCTTGTGTTCCATGAGAAGAACTTTAACAACCCGCGCTGCATAGCTCTCTGTGTTAGGTGAGCCGCAGGGACCAACTCCTGCTGCCCAACACAGAGGGCCTGCAAACCATGACCAATCTTTTACCTGATCCACACTTTCCACTCCATCTTTGAGCACTTGCCACCTCCTCACGGGCCTCCTGCCCACGTCAATGGAGACTATAATTTATGAGGGAAAAGGGAGATTGGCACGACCCTCCATACTATTAGACTCCCTCTCCTGGAACAAAGATATATCAAAGCCAAGAGCTTGTACCGATTGCCATTAACTCATAATGGAGTCTATAATAATGGTGGGAGTTAATATACATCAGTCCTAAAGAGGTCAATCAAATCCACTCCAGATCCCCAGAGGATATAGCTTGTAAATTAGACATCTCCCCAGAAGTCAGAGGATGTTGGCCCGGTTTAGGAGAGAGAACACTCTCAATGAGTACATGAAAAGCTCCCTCATTTATATGCTCTTTTCTTGGGGGCCAGCCACTTGCGTCAACCAGATTTCTCAGCGCTCTGAGACCGTAATGGTGGGCGTAATTCAGGACCAATACTACTGCATTCATTCCCTTAACACACTATGGGGGTCATTCCGAGCTTGGAGGTAAGTACCGGTCATTGCCGGCATGGAGCAAAAACTGTGTCCGAGCTGGTAATAGACCGCTAAAAACGGTTCACGACGACTTCGCGGACACAAGCTTTGCGCCATGTCGGTAATGTACCTAGCGCCATGCCGCAAAAGGGCCCCAAAAAGCCCTTACTGGCATGAAGCGCACCGTACATAACACTACCGCCATAGAGTAAAGCGGCAATAACGGTGACTGTAAATAGCGGCGGCCGTAAATTACAGCCACCGTAAATTACGGCCACCCCTAAATAGCGGAAACGGAAATAGCGTCATCGCACAGGAAGGAGCGCAGCAGCCATCTTTAAAAACAATCCAGTGCCATCCTCACCATGCGGGACCCCTGGGACCATTGTGAATCTTGGAAAAGCCTAACAGAAGCACCAGGAATGCAAAAGCACCCAAGAAGGGAGCAGACCGGCTCCGCAAGGAGCACTTCAGCCCCGACAAATTGCAGATGATGGTGGACACCCTCGAGGAGCATGCCGACATAGTCTTCAGTGAAGACATGCGGCGAGGGCTGGTGGCTCAGGAAGAAAAACATCTGGGCACTAGTGGGCCAGAGGGTGAGCGCAGTCGGCAACACCCCCCCCAAAGGACTGCCGCAAGCGGTGGGACGACCTGCAGCTGAGGGTGCGGAGCATCCTCTCGGCAAACCGCAGCCAGGCCCAGGAGACTGGAGGGGGCCCAAGTTCCGCCGTTAAACTGATGCCATGGGAGGAGACGTGTGCCAGCTTGATCGGCCAAGAATCAATTGAAGGGGTCGGCAACATGGAGTGTGGGACACCGTCGTCCGCTGGCGGAGGCGAGTGTCCCAAGTCAACACTGCCAATGCCAATGCCATGACATACACTTGAAAGGCCTGGCCAAGGAGTCACTGCAGGGTGTGTCCCCCCCTTAAATTCATGCTGAAGCAACTGCGACCCAAGCAAGTGCAAGGGCTTAACGCACATTACACATACTGCACAAAGTGGCCTATCCCATGAGGCACACTGGGCAGTTGTTGTGGACAGTGTGCTAGTCAGACAGCACAGTACCCGGCCAACATGAGTGACACCGACACCTGCATGCATATCCCACCCATAAATTGAATGTAGTGCCATTGCATACCCAAATGCCCATAACCCCCAAATCCAAATGACTGAATATGTGATTGTAGCCATGTATGAAAGTTGGCTCTCAAATCACTCATGCCGCCCCCCTCTTCTACCCCCACAGGCAGTGAGCATGACAGCGGGGACCACGAGACCAGCTGTCCCACCACCTCCAGGGACAAAGGCAGGGTCCGCCACATCCCAGCCAGGAAGAGCACACCTGGAAGCACAACACAGGCTCCTGCAAGGCCCATGCAGGGCGCACCACCACCCCTCCCTGCATTGGCGCAAGGAACATGGGCAACCCCAAGGTCTGAGGAGTCAAGCGTGGCTGGGGAGGTGGCAGCCACAGCCCCCCCCCTGGAATCTGTAGACAGCCCCTTTTCCAGCTGTGGAGCGGCAGAGGACACATTTTCCTAAACAAGTTATTGCCTTAACAAAGACAAAAAGGAGGGGCTTTCTCTGGCTAACTACCCACCTCTTCAAGAGCCCATAATGAACTAACTAATCGATTTGGGTCGGTTAGCGATAACATGGGTAGGGAGAATCAATGTCCTGAAGATGGTCATCCTCTCTCTACTATACTATTTCACAACCCTCTCAATACAGGTTCTTACTTCTTTTTTCCAGGCTATTCAAAAATACACTGGGAGATTCATTTGGAACTATAAAAGGCAGAGAATAGCGAAAAGGGAAATGATGACAAGGAACAGGGGCAGAATAGGGGAGCCAGACTTTAAAGTGTATTTCTTGGTGGCACAAACAAGAGTGATTAGGGACTGGCTAAGAGACAATCGGGATAAGATATGGAGGGCAATGGATAAGGCGGTAGTAGGAGAGAAATTACAGAAAGTACTATGGAAATCAAAGGAGGATAGGCCTACAAACATGTATTGTAGCAAAATAGGGTCAGTGGTGCGGGACTCGTGTATGAACTAAAAGCGGGACCAAATTACCTCCTTCCCGTCCCCCACTTACACAAATTGTTGGTAATCTGCAGTTTTTTCCGGGGGCAAGAAGAACGGGGTTAGCAAATGGCAGGCAGGGGGATTGGGGGGGGGGGGGACGGGGGGGGACAGAGGGGGGGATGATGTCCTAAAATCCAGGATATGTTCGAGGGAACAGAAATGAAATCCTTCATCCAATGCAAGATGGACTTTGGGGTGGAAGGGGAGAGATTTAGATATACCCAAATAAGACATTATTTTTGCAGCCACCACTGAAGGAAGCTGCGACGCAAACCTTAACCTCCTTCGAGAAATATTTGTCAGATTCAGGGGACAAACATATAGTGAGGGAAATGTATTCGTACACGAAACAGGGGGATGAGCCAAGGGAAAGGAGATTATATGGCGAGTTGGGATGGGGCAACAGGCCAACCAAAAGAACAAACAGATGGGAAACGATTGTGTGCCAATATCCCCAAACTGCAGTCTCTATGTCTCCTATTCCTTCCCAGGCACTCTGTACAGCCCTGGCTTTACATTTCACCACTAAAACACCCTGTCCACGCTATCCTCTCCTCATCTCTCTCCCCCTGCCTCTCTCAGGCCCCTTTCA